>NC_136688.1:40243000-41729526 GCF_903797595.1 Erithacus rubecula | reverse complement strand
AATTGTAGAGAAGAAAGTTTCAGAAATAAACTTACAACTGTCTTCTACCATCTCTGCAGTTCTTGTGTGTTGGCATTCTCTTAGGAGGAGACTGGACTTCTGACTTTTACTGGACATCTCTGTTGTGCCTGGAGATACCAACTCAGACAAACTGTACATGATCTTAAAAGAGTCTTCAATACTTAGTGGATACCAAAGCCACTTTTGGCACTGTGTGAAAGCCTCATTCCAACATGAAGGGAGAGCTGGTGACATTTCACATGGCACAAAAGTCACCAGCGCCTTCCTGCTCTTGCATTCTGACCCTGTATGTGTCAGGACACTCCAACTTTCCTTTTTACAGACAATACCACAACAAAATCTGCAACTCAGGTCTAAGGGATTTGTATAATTCTCTTAGGAGATAAGGTAAAAGAAAATTATACTACACAATACATCATAGCTGAACTTGTGGAAAAGGATCTGCAGTGTCTTCTATTGATCCAAGTTATTCCATAAACATCTGGAAGGCAGTGTCTTAATCCATCTGCCTGTGCAGGCATAACAAAATCAGTACTGAAAATAATAAGAACAACAGAAAAACAAATTAAAAGTCTATATAAATTATAACTCTGACAGGATGAAAAAAAAATACTAAATTTATAAGACCTTGCCATTAAAGAAAAACTTTTTTTGTTTTGCATTAAAAAAGAACAGAGGAAAGACCTGTTTGCACATCTGTCTCTGATTTTCCAATGTTTATTGAATTCTAATACTCTCATAACACTCAAAGTGATCCTGACAGAAACATGATAATGAACCTGCTTTGAAACTCATCCAGAGAAGAAAAACCTGTTCAGGGAATTCAGTGCTCTAGCTCAAAGGGAAAAAGTCTAGATCAGCCTGGAACCAGTTAACACAATTACACTTGTACAGTTCTTTGCTTGGAATGTTTACTAAGTGTTGTGAGGCTATAAATGAACAAGTATTGGCTAGGCATAACTTTAAATCCATCTCCTGCCTGCCTGTGAGTTAGAGTGTAACATGATTTGTCCTGTCTGAGGAGAGTAGAGATTTGTGACTGTAGATTCCTAACTTTAAAGGAATACTTGTTTGATCTAAAATTTCAATTTAAAATTGTGGCAGCTTCTCATGACTGAAACCTTCTTTTGATTCATCCACTGAGGATTTTTCTTTTCTGTTTTAAAAGTATCTCCCAGTTCTCTGTAAGGTTTATTCATCCCACCACCAGATGAAAGAATGTTATAGCCTTTCCATTGGGTTTTTTCCCCAATTAGAACCACTGAAGGAAACACTGTAGGTGTTTGAAAATCATCATATCTTTACATCTTTGAGATACTGCACTATCATCCTATTACACAATTTCCTAAAGACACAGCAAACAGCAACAACAAACCCTTAAGTTTTTGGGCAAAAGATATGTTATTCTGTATTTCTTTTTTTTTTTTTTTCCTGCCAGAAGTAATATTCACTGATCAGAAAACTCCTAGTCTGCTTTTGCAACACGAGAGGGACAACTCCATTTCATCATTCCTAATTTTAATATTTTTTGCAATTCATGGTTCTAACTTATTTTCAGTCACAACTGGTAGGAGCTTACCCAAAAGCCATGAGAAGCACTTGACCCCTCAGTTCTTTTTAGGCCATTGGAAAGTCCAGGTCACCTTTGCATGTAAACTTCTCCACCTTACTGACAAGAGCAACATAATCCTCCTCATCTGGTAGTGCAGCCAAAACCCAAACACCAAAGGAAAAGCAAGGTGGAATTAAATGTGGCTGCTGAGCTGGCTAGCTCTGTGAGAGTGAAGACACTTTTCCTTTGAGAGCTTCAATGGAAAAGACAGAAGGAATTTAATCAGCTTTTTAATACATACTTCTGAAGTAATAGGACAGCTCTCTGACCAGGATAATTTTATTTATAAAGTCAGTGCAGCTTTCTATGTTTGTTTAGAGTAAAACATTTTAGCTCATCTCAAGTAATGAACTTCCTCAGGGATTCTGCAAGAAGTGTTTACTATCCATGGTACAGCAGGCAGGCTGGAATTGGAGCAAAGCTCTTTGGAAGAATCACCAGGTCTGCTCTGATTGCTGCTAAGTGCCTAGCAGCATGTCATGCATTTTTTTGACTGAATGGCTGGAACTTGAAGCCTGAGATGGACAAGCAGATAGGGTAATAGCTGGCTACAGAATATCAGCTTGTAGAACAATTTGCGCATTAAGAATTGTTTTTTACCCAAGTATAACTAGAATTCTAAAAAACCTTTCTCATACTATGTCATTATCCATATTTCAAGCTCTCAGAATTTTTTGATGTCCTAGAACTCAAGGAGAATGAAACACCATGAGAGCAACTTGAAAAGAACATATTTGAGGAAGGTTAGAGTAGTTGACTCCTGATGTGGAAGTTCTTATGAAGAATAGGAAGGAGATTTGTTTGTGTTATCTAGCTCCTGGTCAGCTGAAATGACTGAATAAAGGGCTGGTTTCTCATATCTTTTAAGACTATTGATAAAATGGTCATACAAAAGCCCTATACAACATGAAAAATAAACCATACAGATTTTATACAAAATATATTAAATTCACACAGCAGGAAGGCTGTTATGTTATATCTAGCCATCATGCAGGAAGGACCCAGGTGTTTCATGATTTTCATGTCCTTATTTCGTACTTTGTTTTGATTTGAGCTGTGAAGTTGTATACTGCATGAAAAGGATGATAAAGTCAGAATACTGTGCAAGATATTAAAGTAGCAGAAAACCAGGTTTCAGTCAAGCCATCTTCTCCCTTTACACAAGAGCTATGTGTTTAAGGGAAAAAAAGAAAGGAAAAAAAAACTTAAAAGAATAATACTAAGGTTATACAGGAAAATGATGGAAAATAAAATTAAAAAAATATTAGATATCCAGTTAAAATTTCTGTTTCTCTTAAAAAAATTTACACTTGGATTGCAGATTAAATGATTAAAAATAAACATAAGGGAATGTGAAATAGTCTTTGCTCAAAACATTGAAGCATACTGAAACTGTCCATATTTATTTCTGTTATGATGAAACTGATAAAACTGATTTAAAATCTCAGAAAACTTTCTATATTCTGGAACTTATACTTTTATTGGAAAAAAATAACCAAAAACTTGTTTGTTGCTCTTTGTGGTGTTAAGGGGTTTAGGAAAAAATGCAGACAGAATTTAGAAAAACAAATGGACAAACAAAAAAAAAAAATTCCAAAACTCCCCTTAAGATGAATTTTAACTTTTTACTTAAATTTACCTTTCTTTCTCCACCTCTTCCTCAACTTCTGTTGAACCAAATATCTTTCACTAATACTGACAGGTAAAAAACATTCACTTACACTTCCAGGCCAATGACAACAATAAGGCTAGTCAATTATGAACAATAATAAAGTTATTTAGGTCAAATAAGTGACATAGAGATACAGTTGTTTTGTGTATTACCAAAGTGTAATACCAGTATAGAAATATTAGATCAAAATACTTTGTCTCAAGGTTGAAGTTACAGGAAATCATTGCCCAGGTTGAAGTTACAGGAAATCATTGCCCTAGGTTATAGACATTGAAAACAACCTGTAAATAACTGCACTGGATAGTGACGAGAGAGAAATTTTTTTTTTTTTTTTTTTTTTTTTTTTTTTTTTTTTTTTTTTTTTTTTTGTGAGCAAGATTCTGATTATTTTATATAATACTTTAAATAGTTTTAGGCAATACCACATTTCAAAAGGAGATGCATCAAGTTTTTCACTGGAAAAGGAGTTATGTTTCCACCAAAAGATTTATAGTACTTGTTGTACCTAATAATAGACATCAGGCTATTTACCTCAAGTTTCTTTACTTTCCAAAACAGAAGCCACAGTGAAAGCTGGATTCTTAGGCTCAAAGTGATGTAGCTGTTCAGTCTTTTGTCCTAAACTGACATGCAGTTTTTGAAACCACTATTACAAAAAAAATCACTTACAAGGGAAGCACATAGCCATTTCCATTCAAGACTGCTATTCCCATAGACCCACTAGTTGCTGTTTCTCATTATTAGTGCTCTCTCATCAAGTAACCATTTTGCTGCCATTTTGTATTTACAGTTCACTAGTGATCACCACTCCCTGCCACAGCTAAATCAAGACATCTGGTGAAGCACCCACGTCTGTCAGCACCTACAGGAAAGAAGCAATGTGCTATGAAGTCCTGCATTTTTTCTCATCAGAATGAAAAACAGATCTTCATCTCAGTTTTAAATCTTAGACTTTTAAATTAAGAAAAGTTCTAACAGTGTTATAATATGCAAACAAGGTCTGACCATTCAAGCTTTCCTTTATTTCCCATTGGTTTAAATAAAGAAACTAAGCTAAGCTGTGGTTCTGAGCATGCTGCATGGGTCAGACCTGCTTGCACAGGCAGGAGATGCTTTCTTTGTTTAGCAGGGAAACATCTGAGATCATCATCTGAGATGGATCACTGAGCATCCCAATATCACCATGCAGCCTGACAGCATCAGCACCCGACCCTGACACACAAAAATATCTACATAACTCTGACCACAGGTTTTTGTCTGTGAAAGATGTGCAGTCATTTTGTCAGATGTACCTTGATAATGCCTCAGAGTAGAGCTACATTTTTTATTGTATCTATGTATTTGTAAGGGCATGGGTAAAAAAGACACAAACCCCAGCTACTTTAAAGGATGTGACTTCTGCCACAGAATAAGGATTTCCACTCTTGGGGAATATTTTCAAAGAGAGATTTAAAAAAAATAAGACTGCTTTGTCTGAGAAAAGTCAAACTTTAGGCAGTGCAGGATAGACAGGAATATGTGCAGTAGGGTGGCAATCCTTCCATAATAAAGTTGTATGCTATTTATTTTACTGATTCTGTAGCTATCTTTCTGTTCCTTATTTTTAGAGACATCCATTATTTCATTTTGTGCTTGAGTAAGAGGACAGCCGAATCAATCAGTCAAACAAGTAATGCAACTGTTGATTAAATCTGGTTCTCAGTGTACATTTCAGACAAGAGAACCCTTTTTGAGAAGAGAAGAGAAGAGAAGAGAAGAGAAGAGAAGAGAAGAGAAGAGAAGAGAAGAGAAGAGAAGAGAAGAGAAGAGAAGAGAAGAGAAGAGAAGAGAAGAGAAGAGAAGAGAGAGAAGAAGAAAAGAAAAGAAAGAGAGAAAAGAAAAGAAAGAAAAGAAAAGAAAAGAAAAGAAAAGAAAAGAAAAGAAAAGAAAAGAAAAGAAAAGAAAAGAAAAGAAAAGAAAAGAAAAGAAAAGAAAAGAAAAGAAAAGAAAATATAGAAAATATAGAAAATATAGAAAATATAGAAAATATAAAAAATATAGAAAATATAACAGCTTTAAAACCAAATGTATCTTATCATTTTACAAGCTGCAGAAAGCATGACTCAAAACAGCAACAAAATGCAAAAAATAATCTGTCTAACCCTTCCAAGGGAACTGCAACTAAGATTACCTTATATATGGTTACTGTCTATCCAATGATTTTTCTTAATATCTGAAGGCAATTTCATCTCTTGTATTTATCAGGAAATAAAAACAGATATATTAGCCATAACACTATTGTCTATTGGTCTGCTGTGAGTACAGCAAAAATAGGATCATCCTGATCTGAGCTTGACTCTTGAGTGATGAATTCTGCATTGGTTTAGATACATCTAAGAGAAAATGAATGGTTTTATAGTAGTGCATAAAATCAAGGCTCACTCCCCAAATCGAGGGAAAAACTTTCAGATGAGTAGATTAAAAAAAATGTTACTGAAATTACTAAGGACAGCAATACTTACTTATTATTGTTTTGAGTCATGTTTCCTGCAGCTTGTAGAGTGATCAGATGTTTTTGGTTTTAAAGCTGTTATATAAAGTTAAACTACTTTTTTTTCTTTCTCCTTTTTTTTTTTTTTCTTGATTAAAAATACACATTGAGACATACATCAGCCCATCAGCATAAATGCAGATCAAAGCTTAGGGGTTTTTTTCTTCTCTAATGCTTGCTCCTCTCTATTCCTTATAATGTATTTAGGAGATTTTCAAAGCACTGAGAAAGGGAGCAGGAGGGGATTGAAACTGTTGTGGTAAAAGGTTGTGTAGGGATGAACACAAATCCTTCTGAATTTCATTTTCCCAAATTTGTCTCTTCATAGAACAATTTGTTCTTTGCAGCAACTAATACTTTAAAAGCATGTAAAATACTAATACTTTAAAAGCATCAACATTACCTGAGTGAAATGAGCTTATTTCAGCTTAATTATGTTCAAAAATTTACAGCAAGTTTATAGGAATAAAACATAAAGATTACCTTAGTCTCAAAATGCTTGAATTTTGATAACAGACCATTATTTGCAGCAGATATGATTAATTTCAACTTTGGAATGCATTCTTCTATATAAAAATGAATAAAAAGGTAAATTTTGTCATTCAAGTATGGCATAATAGAGAAATATATTATATAGAAAGGTCACCATTTAATTTTAAAGGCTGTGAATGAAATCTTTTCCAGCACTTTGCTTCATTTACAAAAATAGTTTCAGAATTACTAGGATTTTGTAATGTCAGCCCTTAATTTATAAAACCTCTGATGCATTTTTAAAAGTTATATCCCAATATAAAAATATATAAGGTTATATAGAGATATAAAAAGGATAATTATATGGTAGTATTGTTTTTAGAGTGTCTTCATATGTCCTCTAGTTAACTGAGACTATTTTAAAAGTATTTTTTAAGGTTTTTAAGTACAAAAATTATAGGGATAGATTGACATTTTTAGTGTCAGAATACTAGCTGTATTGCTTGCACAATACATTCTCTGAAACAGATACAAAAACAGTACAAAAATTGATCTAGACACAGATAAATGAAAAACCCTGCTAAGAGTACTGAGCATCTTCAGACTGGTGTGAAATTTCAATTAATTATTAATATGCATGTAAGAGTTCTAGAACATGTTAAAAAACTATGTAGTGAAATAGAATAAAAGTGATAAGAGCCTTACTAAACATTTCACTGCAACTCATTATAAATGTCCATTTGAAATTAACAGAATGTTACATAACAGAAGACATGATAGGCTGGGGATAGTGATTTTCCTTATTGATTCTTCAGGTAAAGTGTGTTTTTTTAATTCCTTTTGAGAAAGCTGTTGACTACACAAAAAGCAGAAGTGGAGTTGTAGCAATTTGTGTTAACAATACAGAGTCTACTGTTAAATTTCAATTGTGCAGCCTTTCTGGGTTTTTTGTGCTGAACTTCCAAGAAAAAAAAATTTCAGCTGCCTATTACTGGCACTTCCAATATAGTAGGAGTAGCAATGGCTGAGTTATCTGCAGGAGCAGTATTATTATCAGTGGTGATCTAGTATTGGAGAGCAGGACATTTAACAAGGCTATTCAAAGCCATAGTAGGCAATAGATTTAACAAACAACAGCAAGCAAAACAAGATCTGTTATTCTAGACATTAGGTTGATGAACTTATCCTATCTAGTATGTAAGCTTATAAATAGTTAAAGTGTAAGACCGTCAACCTGAAATTTTTCCTATGTAAAGAGAAGCCATATGCTTTGAATCAAACGTTACTTAGGCTTTAGAGCTAAAAAAAAAAAAAAAAAAAAAAATTAAAAGACTTGAAAAAAACTGCAACAAATCATAAAAAACCTCTCAAATCCTCACACTTTTTTTCTGAAATTACTGTTTTCATCTACAAACAGCATGAACTGTCCTGGGCAGTTCTCATAAACACTTCAGTGAGTCTAAGGAGAGCAGTATTAAATAGGTTTCATTGAGAGCCCAAAGATCAGTGACCTTTTCAACACCACTGTATTTCAGTTCAGAAAGGTTTCGTAAATACAAATTTTCTCTAAACAAATCTCTGTTTTTTAGTTGTTTCAAAAAGCTGCTTTAGATATTTTAACAATAAAAATACTTCAATGAACTTTGAAACTACTTTGATTTTAAACAAGACAGTCTTACTTGGGTGGAGATTTTTGTGCTAAAATTTAAGGACAGTCTTCAAAATTCATGCAGAATTGATTATGAGCTTTTCACCAGTAGAATTCCATTTAATGCTATAAAGATCTTATGGATACTTATATTTTGGGGGAAAAGCTATTCTTAGAGACCAGCTCCAGTAAAATATTAAATCACCTTTTTCCTGCCTGCAAATTCTACTAGGTGGGAGCTCCATGACTCCCAGAATAGTAATCAGATGCCCTTCATACTGTCATATGGCTTGATGGGTCATTGCAGGTCTCAGGTAAATCTCTCTTGCATCATAAAGCAGCACATGGCAATTAGTGCAGTCATATGCCTGCCTTGGAAACTTTTCTGGTTTGCTCCTAAAACTTAAGAGATAACAACACTGCAAAAGTCCTCCTGACAGCAGGACAGACTTTGGGTTTGTAAAACTTGGCTTTATCCTTTCTTGTTTCAGGTACAATCTGGATGTTCAGATTTTCCTCTCAGCATGCTTTTTTCATACACTACCTCCTTGAATTTGACCTGCACCAGCCATTCCAAACTTGAATATTAAAATTATATTTCTTCAGTGTCCTTCTGTGTTAACCTGCTGTACAGTTTCAATATGACAGTCTGTGCATGTTAGTGATAAATGGAGAAAGAATGGACTTTGCAAGGTCATCCTTTGTGGCTAGATTTGCAGCATGGTGCAAAACAGTCTTTAAATTAAACAGTTTTAAATTAATAAATTAATCACTGTTAAAGCCAGACATAGGGTGTGTGTGAAGGTAGACAAAGGAGGCGGGTAAGGGAGAAGGAGCAAAATGAAGAGTAGAAAAAAATTCTTTGTGAAATAAACAAACACCTTCACATAGTCAAATGCACTGTCTGAAGTTTTTGTTTTTCTTGCTCCACTGCACTGATGTATTTTGACAGGATATTTTGTTCTGCCTCTAGGGTTTTTAGAGAAAAGGAACTCATGGGCTATTACTGTTCCAGTGAAGAGTTTTGACTGAAATGTTTTGGCTCATTTCCTTGAGCTATGCATTAGCCAGATGGTTTGATGCATGTACCATGCCACCCTGTTTGATCCTGCTGTTGGACTTTAGCTCCTGTTCCATTGTCAGAGGGAAGGATTATTATGAACATTCTCATTAATATTCACACTGAAGAGTGATCTGACTGCCACTTCACTCATACTGTAGGTTAAGTGAGGGTGCCCTGTCAAAACAGAAAAATCTTTACCTCTACTAATGCAAACCAGTCTCAGAGAGAGTTTTGAGCAGAAAATTAGATTCCAGTATTAAGGGCTTCCCTTTCCTTTGACAGAGATTTGCTATGTCAAAATCTCTTCTTCATTATGAAATAAGAAAAACAGTATCTAACTCTTTCAGAGGGAGGAGAAATATATTTTATGAGATTTTCTGATAAAATATTTGCATAAAAATTGATAGAATTGTGAACTTATTAGCAACATGACTAAATTTAATGCAGTACTTAAAATCCCAGCTCATGGGCCAGACATTATGTGAGACGAATATGTAGATATAGATATAGATATAGATATAGATCACATAAACCAGAAATTTCTTATGGATGGGTGTCCAAAGAAGATCTAAAAAGTGCAAAGGAGACTGGAGCTCTCTGTCACCCATCCTACACAGGCCTGTCCAATCCTGGATTTTGAGAGTCTAAATTTTCTTCTGTGTCTAATATGAAAAAAATATAATATGCAATGATATACAGAATGAAATGAAAAAATGACCTTTTTTCTGGTAATGAGAGCACAGATCAGTTTGGACTGTAATTAGAGGAAAACAGAAGATTCTTCCTGGGGGAAAGTTATAGATGAGAACATACTGCAGAGGTTCTTCTCTGTTCATAGAGCTTATGGAAGTAAGCTTTGCTTCAAAAGGCCATGCTTAAAGCCTTAGACATTTTGGATATGTCTAGAGTTTGAGTCAGCAGGACCGTGTCAGACACAGTTTAGTAAAAGCACAGTATATTGTTCTCAAAATGTGTTTCTTGACATTAAACCAAATTTTCCCCATAGTTCCTACCCATTCCTCTTTGATGATTATCTCTTCAAAATTATGTTACGTGACAGTGATACATTAGTTATAAATGGTAAACAGTTTTTAAAGAGCTGGGTCCCAAAGCAAGATAAGAAGGCAGGAGGAGGCTCTACAAGGTGTACCTCTACTGACACACAGCCAGCACAGAGCCAGGAGCAGAGCAGCACTGAGCATGCAGCAATGAGAGGTGAGCTCAATGTCAATGGCTCATTCTGCATTTTTGCTGCTCTGCCAATGCTTCCAGCAAGTGCCCAATTAGCAGTGACAGCAGTGATGGTGTTTATGAGAAACTAGCCTGAGACTGTCATTTCTTTAAATTTGAAACTGCAGAGAAGTCACAGGGTGGTAAAGCTTTTAGGTTCTTATTGACATGCACCAGAAACTGACCTCAAACCGGTGACTTAGAGGTGAAAGTCTATTTGCTAAGTCAGTTTTTCTCCCACTGAGTGAATTTGTAAAACAAATTCCCATTCCATTTCAGCTTACTTTATTTCTCTTGAGATGAAGGAAGCTGTCCCCTGCCCAGCAGCTGGAACAGTGCCCTCCTATCCCCTCCTCTCATGAAGGAAAACTTGTCTGTGGAGTCACAGGTCTATGTGAACAACCTGGTCAGTGCATCCAACACTGAAAAGTGAACAGTAGGAGGAATGCAACAACAATGGAAATTATGAAGTCATTAGTTTAAAATGCAGTAGATTGTCACAGGAAGCTTTGCCTAGAGGTGTTAGTGAATGTGGTGTTTCAGTAACAACATTTAAAAGTTGAAAAAAGAGATATGAAAGAGAGAGAAGGAAAAGAAAGAATATGTAGGAAATATCTTGGAAAGGCTGAAACAAACACAAAAAAATAGAAATTACTGAAATGTTCCCCTAAGAGACTGTCTGCTAATTTGTTGGCTTGGCTTCTCTTGTCTGCACACACTGATGGGCTATTCATAAAATAACAGTGTGCATTAATTTTAAGCATATGGGCCAAACTGCAACCATAGTTCTTGGTTGTCAAACATATTACAGTGCTCCTTAAGTACATTTCAACTCTGAATCTCATTGCCTTAGAGTTTAAAAAAATAATCTAATTCCTCTGTAGAGTCTGAATATGTGGAGGATTTTGCTTTACTTTGATTTGAGAGTTCAGGGACTGACTGCCTATTGGACAGCTTTCTGCTTTGAGTATTTGGGCAAATTACTGCTATTTGCATCTCCTTTATCTGATGGCTTTTCTATTGTTTCTGCTATTGTCCATTGCAATAGAATGAATCCAAGATTAGGCTATTTTTGATCTGACCTGGTAAAGCCCTTTTTCTCTCAGTCCATGTAGAGAGCCAGTTTCTCTTTTTTTTTTTTTTTTTTTTTTTTTTTTTTTTTTTTTTTTTTTTTTTTTTTTTTATGAAAGGAGTATAGAATTCTCATCTGATATTATGGATGCATCACCATCTTTTTCCGTAGGTGAAAACGACAAAGCAGATTGCAAAATGTCAGGGAACAGGACTTGCATAGTGGGCCTGAATTGTGAACCCAAGGTTATTCTTTGTTCTTGCTCCCTTCTTCCTAGCTTAGCTCTATGGGAGACAGCTATTTAGGCACCTACAATGTAATTCCTTTCCAGCTCCTGATCTCTTGATAATAAAGGACTTGTTGAGAGGTGATTTGACTGAGCTCCTGCCAGCCAAACTGGTATAATGGTGTCTTTCCAAGATAACATGAATCAGAGCAACTCACAAAAACTATCTGACATGTTCTGGGACAGAGGTAGCCTTAGAGATTAGGTCATCACAAAGTTATTATAAAAGCATTTCTGACAGCTCTCTCACTGTTCAAAATTCTGAGTTGAACTTAAGAAAGCTTAGCAAAGCTAGACACTTGAATCTTGCATTTGGACACCCATGAAACTTTTAATTAAGCACCAATAATATTGCCAGTCCCTATCTTTCTTCTTCTTTTTATTAATATGGAAGGGCTGGAAAAGAAAGGCAAGTTAGGTACTGCATGCTTGTACAGTTCACTCATCTGTACCTGGGCAGTGGGAGCTCCTCTTTTGAGGCAGTGAGCCAGTGATTCCCACAATATGTTTGCTCTGTTGTTTTACTGAAGTCAATTTGAAAGGCCTAGCTGGTTTTGCTTCCTTTCAGAGATTGTCTCACACCCATGCAAAAAAAAATATTTCCTAATATTCATCTTTAGTTGCCTCCTTCCATTAATTCACCTTGTTATATTTGCAAATATTAGGAAAAAAATCCCTCTCTTATGTACAAACACTTTTAAGACTATTAAAAAATTAGTCTATAAAAATATTTCCTTTAGTGTGTCTTTTTATTAGCAATTTAAAATTTGTTCTTCTCCACAAAAAAAAAAAAAAAAAAAAAATTGCTGTCTTTATATTTAATCACACTGTGGAAAATTATTACTGGCATGTTTCTTTTGTCATAACACTTTGAAATTTAGTAATCATATACAAAATAAAATTATTCTTCCAACTTCTAAGTACATATGTATCTTCAGTTATACTCACCTAAATAATTATGAATGTTTAAACAACCCCATGCTTTCATCAGTTAAAAGCCCATCTTAATTCATTAAACATAATTGAGGAGGAGAAAGAGAAACCTACTACAGTTGTGTGTATTTGTCCTAATTATAGTGATTTCACAAACTTAAAGACCTGCTTTGATTATTTGTTTTTAGAATTTTCTTTGTTACTTTAATAGTCTTCCAGGGAGGCTATGGAATCATTTCTCTGTCCTTGTTGAAAAGAATTATTAAAATTGATTTGATGTAATATTGTTTTCCTTGATACTCAGTCAGGACAGAAACTGTGTTGGGGTTTGGATTTTGGTCTGCATTCAGAGAAGGTGGAATGCAAATGTGATTTAGCTGTCTGCTTATGTTCAAGATGGACAGCAAGTGAACAATCCAGTGCAAACTGCAGAAAAGAAAGCATTAGGAGATCTTAAAAAATAGTCTGTAAAGGAGGCACCCTTTGCAGAGTTACTATGATTAGTCTTGTATTCATTAGAGATGGTAGACCCTGCAATGAATTGCCTTCACTAGAATGTAAATATCCAAAGTAATGCAGTGCAGACTTCTGAAATAAGTTAAACAGGACCCAACAGTGCCTATTTCCTTCCCCTGCAAATAGAATCTAAGATCACTTATCTGGGGTTTTATGCTGCAAATTACATGAAATTAGATTACATCAGCTGTGCTCCCACAGCCTGAAGTTTGGAGACTGGTGTTAAACTGGATGGTTAATTAATTTGTAAAGTAACATCAAGCTTTTTTTTTTTTTTTTTGAAAGCAAGACAACATTTACTGTATGTATTATGTATGTCCCAGTAGAAACTTGGTATGTCATCCTTTAGGAGAACTGCCAGTGCCAGTTGGTTGGAGATTTTTCCTGTGTTTTGTTTGGTTATTGGTTTATGTGAAGCATAATTTCATTTGTTCATCAGCTCATTTTGATTGTTTCATCTGTTCTTAAGACCTGACTGCATAACGAAAGCAGCCATGAATTTCATTGCATTTATTGCATGAATTTCATGAATTTTACATGCAATGGGCAGTAACTCCTGCAGTGAGAGCTTTGCATATCTTGCCTATCTTTTGTGTTCTCACTAGCTGACAGGCTGCCCACGTGGAAGTTCATAGTCAGGCTGTGCTTAGGGACTGAACCTGCTCATATGAAGCCAGCTGCCATCAAACTAGTATCTTACTTAACTTAACATCAGTTCCATGGGACACTGAAGTCTTCAAAATAAGTTTCTGGGTGTGGTCAGAGCTGTGAGCACAGCTTCCCTTGCTAAATGGAAGCTAGACTTACAGGCAGCTTTAGAACAGCTCCTAAAATACCATATGGGATGAGAAACGTAGATTTTCCTCCAACCTCCCTACAATCTTTTTAAACCACAAAGTAACCAGTCTGATAACTTATCATCTATGTTCTTCCACTTCACTGCACCTCTTAGTCTCAGTTCCTCAAGTCCAGAAAAGCACTTTACAGTCTACTGATGAACCACTGGACTGCTTTTCAAATAGGCTTCATTACTGGTGGAGAAAGAAAAGATGAATGCCCCCATAGCAAGCTTGACATCCCTGGGATGAAAGTTTTAGACATCCTTCAAGCCTTTACAGAAAATCCCAGAATTATTTGTGAACTACAAGCCTTGGACTGGAGATCCTAAATCTTAGATTAGTACTGAAAGTACCCTGTATTGTTATTATATGGGCAAGAGCTGGAGCTTTAAGTTCTTCCCTAAAACTGCTCTAGAGGAGAAGAAAAGTTTCAGACTTCTCTTTGAAGGGAAGAACAGAAAAGACAGTAATAAAAAAAAAAAAAAAAAAAAAAAAAGCCACCAACAAAACGTAGTTGAAGGCAATAGTGTGACTAGTGGGAAGTGAACATCTGTAAAGGGGGAGATCAGTATGGGCATGAGAAATATGGGACATCCAGCTCTGGGAGTCCTGAAAGAGTCAAACAAGCCAAAGAGAAAATCCACAAAGATGCCCAATGTCTTAAAAGCTAATTCAGAGAAACTCCTCAGTATCCCAGGGTGCTGCCTTTGCACCCCAAGAGCATCCCTTGATGATAATTTCCTCTCTGAGAGCTGCAGCTAGCCTCAAGTCCTGAGGGCTTCTACTGTTCCAGAAAAAGACAAAAAAACACAGAGCTCTCTATTTGGCTCTTATATGACTTATATCACAAGCGGTGAAAAGTGCCATGAGCTTTTGAGTGCAGAAAAAACCAAACCACCAACAATGCACATCTTGCATCTGAATAGAGCTTTTGGGAGATACTAAATTAAATACATTTGTGTTAACAGAGAAAAGTGGCAGTAATTGGACTTCATGCTCTTTTTAAACTTTTATTAACTTACATTTTAGATTTACTGTATTTTTTTTTTGTTTTGTTTTTAATAAGACTGTGAAAGTAAACCTCCAAATAGCACCTTAGACTTTATTTCTTTAAGTCACTTGTGCTGTCCAACATTCACTGCCAAAAGCACTCTTGAAATTGTGGCAAATCTCTCAGCCTTGGTCATTTCTCCTCAACCAGACTCAGGTAGTCACCATTTTCAGCAAGGTTTTAGCTTGCAACAGACCACAGTTGTCACTGGAAAAACCTTATCATCTAGGAGACAGTAAATGGCCGTGCTGCACCATGAACACCACAGGAATCAGATTCTGGGAGCCATAAAACAAACATGGAGGAGACCTGTTATTCTCTTATTTGAAGGATGACCTTATTAAGAATATATTTGGCCCACTGTGTGTGCCCCACTCTCTGAAATACACAAAAATGTATCCGGTATGCTCTCCCTCCCACCTTTACTCTCTTCTATTTTTAAAGTGGACTTTTGGAAAGCTGGGACAAATGGAAATTGCTCCCTGCTTATACAAGTGCTATAACAGCAGCAACAGTAGAAGAATACAGCTCATAACTTACCTCATTTCATTGCCTTTCAATGACCAACATGAAAAGCAACCAGATTTCTCTTCATTTTTCATGACAGTATGGCAGCAACAGAGGAGGTCTACTCCCCCTGTTCAGTGTTTTTCTTCTCTGCATCACTGCTAGCTCCTGCACATGCTGGCTCTTTGCTATAATTATGGATGGTGTTACACTTTGCCTAATCCTTGAGATTTCCCAGGTGGTACAGAGAAGTAAATTTTGGAAATTATATCAAGAAAAGACAGTAAAAAGAGTGTTCTATCTTCTGTAACCAGTCTGTTGAAGACACTGATGCACACACCCAACCCTTTTTCTGTATTCCACCATGCCTCAGAATTTCTGATTCCCTAATATAATTGAGGTTTTCAAAGGGCATGTGCAGATCATAAGAATTTTAGAGGAAATCTTCAAGGGAAAAACTCTTAGACTAGGAAGAACCTCAACCACCTATGGCTTTAATTTATAGATGTCCAAATGACCAATTTATGCAAACACTGTAAATGGACATTTGAAAGTAAAATGTGTTCTCTTTGAAGGGGTCAAAACCTTTCCAATTATTCCATATCATCTCAAAGAAATGCACTTCAAAGATTCATGGTATAGCATTTACTGCTTGATAGACTGTTGCAGATGAAATAAATTTTTAAAATTTTATAAAACTAAACCAATAATATGATTCCATTAACTAAATGGACTCAAGAAATGGTTACCATTAGTCATTATTACTGTCCTGAAAGAGAGGAAGACTAATTATGAATGGATTTGTTTGTGTCTTTGTTTATGAACTTCTGTCTCTAAAAGAATAATTGTGAACTCAAAGTAGTTGTAGTAGTTCATTCCTGAAATGCACCAGTTGTAAGAAAAAAACAGTCCAGAATTCCAGCTAACGACAAATTGTTCCTCAGAATTAAAAATCAAGTTAATAGGCTCACAGCAATTTGTCTTGGATTATTGATTAATATTACATTTGGTTTTGCTTCCCTTGGTGAAATCAATCCCATTGCTCAAAGCAGACAGCTCACGCCTTGTCACTTCAGTGTAATGAAATCAGCTATTAGGCTCTGCACACGCCAACCTGATTGGGATTTATTGATGGCTCAATCAGTGCCCGCTGTACTCGAGAGGCCAGTGACACCTGGAGGGAGGCAGTGGCCCTACCAGCAGCTTTCTGGCAAGGTACCAATGAGCATGGGAATTCTTATTAACGGGATGGCCTTTCAAAAATTAACAAGAGAAACAAAGCGCCAGTGTTGCCTTCTAACCTGCAGCCTATCCTGAGACGTATGAACATGCAGCAGCAGGCACTGATTTTGCTTTCCTGCATCTGAGCCACAAATCCTCTCAGCTGTTTTGAGATGGGTGTTTAAGATCGTGTTACTTTTTGCTGCAATAGAGAGAGTGTCTTTTGCCAGAGTCATCAGTGAGAAAACAGGATGAGAAATGGAAAACATTATAGAAGCCGTGGAGGCAGCTGTGTGAAGTGCAGGGTGCAGCCGCCAGGAGTGGCTCCAGCTGCTACTGCATTGAGAGAACAGGAAATAATCCAAGTGGATACAAAAAAGGGGATATAATTTTCGGAGAGGCATGAATTCCAGTGACAGATTTCCAGGCTAAAGGGAAAAATCATGAGACCTGTTAAAATTTTCTCAAAGTTAGGGAGATTCTAATGAAAGAGTATAATTAATTATTGCATCATTGGTGACTGGGTGATTCAGTAACTATTTTTACATGTATCGTGCACCATTGTGCATGGTCCAGCAAAGGCATGTTTAAATGGCATAAAAGGTAGACTTCATACTGCATAGGATGTAGCAGACCGGAGCTGAGGGTTTTTTAAATCTTGATTTAATATTAACTGTCTGTAAATCCTATTATTTCCTATTATTATTCCTTATTCATTATGATTGTTGTTTTTGTTGTTGTTACTTCATTCCTATTATTATTGTTCTTGTTGTTATTATTTTGTTTTATAATTATTTATTTAAAATAGACTCAAAATACCGATCTAGTCAGATTCCATGACTTTTTCCAGTTCACTTTGCATATGCTTTATCATATAGAAGTTAGGGGAAATATTTAGAATCATAAGATGTTATCCACTATGGCTGAATATGTCCTGAGTAGTTTGTCCCATAAATTTAGGGTGAAGTCAGCTGCAGTCATCACTCAGATTAAAAAAAAAGGTCACAGATTTCATTTTGAAGTAACTAAATATTTGTCTTCCCCTTTACCACTTTCCACTAAGGCAAAAATTTGTGATCGCAAATGTCATGGATCACTGACCCCCTCAGCATGTATATAAAAGCATGTGCATATTCAGGAATACTTTGAGTATTTTTGACCTACAACCCAGTCATGATTTTAGCTTTTAACTTTCTTCTGCTTGTACTCTCACATGCCAAGCACACTCTTGCTTCTGCCAGATTCCCTCTTGCTGCAAGAAATATATTTCTGTGCTGTTTGCCTTCAGTGGCAGCTGGTTTCTGGTTTCTAGATCTATTGTAAGCTACAGATAACAGGACATTTTGATTTAGTTGTCTCCTTGTAGCTGTGGAGTCCTATGTTCCTGCACTACTCCAAAAGAGAATAACTAGATCAGGAGGATGAAAGTAAAGGTGGAAAAAAAAAATGTACAAAAATTTAACTGCAGATGTCATTTTCAGTAACGAAATTCAGTTACATGATTCAGCATTTTTGCATTCATAAAGTCATGCTTACACTAATATTTCCAAGATCAGAATGTGATTTTAAAGTTTATCCATGTCTTATGCGTATTTCTTTTATAAACGAGTTGATGCAGGGGACTTTCACAGGCAGCAAAATAACTGAAATAAAATGAGGAGGAAAATACATAGTTTCAGAGAGAACTGCTTACAGATCAGGAATCTGGACTATGTGAACACCTGGAGTAAAGCTTCAGCCATCCCTCCAGGGAAGTTAGAGGCTTTCCACACTACAGAAAGCACGGAGTTACGCAGTTAACAGCTTGCCACTGACCATGGTGCCAAATCTTTCCCTGAGGTAACATGCAGCTCCACGGGATTTACTCTAATGGTGAAATGGTCCCCTAGCACATAGAAAGCTGCTTACAGAGACAAGCAGCAAAGCAGAGCGAGAAAATAACATAACCCTTCAGCTACCAAAATATCAAGTGGGACTTATTAGGATCATTTTTCATTAAGACATTTTGCCTCTTGCAAAATGGCATTTCTTCTCCTTCCACTCTGCCTCAGTGTTACTCAGCAAGTCTAACACCCACACAGGCAGTGATGCCAGGGGTACCTCAGGTTCAGAGCAAATTTGGACCAGCTCCTTCTTCTGACTTTGGTCAGCTGGGTTCCCACTGCAGGTGGGAGCAGGCAGCAAGGAGACCTGGACTTCACACAGCACTGAACACAAGCAACACTGGCACCTCTTCACAGTGTTTGTGCTCCTTAGGCATCCTGAGAGCACCTGCAGCTCAGAGGAGGGATGACTTCAGTTCCCCAGACTCAGGAGCTCCATGGATGTCTGACCTAGCTTGTCCTGTGCTGTGCAAACAAGTCCTAGGAGGTGACTCTCAAGTTAGTTATTTTTTTGACCAGGGTACTTGACAGTATGAATGACTGCCTGGCTTCCCAGGTGGGGTGAGGGTTTTTAAAATATTTATTTTCAAAGCTCTTGTGGTGACAGGAACTATTCCAATTTCACATCATTTATGAGTGGCCATCTTGAATATTTTTTTAAACTCTGTCTCTCCAAATGAAAACATGCATTATTGTAAAGCAGTACCAGTAAGCAAGCAGTGGGAAGAGAAGGTTCTGATGAATTCAGGATAGTTATAGCATTGTTGCAAATGAGTTTATCTGCTTGTCATATAAGTTCAGCTGATTTTCAGGATATATTCAGCTACACTTTTGAGATATGGGGTGCATTTATTGATTTTTATTTTAAATTATATTAAATTTGGTACTGCAACAGCCACTATTTCTTAACATCTCAGCAGGACATGCTGATGCCTGCAGTAGTGTTGTAGTAGATCAAACATTGAACAGGCAATTAGTTGTCCTCCTTATTTAGCTGTGCAAGAGTCTGGGAGGGGGGAGTCACAACTTAGAGGACTTTGAAATTTAAAAGAATGATCTCCCTGTATCATACACATTAACCAAGACTTAAACTGGACATCATACATACTTCTCCCACAAAGATATAACTAATAGGAACTACAGCCACATAAGCAAAGATTGTTTGTGGGTACAACTCTTTTGCCAATTGTCTAAAATAAAATAAAAGGTGAACAAGGAAGGAAATGGTTGCTGGCATAATTTTAGTTTATTTTCCTTTGCTTTCCTATGAAGAGGCTGGGGTCACTCTGAGCCCAGGATATTCATTATATTTTTTCCCTTGGGTAGTTCTGAAAAGGGCACAGAATGTCAGTAATCATCCCCTTCATGTCTTAGTGGCAAGTTTATGATTGAAGGATTACCTTGCTAATACATGTTTAAATGAGGCTTTGGCAATGTTAGTGGTATTTAAAAGAGCTCTGGCATTTGAAACAGTTGACAGCAAAAGATTTTGCTGATAAACAGGACCAGGCTCATATTAGTCTGGCTCTGAGACTGAAGGCTTTAACACCAGTTCTGTTATGACACTTAGGATTTTTAATTCATAGCAAAAATGGTTGGTATCAAATGCTGAACAGAACATCACAGAAGCTGAAAACAATGTGGAAAAAAAAATTGTCAAACCATAGAGAAATAGCTGATATGTAGCATCTGAAATTATATTATTACTATTATTATTATTATTATTATTATTATTATTATTATATTAAATTGAAATTTTTGCTATATGAATTCTTTTAAGCTATCAGACAGGAAAACAGAATTTAAACAGTACAGTATCTGGTTATTTTCATTTACATTTTTTCATTTCTCCTAGGTGTGTCAAGCATTTAGCTCACATAATAAATCACAAGCAGGATAATACTACTCATGCCTCCTTGCACTGGAAAGGTCTTGCTCAGGTGGATTCCCTTAGATTAGCAGGTTGGTTTTTTGCTTGCACAAAAGAGCAAAAATTGATTTCTTAATGGATTTTAAATTATGTCCTTTCAAACTATGAAAATGAAGTCCATTATTTGTGAAGCCCTTTTCAGGCTCTCAGCTGAAATGCAGTATTTAAAAGATGGACATCATTCCCTGATGTTTTATGGGGAGGATGTGGATGATTTAAAGACAACATGATTTCTTTGGAAAGGCAATTTTTGAAATTAACTGGCAAATCAAGCCTTTCACTTACTCCTTTTCTTACTTCTTTTTCCATCAAAGCCGAAAATCCTACTTCTGCCTTGATTTGTCACTTTCTTAGTTTTTACTAGATGGTTTATGTAATAAAGGTAGTAACTGCAAAAATCTGCATTTTTTTTCCATCGCAACCAAAACATTCTGAGATAAAATTTCATCAAGTCAGAAACCTGACTCAGTTTCCACTCTTGGGTCCTTCCACTCCACTCCTCAATTCTTGGATTTTCAGCCAGCACTCCAATGTGTATATGACACATTGAAGAAAACAAAACGTCGACATGTTGCTAGTCATAAACCATGGGGGAGTTCTGCTTTGGTTTTTTTTTGTTTTGTTTTGTTTTTTGGTTGGGTTTAGTTTTGGGATATTTTTAGCATTAACAAAGACAGGCCCAACATTTATTTTGGCAATTTTGGGCTGTCCAATGGAAAATGAGGGAATGGTAGTGTTCTTGTTGTACCACAGGATGTTGTGTTGTCCAAAAAAGTCAGCCAGATCTGGAATCCAGAATTCATTGACTACAGCACAAAAGAAGCATAATCAAATTTTTGTACCAACAAATGAGATCCAATACTTGATCATTTCTCTTTTGACTTTATCAAATTTTCCATCAAAATTACTTTTCAACTCTGGGTGAAAGTCCTGTAGTTAGACAGTTGACTAGAACTGAGAAGTGTCTACATAACCAAATGCCATCAGAATACAGATAATGGGCTTCAGATTTCAAAATCTTTCTAGATCCTTGAGGTTTCTGGAAGGAAGAGGTTACAAAGGAGTCATTCAGCATTTTCTATTGGATTGTCAATTACTTTCCATTTGACAGACTTGACAGTAGCTCCTGAAAAAAGTGCAAACTTGGCAGTGCAATAGGTGAAGTATCTATTTTTAATAACTTTTGAGTTGCAAGCAGAATGTCACTAAAATACTCTTTTGGACAAGATTTTGCATGTCAGTAACTGTTTTTTAGAATGATTTTATATTTTAAAGGAGATTTAATATGGTCAAATTATTAGTTTTTCTCATTTTACAAGGTGGGGGGGGGGGAGGAAAAACACCCACCAAGTTTTTTTCTCTACTACAATGTTTGAATGAAAAGAAAGGTTTTCAAAATAAGCACTTATCAGCTTGAGGTCCATACACCCCATTGAGGTGTTCAGCCTGTACTGGCAAGGTACATGCACCTAAATTTTGTTTCAAAATATGGAGTGCAGTTGTGCTTTAAGAAATAAGTCTGTGACTATTTCCACATTAGAAGGGTTTCAAATGTAAATGGAATTAATTTCTTCTGGGGATGTCTATCTCTTTTCACTAACTATGGAGGAAATCTAGGTGGCTAAACTGAGCTAATCTGATGCATCTACTGCTTTAAAGAGTATGTCTATGGTACTGTTATTCATCACAGCCCCACACCTCCAGGCTAAGAAAGAGAAAAAAGGAGTTGCCTGTGGTCATGGAGAACACCTACAAATAGATAAGAGCTGAATTCAGAGGACCAAGTATACACTCCTGTAACACTGTGCAAAGAATCACATCCTTAAATGTGCATGCAAATGGCTTTTGCTTTCCCAAATTAGACATTGTGTATTTAGAAACTCAGAGGTATCAAGAGAGTTTTGTCACTATTTCATTTACTTCACTAAAAAAAGGTAGCCTCCTCAAACCATTCTTCGCCTTGTTTTGTTTTATTTTTCTGAAAGCAATACTGTCTCTATTTTTCCATTTATATCATGGGATCAAATGAAAACATATCCCTCTTGTCTTTCATTTCTTGTTAAACTTACTTTAAGCTTAATATTGACTTAAGTTTTCTTCCTGCACCTATTTCAGATAGTAAGCAGCACACACTACTTTCTTTACCAAATTAAAAGTAGGAGCAAAATGTCTGTGCTACAATTGACACATAATTATTTCACTGTAGACTCCTGAGGATGAGGAAATTATAGGATTAGGAAGCAAGAATGAAATAATTATATCTTTTAAAATATTTTATGAACAAAAGCCTTTTCGTATCTGAATTTCTCTGCTGAATTTAAATGCTTCACTAGAAACTAACGATGGAATTAACTACAGAATTATGAATTATTTTTTAAAGAATTAATAGAGAATATAAAGGTGGGATATTTTCTTATAATAGATCTTGCACTTGCACAATTTATACATATGAGAAGGTTTTTCAGCTGAGAACCGTTTTAAAAACCATATTTCTGAAAGTGGCATTATTTCCTAATGCAACATTAAGAGAAGGTAGTGAAACAAAGCAAAATGCAGAATACAGGCAGTAGCCCTAAAAAGCAAATTACAAATATTTGAATTTATAAATGACTGAAGCTAGCATTCCTTGCTGAGTGACTCCTTACTGGATGAAGCTAAGGAAGTTGAGATAGCAAAGTTCAAAAGCTGCTAACTCATGAAATGGCAAAGGTGAGTAATGTTTAAAGATGACATATATTTGACCAGTGCTTACATTCTCTGCAAGTTGGAGACAAGACACTAAATGAGACAGATGACTCACAACCAGAAAATACTTCAGCTGCCTATTTCTTTATGACTTAATCCTAATGCTATTTCAGTTAAAGTGAAGATAATAGTGATGATATAAGAGCAAAGCTGTCGAAGCTTTTTTTGTTAAAAAATGGCCACATCACTGATTTTTCTCTGAAAGTTCCAAGTATGAGTTACATACACTTTCAGTATCTAAAGTATGTAAGTTACTTTCAACACTTGAAAAGATATAGGCCATAGTACAGCAGTCCAGCATAACTAAAGGATGTGTAGGAGTGTTTAGTTCTATCCTATCTTCTTGGTGACAAATGACATATGGAGAAGTTAACTGCTATTCTCACTATCTCTCAATTTCTCTTATATAAAAAAAAGTTAGCATCAGGAGGTCATGATGAAAATGTAGAAAAACAACATACTTTTACAGCTTAAAAATTTTTGGTCTATTTGAAAAGGAGACAAGATCTAAAACTACTGAAAAAAGAATCTGTTACAGGGCTTCACAGGTAATAAATTTGCATGTCTTGCCCCAAAAATTAGTAATCATGTTCATGGCAAACCCTGGGGCCCTTTACTTACTTTCAAAAACCTCTGCCTTTTAATTAAAAATTTTAAAATTATATGGGAGCCTTGAATTTCTGCCAGCTCACAAAAATAATTTTGCAGGGGGAATACTAGAATAGATTTTTTTTTTTTTTTTAATAAGGACCCTCCATACAGAAATCACTAAGAAAAATGAAAATATTGAAAAAAACCTACCAACCTATGAATTTTACATTTTGTCTCCATTAACATTTATTTAGCAATAAGAAGGAAATTTTGTAAACCCTGTCTCCTGAATTTAATTTCCATATTTATTTGTTTTCTTTTAGTGCTCACATTCCTTGGCCATCTATAAAAATATCCTTCAAATTAAGATCAGTTAACTGAGCAAAATCAATGGGATATATTCTATTTTCCAAAGAAATTATTAAGACATCCATTTAATTAAAATTAAACAGTTTTTGTTATCTTACAGATCAATAACTAAACCATAACAGCATTGTTCTAAATAAGGCATCTATAAACACGTTATCAGTTTCCCAGTCTCAGTCTATCTTTTCCTCTGAATTAGAAATCTACTGAAAACAATGATGATGTTTTCAGTGATTTAAACCTTCCATCATTTCCTGCCATGCCTGGATTTAGATGCATCTCTTCCAGGCAAAATGTAAACATGCAGAAGAAAGTGGAAATGAAAAGTAAAGCAGAACACAAAAATTAAATTTAAATCAATGTT
Source organism: Erithacus rubecula (assembly GCF_903797595.1). Taxonomy (NCBI): domain Eukaryota; kingdom Metazoa; phylum Chordata; class Aves; order Passeriformes; family Muscicapidae; genus Erithacus; species Erithacus rubecula. The sequence continues at coordinate 41,704,975 of NC_136688.1, read as the reverse complement.
TCTAAGCATTAAATGGCATCAGAGAATGCTTAGTCCTCACACATCTCAAACAAAATAAACAAAAATCTTATAAAACAAACAAACACACTGAAAAAACCAAAAAAGCATAAAATTGTCTTATTGAATATAAGATGGATATCTCTGTTCCCCTGAGCTGAAACACTCAGGCAGCACATGTGCTTCTCAAGAGAGTTTCATGGGTCTCTGAAAAGGCTGGAAATATGAAAAATGAAGTAGCCCTCAAGTCCTGCTTCTTCTGATTTTCATTTAAAGCCCCCACGTGGCATTTGCAGGACACACGTGGTCCCTACAGCTGAATGAGCTCTTCAGCTAAATCAACAGCACTAACCAGCAAATTAAAGATTTGTGGGTGAGTCTGATCTTGATTAACTTCTGCTTAGCCCAGTATCTCCAATTAGCTAAGGCACAGTTAAATTTAGTCTGTAGAGGTTTTTAATCACAATATGTTACATTTGTGTTCAATTATTGACCACCTTTTAGGGCTTACTTTTGTTTTTAAACTCACCTCTTCAGCAACCTACCCACATCATCACTTTCTCCCCTCCTGAAACAGTCATTAGGAGCTTTGTTATAAACCTAAAGTAGCATGGTACATAAAAAAATTACCTAAAGAAGACATTTAAAGAGCTTTTCCTTAAAAAAAAAAGTATAAAAAATTCCCCCATTCAGAAGGACGTTTTTGAATTTACAAATTTTTCCATTTACAAATAATTAGTCTGAACATTTTAGTCACCTGAAATCTTTTTCTTTTTGCTTTAGTCTTTTCTGCTTTCTTATATTCTGATCATGCTTCCTTATTTTTTTTTCTTTTTACACCTCTTAGAGTAAACATCATTTTAATAGTGTTAAGAATACTCAGGAAAATGAGAGCAGAAACTGCTTATTACTTCTGGGATGGATCATTATAGACTCACTGAGTTCTTCAGCAAGGGTGTGTAATTTCTGTACCATTTCACCTTTCAGGCCTGGTGTTTAAAATAACATTTTAATGATAAACCCACAAGACAAACAGGGGAGAAGAGTTTGGGTAAAGGCCAGCAACATTTTTTTTTTTTTTTATCTCCATGGAAAATGTGAATGTTTAATGCTTGTGCAGGGCTTTACTAATTGCCTTTAAGCTATTCAAACCGTGACTTTTCGTTTCTGTTCCTCAGTCAGGCAAAGGTGAAAGAGCAGAGGCGATCAGGTGGAGGTGCAAGTCCTAACACAATTGCACTAAACCTCCCCCCATTCTGTTTGTGTGTGGGAAGACAAAGGTGCCCATAACCCAGTGTGGCAAAAACCAAACCTTACTGTGTGTTAGAGGGAGCAATTTAACCTGTTTAACATTTGCTCTGCCCCACTGTTTTCACCTGTGTTTTTCCAGAGACATGGGAAGTGCAGGTGTCTAGCATTTCTCAATTTCAATATTGCTGTCCTAAAAACAGGGCAACCACCTTATTCACACAGTCCTGTAGAGTACAGGAAACAGCCTGCCAAGTGCAATTTCCTCAGAGAAATTCCTGTTGGATTCAAGTGCCACCCACTGTCTTCTTTCTGAACTGGATTTTGCTTTTTCTCTGTCAGCATCAACTCAAACTAATTCATCTGAACTATGCAATTACATGAGCTAAGGGGTGGAAAGTCATTCCTGAAAGTCATTTTTCATAGCTTCTTACTAACCCATCTGAGAAAATGCCATGACAGTCTTTTTGCACAAGTGCACTCTTTCAAGGCAAACAGGGGAGAGGGAAAGAAAAAGTGGAACAGTTTGAAGTGTCATCCACATACACATAAAAGACAAGGTAATGAAGTAGATGTGAACTTTTCTCAGAAGATCCTACTAACTAATTCATCTTCTTGAAGTAGTTCATGCACCTTATGGTTTTGTTTATTGCAGCATATTACAAATATCTCCCAAGGAACCCTCTGGTTCTCTTCCTGGAAACAGGGATTGGCACCAAGTGAAGTTTCAAAGTGCCTCAGAAGCATAAGATGTAAGCACTAAGAAAGACCGTTGGGACCAAACCACATACAGGGTGATTAAAGTTGCATTACCCATGCCCTGAGGATCTGAGATAGACTTGTAAAACAGGCTTAGTGTTGTCAGCCTCAAGAGGAGATTGGGTACAAGTGCTGTCACTTCTTTCCTGGGCCTGTTTTACAAACCAGTTCCTATTTCCTGACAAAGAAAAGGCAATGTTTTGTCCTTCTTGTATTCATCTGAGTACAAAGCTACTCATAAAAAAATCCCTACAGAACATCAATAAAAATCGAACATAAACTCCACTCCCCTTCTCTCCTGTGAAACTTCACTCTCCTTCTCTTCTGTGTTGCTCATTTTAAAACAGAAATAGATTATTTGAGCAGATTCATGTTCTTTGTAATAAACTGTTGAGGTCAAGCTGGAGGATGAATACAACCCACTGGGGCTGTTTTTGGTATGAAAGCAGAAAGCTCCTCACTGCCTGATGTAATTACCTGGTTAGATTTGCTTTGCTTTCTGATGCTGTCCTACAAAAAAAGAAGTGTCTCTGGGAAGAACTGTACACATATCTCCTCTGGTCACTGGCAGTATAAGATGAATCAGACTTGATCTCAGTCCAGATCAGGCTCTGTCTCCCTCACACACACCGTGTACCATGAGGGCACTCCTCACTAGAGGCAAACATTAACTCAGCTCACCCCACCCAGCACAGCATGCTCTGCACAGGAGCTTCAGAAAGTGTCAGGCAGGGGATTCTTATAACACACCTTTTGTCTTAGGCAAAAAACACACAAACTACATATGAGTAAATTCAGCCTCTGGAATTGGTGGATGCTGAATGCTCCTTTGAGGAAAGTATTTTGTTCTGTCAAGGGGTACATCACATATTTATTACATTGGTCAAGAAAGTGTGAGTTGATCAGTGGTAAGTGGGTGCAATTGAGCCTAAGTGAGTGTGAAGGAGTCTAAAACTGGCTCATTTTACTTGGCAGAGGTGCAGGTTAATATAGGAGACTTGTTTAATTTACACCTTCGCACTTCCTCACATCCTCTTGTGTGTTGCAAAAGAGCAATTTCTGCAACTCTTTTAACTCACACCCTGCCTGTGACTGTGTAATTCACAGTCCTTCAGGCACATCTGGGTCCTGCAGGCTGCAGCCTCAAGAGGAGCAAGGCCAGACAGCTGTTCCCAGCTCACCCATAACAGCTCCCACTCAACGAGCTCCATCTGCACATTAATAGGAGATTATTAAGGACACAAGGCATAACATTTGCATTTGTTTTTCTTAAACATTGTAAACCACAGTGCTGGTAGTTGACTTGGAGCTCAAGTTTATAATCTGAAGTTTGAAAAGTTGCTGTCTGTGACTTTGCCACAGATATAGGGCAGAGAGTGTTAAGATAGTGGTGAAATCACAGCAATTCACGCTGATGTCTGGTGAAAGTCCAAGCTAACAAATTTCCTCCTCCACATTCCTATTGCTATTTTTAATTCTTTTCATGCTAGCTGAAGCAAACTCCCACCCCAACAACCACAGGCCAGTTTGTTTGACTTACCATACTTTCATGACATCAACAGCCACTGATTAATACAAAACCTTGTGAAAGAAAGTTTATGACACTGCTGATAGAGGCTGTCAGACCTTAGGTTCAATGATGAGAAGTTCTTTAGGGTGGTTATTTTTTATTTACCCTTTATACTTTTGAGGTTTGGGGTTTTTTGGGTGCATATTCCCACAAGGTGGTTTAGATTGCAGGCACAGAAAACCTCTGTTTCACTTCGTTGGGTACTGTGCCATTTTACCAAGTGTTTTTTCCTTACCAAGCACTGCTTTAACTCCACAGGGCAGTAGAAGCATTTTGGAACACATAAGTTACAGAGACAGCACTATTGTAGGGTAAGAATGGGTAAAGGAGGAGGTTTTAAACTGGAAATATCCTAAGGACAATTATTTAATTTTGCAAGGTGGCTGCTTTTTCCTGATATAAATAAGCATAATTACAATTCCCACCAATTTCTAAAAATGTGTTTCCCTTTACTGGGATCATGACATTTTGAACTTACACCACCATTCATACCAGAATCTCAAGGTCCTCAATAAATGCAAAATTAATTCTCCTAATGCATCTTTTTGATGAGGTTCTGCTCTATTCTTTGTAAACAAATTGAAGCATCAGATGGCTACAGAGTTTGCCCAATCACACATCAAGTGTGCCCTGGATCTCAGAATAACAGCCAGAGGTCCATTTTGCTGGTGTCTTTCATAATGTAATTATTCTTTTAAATTCTTTTATAAGATTTTTTTAAATCTTAAAAATCTATTAAAAAGGGAAAATATATATAGCATAATCAAAATCTGAATTTTATATATATATTATTATCTATATTATAAATTATATATTATAATATAGATATTTTAGAAAACTCAGTAATAAAGGGCTGATGATGAATACCATACTTTTCTCCTTGTTCTGCTGAGTTTTCTCTATTTGTAGTTCTTCTAGTATTCTGACAGCAGTTCTTTAGAAAGCAATCACTCTAGATACAATGTACAACATTCATTTGGTGTGCCTTTCTCTGTCCATCAAATCTGTACTTTCTGATTCACTTTCTGACTCACTGCAGTTTTACTCTACTATCACTCAATTGAAGTAAATTTTTTCTGTCTGGCATTTTACTCTTTCCAGTGAAAAGCTGCAGTTACTTGCCCAAAATAGAGTCTGAGGAGAGATGGTGTGTATGTATATGCTTGTGTGTGTGCAGGAAAAGAGGGGAAAGAGAACAGAAAGGTCCTTGTATCAAATTCAAGAATTTTCATTAAATTAATATGGAAGCATTTATAGATGAGAATTTTGTTTTTGAGGAGCTTTCACAAGCCTCACACAAGCATCAAATCCATGATTCCTGATAATTCATAGCAAGCAACCCCTGTCTTCAGGAGCCTGATCCCATGAGTAGGACCCAGAAAAAAAACAGGGAACATCTGATTAAGTTTATACCTTTTTGACAAATAGCAGAAGAATGCATGTAAAAAAGGAAACAGCACCCCACAGCAAAGACTGAAAACTACACTTAGAAGAAATTCTGCTTTTTGTAAAGGTTACCCAGGACATGTATTTCAAAACATAAATCACTTGCAATCTAGTCTGCTGATCTGAGCCCAGGACTCCCCTAGATCTTTGTCCAGATCCTACTCCAACAGCATTCCTAGGAACTCCACGGTCACCTTCAAGTAAGACCACACTGTGTTCTCTAGCTGAGTCCAGAGTGCTAATAAATTCATCTGGTAAGGAACTCCATAATCCTTCCCTCTTCATCTTCCCCAGGTACTCCTTTGAAAGGTCAGAAGTCACAGAAGTCCAACCTCCATGCTTGCCAGAGGTCCATTTGGAAGGAATAACCCTCAGCTTTGAGCTGGGGTCCTGCTGTTGAACAATGTACAAGCTAAAGGATGATGAGTGGCTCCTGGACAGGCCTTTCCTCACTGGTCATTTCATTACTGAGTCTCAGTGCTCCTCTAAAACTAAAGATGTTACCCTGGACATTTGCTGTGGCATTGGAACAGGAGGATCCAAATTCCTCTCAGCCCAGACATAAAGTCTGAGCTCTTCTGCATTAGCAGAATTTGCCTGTGACTTCATGTCCCCACAAAATAAAAATCTGAAATCAGATAGCTCTGAACATTGTTTTCTGATTCCCTTCAAGGTTGTCCTAGCAGGAATGTGTCTACTGACAAACTGATTAAGGTATGCAAAATGAGGAAGGAGAGCTCCAAGGAGTCTTCTATGGGACTGAGTTGATATATTTTCAGATATATAGAGCTTTATTGAACAGAATCTGACTCTCTTTCTTTGCAAAAAAATTAATTTTCATTATTGAAATAGATTTGAAGACGGATTTGTAATTGATCATTCCAGATATGGATAAAATTGGAACCTCATTCTCTTTTATGCTGCTTGACTTTTTTCTAACTTTAAAAGATAAAATAATCTACAACAGTGGGAATCAGCCTAAACCATCCACAGAAAAATATCCCTAACTCAGTACCACCAAAATTTAACTCTATGTAATTTAACCCTATTTTAACCTGGAATTAAAGTTCATGCTTGTAATACACTTTTTGTAGGAAGACTGCAAACAGAGCTACTCGAGTCCCATGCACTGGTACTTTTCCATGCTTACATCAGAAGGAAATAAGTCTTGCAAGTGAAAAATATCCCTAAGAGAGTCTTGAAATGTTCCTCCAGATACATATATATGCAGATGTGACGAGTATGCAAATGTACAAGCATGTTTTCCATCACAGATGTGAGGTTCTGAGAATAAACTGCAATGTGAAGCCTTGCTCTATTGAGAACTAGTGCCCTTAGTGCCAAAGCACAATATAAAGAGGCTTTTGTGTAAGTGGAAAAAAATCAGATCATATATTATCGTCCAAAATATTTCAAAATTGAACATAATGCTGGCACAGCAAAGTATTAAGGAAATGTGAAAAGCCTTGTAAATATTTTCACAGATTAGCATCATGATAATAGTAAAAGTGAAACATGAGATTGGTTTGCAGTGAGGTAAAGTTGTACCAGCTGTTATACAAGGCATTAAAAATTAACTGCTGTGTATTGGTGGAAATGTTATGAAGCTTTTGATTCAGGATGAATTCTAGTAGGAGGTTTTAATCTACCATTTCACATAACAGCAACATGGCACATTTATCTGTTTCATATTATCTGATACACTGCAGATCAAACCACACTAAATGCAGCTGAAAATCATTAAACATGGATGGAAATTGGTGGTGGTACTGACAAGAATTTCAGTGGTTTTGTTTTTAAGTACACATTAAAATTTTAATCAAATATTTAGCATTTTCAGTCAAGGCAATATTATTCACAATGATTATTTGTCATCATTCTCTTTCCTATCTTAACCATAAAACCAAAGAACAGATATGTCACATTATCTATTACTTAGGGAGAACAGTGACTAATTAAATGGATAATTCAAAGTCAATACATAGCACACCATCTTTAAAGTTCTCAAAAGCATTGCCAAATTAAAAACAAGCAGGAAACCCACTGACAACTACCATTGTAATGATGTCTTCAGTGATGCTCTTTTGGTACTAAATAGCTACTCACATTGTTAGAGTCTTTATGAATGTCTATATACTTTTAGAAATAAGTGAACAATCTCTAACCTCTCTAACAGCACTTGATGCAGTTGATGCAGGATGGATTCCTTGTACTGTGAAAGCTGGATGAGCATTTTCTTTGGATTTCCTTTAAACAGCTCTTTAAACTATATAAATGTTAAACAATCCATATTGTAATGATGCTGTGAAGGCATGAGTTAGGGAAGAATTCGGAAGAATTCTGAAGAGGGGTAAGGTGGTGAAGGCAGAGTCTCTTCAAGTGGATGGCTGGCTTATTTTCTTTTGAAACAGACCCTTGTGTTGCTAATGAGGTTTGTAGCAATTTTCTTAAAGATAATCTCAGAAAGGTGCCTCTTAGTATTTCCAACCTAAATACAGAACACTAAGAGCATATCATGAATCAAAGCTCATAATTGCACAGAATGAGGAATGCTTTTTACAAATTGACTATGTTTACTGGTCTCAGATTTGTGCATGTACACTCCAGTATCAAAATATTTCTGCAAATTCTGTGGGCTAACTCTTCATAAGCAGAAAGAATTTGCTGCCTAAGAACATCAGTGTTAATTATCAAGTTATTAATCACACAGTCCAGTGTCAAGCATTCCAAGACTAAGAGCAAAGCAGAAGCAGAAAAGCAATTTATTTTATGGTCTTATAGTAAGAAAGCACTTCACAACAATAGGGCATGTCTAAGGACTTACTCTGCATTCTGCAGTATGGCCAGGTCAAGTAAAAACAAATTGAGGGAGAAGTAATCCCAAAACCAGAAGAAAAAATGTTTAGTGCACACTATTCTCAATCTTGCCTATCAAACTTTGTCTACCTGAAATAGTAGGTAGCTTTAAAATTTCCCTACCTTCTTAAATTAACTATACAAGTCTATAAGAAATTAAATGTTATTTGCAGTACAAAGTGCTGCTTGCTAGCTAGCAAGAGTTATTTGTGCCTATTGGCACAACTGTGATAGCCATTTCCAGTGTGCCTCTTTCCTTTATCCAACCCATAATTAATACAGGACTTGATTGCATCTGATTTGCAATTCAGAGGAGGAAAAGGAATAAGAACGGAGCTGCCCTCCACTATTATCCAGCATAGCAGCACTTCATTCAAAAATGCCAATGATATACTTGTTTGCATGGCACAAATCTTCTGCAAGTGTTTAGATAACCAGCTGGTATTTCTAAACTGTAGTCTTGATGTGATTTCTAGAGTACAGGAATGCATCCTAAGGGGTTGCCAATACAAACAGTATTGAAAGCCTTGACTAAAACATATAGGAAATATGTGGCATAGCTAAAAACCAATATATAGTGTAACAGCAGCTTTCCAGGGCAGAAACTATGGAAGTCAAGTATTGCAGCATGCAATCCTCTCCCCTCAATTCTCTGTGCTTTTTATAACTTTGCATCTTTTTCTATATTTTAATTTTAGCCTGTGCCCACCCACTTTTGAATGTTACAGAAATAAGATCTGAAGACAGTTAGTGTAGGTGGTTGATAGGCTAGGAATAACCTACAAGGTTTTCCACTAAATTTCAGTGAAGAAAAACGAGGTCATACCCAGAAAATATGAAGAGATGAACTCCACCAGAGGCCAAGGAGGAAGAAATTGTTGATTCTGTACTTGATCCTCATCAGTTGCTGTGAAATGAGCATCCAAAGCCTTAACAAAGAAGGCACAGAAGTAAATCTTGGTATTGTGGCAAAGCAGAAATCTTCTTGTTAAGTGCTATGATTGCCTAGCAGTGAGGTCAGGAGAAACTGATGGGAGTAGGACTGAAAAAATTGAAAAGTCCCTTTCTAAAGTCAGCAAATGCTGCTCGGCTTTGTGGCTGCAGCTTTAGGTGAAAGACTATATTAGGTAGGGATTACAATATGGAAGGAAAAGAACAGGTCTTATCTCCAAAGCAGATGGCAACTAGAGAAGGCTCAGTAAAAATTTCAGATGTTACTAAGGAAAGGACTTAAATTCTCTATATAAATGTTGGCTGTAAATAGATATAAAAACAGCAGTAAGGTCATTACCATGAATTGTGGAAATCAGCTTATTATGTGCTCCCTTTCTTGTTTGTTTGAGATTTTTCTTGTGCTGGTTGGTTTTTTGGGTAGTTTTGCTCAATTTTGGTTCTGGTCTTTTGCATTTCTCTTGTCTTTCAGAATTATTTGTTTCCTTGCAACATTAATAGTTCTGAAATTAGTGGCTCATACACAGATTTTGAAAAACAATTTCAGCTGAAGTTTACACTTCTCTATAAATTTCACTTGCAATTACACTTCCAATTAAAATAAATTACAGCAACTAGCATGTAAAAAAATCCCTTCCATTCTACAAATGCAGAACTGAGGCAGGAGAGTTGCTTCTATACTGTGCCTCTTTTCCAGTAAAATATTATTTGTGTCTGAAAACAAACCTTGTCTTATTGTAGATTGAGACAGCAAGTATAAAATAGCAGGCTAGTTTTATTATTGTTTAGCACTGTACTGTTATTTCTCAATAGGTCTAAATTCTGCCTCCACCTCAGCTCCAGGGCTGATAAATTATCCCAGCAGTAGTGGTGTTTCTGTTTCCTTGTCAGGCTGTAAAAGCTTTGAATACCAAGTTGTTGCAGAAAGGAGGCTGCTTTCCTAATAAACATGAGACAATATAGGAAAGCAACAGACCCAGAACACCCTGGGATGCTCTCAGTTGTTCAAACCACTTGAGAGTGTAGCACTACTGAAAGGACTGGCCTCGAGCTGTCCCCTTTTCAGATGGGCATGCAGTCATAGCTGCTCCTGAGAGAATGAATGTGAGCCAAGTCAGGACTTGGCCATGGCAGCAGCAAGGAAATAAGAGATGTGGATACAAAATGAGGGAGGGCTTCAGAGACTCCATGGGTGACTAGGGGAGGTTTAGAGTCTCCCAGCATTTGTTTTACTGTCACATTTGAAGGATTTTTAAGTATCAATGGATTCCAGAGGTGGCTCAGCCAGCCAATTAAATTTATGATTCATTGCCATAGAGCTTATCATCATGAGTCTGTAGTATCATTCAGTGAATGCCTCCAAACTAAGAGGATACACTGATTAGCCATAATTAGCACTGCACCATAAATTCATGTAGGGCTTTAAAAACATTAAGAAACAGTATGTCTCCTCCCCAGAGAGCAACAGCTTATAACTAAGCCATTTACTCAGACACAGCACAAGCATGCTTAATTTAGCTATTAGCCAACAAGGACATGATAATTATTTTTCTCTAACAGTGGCCCATGTCCTTGTGAGAAAAGGCAGCTTTGAGGACAGAGGCAGCTTTGAGGACAGAGCTGGAAGGAAGATGCCAGTTTGGAAGCTGTAGGTTGCATTGCAGTTGCTAAAGGGAGAGCATGCCTCAGGGTTACCTACAGAGAAAACTCTTATCTGCACTTGATTATTTGACATGCAACATCCAAATTATTGTCTTTAAAGACGGAAAATGTTAATGAACACTATGTTTGAAGTTCATATTGTTAGAAAAATAGTTAATTGTGGTATGTTACAGGTAAACAAAGAAAGCAAAAATATTTGGTCTTTTATCAACCCCGTCTCCTTATTAATATTTTTTTTCTCACTCTATGATACCATACCACAGTTGTATTAATTTTATATGATGGTTTGCCTCTCCCTTGTATTTTCCAGTCCCATATGACTTCCTGGTGAAGTTACTCTTATCCAAACCACTTTTGTTACAATAGCTGATCCCATCACTCATTAATTTACACACTGTTTGCCTCAATTTCAGTTCTACTTCAAGTTTTATCTTATCTATTGCATGGCAATAATTTTTTTCCACAGAAAATAAAGAACTAATCCTTGTGTAATTTCAGATTTGCAGAATTCCAAAAGAAAAGTTGTGAAGAACAGGGTATAAAAGTCATTCTTCACTTGTAAAGATGATTTTGTGGTCCTCATTCCCTTCTTTTCTTCAAGGATTTTTTTTTTTTTTTTTTTTTTTTTTTAGTACAGCAAGTAGGCTTTAGCAGTTTAGAGTTTGAAGTTCAGGACCAGTTCTATTATTAGGTACATTGAGCCTCCTGAGCTAAACTGGGGAAAGCAAGCTACAAAGCTACCCATGGTTTATTTGCTCTATGTCTTCCTTCTCTTTGAAATAGTGTTTAAAAGGAGATCCCATACAAAGCTACTACCATGACTTAAGAGCTGAAGAAGAGGTGCCTTTTGTCTGCAGCAGGGGACAAGCATTCAACACCAGAAAGCTTGTGCAAGCTGGAATTTGGCTGGAACAAATTGCATCTCTGTCAACATAACCAGAGGCTCAGCAGTTTTCTGATTATTAATGTGCCTCAGAAATCTGCTGGGGCTGATTGCACATAACCAATGAAACACCAATGGCCTACTCAGCTTTCAGTTTCTTGGGAAGCTGAACATGCTTTACCTCTGGAGCCATCCAGCCTTCAGCATTTAGTGCAAGCAACACAAATCCAGCATGCATGCAACCAGAACCACATGGCAAGATTATGCCTCTGCAAATTATCCCATCAGATACTCACATATCACCAGCCCTCATGGTTGCTGAAGGCTGAAAAGCTACATGCATTTGTTGAATGCTGAGATTACTGGAGTGTGAGAATTTTTCCTGCCAGGAGTTTTTCATTAAATCATGTTGACAATTTTTTTTATTATTTCTTGATGAAAGAAAAGAGGCTTCTAGCCTCTCCAACAGGTTATTGGGTGCCTCATGCTCCTACCCTCAGAGCTCAAAAGTCCAGACTCTAGGCCTTTCTTCTCTAAAAAAAAAAATTCAGAGCAGATTTTAGAGGCCTCTCAGAGTTTTCTCTTTGCTAATTTATTCTAACTTTATTTGACAGCAGGCTTCCACTAATAGAACAGCCCATAGTTTTTCCTTACTCCAGTTTTAGAGCTTGCTTAATCCCACAGATTCTGTGCACTACAGAGATAATTGATTTCTGAACACTCATTTTATTTGGCTTCATAATACTGAATCCTCAGGAGTATTTAGCCCTTTGGGGTAAGAAGTTTTTCTGTGTGAAGACCATATGCTTTCTCTAAATCAGAAGGGTGTTTAGCAGAGTGGTCAGTAATCTCAGACATCTCCACTGTATTATCTGCTAACCTCTTGAGGAAAAACAGTCTGCTTATAGGTCTGCCCACAATGGGCAAAGCAGTAGAGCACCCAGCACAAAATGCCACCAGATTCATGGGCATTTTCACATAAATGGAAATATTTGTGTTCAGGAATAAATGCCTCTGATCTAATATTCAGAGCCAGTGGGCAATCCTGTCTCCCAGAATGAGCAAGGATGGGCAAGGACAGGAAATGTAAAGTACCAGTATAGAAGTGGAGGCAGAAGACTCAGAGGGGCTGGCAAATGCCTCACCATGGCTAAATGAACAGCTAAGACTGATATCCCACCTGATTTTTTTTTTCATTTTCAATGATAATGAAGCAGTGAGCAAATTAATAAAAATCAGTAACATATGTAGAATGGCCCACCAACAAGCAAAAGGAATTTCATTCTTCAGCCACTTCATTCCCAAGGTGTAGTTGAAAGCCACTGGGACCAGGCACAGTGGACAATGCTTCCGTAGCAATGGATTGAAAAATACTGTGCAGATGAGACAAGCCTTACATATTAATCCAAAGCAGATCAGCCTTCAGTTACGACAGATTTAAGAACTGTGCAGCACAACTCAGCAGTCTTCAGTGTCATCTGTAGAGGCCAGTCATTATCATAAAACCAGTCAGTTGTTCATGTGTTTTTAACAAATTTATTTAACACTGTGATTTGTCTTCTATGCATAAACATCAGAGTAAGAGGGGAAGGTTTAGAGAAAATCCAACCAAATTTTATACCATGAAATAATTCTGATTAATTTTCTCAAAGTGGACAAGTGGGCCTGCCATCACAAATGACCAACACTAGAGGACAATATGCATTTGCCAAGCTGATTTTACTAGTATGAAATCATACAAAATAAAAAATAAAATACACAAAGTATCTTAAAAAGAATTGTACATGTTTTTATTTTTCAAAAAAGCTTCCCCATGTTGAAAGAAAATTGGAATAAAATGAGTGCTTCTCAGATAAAGTTAAGCTTTTGGAAATCCAGTGTCCCAAGGGGTTGTTTTTTGGTGGGGCTGCACTAACATTGACTTGAAAGGAAAAATATTGAAAGAAAAAATATTCTCTAAGTAACTTTTGTTAGAAGTCAAATGCAAGCTATTTTTAGGCTTGGAAGTATGAAAAACTTAACTGATTGAACTATTTCCCTGATTCAGGAGGTTTCTTATTTTTATTAGACCAAGTCTTTGGCTGTTATAAATTAACGTATCTCTTCTTGTTCCTATGGAGCTAGATGAACAGTGACCATTGGACCAAATATAAAGATGAGGAGTCTCATGGCAATTAATCTGACCCATAACACTTTTGCTTGAGTAAAACCAAGGAAAGAGGCAAACATTTTTCACATCAGCCTTTATATTTCTCCTATATTTCTTACTGATTGGAGAGCAATTAAAATCTAAATTAGATCATCAATCAAATGAGGCTGTACTAAATACTGTCCCTGATGCCATGGAACAAAATTTAGTTTGTTTGCAAGCCTGTGTCTTTACTTTAGTCATGCAATACAGATTTAGGGTTGTGAGGAATACATTTTTTTCAATACAATTTCCTGACTATAATGTTAATCTGGATGTTCAGGGCAAGAAAAATAGGAAAACATATTAAAATCCATCACAAAATAAGGTGCTTTTAAAAATTTTACTTCAAAATTCAAGTGCTTCTGAAGTCTGTCACTGGTGTTTTATGGGCTCAATATTAGCAGAAGTCCTTAACCACAGATTTCAGTGCAGTTCAAGAGGCTCCTTGCAGGAACTGAATCACTTCCACACTACTATGGGGTGGGAGGGGAAAGATTGGCTCCACACTTGTCATATCAGAGAAAACACTCTGACTACAGTAGATAAAGGATAAATCATTGAAACCAACAGCTATGCCTGCCCCACTCTTACAGTCTAATTGTTTGCTAAATATTAGGAGGATTTTTTTTTTTACATGCAACATATGATATGTAAAATAGGTCCCAAGAAATAGTAAGCTGCCTCTATATCCCAAAAAATTGTCTGGGTGAGGGGTGAGTTCTGACTGTAGGTTTGTGTATCCATATAACTTACTTCCCCAAAATATCAGTTCAATTTTTTTTCTCTCTTTGATAACTTTTTTGTTCCCTTTTTCTTCTTCTCCTCAGCTTTAGTCTGAAAATTTACCTCTAACAGATTTTAATTTTTAAAGATTAATAAGTGAAAGGTCATCTCCTCCTTTTCACCAAAGCTTCCTTCTCACATTTTAACAAGCATGACTGTGTATTGCTTTTGAGGAGAGAAAAACATGAAATTGAACAAACCAAAAAGCCTTCAGTGATGAAATTAAAATAAATCTTGGAAATATATTTTATTCAAAAGCCTGCATCATCTTTAGTGGAAGCCCTTCCATATATGACTTCCATGCTATATTTAGATTGGGCATAAATTGTATAGAATTTCTATTAGATTAAAAAGCAAGTATGATTAATGTGCACATGAAGGGTGGAGTAGTGGTGTACAAATCACGTTTGGAATAATTTAGGCAGTCATTATCACTGTCCTGAGATAGGTCAAGGGATAAAAGATCAGTGTGTCTTATCAGTAGAAGCAAATACAGGAGTGAGTTCATTGTGAATCAGGAAGGGCATCATCCAGAAATTGGGAGCTAAGTAGGAATAGCTGGGATTCATTTGGAATCAGGAAAGAGGGTTCCACTAATGTTATGCCCACAAGGGAATATGTCGTAATAATTCTGCTAGAAGGAAAAAAAAGTTAGGAGAAAATACAGGTATTGTTGTATATAAACCTTATTATGAGGAATTAGTTTAATAAGTACCCATGTTTCATGGAGACAGAGGTAAATGGCAAACCATCAAATTGAAAACTACTTTGAATGGCAAGGTAGAAATGCCCAGAATGATTATGTAGAAATCACTCCTTGAGACAGAGAAATTCTGAGGAGCCATTGTGAAAATATAGGTTGTTAATTCCTCTGCAAAAGCATATTTTTCTTAGAAAGAAGAATCAGTGCATAATAATGGAAAAAATTAATGGGTTTTTTTTTATTTTAACAGGTCTGACCTTACTCTGTTACTAAATCTGTGCTGCACTGATGGCACCTGCTGCTTGTATTAACACACTGCTGTACTTTGTTTACTTGGATGAAGGTGGGAACATCAAGAAGACTTAGGCTCCTCTGTGATTTATGCCTCTTTTTTTCATTTTGTCTTTTAAATTACACATGTGATGAACAAATTAAAACATCAAACCTGTAAGTTAAATTCAAGCACACATATGTGAAACAAGCAGTTGCAAACCTCTTAAAATCTTGGTACTAATCCCTTAGTTGTTTATATTCACACCATCTCTATACTATAATTTCCAGCAAAGATTTTATCTTTGAATATCAAACTATTTGGAGTATGACTCTTTATAAAGAAGGTGTCTTTATAAAGTATTGTGCACTTTTACAGCATGTTGTGAATGATCCTGTTATTGACAAAATGCAGTCTCTGAAATGCATGTAAAGTGATAGATAAGGCTAATTTTACCACTTTTCATTTCTTTAGCTCACTTACTTTAGGCATCTTATATCTTACTTTTTACTTCTGTGTTAGGCCTGGTAATGCTGACTCAGTACCTCAAAACTTGTTTTAACTTTGCTTGCTGCTGGCTTAGCAAACCAAATCCAGTACCAAATGTGAAATCAATTGCAGTTAAGGACACTTTTGCAAAGATGAACGAACAGAGCAGGAGTTCAACACTGTCAAGATGTATGCAAAGAGAAGTATATGCAGGAAGCATCAGCTGGGATTTTCTTATTCCAATATGAAACAAAAGTAAGTGTCTGGATGACTGGATATTTCATAAAAGCAAAATATGAATCAGTCCCTTCATCTCAGGGAGGCAGGCATTTAAGACACTGGTGACTGATGGAATGGTACCAAGCTTTCAGTTATGATAAAGGTGAGTAATGATTTTTATGTCATTTTTCACAGTCTATCTTCATATTGTTCTCCATCCTGCCAAAACAAGTGATCTGCTTTTCCACATAGCACCCAAATGCCTCAGTGCTTTAACAATAAAGTAGTATGAACTGGTGCCACTCTTCTGTGAAAAGCTGTCTCTGGAGAACGTGTGGGTTTATGTGGTAGACCTTTAGGATGCTGTAATAACAGAAGCAGGGAGTCCAGAATGGCATGTTCTGTCAACAGCAGAGCCCTTAGGACCACCAAGGGGTTCTTCCCTCTCCTTCCTAGCTGTATTTTATGGACTGATAGGTAGAAAGCACCCCTTCCACCTTCTCTCACAGCTTAAATAGAAGAGAATGAGAAAATATTCATGAAAGGGGGATAAAAGGACAGAGAAAATAATACCACGTTATAATATCTTAATAAAACACTCTAAAGAAGAGAACTTAGGGAAGGCAGATATCATGGCATCTCTCTCAACTTACCTCTCTCAACTTATTTCAGATGCCTCCTGGTCTGGTTTACCCACATGAATGTACAGAGTGATGGAGACTGAAAGAACTTTGCTGAGTGCAGTCAAGCTCTGTGACAGAGGGTATTAAAGAGGAACTAAAAGCTCTTGGTCAGTGTCAGCTCTGAAAATGTTTTCAGCCCACATCTGCACCTTGTACAGAGGAAATGCCTTCTGTCAATTTGCTAGACAACAAAATATGGCAGTTACATGTTTGAAAATCTTCCAGTTATTAAAGCTGCTCTGTGGGAAATGGTGTACATAAATTCATAGCACAGTAATAATGTGATGCAAGCCAGTTTATAGAAGAATCTGGTATCAAAAATTATTTCAAAATCAGTTGGAAGGTATATACCTTCCATATATATGATATATGTAGCAAGGTAAATCTCTCCTTTCTTAGTAAATTGGTGTTAACATCAGTGCTATACTGAAATTAGTAAGTGCACTGAAGGATTAGGTGTACTGCATGTGTTATGTGAGTTGACTTAAATATATTCATTCACAGAAAATATACATATTAATACACTAGATTTTCATAAATCCACTGCATAACACTTTAGGTCTTTGGTTTACATATTATATATAAATTATTGCTCCTTAGAGTCTGACAAAAAATTACAAAAGGAACTCTGGCTTTTTGAAAAAGCTTTAAACTTGACATTGCGATGTGGACAGAGGTGCTGACATGATTGCAGTAGAGATTTTGCCAGGAAATCTACTATAAAGGTACAACAGAGAAGTTCCTAGTTCAGCGTGGACTTGTTAAGAATTTGGTGGCAGAATCTCTCAAGTTTTCATGTGCTGTAAGCATGTTCAGTCAGCTCACAAATGCCTTGTGTCAATGTGACAGCAGGGAGAGCTGCCCACGACCAGAGAGAAAATGAACCTTTTCAAGAAGCACACAGCACTTCCCCTGAAATTACATTACGACGTTGTTAGATCCTATTATAATTTAAGGTGCTGGATTTGAAAGTGAAAACACTTTTTCTCCATATTATTTGTTTCTACCCCTGAATCCCATGAAAGGAGATGGAAAAAAAAACAGTAATGCAATTAGATTATAAGAGCTGTGATACTTCACATGGACTGGAAGGTGAAGAAAAGGTAAAGAGAGGGAGGATGCTAGAGGAACTGGAAATAGAAGAGCTCAGGCTTAGAAAGGGAAAAGCAGAGCCTTTGTGACTGTTCAGCCCCTCAGCAGTTCTATGCTCTCAGCAACAGCTTTGAAATCCTCAAAAGAATGGGTCTTGGAGATGAGAAAACCAGAAAGCAGATAATAGGGCATAGCAGCAGATACTGGAGAGGTCCGTGTCATGAATGTGAAGGACCTATTTGGACATTATTGTTTTGTTTTCTTGAAAAAGGCAAACTTGTGAGATTGAATATCTTTCAGGGCAACAGGACTTGCTTTCAGAGGGCTCTCACAATGCAACAAGTTTGGGGAAAAAAGCTACAAAATGGTAGATGCCCACACTGACCTTTTCAAAATTGAAAATCTTGGGTTTATTGTATGTAACAACCTCTCATTTGAAAATCCAAGCTACTGTGACTGAGAGACTAAAATGATCAGGGGAAAAAAAAAAAAACCACTTCAAAATTATACAGAAGCCTGTTTCAATTGAATAGGAATCGTGCACTTAACTTTCAGTCTATGAAAAATGTGACATTTCAACTTCTAAGCTCTATTTGTAGTGAATACTTTCTTTTAATTGGGACAATTTTCCTAAGTGGGAAAAAACCATCTGTTTCCCTCTCCTTCCAGCTGTGGCTTTGCTCTTTCGCATTTCTCTGCTTCAGATCTATAGACACTGGGTAGCATTTCAATGGGAAATAGGGAGGATGGAATAGAAGGGCTTCATTTGCTTTTTTTACTAGAAAAATCCCTTTATTAAATGTTATGGTCATAAAATCAGGGGCCTGAAATACATGAAATAGCAGGATTTTAATATCTTTCAGCCTTAACTGAGCCATCTTCAGCTTTTACACTACAATGCACTTCTTTTTATGATCACCTGCTTCTTTCCCCAGAGCCTCAAACCCCATAAATAGGTAATTTTTGAGAAAATATTTTTTTCTCATTGTGTGTTATCATGATCATTTAATATGTTTGCTTTGACACTTGGTTTGAACTGATGCCTTAAAGTCTTATTTCAGTTTTCTGTTCTTCAAAAGATGGGATTTTGCTATTTGCTCTTTGTATTATTTTTAATACTCTAAAACCAAAGGTATCCTGAAAGAATAATATTTTCTTACATGTTTGTGATCAATGGTAATCAAATTTACATTTAAGCTCTGACATTTGAATTGCAGACACTAATTCAGCTGCTTATGTTCATCTTTTTCAATTACACATACAGGCCAACAAATTAAGTAACTGTAATAGAAGAGGCTGGATTTTGTCTGCAAAAGAAGATGGCCAGAAAGTTTTGTTGGTTTTGTTCTGCAAACCTTTGCAGTCATTTAAGTCATCTAAGCTAAGCCTTAGCTTTTGGTAGCTGCCATCAGCATTACAATAGTTTTACTTTGAAGTTTTGGCTTTGCTTGGCTACTAATGTCAGGAAACTTCAACTTCTTTTTATAATCCAAAAGCATGAAATATCCAATAAGAAATCCATAAAATGCATATAAGAGAGGAAAACAGACTTTTCAAATAACAATAAGCCAGAGTATTTTGAACAAAATAATCAAAATACATAGAAATATGTGACCTGATGGGGGAAAGATTTTACACAACATTCTCACAACATATGTATATACATACCCACCTCCTCCTTTGCCAGTTCCTTTCTCCAAAAATAACCTGTACTTCATTTAGGTTGTTTTGGGGGCTTCCAGATAATGTAACCCACACACATCCATCTGCATTCTAAATGCAGTGGTTCGTGAATGACCTTTTCATTACATTTA
This sequence comes from Erithacus rubecula, assembly GCF_903797595.1. Classification (NCBI taxonomy): domain Eukaryota; kingdom Metazoa; phylum Chordata; class Aves; order Passeriformes; family Muscicapidae; genus Erithacus; species Erithacus rubecula. The sequence goes on along the minus strand of NC_136688.1, from coordinate 41,685,358 downwards.
CTAAGCAGGATCTTGATCCAAGTAGATTATTTGGCTTGGGCTCATTCTATCCTTCCTTGTGGTTTGAACAAACCACTTCCCCAGGCTCAGAGGGCCATAACTTTTGTTGTTTGAAAAACTCATTTAAGACAATTTATTGTAGCATTCTCTCCCCTTTTCCCCTGTCATAACTTCCTGATTGCTGTTCATGTGTACCAGATGTGCTCTTTACATTTCCAAATTATATAAACTTATTACCCAAAATTATTCTCCCTCTTTTCCCATCTGCTGTATATTTATATTTACAGTAGCATGCTAACTTGTATACTACAGCACACATTTAACTACTAGAAAAGCACAGGGAATTCCTCTCTTAGAGGTGCAGTTCTTGCCATCTGTAGCCATATCCATCCTGTCTTCAAAAACATCTGATTATGTAAGGCCTTAGATAGAGCAGCCTCCAAGGAAAATTGGAGGTACTGCACAGAGTAATAGTCCTGAAGAAGCAGATGGCACCCTGTGGATCAGTCCTAAAGCCATGGTGCAAGGGTGACATCCTTCTAATAGCAAAAAGAGCAGTGACAGTTCAAAATTATCATTTAAATCTGCTGCTTAGTATCAAACTGGGACTTTAAGTGGGCTTGCATGTATGCATGTCTACTTCCTATTACATCTCTCTTGAGAAATAAGAACTGGGAGCCAAAAATGCTCAGTGATTTAACAAAAATTAAAACAAATTATGTAGAGGCAATCTTCTTGAAATTTTTCAATGTAGTAAAAAGGGCATAGTGACTACTGTGCTCATCAAAAGTAAGATTTTTATGCATTTTCATGTTTAGAAATGTGATGTGCCTGTCAATCAAGACAGTGCCTGTGCATGCACAAAACTTCAGTATAAGTACAATGGCTTGGTTTTTTTCTCCTTTATGTAGGTTTTAGAATTTCTGCTTAAATTCATTCCTTCACTTTTTACAAGTGTAAGGGAAAATTCCAGTTCCTGGATTTATGTGATTATGTTAAATGCTAAACCAAAGCATAGCAACATATACCTCATGCTGAATTTCCCCTCTTTTGCACAATTCTGAGAGTCAGTGTATCACCTTAAACCAGCAGAATAAAATGTGATAGTTCACCCACTTCAGTTTCTGCTGTGAAAGAGCAGTGGCATAGCAGGGTCCTGACTAGGCCAGCCACACTATTCTCAGTCTGGAGGAAAGAGCAGGATAGCAGATGCTGCAGCATGTATTTTTGACAGATAATCTTGTCCTGAAAACACCTACTCTAAACTGAAATACTCCCAATATTTGCATCTCTTTTTTACTTTGGTTCCTTTTAATGTTTTCAAAAGTAGGAAAAATCATCACATTCCCAGTGCTGAATAGAAAATAAGGATAAGGTTTTACTGCTTAGAATTGCTTAACAAAATACGAGATTTTATCAGTTATCTTTCTCCAATGAAAAGATCTCCAAGAGTATTGAATTTATTTGTTTTGAAAAAAAAACAAATCCTTCATTTAAATTGGTAATGAATTTATGCCCTTATTTCGGTTCTTCCTCTCTTCTGCAATTTAATAGATTTTTAGTCTTGTCATGAGTGCTGTTTTTATTACAGGATTAAGCACAGTGAGGTATCATCTTAAAATCTGAGCCTACAACAGTACAATAACAGGGCTATGAAAACGCTTCTCCCTTTCTAGCTCCATTTGTCCCATCAGAATTCACAGTATTGTGTGAACCTGCATATGCATCTGTATTTCTGTTCCTTCATTGCTTGAATCCATGAGTTGTTCTGATCTGGAAGCAGAACAAAGCAGCTGTAGGAGAAAGTTTATTCCATGCAGTCAGGGGGAGAGTTAGGAAACATACTCCCAAGGGATGGTGGGATTTTCTCAACTGCTCAAGGAAAGTCTAGAATTATTTTTAACTATTAGCGATTTCTATTTTAACCAAGAGTGTTAAGTATTTCTCATAGCCTGAGATTCTGCAGTGCTGGTGAAAGACAGAAGCTAAATTCCATCCTGTGCCCTCCTTTTTATACAATCACTCTTCAGCAGTGTGAAACATCTGTATAGTTATATGCAGAGCTCAGCAATAATTTATTCAAAGTACTTCACCACCTATTTCTAAAACAACTGTGAGCAACTTAGCACTCAAGTGTCTTTGGAAAATAAATTTGCAATCTTTTCATGGAGAAACTGGTGCTAGTGTGGAGTCTTTGAAAAGGGAACATTTTAATTCTGTGCCAGTGACACTGAAGGGGTCCGTGATCTAGGTCACTGAATTTTAGCTAAAAATTAGACAGATCCTAATCTTTGAAGAATTAAAGAGTGGTTTAAATGTTTGATCTTTATCAAAACGTTTCATTGAAAACTGGTAAAAAAAGGAGGATTTGTGTAATAAATGCTGACCCTTCTACAACTAATAAATGTAAATATAGAGATGTATGATATATAATTCTGCAAATGGGTTGACTTAGTACAGCATGAAATTCTTGTCTAAAACCTCATGATGTCCAATATCAGCAGAACACACAGTCAGCAAATTAACAATTAGCTTAGTGACATATCCAAACATGACTGGCTCACAGTCAGTGCTAATCAAACACAATATCATTACCCACAGGGGGCTTCTGTGGATGTTGTTACCAAGACAGATGTTATACAATTTTTTGTTGATTATTTAGAAGAAAAATGAAGCTCTCAATGACTAAATTTTCAGATGACACAATAATAGGCAAAGCAAGAAATTATGAGAGGCTATTTGCATCACACAGTAAGCTGGACACTGATAGAATGGACTGTAGAAAATAGTCTTAAAAAAGACAGAATTCCTCAAAAGTGTTAGAAAATCAGCTGTACTATTAACTCCTTAAATATTCACTTTTAAAAGAGAGATCTGACTAGGTTATTTCTACTCAGGGAAGAATGATTTCACATATTCTTCCTGCTTTTGCAGATGAGGCCCCAAACTTTAAGAACTATGAAATTACCTTAAACAATCTGTTTCATTTTTGTTTACACCATGCCCTTGTTTTAATCAGTCCCCCAATTACTCTTTCTAGCTGGCCTTGTCACTGCAGCTGAATGGTTGTGGCTCTTAAAATTAAATTTGCAATACAAATGCCTGAGACTTCAAAGTCAGTTTGTCTTCTTAGAATTAAACAGTTTTAAAAGAGGGCATTTTGTGTAACTTAAATATTGCTAAACACTAAACACCTGTACAAACACTTAAATAATCAGTTTACATCTCTTATGGTCCATTAAAACTATTTAATTCCACATTTCTTTTTTATCAAAAACTAATTTAATAAAAGAGTTGAGTTGTTTTTTTCCTTTTTTTTTTCCTTTTCTAAATTTAATTTTAATTCATGGAATGATTTTGACTTTAAAAGATTAAAATTAGAAGATTTTACATAAAAACTCAAAGGAAATGTTGATAGTTCATTTTGAAAAATAAATAAATTGCTAGCATATCTCTGTAACTATTATTTTAAGCATGTCAGTACAATATTGTGTTAAGTTTCTATAAATTCTTCTGTGTAATTTCTTGCCTGCTCTCAAGCAATCCTTTAATATTTATTCCAGTTGATGTATCAAGAATTGTAATGGAACTTCAAGCTTATTGTCATGGGTCAAATATGCAGTTTGCTCTTCACCTGCAAGCTGGAGACTTTTTGTTAGTGGATATATATTGCAGAAATAAATGGCAGTTTCACTTTACTCCTATTCATTGGTTCATAACACTCAAGGTTAATGTGCTATGTGGCTTATTAATGAAAAATGTTTGCAAATCTTGAAGTTTCATACATTTTAACACATATAATTTGTCCAAATATTCCTACCAGAAACCATGGCTGTTCTTTATTTATTCTTAATCATTCAATTCTCTTTCAAAACCTTCCATTCTACCAATGCATACAGAGCTCACACATGTACAATACAGTGTCTGCCAAAATGACTGGCCTCATGTTTATGACTGGACATGAAATTATATTGTTCTATAACCCCATCAACCAATATTTTTCACATCCTAAAAAAACGCAAGGAAAAGAGAGTACTAAGAACACCATGCTGTTTATTCCAAGCAAATAGTTCAGGTTGTTCTATTTAACATCTCTCAAGAAGTAGATTGTGGATAGATGAAAATATGCATTATATTTCATGACTACAGTCATGGGTGCTGTAACTCATACAAAGTACAGCTACCTGTTTTTGCAATATGAATGAACTAACAGACCTTCATAGGAACTGGCTGTGTATGTCTACGTACCTCAAATTTTTGTTTTTCCCTTTAATCAACAATTTAGTGGGTAGCTTTGTCTTATCAGTGGTGAATTTTTTCTCAATTCTGCTCACCATTCCTGAAAATGTGCTTTCTAAGCTTTTTAATGCTGTTTTCTTGGAAAAAAAAAATGTTAATAGACAGGTTTTGAAGGTTTTCTCTTGCCTGAAGGTTTTGACTAGGGTCTTTAAGTGAAAGCTAAGGATTCCTAGAGCATTATTCGAAGCAAGATAATTTCCCATTCTCATCTAGGTGCTTTTATGTATCTTCTCTTTTTTCTTATATACCAAATGTCATTTGAAAACTGCTGAAAGGCAAAAAATTATTCTTCATTTTTCTATGCAAAAGCTGTGCCAATAGCATCTGACTTTTATTTGAGGAAGTTAGAGGTACTCTTTTTCTAGTAGTATTGGTCACAATGATTTCAGCATACATTAATGGTGCGTATATTTGCACAAAACTAGAACAATCAGCCACTGATTAAATTTTATCATTCACCAACAATAATTATCCCTTCCCACTACTCTTTACTACCTTTCAACCCTCAATGTGTCCCTGCAATTCCATGATTAGGTACAAAGTTTTGTTTTGTCTAAACACTGCAGGGAAAATATGATTTTCCTGTGGGAAATCTTCGAGTTACATTGGGTTGCTTAGCCTGGAGAAAAGAAGGCTGGGGGGACCTTATCAGTATCTACAAGTGCCTGTGGATGGAGGTTTTAGCAATGTGGAAGTCAGCTTCATTTCCTGAAACAAGTGACAGAATGAAAGGAAATGGCCTCAAGCTGTGCCAGAGAAGGTTGAGACTGCATACTAGAAAGCATTTTTTCACTGAAATGGTGCTCAGGAACTGATTGCGTCTGGCATTGCAGAGAAGTGGCAGAAACACTAGCCCTGGAAGTTTTGAAAAAAAACATGTGGATGTGGCATTTGGGGACATGGTTTAGCTGTGAGCACAGTAGTACCAAGTTAGCAACTGGTCTCAATGAACTTAAAGGCCTTTTTAAACCTAAACAAACCTCCTACATGATGGAGAAATTTTGAATCCTACCTCTGTTACTATAGACAGGGTATTTTACTGTATTAGAATTCTTTATTCAGGAGAGAATTGTCAAAGTTGTAATAGCAACAATTATAGTAACTTGTTAAATATTAAAACGCCCCAGGTTACTGGTCCAGATGGTTGAAATTACTATAGAAACATAGTCAACAATACCTTATTTCCTGCATAACCATAGAAAATCCTTTTATGTCAATTTCTATATAATAAATGCTTATTTCTGTTGATGGCATCTCCCAATACCCAACCACTGAGTAATAGTGGTTAACTCAGACTAACACTTGAAATACTAAGCAACAAATTTTTTTCTCTGTTGCATCAATTTATATACCTACATTTGCTATATATTTTCTTTTTACTAAGTAGCTAAGATACATCTGCCTTTCTTTACAGTTCCTCTGTCCATATCTTTCTTTTCCTGAATATTAATTCTTTAATAATTTGTATTGTTAGTACATACTTTCACATCAGTAATTCTAAACTTTTTAGTATCATTTATTTATGTGTTAAAAACTTCTGCAGAGAGATTTATTTTGGATTCCAATGCTGAGTTCTCACCAATATGAAAGATAATCCTCCATGCCTCATCTTTGGTGAGATACCAGCACAAATTGAAGTGGTAAAATAAAGCCTTCATAATTAATTTTACCAAATGCAAACTAACAACATAGTGTAATTATCAATAGTATGCACATACTTACATATTTAGTGACACTGGGATGACCATATCAGACTAATGCATAAGCATTTTACTAGGTATGTGAACAATGTAATCCAAATATATAAATATAAATATCTATATTTATGCTTTTTCAATGAGGTCAAGTTACTCCCTATTCAATCACATTAAGAAAATAACATAGGATCTCTTAAAGTTCATTATATTAGAATATGTTTTAATGTTGTTTTCTCTCCTTTTATATCTGTGGCAGTTCTGTAATCACCTCACCACTGTTTGCTGTTCTCCCACAGTGAAGAACAAAGGACTGTGCCACTTTGCATATGCACATGAAAGTATCAAATTTGCTTCCCTCTCCAGACAAGCTATCAGTTCCAGTCTATCTCATCACTACACTAGAAGCTGTGACTGACAGGCTGGGCTTATCTTTGGCAGAGAGATTATACTAAAGGCAGGCAGCCTGATATACAGGATGGAAATTCTCTCCATGGCAGTTTCTCAGATGGTCAGATCTGCACATTGTCCTGGAAGACAGCTTCAGCTAAAAGCAAAAGCAAAGCAAAGCCAAGCCAAGAGTCACAAAGAAACCTGCAAGAATCCACTTCACCTACTACTCCAGTCCCACAAAAGAGCACTACCTCCTGTCAGACTATCACATCCTCACTCATTAGCTTGCCACTGACAGAGGAGTTCAGCAGCCATAGATAATCTGTACCTGCTGCACGATTATTTTTCTTTTGTTTGAATGAGAGGATATACATTACATCAAGTCTGAGTTGGTTGTGCTGATAAATCACACTTAAGGGAACCATGAAAACAGTGCCTATTTAATAAATATATGTTCATATCTCATATCTAATTGCTTCCAATGGGGTACTAAAAGCATCCCATGGAGAGAAGGGAGTACATAAGTCACAAAAGGTAAAAAATCTCAGTGATGCATATATTTCTCATGAGTCATAGATATAGCTCAAGAGCAACAGTTCTTTTTGTCACTTTGCTACCTACTGTTGCTGTCAGATGAATGAAGGAATGAGAGGAATGAGGGACAGGACAGGGAGCAAATGGGGAGAAAAAACCACCACTAGGAGTGAATATAATGCAAACTGAAGCATAAAGGAAATTCATATTTCCCAAAACACTTGACAACCCCTGGAGAGACATACATGGACAGAAAGAATAATAAATCCCACTGCTCTTACAGAAACACATTTTTCCTCATACTAGTTTCAACTACAATTAGTTTGTTTACATATTTACATACGTACAAAAATCTGCTTTTAAATTCTCAAGTCCTACATATACATGCTGTTGACAATGCTATGCCAAAGGCTTCTGGGAATACACTCAGTCCTAGAAGTTTGGTCTTATTCCAAGGCTAGTGCATGCAGGTTTTTGACTTTAATGACATTTGTGTTTCTCTTTAGCATAATTTTTTAGAATTCTGATAGCTTCACCATTTCTAATTTAACTGATCTGAACTGGATCTTACAAGGTTCCTCACAAAAGTGCTAAGTATGAGTCACTCACCACCCTTTAGTTCCAGCATCTGTACAAAAAAAATTTAAAAATCTTGTATCAGAAACTGAACAGGTGAAGCTAAATATTTCTGGAGAATTTAAGTATCTACAAGTTCTCAAGTTCAGAAAAAAGATCCTGATAGACAGAATAATTAAATAAGCAATATTCATCTTATTCTGTAGCTCTCAAATACAAGGCCACACAAGACCACCTCATTCACTTGTAAAATGATCACTAGGAAGATAATTGCTTTTTTAAACTTGTGATCACGGAGATAGGCTTAGTATTTTAAGGAGAAAACAATTCATGGCCATTTTGAATTCTTTAAGGAGAGGTCTACTTTGTCCATATAAAGATAAGGCAGGTTTTAATCTTCCATCTGTAGCAGAAGGGTCTTTTTCTCCTAGGGAGATCAGCTGGTTACAGATGGTGGGGCTGGCTGACAGACAGATTGGGATACACAGGGCTGAGATATTTACCATTTTTGGGTTCAAACGTGAACTAAGGCCAGAAACAAAGGCAATGCACTCCTGGTATAAGCATGCTGGGTTTCTTGCTGCTCAGGTATACCAGGAGTGCAAGACTTATTCTAATTCTGAGATCCATGAAGAATCTAGAGGCAATTTCAACTTTAACATACACATTTGATGCCTTTCTGAGGCAGAGGGAAGGTTAGAAAAAAAAGTCCTACCATACACCAAATAAAATTTAATAACAATGTTTATGGGGCTCAGGATCACTTCAGCCTTATCTTCTACCAAGGATTTATGAGTGTCTGAGAACTGTGTAAGTCAGTCCTGAGTAGCTACTTCTTTCTGTTACTGTTTTAATTCCTTTCCTCACTTAACATGGCCCATTTGCCAGGCTGAGCTAATGAGCACAGAGCCAGCAAGCAAACTTCTTTACCAGGAGGTTTTGTTCTCAAGACCTCTCAAACCAAGTAGCACAGACTTGCCATTGTTGAGTAAATATGTAGGCTGATACCCCATTTATCTTCATTTGGTAGCATTTAAATTCTAGCAAAGGAATACAACACTCTGCTACTCAATAAGAATGATGCTATCATTATGCTGTTCCAGTGGCTACAAGATAATTAATGTTTAGTGATAGACACATTCAAAATAACATTAATTATGTTATTAATGATTTTAATTAACTTCAAATGCTTCTGTGGTTTCCAATAAGTTCCTATATCTAGGAATAAAGCAATTTGTAACTCTTTGTCTCTTCCTGATTTTTTTATTACAACAAAGGTTTACACTGTGCTTTCAAGGGGCACCTCTGGAAGTTAACTTGAGATTATTTTTATTAACAGTCTTATTCCATTTTTTGTTTAGTTTGGTGATTTTTGGGTTCTTCTTTTTTTTTTTTTTTTTTTTTTTAACTTTATAACAGTAAAATTTGAATAACAAGGTAATTAGGTGCATTTATGTCAGTATGTTTCACCATAAGTCTGGTCTGGTGCATGAAGTCAGCCCTGAACAGAACTTTTTCACCATGAGCAGAAAATGGAGTTAAATGGCCCTCTAATAACTTTAAAAAGTCATTTAATGGTCTTGGGGATATTTTTTTTTTTTTTATTGTTGCAAGGATCAGGCTGAAACTCCCATAGTCTTACTGGATTATTTATCTTTTACTGAAAAGAAAACATATAAAAATTTTCCATTATCTTCCCAATACTTCTCATTTAAAAATACATTTCTTTCAAAGTAGACATTTTTGTTGTTGAAAACACTTCTTCTAGCAGTACTATGGAGGTTATTAGCTGATACACACAGGAAAGCAGAGTTCCTAGGTAGTTCAAGCTCCTTTGTAACATATGCCTTGAGCATGAGAGCCTTAAAGAAAGTGAAAAATGCCCTGTTGTTGTCTCTTCTGATTATGGCTTCTCTTGTAGAAACTATTTCAAAATGTAGATTATTTGGGAGCAATTAAGAACAGTTAAAAGTCACTGTGGTTGGTGATGGAGAAGCTTTTTAAGCAGCATTATATTCATACTTGTCAAAATATACAAAGAGCTAAATTTAACGTTTAAGACCAGCTCTAATACAGTAACCTGAACTACAAAAACTTCCTTTTCTGCTGCTATTTATGATTTAGTTTTTTGTTAATCAGCTAATATGTAAACATTAAATTATTGTATATTGATATGTAATATACAAAATTATATATAACAATATATAATATACATATTTTTGGTAATCTTAAGACTTATTGAAGATTTACTTATATTGTTTGAAATTGATAGGTCATGGAAGTCTGGTGCAAGATTGTATTGTCTTTCATAAAGGTTCTATGCATTGTTATTTCAATTCTGCACAGTAAAAAGGAAGAGCTAAATACCTGAGGTTAAAATTCAGAATATTCACCCTCCTGAATAAATAGCAGTCTAATTTTAATACACCACAAAAGACTAAAATAATATCATTTGCTCTTCTCATCCTTACTCAGATGATTTTTCAGGACTCTAGAAAAGCATCTACGCACAGAATCCAAGACGAGAATTTTATCACACTTACAACTAAATTATTTTTATGGATTAACATGACCTCAGTAGTAAAGATGAAGCATATGTGTATCCAAAGTAGACTAAAGCTGATGGTGAGAGATGTCAGAGACATACCTGCTGTAGGAAATATGGTCTGGAAGGGTTCTGGACAACATTCCACAGTTATGTAGTTCTGTGGGCAATCACAATACTTGTGATTGAAAAATAACTGCCTGAGAACCTGATCCTTCAGACAGAAAAGTTCCAAAATCTAGTTGAAGCCTAAAGCAGAGATTGGTTTCTGAATCCTAGTTAGGCTTAGGCATACAACTATATACCAGTTGGTTTGTTTGTTAAACGGAAGAAGCAAGACTTTCAAGTGGCATAGGAGTTTTTTAAGCACCATCTGCAGTGTTCAGAAGATATAAGGATATTCTGGGGGAGACCCCAGAACCCCCAAATTTGGGATTGGGTACTTAATGTGGGGTAGGGTGCCTTTATAGGGTAAAGCAGTGGCCGTTTTTTCATCAAATCCACTGAAGGGAGGGAAATGCATTTAGGTTTTAGGCTAAAGTTCCCAAAAAACAATTTCTGTTCCAGTGGGGAACAATTTCTGAGAAAAGCCTAGTTTCAAACTGAGCAAGGCAAAATAGTGGAACCTATCCCACAAAAGATATAACTACCTTGGCAGGGACCTGAAATATTTCTCCTCTTTCTTCAAGATGTGTACAAATGCAGAGGTTATAGAGGAAATTTCAGCACTAAGGGTCACACAATCCAAGGGAGGGTTCCTTCTTCAGCACTCTTGTTCTAATAAACTACAAATCCAGGCTTTACTCAGTTTCAGGGTCTTCTTCCTCTTTTGGAAAATGGAAGCTCTTGATATAAGAGCTGCTTCATTGCATGGGTAAGTGATCAGAGAATGTGGCAGGAAGAACAGAGCTGAAAATTGCTGACAGCCAGAAGCAGTTCAGCAGATCAGCAATGCAGGGGCACTACAAATACCACTATTTGCTTTTCATCCCCAGCTCCCAAATCTCAAGTAGCACTCCACTCTTGCCTTGTGTCTAACTAAAAACCTTGTGAAAACCTTATATGTAGACATGCTTCACATCTCCTTGATCATTTTGGGTGCAAGATACATACAAGTGCTCTTTCACACCTACTCCAGGGTCACATCAGTGCTTTAGAGGTGCCTTACATTTCCTGGCAGAACAATTCAATAAGCCTTAGAAAGATGTTCTTGACATAGTCATGAACTATGACTACTACGTATGTCGGAGAGAACTACATGAGAAGTTCTGAGAGGAAAATATAAAACATGAATTATATCCTCTTGGATAATTTTGTGGTGATAATCTTTTGTGCTTCAGCAGAACTTAAATTTTTCCACTGTGCACAGCTAACACAGCTACAATAGGCAAGATTAAAACTGTATTACTTTCATTAGTGACTCTTTTACCTCTCATTGGTTTTCATACCCAATCCTCATGTTTTGTCTTAATCAGATAATGATTCTTCATCTTGTGCCCTGTAAACAGAGCTCTGAAAAGAATTTCACAGAAATTGATAATTTCACATCTATAAAGTGAAGAGAAAAGGTCTGGTATCTTTAACTGCTTGGAGAAAAGTCACGTGAAAGGTCATGAAGCAGAATAGAGGACATGCATTTTACAGTAATTTAAATAATGAGTAATAATAAGAAAAGGAACATACGTTAAAATCCTCCTTTAATGATTGATGTTGGCTAAGAATTCATGTTTTCCAACTTAGCCATGACAACTGATGAAGTCAGTGCTTGCTTTTCTCTCTGATAATTTCATTCTTAGATATTTGTAAGTTTAAGCATTACATTTTAACACAGAGAAAAAAAATAACAGACTTCATATATCCATCCTGACATGTTTTCAATATTATTTTAATGTGTCCATTTTAATGTTATCAACTTCATCATCTTGGGTTTTAGAAATTGCAGTTTACTTCCAAAAAAGCAACACTGTGATGCTTCTGTCTGTAAGATTTTCTCTGCTGTTTGAACTCAACCGTGTATGTTAAAAAAGACTGAAATCAGTGAACATCAGTCAGTTCTTGGTTTCCATGAACCTGGATTTTACTCTCCTGTAAGCAGATACTGTACATTTGTCATAGACTTGACAGGACACTTCAGTGTCTTACAGATGTGCCATCTACACATCTCCCAGGACTCCTCAGGTACAAATACCTGCAGCCACAAATGCTGGGTTAGTGACTCAACTACATCTGTTTCCTCATAAAACAGATTCCTCAAATAAATCCAAAAATCCATTACTTATCTAATACTGGGAATCTGTATTTTCTGAAGATGGCAATTAAAAAAAATTTTATTAATCCAAGAAAAATCTAAACATAGATTCTTATCAAGTTACTAGCGCAATTCTTTTGCCTCTGTTTCCTGCAAAACTTTAATCTCCCAATCCCAGGGCTCCTCTTAACCTGTCCCTGATTAAGGTCCACATTATTCTTCTTTGGTACACTTAATGCAGGATTTCATTTCAGCTGGCCCAGCTCATTACACTCATCAGTGTCCAAATAAAGATAGTCATATCACAAAGGGACCAATTTTCATTGCATCATTCAAATCATTGGTGCCTCCACTGCCTATCCATCACTAGAAAATTCATCACCCCCAATTAGAAGCTCTGCTGATTCTACATCACAGTGTATGTTTGAAAATGACATTATTCATAATACGCTCCCCCACAACTTTTGGCTAACAAACAGGCTCTCAGGGGAAACCAAATTGACAGAGTTGGAACCTAGATAATAAAAGCTTAATTATTATAAGCAATGATGGTATTTAATAATTGTGATCTCACTGGGAACAATTTCGAAGAAGAATCACTTTTGCTTCATTACAGTGTGTGAGTGATGATATTAATAAAGGCTCACATGAGGAACTCCCGGCCTGCTTCCCACAACAAACATTAATTACTGTGCCACAAAATGCCGAAGCTGGGAAGTCAGTGAGCAAGGATTTTAGTTGTGCTTGGCTGGATTAACCACTCACTGTAATATAAGACAGAAAATAGAATATAGAAAAAGAATATAATAAAGGAAATCAGGGGCTACCACCTACGGGATGAGGGAGAGCCATGGATGGTCCATTCTTACAAAGTAAGGAGAACAAAACTAGCCTAAATAGACCTATTCTCTGGAAGTGATGGAAGTAGCAAGCTTGGCAAATTAATTGCCTTTACACCTAATAACTTCACACTTCCTTCTTCCCTTTCTCCTCAGCTCAGCAGATGTGACTAATGATGTTTTCTCTCCCATCCAACTGGAGAATAAACATACATCGTTTCAGTGTGAGATGTAGGCTGGAAATTAAACCCTGCTACCATGAGTCCTGAAGGCAGGGAAAGAAGTCAAACAGGTACAGATAGGACTCACTTCAAAGACTGATTCAAATGTCCTGCTAAGTGGAAGCCATCAGTAAATTGGAAGCTATCTGGTTTTTTTTTTTGATTCTAAGTAAATTTGCCTTCCTGCGTAGCGAGTGGAACAGGACTACCTAAAAAATTTTGCTATGTCGCCTTAAAAAAAAATCAGGCAGATTTCTTAATGCAGTACTGGTTTTGTTAATTTTGAAATAATTGTTTTCTTATTTCCTTTTTTTTTTACTCTTCTGTGGAAAAACACTTATGTGAAATCCTCTTCCAAAAACATTCAAATTGAGAACTAAATATGCAAAACTATTTTTAGACTGCATTATTGCAGATCAAAGAAAAAAAGTGAAAAAGCTGTTGTTTATCTCTCTAGTTAAAGCTGTTCTGTGGCATTTACTGGATCAAGTCTAGGTGGTCTAGGTTTCTACAGCTAGTAAAAGATAACTAATATTCCAAAAGGCATCAGAGAAATAGACTAGAACATGGTGCAACATTGGTATCAAAATTATGTTCTAAATCAAACTTTGCTGATAATTGTATCTGGTTCTTCTATTCAGCCTAGTGTAAAAACAGACATTACAATCATTTGTTGATCTAAAGTAAGTCTACTTTTTAAATGAGTGAGAACAACACTGGACAGGAGACCTTTCTTCACGGGGCACAGGTTAGGGAAACTGGGCAGTGGGAAATTTGCTCTTAATGGAGATGGACAGGCTTCAACCCACACGTCAAATTATTCAAATTCTATGAGATTCAGTAACAAAAACAAATCACAATTTTTTTAACCGGTGCATGAGCCAGACTGTAAAATGGGAAATAGCATTTGCACTCAGAAGAGCTTTTAAAGAACAGCTGTTCTTTATGCAGACAAAACATTTTGTGCATTTTGAATACATACAGAGCATTGGACATTTTGAAACCAGCCATAAGCTGTGGAGAGAGGTATTTAGGAGCTGGCCAGGTAAACATACAGCCAGAAATCTGCAAGAAGAACTATCTGGAGACTATGAGAATGCCCATGCCTCGCTTTCTAAAAAGAACAAAAATTAAGAAAATCATACCAATAAAATCATGTGAAGGCTCTTACAGATTTTGCTGAGAAATGTTTGAGAAAGGAAAATACTAAATGAAAATGTAGCCACCACCTCACAAAGATTCTCAAAAAGAGCTTTGTTTTTTTTCAAAAGAATAGAAGTGCAAGAGGATTTTTCGCACTGGCAATCATACAGTGAGTACTACAGCTTGTTCTTTACAAGAAATTAAACCATAAAAAAGCTGTTTATGCAAGGCATGGATTCTGTTTCTCATTGGAGAATCACTGAAAAAATTTATTATAATTATTCTTTAGCAAATTTATTTTAATGCGTTATGGCATCCTGCAAAGGTGCAATGGGTCCAACCTGATGAAAAATATTCTGTGAAGACATCCATATTTTTCAAATCACTATATAGGAAACAGACAATTATCAAAACTAGCTGAAATTGATAGATGAGGAGAAGGCAATAGATTAATTGCTATATACTCCAAGATCATAAGAGACCAGCATATATTACAGTGGCTCATGAAACCTTACAGGAAAGATTAATTTCAAATGCACTGGATTTGAAGCACTTCCATAAAAATTGGAAATTGGTGGAATGGTCATAAACAAAGCTCAGTGAAAATGCAGATAAACACAGTTCATCACAATGAGCTGGATAGGGCTAGCAATTACCATATTGATCACTACTATTCTCATTTAGCAACTTCATCAGCAGAAGGAAAAGAAAGCCATGAATTTGCTGCATTTGTTTTCTTTTTAACTTAACTTATTTAGACTCTTTTCATGACCCTGTTGCATTTTCCTCCTGCAAATATTCTAGGAAATAGTTTACAGGAAGAAGTTTACTTCATTCAAATAAAGAACTTTAAAAGAAGATAAATACTTATGGAATACAAATCAATAAAATACCCTGGGCATTTGCACCAAAAAAGAGTTTCTAGAATCACTGCTAATCCAGTCCAAAATAAAAATAGCCTGACCACCAAAAACAGTTTTTCATATAATTTAGCAAATAGCT
This sequence comes from Erithacus rubecula, assembly GCF_903797595.1. Lineage (NCBI taxonomy): Eukaryota > Metazoa > Chordata > Aves > Passeriformes > Muscicapidae > Erithacus > Erithacus rubecula. Next base: position 41,669,864 of record NC_136688.1, on the reverse strand, counting down.
TAAATGGAAAGAATTAAATATTTCAGCAGTTTAGTTTTCCTCAACCAAACTAAAACAATAATTATTAGAAAATTATGTCTGAGAAAATATTGTCCCATTTGCTCCAAACAATGAATTTTGGAGTTCTGATAGGTCTTTCTTATTCACACACACACACATAAATTTATATTTATATATATATATAATATATATGTATATTGTTTACCCTAGACCTGTTTTATTAATGTACTCCTATGCTTCAAAACTTAAAGAGAAATTCTACATAGTTTAATTTCTCACAACTGCTAAGTCTGCTCTTTAACAGGTTTTGGAAGAAATTACTTATATTCCTTCACAGGGACATATTTTTCTTTCTCTTTAATTTCGGGTACATTCATGACTTACTGGCATTCTCCTTTGCCATTGTACTTGCCAAAATTTACTTAACACCAAAGTCTGGATTTGCTTGTTACTTTAAAGAGCCTTCCTCTATTTTATTACTTAAATAGCCCAATTTCTCCTCCAAAGATCCTGAAAGAAAACTGCATTGCATTTTTCATCTCTAACCAGATCTGTAACTGAATAAATCAAAGGCCTACCCTGTGATAGTCATTAATAATATCCAGAATACTTACTTCCATGGATAATTCAGAAGAGAAAAAAAAGAAAAAAATCCTCCAGTAAATTATTAATTTCAAATTATTCTCCTACATCTCACTTCCATCAGTAACTAAATAATCTATCTACATAAGGCTTTTTTACTCTAAACCCACCACTACAGTATTTAAGAACTACAACAAATTATGATCATTGGAAAAATAATTTAAGAACAAATTGTGCCACCTTGAATCCTACCTGACTGAACATAATGGCTTGGTTTCATCCTCTTCAATTTCCATTTCTAGCTGAAATACACACTAGAGAGCCTAGGTACTCTATAATTAGTGGGGATGGAATAGCAGTTCCAGACTATTTGGCCAACCTTCTGAGTTTCCAAAAAATGTTCCATAAAGCTTCCTTATCAGCCTAAACTCACCACAATATCTTGCATTGTGAGAGCTCTTCTTGTCTCTATAACATCTTAAACTCATCTTATTGCTATTTTTCTGAAAGATGTTAAATCAACAGTTTTCACTCTCTGCTCAGGGAGGATGGATCCTATATGCCACACCACCTTTTCCTAAGCAAGAAAAAAACTAAATATCCACTGCATCTAATACAGAACACAAAAAAAAATCAGATTTTTTTCCTGATACACAGGCTCACATAGACTGGATCCTGTGCATTGACTGCAGTCAATGGTGATTTTGCATTGCAGACTTTAGCTGCAGAATACTCTGGTAAGATGAACACAGACTGAGGGATCACAGGTGCCATCTCTTCCTCTGAACATCACAGCTTGGCTCCAAGTAGTCAGACTTGTAGGTCCCAGTTCTTGTGTTCTTTACTGAGCACAGTAGGAGTTTAGCTTCAGCCGTATTTTGGAAACACTGTGTTACATGTGAATAATACAATGTAAAGAACAATATGGTTTTAGCCTATGCAGAAGGAATTTTCAATGAACAGGAAGGATTGGAAATGTGATATTCACTCACTGTGTTAAAACAAAAGCATCTGATTTTTGGTTTGCCATTCATAGTTAAAGTATGTGAGAATTCAGATATAGCCAAGCCAGATACTTCCTTCTGGTAATTCAGTATCAGCTTCCATTTGGAATCAAATGCATTTTCCAAAACAATTTTATTTTAAAATTTATCTGCTAATAAAATTGCTCTCAATGCAAATTCTACACTAAAATCTTTCACAGCTGTATTATTCCCCTTTTCTTTCCAATGATTGTATATCATTGCTTTTAAATAGAGTATGTTTTTTCCATGGTTAAGGTTAAGTCTCCTGGCAGATTTTCTTCTCAGTCCTCTATCTACCATTTAAAGAAAGTTTTTGTAGATTATTTGCAAAATAATCTATGAACAGAAGAATTATTTTAAGCAACTGTTATTAAAACTGTGCAACAAATAGTTTCTATCTTCACTGCTAAATATAACCCCACCCCTACCTATTCTTCAATGAACTGCTTGAAAAGTGGAATTAGTGTTATCCCACCTGTGGTACAAGAACCATGTTTCTTTTCAGCTGTGCCCTGAATTGGGAAAGCATAATATTCCCTTTGGCCAACTCTTACTACAGCTCCTCTACATAACATAGTATGAAAGTAATCTTCAACTTTATGCACTCATTGTTTTAACTACATGAATCAGGTAAAAGACAATATCTGGGATCCCAGTGTGAGTGCAGCTGTAATCATGCAAACACAGCTAATTTGTCATACCTTTCCTCATTATAAGCAGGATATATTACACCAGCATAAGAAATTCCAGTTCATTTAGTCTGGAGCAGTAAAAGCCCCAAGACCTTACTGCAGCCTTTCAATACTTAAAAGTATAAGAAAGATGAGAACTGATTTTCATCAAGGCCTGTAGCAATAAGACAAGAGGCAATGATTTTAAACTGAAAGAGGATAGATTTAGACCAGAAATAAGTATGATGTCAATTTGGACAGTGCTCTGAGCAATTGGTCTAGTGGAAGATGTCCCTGCTCATTGCAAAGGGTCTGGACTAGATGGAATTTGAAAGTTCCATCCAACCCAAACTATTCTATGATTCTATGATTCTATGATTCTACTCTGGTACATTCCCAGCAGGCTTTGTAGTGATCTAATTGTTGTAATAGAAAGCAAACAAACATTAAATATCTCACTAATTGTCTACATCATCACAGTCTTACAAATTCAATTATACTTAAAAGTATTATTCATGTTTTTCTGGTTTTTACTATTGGCAGATAGACATATCTCATTACCTAAATGATTGTTTCCAACTCTTGGGAATATGAGAAATCAACACTATTAATAAAAACTAAGAGATGCAAAACCTAATGCCAGCTGAAACTTTGTTAAATGGGGACAGTGTTGTTCAGTCTAATCTATGTTTGACTTTAAATAGCAGTTCCCTTGCTAGAAAAAGGCTTCCCAACATATTATCTTCATACAAACTTATCTAATAGCTTGCTGATGAAGACTTTCAGGGCTAAAACCTGACAGCTGTCTTTTGGGTTCCAGTTTGATGGGCATTGGACAAAGGTCTGGAGCTGTCATTTTGTTGAAGGCTAGCTGCAGAAGCTGCCAAGAAAGTGAATGAAATACTGAGCTGTCATGGTCCCTGAGTAAGATTGATAGTATCATCAATAAATCCATAAGGTAACTAAGTTGACCAGGAAATCCTCCTGGGTGAAAACTTTGTATGTACACAAAAGGGGTCCATGGTGCCATGTTGTGCCAGTCTTGTGTTTTATTCAGGGTGCTTTTTGTCACTGCAGTAGGTTGAAATATCAGGGATTGTTGGCTTTCTGAACCCTAACCCTAGGTGGAACCCAGTGGTTTTATCATAGTATTTTGGTGCTGACTATTTTTCAGGATTACCATAAATCAGATGGCCCCATTACAGCAATGCACTGAGGCTGGATATTACAAAAGGGATAAGAGTAATGCTTTATACTGAGAATAGAATTCAGCAAAATGGATTTTTTAAAAAGGAAATGAAACTGTCATGAAGAATGCAGGTGTTCAGTGAAAAATGAAATGGTAGCATTATTTTCTCGTGACCTGTCTTTTGTGGGGGAAGAAGGAATTGCTGTTGACATCAGCATGTCTTAGATGATGTTCTGAGTCAAAGGAAAAAATATAGTGCAAATTCACTTTAAACTACAATAGGAATAAAGATTAATACACTCTTGGCCATGTGGAATATGAACATTTCAGTTTGTAACCTGTGTTGTGTTTTTCTTTTTTAGGAAATAAGCATTTGCACCAAGGATCCCGCTCTTCCAACCTACATGCTTTCCCTCCTATATCAGATCTTAAAATCAATTTTTTCTTAGATATAATTTCATCAGAAAGATCCTCATGAACAGAGACATATGTGAAAAACCTACTAAGTGATAAAGTGATGGAGGTGGCTGAATTTGTTTTAGTAGCCTAGAATGTCAATGAAAAATCAATGGAGTACCAGGAGAGAGGGGCTGGTATGATCTTTTAATTATCAGAAGTTAACATCACTTTTTTTCTTTTGAGATCTGAAAAGCAAAATAATCAGATCATTCACAGCAGCAATACCAAGATCACAGTTTTTTTCAGCACATATCATCAATGAGTTTAAGCCATGATTAAATGTGAAATTGCTCCAATCTGTAGCAGTACAACCTGACTGCTCCTCATTAGACCCTGAAAGCATACAGCCACAGTCTGAATCAAAGTAGGTCACAGTTCACAGAGGATTTTGGCATCCATGTCAGCCACGGAAATTGAAAGTATGACCACCCCTGTTTCCTGTTCCTATAACAGAATTAATCAGGAAAAAAATCAGAACTCTTTAAAGCTGACAGAGCAGAACATAGAAAGAGAGATCCTTGAACAGAACTCAAAGTGTGCAAGGGTGCTCTGAGCCCCCAAGAGCCTCTGCTTTGGTTGAGGTGGTCTCTGCTAGACTCCAGAGAGACAACTTTCCATCCACAACTAATAAGGACTATGCACATGCTGATCTCTTGCACTCTCCCTTCCTCTCCTGGGAAGAGTCCTTTGTGAGACCAGTGCTGAAATGAGAACTGCAGCTCCTTGGCTTCTAGTCAGAGGAAGTAGTAGCAGTAGTAATAGTAGTTAAGCTTTGTTGTTCTCACACAAGGCAGATACAGACACATTCAGTGAACAAAACCATCTCATTTGTTGTTCTCTTGTTCCTGCTTTTTTTTTTCCCTAGAGCTGAGATTTTCAATTATAGCAGCATGCAAATTTTGTTATAAATTATTGGAAGTTAACATGTTGTCCTGTTCACACAAGTTTAGGACAGCTTACATGCCATGTAAATTTGCAGCTCAAAGAGGGAAAATATGGGTGATGACGAAAAGGTGCTCAGTCAGGGCTTGGTAAAATGCATCTTTTCTGCTTTTCAAATTTTATTTGTTTAGATAAATATATAAAGGTACTAAATGAAGGAAGACAATTTACAGCAAATAACCTTTCATTGTCTTATTTTCTAATCAAACAATTTCTCACTGATTTGAAAACACTTGAAAACATCTACGCCTGAGGGATGAGATTTTGGGTCCTGAAAGTAGAGTGGAGAATTAATTGTAAAGACTTCATCTTCTTGAAGAGATCTGCCTACAATATTGCTTGCTGTGCAGTAGGATGGGCAGCCAGAGAGCTACATCACCCAGGAGCATCAGTGGGAAAATGGCTGAATGCATGCTTAGCACACTCACATGAGGCCAAGTTATGTGTGGCTAAATGCCACTTTAAAACTTTTGGAAAGACTCCAAATCACTTGTGGTAGCTGATATTGTTGTCTACTGGGATCCTACAGCCACACATTTAACCTACTGGAATATTTAACCAGTTAAGGAAAAGGATCACTCAACTGGTCAGAATAATCTTTCTTTCAGCATATAACATACGTTTGGAATAGACAGACAAGCTTAAGCATCTCAGTAATAATCTCAGCATCTCAAATAATATAAACAAAATCCACAGGAAAAAAACAGAATTAGAGTTATCAAGATTGTAAGGATAGCAGTGCCTAAAGTGCTCCTTTCATACATGGCTCCAAATTCAAGCAACTCCAGAACCTCAAGACAGTACAGTAAAAACCAAGGTTTAGGGGCAGCAAGATATTGGACAAATCTCTAGTATTTAGTGACCTAGGTTTCCACAGAGTTAGACATACTGGCTACATGCAAAGCATGTGGGAGCATTCCCAGGCACTGGAACTCAACCATCCATAGTAGAAAACTATTAAAACATTGCCTGTTACAATTTTGGCAGGTCATAACTAACTTCCTCCCAAGGACAGCTCATTCCAGAGACAGTTCCCAAAAGGCAGTTTGCATGCAGCCAGTGTGTTTTGGAGTTTATGAGAATTTGTTAGCACGGTCAATGGGCCATTGTGTGCCAGTTGGCCTAATTGTCTAGGAATGTTTCTGGGAATGTTTAATATAACAGTTTATTTGTGCCCAGTATTTTTGAGCCAATGTAAGAGCTCACCATTATCAAAAGGAGAGGATTTGTTCCTTCTCTTGACTACTTCTTATATTCTCCATTATATCAGTTCTGGAGCTTGTCAGGCACTTTTCTGGGACACTTCAACTCTGTAACCTGGAGAAATCCATTTGTTTCCTCTTGCTGGAGCAGGTGACTGTTGCTTTAGGAATTTGAATTGGGTCATTGGTCAGTCTGGCAAGCACCAAAACCAGCTCAAAAATGCATGGCTATGTCTGGAAAGGGGAAAAGAGTGAAATACCAGGGTGAAGTAGGATCTCTGCCCAAAAGTGCCAATGATGCATTAGGCTATGCCTCATGTGAATTAGTGAGATGAATTCAGACTGTTATTTCAAGCGTAGCCTGAGCTGATGTAAGCCCTCACTGCTGCTGCAAGCAAAGGGTCTTTTTGGCTGCCTTTTTCCAAAAACTCATTTCCCACATCTCCTCCCTCCCTTGTGCCAGCACAGCAATGTATAGACAGTCATGAGTGAGCTGAACTGAGGAAATGAGCATCGGGAAAAAAGTTAATCCTAACTTGCTGTAGTTTCTTGCATGGCAACAAGTGCTTCTGCCAAGACAAGGATCTCCAGTAGGGGCAACACTGTGGAAGAAAAGCTATCAGATTTCAGTAAAAGTTGGGGCAGCAATATCAGGATTTCTCAGTTTAACCTGCTTATGAATGGCAGTATTGTGTATTTCAAGAGGCATCTAAAAACCTTGAGAAGGTATTCAGATTAAACTACAGCAGAGAGTCATTGAGAAAGGGTTTGTAGGCATCCTAAATAAACATAAGGGTTAAAATACCATTGTAAAATGAAAGACATCTTGTGGAGATTTTCTTTCTAGTTCTTTTTATTTTTGTTATAAAATTTGTGTTTTCCTAACAGCATTAGCTGCCAGCTCTTATTAAAAGACCCCAAACAAACAAATCTGTATCTAACATGATATGAGGCTCAAAAACAAAAACAAAACAAAAAAAAAAAACCAAAAAAAACCTTGAAAGTTGTTTTATTCTTTATGACAATACAGAAACAGTTACCACAAACAGCTTTGAGGTGCAATAACCAAATTTATGCCAGTGTGACATTTTTATTGGATGCATGCTTTCTTTCAAAGTCTGTTCTGAGGATGCAAGTTGCAAGAGGCAACAGAGAAATATCAGTTGCCTCTTACTGTCAGATTGATCTAATTGGTAGCATCCTTTGCCACTAACTACTTCAATAAATTGCATTTTGCAACACAGACAGAAGCCATATTAGATTCTTGGAATTCTGATCCAACTCCAGAACATTACATGGAGTACTTTTCATTACATACTTGCGTAGGCTTTTTAATAGCTCAAAACAGTTAATTTAATTTTTCTAACAGACATAGTATCATCCACAGAAAAATCTTTCTACTATTTTTTTTCTTTTTTTGGCCTTAAGCCTACCACACAGCTTTTCCACTGGGAATTTGAAGACTTGATGCTCCTATTTGATAACATAACTTCTAAATTTTTTTTCCAAACTCTTTCCTCTCAAAGAACTTCCCAGGCTATTTAAATCAGTAGCCAGTGAAAATCAATATAGTTCTGTTGTTTTAATTTCCTCTACACTGATTTAGTCCACTTGGGAAACTATCAAGGACAATCTTCCAGTGCTTGCCATCCAGCAGTGTACTGCCTGCCAATTGTGTAATTCACTGCAACTGCTTGAAAATAAAGCAGAGCTCAGGACTTCATAGCACAGACTAATTACCTTGTAGGTTTATGAGTGAATTGAGGAAGGCAAAATCTGTAGGCAGGGACAATAGTTCCTGTTGATCCAGTCCATAAAACTAAGGGGAAAGTGGGAAAAGGGAGGCAGGAAAGCTTTTGGGAGCAAAAGTTTTCTTCAAGCCTTCTTCAAGCTGACCATTTATATAGTTTATGTATGTGATTAGATTTGAATGAGATTCTTCCATACAAAGCCTTTTGTATTGGGATATCAACCTTGAGATACATTTCCCATGGCACATTTAATAATGTTTTTGGTTTTAAAACTGCATTCCTACATAGATACTAATCCTACAGTCAATAACATGAGTAAAAGCAATAGGATCACTGTTTGCATTTATATTTTTGAGATTAGAAACAAAAATATTCCTTTCCTATTTTTATTCTCCTCTTTTCTGTCTTTTCCTTTTCTTGCCCTGAATTTCCCTGCTTCGATCTTTCCCTCAATTTCTGAGATGATCAATAGCCATCTTCCTCTTTGGACAATTCCATTCACTAGTCAGCTGAACATGCATCCAGAGTAGAAAGTAATTCAGTTTACAGGATATATCATTAAAAGGAGAGAACAGTCCTCTAAGGGATCTTAAGATGGGGCTCAACATTCATGGTCATTGTAATTGCCTTTGTGAAAGCATTGTCCTTCTGCTAAGATAATTTCTCTTCATTATTTATGCACATAGAAATAAATTCTAATAACAGTAACTTAAACAGAGTAGGTATCTCCAGCAGTTCCACCAGAAAGCACCATTTGGAAGCCTGTCTCAACACAGCTCACCAGACGTTCTGTACCAGCACCTGCTGTGCCCTCCAGTCACTGCCTGCACTCCTGCTGCCATGTGGGTTCAAATGAGGGTGAAGGATAACAGCACCTCGTATTCACTTACTTGCAAGATAACAGCAATCAAATTTACAGACTTTAGCTAAGAATTGCTTTATCTTTTGCTGAAATGTAATCATATCTGAGCTGTTGCAGGGATGACTCTTTAAAAGACAGTATAAGTACAGATGAAGATGGGAAGATAAATTAAATTATGAACATCTTGAATTAGGACAATTTTATTGGATAAAGATCAGCTATCCAAGTTGAAACAGATCCAGGACATTAGATCTAACATTTCTCTTTTAGGAAAAAAATCAACAGATCTCATATGATAACTATCCAGCATATCATTTGATGTCAGAGCACATGAAAATATGCTAGGCATACATAATTAGAAAGCATATAAAATTCAAATGTAATGATAATCCTACAATTTCCAGACCAAAAAGAAAAGAAAAAAAAAAAGGCAAAAGTATTCTGTATTTCTCATTATTAAGAATGTTGCCATAAAGATGAACTTAATTAAAGCATCTAGCAGAACAATTCCAGGTTGATTCAGCTGATCCCAAGGTTGGGCATGCATTCATCTATGCCTGGGGTTCAGGGCTCTGGAAAGGGACAGGCTATGCCTTTTCCCTTTTGTTACTGATACCTGCTGCCTTGTGTGCCTCAGCAGCAAATCAAGATGCACACAAAACACAAGAAAATTATGTCTTCCAGCTTCCACAGAACCCCAATTAAACTCCATTCAGCAGCTGAGAGCAGCAGAGAAAGCAAAACTTGCATCTGTTACTGTTGCTGCAGTTGGAGGTGTGAGCTACGCAGGAGATTTGCCAGACTCCTCAGCCTCTGAGCAAACCAGAAGGGAGAAAGATGAATTTATGCCAAGGCATGAGCTGTTTCCAAATGCAGCAACCTGTGCAGAACCAGAAGGTCACAGTCTGCAGCTGGCCCAGCTACAAGTGAGACAGAGGGAACGGTCTTAACAAGCATCAAATTGCCAGACAGGAAAAAGAGGCTTGGGTGCTAATCTGTTCAGAATGAGGAGCTGGTCTGGGATAAGCTAAGAGAGAGGGTGAGAAACATGTGGGAACTGTTTGTTCCTTTGTCTGATAGACACCCTGCTTCAATATTCTGGTAGACTACTTAGTCTGCTCTATACATCTGGGATAGGTTCACCTTACACCTCCTTTGAAGAAGGGCAGGGTGTGAGATGATAGAGACTTCCACTGCTTTGTTTCCCAGACCCCTCTGTTCTGGTTTTCCAGAATGGCCCCCATCTGCTCCTCATCTGAGCTTTTGGCCCCAGTTTGACTATAGCAGTGCTTTGACTGTCACTGACATCATTGGATCACAAACTACAGTCTCCACGTATTTCCCAAGGCACTGCTTCTATTTGTCTCTATTTCTTGTGAAAAGCTTTGTAATCAAATTAAACTTAGGAAACTAGAAGCTATCCTCCAGTTTCAGAGGTCACAATAGGAGTGTCTCAAGTAAATATTTGTCAGAAGTAGAAACTATTATTCCTAGCCAGTTGGGTGTTTTACAAATTCCCTTCTATTCATTCACCTTTAGAATTAAACTGTGATTGTATTTCAAAGGTATCAGAAGTTCAAGAAGATATATTTTATTCTCTCAAAGCCCATGCTGAAACTTCAAAAAAGAATAATTTAACTCAGAGGAAAAAGGATTTCAAAAGAAAGAGAGAAAAAAAATCTCTTAAACAAAACTTTCATTTCTCTTTAGGGAAGTTCTATACTGAATCCCAGGCTGCCTTTCCAGAAGACTAGTACCAATGTTCAGTTTTAAAAATCTATGTATTAGATTTGGAGAAGCCTTAGTCCTGAACCACAGCTGTTTAATTTTCTTCTCTTTACAAAGTAGTTCTATGCCACATTTTGAGATTGATCAGATATAGATTATTTAGGTTGATGACCATTCAATGTTGGTCTGAAAATTTTAGCTATGACCTTGGCATACCATGCTCTCTAACAATAATGAGAGCTTGGTTGATGTCTTCAGTGGAACATAACCATATGTTAAAGGAGCACCATGGGTTCTTCCACCTAAAGCTGGATCTATAAAAGTCATATGATCCCTGCAGTCATGACAATATCAGGAAAGAAGTTATGAGGTAAACTCTTTTAAGGAACAAGCAGTCTGGTTTTAGGGAAGATAATATTAAAATGCAGCAACAAATAAGGATTAAAGAAGTAAAGGCAGAGACAGCAGGATTTACGACTGCAGACATATTGACTAAATGAGCCATAAAATAATGACTCAATATTCCTCCAAGTAACAATTAGACATTGCACTTTAATAGGAAAAGGCAATCAAAATTCACAGACACAGACAGTCTAGGAAAAGCAAAGCTGGATTCCACCCAAAGCCTCAGTGAATGGAGTGCACAGCCCTTTGCTGAAGATCTCCTTTGGGACCTTCGCTGCAGGAGAAATCTCTCATGAAGCAGGCCCTTGTTTTTATATCTTATTAGGGAAGTTAAAAGTCTCACATCCAACTCTTCCTGACTCTTGTGAACGGTGTGATTTCTTGACTCTAGCTATGGAAACTATGGAGTCAATGAAAACTATAGGATCAAAGGACTAGGTTTCACCAGTGGAGCCTGGGTATCTAATTTTTTGCCACTAAGTCTATCTACTACAAACAATCCCTTGACTGAAGAAATAGTGTCCTCTCTCTGCACTTCAGGTTTTTCACAAAGGCTGACAGACAGATGTCAGAGAGCAATATCATTGTGAGCCTGCAGTGAGAGGAAGCTCTTTTGTCTGCTGTGAAAAGTTGGTGAGTGCCAACGGGCACCTTTTCACTGAGAAATATACTGATGTTCAGTGAAAATATCCAGAGCATTACATTGATATGCAGGGATCTTGGTTTCCCTGGATCAGCAGCCAGGCTTTTGGCTATCTCCTCTCTTCCTCTTTTTCGCCAGCCCCAATTCCACCCAGTGATTAGTGCAAGGTTTCTCTAAATCAGGCTCGCTGCCTTGCTGCTGCATGCACATGTCACTGCCCCTCCCTACAAGAGTGGTGAGGCTGCCCACAGATCCAGGGCAGGTAATTAAAGTTTGTGGGAATTTCTCAGTTTTCAAATAACTATTGTTTTACAGAAAACAAAACACATCTACATGCTGAGAAACTTCTTCACCAGTCCCATACAAACAGTGCATATAAAAAGCCAGAGGGCATACAAGTTTCATATCTGCATACTGCCGAATTCTGTCCTTTTTTACACCAGGTAGGTGTCAGTGCACCTCTGTTACTGCATCAGAGTCATTTTTGCAATTAAGTGGAAAGCTGAAGCCAACAATAACTTAAATGCCTCAAGAATATTTTAAATTACTAGGATGTAACCACATCCCTCTCTCCAAACTTTGCTAAAAGCTTAGGAGCCATTTTAAAGTGTCTGAACTTGGCAGAATCAGAAGGCAACTGCAGGCCTCTGATCTGAAGCCTTGTCACCCTTTCATATCTGTCCCAGCAGCAATGTTTTCACCACAATTCTTTACAAACACCTCTATGTGCTGTTTTTACTTAAAAATTAAGCAATGTATGGTTTCTCATTTTTTAACTGAGATCCAAGCTCTACATTTGGATATGTAAGACATGTTCCAAGTATTGCCCTTCACTATCTTGCTGCAGCTTGTTATGAATATGAAACATGGTGTGAGATTTTTTGGGCTATCAGGCTGGAGCTTTGCTGTCCTAATAAATTATAGGTCTTTTTCCTCCCCCAATCCTCTTTTTTATCCATTAGTACATTTGATGCACTTATGACATTCTGCCTCACAGCTGCTTTTCTGGAATAGAGAAATTGTTACCTAGCAGTAAAATTCCTGATGTAACAGGGTGTCAATGCTTGACTGATTTCTGAAGTATTACCATGTCAATAATACAGCCTAAAAATGAATGGCATCATCTGAAAAATAAATAATAACCAGGTAGAATTTTGTTAATGCAATCCAGTACTTTAAAAAACACAACACAAAACCATTCTAAATGGAGTCTGGTATTTTGTTTCCTTTCTGATTAAAAAGAAGTCAGATTGCTCAGTGCTCTTTCTGTTGCAGGCTGATTTGCAAGCATCACCACCTTCCCAAACACTCACAGATTCTGAGGGTGATGGACCTCGTCAGGAAAGTGCAATGTGATATTGAACTGCATAAATTGCTTTTTGCATCCCCTCCCCTGAATGTGTACAATTTACAGAAAGAAAAAAAATTGAAGAGAAAATGCTGAAAAATGTTGCTTTTCCTGGGCACACTCCTTAGCACATTTCCGCTGTATGCACTTCTTCCACTCAAACAAACTCTTTTCATTTTGCCTGTTTCCTTGGTTTATTATTATTTTTCTCCCTTCCCATTTTAATTTCTTTTCTTCCTAAAGAGCTGTTTTTAACAGCTGCATCTCCAGCTGTCAAGTGAATAATTCAGGGGAAATTTCTCACCATTTCAAGAATTGTTCCACAAAATACTTTAAACAGTCTTCACGTTTGTTAGAAAAAGCTTCACATGACAGCTGCATGCACAGAGGGCTTTATTAGTGGACAATACAGCTCTTTGCAATGTGTGCTTAACCTTTGCTTTACTTTGAGCAAGAAATGTATTGCAGGCACACTTACCACTGCTGCCCTTGAGGACTTAGGCTGTCAAAGCCTTCTTTCCAAAGGATCTTTGATACGATTTTGACTCTCAATGAGATTTTCAAAACATACCATCCAGGACTGCATACCATGATGCAATGTAAATTAATGTAATTGAAGAGAGCTCTCTAGATAATATATTACAGCTCACCATGGCTGTCTAATCACAGGGAAACAGCTGTCAGTGATCAGCAGCTAAAAGGTTTCCCTTTGAACTTACTTGGAGCTTAGAACATGGTCTGCAGCAGTACTGTGTGCAGTAGACATGCATGATACATCTCCAATACACATCACATGGTTTAGAAAAGAACTTGTTTTAACAACTGAAATATCTCAGAGATATTCAATTGCAAGGCATCCAAACCTGATTTAGCAGAGAAGCATGGCGTTTTCTGTGTAAATGGGGATAGGTAAGAGATACTGTGTAACCCCCACAGTTTTTGAAGGCTTGGAATTTGGTTTGAGAAGCAAATGTGAAAAGTTTTCCTTTTTTTTTTTTCCAACTGACCCAAACACAATCCTCAGATCCTTGTACTCAGCAAGTTTCAGAGGTTTTCTTTTATTTGAGTATTCTCACTTAAAATTCAAGGGCTTTCTTTCTAACAGAAAAATGTCGTCTTTTACCTAGCCTTGTCAGACACCACTTCTGTATCAAACAGGCCAATATTCAGGATCTGTAATTTCTGCTGCCATTTCCTTCAAATGAAATAGGAAACTTAGTAAAAACAAATAAAACTACACTCAGGTCAGCTCCATCAACAATTAAACATAATTCTAGTCTTCATTTCCTGAGACAGTCACATTTCAGGCATTAGCTTGAACTTGACATATATTAAGTTTTTTACTGCATCCAGTGCTTAGCACGATAAACCTGGGCTTTATGTGTGACTCTGATTTTCTTCAGTAATACCTGCTTAGAATCTCAGACAGGTATTTCAGGAGGACTGTGCTGTCATGGATACTGTAGACTCCTATTTCAACAGCTATTTTATATGGACAGTGCAGAATTCTATGTCAATCACCATGTTGAAACTATACAACTATTCTACAAAGGCTCCTGAAGAAACAGAACCACACAGTCTTTGCTTGTGCTCGAACATCTACATACACTTCACAAAAGTGACCCTGAAGGCTGATAGTGATACATCATCTTACTGCAGGTGATAAAGTTTGCCTTGGAAGATGGACTTTCAGCTGCTTTTCAAAAATCAATGAGTCACAGGTACTGTGAGTAAGACACTCCACAGCATCTAAAGCCAATATTAACAATTCTCAGTTATCACATGGATGGTGACCAAAACAAAAAGCTATAAATATTTTCTCTTCCCCTCTTCTCCAGCCCCATGCTGAAGCAAAAGCTGATCATTATCCTATTGATTCTGGCCAGCGATGGTGTAGAGTAAATCACAAAATCAGATAACCTTGTTTTCCAGCCTTTGTAAACTAATTATGTCTATTAATCACAGAGACCTCAGAACCTGTCCCTCACACTAAAAGAATTTCTGCAGCAGAAACATCTTCCATTTTCTTTTCAATTTTGTAGTGCCTTGCTAAAGTAAAATACGTTTCATTATCTTTTCTCAGCAGGTTAATGAAATGAGCAATTCTATTGCTAAGATTAAGAAACTCATGAAAAAGTTTCAAAAGTATCAAAAATCAAAACAGTCACCCTTTTTTAGCACCAAGTCACTAGAATCCACTGGAAAACATAATACCCATTTGGAGAGGAGAGGAGAGGAGAGGAGAGGAGAGGAGAGGAGAGGAGAGGAGAGGAGAGGAGAGGAGAGGAGATGAGGAGAGGAGAGGAGAGGAGAGGAGAGGAGAGGAGAGGAGAGGGAGAGGAGAGGAGAGGAGAGGAAGAGAGAGGGAGAGGAGAGGAGAGGAGAGGAGAGGAGAGGAGAGGAGAGGAGAGGAGAGGAGAGGAGAGGAGAGGAGAGGAGAGGAGAGGAGAGGAGAGGAGAGGAGAGGAGAGGAGAGGAGAGGAGAGGAGAGGAGAGGAGAGGAGAGGAGCACAAATATTACTGTTTTTTTCAATTTGTCCCTAAAAATAGATAAGATTATAACACACTATCAGAGATTTCTTGTGTTTAGCTCATTCTTGTATTTTTATATACTTCATTCAGTCTGTGAATATGTGTGCCTAAGAAAAACAAAGCAGCCCTATTATTTGGCTTCCTTTTCTAAAAGTCTGCTTTTTTCCCCTTTTAAGTATCAGTGAAGAATATATTGGGTTTTGTGTTCGGCATCCAGAAATATATCAATTCAAGTGAAACACAATAATATTTTTCCAGAAATCATTGAAGCTATTACCAAAGCATAACAGGACATCATGTAGTATAAATGTAGTTACTTTACAACCATGAAGCCAATGAAGGTTATTGTGGTTTTTCTAATATACTCAGAAGTATAATTCAAAAAATCCAAGCCAGGGCTTTTAAAACAGCAATGGAAGATTTTGCCTAGCACTATCATTTGCAGGAATATAAACATAAACTTGGAAATAAGTTAGTGCACCATATGCTCAATGAAAGCTTACAATTAAAAATTGTTTTGTGAATTTCACATACATTTTTATTTTAACGAAAATTTCAGTAGACTGATAAAAGAAACAAGACATAGTGTCATCTTTGCATCTAGTGTTTTATTGGAAGTTGAAATAAACAAGAAAATTTGATCACATTTAGAATTTGTTACACTATCTATGCTCTCATATGTTAAAGATTTTCATTAACTATGGGCCTTATTTTAAACTGTTACCATTTATTTAAATTGACCATAAAATATATTTGTGCAAAACCAGTATCAACAAACTCTGTAGTTCATGACTAGACCATGCTTATTATGTAGAGTTGATCCACAATGTTCTCAGGCCTCATACAATCATAAAGAAATAATAGTTTACATCACATCCCATACTCAACACCACTGAAAAATAATCACTCTTAAGTCATCTAGAGGCTCTTGTGGCCTTATGTAAATACAAGCTTTTCTCTAAAAATATGCAGTAAAATACAATAAAACACAATAAAACACAATAAAATACAATACAATAAAATAAAATACAATAAAATACAATAAAATACAATAAAATAAAGGAGCAACTATATTTATTTTTCTCCTGTTTTAGAAAAGACTGAGATCTTTAAAATATTTTCATGGCAAGGAAAAAGAACCATGTCAGAATGAAAGGCAGCCATGTGAAATGTTGAATCTGCCTTGTCTATCCCAGTGCCAAATCTAAGGGGCAGATGACCAAGAGATGTAGAGATGTATCTATGTTAAAAATAACTGGCTGTCAGAGGAGGAATGAGAAGCTATCTGTGGCAGCTTGCAGACTGTGTGATCAACAGGTTGTAATTAATTCCTGAGAGAATTGGAAATAACTTGGAGAAATCACATCAAACTAGAGCCTTGAGGCGAACACAGGTGTACCTGTAGGTCTCTTTAGTATTTCACTGCAGGGCAGTAGCACATCAATAATCATTCCACCTTTAAAGAGTAGCTTTAAAATAAGTTTTTTCAAAGGAGAGGAGCTCTTCAGGAGAAATTCTTTTTAAAATCATATGCTCAACAAAGTCTCTCTCAAGGTCATCAAAGAAAAAAAATGTGGAAAAGGGCAAAACTTACTGGGCTTCCCTGTTTGCTTGTGTTAGCAACTAATAAGATACTGTACATTAGTGGTACATTAATATGTCTTTACCTGAATTACTTGAATTACTGAAAAATATCTATGTCCACTCTGATGGAAACATAAAGTTGTGTTCTTAAGGGAGTTTATTGTAATCAAATAACCCACTGGGTTGGAGCTTTGTTGTGGTCAGATCTCATGTGCTGTGAAATTTATTCTGCTTCTCCTTAAGGCAAAAGGTCCAGTAAACTTACTGCAGAAGAGAGAGAAAAATCTATAGGAAAATATATTGCTTTTTATTGAAACAAAAGCTGTTTTACAAAGTCTGGAATCCTGAAATGAACCAATGGCTGTATTTGATGGTTTTGAACAGTTGGCTTACAGAATTTTGGTTTGTTATACAGTAGGGGGTTATTTTACAACAAAGCAACAGGAATCACAACTTTCAACATTTTTTTTCCCCTAGATACAAGAAAATATCAGATTTACAAGATTCTGCTGCAGGAATCATATGGTTAACCTTTAATAACCCTGTATTTCACAGCTCCATTAATACTGTGTCTGGAGCACAGTCTCACAAACATGTCTGAAGTTCTTGTTGGTTGCTAAAGTATTTTCAGTACACTGAGGAAAGGCACTGAGGGACAGGTGGGCACAGCAGAGGCATGTGTGCAAAGCACAATTTATACATAATCTCTTCTGTAAATAGACAGTTCTCCATCATTACACTGAAAATGTATACCTTGGGAGAATTTGACTGACTTGGAGCTACTGTGCAGAACAGGCATCAAGTTATTTCTCCTCCTGCATCCTGCACTCACATGTAATGTGCAAGAAACCTGTCATTCTCAGTTCACAGCATGATACAAGGAAGGGTTTTGTGAAGGACAAAGGGACCAAGATCAAGGGAAAGAAAGCCAAATTGAAACAAAGCAAACAAACAAAACAAACAAACAAAAACATCACAAAGGCTTGGGGCCTGGCAGTAATGAGAAAGGCAAGGCAATGCAGTCACAAGACATGGGATACAAAATAAGGAGCCAAATAAAGTCTTTTGAGAAGAACAAGGTCATTAATTCAGCCGCTCAGTTAATGCCCAGCTAGAGTAGTATAATGTCCTCTTGTCCCAAATCTTTCATACAGTTCAAACTGCTATTTTTCATTCAGTCATAAACTGTTGCACACAGTTGTGTTGTTATAAATTGCTGTAGAGGTATCTTAGTTTCAGTAATGCAGAATAAGCAAGCAAATTTCATGGAGCTGTCAGCAGAATGCACACATCCTTCAGTACAGCCAGGCTACAGCATTCCATCAAAAACAGATACAGTGTCCTAGGAACACACCTGGAACAAGCATTACAGACCTCCAGCTCAGATCCTAATGAAAGTAAGTTGCATTAATTTCCTTGTGAAACATGCAAAAATACCAATTTGGATCAAGAATCAGGATTACTAAACATTAGTTTAGAGAGGTTTGAAAGATGGAAATTTTTTCAGCTGATGATTCGTGTAACAGAACCACAGCACAAAGTGTACAAAGAAAACTACCTCAAATCACGTTACATTTACCATACACAGAAGCCTTGTTCTTCTTACTGCTGAAGTGCTGTAATGCAAGGTGATTCATCCAGTCTTGTCCTTGGGGAAAGGCAATTTTCCAGCTAATGACAACATGCCTCTGACCCATAGTAATTCTGAGATGATTTCAAGTTGTTTACTCTTGGGTGAGAACTCGAGATTTTAACATTGTTAAGGATTAGGAAGGGAAGGAAAATTACTGTTTTATATGATGGAAAAATTCATGTCATTCAGCTACAGTGAATTCTGTCATGTAAAAAATAACAGAAGATGAAGGCTTGTTCATTTATAGCTGACATTGCTTCCTAGAGAAAACACAGAATCCTTCAGAGAGAGGGAACCCTAATGATGAAGATAATAGCTGCTAAATTAATTTTAGCCTAATCATATCACTTGTCTAGAAGTTTAGACATATTGGTGTATCAGTTGGCCATGAATCCCAGACAACCTCAGGGGAAACTTTTGGACTCGTAACAGTTGAGTCTCATTCTTTCTATGGCAGATCCCAAAAGGGCTTCTGAGAAATCCACAGCACAAGTGAAAAGTGAGGCAATAGAGAGCTAGTGATACAAGAACTCATTAAATAATTCACTTGCTGAATTCAGATTATTTTACACTGTGTAAATTTGTTAATTCTTTAGACACTATGGAGAATAATTACCCTAATAAGATTCATTTCATGCATGTGAATATCAGCTAAGTTCAGTGTTTGTACTTTGCAGCATTTCTGTAGTCTCTGCCTTTACCTTCTTAAGAAGAACAGCATGCCTGATTTCCTCTTGTGGCAAAAGATAGGCAAGGGGATAACTGGCATTAGCATCAGATACACAGTTGACAGTGGTTCACCAGAGGGATAACTGTTCTAATATTCTCATGGTTTTTCTTCTTTTTATTTAATTCATTTAGATTTTTCATTCCAGCAGTAGAAATTGATCTGAAACTTTTCAAAACCCTTGGGTTTTTATTCTTTCCTGAATAAATAACAATATCTTACTAATTAAGTTATGCAGAATCACAGACTATTCTGAGACAAGACCCATAAGCATCATCAAATCCAATTCTTAAGTGAATGACCCAAGCATGGATCATACCCACAAGCTTGTTGTTATTAGCATCATTCTCTAATCAAGTGAGCTAATCTCAGGCTGTGCTTATTATATCAAAATAGATTTTTTATTTGGCTCCTACTCCAAACCCAGCCATGGCTAGAGTTTTAGTATGTCCCAACATGTTCACAGCATGTTTGGAGGTCAGATGGGCTGACAAGCACACCAGAAGGGAAGGTCCATGTGAGACTGACCATCAGCTGCAGCAATATCCCAGTCCTCAGTGTCCAGATTGACCTGGCTCCAGGGCACAAAGGGGAAACTGCCTCAGCCTCCACATGAGTAATGTGCTTCCACACCTCTCAGGTGGTAGATCAAGGAGCTTCAGTGTATTTCACACAGGAATACATATTTTTATGTTCTCACTTGTCAGGTTTCAGATGGCATTTTTGACAATGTGGTGCCAGCAGTTTGACTACTGAACACATGCTGAATTCTGCACACCATGTCTCCAGCTGGAATCAAGGGTCGTTGGCAGGTGACACCACAGATGAAATCTGGTTCTCTGTACCTAGTCTTGCAATTGATGAGAGGTTTCATGTCAACACTAATCTCACTTCACTGAATGTGTTTATTTTGTAATGCCAGCTTCTTTTTACAAATTTCTTTAACTACTTATTATGCCCCCTTTATGTCTGTGTTGCTCACTGTGATGAAGGATGAAATGTTGTTGCTGCATGGAAAAGAGATCATTACCATTTTAATCTAACATGAGTAGTCCAGGGTCATTTGGATATTACAGATGTAGAGATTAAAACAGTCTCATGTGGTGAAATATAATGTAAAAATAACTCTCTCTCTTCCGGAGCAAATTTCCAGATGATCTTGTGATATCAGGAAGGGCCATCTTTGTAACCATAGTGAGAAGATATTAATTCATGCTGTTTGCACAATGTCAGTTACTGAAAAATTAGTATATGCCTGTCAAATATATAATCAAACCTGTTAATAAATACAGATGTATTAAATATATAATGTATGTATACAATTTTCTGTGAAAAGCAGAAAGTGAGAGTCTTTCTTCTTGTAATAGATTACTGCTAAAGAGGTAAGAAAGAAAGATGGGGAAATCAGGGTTAAAAAGAAGAGAAGGTGCTATGAGCACTAAGAGAATGTTTATGTATTACAGAAATCTGAGCTCATTAGAGTAACTGCAAAGCAGAAGCATCTCAAATAACTTCAGTGCCACCAAAGATAGCTAAATGCAGTCTGAGCCTGAAATAATTTAATTAATTTAAATGGATGTTTGATTTCTAAATTTCTAGCCTTTGTATACAAGGAATAGTTAGTGGCTAGTTCTAGTTGCAGTTCAAATGGAGAAAGCATTAAGCAGAATTTTCTTCCAGTTCTTCTCACAACTGTGTGTGAAGGACAGATACAGTACCAGCTTTAAACACTGGGCTCTGGGAAGATTTGCAGCTGAAGTAACTTGGTATTGTGCCAATGACTGTAATGAATTTATTCTGATATCTACCAGATGACAATTTGGCTCAGAAAAATCAAAGTAGGTGAAAGTCTCAGCACTTTCCTAAAAGAGCTGAGAAACCATGACTGGCAGGTTCGAGCTGGCACAGTGAGGACTGCAGGCTGTACAGCTTTGATGGATGACTTCAGCTTCACTCTAAGTGACACATATCCAAATTATTTGGTGGGCAAAGGCAGTTTTGTCTAAATACTCAAATGATCATTCTGACTTACATCCAATTGCTTGCAGGGGTGTCTGCCTAATACCACTCAAACTTCCTTTCTTTGCATCCCCCTGCTCCTGGAAAGCCATCAGTGAGCCCCAAAGGGAAGTACTCTTAGCAGATACTTAAAGATGCTCTTAGTAAGCACCAATTTCTTATACTGTTGTTTAGTGTGGAGAAGAAAGGCCATTTCCTCCGTTCTTTGCAGTGAATTAGCTGTAGGGAGGCAGTCAAGAAAGCCATTTGCAAAAAACTCCTTTGCTTTCCTCCATGCTTGAAGGATTTTGCTTTCCTTTCTTTAAAGTGAGGAAGCACATTTCTACCCATGGTGAATATAGCATGAACTCTACACTTTCCAAGTGCATAATGCTTAAGCACATAATCTTCTTATGCACATTAGTTTTTAGAGTCTTGACTCTGTTCCATTAAATACGAGTGCTGCTACAAGAACAATCTCTGCATCAATTAGTTACATAATTAAGTGATCAGACCAATCTGAGGCACAAAGAATTTATTAATGGATAGCTAAAATCATCAAAAGAGGGGGTTTTATCCACAAACACCTTTAAGAACAGTAATAAACAGCTAATAAATGAGAACAAAAATGATGTCTGAAAAGGAGTTGGAGGATTCGAAAGAGTTGTTGGTTTCACTTAAAAAGTTTCCTAAGAAATTCACTGCCCAGTGAAAAATCAAAGCATGTACATGCTACAGGCTGGGTCCTACATGGTCAGCAGCCTGGCCCCAGCACTCAGTAGCATCAGGAGAACACAGAGCTAGTGATGCTAGCTAACTCTGGCAGGCAAAGGAACACTTCTGCTGACAGGACTCAGTCTCTCCCTCAAACATGCAAGTGTGGCACTCACTCAGACCTGGCTTGGGCAAGCAGGGAAAAATGTTTCTCTGTAGAGATTTACCAAGAGATTAATATCTGTATTCAGTTAAGGTTAGAGTCTAATTTTTTGTGCCCTGAAGTGTTTAATTCCAACTGAAGTGAAAGCAAGTTAGGATTTAAATAGTTTAAAATATCTATGATTTTCTGCTTTTGAAAAATCTATTTCAAAGAATAATATTCCAAATATTGTGATAGCAGAGTCTAAGAGTCAATATAAATAAGAAGAAACAGACTCAGAAAAGGACAGAGAATTATATTTATGAAGATTTTAGGAAATTGTTTACAAGTCCTAGAGTTTAAAATGGGAAAATTGGGTTTTTCTGCTATTTGAGCAAAGCCCATATCATTTGCTGTTTAAGTCATGCACATATGTCTGGGCCAATTGAAGTCCAGAAACCCTTTGAAATTAAACCCTTACAAAGCTTGATGGCTGCCAGACAGTTTTTTATTCACAGAAGAAATTATGAATCACTAGAAAGCATGATGAACAAAAGGCATTTAAGTGTACCAGGTAGGATGAAACTATGGAAGAAAGCCCCAGCTAAAAGGACAGCAGTCTTGAAGAGTTTAAATGTATCTGCTGTCCATAACCCCTAAATATACATTCTTCCTGTAACAAAATATAAGATTATAGCAAAAGTTCAAAGCTACAGCCATGCCATGAGGAGAAAATACAAATACTGCCTGTATGAAAATAGTCCTCAGTGGCGTGTTAACCCTGAACATACAAATAAAATTTATCAGCCAATCAGCAGATAATTATGCTGAAGAGATTATCAGGGCCCTTCACTTAAATGTTTCCAATGTCTAGTGCCTTAAAACAAATCTAGAGCTCAGTTAAATATCCTGGGAAGCAAAGGAGTTCCTTCCTTGCCTCTGGCAGGCAATACAAGCCCACGTTACCATTTCAGTCTTTTTGCATTCCTTATTTATCCACACCAAAAGCCATCACCAGCTGTGCTTCATTTTCCTACTGTAAAGTGGACTTCAGCTGTAATAACTTCAACTGTAGACTGCAGAAAAAGTAATTGAAGACTGCACTTTATGTTCTTTCCTTCAATAGTTTTAACTATGGTGATTTGTCCCAATTTAATTTGTGTTTACTGCAAGCTGGACTCCATTCAGGTTAATTTTTGTTCACTGTGGTTTTCTTTGGTCTAGACACAATATGAGTCTTTGGCAATAAACTTTCCAAGCTCTATTTCTTTATGTGGTTGGGAAGTTTACGTCATGTACAAAGGCTTAATAACACATCCATCATAATAAAGTCAAAGAAAATCTACAATCTTTATGCCACTCTAGCATCAACATCATGAAAAGATTAATATTAAATATCATATAAAGAAAGTAATTTTTCCTGACCAAAAAATTATGTTTGCAGCCAGGGTTTTTTTTGTGAATTTACAGGAAAGAGTTTCTCCTGTCTTGGGGTGCTGTATATTGTATAAGATGTCCCCTGGGGCCAAGTGGCCAGCTGGGGGTGACAGATGATGAACTAATCAAAGAGGAGGCCCAGGAGGCTCAGTGGGATTAGCAGCCTCCTACGGCCAGGAGGCAGGGAAAGTAACCTGGAAAAGAGAACTCCCTCACAACTCAGCATTTATTACAAACAGGAAGATACTGAAAATACGTGAAACACATCAACACCAGAAACAGAAGGGTCCAAATGGCAATGACACAGACATGAGGGGAAAGACTGAACCTCAGATCCTTAAATTAAGTCTGTCTCAATCCTTAGATAGACCTGAGAGGTTTTTTCTGATTCTTCCAAAAATTGCTCATTCTAGTTCAATGCTTTTTGTTCTATCAAAATGTAGATTAAAGACTGGAACTCTTATTTTTTTTTCCCTGCTGTTCTCATGTTAAGGAAAACATTCACTTCAGAGCTGTCACTGACTTCAGGTCCTGTCACACAACTCAAAATTTATTTTGACAAGGAGGCTGGAAAAAATGAAGTAAAATTAATTTTTTGAATTTCATTCAACCTGATTAAAACACTGATCAGTGTGCAGACACACTGCACAGACACACTGCAAAAACTAACTGGTTTACATGTCTAAGGTGTTCTTGCTCTAAAAAGATCTCAAAGAACTTTCAAATTTTAATCTGTGATAGTCAGTTCACCCACGAAATTAAAATGCCAGGTGCATGATGCTTAGAGAATTAACACAGAGCTGAATAATACTGAATACAGATACAGTCAGCTGAACTTAGGTAATACTCATTTCTCTCAGTCCAGAAAGCAACAGCTGAAAATAAATGGAACATCTTTGCTGTTTTCCTGCTCCCATTACTGTTTCTCCATGTTACTCTGGCTTATATTAACAACAGTCTCCTAGAGATTCCAAAGTTGTGAATTGCAGTTTTCTTTCAAGCCTCACATTTCTTTTACACAGAAGACTCTATTATTTTAAATATCAATATTTGCATTTTAAAAGGCTTGTTTCTTTGCCTGACTGAAAAAAACAGATTAAAAAAAAAGACATGGAGAAATGGAATGAAAACATGGGGACTATAATGTGCTGGGAAAACCCATATAATAATATATTTTCACATATATCTTGTTAAAAGACCTGGAAGGATGACATGAGGGAGATATTCTTTGTAGTAACAATATCTACTTAAAAAAAATTGAAGTACACAATATACAAATATGCTTCTGGGAAATGTTAAGAAACAATCTTTAAACTATTTTCCTCTGCCAAACTTTAAGAATGTCACACTGCTATCATGACCATTGTAGGCAGATTTTGCTACTACTTTTAGAAAGAAATTGTTGTGAAAATTGAAGTTAAAAGAAGCAGGTAAAATCACATTAATACAAAAACAAAAAGATGAAGTGCCACAGCAGAGAGATTGTAGCAGCCGGATTTTTCTATGAGCAGAAAAGTCAAAATAATAAACAATTTAGAATGCCAAAATAAATGTCTGTGTATATTCAATTAATTGTCTCTGAACCAACAAGCCATTAAAAATCTCAGCCTCGTCAGAAGTATCATAATTGTAATGAATACTGCATCAAAAGCAAAACTGGAACATGAGCTGTATAGAGATTGAAACTGAACTAAATAAATGACCAATGAAGTAGGAGACATTGGTGTTCTATTCAGAAGTGTGAAGACAAAACTTACAAAAATCATGCAATTTTACTGTGCTTTTAAAAGCATTATTTTGATAGAGTTAGGTCTTGCAAAGGACAGATGAATTCATATTATTACTGATATTACATTCAGATTCTTTGCTACTAAACAGTTCTGCAGAAAATGAGAAAAAGTTTTAATTACATCATCATTGTTCCTCAGTCACAAAGTTGTTTTAATAAAAAAGGAAACAAACAGTTTGGTTTTTAAAAGGGACAACTGAGCTTTTCAATATCACTGAGTCATAAATTCTTAAGGCTTCCACCTTCCTATTTTTTTGCATGGTTAATTCAATTCTATAACTACTAAAACTAGATAAATTTTATAGCAACAAAAACGAGCCTTCTGAAATGTCCAGACTAGACATCAAAAATTAATTTCAATTAATCAAAAAATATGTGGACGTCATAAAAAATAAATCAAGTATTCTGTTCTAGATGGAAAATATTTTAGTGGCCCATACAGACACTGTACTGCCAATATTTCTAGAGTCTACTCCCAACCTTGTTGAAGACTGAAATGTATCCCAGGTCACCTTGTTACCCCTATCCAAAAAGCACATGGCTCCTCTGAGCTACCTGCCAAACCTCCCAGTACTCAAAACAAAGAATATACTTGTGGCAGCTGATTCATCCCTTCCTAAAATAGAATGAACTGCCCTCTGAAGATAACTGTTAACAATAGAGGACATTCAGGTGATTACTGTTGGGAGGTGTGAAATCCATAGTCATGGCATAAGTTATTCAGCTCCTCTGTGCTTTAATTTTCTGTCACTGGAAGGGATTAATAACATTCCTTGCTTTTCAATAATCTCTTGTCCAGGCAGAAAAACAAATGAACAAGAACAAACAAACAAGCAAAAAGGATTGAAAACCTGCAAGGAGATTAGAGCTGTTTATTTTATCATTTTGACATTGAACATGGCTTCAACTTAATTTACAAGTGAATCCTTGTATATAAAATGTTATACATATAATACAATACATTTTTCCAGGACTTGTAGTACCCACTTAGAGGTTGGGAGGGAAAAGACTGCTCTTGCTCCTCTTGTGCTGTCTGAAGAGCTACTGTCACTTCCTTTGACTACAGCAGAATTGCAGGTAGTCAGTTATAGGCCATCTGTCAGGCATTAATTAGTAGTTTTGGCACTTGAATCAAACACATCTAAAGTGCTAAAATAGACAGGAAGCTAAAAATGGTGCAAAAGTCAAAGCAGACTCAGAAAAAAATTTTGTGTATTTCTAGAATTAGAATATATTCCTATAGAGCTTTAAAAAAAAAAAAAAAAAAAGGAAAAATTTATTTATTCTCTACACAGAAATATTTTCCCGAGGGATCAAGTTAGTAAAAAGAGCCTAACTGCACTCTCAGTTCTCAATAGTCAATAGAGACTTTGACAAGATGATATTCAGACCCATAGTGTCAAGATCAAAGTGAAAAAAGAAAAATTCTTCTCCTGATTTATCAATAGCAATGGAAACCATCCAAACTCTTTTTTGGATGAGACTGATTTGGTATTTTGATTGGAAAGAAGGGAATTCAGAAGAGAACCTTTTCATGCTGGCCTATGTCTTCAAAGGCAAATAAGATGGTCATGCTGTACAAGGATTGTCCAATTTACCCATAGCCTGTGGTCCATCTGTGCCTGCATTCCATCAGCTTTGGGTGATGCCTGGTATGATATTGAGTTCTCAGTTGCTTCAGCAGTAGAGCAAGATTGCACAATCTAAACAAAACAGAAATATTGAGATGGAGTTTACTGGTGTGCTGGCCACATAAGATCTGATTCTCTGCTCTTTGAGGCACCAAATATATTTCCCATACATGCATTCTCATAATCTCTTATTGCTGAGGTCTAAGGATCCCCACTGTCATCAGCTAACATGATTACATAGCTTCTTCCTGGAATATACCAAACACTGGTGTTTTTCTGACTTAGTACTGATCTGTTAGGTTCATAATTTGAAAAAAAAAAAAAAAAATAACCCAAATAAATTACCTATGTTGCACAAAAAAAAAAAAAAAAGAAATCTTAATCTGCAGCAAGTAGTTTGTCTCATCTTTGGATCGTCACAGACACAAATAAATGCACTTCTTGCTCTTGATATCCCTGCAAATGGGGCATAGGGTTGCTGGTTGGAATCAGGAATTAAGACCAATTGTGCAGAAGTACTAAAAGGAAGAGTAATACATCAATGCTGATGAATCAATAACTCAAGCCTGAAAACCAAAAATTCATCTGATCTGCACAGGCTTTGATTGTGACTATAGTGTAACCTGGTTTTAGTATGGAAAAACTACCAGATTTTAACAATCATATCACTCTTGAAGTGGTAGAGATCTCCAGACTAGCAACAGCTTTTCTTTTTCAAAGAAATGTGTGAATGGCTTCTTACATCAAAAACCAACCTGACAATGAAAAAGAAAACTTATATAATTCTGTATGACAAATAATTACATTTCCGTAGTTTTTTACCTAATGTACATGGGCCTAAAAGCACAGCCAAATGTATGGGTGAATACATAACCTTCAGGCTCAGATACCTTTGTAACACACACACAGTACCAGAAATGTCAAGCTTGTAAACTGATTTCACAAAAGCAGAAAGGGGGAAAGGGGAAAACGTGAGACACTTGGGTGAAATAAAGGAAGTCTAGGCTTAGAGCACAGAACTGCAATGCTTCTTGTGTGCTATTCAACATTTTCCTGTGCTAAAAGGCCACCCTAGATTTATAGCATATGAAGGTGTTTATGGTATAGACTATAAACTGCTCTCTGAAATATTTGGCACAAATATATTTCCAAAGATGAAAAATGGCTTACAACCAAAAAGAAATTTAGGCATTTGAGGTCATTGCTTTTACATACCTCAGAGTATCCTTGGCTTTAATTAAGCATGGGATTGGGAGTAACATCTGAGAAAAAGCATATCAGATTTTAACTATTAAAATTGATTTCTACTCGTTTATTCTCTCTTCTTTATTTCCATTTT
Organism: Erithacus rubecula; assembly: GCF_903797595.1. Lineage (NCBI taxonomy): Eukaryota > Metazoa > Chordata > Aves > Passeriformes > Muscicapidae > Erithacus > Erithacus rubecula. Next base: position 41,641,531 of record NC_136688.1, on the reverse strand, counting down.
TATTTTCTAAAAAGAAAAAGAGAAGCTTTGTAATATTCTACCTTCTGTTTTTAGTTTCTGTAAATCAAAGTCTACAGAGGCCAGAAAAATGAACAGAGGAATTTCTCATGCTTGTCCTGGGAACAATTAAGAATTAAATATTGAAATAAGACTGCCTAATTCAAGCATAGTTCAACTGAAGAGTTTTTCAAAGACTGTTAAATGATGGTTCTGTTAGGTTCATCACTTAGCAAATTTATCACATAAAGTAAGATGTATACTGGGTAGAACAGAGCTAAGCAGCTTGAAATGAAAAATATTATATTTCTGTTGATGTTACATTACTAAAGTACTATAAGCATCAACTCATTTTCATGCAGGTTCTGTATTTGGGAGGATTGTTATAATTATATAAATGCAGATAATATGTCACAAAAAACAGAACAGCAACGAAAAACTTCTTAGAACTTTTCATCACAGATTTCCTGGAAGCACTCAGTGAGTTTGAAGTCTGATGTAGATCTTCAGGTCGCTCCCTGCAAGCAGAAGCCTCAAGGATAAAATGCAGCAAGTACTTAAAAGGCCCAGGAGAGCACTGGAGTCTAGAACAGAAGATAAAGCACACAAGCCCGAGGGCCAGGCTAGGCAGCTGCTGCCCTGGGGATTTATGCAGAGCACAAGATTTAACATCTGGCTGCTGCAGAGATCCCACGGGCTGCCATCATAGGCCCTCAGTGTCTTTCTTGCAGATTTTTAAAACAGTCCAGGTTAACCCACTAAAAAGAGCAGATTCTTTCCTGTCTATATCAGGCATGCGTTTTATATTTAATTTTGTAATACTGTGGTTAGGCTGGTTTTTCTATTAATATATTCATTAAGAAAAAAAAAAGATTAAATAAGAGGGCAAAGGGAGCTCATAGTAAGAATTTTGAACAGCCACCACTTTGTCATATTCTAACAGATGCCAGATTATCCCCCAGTAGCAATCTGGTGACTCCGTTCACTATTGTAGCACACCAAAAACACCCTTGTTAATCAGAGTAACCAAATTAATTCAGCTCTGTTATGACTTGCTGTGGCTGGATTTTTTTTTTCAAAATACACTGTGTATATTCATTAAATATGAAGAAAGAGCCCACATGAATATTAAAGTTATGTCATTAAGGAGGAGAGGAGAATTAACATAGCAAAATCACTATAGTAAAAAATTTTATAGACCATTTTAAAATTACGTGTTCTTTCATATTTAGAGTTGTCCAGAAGGTACATGAAATACCAGACTCACAGATATTAATATTGTTTATAACACTCCTTAAGTAGATTATAATTTCTCATGGCTGCTGTGCTGGTGTCAAGTACTGTTGACATAATTTTTAGATAAAACTATGTCTAAAGATTTTAAAAACATCAGAAGGCTGATCTTGGGACAGAAAAACATTGATCTTGAAAGAATAGCAATGTTTCTGTCCACTTACATGATTATCAAAAGAATTTTGTCTACAAATTTATCCTCTCAACATATGTATTGATCTTGGGGATTGTGGGTCTGAGAGAGGGTCAGATCTGGTAACCTGTGCACCAGAGCTAATCCAATTAATACTGCCCCTAAAGGTGCCTGTTGGCCACTATTTACAGAATTTGATGTCTATGAATGGACAGTAGCTAACCCTAATTATAGAAGCCAATTTTAGCTGGTGCAGGTCAGAGCTCACTCTATATTATGTAGAAAGGTTACACTTCATAAAGAACTGCAGGCTATTGAGAATAACCAGCTAATGCATTTCTGCATTTTTCCCTGATTTCTCCCAAGTTTTATCTTTCTTCTTTATTAGCATGATGGCTTTCAGATTCAGGATCAGAACCAGTTTGGAGAAGCTGGATTATTTTCTTTGATAACTATATGCTACTGTAATTGAGTTCTGAATACAGAAGATACTAAATTAATATTCTATCAAGGCATTTACAGTCTTAAGCATAAGCACAAAGATATATAAAACTCACTCATATTAACGTCAGATGAATTAAAACATTTTCCAGTGCCCCTTTTCAACCCACATTCACCCTCTCTTGGCTTTGTCTTGGGCAGTGTTTGCCCAAGGTGCACATGGTGATGCTTAATCAGCAATGCTGTTCTGCTCTGTCTCCTGTCTACAGGCACACAAAACTTTTCAGAGCAGTAGTTGTCTATATCAGATGCTACATTTTATTTTTAGAACAGAGTGTTTTAACTGAGGAAAGAGATTACATATTTCTTATGAAGATACTAAGAGGAAGCATCACTACCCAGTTTACTGACTACTCAGCTTGAATCCACACAAAAAACAAAATAAAATATATATAAATATATATAGATATAGATATATAGATAGATAGCTATATAGATATATAGATATATTTATGGAATAAAATAGTCATTTTTCCAAATACTGATGTGACATCTCTTTAGCTGCCTGTCAGCATCAATAAGAATGCAAAAGCATTAGGACCTTTCACCCTGAGAAACCTTATAGAGAAGGTATTAACCTCCTCAAGATGTAAACCTGAATTGGAGACTCCATTATGCAGTAGTGCAGGGGAAGCACAATGTCTAATTCCTGGTAAAATCAAAAGGCCATCTACAGGAAAAATGCTTCTGTTTTCTAAATGTAATATGAAATTCTCAATTCATTAATATTTGACTAGACATTTGAAAATTTGTCTCAATTTCTATTGACTACAGTCCATATGATTTCACAATAACTCCATCACAATTTCTCTACTATGGATCAATATTTTATTCAATTTGTTAAGTACAGTATTCATTACTGCTCATATGGAATCTTATGGGTAGTCTCTGCTTTTGTCTGTCTGCTGGCATAGGAATATTGATGGAAATCAATGGTGTAATCGACCTTTTGTTTTTCCTTATGTCTGGAAAAGTTGAGACAAACTAAAATGCTAGATGACTGAATCAGATGGAGAGGAGAAGGGAGGAATTAACAATCTGAAATAAGATCTAGATGAAATACAAAAATGACATTTTCATTTCTTAATTACATCAAATTAATAGTCTTGATAGCCAGAGCAGATTTTAACTGGCACTAGTAAAGCACTTAGAAGCAATTGCTCAGTCAGTCTCCTGTAACAGACTATTTTACTACTATTGGTTAAAGATGGATTCCCATTTGAGTTTTTGATGCATTTATTCCTACTACTAAAAATCACTGATGCATTTAAAACACTCCAGGTATTGTGACTCATGTACTAGTTTTGTTTCCTTTGGACTAATTGTATATCCCAGAAATATCCTGTCCATTTTGAGTGAAATGTGTAATTCCATGCTAAGTTTTACTCTGACACAATTAGTCAAAAAGCATTTCAGTTTGCAGAAACAATCTGCCAGTGCCTAATTGTGGAGGTATATTGCTCAAGTTATGGAAACCAGGAGAGACCCATACATGGCTTAATGCATTCAGACAGGACACTTTAGAGACTTGGTGTTTGGATGATTAGCAGAGCAGATGTTAAATGAATACTTTTAAATTATGCTTCCTAATTTGTAAATATAATTTTTCCCCTGGTCTTCAGTACGATAAACAAAACATTCACGAAAGTTGGAATCAGAAAATTCTCTTTGTTCCATAATTTCTGCTTTGCTGTCGTTCAGTTACCTGGCCCCACCAGGCTTAAAATTGCATGGGTGGTGAATTTTAACCAGGATTACATAATGATTTTAGGTAACTGCATTTTAAGCTTTCAAATGACTAAGAAGCATACTAAAATACATGGTTTAAAATATTATCTTCCAAAAACCTTAAAATGAACATCATGCTTATGGCGATTGTCATTCGAAAATAAGAAATTGGTACTTGGTCTTATCTATCTTCTATCCCTGCCTTACCAATGGAGTAATTTCTAGGCTCAGGAATACCAGAATATACCCCTGCACTATTCAGAATGAAAAATTTATTTTGTAATCAGTCAACAAGCAATTTCAGACAAGAGAATAGACAGAGTGGCACAAGCCTGTCAATGGAGTCATAATTTCAGTCAGTTGCTGAAAAACATTTATTCAGATAAAAAGGCCTCATCATGCAACCCATCTCCTTTTTGTGCAATCCTTTTTTAAAGTCCACTCCTGGGATGAGCAAAAGGAGACACTGAGTACAAGCTCTCCTGACAGAATCATCCTGTGTCACTTATGGAGGAAAATGGAAAAAGGAAAGGTGTAGGAGATGTTGTGACAGCCACAGAGACTTCCCAGGTCACCTGCTACTCCTGAGTAACAGCAACAGTTTATGTTTTCAATGGGACTTGCCATAGTCAGATGTGGAAACACACTTTCAATAACAAATGGGTTGGGTTTTTTTTTTTAAATAATTGAGCATACAAAAGCAAAATTAAGGAAATTTAGATTTATTGTCTTCCAATCTATTCTCCTGGTGAATTTATAACCCAGATAATAAAATTTACTGACCTTGCAATAAAGCAAGAACTTTGAGTAAGTCAAAATATTACCCATTCATAAGAAATAGAAACAGTTAAGGAGCATTCAGAAAAGCACAGTTGGCTATTGGTTTGTGTTTTTCATGGATACTCTGTTCTGTTGCTAATGTTTGATGTACACAAAAGGAAATGGGAGGGATGGTCCAGAACAGGTAATAACAAACCTTAAACCCCAAGCTCTGCTTGAGCTGTTTTAAGGTTTAGAAAATGCTGGCATAATGCTGCTAAACTAGGGATTAAACGTCTACTCTAAATGAGCTCCATTTTGGCAAGAAAATGTAATGGTGTTTTTTCATTACTATACACATCCTGTTATTTTATATGGATATGAAAACTGCAAAAAGAGTGAAATGAGTCTAGCAATAATTTTAAATAATCCAAAGATGATTTTTAAAGGCTGGAGTGGAACAAAAAGTCAAAGGAACAAGATTCAGATACAGCAGAAATTAGGCCAAAATGGGAACTGATAGGATGAGAAAGGACAGACCATGCCAGCCATTTTTTTGATTGTTTGGTTTTGGGTTTTGTTTGTTACTGTTGTTGGTTTTTTGGGTTGGGATTTTTTTTAATTTGGTTTGGGGTTTTTTGGTATTGTTTTGGTTTTTTTTTCTAAAATTAGAAGATAAAAGTTGGAAAAAAGTTGGAAATTGAAACAGATTCCTGAAAGATCCTATGGCAAAGAAAGAGATTCTCTCTTGTTTCACTGGATAGTCTTTGGACTCACAAGCCTGAAGGAACTCAGTAAGTTACAGAAGACCCTTAAAAACCTTCAGTAGATTATAACACTGAAATACATCCTATTTGTCTTCCTTTTTCTACTTTTTAACACAATCTTGATAACAGCCTGGAATAAGAGAAACCCACAAAAATGTGAAAGCCCACTTTAGCTTAAGAAAGGTCACCAAAGGACACACATCCCAGCTAGGTGGGGTGTCCTGTACTGGGGAAGGTTTGGACCTACTGTGCTTAGATTACTTTGATGATCTCTTCTTATCCAATGAATTCAATGTTTTTGAGACATAGAAAAGTTGTTACCCACTTGTAACACCAGTAGGTTGATGGATGTATGACCTATGCAGACATCTGAGATCTTCAGGTGTGGCATCAGGGCTAGAACTACTGTGTGGTAAGTACACATCTAGAAATCCTATGTAGACCAATGTAAAAAGAATCCCCAAATTCTTTTAGACAGCATTTCATGTCAGGGAAAGAGAATATGCCCAGAGCTATTGTGTTTCTTTCTCTGCCTGGTTTTTCAGAAACTGCAAAGCATTCTTATACTCAGGCATCTGAAAAAGAAATAAACTCCTGGTTTCTACAGAGAAAGATTCCAAGTCAAAAAAAGGACTTTATTTGAACATCTTTGTCTAGGAAAACTCTCTAAGATATTTTGATCAATTTTTTAATAGAAAGGACACATATTTGTCTTAGATCCTTTAGACAGGGAATTGAACTGTATTACGGCAGTTCCAGGGATAATTGCTTTTTTTTTTTTTTTTTTTTTTTTTTTGTGATACAGATGCACCAATTACTGTACAAAAATAGAATTTGCTCTAACACTTTCCCAATTAATTTTTCTTTTTTTAAGATGTGGTTTTACAGAAAACAAACCCCAACTTACTTTCAGACAGCTCAATAGAACTTTTCTTTTGTCCTCCCTATCTTTGCATAAAGTTATGTTTTTTAAAATTAAAATGCATATAAGTCAGTGCTTTAAAAAGAATATGACTTCTCCTGCTCTTTATATAATTTTTACTGTGCTCAGACTAACATGAGATATTTCTTAACAAAGTTTGCAAACACAACTGCTTGCTTTAGGTAACAAAATTTTGCTCTGTGTTTATAAAATTCTCTGCATAAAGCACACAAGTCTGTACCATGATGTGATTTACACTCAATGGTTCCACAGACTGAAGAAAGCAAAGGCTGGAGCTCTGGTTTGGATCTTTCTCCAGTGAGAAAAACTGTCCTACTGAAAATCAAAAGGACAGTGCCAGTTTCCTGCTTGACTTGAATGAGTTCAGCTCCTTCTTATAAACTTTTGCTTCCTATAAAGGGATTTTATTAACGGTCTCACTTACTAAAACCTGACCAATTTGGGGTTTTTTTCTATGTACTGTATCATTAAGAAACTGCAAAAACAAACAAACTGACAGACACATGAGAAACAGCACATTAAAAGAACAGATTCATAATATTTGGGGTTTGGAGAGTTGTTCTGTTCTCCTTCCAATACTTTAAATGACATTTTCAGGCCAGAAGGGTTATTAACAACTTCATTTTAAAGCTCTTAAAAATCCAAACACTGACTGGATTAACTGCAAGGGTGCAGAGGACACGTTTCTGTTTCTGACTTCAGCCACTCCCATGTCTGTCAGCATGTCTGAATTAGGGCTGAATCTGCTTACTGTATTAAAATGTAGAGTAACAGTAGAAGCAAATAAAATGCTGGCTCCAGGTAGTCTCTTGGGTTACATGTAAGTCTGCAATCCTGTCATTGCTTCTCTGTTGTTACAAACCTCCACCAAAGTGAAAGAATCAGAAGTCCTCTGGCTACAGCAATAATGGTATCTATCAATAGTTGTTTGTGCTGATCGTCTACAATAAGTAATAGCTGGGAAAATCATATATATCACCAGCAGTACCACTAGTTCAGTGATGTGATCAGATAGAGGAAAAGGCCTTTTCTCCCACCAGCTTCTGGTACACCATGAGCAATGTGCCAGAGTTAGTAAACTTAGCTATTATGAGCAAAAGGTTTTTTCTAAGGATTTTTTTTCACTTTGTAAACTACTCTTTCTAAGTAGATCACAGGAGGTGTTTGGTGGTTTGGTTGTTTTATTTTGTTTTTAGGTTGAGGAGTTATTTCTCTCTTTTTGTCAGCTAATTTGTTTTGTTTCTTTTCACCAAATCCCACTGAAAACAAAATGTTTGCAGGATTCCAACATTTTAACACGTGTTAGAAACACCACAGTCTGGAGCAGGATAAGTAACCCTGTACTTAACTCCTGCAGTGAAGAAACATAGTGGGATGAGAAAATAGCAAGTCAGGACAGGTAAGGAAAACCCCCAAAGTTTTTTGACAGTTGTGGTAACATATCTTAAAGAGGATTTTCTTTTAAGTATTGGACTGTACCTATACACACACACGAAATATGAGAATCTTTTAAGAAGACCTGATATTAGATTGTCACAATGACAAAAAGACAGATTTTCTGGGACAGAAAACCACTTTTCAGGTCTAAAACAATGACGAGATAAAAGTAGTGAAGAAAAGCACAGTTGGGGACAGCTTCCTACCTGGTTACATTATTTAAGGGAAGAGACTGACACAAAAAGATGTCTGGTCCCTAGTGATATGAGGAGCATGTTGCTTAGGGAAGAGAAGATAGGGAAGGAAGCTACTGTATGCTAGGAAATTTGCAGTTGTTGAAAACAAAGCCCTGGATATGAAGAGCTTCACACTTATGTAGTTAAAAATAAGAATTTGATTCAGCAACTTGCCTGGACCTCATAATCTAGAACAGACTCCAAACCTCCTTTTCTATCACTCAGAATCCTGTTCATATATCCATGTTCTATGACTTCTTATGTCTATACCATAAAGAAAAGAAGAAACATAAGTATCTAAATGAACATTAAATTTTTTCTTGGTGTCTAAATGCCAAGTAAAGGGACCCAGTGGAATTGTAAATTAGATTTATTTAGAAAATATTAAGCCTCTGGATTGAAACATCAGTAAAGTCTTGCCATTGCCAAATATTTTTTGATCTAAGAGAGAAGAGCAAAGCTGCATAGGAGACTTCAGGGATAAACCAAAGCTGAACTAGACATTGAAATACATGCTTGCTTCCCTCTTCACCGACAACCTGTGACAAGATGATGTAAAGCAGCATTTACCATCAATTTGTAAGAGATGATGCAGTTGTCAAAAGAGATGTCAATGCAGGCTTTAGCAATTGCTTCCTGGAAGATTTTGGAGAGAACCACTAAGCTGCAGCTGGGTTTTGATAGCTCTTTACAGCTGTGCACATCTGGGCAGATGCTGTGTTTACCTGTACCTTTAGTTCTGCCTTGGTGCAGAAGGGCTGCAATGACAATGAGGTGTAGCAAGCATTTTCTTTATACATATATTATGATTTCAGTGTCATTCATTATGAACCACATCACTCTCTCATTTTTCTTCATAACCATATGTCTGGATTCCCACAAATAAAACCATAACCACTGATGCTTTTGTTTAACATGATTTAAAATTGCAATAATGATTATGTCTTCCTTGGTAACTCCAAGTGCTTACTGCTGAGCTGCAGTTCTGCTGCAGCAAGCTTTCTCTGCCTGAGACATACTGTCTCTAAAATAAGCATTTTTCTACTCTATAACATCAAGAAAGTAGATAACCAATGCAGTCTAATGTTTCCAGATTATGTCTATAATCTTGTAAACATTTGGTTCAAGCAGTTAGCCAAAACCTGGGATCATGTATATGAGGGGAAATGAATGTTACAAGATAGTCTTTTAGAGAAGGACTGTTACTCATGAAGAAAAAACACACGACTTTATTTCCCCAAACACAGTTTAAAAAATATAAAAAAGTCACTTGGGGTTTTATTCTCAGATTTTCTGTGCCTTGGTCATGATTTTTCAGCTCTGTCATTAAGGATACCTGCCTCCCCTCTAGGATTTAATCTTCAAATTCTCTGCTGCCCCTCTTTTCAGTTTCCTAGCTCAGCTCATGAACCACTTACCAATCAGTCCACTACTTGTGGTATTCTACATCTTAGTAAAAAAAATTATAGAGTTGGACCCATGCCAAAATAATCATACTTGCAGTAAAAAAAAAAGGATATTTTATGATTCAAGCTGGATTCAAAGCCAAAATTTTGTCCCTGTTTTTATTACATGCCCAGCCAATATTCTTAAATATCACATTCTGCATGTAGCAGGGATGAAACAAAGAGCCAGAAACTGTGTTCCAAGTCTTCTCCTAAGGCATACATCCACTAACTCTGTAATTCAAGCATTAGTTGGGTTGTGCTACAATACAATATAGCAGAAGGGCCTGTGACTTCTGTCAGTTTATTGCAAATTCAAATAAGCCAACATTAGACAAGAAGAAGTTAAATGTAATTCATTACAATTTTGCTATGAATTTTGTCTCAATTTAGGGAAAAACATTTGCTCCTGGATGAGATATTTTTAGATTAAAAAGCATATAGCAAAAAGGAATCAATTTTTAAGTGATTTTTTTTTCAATGTACAGATGGGCTGACTTCAGAACTAAATATGGTTCATGCATATCAGAAAAAATTCTGAAAAGGACACACTTCCCAATTTCTATTTCACTCTATATTTCCTTCCCTTCTCTTTTTCTTTTCTTATTCCTTGTCTTGTAATTGAGAAACAAAACATCAATTTCTATAAGTTTTTCCTGGTTAGCCTGTCCTGTCTGTGTACAGCTGAACGTCCCAAGAGAGGGAAGAGACACAGCTCCCTCTCCTCTGCAGACACAGACCACGAAGTGACTTCACTAAACCATTCCACTTTGATCCATGATCAGAGGAGTTTTTAAAAGGCAGAGAGGTTCTGTGCATGGAAGCAGCAGGGAGGGAGCAACTCTATATAACCCTTTGTAATGCAAGCCAGCACACGAATTTATTGCACAGGCCACAAGACTCATCCCAGAAGAATAACAATTTGGGAGTTAAAATTACACTGAAAGGAAATATAACAGATTAAAAAAAAAAAAAAAAAAACCTAAAAAAAAAAAAAAAATGGGGTGGGAGATGTTATGGATTTTTTTGTCACAGCATCATCATACAATACAATTTCATACATTTCTCTAGCAGTATGACTATAGATAAGCTAAGAAGGAAAATTATATATGCTGAGGCTCTTTCATTGCTGTGTACCTTGGAAATTTATTTTCGGTATCTGTTGACTTGGGCAAGATTTCAAAGAATTAATTAGATCTCAGCTTTACAAAGGATGCACTGACACTGTTTAAATTGTTGCTCTTTAATACTTTGTACTACACAGTTCTAGTTTTATTTCTTAACAATTTCTGTTTCACTTTATAGCAAAAAAGGGTATTTTGCCACCCTTCTTGGAGGAGGCAAGGATGAAATTAATCTAGTTATTCAATTACCACTTTCTGAAAAGATCATTTCTTGCATAGGGGGGAGTGGGAACAAATCAATCTCCTCACTGATTAATTGAAGGTGGGTTTTCTCATGCAGCACTTTTAGAGGGCAGAGAAGATCAGAAGGACCTTAGGGAAGTCAGCATCTTCATCATGTCAAAGTGCCTGTTCTCATACCCTGACAGAACTGAATTGTTAAGGAGTAAGATCCTGTTGATTTATATACTTTTTTAAAAAGAAGTGTCAGTACATCCTATCCTTTTATAAAAACTGTTGGGTAATACATTGAGATGAAATGTATATGGTTGTTTTTTGGTTTTTTTTGGAAAACACAAATTCTTGGCTGAAAAGACTTACAAACAGTTACTTGCAATTTTAGCTGAAGTTCATCATTTAAAGAAAAAACTGAATTTAGGCATGTGCTCTGTCTATAGTAATAAAGTGAGATGAGCAGTCCAGAAGTGAAGTGAGAACTTCACTGGGATTTATTAATCTTGAAAGAGCAATATGAATTTCTCCTGTCATTTTGTGAAAGAAAGCTAACATGGATTATCCTGGCTCTCATAAATGCTTCAACAAATTTGCTTTTTTTTCTGATGAACAGGCACTTTGTTATTTGTGCTCACATCTTCCTTTCTGCTTCATGTGTAAATTCTTATCTATTTCTAAAAAAAAAGTCCAGACGTCTGAGAATACATTTCAAAGGACTCCATAACATTCATTTTGATGCAATACTCTGTTAGTGAATACAATGGTTTGTCTGTGTAGTTTTAATTAACTTCTTGTGAAACTGACCTATATTTTTATTCATAAATAACCAAATTTCCAAAATATAGAAAACTAAATTCTATAAGTAAGTTCAACAGGTAAGAAACTTTGTTTTTTGTGCTGTTCTGTAATTATCCTTGATTGATAACATGATGATGGCATTTTAGCGTTAGCCTTTTACAAATTGTTAATGTGCCTTGAAAAGAAGATGAAGAGCTGTAGGAAAAGCAACTCATTGAGAGGGATTGACGAGTATTGTGAAACCAAGATCCATTTCAAGAAAATTATTTTCAACAGTGGTCAGACCATGCTACACATAATCAATGTCCCCAGGAAAAATGAGGGATAAAAACCCTGCTGCAGTCATTGAGAGATGTGCTAAGTAATTCAAAGATGAGAAAAATTCTACTAGCAATCTTTACACCCTGATTTCTTTTTTTTTTTCAGGAATTGCCTTTTGTCACCCTGACCTAAAATCAAAATAAGAAGCATATTGACTGTCCGTCTGAAGAGTTGGTCTGCATTATGGCAATGCAACTGAGGTGATGAGAATTCAAATCTAAAATTGTTCAGTTCTGGTGCAAAAAGGCCATTATATATGAAAATCATCACTGGACAGCTACATTTCATGTACTGAATCTGACAGGTAACCAAATCAATTAGAAAGGTAAGAGAGTTCTCTTGTTCATATGTTACACAAGGATACTTATTGACAGTACTTTTGTTTTTCCTTACTAACATAGGCCAGAATTCTGCCCATCAATGAAAATAATATTCTTGATATACTGTATAGTAGTTCATTTTTAAAAGCAAGACCTTTCTACTTTTTGTATGTGAAACTGAGAAATTAACACAAAAACTATTAAATTCAAATGTTTTGGTACCTGTGAATACATGTTAATATAAAATTATATTTTTAAGCAGCCCTTTAAGTAATACATTATCCTAGGGTTGTGGGTTGCTTTATTTTGCCTGAAATATATGAAAATATATTCAATAACTTCTAGAAAAAGTATGTGTACTGAAATGAAAGTAGAGTCACCAAACAACACCCACAAAACCTTTAAATAAATATTCATAATTTTCCAAAGAAGTGGCTTCAATAACATTTCACAGATAATTGACAAGTATTTACCCATCTAAGACTAAACTTCTGAAGCTGAAATTGTCTTAAGTAGATAGCCTCCTCATGTTTTCAGCAGACCTTTAGCGTGTGCTTTAAATTTAATCATATTTACAAGTGCTGTCTCGAGGGTGAATGTTTTCCTTAACTGTCAGCTGCAAGAAGAGAACTTGTAGGTTTTCCTATCTACTTTGTAGAACATCTAGCAAAAGACAACTGATAGCTCAATTCAGACTTTGGATATTAATGCAATGCAGTTTAAGATACAAGGGATGTCCAGTGCTTAGGACAAACAAAAATAAAAACTAGAAAGTCCGTATAAGTAATATTATAGCCTAAGTATTCTAAGTCTCACAGCTATATATGTCCTCCTATCTGATTGCTAAAATGAAAAACAAACAGCCTGTCTAAAGAAAAAAACATACCAAAGACATGAGTGGAATATGCAGAGTAAGAACTTACAAATACTGGTCAAAACAAAAAGATTTTCCTGGAAGCTAATGACATACTGAGAAATCAGATTTCCAAAAAATCTGCCCCAGTAACCTTCTCCAATCCTCATTTCCTTCAGGAAATGTCTTGTTCCAGAGAATGTCAATCCTGGAACCTGTTTAGGTTTGGGGTTTTTTTGATCTAAGAAAAAAAATTCATATTAATACCATTGATTGGTAATGGTGAAGGCATGAGGCCAGTTACTCAATATATGAAGTTTCTGGGTGAAAATTTTATTTGAGAATATGCCCCTTTTCCTCATTTATAAAAAAAACATTTTAAAAAATTGTTTGTTTCAAAGAGAATAAAGCAGAGGAAAGCAAAGCTTTTATCAGTGTTTAAACATTTGCAGAATAATTCTGGTGAGATAAGGGGATGTTTTGTTGATTTTACTTTGAAGAAGATGTAGTCAGAATTTGGACCATCTACTCAACAAGTCTGGAATCCTGCTTCCACAAACTAAGCCTCTGAAAGTGAATATTTTTCTTTTTATAAATATATATATGTGTGTGTATGTATGAAAGACTCTATTTTGCAGAATAAAAGACACATTTCTGAATTAATTCCACTGTATAGCTTGAGGTCAAAAATTCCTTCATAATTTCAGTAAATGATCAGTTGGCTACATGGACTTACTCTCCTTTTATCTTTCACAGCTTCCCCACAAACAGCTCTGAACGTGCTAGATCTTGGAAACAGGCTGAAATCTGGCTGGTGACAGTAAACTTAGATTACTCCTGACAGAAATATTCTGCTTGGGAACAGAATTGTATTACGAATTTTGATTGGGATCCAGATTTGCCAGTGGAAGAAAATAATTTTTATATAAAGACAGCAATTTTGACATACTGTTTTCACACGCCTTTATTTAAAAATAAAACAAAACTACATTTAGTCTTAAGACATTACTTTGAAATTAATGCCCAAAAGTTTTCACTTTGAAAATACAAATACATTATCCAGCCTTTTTTGCAGCCAAGTTTTACTAAGTGATTCAACAATCTCCCCAAGAGTATAAGTTCCACACGTTGACTAAAAATCACTAAAAAAACAAATAATATTTCAAACCTGAATTTCAAAAATACTTATGACATTTAAATAATAAAACCTGCAGAAAATACTAAGAAAGGGAAAAGAAGTGGAGGAACGATTGATAGAGATTCTCATATCTTCTTATATTTCTCCTTTTTAGTTATTTACAATAAATTACTTATTTCCCCCACTAGAAACGAGTTAAAGCAGAATTCACCACATAAGTGAGCTGACAAGTCTTAAATATTTTGAAAACAGTGAAAAGTCTGATGAAGAAAAAGTATATGAGAGCTGTTAGTATCTCATTTAAGCACTGTTAGCTAGTAGAGCTAATAAGTAATATTAGCAAGGATAATGTTGGCAAAAAAAGTATGTGTGTGCTTAACATTTTAACAAATGTATATTACATAGTAAAGTTACTATAAATTTTTAGTGTATGATGAAGCAGTATAAAAATGTTAATTATTATGTCTGCTTTAGTAATGTAGTGTCTTCTAAATCTCACACTTTCAAATATTTTATACTTTAAATATGAAAATCATGCCAGAAGATATATTAATATGCATTATACATATAACAATATGTATTAATATATTAATATTAAGAAATGGAAAATCATCTCCCCTTACTGGCTATTATGCATAATTAGTTTCAGAGATTATTCTGTTTAAATAGTTTTGTCCTAGGATTTGATGGGATTTTTGCCCTACTAAACCTAGATCATACTCTGAATGTAATTAAAACATAATGTACTTCAAACAGAGACCTAACAACAGGAATTTAGTCACTAACAATGCAGTATGGTGTTATCCTAACTGATGAGGCATTTTGTTTTAATTCCTAGTGATCAGTACACAGGTGAAGCATGCTTTATGGGCAGTCCTGCAGAGGGAAAGCGTCTCTCTTCTCCCAGAACACACATAAAATGCCATATAAACATTTTCCACATCATCATGTTTCCCAGTAGGACCACTTCTGAGTGAGGAGTTTTGTCTTCTAGTCTTGTTTAATCTCCATGTTAAATTTTCCTGTAATAAAAGGTTGCCTGCTGCAAGTTGTGTACAGGTGGGCTCTCTTCTTTCCGGTTCATATCAAGTTCACTCGTTCCTAGTTCTTTTCATATTATTGTGCTCAGGCTCTCCCTTCCAAATCCTTCTCAAACTTCTCAAAAGTCTTCTCAAAAGACTTTGAAAAAAAAATTACTCACTTCTAGGTTATCTAGCCTGTTTTGAACACACTTAATATTAAAACTTTAATTTAAGCAAATTAATTTAAGTAAATGTTTTGATAGGACTATATCTTGTCTAAGAGTATGTGTCTTGCTTATTATTTAGCTAAATAATGGGGTATCTGCCTCACAGTAATTACCTACCGGGTGAGTATGAATGTGATGGGACTTGATTACCTGTCCAGTAGACAAGACACAATAACAACATTGTGAGGACTCTACTGCCTTCCTCTTCTGGAGGCCACCGAGGCATGTTCTGACATGTATGAGTAGAATTCAGCAGCTCTCAGATCTTCCTGCTTGAATCATGAACAGCACCAGCTGCATATAGCAAAAATATAATTTACAGCATTAGGCACCTCAGGTGAGAAACCAATCTGAATTTTGAATGATGGTCTAGAAGCCACACAAACCCTGTTAGCCCAGCATCCAAGTGAAGGTGTTCCTCCACAATGAAAAAAGAACTACCTTGAATTGGAAAATAATTTGAAAGAAAAATGCATCTTTCTTGATTAGAATACCCAGGCAAACACCTAGGGATGAACCTCTGGATGAGTGAAATTATCTATGCAGTCATTGTCTAAGGAGAAGTGCTGACTTAGAAGAAGTACTTCATGTGTGTTATTAGGGACAAATCCTCATCTGCTGATCTTGATTCCTGCAAGTCTTTTTGGCCTCATTTTTTGCATTTTTTTGGTTTTTGGTTTTTGTTTTTTTTAGTTTTTTGGGTTTTTTTTTTCTAAACATGTCTATATATTGAAGAGTTATATATTCGTGTCAGATTGTGTCTGAGTTTTGTCCCACAGTTTCCTAGAACCAACATATAAAAGTATTTATACCTGCCAAAGCATACATTTTATGCTATTTTATTTATACATTTTAACCTCAGGCAAAAGCTGAGGTTAGAACTGAAATTTTCATGGAGAACAAGGCTGAAGCACTCATCCCACACAACAGGAAATAAGCTGGCTCATGCATGGGACCTACATTCCACAGTCAGTAGTGACAGAGGTACTTTTAAGTCTCTTTAAATAAAAGTATAAAGATTTCCTCAGGTGTGTACTGGAGACAGAATCCTTCACACAAATCTGGCTGTTCCATTCACACACTTATCACCTAAAAATGTCAAAACAGCTTTAAGGATTCTTACCACAATTATAATTTCAGCATTTTCTTACCTTTCATATATGAAATAGCTTTATATTCTTTCATGGCAATTATTGAACTTTTAATATCAGTGGCTACTCATTTTATGTATTATCCTCTATTTACTTTCTTCTTTTTATTTTCTTGGGATGGTATATTGATACATTCTCCAGAGTAAATATATTAAATAAATCTGGAAGATAATAAATAATGGCATTTTTGTAAAATTAAACTGTATTCTAGAAGAATACAATTTGAAGAATACAAATACTACTGAAGAGTCTGAATGACATAGAATACTAAGAATTTTAGCCACTCTTTAGTAAGTTCAGTGAATGTTTTACAGTAGTCTCACAGGATCTAAATTAAGCCTGAAGAGAAAAAGCTATTAATTATATTCCATCACTCAGGATGATTAGTCATATCTCTGAATTTTGGTCCTTTCCTATAGAACAAAACTAAAGGAACGTACACTGTGAGGGACACAGAGAATGTATTCTATATTTAATTGGCAGGGCGAAGGATAGAGTACCATGCTTTAACTTCCTCCACAGAATCATATCATGTCACTTCATATCTGTGAAACAGGAACAATCTGTTGATATAATCAAGGACTGGTTTTTTTTCCTTCTTTGTGTCACTATAATAAATCTCAAAAGAATTCTCTGTGAAGCCTCCCTGTGAACACAAGCCTGTTCCAAGTTACATTTCTCTGGACAGAGAACAGAGAGACACCCCACTGACCCTCTGTTCCTTGGGACTCAGAACACACACACTTCAGTGGAAAAGGAGACAACCTCCCTCAGAAACCTCATCTGTGTTTTCAAGGCAAACAGGAGCTGCACTACATTTTGTCTGAAGCATCTGTAAGCATGTGCTGAGAATGCCTTCCAGAGCAAATCAACCGGCTAGAGAGCTGAGAGAGTCCAGAGGCAACTCTGCACTTAGAGAGAAGCCAGAGCTTCAGACTGACCAACAGTGCAGCACCTCATCAAGCACCTAGGCAAACAGTACCTAAAAATTAAGGCACTCTTGGAGCCTTAGCACCACTAACAGAGTTGATCCAATCTAAAACTTCCTGGCCTAAATCTGATATAAATTTCTTGTGATTCCTCTTATAAACCTGCATCCAAGTCCACAAGGTTATCCAGGAATTCTGTTTCAGAGCCAGAAACTAAAGCCCTAACTCTGAAAAAAGAACAAGTTATGTAAATACTGGATATTTCAGAAAAATGGAACACATTTTTCAGTCTATCCTGACCACAAAAACAATTGTTAAAGGCTTTCAGGAATGCAGACGGCTTTGCACTATGTGTGTTGAGAGAGAGCACATGTTTTGCTGACCCAAACATTCTTTCAAACGAAATATTTCTTTTAAGTCAAATTAAATGCTATTTACCATAATTTTAAAATTATTATTTACCATAATTTTTATTATTATTTACCATAATTTTAAAATTATTTCAAATAATTTTAAAATTCAAAAATATCATTTCAATATTCCAAAAGATTTCGCTTGAAGCTATACCCACAAACACATATTTTCTGAAAACATCTTCTCATTAACTTGGTGCTCCCCAAAGAAACTTCACTATTCTGAGTCTGAAGATAGCTTCTTACCTACCGAACTATTCTTCTTTGCTAATAAGTTTCTTATAATAGCATTATTCTCCCCCCAAAAAGTTCAGCTGTGCTCCCATTGCAACTATTGGCCTCAAAGGCCTTTTAACTTTTAAATTAGAAGCTTTCTCAAGTGAAAAGAAAATCACTCTTTTGTGCATTTGAAATTTTCTCAAGGAAGCCTTATATTAATTAAGAAGAAAAAGTTCTTTTCTTTTTTTTCAATCAAACCTAATTATAGTGTCTGAAAGTACAGTTTCTTTGAACTCTTGTTTCAAGAGGAAGGGAGGAAGAAATCCTCAGTACTTTCTTCACGTGAAAACAAGTTTTGATCTAATCACATTTGGTTAACCAATCTTAGTGGATTTTGTGCTTTTTACATGCTCCTAAGAGGTATAGAATAAAAATATTTGAGTAGCAAGGGAATTATGGTAGTATTTATGAATCTTAAAAAAACATAAAATACTGCATTCAAATGAGGACTCTGAAGTTCCTGTTTTTCTAGGAAACGTCCTTGATCTTGTTATCAAGGGGATAATCTCAAAGGAAATGTGTTTAGCCTTATCTGAAACTTCTGGTCCTAGTCTGAGTTCAAGGGTGATTAGAGATTTTTTTCTGCAGATTCTTCACTGTATGTATAATTGGCACTATGTTATCATGGCTCACAGCTCTGCACAGAAAACGAAAAAGTAAAAAAGAGAATTCAAAGGGCAACATCTATCATGTTGGCTGTGCTTTGGCAGAATCTGTTGCTCATCTCTTGTCGCTTGTCGCTGTATCATCGCTGCAGAATCAGGTGAGACTTGAGGATAAGGTGTTCTATGATCATTCCACCAATTGCTTTCTTATACTCATTTCTGGAGCAATATCCCTTGTCAATATTGATCTCTGCCCCTGCTAACATCTTCCAAGACCCTATGTGGTGATGCACTGTCTTTAGCCCATCAGGAATATTCTCGAGCAATGCCACCAGGTCAAAGAGCAACACACACTCCCAGGGAGCCACCATGGGTTATAACAATGCCTACACTTCATATCTGTTCATATTGAATGAGAGTTATTACTGAGACCCCCTTCCCCATCAAAGACCTCCAAATGAGGGAGCTAGCTCTCTGTTAAAATCTGAGAGGAGTCAAACAAAATAGGCTGCCAAGTCTGAAACATGCTGTGGATGGTCTGGGGCAGAAAGAAGCCTGAACTGGTGTAAACTGGTGTGAACTTTTAGCTCCTGTATCTGACCTGTTAGAATGTGACCTGAGCCCAGGGCAGCACTCAGTGGCCCCAGAATGACAACAGTCAGAGTGCAGACAGGAAGGAGAAGAGGTGTGCAGAGGCCCTAAGCAGGGCTGCACCTGCCAGCTGTGAGGCTGCTCCTCTGAGCTGCAGGTATGGGCTCAGTGGGAGCCAGAGACAGCCAGTCATGCCAGACAATCAACTGAACAGCCTGCAGACTACAGACCTGAGTTACTAATGATCTCAAAAGTTAATTAACATATTCCAAGTTAAGAAATAAGAAAATGTTACTTTTTGAGTTGTAAATGCCCCAGATTAATTCTCTCAGTGACTCTTCCTGCTGAAAGGGAGTAGTTACATCACCTTTGCCTAAGTCTCCTCATCTGTGTAACAAGGCTGATAATTCTCAGAAGTATACCCCATAGCAGCTTGGAAAAGCACAATGCTGAAAAATGCTAATTATAATTCTCATGACTATGTCCACCCCAACTAATTATCACACTGCAGCAAAAAAAAAGTGCTTGTATTGGAATAATAGCACAATTTATTTATGAAGGGATTGTTTTCTGTATATGTCTCAGTCTTCTCCAAATATAAAAATTCAGTGAGGTGAAGTTATTTCGTATTTATTCAGTTTTGAATTTTAATGAACAATAATGCCATACATCCATGAAATTTTTAAAACCAAAAGATGAATTAGATTAATCCACTTCACAGCCCTTCATGCTCTGGAAAGAGGTATTGTGAAGACTTTTAGGTAAATAATGACCCATTTCATTTAATTATTTAACTATACAGTGCATTCATTTCAGCTCAAGAAAGAGAGTGATTAAAATGCAAGAGGCTGGGAATCTTGATATCACTATGCAAATTTTCAACATATTCTTAAGCAGTTGTGTTAAAAATTATATAAACTACCCTAATTTTCCTGAAAAGTCTGAAATTATTCTGATTTATAGGTGCCAAAGATGATCTTCTAACATATATGTACTTCCTTCGTCTTCAATGCAGTCATACTCCTGTCCTACAAAGGCATGACACTAAGCTAATACAATAGCTTTTGTAAATTCAGAGGAATTTACAAAATTCAGTTTTTCAGATTCAGTTGCTCATAGGAAGAATAAACTCTGGGTGGGGGAGGATTGCACTGCCTGGGCTGTGGGAAGAGCTACTACTGGAAGAGCAGAGAACACAGGAGGTGAGGGGGTGTTCTAGTCCATTAAACACCTCAGGATCATGAAGGTTAAAATATTTTGATGCTCTCTAAGGTAGTAGCAAATGTGGGTTCACAAACGAGCAGATGAGGGAAGTGTGACAGGCTCTGGAAGGCCACCTGCAGTAAAGACACCAAGGGGCCAATACTGGCCCAGTGTCCCACTGCCCAGTGTCCCAATGTCCCCTGCCTGGTGTCCCTCTGCTCTGTGCCTTCTGCCTCACTGCAGTCCTTTGCTTTCATAAGCAAAATAACCACTTATTAAATCCTAACTAAAATTAAACTCTTTAACTCCATCTTCACTATCCTGACTCCCCATCTACCCAGGTTCTCATGTTGCTTTCGACCCTGAATGGATTCTCCTCTCATCTCCATTTTCTCCCCAAAAAGGTGAGAGACCCCAAAGGCTTTGTTGCCTCTCTTAAGGGCGACCCTTCTCCCTCAGAACACTTCTAACAATTTTCTCACGTTCTGGTATTTTTAGATGGCAAGCCAGAAGTTTCACTGCACAAGCAAAGAAAGCAATTTACAGCTTCATGTAGAAACATAGCCGCTTCTAGTTCATTTGTTTTTCATCTTGATTATCAACACGTTTGTCATCTCTCTGTAATTTATTCATTATCTTTAGACAAGGGATGTGAAAGGGAGGGGTGAGAGTGAAGAAGGAGATAAGTGTACTTGTCAAAATGGGAAACAGATGTTCTAACAATGACTGGAGACAATTAATGTTCTCAGTAGGTATCAACAGGCAAGGTCCATGGATTGCTTCAAATTCTTGCAGCAAACAGTCCTCTGGAAAATGCAAATACAAAGGCTTTATTTTCCAGGCACGTGAGAGCATGTCTTGTTTGTAATGAGCTGTCTTAAGGAACTTCACATTGCTTCTTGAAAGTGTGGCTGTTCTGATCATTGCTGGCCCAAATAACAACGCGGCGATGAAGGGGGAGCCGGGCACCTGGCAGCAGAGCTAAGGAACCTGTCACTGCTCCCCCCTGCTTCAGACACAGCATGCAAAGCAAAGCATTTAGCACATGCTTAACCTTGAATTGCTCAAAGTCAACAGCACATAAGTATGCACCTAAAGAAAGTGCATACTTTGTGATTGCCAGGGTAGGAATGCATCTGCAAAGGTCTCTGCTGCACTGGGGTCTTTCATTTCTCCATGAGCAATGACCCCCTTGCTACAGCCCTTAAGGGACAGCCCCTCATCTAGTCTACATCCAGTACAAAAAAAGAAAAAAAAATAGTACAGCCAAGCCCTTACAATCAGGCTTTAATCTGTATCACTCTGGGAAATACTGCTGCAAAAACCAATTATAATAAATAAATATTATAAGACAGAAAAATAAATCTATAATTAATAGATCTGATCTGATTACTAACATTTGTAATAATAGTTTATTGTTCCATGCCACATGTAGATTTCATCTTCTCTCTCTACACTCTGTCAGTTTAATTTTCCCTTCTGCTGTTCTGTTATCGAAAAAGATCAAACACCTACCATGCCCTGGAAAGCACACCAATTAAGAGCTACATTTAAATCTGCATGAATGGGCCTGTCACAAAGTTAATTGGAATAAACACATATTTGATATGATATTGTTTGAATTCTGCTTCCAGCCTGACTATTGTCCATTACAAGCTTCCTTTTTGATAATTTATATTCTTCCTTTTCTCACTTTTCCTGCATTTGTTTCATTACTGATCCATTAAGGATAGCAAACACTAACTTTAGAACCATCTCCTAACTAACTCTCCACACTAACCTCCTCTTCCACCCCTTTATTTCTAGCAGGATCTCTCCCCAGCTGGGCAGAAAGGGCAAGGCTGCACAAAGGGCAGCTGCTGATTCAGGTGTCATCCTGAGCACTCCCTCAGCTATGGAAAAGGATTCCTTCACCAAGGACCACACTGGGCTTTCAGATTTAAAAAAACACCAATAAGCCTATCCAAAGGCCTGTTATGTATTATATATGGCAATGAGTTCTACATTAGATATAAAACAGTACATTTTTACATATTATGTAAAACAGAACACTTTTTTTCTGTTTGCCTCATTCCTGCTGCCATGTCTATTATAAAAAAGACTAAGTGTTTACTGAGTGACAGTCAGCAAACGCTCTAATTTTCTTTCCAGTGCAATGATTTCAGCTAGGCATCAGCACTACAAAAATTAAAGACAGCGAGTATGGTAGTCTGTGGTCACTATTTCATAAAATCTGGAGAGATTTACAGCCAATTGGTAAGATAAATTGATGTCTGCAGCAACAGGAGCACTAAAGTTTGATCAGCATATAAATCAAACACTGTTTGAGAAAAGCATGGCAAAACAGAAATCCTTGTCATTCTAATGTCACTGGGATCAGGGTCTTGGGGTTTTCTAAGGTGACAAGATTTAACTAGTCTAAAAGGAGCTGGAATGCTAATTTCCCTCTCTAGCTTCTTATCTTCTGGAATGAATCAGCTACCAAATGCACGACTGATTAAACTGTACTGCCATCACCAGACCTATATCAGGAGCAAATTTTATTCAAGGGATGTATTATTCATTTAAATGCTGGGGTATGACATTTTTAAACATGCAAATGTGACTGAATAATTTTTACAGGGAAGACATCTGGGAAAGGAGAGAGTTTCATTTTTGCCAGTCATCATGATTTTGTGGCATCCATGCATGGGGTACAATATGAAATCAGTTCATAAAGGACATGGCAGCTCCTCTTCATGCATGCAATGTGTATTTCTTCCCTAACAGTACTTCAAGTATCGAGGTAATCTATTTTTCATTTCCAGCACAGCCACATTTATTAACAGAGTTAATAAGACAGTTTTTCTCAGAACATATTGTCTATTGTCAAGATCTAAGGATTAACATTGTATTGCATGTCTGAATAGAATCACTTTCCCATAAGACTTGCTATACCGAGTTAGTTACATGGTCCAGTGGGCCTGGTATCCTGCCAGATGGCAATAAATAAGTGACAAATAAATAAAATTTCAAAGAATTTTTATACATCAACTCATTCCAACATACATTATGTACCTTGATTATTGTTGCAATACAGCACATGAGAGGAAACATTTTCTTCATACCTCTGTGGTCAATTAGTTAATGCCCTAAAACAGTGCACTTGATTAAGGTTATCTGCCAGGCATAGCCACAAACACCATTATCAGAGATTCTTTCAGGATTACAACAGCCTTATCACATCTCTGATTATGTTAAGGAACAGTAAAGCATTCACAAACCTCTCTGGTAATCCAGATGAATTAGATTTCAGTAATAAGAGGCTGTTAAAGGAACATGTTCTCCTAGCCCAAATCACTCATAAATATGTAGACTCTAATAACTAATTATCTTAGATTTTCAGGAGATTATTTTTCTGGGAAGCTGTCAACAGCAATTTTATTTTAGATGTGATCCTAACTTCTCAGACATAGTTAGTTCATAGTTTCCAGACATTTGATAAATGGAGGAAAGTCTTTTTCACATTATGTGTCTCCCTCACAGTGAATTAATTAATTGTTACAAACATGGAAAATATCTACTTTGCTACGGTGTTGAACTTTTCAGATCTTTTCATTTAAGAGAACAGAAACCATCCAAATAAACTTCTTACCACCTGGCTCCTTCACATCACTTTTTGCAGTGGAATTATATAAAACTATAATTTCCGTTTTGAAAATACAAGTGGAAAATAATTATTCAACAGTGACCTGGGCTTTAATTAGTAATCTGTGCTCGCCTAAAACACAGCTGACTTGATTTTTTGCTGGGTTTCTATTCCTAAAATTGGCAGTTGCTGTGGGGTCTCCTGGAAAGGCCCTAGGAGAGGGGGAAGGGAGGAGGATTGGTTTTTAACCCGGCAGCATCCCCTGCTGCTGCTTTTCAGAACGGTCACGATTCACTCCCAAGGCACCTCCCAGGTGTCCGGACAGGGCAGCTCCCAGCGGACCTGCAGGGAGGAAATGGAAAGACTTAGTGCCCCCATGGGACTCACAGGTGACTCTTTAAGGGGAAGCTATTGCCCAAATAATTCAAAATAGTGCATATTTCACCACCATAAAAATATCAATGACTAGAGTAGCAATTTTCTAAGGAGCCTTGACCACAAGAGACACTTGCTAATTTAAAACAGACTGGCTTGAGCTGTTGTGGTTTCTCCCAGTGAGTCCTATTCCCTCACAGAACATATGCCCGCGTTTCTCTTAGTTATGTGACAGCTGTCAGCCCCAAATTGGCTTCCAGGTGTTCATAGAAAAAATCAGTCTTTGCATGTACTTGGGATTGTTTTGTTTTGTTTTGTTTTGTCTTGCAAATACCTGTATGCCTACTCATAAATTTGGAACATTTCTAGATGTCATAATACTGAAATATACACTCACAAAATCCTTTTATCCCAAAGGGAACCTGTAAGCACTACTTTCAATTTTCATTTCTAGGGGTATTGAATTTTTTCTTTATGTATGAACAAAAGTTTCCAAAATATATATGCAGGTAGAGGCAGGAGTCTGAATATATGTCTACTGATTTCTCTGCATCTTGCTTTCTTTGTCTATTAAATTGGGTTAACAGTACTTCTACGTATCCCAGGAGTGTTGTGAAAGCTTACTCATTAAAGTTTGTATAGTATTTTGAGATCCTTGATGGCAGATGCTACACAAGTGCAGAAACATATCACTTGATAGATACAAATGGCAATTTACTCACAGCCTCAGCAGTGTTCAGTAGGGGAGTAACTGAAGGATATCAAATGCTGCAGGCTCAAATCAAAACGAGCTCATCAAAATAAACGATTTAGCAGAGGCTTCCAAGCACCCTGCTTCCTACAGATGAGAT
Organism: Erithacus rubecula; assembly: GCF_903797595.1. NCBI lineage: Eukaryota > Metazoa > Chordata > Aves > Passeriformes > Muscicapidae > Erithacus > Erithacus rubecula. Next base: position 41,616,230 of record NC_136688.1, on the reverse strand, counting down.
GAAGAGTTCATCCCTTTCTCTGCTTGACAACAGAGAATAAACCATAGTACTGCACATCACTAACAGTGGTAGTAGCATTATTCTCTGCTGGAGAATTTCACTTTATTGTAAAGCCCCATTAACTGATGAATTGAGGTCAGAATGGTTCATGTTATCACTGTGAGTACAGAAAAAAAACTTGGCCCAAACATGGAAACCCAACTGACTTTCATCATGAAAAAAGGCTCAGGGATATAAGCATAGTGATACCTGTGAGTATTGCCTTATAAGAGTGTCTTTTTTTTCATAGCTAGTCTAATCAAAGAAAAAGCTTGTGAAGAAAAAAAAAAATAAATAAATAAAACAACCCTCACCCAACTTCCGAATATCGGGAAAGAATCCACTTGTATTTCAGTGTGTTCTACAGAAGGAAAGATTTCTGCATCTTCAGTATGGTGAAGAGCAACCAATCTGAACACTTCTTTAATTTTGAGGGTTTATATTGACATAAGCCCCTTCTGCACATAACCTAACTCCTTAGAGCAACAAAGTCTCTAGTATGTTCATGAGTCCTCAGTGCACCTCAATATCTCAAATTTGAAACTTTTTATGAGATAGAACTTTCTGATTCCATCAAATCTCTTCAGAATTTCTGTGCTTACAAACTTGACACCTAGTCTGCACAAACTGACCCAATTTGCCTTTTGAACAAAAGTCTGATAATGAAATTTCTCATACTCACTACAGCTGGACTAGAACTAATTCAGTCACATCTGACCTTGTGCCAGATCAGGTATTTCATGTCTTAACCCAAGTAGTAATTTGATCTATGTAACTAGAAAAGAAGAAGGGAAAGAATTTCAAACCGAAACAAAACACAGAAATTTCTGAATCAGTTTTTCTTTTACTCAGAACCAACTAGTCCAACTCCAGTACAGCCCTGTCACCCCAGACACGTTCTGCAGCTTGAATCACTTGTAATCCTCAACACCACTGTAGTTACCCAAGAGAGAGATACCACTGTACAGCTTAAATAAGGGTGTTGGTCTCAAAGCCCAGTCCAAAATCCTTTTGAATCTGTGGCAACTTTCAAAAAAGCTTTGAACCAAAACTTCAGCTTTTAACCAATTTGTTACACTGGTGGAGTTTCAGATGCCAAAACGACAGAAAATAGGTGCAGCTTCTTTCCTAAGAACCTTCTACTCCTATTGATTTCTCAGACCAGGCTGAATTAATGCTTTCAGTATGTTTCTTACCCAAAATACAAGCTGTCTTAATGACATTATTCCCACAAAGTTGACATAAATTATTTGTAGACAAAAGAAAATAATCTTGAAAACTGAGATGGAAGATAGTATTCACTTTCACTTTAGAGCTTGTTGTTATTTTTTTTTAACTTTTCACAATTCATGATCAAGCAACTTATTCCTTTCTAGTCTTTTCTTTAAAGGAGATTATTTTCATTATTAACCAAAAGGTTTTCTTCTAATTAAAAGGAATTATAGGGCATTCACCAGTGGCATTATTCTAGTCAATAAACTAATTATGGTTGTGACAAATTAAGGAAAAGCCATTCAACTGATCTAAATACTGTGATTTTGAAAACATTAAGTATGTGATTTTCACATTTTTTGAAAAAGCAAAGTAGATCTAACACATACATTTAGTCATTGGTTAGACTGTACAAAAAAAAAATTTTGAAATGAGTATATTGCCTCCGGAAATTTCTATCTGTACTACCTACATTCACTTGGTATAAGTTTGTGATGTCATTTCAACTGGAGCAAGAGAGAAAGAGCATTGAACCTCCCTTTCTTATTTTCCTGCTGAAATTTCATGCCACTTGAAACGAAGTAATTCCAGATAATGAAAGTGGCATCTTTTTGCCTGCAAAATAACATTAAAAAAATTCAAATGCTATAAAGACTTGATTGATTTCTCCCTGCTATCATCATCATCATCATCATCATCATCATCATCATCATCATCATCATCACCACAGCGATGAAAAATGTTTTTTCACAACTTAGCAATGGGTTTAGAACATTATGTAAACTCTACATTACAAATAAAAATTTGAGAATAGTGGTGTTTTTCTGAAAACTAGATATAAAGTTACTAGCCAAGTCAGACTTCATTCAAAGGCGGGGACTTCACCTGCAAATTATTAGTTCTCTTGCTTTTTGTGTACTTTCAAGATACCTTTTTGACACAAGTTTAATATATGAGCCAAGCTAGACGTTAAATAAAAACTTGTGATTTTTCCTTAGCAGAATGCACCCATTGCCTAGGCATAGACTTGTAGTCTACTGCAACACAGAGCAGAACTGGCTAACTGATGGGTTCATTGAATCACAGAACCAAAGATTGGCTTGGGTTAGAAAGAACTTTAAAGATCATCAGTTCCAATTCCTCTGTCAGGGGGAGGGACACCTTTCACTAGACCACACTGCTCAAAGCACCATTCAACCTGGCCTTGAAATGCAAATTGGGGTTGGTGGGGAGGATGGTCTTATTTGGTTGATTTAGGTTTAAGTATTGCAGTGCAAATGTTAGCATAGTCCATAATTCCTCCTCATTCCTGGTGGTTCCTGTTGTTTTGAAGCTGTTGTGGCAAGGTTACAAGTGCTAGCACAAGCACATCCTCAAACGTAGAAATGTTTTTTAAGGGGATGTGATGAAACAAGAAAAGGAAAAATATTTAATCTGGATTTTGAAGACAAATAACAAAAAACTTCACCATCATAATCTGAAATATTCCAGGCTAATATTTCTAATATTTCTGACTTGCTTTTTGATAGCTTGCCTCCCTCATGTCCACATGAAAGTCTTCCAAAATCAAGATGCATTGGAAGGTATTCTGAGGTCATTTATACAATCAAACTGTGTCAGATAGCAGTAATAATATATTAAACCATCATCAACACTCAATATCTAACTGATAATTTTTGCATCAAAGCATAAATTCTGCATTTACTGTTGGGACTTTCCAATAAAGATTTAACATTCCATTTTGAATCAACCATTCAGCAAAGGGGACTCGCTGTTGCTAAAAGTTCAGGAAATTTGCTAGGTTACAAGCATTTCTGAAAATCTTTTGGGGTTTGCAGCACACTCTTTGACCTACTTATTGACTCTTTGTAGCTACATAAAGTTTTGGATTGGAGAGGAAATTAGGACAATTTTTAGCTGAAGAATAAGACACTGCCATTGCTCCATTAAAAGTACAAAACAAAAGCCAAGTTTTTGCTGTGCAGGACCAGTTTGGATGACAAACTGGAAAAAAATAGATTGGGATCTAATTTACTTTCAACATTATGAGTAAAACTGCAATGAAGATCAGAATCCATTATTTTTACACAAGAAAAGAATTAGGAGAATTAGAAGGGAAATTTAAATTTTGGGCATCACTGGGCCTTTTTACCAACCACAGATGCATGCCATCAGCATCAGTTACAGGGCCCTCAGCTCTGAGGGAAGACATCAACAGCAGCAGTCATATTTACCTGATCCAGAAAATGGGGAGGAAAAATTCATGTTTCTTTTCAGTCCACTTTCCTCCATTCTTTTCACTTCCCCATTGAATTTGTCTTTCCCATTCTATGGATTAAACCCTTCAAACACCTCTCCTATGCCCATTGAACTTTTATCAGTGACTACTGACTTTTCTGAAGCGGTTCACCATTGCTTGCAATCTTCCCTTACATGGACCATTGTCTGCAGTCTCAGGCTGGATTACTGGCCTTATTTACAAGGTAATGGCATACAACGTGGCCTTTGATATTAAGCAATTCTCTTGGAATGCCATCAGTGCCTGTCTTTCTCCATATTTATTGAGTTTCTACTTTTCCTCCTACCTTCAAGTCACAGCTCAATTCTGACCCTTTCTTTACCTTTCTCATCTGACTGTTTTTCTGTTCCTTACCACTGTTTGCCCCACCTGTTAGTCCTTAGTCTCTTTTTACTCACAATCTTTCACATCTTGCTTTTTATACAGCCTCCCAGACTTTTGACAAAAACCTCTCGTCTCTTTCCTCAGGAGTTACAACTTTAAATCCTGTCTAATCTAGTTCCCACTGACACAGCAGATCTCATCTTTGTCCTCACACAGTTGCCAGTCCTCTCCCTGTTGTCTCTCAATTTTCTCTCTCTTGACTTCAGGGGGGAAGTGCAGGGACCTCACATGCAGAGAAAGATTTATTGGAATTTACATGTCTAAGTTCAGACATGCTTGTCAAAATACCCAGCCATTTGAAACTTAAATTTGGAAGAAAACAAATTCCCTGGGTGCCTATGAACTAAAATGTGGGTCTTCCCAAGAGTTAAAAGCTATATGCCACTCTGATGAGTGGGTTTGCCACTAACTACAGGGAGACTCACATATGTGATATTTCTTTTGCCTCTCCTGCTCAAGCAACTTTGATCTAGTTGACTGAGAAGCAGCTGGCCAGATCACAAATTCCAGGTTGTAAGGATTAATTTTAAATAAAGAAATAGTGGTTTCTCATTTTTATATTTGTTTTGGAGAGAGTCATCAGTTTCTTTTTAATAATACCAAGAGGTGGCATAAATACATTAAATTTTGTCTACTGTCTTAAAGTATACAAAGCTACATTTCCCAGCCCTCAGAGGCTGCTCTAAAGGAATTTGTCTGTCATGAAGACATGAACACTTGCTCTCAGCAGTCAATCTGCTGTATAATTTAGGAAGGATGAAAACCTTGTCTGAACAAAGACTAAGAAAGCAAAGATAGAGGTTTTTTTGAATAATGGTCCTTTTTGCAGTGCAGCCCCACACATGTTTAAAGCATCCAGCAGAGCAAGGCAGCCCCTTCTACTACCAAGATAAAAATAAAGTGTTGGAGGAAAAGCAAGAAATACCCTATAGCTATGGCTTTACTTGTACAATGCCAGTCTGTCTTTAAGCTGTTTTATGCATATATTGCCCAGTTCTTCGACCATCATTGTAAATGGGAATTCTACAGGCGTCAGAGTAAACATGGAACAGAAAAGACTGTAATGGCAAAGTCTCTGCTGATAGTTTGAACTACTCTGTGAAAGTGTAGACAAGCAAATTAATTTACAGAGAGTATTTGTGACAAAAACTCAGATAATTAAGCCAGCTTTATAGAGCAATGCAAACTAGTAAGAGCAAGAATGGAGGTGAAATGACAAAAGCAAATTAGGGTGTAAAGGTTATGAAGCTTAAGTTTACACTTGAGAATGGCCAGATGGGTGTGAAAAAATGACCCAATCTGAAAGACAGCACAGTGAAAATGTCCTGGCTGCTCAGGAGCATCATTATTTGTACCACACTCCCACCCAGAGGCTTCACATAAATATCAGGGTCCCGTTGTGCTACATATTGCACAAACACGGCAAAAGTCCAAAGTCATAATCACAGGAATAAGCAGAGAAAAAGCATCAGCACAGCAACATGTAGGAGGCAGAGCTTGGATGCACAGGGAGCAAAGTGAAAAGGTTTCGTACTGGAATGTCTCTGGGTTTGCTACAAAGGATCATGAACCTCTCAAGGAACTTGCAGCCCAGTGAGTTCCATGTACTCTAGATGCTGTAATGAATGTTTCACAGAGAGATAATTAGCCCTCCTCACCCAAAAGCTCTGCAGTGCTAATGCTTTTCAGCACAATCTGTCCATGACACCATGGCAGAGTGCAGAGGCAGCTTTATTATTTCAGTTTGTTCTGCTCCTTTTTACTGCTACTGCTCTCTAAGGTTAATTGTACTCCCTGTGCTGATGCACAGTAATATCTATACATAGACCTCACTGTATGGATTCTTTCTTCTCCTTTTTCTTTTTTCACCCTTTTTAATCAATAAGAAGTTAAAATGCCATGCAGCTTTCTCAATAAAATGCCAGGAGTCATCCAATGAAGTGGGAAAGGGCAAGAGTAAAGGAGCAAACCCTTGACCCTCTCTGACTCAGCCCATTCTACTCTTGGGTTAGAAGAGGATTCAAAGTAAATGAAAGAAAAGACCCAAGATCATCCAAATGCAAGCCTTTTCCTTGTGAAAGGTGTATAGCAAATGACAGCAAATACCATGGCCCATGTTTCTATATCTCAGCCTGCTTCCAGACCAAAGTCCAAGATCCAGCTAAATGCTTAGGCCATTATTTATTCAGATTACTAATTCATGTTCACTTCAGAGCTATTTGGGAGACTGGATCAGTGGAAGTCTCATCAGGGATTTGGAGATATATCCTTTTTGGGGTGGGCTTCAACTAAGGTGACTGCATCCATACCAAGAGTAGCACACACGTCTGACTTTTGTCCCAACTTGTAGCCAAGGGTATATAGAGAAGCAGAAAGAACAAGACAAGTCCCTTGTAAACCTCTTCCTGTAGCTAAGTGAAACCCCAGTTCTGAGTTTAAAATGGAGACTTGGGTTCATCACATGCTAATTTAAGTATTCTGCAGGTTCAGCTATCTTCTCACATTGGACACATGAATGGACTCATATTCACAGTATGAGATAAAGAGAACCAGTGATGCCTCTGAAGATTCAGAACCATCAGAGGGACTAACTCCTGAAATCACCATGTCCACAGCATGTCACTACCAATTGAGGGGAGGACAAATGTATGCCTTTTAGCATCTTGTTAAATGAGAGGAGCTCTATCTTAAACAACAGCCTGTCCACATGGCTGCTCACAGCACTTGTTCTGCATGGGGTCACCTTGCCTCAAACATGACATGCTACAAATCTGCAACTCCAGAAGGTGTTTTGCAGTCAGTCTCCAATTTTCTGTAGATCAGTTTATCAGGGGTCCACAAACAAGCACAAAGATAATGAAATTCATATTCCAGAGCATAAGTTCAAAAATGTAAAGACAATGATAGGTGCACTTCAGCCCTGAGACCACCTAGCCAATTAGGTTAGGAAAAATTATCTTTCTCTTATTAGGTACACTGCAAGAAATTTATCCCAGTCTCTAATAAAACTGTCATTAGAATCTGATGAAAGCCAAGTGTACTGTCAAATAATTCCACGCTGATGTCTCTTACAGTATATTTCCAAGATAACCATTTAACACTGCTCACTCTTAGCAAGTATCTTTGAGTTATATTTTAATTTCATTTTGTGAGTGAAAAGATTGCATTTTAACGGGGACCTGTAACATATTCATGGTAGTAAGCAGTGAAGAGTTAAATCAGGTTATTAATTTCATGCTGAAATTAACCTATGCTGAAAGAAAACAACCACATTTGCTCTCTTTTGGATGATCTTGCTTCTTGCCTTTCTTTGGAACAGTTAATACTTAACTTGAATAAATCTCTGCTTGTTTGGAAGTTTAGATTTGAGGAACAGACCAAGACAGATGGTTTCTTTCTCTGTAAGCTATTGATTAATGGATTGTACTAAATGGTGTGACATGCCCTTTAAATGGAATTTACAACTAATATATTGTATGGCAACTGCATTATTAATGATTTTGATACCTGGTATTTGTGTCTTCCTTCTCTGAATTCTTCTTATTTATCCTGGTGAAGGTAGAGGGCAAAAGCTGGTTTCCTCCTGCTTCCTGCTTTTGTTCTCAGAGTAATATATGTTCTTAGGTTTATTCCCCTTATTCACATTGCAGCTAGCCTGACAATTTTCCTAACTGTATGCAAGTACAAGAAGGAAAAAAAAAATTTCTCTTGCAAGAAAATTGTCAAAGCCTCTAGATAAATATATTTATGTAAAAATTCAAAATTACTGGAGAGTTCACTCATCATTACTAAAAGATGTTTACAGTACTACATAAAAAATAGAGAGAATCAATCTTGATTTTTGCTTGGGGTTTTTTATTAGTTAAAAATTTCTTTGCTTATTTTTCCTGCCTTTGAGAGGCAGCCTGCAGTGCAAATATGGTAATTTGTTTACCAAGAGGTAGACTAATGTATGGAAGACTGAAATAAAAGGCAAAGGGAAATTAAAAAGCAATTAAACAAGAAGGAAAACATAAACAACAACACTGTTCAGTTCTTATTATTCAGTCTTTTTAGAAGAAGAGAATTTTGAGGGATAATTCATAGAAAATAAAGACATTGCAGAAAAAATGCATTTAATCTTCACAGGCAAAGGCATCAGGGAGATGTTTACTTCAGACCCTTTCCTGAGTTGTTGGAAAAGAAAATATGGTATCAACCTGATGAGCCAAACTGCAATGAATCATAAGAATCTGGCTGACCTGCTGAGGAAACTGCTTAGTAAAGTAACTTGCAAAAGCAAAAGGTATTTTGCTGTCACCATTAAAACCAAGGAGCTGGCTCACAACAGGTAATCATGCCTAAAAGCTTTATGGAATACTGAATATTAGATATTGAACATCAGTCTTATCTTAAACAGCTCAGAATGATCAGAAGAAATGACAGATTAGAGCTATTACCTGGCATATGTACCTAAATAAACATTTGACAAGGACTGGAGGTAATTGAAAGTCAGAAGTGCCACCTGGGAAAATTTGAAGTTGTGTAAACAATTTACCCATTTCAGAATGAACATTCTAGCCCCCAAAATGAGAGAATGAGAAATAAAATCCATAAATAATTTGCTGAGAAAATAAAAACATTCAGTGTTGGAATTTTCCAGGAAGTTACAGACTCTCACTGGGGCACAGTCTAAGTTCACCTCCATTCCCATTGCTGCTGGACCTAGGGAACAGACTGGGAACCATGTGGACACAAACTCTGGGAGGAGTATCCAGAGATAGACCCCAAGCTTGGAAGTCAGGAATTTTCACATTTACCTCTGCAGCAGGAATCTGGAAAGTCTGATTCCTTGAGCCAGTCTGAAATGGTAAATTTGCCTCAGAAGGGAAGATGCTTGAAGCCCAGGCTCTGGACGAGGAAGCCAAACAAGTTAAACTTTTTATTGAAAATAAAATTCCCCTCATATCATGCATAAAAATTAAAATTAGCATTTTTTTCCAGATTAAAATACCAATGTTATGGAACAACAGATTGGTCCCACAGAGAAGGGAAGTAATTACCATTGGTGACAGGCAGGTGTAAAAGTGTGGGTGTGTTCTCTGCTAAGCATGTCAGTATACAAACTTAAACCCTATGTAATAATTATACTGTTCTACCCTGTGCCATGGTGTGATATACAAAATTTCAGTATTAAAAAAAAATACTATAAGAAGAAAAAGTGTTGGAACAGGGCTGCAAAAGCTTTGAACAATTAAGTAAAAATAGATACAATTCAATATTCATCAAAGTAATTTCAGGGACAATTGATGCATTCCAAGAAAGAATATTACTTACAAGCATTTAATTCACCTAGGGAGAATTTTTTAAATCTGTGCAAAACCAGCACAACTGTCTCCGAAAAACTCATGTGAACTACATCTTTTAAAAATTAAACCAGAGAAGGAAGCTTTTTCTCCACCAGTTCTTTAGTCTCCAAGCAATGTTTGAACAGTCCTCTGAAGACACTGAAAACATATTCATGAGCTGTGCAATTCTTCACATCTTGTGCAGTACTGAAAGCAAACAAGGATGGTAGAGAAGAAGATAGGTTTTTAAGCCTAATCATTTTCTCAGGTGTTTTCATGCAGAAATTGAATTTTCTTGGGTCCATTTATTGAGTGGAATCTATTGAATTTCCTTAAACTAGAGATTATTTTGGCCTTTGTTTTTGCATCATTAAGCAAATTTGTTTTTCTGTTTAACATCAGGGTTTACACTACTTTCAATAGCCAATGTCTTCCAAGTTCCAGTTCAATGTCAAACTTTCTGAGACACCAGCTGTGCTTAGGTGCACAAAACTTCATCTCTCACACATATATTTAGTTTCACTGTCAAAATGAAGTGTTGCTCACAAAGCAACAATATACATTGGAGCAAAGATTCCCATTATAAAAGAAAGTTACTGTTTTTGTAGACTCCATAAGAAGAACTGGATAAAATAAGAATTCATTGACATGTAAGGCCAGTCTATATAGAAACTGATCCAAACTCTACTTCAAATTTTTAAAATTGGTTATAATCTGTTTTCCAAATTATGTTAATTGATCGGTTTTTTACAACCTGTTTATTTAGAAAAATAAGTTTTTTAAAAGTATCTTAGGAGTCTTTTAGTACCTTTGAATACAGTAAGTATCAAAGTTGTATAAGAAAATAAACTTGGTATTATGGAATTTTCAAGTAATTAATGAAAATACAAATCACAGTTTCTAATCTAACAATGAAATGAATTTTTTTTTTTTTAAAAAGCCTTGCAAAAATCATCTATATATCTGAACAAATTGCTAAGCAGGAATTCTGTAACATTTTATCCACTTATCTGCAGGTTTTTTTTACAGCAAGCCATTATTTCAAATGGATTTCATTGACTTTTAAGTTAAAGATAAGTGGTAAAGTTGAAAACCCTTTATTCCTTTTTCAACTGAAGTAATGATAGCAACTGAGGAACATGATAATTTTTTTTTCCAAAAGTATGCTATTTCCTTATAACTCACAAGACTGAAACAACAGAAATTAAACTGACAAAGAAAAACATGGCAAAGAAAGAAAGTAAATTTACTGATGGAATCACTTTCAGAAAATGTGTAAACAATCAGGTGTATTTGCTTTTTCAAAGATAACAGAGAAAAGAAATGTATTTCTTTCATTAACCTACCCAGTCCTATGTTTCAAGTTACTGCTTAGGAGATGCTAATATATTTGTGTGTTGAGTCCAGAGCTAGCAAATGCCCATGAAGAAAAAAAGAAACAGCCTACTCTATCAAAAGTTTTCTCATTAGCTTATTAAAACAAAGTGAAAGGTCAAATTTTTGTCCTCAAGAAGATAACTGAAATGATTTTAAATTCTCCTGATTTAACAGCATTGCAAGTTGAACTTACATGCAAATAAAAGAAAATGAACAATAGGTATTCCTATAATAACTTGTTTCCATTCACCTATAAGTCACCTCTTTGACCCAAATTATTTCTTTCTGAACTGATTTTTTGCACAGTCTCTAAAGATTTCTTTTTCAAGAGACAGTATTTGTAAAGGAGTGCAGATTTTCTGAAGCTCACCTTACACAAAGACAATATAAATTCTACAAAAATATATACATAAACTCACATACATATAAAATACAAAAATTAGAATTTTTGGATGAAGAAATAAGGGTGTCTAAAATTCAAACTCCTATCTTTGGACCTTCAATGGGCCAACTCAATGTCTGCAAAAGCAGAAACTCCACCATGACCGCATCAGTGATGAATGTGGCACATGGCAACCACAAGTAAGTTCTCATTGCCAGAATAATTTGGTGACAGAACACTTGCAGCATGTCATAAAGTCCCAACACCATTCCCATAAACAGGCAGCTGCTGTTATGACATAGTAAGGCATGGCCACATTCAGCATCCTGGTGACAAGATCTCCTAATCTGTGAAGCAGCCCTGGCAACTGAACTACCCTTCCTATTCTTTCTACTGTGACAAAAAGCATCAGCAGAGAAAAATTTTCTGTTGTACTTTTTTCTTATAACAATGTTGATTTTAAAAGTATTTAAGTTTGAAGAGAAAGAAGTCAGCACCTTATGTTATGAGAATGCCCTGTTTCTTTCGGCATCTCCAGAAAGAAAAGTTACATCTTTGGAATTAAAACACATTTGTGTACTTTTGCAAAAAAAAAAATAAAACAAAACACACCAATCAAAGTGAGACAGAGACACTCATCTTCTCTTTCATGGGACATATTTTAAAAAAGCAAATACATATATGCACACATATATGTCAAGATAATAAAAATAATATATATTTCATCCCCTTTGCAAATGGGAAAAAACTATGAGCAAGGATAATGCAGGAATGAGACAAAAGACAAAAAGATGAGAAGTTAGAAAAATGCAAACCTGATAATCCCAAACACACTGTCACTGGATTGTACCAATTTCTATATTTAAGAAATGCCTGATTGCATTTAAAACTCAGTTTTAACTGAGTCCCATCTACTTCAAGACCTAAGGCAAAAGATTTTTGGTCTTTCCTCCACTCCCCTACAATGGAACCCCTCTACATGCTGACCTCCCAGCATCTGGCTCCTACTGACAGACAGCAAATTACTGCAACATCATCACTGTACACCCTGCCAGCAGTGATGTGTCTGCAATGCCATTTACTGTAGGAATCATGCTCTGACCAACCAGTCCAGAGCATTGTCCAGCCTTGTCAAAATACCTGCTATTCCCAGGGAGACCTTTTGCTGGGGTGAAAATGGCCCCAAAGTGCTTACAAAGACAGGCTGTCCAATTCCTTTTACTTTGAAAAGAAGGAGTGCTTTCCCTTTCCTCAGGAAGCAGAAGGTCAGGAAATATCTGCATTTAAATGGAAATAGTGCTAACACCAGGAGCAGCTCATAATTAGGGATTATTATCCAGCAATATGGAATGATTGATACAGAGTTGAAGCTAATGACTATAGAGATGATCAGGTCATTTTGTCACCAGTTGTTTACTCTGTCTATAGACACAAAAATCTGTTTACCTTAACCACTGCAGATCTCTGCATGATGCCTGATGGGTAGGAAAGCAAGTATAAGCTGTGGCAATGTAATACACTGTGAAATAAGCTGAGCATATGGGAGATAAATGTTGAAACTAAAGAGAAAACTTAGCATTTGTTTAGATAAGCAAGCTTCAGCACAACTGAAGATGGGTTTGACTGTCTTTCAGGAATTTCTGCATTAGACTTGAGTGCCACATCTGAAACGTGTGAGGTTTGAACTGAATTTACTGTTTTCAAAAATTACAAGAACTGTTTCCCATTGCATTTTTTCATTTGAAGCAAAGTTAAGAAAATGATAGAAGACAAAAATGTGCAAACAAAACCACAAGAAACATTTCTAGGTGAAAATGTCTGAATATACCTAAATGAGGTGATAAAGACTAACATACCTGTAAAAACCAGTCTTTTGACTTGATTCAATACAGAACAGGACAATCTACTTGTACTTTTAAAGGCAACAAGCCTTAATAATCTACTTAATCTAAGCATGTTCTCACATGCTTTCCTGAATAGAGGGAGGAAAAATCCCACATCTCTAAGTGCATTGCTGAATCAAATATTCAACAATGACCTTTGAGTCATTGCAAATGAGTCCTGAGTGAATGTTTAGTCAGCAGAGCTGCTGGGACTTCTGGACCTGCTTCTTTATAATCAATGCAAAAACAAGCAAAAATGAGCTCTTCTATGCCCTCAGAGGTGGGAGGAATCTCACCATTCCCACATATGAACTCTTCATTGCTAAAGATATGCAACACACCCCCAGTTGCTTTATACCTCGAACTCATGAGCTGGACACCTCCATCACTCCAGTAATGGAGAAATAATCAGAGGAGATGATGCACGGGAGGGCAGCCCCCCGAGGGAGAAGGGAAGAAGCAGGGAGGTATCAGGAGGCCATGCCTGATGCCATCTGTCATTACTGCAGCTGCCTCATGGAAGACAACCCTGTAACAGAACCCTACTAATTTCTTTGTAAAGTATCTCATTAGTCCCTCTCTTCCTAAACTGCCTCTCTATTAAAATGTGATAAATTAATTCTGCCATTCCCAGTTCCAGCCTGTCTCCTTACTGAAATGTAGATGAGTCATGCTGGCCAGGACTCAAGATAGAGATAATTATACAGGGGCCAGGGAAAGTATTTGCTGACTGCTGAGCTGCCCTACCAGTAGAGGAGATGGGATCTCCTATCCCTCCCTTTGCTCTAGGAAAATGGACACAGAATAGGAGGGTATGGAAAATGAATGATGAAGCAGTAACCCCTGGGCATAGTACAGTGTCTGTGAGTTCTATCCAAAGATCCACACAAAGGTGCACACTTTGCCTCTCATGGAGGTGCCTGCCTGTGCCAGCTGTGCAGCAAGGACACACTGGAGGGCTGCAGCAGGGCTCTGACCTTCCCTTCTGCAGTTAGGGACTGCTTCTGAGAGGAAAACATCCCCCTGCTCTGTGTGCATATTTCTGACTTCCATCACACACACTCACACACAGGCACACTGCTGACTTCCACTGGGCACTTAATTTCTGGCAGGAAGTTTATGGGTCATAGTGAATCTGAGAATTTGACTGATTTTTCTTTTAGCACATTGCCCTCTTAAACACTGACAGGATCTCAGAGCCCCTGCCACTTTTCACAGCCAGCTAAGTGATGCACTGATGTATTGCCAGCTGCATTTTAATTCAGTTTTGTGCAAGACAGAAACATCTTCTAGATGTGCTGGATTTTAGTTGTGTAAGGAAAGAAGAGAAAAAAGTTATGAGTAATCTGATAAAAAAAAATCCAAAACCTTATTTTATCCACCCTAACCTTCATTAGCAAAAATAAAACAACCTTCTTCATCACCATAATCACTGTCTTCCCTTCTTCGTTTTTTTTTTTTTTTCAGAACAAGAAATAATTGAGACTAGAGCTAAAAGAGACATGATCTTATTTATATATTATATTTCATTTATATCAGAACACAGCCACCCCAGGGAAAGGCTTAATATTTTCCACTGTTCTGCTGTGTAATAGTGGAGAGAAAATCAAATTAACAATGAATGCTGTATATGTTTGAATAATGTTCATTCCCTATATCTCCCACACTTTAAATGTTGCCCTTAAACAGAAGCAAATCATTCCGTGCATGCATGTTGCTGTAGCAGGTAGGGACACTAGCAATTGTTATACAGGATACCCAGTCAGAATTCCCCAGTGTGGAGGCTGCCAGGAATTCTGGGTTTATAGGAACCCACTGGTAGAATTAACAATGAAATGCATAATCAAGTAACTGAAAAAAATTTATAAGAAATTAAAAATCCCAAATCAACAATAGTACAGATGCACCCCATTCTTTCTTATCTGTCCTAAAGTGTCTTTTTTATTTCTATTTCTTTTTTCCTTTTAAAATATATCCTTTCATATACAAAATGTTTTCAGGCTAACAGTGCATTAAACAAGAGGATTAGCATGGATCAGCACAGAGCAGAGGCAATGTCTCTGTGAGAGAGCATGGTTCAGGTGGATGATTCACCACATAACAGAAAGAAACAGGAAGAAGAAAATGAGAAGCCAAATATCTCTGACCCTCTCAAAGATGTCTCTACATCTCTCTGTCTGTTTTAATCACTGCATTTACCATCCAGGTAACTGCTTTGGTGAGCAAAGAGTAATTCTGCAGCCCACAGAGAGTAAGTGTACAGCTTGGCCAAGAATCCATAGAGGTCAAGCTCTTCCAAACATCCATGATAACTTTCCCACACCACACCCAAACTGGCTCTTTGCTGGGTGCCTGAACCAGGATCACAGCACAGTGACCTCATTGTTGCAATCTGTAGAAGCAAAGATATGGATACTGAATCCTAGAGAATGCAAGACACTGAATCAATGTCTTCATGTCTGAGCAAATATAAAACACACAGTTGTGTAAATGATATGCAAAACTGAAAACAGAAAGGACATCACCCATTCAGATAAAGAAGGGGAAAGAGATATCAGATGGGAGGAGACTGAAACCACTAAGATAATTAATCTGATTTAGAGCCTTGAAATTTGCCCTTAAAATGAGCACCACAGAGATAAATTATTCCATGGCTTACAAATTATTAACCACTGGTATTCAGATTCAAAGTAGAAGCCATAGCTGGCAGTGGTCTGCTGGTTTGAAGTAAAGATTTGAACACATTTTCTACATTCTTCCAAGATAATATTCTAATCAATGGCTTTATCTCCATCTCCAAATCTATTCTAGATGGTGTGAAATAGCCACTGGGGTGTAGAAGTGAAATCTCATTGTTTCAGCTTGCTAATTCCCCAGATGCTGAGATATCCATACTTTCCTTCTGGGTTTTCTCCCATATTGACTTTATAGAATATTATACAATAAGGCTTGTATATGAATACCTGTAGAATTAATCCATCTTTATGTGTATTTGCATGCTGTACACTGAGTGTCATGTGTTCACATTTATGAGTAGAGAGTGAGGAAAGTGGGAGATGATTCATTACTGCAAGGTATTCTCTAATTTGCACATATGTTGAATTTTGAAAGGGGCTGTGGATAGAGGTGTTAAAAGGGTGGTGCTTCTCAGTGCACTTGAGAAGTTTGCAACAAAGATGTGCTTTTTGATCTCTTCTTGAAATCTCTTTTCCTTTTTTAATAAAAGCAAAATCATGCTATGAGTACAGGTAGGTGCTTTGTGAATTTTCAGTACACTGCTGCCTCTGTAAAACCTCTACAGATTAAAGCTCCAGACCTGTAATTTTAGATTCTCTCCACACATTAACATTCCTAGGTATATGGAGTGGCCCACTGGTCATGTTTTCATTTAACAATTTCTGTATCCTTATTAATTTTTTTTTGCCTAAAACACATCTATACACAGCAAAATAAAGACAGTTTCATTTGTCTGTCTCAGGAGGGTGAAGAGGCAAGAAAATTATGACTGAATATAACTCAGTACATCCAGAGAGGCTGAATATTTTTAATCAGATTGCTGAGACACAAGTGCCAACCCCTTTATTCAGAAGAGAACCTCTGCATTACATTCAGGCTTTGCATTTTGCTTTTAGCATCAGCTGCATAAAAATTGAAGAGATATGAAACTGAATATTTTTGAATGAAGCTTTTATAAGAAATTAGACCTAAGAATCTGAACAGTGCTTTCTCCAGATACTACATGGTCAAGAATGTGCATGTCCTGCATCTCTTCATTTCTCTCTCCCTCACTTTGCAAGAGACCTGTGATGCTAAGGTAGCATAAAGGACCTGCATGAAACATCCATGATCAGAAAACTCTCCAGTTCATAGGAAATGCCTTTCAGCAATCACAAGCTGACTCTTGCCTTGTGCCTCTTCCCTGACCTGGGAAAGATGATGATATCTCAGGGCCAGTGGCTGTGACAGAGAGGAGTTAAACTATGCATTTTTGATGGCACAGAGGCTATTAAAGGATGTCAGCCAAGCAGTGAAATTAGAGTAGCACAGCTGAGCAACATCTGAGTTTGGACAGGCCTTACTCATAAAGGAAATATAAAAGGTTTATCAAAATTGCATTAAGATTACAGAGGGTAGGTGATGTCAGCATTCCTTGATGTGTTAAAGGAAATCTCTGTCTTTCCATTTTTTGCCCACAGTATTCTGCATCAGTATTTATAAGCTATTCCATTTTTATTCTAAAATATCATGACCAATATGATTGCATCACTTCTGTTCTCCCTCCATCTCTTCCTACATTTTCATGAAGCAAGCTACCCTCAAGTGGGGATGAGAACAGAGAACAGGCAGAGAATAAAAGTACAGTTTAATACAATTTAAAAAAAAATGTTTTCTGCTATGTTGTATTCTGTAAATGTGTGTATAGTCAAGAATTACTAGAAATGAAGCATAGGTGCTCAGAAAAAAAACCTCAACCCTTACATACGTATATATTGGTATGTTTATATGTATATACATATATGTGTGTGTCCATTTATACTATAAACAAACAACTGTAGTTTGCACTAATCACAGGCATTTCAAGTAGAAATCCAACCTGTGGCCAGCCCCATGTCTGGATAGGCTTCAGATATTGCCACCTTGAGAGATTACCACTGCCACAACCAGTAACATATTTTTCCAATTAGTTTCAGGGAGGAAATGAGACATTTTTCTTTGTTAATGCCTCTCTCTCTTCCTCTGCTTGCCCATCCATTTTATGCTTCCTGATGGTGCTCAGGAGGCTGTCAGGTTCCCTCCAGCACACTTCCTGCTTCCACCCAGCAGGAATAAACTGTTAGCGCTTTGTTTGAAATGATTCCTGAGAAGTCTGATTCCTCTCACCAAAATGTGAATAATTGTAGCATTTGACTCTTGGCTTCCTCCTCGGGGATCCTTCTGAGTTAAACAGTTATTGAATTTATCCTAAGAGAGATTGCCAAAGAAAACTTTATTTGAAGGACAGAGGGGGGAACAAACTGTTTGCTGAACTGAAAAAAGTTTGAAATACTATAAAGGGAGAGAAAAAGTCCCATAATGGAAGGTGGAAATCTAGGACAGACAAATCAGGCCATAAAATGTAAGATCAACACAGCAGTGGGAAGCAGGAAAGTATATCCTTGGCCAAACATACCAATGGATACTATTACACACACTGACCTCAGATGTCATACACAACATGCATCTGAACCACCTCATACTCCAAAGTCCCACATTACACCAAGCTCAACAAGTCCATGCTGGAAATGAAGAGGGCTGTGTCAACAACAGTTAAGTGCTCAGTGTGTGAATCTAAGACACAGACCTCTTCAAACCCATGCATCCAGTCTTTCATTTTTAAGCTAAGGCCACTGCTTTTCCTGTTTTAAACACCAAGAATGTGGCTCTAAGCAAGGAAAAAGTGGTCATCCTTTTCAACACATCTGCTAAGCATATGCCTTTTAATTGCACAACATCCAGTCCAGGGAAGAGGCATAAAAGCATGGCAGAAACAACACAGCTCTAGAAAAGGGAGTTAACTCTCTTTGGGGCCACTCACCATGAAGGACTTACAAGGATCCTTCAAAAACAGTAACTGTTATTAAAGTGAAATGCTAATGATCTCCATCCAAGACAGGTGAGTTCAAACTTCCCAGTCACTTTCAAGTGCAAAGCTCAGATGTGATTTTTTAACCCTTCTGGTTTCCATCTGAAAAAGATGAGCATAAGTACTTGAAAGAAAGTTCCAGGCTTTCCAGGTGTTCTAGCAACACTCGTCTGTAAAAGGTGTTAGAGAAAAAGCCTGCTTTCTGTTAAATTTTTAGTTTAGCTGTGAAATTGGTAGGTGATCTCCTACATGGAGTAGCAGCATTACACTTAGGCTGCACATAAAACCTGTCACCCACTAACAGTAATGACATGGTAGCAAAAGCCTAGTAGAGGATCCCTTACAACTGAAATAGCCTGTTCTGATTTGTTCTATTCTATTCTACTTCTAATCTATTCTTCTTCTTTTTCTTTTTTTTTTTTTTTTTTTTCCCAAGTGAGTTGGTCAAACAATGGAGATAACATGCAGTCTTCTTGCTACTGGGAAGCACAAGATTTTCAGCTTTATCTCAGCAGTCCATCTTTCCAGATGTTTCCCACAGCCACAAAATGTGCACATATGCAACACTGGGCTGTAAGATTTTTCTCTTCTTATGTAGGAATACCACAATTCTGATTCATGTTACCATGATAGCCACAAAAGGCACTGACTAAGCCATTTCAGATTTGCTTCACCACAGAAGCTGAATGGCTGATAAACTGATTAAAGTACATATCCTCACATTTTTCTGGTGATATAAAGAAGTGTCACCCTGGAACTTAGCCTAATGAGAGGAAAACAATGCACCATGTCTATCTATAGGCCCTGTCACCTGCCCCACTGTACATACTATAATATCAGAGCCCATCTGGAAGCACTCGCAAGAACCCTGACAACAACAGCTATTGTCTCCATTGGCAGCCAGATGTTTTTTTGTGGTGAGAACCAAGGTTGTGCTCTGGTCACCAGGAGAACATGCTTCTCTCTCATGGCTTTTCAGAGTTCCAGACCTGGGCCCATAACTTCAAGATAACATAATCTCCTCTATACTCAAAAATAATTTTGCTCTGTCACAAGGAACTATTAATGGCATAGCAAAAGTCTCTGCAGACAAAGACTCCCATTTTCCCCTGAATTTTCTGCTCCAGCTGACACAGGTCTTGAGAATTCACAGATTCTCTGAGAGGCAACAGAGAAAGCAAGGTGGTGAGGAGACCCACCCTTGCTGACAGAATTCCTGTGCAGTTTAAACCCACCATAAGACACAGGCAGAGCAATGGAGTAGGTGTGTGCTAGAGCTACTAGCCTGGGGGCACCTTGTGTCTTCACTGAAGTTTAACTAAATAGTAGGATTGTCAAATTGTCATCAAAGTGAAAACAGTGGCAAATCTAAGTGCTGATGAACTTTCTTTTCATGCTTACCTGTAGTCTCTAGGTATTTTACTTACAGAGTCAAATCCTACCTCATTTTTCTGCATTCTCTTCTTCTATTCACATTGTGTAGACCTTGGAAAACCTTCTCTATTTGCAATAGTTAGGATAGTCACTAGTGCAGTGAATCTCAAAAAAGAGAAAGGGAATTGTTAACACTTTTACTGAGAGTGGAAATGTGAAGCTTTTAAAGTCAAGTCCAAGGAACATGAAATCTCTTAGTACTTTTTGGATTTATTTCTTATCTTTCTACTGAATTGTAACCAGGGTGCAGATAACTAAAGAGCAGGACATTATAAGCAACAGAGTTCACAATTCTGTTTGTGGCATATTTTGTCATTGTTTTAAAGGTTTACCGTAGGATCTCAAGGGATCTCTACAAAGAGTTCTATTTGTGTGTGGGAAACACTTGGGACAGTGATCAGAAAATGGAGGTCTTAATAAGAGAAAGAAGGGAGTTAGGGAAATCCTAGAACAGTTTTTTTATGGATTACAAAATCAAGATCAGGATCATACATGCTTTCAGAATTATTTCATTCCATATGAAGATTATACTCCACTGATAATCAGCTACTTTCCAAAAAATAGTCTCCTACATATTCCCTTACAATTTGGATTTCCCCCTGCCACGTTCATTTGGGAGTGTGAATGAAAGTGCCAAGGTATGCAGAGGGAAGGAGATGGGTCCAGCCTATGTTCATGGTGAGTTTAGAGAAACAACATGTGAAGGATCACCATCTCCCAAATATCCATGAACAGGAAGAAGGAAACCTGATTTGGTGACCTCCTGAACCATGGAGTAAAAACAGAAGGAAAGAGAGGCCATAACTGCTGTCCCCCTAAACCACAGTATTCTCATGCTGATCAACAGCAAATAAGGACTGCTTCTCATTCAAAACCAGTCCCTGTTCTATCCTAGAGCAATCACAACTATACACAAATTTATAAGAGCAGTCATGCTACATCAGATGAAAGGTCACTCTCTGCTAATACCTAGGGAGAAGTATAAGAATACAGCAAATATGATTTCCTCAGTGCCTCTTGCAAGCTTTTTGTAATGTGAGACTCAGAGACCTCTGAAGCCAAATAGCATTTTTGTGAATATGATGATTCTCAATGGACTCCTCTTGCAAGAATTTATCCCATCTTACATCAAACATACACAAACTTTCAGCCTGTGGCAAGGAGCTTTCTTCTCCAAGGATTTAAGACCCAACTCTGATCTGACACAGTTTTGTGATCTTGGTATGGAGTTCTCAGGAAATCACCTCTGGAAAATGCTGTGGGAAAGTCTTCAGAAAACAAAGCTTAAAGATAAGAAAGGGAAAATTACAAATTACCCCTGGACCAGGGACAGCGGGTAGCTCTGAGATTCAAGCAAAAAACCACTGAAGTGGCAAGGTATAGAATCCTAAGGGAAAAACCAGAAAAATGGAACCTCATAATCATAGAGGATTGGCTTGAGGGAGCAGAAGAAATCAATCCTTCCCCTTCTGACCCATGTCTGCTTTATAAGGAAGACTCTTGGGATACTTTATCGGGGGGGAGCCTGCCAGCATTTTGCCATGCAGTTCTCTAAATACTCTCTCTCTCAGATGTGTTATCTAATAAATATTTACTTTATACCTTTAAGTCTGCTTGCAGAGTCTTTTTGCAGACAACTATGGTGCCAAAATGAAGTATCTCAATGAGGGAGGTTTGCATTGTTCAAGGTATAAGTAAGGCATTCAGAGATACATGCAGCACATTAGCAGATGACTGTGCATGATCCAGTCTTTAGAATTTGAGACTTCTAAATTAATAAAGCCAGTATGTCTCCCTAATCCACAATTTTTACCCAGTATTTCTTTTTTTGTTTATTTTTACAGACACAAATAAGAACTATATTCTTGGGCCCCTACCAAGTCTGACAAGAGGGATGAACAATACACACAAATTTTAAGGTCAAACTCTGTTTGTGGAGAACCATTACCACTATGGAAGCAAATACAGTACTCTGAGAATGAACACTACTTTCTTAGGAAATAAAATAGATGTATGACACAGAGAAATTGTCACTCTTATGTACCCACATCATCAGATGGAAATACTTCAGTCATTTGGGATAAAACAGCACTGTCAGAGGATCAGTGTTTCCTACTCTGACAATAGATGCTTTGCCTTTTATAGAGCAGCAGGAAATTATCATCTGTCTTGAATACATTAATACCTTAGTCCATTCTCATTATCCCTTGGCTCACAAAAACATTAGAGTCCGTTTCATGGTGAAGGTCCTAGTAAAGTGTCTGTGGGAGACAGATACATATAGGGCTTGATGGCAGAGAGAAAGGAAGGCACTGTTTCATATGTCAACAAGGGAAATATTTAGTCGGGTATGCCTCATGAATGTGGTAAATGTTGCCATAAAAGTCTCTTCCAGTTAATAATTAATTTTCTAAACACAAACATGTTCTTGTCTCACAATAGAAAATACACCACTCACTAAAGAGTTCATGCTTACTCAGAAATTTCCCCTTTATCCCTCTTGTACATTGTGTCTACCCAAATTCTTTTGCAGCAGTAAACTTTAAACAAATAGGCACGTGCTTCAAATGTCCCCATGTTAAGGAACGATCTCAACCAGCTGTTTGCCATGGAGGGCGTGTGCCATGTAGGATAGGCATGAAAACATTGTCCAATTCATTATCATATCTGCCAGCTTTCTTTCATGTAATTGTCCAAAAATTATTCATGACGACATCCCTGGATAATCACTGTGTATAGTCAAGAGAGAAAACCCACAGAAACATTGAATGCCAGCCTCTCCACAAGCTTGAAAATGTTGTTACTGTCAGTAAGTGTTATTAGTAATTCCAGCAATAAAAGAAAGAAAATCAGCATTGTATTTAACAAGCTTTTGCCTTGCACAAAAGTACAGGACTGCAGATAGTGTGCATGGAGATATATGTGAGACAAGGCACCTGCCTGCAAGCTCATGGCATCCCACCTGGGGTTTCTGGTTTTGATGGAAAGTAATGAGAGTTTGGCAGCTTTGGCCAAGTATTTAAGTGTTCTTGTAATTGCCTCACAACCCTCCAGTCAATCTGCTACAAATGTGTGTCTGGAACAGCAGAGTCCCAGAGCTAAAGCAGCAGGGTTGATGTTAAGTCAAAATTGACTTTCACAGCTTCTGGCTATAGTGACCCTCATTCTTGCAGCCAAGACACAATACTCTACCAATAAAAATTACTAAAATTTATCTTCAACTGCTGATACAAACTGAGGAGAAAATGCCAATACAATAAACTCTAGGATCATTAAAGCACAGAAGAGCATCCCTGACATCCTCCATGTACTTCAGCTAGTTATCTTGTGGTAGTATAAAACTAACTGGGAAGTAAGCTCCAGGTAAGACACTCCCTTCCCCTCCACCCCTCTCTGGTGAGAGGGACAAAGGCAGAGACTATAGACTGAGATAAAAATTTACTGAAAGCAAACAGCAATGGAGAATAAGGAACATACAGTAACAGCAACAATATTAATAGCAAAAGCATATGAAAGACAAGGTGCTTTACACACAAAAGGTATTCATCACCTCAACTTAGTTCTGTCTGAGACAAAGACAAGATGGTCAGTGCTCTCTGCAGCTGGGATTCCCCATCTCCAGGCCTAAGACAACGAAAAACAATGATGGATAAACCCCCTGAAAAGGGCAGATCATCCATGTTGTATCTCTCACTTTCCAGAGTGCTCGCCTTGGCTCCTTGCTGCTGGGCTTGGGCTGGGCTGGTTCACAATCCAACACCAGTGATCATCTTAGAAGCAGTCTTTCTTCAGAAATCCAGAAATTGCCTGAATATTCCTGAATGGCAGGAAGCAGTGTGAGTGAGCTAACCCACCACTATGAATTTGTGACCCTGCTTTGAGGCTGCATTTAACAGGCTCTCTATCCCAGCATTTTCTAATATACTCATCACTGTGACATGGAAAACATTTTTTGCTTCCTCCATTGTTGTGCAGGGGATACATTCCTTGTATGAAAGCCCTGATGACATTTATGGTTTTGCACTGAGTGGAATAAGCAGGGTCATTATTAAATAAATCCCATTCAGGGTGTAAGAAGAGAGGAAATCTGTCTCCTCCAACAACATTCAGCTTTCTGGGGATTCCTTTATTTCTTCCAAACCTAAACTGAAGCACAAGCAGCTACCTGAGGCCTGTAATACAAATTATTTGCATATAATGACCCAGTGTCTTCCTTTTCAATTTTTGGACCAAGTGCAGGTGCTAGTGAATGCTATTTTCCACCTCTTTTGGCATAGTGTGGCATCACAAATCATAACTTTCCCAATCCCAGTCTAAACTGTCTTGTAGGCTGTTGGCAACAGAAATAAGAATCCTAGAGCTCTTTACATAATTGCTCACAATGTCAAAGGAATGTTAAGAGACTGAAATAGTACTGGACTATTTTTTTTTTCCAGCTGTGCTGGAAGCCTATATATTCTCTTGATGCATTAACAATGGAACATGAGGATGCTAAAGAAATCCATGAATCACAATTGTCAAAATTAAGCTTGCTTTTAGGCAATGAAATGAAAGATCATGAAAAGCAGTGAGACTAGTTAGGACAAAAGAAAATGTACTCAAACGTTTCTCCCAAACCAACTGGGCTACACAAAGGGCTGTAGCAGATTAGCAGACACTAGGAACAGGGAAGGTGCATTAAGGCTGCCAGCACATCATGGCTACCTGGCCCCAGCAGGATTGCTCTCTTCACAAGATTCCCTAGTACACCTGAAAGCCCTGTTTTAAATGGGGCAAGCAATGGATCTGCTTCAGCAGCTTCCTTTGGGGAAATTATTTCATAATCCCAGTAAATCTTGCCATCAAAGACTGCTTTCTGACCAGCACAGTGGCTGTTAACCAGCCTTGATCTTCACACACACAAGCAAGTTCACTTAGCCTTTTTTCATTCTTATACACATCACTGAAAATACAAGCAGGGGTTGCAAAATTCTTACAGGAATGGGTCTGGAGTTGGCATTTTTGGTCTCTTTAATCCCACAAAAATTGAGAAATTATGTCTTTTTGACCACCCTCACTCCAATATCTTGAGGTGTTAGGGCACCAGTTGGACTTGATCATCTTGAAGGTCTCTTCCAACCTAGTCATTCTTTGAATTCTGTGAATCTTTGCCTCTAAAATCTATCAAAGTTGTCACATTTTATTCTCATTTTCTGCATGATGTCACTGTCATCAGCCTTTTACTTCTTTATCCCATTATTACCTACACAGCTGGGTTTTAATATTAATTTTTTCATTTTTTCATTTCAAATTCTCTGGCCCTTTGAATAGCATATTTTTTTTTCTTATAGAGTTATTTCCTTATAAGATCATAAACCTTACCATAAACCAAGTCTCCCTCAGTGCATGTCATGTACATCATCCAATATGACACAGAAATATAGAGAGCATCCCAACTTATGACCTCCCCAGTGACCTCCCATGTGATTTTCCTCTTTGAATGCATTGATTCTAAATATCTTCCTTGGGAGCAGCCTCTCATTATTTGTGCCTTCCCAGGGGTGAACCTTTATTTTATTAAACAATAACTAACATTATTAGTGCAGACAATATAGTTAGACTTTTAAAGAAAATTAACACAAACAAGTTGTTGTGGCTGCAATTTGTATTTGTCTGGGTGTCACATGCTTGTCTCATTCCTTCTTTATTCCAGAAGGGCAAAAATAAACAGCAGCAAAGAACCTACATAATCTGGTTGTGTCTGATACTAAAGCCTTTACATTTCATGATCTGTGCCTTTCTTCTCTTGGCTTATTAGAAATAGAGAAGGCAATATCATTTTTCTTGGTGAATATTGAACAGGAACCCAAAATAATCTGATTTTATATATGTCCATTTACTTCCTATCTTTTGGTCTTCCTCTGCTCCCAAGGAATGTGTTTTGTTGACTCTAATCAAGTTAGACCCAGAGTGTCAGGTGAAGGGGGGGAATAGGATCTACCACCTCCTACTTGAAAAGGCATATCTGAGTTTTAATTTAAAGTTGTCAACAAGCATAACAGCTTTTCCATAATTTTGCAACTCTTCCTCTTGTAAATTTCTCAGTTATTCTGTTCCGATTTTTTATGCACTCCTTTCAGTGAAATTGGCAATGGTTTAAAAAAAAAGTCTATTTGATGTTTTGTGCTGTTAAAACAGAAGAACAGATGGTAGCAGAAACTAACAGGAGACCTCTGCAGACAGTTCTGAATAAAAGGGCAAAAAATGTTGTTTAAACCACCAGTATTAACAGAAAAAGAAAGAAACAAAGAAAAAAGTTAGTATAATCTGCCACTAAAATAAGCTCTTCTCCATAGAAGCATATGTTTGTATTGTATTACCAGTAATTTCATGGAGGGAAAAGCTAAATGATCTCAGATCTGACACAGGCTAAAAGCAAGATTTACCATGGCTCAGCTGTCTTTTAGGAGCTTTTTCAGCTGCACTAAATCATATATTTAAGATCCAACACAGATTAGTTAATCCAACAGAATGTTTCAGTGCATTGAACTGTGCTGGATGATAGCAGAGCAGAAGGGAAGGAGCCATGCTGACCTCCATGACTGACTATTCACTTATGTCTTTTAAATTTTCTGCCTAATTTCTTGTTCTGAGGAATGCAGCTCAGAAATCTCTGACTCCAAGACAGATTCCTATTAGTTAATGCAGCAGGAAAACATTATTAGTAAATGAAAAAAAATGCCTGGGCTCTAAAAAAAAATTTAAAAATTACATTTGCACTACATATAACATGATAATTCTTCCTATAGTCTATACCAGACTCCAAATTATCCTGAAGTTCCTTCATGTTATCTTTATTGCTGGCTACAAAATATAATTTGAGACCTGAAAAACTTTTCATTACAATTTTCATCAAATCAGATAACTTCTTATAGGAATGTTTATTTCAAAGATTAAGCATTTTCTGACCAGCAGAAGAGTTTAACTGGATTATCTGTGTGTTAGCATCATAGCCACAAAAATAAATATTATAATGAAGCAATATATCTCAACCTATATTGTGGAAAAAAAATATGGTTGCTGAGCATAAGAGAAAAGTTCAAAGCTGACAGCCTGGGAGCAAGTCACTCTGTCTGCTATGAAGCTATAACAGAGAATGGTATGTAGTATCATGGCACACAGACCTTTTCTCTCAATTTTTTGAGTGAACTACAAGAAAAAAATCTCAATACTTAATTCACATTTGGTATTATTTCTTCAATTTCCACAGGAGAATTTATTTCGCAGACTAAATTTAACTAATTTAAATTAACACAATGACCCAAGCTGCTCTATTCACTTTCATCTCCAGTCAACTTTTAATTTGCATTCCTATTGCCAATAAATACAACTAATTGCACCTGGCCAGAAGCAAAAAATTATCTCTCTGCTTCTCAGATCACTTTCTTTGAATTTTACCACCAGATACCAAAGGAGACAAACAAACAACAGATAACATCCAAATTCCAAGGGAGGACTCATGAACATGTAACCTCCAGGCATCTAATGATTTCCAGGTGCACATCACCAAGTGTCTCATCCTTAATTAATTAGCCAGCTGTCCTGGTTTGTCAGGAGCATCAGAACAGCACAGGCACATCATGAAGGTGTGCTGAGTGGTTGAACTTCCAGTTCTATGTTTGATTAGAGAAAACAGGCAAAGTGCTGCTATAGAAAGAGAGTTTTGTACAAGTAGAGGCAAGCTGAAAATCCAGTTGCAAAATTCCAGTGTTTTCCATGAAAAGTACAGCAAGTCTTGTTCAAAGTCAAATGCATGAGTTTTTTCTTAGCTCAGTAATCAGATCAGGGAACACGTAAATTGCAATAGGAATAGCTGGATAGTCCTCAGGGTAAAAGACCACATCCCCTGGCAGACAGCTCACTTTTCTTTAGAATGTGATAAATGAGAACGTTTTAGACTATCTTCCTTATTCAGTTTGTTTTTCTTTAGTTTTAAAAGTACACATCTCTATTTTTTCTTCATGATACAAGCTAAAGCTAGAAGGAATTTATTACCATTTGTTAGAGAAGTAAAATGTTAGAGATGAACCTTGCAAAAAAAAGGAAAATATTGCAAATGTCTCAAGAAAATGGTTTGATGATCCACTGGAGCATGAGAATCTGAAGTAAATATAGAGAATGGGAAGTACAATGAAAGTTTTTGGAGCAACCAGATCTATTAGTCAACAGAGGGCAGGTTGTTAAAAATTACCATGCACTGGGTAGCAGTGATTTACCTCAACCACAAGTTAGAAACAATGCTGGACCAGTCATTCAAATGAGTTTGCTTAATTGCAGTGGATGCAGCTGGGTAGACTCTGAAATCAACAAATTCAAACCAGTTGTGTTTCATCATGTTTGCTACAACCAGAAAGCTTTGAATACGGAAACTGGAAATCTCTGGATTATTTAACACTTTAGGAATTTTTTTTCTTTTTGTTACTAGTTAAGAAAACATCCAAGGATTTTGAGTTGTTTTGTGTTTTCACCAAAATAGAACATTTGACTGAGGCCTGTTTGTTCTGGTGGTCCTAGGGTGTTCAGTTTCCAGTTAAGCAAATATACCTTGTTTCTTCTGTTTTTATATTGAGCTAGGCTGGAGTGGATCCCAACAGATTCTCTTTTAACTAAATCACATTTTGCTAAAGAATCATCCAGGAAGGAATATAGTCTTGCTTCTGAGGCATCAAGGAACAGAGGATCTACCACTGTTCTTGTTTAAGCTTTCGTATTGCTTAGATCTTTTGTTTATATGTTATTTGATTCATTTTTTTTTTTTCTCCCAGCTTTAGTTTATACTTTCTGACTCACTATAATTTTCTCCATTAGATTAAAGAACTATTTACTACCAGGCATTTTCTTCTCAGGAAGGCACTCACATGCTGCAATCAAGTCACTCCTTCAGGAAAACCTCTTAAAGCCCATGGTATAACATTTTTCTATAGCACTTCAATTATGTTTTCAATACTCTCCTTAAAATGTAGACACTTTGGCTAGACTCAATATTCTAGTACTGGCTCTCACTACACTGTGTACAGAGTAAATCCCTCTTTAATCCGACTTGTTAGTCTTTCCTAAATTTCTGGGGCTGGAGCATTTTTGCTGTTTAGTTTTATTTTCCCTATAGGAGTGTTCTGGTAGTCTCATGTCACATTACATTTCGGGTCTAAACCCATGTCTTTTCCTGTGTCACTACTTTCCTGGGAACAGAGCCTGACTCCGTAATTGCTGCATGTATTCAGTTTTCTAGACAGAAGCCCACAATTTAGCTTAGTTGAACATTTATCTCTTAAATCTTTAAATTTGAAATTGTCAAGGATTTAATATTTACTGTTAGAAGACTGCAAAAAAATACAAGTGGCTTCCATCTAGTGCTGATCATCACACATTCCCACAGGAGAATGTGTGGGATAGTGAAAAATAGTGTCCTATTATCCCTTTAACCTTGAAGTGAAGGCAGGGCAGAAGCAGAATTTACTTTAATACATAGGAATTGACTCCTAACTGTCAAATTATTTCACAGACCAAGCAGAAAGAAGCAGGGGAAACAGGGAACTGTTTTTCTTCTTGTGTCTCTCATTACCTCAAAAACATTTTCTCACGAAGATTCTTCTCCATTGTGATGCTTCTGAATTTGTGGAGGGATCAAAAATTTATTTCAGTATCTCGCACTTTGCAAGTTTTCCTCAAAAGCTAAATCAGTATCTCATTTATCCTCTCCTTTTGAGGGACCAGAAATCTAGATCTGGATTTTGCACCCAGAAGCAAGGAAAGGCTGTTTGTGTGAATAAAGAATAAAGTGAAATGTTAATTAAACAGACAATAACTGAAGGCCATAAATTTACCTTCAGAATGACCAAGTGTATATCTTCTATCAGTCATGAGACTCTGCAACTCTAAGGTGATTCTCAATGGAACTGGCATGATCTTCAGATAATTTTGTAAGAAAATTTGAATGCTTTTGAAAAAGGCCTTAGTTCATGACAGAGATTTTTGGTAACTTCTTCTACTGTAATAATGGTAAAAAAAAAAAAAAAAACGTAGAAATAAAACATACTGTTTTGGTTTGCCAACTGCTTATCAAGAAAGAATTTTCAATATGATTTTGCTTCCAAAAGAGAGAAAATAAAACTGGCTCTTGCCTGGTAACTCCAACTTGCATAAAATGTTGTGTCCTGGTCTTAAGATTCATCATTCATCGTCAAGTCTTAATACAAAGTCAGAAAGTGAGAGCTAAACCCCTTCAGTTTGGCAACCCTTTCCTAAAAAGTATCTTCCATAGTAAACTCATCTGTTTTTATCCTAAATTATTATCGTTATATAATAACATAGGGAATATTTTCATTGGCTTTTTGAAGAAGATTAAAACTTCTTATTTCAATGGAGACCTGTCATGTATGTTGGTACTTTGGCAGCCTAATGTAGAACTATTGAAAGACTGAATCTGGAAAATATGGATGCATGGTTCAATTTCCTAGACTATCTTGAAAGGGTTTTCTCATTTGAAGAGTAAATTAAAGATACTTGCATAAAGTCACAAGGGATGGAAATCCAGATCTTAGTCTGGTTTACTGTGGAATTGCTTGTTCAAATATTTATCTTTATTATTGCTAGAGAAAACAGCTCTGCTGCTAAGTAAAAGAGATTTTTTTTTTTCAGTAATTTTCATTGCTCTGTCTTGGCATCTCACTTTAAAATAAAAGGCTGTGGGCTTGATTTACACAGGTCAATTCCAGTTTTAGATGCAGCCAATTTCAGCTAATAAAATAGCCACCGCATTTCTGGAGACAATATCTTTAACTTTGACTATAGTGGGCATCAATAGTCTTGAAAATTCAGCACTGGATTCTGTGAAGATGAGCACCCAAAACTAAGCCATAAAATTTTAGTGCCCTTATTTGAAACTCTTAACTTTACCTGTGCCTTTCATTCTCCAACTGCAAAACAATGTACTCAGACTGTGACCTACCTTACACTCAGCTTGCCCAGCTTGACTAACTTCATATTAGAAGGAATTAGTTATTTTAGTCTGAGATGCCAGAGAACTGCACTGACACCAAAACATTATTAGCTTGCCTCCTTGGGGAAATAGATGGTAATTTTTCTTTGAAGTTATGCATATTGCTTGCTCTGTGTAATGGCACAACAATTCAATGCATGCTTTACCAAAGCTGGCAATACCTGTGGAAGGATCACGTTTCTAGACATCCTCCAGGCTTACCTTCATGACATTACACATAAATATCATAATAGAAAGGAACTTTTTGCCCACCTAACCACAAAATTTATTTTGAATACTTTAGTTACTGCCTGCTCCAGCTTCTAGTCCACATCAGCTTCACTTAATTCAATCTTGGGCTTTCTGCCTTCTTCAGAAGGTGCTCTGTGCTCCAGTGACTATATAGAAAGCTAAGGCTCCAACTACCCTGTGCCACTGATTCAGACCCTCAAATGAATAAATTAATCAGAGAAAATCTCAATCTCTCTTCCATGCCCTGATTATCCAAATTTTTGGAAGTCCTTAAATCCTGCAGTGGGATTTTAAGCTGTTTTTTCAGGTTTGGGATTCAGCCTGCAATCAATCTGTAATAATTTTTCATGTCTTTTTCTAATATGTCTTTTTGTCTTCAGAGCCTGGCAAGTCCTGAAGAGACAGATCTCTGGCTTAGCCAGTAGGAAAAATCTACCTCATTATACCTTCACAGGAAAATCTTAAGACTTTTACTGATTTGAGTAAAGCTATTTTCAATCCTGCCATCAAGGGATCCTGCAAAACAGAAAGACCTTCTCTCAGAACACTTTCTGGGGATATGTGAATATGTGCCTGCTTATAAAGCTCTCTCAACCCTGGGGATGGGGAAGCAAACAGAAACTATGCACTGATATCAGACAGCATAAAAACATATGTCAGATTGCAGGCAGATTGTATTTTCCTGTCTTGTTAAATCTCTGCTGGGGGAGAGAATGGAGACTTGTGCCTGAATTGTTTGCTTTCCTCCTTGTCATTACCCATTTAACAGTTTAAACTCTTCCCTTCTTAATCTGAGGTGACTTACAGAGGTTTCCTATCAAACACAGACACTATACAACACTATATTAGATTATACACTTTGTCAGAAAATTGGCACTTTATACACTAAATGATAGCCTGTGCTCCACAACCATGCTATCATTCTTGCTCTAAGATCTTGTCAAAGTCTATAAATTAAGTGGGATTTGGCCCTGGAGTTATATGAAAAGGAGGGCTGTAGGAAACAAGAGGATGCTGCCTCAACTCTCAGGACTTATTTAAAGAAAAATTCTCTTCCATCTGACCCAGGGCTATCATCTCACCACAGGCTGCCTGTTTTAACCTATACATTACAGAATGAGCAGCAGCATTAGGATACTACCTCATGCTGTTCCTGACAATTGCATCTTGAGTGTCTCCATCTACAGGAACTGCATCTCCTATTGTGATGCTATGCTATCCAAGCTAAAAGAGATGCTCTCCAAGTATGCACCAGATCTGAAACGATAGCCTTGACTGCAGCTCATCTCCACAAGGCAGTAGGTCACTGTTTTGAGAAGCTGAGACACCATTGCTCAGAAATAGCACCCAAGTTACTGCAGAAAAAGGAGGATACACTGAGGCAGATCACCCCTCTATCACATTCCCATGTACATTTTTACCCCAGAGAGGAGTACTGAGGAATCCTCAGGCTGCAGCCCCTTGCTAGCCCCTGAGGAGGTGGAGGAAGCCCTTTGACACTGTCTGGAACTAGAAAGACTCAGTCAGAAAATGGGCAAAAAACGATGCTCTGATGCAATGTTCTTGGGACGTCTAATGACTTCCATTTAGATGTGAATATCTCACAGTAACTGGGCTAACTCTGACTATAATTTGGTCTGGCAGCCTCCCAGACAGAGAACTAAATGCTGTCTTCACACTTGCAGGTATTTTTACTTCGGGGCAGGTAGCTGAACCATCTACAGAGTTCTTTGCTATTCTTAAAAAAGGACACATCCAATTTCAAAGTAATTATTAGGCTTGCATGGTGCATTGGTTTCAGGCAGATAAGGTGTGTGCAAACCACATAAATGATCACCCAAAACCCAGTAGTGCTGTGCTCCTGAGCTGTTCAAGGACTCAAAGCCTCATAGCTTTGCTGCAGAATGCAAGTGAGGCTATATTTGTGTGCAAAATAAATGCAAAAGAAACACGAATAAATTTGTAGGAACGTACAAGTCCTTCTTCAGGTCTGAAACAGAAGCAGTAAGATTTTGAGTTAATGACAAATAAGGAAGGTTTTTTTTCAAGTGCAAATGAAGTTTGAGCAAAAAACACCTTGTAGAGAAGCAGGAGCAGGGTATCAGAGCTCCCCGGTTTGGGGCCACACACCCTGGGCTCACACTCAGGGCACAGTGCTCCTCTCCTGACAGCCCTGCCAGCGCGGATTCACGGGGCAGAAGAGCGCTAAAGGCGGCACATTTTCCCTCTGCGGTGTCCTCTAAGAGCCTTCCTGTGGCCGGCAGCCCGAAGGGAAAGCGGGTGCAGCGGCAGCATTGCCAAGCGAATAGTGGCAGTGCTCTCTGGCGGCAGCGGCAGCGCACCCGCCCGCAGACATGCAGCCAGCAGCATAAATATATAGGCAAGCACAGATATGCATTTTAAAACCTGCGGAACTTGGGCAGATAAAACTCCAATTAAAGTCCCAGCACAGGAACAGCGCTTATTTTCAAAAGCTTTGTGGAAAACGCTTTTACGCTCTGTCATGCTGGCACTTTTTTTGTTTGTTTGTTTTACATAGAAATGGATGCCACAAGCAGAAAAGAATGCTTTCCTGGCTCTAAGTTAATGCCCACCTACCAGTCTCACCATCATGAAAACTCAGCAAAATAAGAGAACAGGTCTCTCATAATGGCTGTAATCTGCAGATTATATATAGCATATATAGATATATAGCCCTCTGATGAGGTTCAGAGTACCACAGTAAAGGAAATATGCATAATAGATGGGTCAGCTGCAGAGAGGTCAAGAGGCTTGTAAGTTGAAATATAGCAAGGAATATTGAATTTTTTTCTCTACCTCCTACAGAAATGACAGATTTGCAAATGCCAGAAGCCACATGCCAGTGGCACTTCTAACAGGGTCAAAAAGGATCACAGAAGGGTGATCCTGTGTTGGAAGGGATCTCTTGAGCTCATTTGGCTCAACCCCACTGCTGCTCAAGCAGGGCCACTTAGAGCTGGTTGCCCAGGACTGTGCATTCTCTGTTAATGCTTCATCACCTCACTGTAAAAAAGTATTTACTGATGTTCAGATGGAACCTCATGTGTTTCAGTTTGTGTCCATTGCCTATTGCCCTGTCAGGCATGTACTTCCATGTTATAATGTACACCAATACTCCACATTTCACAGCACACAAGCCTTTTCTACATCCAAACTCATTTATACTGTCCATTTGGATGCTTTAATCTAACACTGTTGCTGCGTGCAGAAGCACTTGACCAACAGCCTGTTAGAGGGAGTACCTATCCTTCATGAGTGTGTTTTATTTTGTTTAAATGGGAGTCAGGCAAACAAGAAGACTTTTCAACAACTTAATGAAATGTTGCTGTGAAAGCTTTCTTTGCCAGTGAGATGTTTTTCTAATACATTAATAATCATAGTTATGTGTTTTCAGTTCTCAGCATTTACTCTGGCACCTCTGCCAGGGCTTTCTGGCAGACCTGAGCATGCACTGACTATGTACTGAATCAAGCAAAGGCAAGTGGGGCCAGAAGCAGAGGCTGCACATATATATGCTCAACACAACCTCAGCAAACAGAATACTGCCAAAGGAATGGGATGACATGGTATTGCTGGCTTGAAGGGCAGGCAGGCAGCACCTGTCACAAGACTTCAGTCTATACAGAATATAGAATTAGACATTTTAAAAGTAAAAAAAACCTGCTAGAATACAACTAACTAACGATTCTTGAATTCAGTCATGTACATTTTATACCAGAGAAACTCAGCTGAAGCCAGAAGACAAGCAACAGGCATCATTTGAATTCACAAGCCTATAACTCAGTGTGGACCTTACTCTCACCTATGAGAGTGAGACTGAAACAAGGTGGCTGGAGAAGTAAAATAATAAGAATAATAATCTAAATATACAGAGTTGGTTCAGACTTAAGCTACCACATAGCACTGACTGTTCAGGCATAGGCTCACAGCTCATAGTAAATGTGGAGATCTCAACTTATCTCACAAAAAGATTGACACTGTATCAAAACTATTTGTGCTTCTCATAGGCTAAAGGAGTACCTAACACTAACCTTAGTATACATGGGATTTTTTTTTTCTCACTGGGTCAGTAATATTCCCACTGAACTCACTGAAGTGGATCTAATTAAGCCAGGCAAGCTGTTTTACATTAGCTGGATGTCCTTTTTCACTCTCCACAAAATACACATACTTCTTCAAGATTTGTGTGGTTTGCTTTGAATACCCAGTATTAAAAATTAAACACTTCACACTGATTTCTTTTAAATAAGTCATTAAAAAAATCCACAGCCAGTGCAGGAACAATCAGAGAAAAGGAGAACAGAAGAAAATTGTGTTAAAAGATATCTGTCATAAACTCTTCACTTGTTTTTACATTGATCTCTCCAGAATCAACCTGGTAGAGCTGGGACAAGGACCTTGGTCCCCAGAAGTAGATATCAGCAATGCTTCATGCTGTAAGATTCACAGCAGGTTTTACTGTTGCTATGGTTATTCAAATCTTCTGTTCAACAGGGGAGAAATAAATTCTCCAGTTCTCTGCAACACATAATAACACAGCCATCTCACTGTCAGTCTCTCCACATGGGGGTGGGCTTCAACAACTTCACCCTAAACTAAATATCAAATGGAGGTTATTTAAATATTTAAGAGAAATTAAAAGCAACAATTACAGAGGAGAGGAGAGGAGAGGAGAGGAGAGGAGAGGAGAGGAGAGGAGAGGAGAGGAGAGGAGAGGAGAGGAGGAGGAGAGGAGAGGAGAGAGGGAGAGGAGGAGGAGAGGGAGAGGAAGAGGAGAGGAGAGGAGAGGAGAGGAGAGGAGAGGAGAGGAGAGGAGAGGAGAGGAGAGGAGAGGAGAGGAGGAGAGGAGAGGAGAGGAGAGGAGAGGAGAGGAGAGGAGAGGAGAGGAGAGGAGAGGAGAGGAGAGGAGAGGAGAGGAGAGGAGAGGAGAGGAGAGGAGAGGAGAGGAGAGGAGAGGAGAGGAGAGGAGAGGAGAGGAGAGGAGAGGAGAGGAGAGGAGAGGAGAGGAGAGGAGAGGAGAGGAGAGGAGAGGAGAGGAGAGGAGGAGAGGAGAGGAGAGGAGAGGAGAGGAGAGGAGAGGAGAGGAGAGGAGAGGAGAGGAGAGGAGAGGAGAGGAGAGGAGAGGAGAGGAGAGGAGAGGAGAGGAGAGGAGAGGAAGGGTTTCTGATGGGTTCCTTGCAACTCAGCTTATTTTGTGAATCTGTGATTCTGTATCAAGGAAGGCTTCAAATCAAACTGTTCTCTGGTGTCAGAGAACTTTCTCAGGTGTCTTCATTTCAGCATGCCATGTTCGAGGGCACTTTTGTGCAGTGTTTTCAGCCCCATTATTCAGGCTCAATTCCCAAACTGGGGATGCATTTAATTGTTTCATCCAGACTCCAAAATACCCCATCACTGTGTAGGGAGGGTCATAATCTCTGCTTTCCTGTTCCTATTCAGCAATTTTCCTCTTATTCATCTGAGGTCACATTAGTTTTCAGCAACAGTGTCACACTGAGAGCTCTTGTTCAGTCAATTATCCATCCGGACTTCTAACTCCTTTCAGGGTCACTGTTTCTCTGGAAGCAAGCTCTGCATGTGAAGCCTGTTTTCCTTGTTCCCAAACATACAACCTTGCACTTGTGCTGGTTAAATAAGAACCACTTTCCAAATTAACTAGACTGATCTGTCAAACTGATTCAACTTTACCACTGTTTACTCCTACTAATGCTGCATTCTCTGTCAATTTTACAGACACTGATTTTCTCACTTCTAAGCCATTAATAAAACCTCTGAATTCTATTAGATTGAAAAAGATTCCCATGGAACCCAGCTGGAAATACCCTCTGTGAATGATCATTTCTCATTTACAATTCCTTTTTTGAAATTCATCAGACAATTATAATCTATTTATTATGTGCTACATTAATCTTGCATAGTTCTAATTTTTCAATTGGAATGTTATGTGGTATGAAGTCAAATGCTTTTGAGAAGTGCAGGTAGATGTCAACACAGCTCCTCTTATCAGCCTACTTTGTCAAAAAACAAAGCTGTGTTTGCTTAAGCAGATCTGTTCTCCATAAAGTGAGATGTGCAACAGTTGCTGCATAAGATTCTGGATTGAAACAATTCTGCATTCTTAATGAGCAGTGAGGAACTGTAGAAACCCAATTTAAATGGAACACAGACCAGTTGCATTTTCTTACCGCCAAGCCCAAAGGTTTTCAAATCACAGCTCACTGCATTTTTCTGTAATACATACTATGCTAAAACTCGAAGTGTATGTGGATAATGGACTCATTTTGGATCTCTCAGCACTTCAAGCCACAAACACTTACCTGCTCTGCAGTATAAGGAGATGAGTGGACTGAACAGCATATATTCTTACTCCCTTCTCATCTGTTTAACTAGTTCCCGTTCATCATCTCTAAGGAGTCCTTGTGGAAGTATCTATATCAGCATTTAGAGAACATGTCCTATAAGGCAATAGAATATATCTTGTCTTCATGACATTTGATGAGAAATCTAGAAGATAGTTTCAGCTTAAAGGTGTAATTGACAGGGAAGAGAAAATACAATGTAGGGTTCATGGGTTGAGATAAGGGCAGGGAGAGATCACTTACCAAAGGCTGTCATGGGCAAATTAGGCTAGAATTGGGGATATTAATTTAATTTATTACTAACAAAATCAGAGCCAGATAATGAGAAGTAGAGTAAGACCTTAAAAACACCTCCATACCCCTCCCTCCTTCCCAGCTCTACCTACTCTCTCAGTGGCACAAGGAGACAGGGAATGGGGGTTATGGTCAGCTCATCACATGTTGTTTCTGCTGCTGCTCAAGGAAAGGAATCCTTCCCTTCCTCCACCATGGGGTTCCTCCCATGGGAAACATTTCTCCGTGAACTTCCCCAGCCCGAGTCCATCTCACAGGCATCAGCTCTCCATGACCTGCTGCACAGGGTTCACTCTTCCATGTGCTGCAGTCCTTCTAGGACAGGCTGCTCTGTTAG
Organism: Erithacus rubecula; assembly: GCF_903797595.1. Taxonomy (NCBI): domain Eukaryota; kingdom Metazoa; phylum Chordata; class Aves; order Passeriformes; family Muscicapidae; genus Erithacus; species Erithacus rubecula. Next base: position 41,577,990 of record NC_136688.1, on the reverse strand, counting down.
CAAACCTGCTTCAGCCTGGGCTCCTTTCTCTGTGGGTCTGCAGGTCCCAGCCAGGAGCCTGTCCCAGCACAGGTCTCCCATGGGTTCACAGCCTCCCCTCAGGCATCCACCTGCTCTGGCATGAGTCTCTGCCATGGGCTGTGGGTGGATCTCTGTAGCTCCACCATCCTCATGGGCTGCAGGGGCACAGCTGCTTCACCACAGGCTGCACCACAGGCTGCAGGGGAAGCCCAGATCTGATGCCTGGAACCTCCTCCCCCTCCTTCTGCACTGACCTTGGGTGTCTGCAGGGTTGTTCTGTCATGTATTCTCACTCTGTTCTTGTCTCGACACAATCACAAGCATGCAATCACTTTTTTTTTTTTTTCCTTTTTCTTTTCTTCTTCTTAAATATGTTAACACAGAGGCTTTACCACCATTTCTAATTGGCCTAACCTTGGCCAGCAGCACATCTGTCTTGGAATCAGCTGGCATTGGCTCTGCTGGACATGGAGGAAGCTTCAGCAGCTTCTCACAGAAGCCATCCCATGCTGCAGCTCCCATGCTACCAAAATCTGGCCACACAAATCCAATACAGTGTTGGACATCCTTGATTTGGTGTTGGTTTCTTATAGAGAAACGTAAAACACAACTGAGTAGAAATGGGGAAGAAAACAGATTAATCATAACATTTATAATGTTATAAAACATTATAAGCAAATTTGAGACCATCCCCCAGCTAATCCTTCAGTACCTGATTATGGTTTCAGATGTCCTGAAGCCCTTTAGATACACATGTTCTGCTATTATATAGACATTTGGCAATTATTACTATGGCTGCTTGTTTGACAAAAAAGAAAAAATTGAAGTAGATAAATAAGACCTAGGATAACAAAATATATCATCCACCCATTATCCCCTCAATGTATGCATCCTGCTGGCACGGTTCAGAGTTCATTTACATGATAGATGCTTCTACTTCAGCCTAAAGCAAGGTTGGCCTTCATGTCATTTCCTGTCAGGAGCTGCTGGACCTCAATTATTTATGTGAGATAAATGATGTAATAAAAACACACTTTGCAGTCCAAAAGCCACCTTCATCAACTGTAGAATTCCTGGCTTACTGTTTGATCCCCCCCAAGGCACTTGCCACAGTAAAATAAATTATTCTGGTACCTAAGCAACAGAACATCCACTTATTCTGCTCCTCATGAACAGCCTAGCTGCCTCAGCCATCACAGCTGCTTTCTTGTTCCCTCCAAACCATCCTGGCAAAAGTTAACATGAGAAAGAAGAGGAGGGTAACTTGTAAAGCCTGTGGCCAATTCGCCACCTCAAGGAGCTAAAACTGGTTAGGCCTTACTGAACTGACCCATATTACACTCAATTCTTTGCTCTGCTGACTGGGGAACCATCTAAGGAGGAAAGGGGCTAGAAAAATTTCCTAACAGTGACAACTTCTTTACCTTCTTACTTTATCTAGACTGCTGATGAAGTGAACAAGAGCTTACAGGGCTGACTAAATCCAGCAAGAAATTAAAATCACCAGAAATCAGTTAGTTCTGTCACAGAGCAATACTCAGTGAAATCAAAAACTGTACAACAACAAATTAATTCAAGTCTATCTCCTCTGTGTGCACTTTCTCAGTTTATGTATATAGGAAAATACCCCATGGGGTGTGGCAAAGATTAAACTATTAATGTGTTGAATTTGAAAACCTAAAGTGCTATTAAGTGCTAGACTGATTATTTTAATCAACACTGTTTTCACACCATCTGCAGTTCTGTGGGTACAAATGTAACTGTGAAATTATATTCCAGGTATACAGAATCTCTCTCCACCTCTCAATTTGTATTCCATCATTAGCACAGCATCCAAATGCTTGAGATGAAATCAGATTCAACTGCAGGATGAAACATGAAAGAAAATGCAGTATGATCACATTTCTTCTTTTGAAGGGCTCAGACTATTGTCAGGTAGTCAGTTGAACATGAGACAGTTTTGATGTACATAGTCTTGATATTCTTGTGTAGGAGCCACAAGGAGGGGGGTGAAAAAGGTAGGCTTTTTAATTTTCATTTTCCACAGCAATACAGTAACTGGAAAAATCAAAGTTTAGACAGAAGCTTTCAGCTCTGAAACAGCAGAAAGTCACATACTTCATATTTTCTATTTACAGGTTAATGCTTTAAAAATAAAGAGGATGAAATATTTTATTAATTACACACAATAAATGCCCTTTGTAACGTTAAGAGCAAAGCAGCCAATAGATAAATCAAAAGAGAAAGGATTTAGCCCCAAATCTGACAGGGCTTGCTAAATAAACAGCACTGGAGTGCTAAGGAATTGCATCCTGAATTTTGTCTGGTGTTGCTCTGCACTAATAAATAGTTTTGGATCATGCTCCTATATGTTACAGCTGTGGTAAAGATTAGCTCTTAACCTTGATAGCTATGGACAGAATGGCACCTTCACCAATTCTTTTATTACAGCCCAGTCTGCAAAGCCAGTGGAGCTACAGGGGAGAGGACAAATCATGAAACAATCAAACTGTTATGAAACCTGCAGTTACAGAGAAAGTAAAGCTCTTAGAGGGGTACAAAAACAATAGCTATCCTGTGTCAGTGGGAGCAAATAAGTGGAACTAGGCTGCCAAAGAGGTTTAAGTCTTATCCCTTCCCCTCGTCTTCCTTCCACTGCCTTCTCTCTTTTCTTCTGCAGTAAGATGTGTTCAAAGATTCTAGAGCCTGAGTCCTTTTTGTCCATGAACAAATATATCAAAAAGGCTGGAGATTTCTATCCAAAAATGCAAAAAGATTAATTTGTTTCTGAATTTACATCTGCAAATCTTCACAAGAAGCAATCTGTGTAACCTCCATGAATTAAACATATTACAGTCAAAAGCCTTTGGCACCAGCTGGGGATTAATAGCCAACTGGAAAGATGATGGCTTGAAGAAAGTTGAGCCATCATTAAGCCCATGTTCTAATGCCAGGGTTATTGCCAATATAGGCCTTTTAAAAAGTGCTGAAGAAAGTAAATATTACAGAGTAATTAGTTTCTTGTATTGAGCCAGTACCCTTCCTAAGGGTTTCTGCAGTCTTGAGGAGTGATGCTTTTACTCTTGACACATTTTTCCAAAGGTCTTTAGGAACCAAAGCCTGGATTACCTCATACTTGGAATGTCTTCTGGACCCCAGAAATGATCCAGCTCTTGTTTTGGTTGTGATGGACCACTGTAGGTTATTGCCAACTGGTAATGGTTGGAAAAAACCCACTTTTAAACCCACTTTCTCATATCCAAATGCACTACCACAGTGTAGAAAGTCTATTTCTTGTTTGGAATGATTTTTGGGAACACCTGTGGATCTGTATAAAATTCAGTGATATTATAAATGTTGAAAGGCCAAGCTTCTGTAAATGGCCTAATCTTGGTTATATGGACAAGGACTGGATGACCAAATGGAAAATACTTAGTGATGTTAAATTGCAAAAAAAATTATCAAAATGGTACATCATCTTTCTGTTGGAAAACCATGAGATAATTATTGCTTTTTTAGACCAACGCAAATGAGAAAAAATTAAATGTGCATATATTCAGGTTATTAATTTGTAACTCCTTATGGCACCATTTTTACCTGTCACCATTCCATATTCTTGCACGTTGCAGTAAGTACTAGGGAACAACAAAAAGTGCAAGTGCAGAGTCTGGGGAAGAACAGCAGAAGTCAGTGGTATGTAAAAAGAGCTCCTGCAATGAAGGGTTCTCTTGCTGAAACTCTTTGGCTGTAAAATGATGCAACCTACTTTCACTAAACAAATACCTCACTACGCTGTGTTCCCTGTTACTCCTCTTGAACCAATTATTACAGCCTCTGGCTTTGCTGCTTCATGGTAACTTTTCTGAACAAAACCATGACTATATGAGAGGTTTCCAACGGTGCTTCCATAGCATTGAATCACAGTCAAGAAATTTGGCTTCATATACCATAAAACAAGTAAGGCAATTATATTGATTTAAAATTATAATTTAAAAAAAAACCAAAAAAAAAACAGGGAGTGATAAAAACCAGTACCTGTATATCAGTCCAAAATGTCAAGCCTTTCTACATGCAAACTTTTCCTCAAACTCCTTATTTGTGTTTTTTTGTTACATGTCTCTCAAATTCAGTGAAGTCAGAAGAAAATGTGCCTCATTCTTGAGTAATATGGCAAGACCCACAACAAAGCAAGAATTAATATATGCTTCTCTCTTTTGACCAGTTTAAGCTGAATCAGAATGAGAATACTTTATTTAAGGACAGCCTTGTTATCCATGGTTAAATCAACCTAATCAAATAATTGAAGAAGATAACTTAGGTCTTTGATGTGGGACAGAAAAGATTTGACATGCAGCCTCATTTGTTTTTGGGTGTTCTGGCAGTCATAGTTATTTGAAGCATCTCAGTTGTTGGCTGATACAAAACTCCACAACACCATTCATATAAAGAATAAAAAACTTGGTTTAATTCAGAATTGAACCAATTTTAAAGCTTCCACTAGCATTTTCCCACCACTTCCCCATCTATATATAGTCCCACCCCTTTTATCAGCTAATGGAGGCCAGACAAGGGCAGAAAAAGAAATTATTCTAGAGAACTTTCAAGCTTTTTACACTTTTTTCTCTTTTTCTTTTTTTTCTTTAATATTGTAAGGCTTTAAATGGGTAGACATAGGAAATGAATCATCTGGGATTTATGCCATCAGGAATACAAACAGGAGAACAGTTTCTACAGGAATCGAAGTAAAAGATTCATCTGACAAATGAATTCAAGCTAAAGCACAATTTAGGCTTCTAGAGGAAATCCACAAGTTTGCAATATTTCACTTTTTTTTATAGGCCCTTTATTGGACATGTTAGCTAGCACATTCTTCTATATTATTAATCAGTTTCAGTCCTCTTCACTTTGCTTTACCGATATGAAGAAAAATGGGCACTTCATTAATCAGCTTCAGTCCAGTAACCAGTAAGGCAGAAATTTCACTGACTAGATTTTAATGTGTTGGCTGGAGAAAAAAAAAAGCAGACATAAAAATAAGCAAAACTGAAAATCATCTGATGTATATAACTCCTCCCAATACAGGCAACTACATAGTCTTAGTCATTACTAATAACTATAAACATTTCAGCCTTGGTTTTTTGGGTTTTTTTCTACATAAGAAGTCCTGTTAAAACTTCGATCTTTTGAAAATAATAGGGATTTCACATTCAGTCAAGGTATGTTTATGCTAACAAGAGATAGGCAGAAATTCTGTATCAGTGACACAAAACAATGTAAAGGAAAAATCAAGGTTTGGGAAGTTCTAGCTGGCAGTTGAACCTCAAAGGGTTGCACCCACAAAGTGACAGGTTTAGCCCTACCTGTTTACTTTGCTTAAGTCAGCTACATAAGGAAATCACTGCAAATGCCTGTGGGTAAATAAAAAATGTTCATAACAGCTAATTTCTGAAAAAGAGTCACAGTAATCACAATAGTCACAGAAAAAATTAGAAAAATATATTTCCCAAAATATCACTTTCTATGTATTTGTTTCATCATCTTGGATTAAGCTTGGTTGTCATGACATGGAAGCTTAAAATATCTGCTGCTGGACTTGGCAGGTCCAATGAAATATTTGAATAAACAGCTTTTACAAATACAAGGTATTGCAGCAAGATCATTCAATGCAGCTATAATCTGGTGCAGATTCTTCAAATTCACCAGGAAGATAACACTATTGTAGAAATGATGCAATTATATTTTCCCAGCAGGATTCCAAAGACCAAATTTATCTATTTCCAGATCCATAGTGGCATCAGCTATGTGGAGAAGACAATTATCCTTGATCATATATTGTACTTGCTTGTATCTCTGTGACAGGGACCAAACAGTGTTCACTTTTACAACCCTGTGAAGTGGTTAAGCACCATCTACTCCAACTTCTAGAAAAGAAAAATAAGGCACAGAGTTGGGATAGTGAGAGAAAAAAGTATTATAAGTCTGTAGCTAAACTGGGAGAAGAACCAAGCAAGCACTTTCTACTCCTAATTTGGGCTCTGTCACCCAGTGAGATATGAAAACTGCAAGTGCAGAAGAGATTACAGGAGACCTTGCCCCTGATAAGTCACAGTTGTACTGATCACCAAAGAAGAGGAACAGCCTTGCCCTTAATGGGTCAGAGCTGTGACTAATAAAGATCAGTGTGATAAAAGGGGTGGGCTGGCTGGTTACAGGGTTCCTGGAGGAGGTGGAGGAGCCCTGAGGAAGAAGGAACAATCCAGAGGGACACAAAGAAGAATGAAACAAGGAAGAGAGAGTTGCTGCTGTGTAAGCTCTGCTATGGGATCAGTCTGGGTGTGATGGAGTCAGAGCTGCTGCTGGTCCTGCAGTCTCAGCTGAGCTGGTGAAAGCTGTGTTTAGAGCCTGCAAACCAACACCTGCAGTCACAGTCCAGCAGGAAACAGCCAGCAGTCTGCAGGTGGACCCTGCAGCAGGAGCTTGCTGCAGTCAGTCAGGATGGCTAAGCTGTACAGAAGAATAAACTGGGATCCTTTTCATGTTGTTGAATGAGAGTCTGTGTTTTCTAAGGGTAGAGATTTCTACCCTTAACGAGAGGTCTGCTGCAACAAAAATATTACTGGTGGGAGACAAGTGAAACAATATAGATACCAAATAAATACTACATAGTTACTTCATAGTCTATGTCTCTAAGTTCTGTTCTCTAAAACTCCTACTGTCATCTCCCCCATGTCTTTCTCTCTGCAGTCAGAATCTGAATAAAGATCTAAGAAATCTATTTAACATTCTTCCCATTTCTAATCTTCTGTTGAAAAGATTAGCTAGTTGACATCAGTGCAACTTCTTTCAATGCAGACTTCTGTCATAACAGAGGAACAATAAAATCATTACATGATGAGAAAAAAAATCACTGACAAATCTTTCCATTTTTTTATGTCCCTCTTTTTCACATTTCCATTTTCTATTTTTTCTTTCCCTATTGAATGTCTGCAACGAATCTCATCTATTTTTGTTTTTAAAGTATTCTAGTCCAGTATTCTCCCTTCTCAACCTTTTTTCATGTGTTTATTTTTTTTTATATGGAATCACATTCTTTGCAAGCCTGTTCCCAAGTTGCTCATTTTCAGGTGATTTTTATCATGCTTTCTGCCAGTAACAGAAAATTGTCTTCCTTATGTTATGCTAGTGCATACTAGAGTATGCACTTCATAATTTAAGTTAGTTCATGCAGGGGTCACCTCAACATTCTCACTGTTTCAATTGGAAGAATCTAGAGCTTATCACACCTCTTCCATATTATTCATGTCTTTGTGATTTGCTGTCATTCTCAAACCCTCCTATTTTAAATTCCCTACAGGAGCAATTTCTTCCTGCTGCAGCTGCACAATCTTATGCCATCCTGTACTAAGCAACATTGATAACACTGTTCACCTGGGGTAAAATTTGCGATTTCCTATCTGGAGGAAAAGCTCTCTAAAAACACAGACAAATTCACTTGACTACAAAGAACTTATATAGATTCATCTAAAACATACATCACAGAAACAAAAGAAAGCAGAGTTGATTTCTTCTTTACCATGTCACAAATCAGACTGAACTGTTACCTTGTTTTTTCTTAGTCCTTGAGAAATGCAAAGTGAACACTCTGTGTTGTAGGGAAAAAAACCCCAACAAACAACTAAGCAGATATGTGGGCTAACTATAGGATCATTCTGTTCAGGCATGAAAATATTTCTATTTTAGTTTTTCTTCTGGTTCAATAATTATGAAAGTGTCTTTCTACCCAAAGTCCCTTTGGAAACCTCTGCAAACAGAATTCCTGGATAATATATGCTACAGAGAGCATTACTGGAGGTGAGAACATGAGCAAAACCAAATGATATGAAAGCATCCATATGAAAGTGTCAATTGATCTATGACTTTAAACCTCAAAACATACAAACTCTTTGTACTCCAGTCAACAGAAACCTTCCCTTTTATAGCTCTTCCTTCCTGAAGGAACCTATTGATAGGGCAGCAAGGCAGGTTATCAGTGCAGCACTTCCCTGAAGAATAAAGGCAAATATTAACTACATTCTCAGATTCCATAGCATCTCAAACCTTACTACAGGAGAACTAGCAAAAGTGGCTGAACTGCTCTAGTCTGTATCTTACTGCCAAGTTTGGCTGCAGATACAATAAAAACTGGTCCTATCTGCCATCTGGAATTAATGGAAAAGTAGTGTGGAAATTCTGCAGAGCAATAAAAGATAATTCAGTTTTAGAAAAATCTTGTCCAACAGCATAAGCATTTCTCAGTAATCACTCAGATTCATATATAAGGCATACATATATATCTGTAATAGACCAAAGCATGCAGAGGATAGTCCAGAGCTGGGCAAAGGAAAGTTGAAATGCATTCCTTTAGGAAGGGCATGGAACCAGAGTATTCAACATATTCAAGCAACATTCAAGTATCCTTTTGATTAGTTTATAGAGACGTGTCATTTACTGACACAAGGCAGCACTCTTGTTTATACCAAGTTATCATTCATGTCCCTCACATTTGAATGCAAAATGGAAATCACAGAATCAAAGAATCACAGAATGGTTTGGGTTGGAAGGGACCATAAAGATCATCTAGTTTCAACTCCCCTGCCATGGGAGCAGGTTGCTTAAAGCCCCATCCAACTTGGCCTTGAACACTTCCAGGGACAGAGTATCCACAACTCTTGGGGCAACCTGTTTCAGTGCCTCACCACCCCCACAGTAAACAATATCTTCCTAATATTTAATCTAAACCTACCCTCCTTCAGCTCAAAGCCCTTACCCTTGTCCTGTCACTTCATGCCCTTGTCAAAGGTTTCTCTCTTTCTTGTAGGCTCCCTATAGGTACTGGAAGACCTAATTCAGTCTTCCCAGTTGTTAGGACAAACAATTCCAATTCTTTCAGACTTTTCTCATAGGAGAGATGCTTCATCCCTCTAATCATCTTGGTGGCCCTTCTCTGGACTTGCTCCAACAGGTCAGTCTTTCCTGTGCTGGGGACTCCAGAGATGGATGCAGCACTCTAGAGATAATGAGATAGCTTTAGTACCTGCTGGCTTTTCTGTATTAGAACTATCACTCAAGTGAGTCACACTGTGTAAAAAAACAGAATAGAAAAAATCATCAATTAAAATGAGTATGGAGAGTATGAAGTTTTTTGCTATGTCCTTACTTTCATTTCTAAGATTTCTTTTAATAGAGTTATAAAAAAATGCTACAAGGTGACAATGAGTACATAAAATTTGAAAATTTATCTCCACTAGGCAGAAAAGGATAACTCATAATTTAAAAAGAAAATTGTCATATCAAATTTGAGCTATTTTATATATTCTCTAATATATCACAAGGAGAAAAAAGAGATCACAAGTAGAAACCTTCTATGAGTGAAGGTTAATTCTCTCAAACTTGACTGATCAAAACATGTTTAAATTAGAGTGGGATTGTTACTAATCTCAGGAGACCAGAGGAAGTGAAAGAAAGGAACAATTACTGCTTCCTTATCTAAAAGCCATAAAACTTTTCTTTTGTGCTTTTATAATTTTTGTGTTGAAGAATATGTGAAGCACACTGAACAAAAACAGCTATAAAATAACTTCCTTGGTTAAATGCATTTTATGAGGAAAGTTTGTCAGCTGAATCACTAGAATCAAGTGGGGCAATTGTGCAAAACTTCAAAATTGACCTTTAGGCTTTACACAAATTGTCCTTGTCCCATCATTTTTCTCTCTTTAATGAACAGAAATACGGGCTGGTATAGAGATAGTAGTTATCAGAGAAAACAGTGAGGTTCTGGAACAACATTAAATACAGAAGTACCATAAATCCCCCCAAATAATACTTCTAAGCAGCAGCTGATCAACACTTGACATGGCAGTGGCCAGCAGTATGTACCCTCCATCCACAATATTCCTTTCAGTATCATATTCTCATTTGTTCATATCTAACACATCTACCAGACAGCAGATATTTTTCAGTCTGGCCTACAGCTCTGAATAGAATATGGTTGCCACTTAGCAAGGAGCATTACAATAGAATATAACCTGTGTAGCATATTTGTGTTTATAGCTGTTGTTTCTTTAATTAATGCTTTTCACTTAAGAAGACTATGATTCTGTACCAAAGAGCAGTCCAGAATGTAATAATAAACAGTAAGTATGTCCACAGACCGGCTACAATTCTCTGTGGTGTCCTCTGCATTTTTTTCTTATATATTTCCTATACCTAATGAAAATTGTAGGGAAAAAACATCTCACACAAAATGTTTTCCAGAAGTCAGATAAGAGAAGATTAGTTCTAATAAATTTTATTAATTCTAGAAACCTTTTCCAGGTTTTTTTGTGCCATTCACTTAGACCCTTACTGAGTGAAAAATTCTAAAGGGTTTACCAGAAACTTACCTTACTACATAAGGATCTCAGATCCTGATTCTGAGACACTGCAAAATATTTTGTCCTTTCATTTTATATTGGTCTTTGAACTTTGACACAGCATTCACATGACAGCTTTTTATTTAGATGTTTAACTGGGAACTCAGTGTCTATAAAACATTCTTTAATTATCATAGGCAAAACATGTAAATTTTAGAGGTTAATTTGATTTAAAAGATTGATATGACTTTGATTCAACAGGCACCTGTCTTTGATCAATATAAATGACAATGTCTTAAAAATATTTTGTTCTTCATCTTGTGTTTATTTAAGAGACTAATGAGATGATTCTAAATTGACTTTGACCTTCTGCCAAAAGTCAGAAAGCCTAGAAATAGGACAAGACATAAGCTATTAAGTGAACTAGTCAGTCAGACACAGATCAGTCATATAATTGGACACAGTAAGCCTTGTGGGTCCCTTCCAATTCAGGATATTCTATGGTTCTATGATTCTAATCTCTTTCCAATGCGTTTTTTTTAAAAAAGTCAGCATTGCTTCTTTTTAGTACTTGGTGGAATAAGTAGCAGTTACATCAAAAAGAGATGTTGCTATATCTCTAGTCTTCAATACTGATTATGTCAGCTTCTAGGTTTTATTACCTGCCTAGCTTGTATGATAGCTACAAAATCACACATGGATGAATGGTCTTTAAGCTCTTGAACCTTTAAGCACCAGAGCTTTTAAAATCTGGAACGTTTTTTTTCCCAGACCACAAAACTAACAGCTTTCCTTAACATAATGTCTGTTGATTATCTGGTGGCTCCATCAAAGCAAAAAAATTCTACACTGTCACTCATTGGTATTTTGCTGAGAGTATTACAGCTTGATAACTGAATTAATGGGTCAAACTCACCAATTACCTCATTTCCAAAAACTTAGTCTTTAACTGAAAGGAATAACATCTTTACAAAGACTGTATTTTTTTAGTGTTTTTTTATTTACAATAGTGAGACATTTTGAGGAAGAAGTTTCCACTATCGTGCTCAAAGATACCCCTGCCACTGCAGGGAAGGCAGCAGAGCTTGGGAAGGAGCTTGGGAAGGAACTTCTCATTATCCTGTTTTATTTTTATTACTAATAAATTCAATTAATATCCCAAATTTGAATATTTGAATATTTCAGTATTTGGTAAGTGATCTCTCCCAGACAACTCACAATCCCTTTTTATATTTATTCTCTCTGGTCCAGCTGGGGAGGGGAGTGACAGAGCAGCTTTGGAAGGTGCCTGGGACCCAACCAGGATCAAATCACTACAATATCCCATGTTCCTAAATCTGTAGATTTTTCACAGTGTATCATAATCTCAAATTTCAAGAAGAAAAATAGCTATAGGAAATAATAGCCATAAGAAATACCAACTTGGAGTAGATTTTTTTTTTCCCCTTAGAATGTGGAAAACCTTCCATTAAATAAGTTCAATTTTCTTCTCCTGTTGAAGAATTTTCTTTTAAAAAAAAAGTTGTTTTACCATGATCTTTGTTGCCCCATGTGTCCTAAGTCAAGCCTATGAGCAACTGGGAAATAGTAGGCTTTGTCTTGAAGGGTGATGATATCATAATTAATGGATTTTTTTTTCTTTTAATTTTGATCTTTTTGATTTTCTGAATAGCACATGCTGTAGTCTTTCACACATGCAGTCACAGCTAAATGAATTTCTTTACAATACAGAGGAACTGCTGTCTAGAAACATGCACAGTTTGTGCTGATCCATTTCTAAATACTGGTTCATTCTTAACAAAATTTTGAAGCCTTGTGCAAGAGAGCAAAAAAAAAAAATAAAAAAAAAGCTTCTTTCAAAACTTCTGAAGTCAACTGATTTGTGTTGAGAAAAACCTTGCAAATATCATCCCAGTTCTTCCTCAATGTGCTGTATAATTGCAGTCTGTATTCCTCCCCCTGCAATGAATATAAGCAGCACCTGAATATTTTCTTGTGCTTTTATTAGTATTATTAAACAAAATAATCCCCAGAGCTCATATTCCAAAACTTATTTAAGAACATTAAATGGTAGTTGTGTCCATTAAGGACTGATCTGGGTGATATTATGGTGCTAATATTTGTTATCACTGTATGAAAATTATTATAGCAATAAACCCACATCGTTTTCCAAGTGATTCCATTTAATCTCAGCAAAAACAAATAACTTGTCATGCAGAGTACTTTACATTATTAATCCAGTGCTGATAGATAGCCAGAAAATTCATAACTGTCATTCCTCATTTACTCCTTCATGCACACTGATCTGAATCCTCTGCTTGGAAAACTGGCATTGGGTGAGCACCAGCAGACCTGGAGGATCACTTTGAAGCCAGTCAGATGCTCAGAGCATTATCCCAAAAAGACATTTATAACTCTGCAATGAGAATGTGGATGACAGTTCAATGATTGGGTGCAAACAGTGCTATGAATAAACAATAAGGTGGTAAAACAATTGCACATTATTCTCATTTTATAGGCAGACACAGTAAGGCATGGCTTATTATACTTTTGGTCTTGTATTTAGTAGCAAGTCTGAACTACAATAGGAGCTTTCTTCACTTAGAAACAGAAATTGTGTGTCCAGCACAGTGAATTCTGTTACTATTATAGTCTTCTGTGCCCAAAGATACTTAATTTTTATGAATCCATATGCATGAATAATTTTATACCATACCACTGAGCATTTGGGGGTCACTGCATAGAGCTGTGTTGATCACTTGTCTGATAAAAGCATCTATAATACTGGCAAGAATTGTGTCATATAAATAGAATTAAAGTTTGCTATATTATTACTATCTACATTTAATTCGAGATGGTGCTTTCACATTCGTGGGCTTGGAAGGAAATGCATTTAAAAGACACCTCATCATTATATGATAAAAAAAAATTAAAGAAAATACTTGTGTCATTTCTGATCCAAAGTCTATGGGCAGCTATAGCCTGATTTAAGCTAAAGAATATATTTGAACTGTATAATTTTGCACAGTTTTGCATTTGATATAATAAAGCATACCTTTTGCAGCATATGAAAGTGCAACTTTCATTTTGTATCTCATTATACAGAAGAGTAGAGCAAAATTTTCTCCAAAGGCAGTCCCTAAGAAGGCTCTGAAGGAAGTGAGATTTTGATGAGAAGGAACTTGCTTTAAGGTCATGTGTCACCATACCAGCAGGAACAACACAGGAGCATCAAGAATTTCTCCTCAGTATTTCATTCTAACCAGTGGACCATAGTCCCAAATTTCTGCAAGTCAGTTGGTCCTTGTCTGTCACAAAGGCTTTCATTCTTTTATGGACTGCTATCTCATTTCTACACTAATAAGAATGGTTAGAGTACAGTTAGTAATAGGAATTTATGACTTGTATACCCTATTTTACCACTTTTCCAAAGACTCATTAAATCTCTTTTATGTGTATTTTTCCCTGCCTCATACTTTCATTAACTGGAAAAAAAAGAGAATAAAGTCCCATTTTCAACACTACTGCAGCCATGCAGGATCCTTGCCTGACTGATGTTCTTCTAATGAATTATATGTATTGTAAATAAGTACCGAAAACTAGCCCAAGGTCTTCACCATTAATTTTTCATTAATGAAATGCACCACTTAGCTAGTTTGACACTTAAGTGATTCCCATAAATTTAAAATAGAGGTCACCATAAGGAAAGCATTTGAAAGTGCCATTGAGGGAACAAGATAATGAACTATTCACCCTTCCTCAAGCACTTCTAAATTCACAGGCTAGTCAGTTGTAAAATTTGAAAATGAGTAATATTTTAATTCTTAAAGTAGATGCCAAGATTTAATGAAAAAAATAAGTACTCTAATAAGTGAACTTTTGCTTAGAGGCTTTTTCTTCTCTTCTGCTTCCTGCTTTTCTCTCCTTTTACATTCTACAGCAGGAAAATTCTTATGCCTTATTTAGCTCAGTATGTCATGAAAAAATAATAACACCTATATAAGAGAGGAGCCAAGAATAGAGTGGGCTTGGATTTAACCTGTAACATCCTGCTTTGGCTGATTGCAATGGATGGTGGGGCTTGTGAGGCCATTGCTAATAGGCAATATCTCTTCCATGTTCCAGAGAGAGAGCAGCTCAGTCATAAGCTTTGACTCTGCTTTCTCACAGGAAATCTCTGTAATACAGGCCTTGATCCAGGCATCATTTTCTGCTACTCAGCTACACATTGCTAAACAGTAGTTTCTCCTGGCTATATCAGCCAGGTCACTTGCTGATGTCGTTACAATACTACAATTAGGTAAGACTTGAATTGCAACCCTCTGGGCCTGAAAGTAAAGCTGAAACACTGGCATTTCCCTCCAGATCAAAATGTATGTGAGCAGCTGAGTGAAAAAAGCCAAAAACCCATAACCAACAGTACTAAAAACAAAAACTGCAGCAAAACAAAAACAAACAAACCAAACAAAAAACCAAACCCGATGAATAAAAAAAAAAAGCAACAACGACATGGAGGCTAACACAAGTGATCAGAAACTCTCTTTTGGGCAGAAATACTGCTACCTACCCTGAAAGCCTATCTGCTTATCAAGACTGTTGAGAAGGCTGGCATGTCAGAGTACAGCCCACTAACAGGCTGTCTGAGGCAAGATCTGTGCTGTGCTTGCAGCAACCTGCTGCTGCAGTAGTGCTGCAGAGATTGGCCCCAGGAGGCACAGGGGACCATTTCACTGAGTTCTTTCCTATTTTCATTAATGACCTAGCTTTGGCACAAAGTAAATATGACAGATGAAGCCAAAAATACCATGGTCCTTCCTGTGGATTTTTTTTCAAAAAAATCCTAAAACACCAAAACCCAACAAAATAGAGAAATATATAGAATCCAACAGTTCAATTGTAAGGGCACTACTCTTTACTCTCCCATTAAATAAATGTTGCCCAATATGTTGTCTGAACCTACCCATTCACAGCTTTGAACCATTCTCACACATGTTACTGAAGGGTACCAGGGAGAAGAGCTCAGCACCTTCCCAGAGCACAGTGAAATTGTCCCTCAGCCTACTTTCCTCCAAAATAGACAAGCCTAATGTACTCAGCTGCACCTCACAGGGAATTCCTTCCAGCCCTGTCACCAGCTTTGTTGCCCTTCTCTGAATACTTTCATGACTTCCATATCTCTCTTAAAGTGTGGAGTGCAGATCTGCACAGGTGAGGGGAGGCTGAGCCAGTGCTGCAAGGATGATCACCTCTTCTGGCCACCTGGTTACATTGTGTGGGCATTTTTTCTGGTACTTCGGATATGTTAAATTTGCAATGTAAATAGAGATCTGAGGTGTTATTTATATTGCCTTATATAGCTTCTGGATTGAAGAGGCACTGAATCTTTTGAAGCATTCCTTATCAAGAGTTGTGAAACTGGGATCTTAAAATGCTTGAAAGATTATGTACTGTGGATCACTTACTAATTGGTGTGAAGAATGATGCTGTTTAAAGCATCTTAATGAACTACAGCCTACATAAAACCTCTAGCTAAGAAAGTAGCTTTTCTTATTTCTCAATTATTTTCTTATTTCTCAAAATCTTCAATTTTTCTCATCTTCCATCTAAGAAAATTCTATATTGTTGTGTATTTTTATTGTTGATTGTGAGAATACTGAGAATAATTTCTAAGGCGTATCAGATACAACATGATCTATAAAAGACGGAAAGAAGTTTCAGTGAACCCTTATCCAACTCTGATCTGTTCAAATGGTTTGCTTCAGGCTTATTTGCAAGATTTGCAGTTCAAACATAATTTTTCTCTACAATCTGGAAATGATTCTTTCTTTTTAGGTGTGTGACATACTGAGACAAACAAAACTGAGAAAAAAAAATGTGTTCTCACTCTGAGTTTTCTAGGTATTTTGTCATCCTCAGTAAATGTAACACTATCCAAAAGCAGAAATGATTAGCAACTAAAATCTAAAGACTTGAGAAGTTTGCGTGTAGAAGAAGGGTCACAGGCACAAAAAATTGGGATGCTGCTTTTGCCACAAGAGTGAGATAGTAAAAGCATAGTCAGCTCTCTGGGGAGGCATAAATTCTGTCTAATAGTGAAGTCTGAAATATAAGGGCATGACAATATACATAGAAATACAGTAGGAATGTTTGCCTTTCACATTTAGTTGTCACAAATTAATCCATCTTAGGCTATTTTTAAAAAATAATTGAAATACATAAAAATTATCAGTTATTTCAGTGGCCTTTGCAAAAGCAGCTCTTTGTTCATGGCTCACTTTCTTTGGACAGGTGTCCACCAGCAAAGAAATGCCAGGTCTGTGACTGCTAATTAGTTCTCTTTTCAAGAATCTCAGAAGTAAACGCATGAGGCAAGACCTCAAATCAAAACATTGTCACTTTAAGCCCTTCAATGCAGGACTGAGGCTTTCTGATAACTTGGATGGTGATAATATAGGCTTTGCTCACTCTCATTCCTTTAGGGTTAATAAAAGAACATGTTTGTAGCCCTGAGGGGCACTTTTGCAGCAGCAATAAATTCTGAAGGCTGTGTAGAGATGGTAATAACTATTACGCCTTTCACACTGCTGTAAATACATAGTAGGACAATGGAGGGCAATCATCATTAACATCATCTGCCAGTAGTCCAATTCTGTGTGTGAAATGAGCAGGTAGGTCTTGGCCTTCCTGAGTGCTGATCAGGTGAATCCATAAAAAGACAGACCACAGCTACAGCCAGCACTAATTGGCTCCCTTGTTGACTCTTTTAGTAAAGACAACAACTAATGAGCAAGAATGAATGCTGAACTTCCTAAATACAGCTGCCTGCTAAGGTTTAGTTATGAATAACAGATACTCAGCATACAGAAACAACCTGCCCTGCTACTTTCTGTACAGAGTCTACTCTGATTGCAAACCAAGGACTGTCCTCTTTTGGGCTGCCCTCACTGACATCAAAGGATTTAAAACTGAAACCACTCACAAGATTGCAGCACAGGTATGTCTCTTGAGGTTAATAAGTACTGACATGGTGATGTTGCTAGTATGCAGCAATGAAGAAGGAAAAGCTTGTTTTAAGTCACACCTTATTGCAACTTCAGATAAAAACAAGTAATACTGCATATTTAAGTACATATCCTGCCTCTATCCATTTACCTCAGAGTTTTATAATAAACCTTTCATCACTGTATGAATGTCTGTTTATATCATTCTCATTTGCCAGTTTCATACTCACCACCACCAAAAGATACATATTCTATATTAAAAATAATGGACTATACCTCATAGATTTGGGAACAATGTGAAGGAGCTGAAAGTTAGTGAGTGCATCCCACAGCACCACCTTAAAGCTAAAGAATAAGGTGTATACTATGGAATTTATACTGAAATGAGGACCCACTTCCATACTATAGTGGATCATGCATCAAAGCAGCTGACAATGTCTGTGAAAGCTGGAGGGATTACCCTTAGTACTTGAAAGCAATACAACTAGGCTGACTACAAAGAGAAAAAAAAAAAAAATCCTTGACAGAGCTGAGAGGTAAGATCTGAGTCTAAACATAAAATGCTTTAGCCTACAGACTTCATTGAAACAAACCTCTTCCTCAGTAAGGTAAAAAGGAAGACCACAACAATAACTTCACTGGAAGGAGAGCCACCATATAAACTTTAATGAAATTCAATTCATTCTATAATTGGGTCACATCAGTAAAAATTAATGCAAATTTATGGGCTTACAATGTGTTTCACAGTAACGAATGCCTAATAAAATCAGTTTTGAAAAACAATGGGTTTGTATTCTCACCCCAAACCTCCATCCTGTCATTAACCAACCCTACAAATGTCCCAAGGAAGTATGGTATCATCTACAGCACACATACAACAGGTATCAGGATGTAGCTCAAAACTTGTTACCTTTTTAATTAAGAGTTTATGTCCTCACCTTCTCCCATCAATGCAGGTAGCTCAAATTAAAATGAGTACTTAGAATTTGGGGTGCTGAGGTCATTAGTAGAAAACCCTTGGAAAGCCAGGCATGATGTGGGTTCCAGTAATACAACACTGTAAAAAGAAGCTCCCATTTATTCAAAAAGAGGAAGAAATCATTTGGAGGCCTTTTAAAATATTTTTTTTTTTAATAACAAAAGAGAAATCCATTTCCTCTAGACTCTGGAATGTAGGTCTCAAGGAAGTAGAAAGTTCTTTCTAAGATGATGGAATTATTTATAGGAATGTATATTAATTTAGCAGCATTAAAAGCACTTAATATGGAAACCTCCTGCTCTGCCATGACTGCAAATAGAAGCTGAACTATGTGTGTGAATTTCACAGAAGCACAAAATATTCTAAGTTGGAGAAGAACCACAATGATCATCGAGTCCAACTGTTAAGTGAATGGCCCACATGGAGATCAAACCCATGAGCCTGGTGTTATTGGCACCATGCTTTAACCAGCTGAAATAAAATTTATTCCAGTACAGACCTCTATTTCTTGGAAGATTCCAGTCTTTACATTAGAACTCTACTTTCAGAAAAAAAATCATAATCATTTAGGGTGGAAAAAATCCCCAAGATCATGGGGTCCAACCTTTGACCAATCATCCCTTTGTCAACATAACACAAAGTGCCATCTACAGTCATTTCTTGAACATTTCAAGGGATGGTGACTCAACCATCTTCTTGGGAAAATCGCCTGAGGATTCCCCAGAAAATTCCCAATGCTGACTCAAAAAAAAAATTAAGCCCCCAAGTATTGTTAGGGTCCATGTACTGTATTTCAAGACACGCTTGCATTAGGTTTGGATAAAAAGAAATCACAATTGCTACTCCTTGGGGAGTTTCATATGGGGGACTCAGGCTGATAAAATGAAATGCTAGACACATGAAAAGAGCATGGAAAGTAAGATCACCAAAAACTTTCACCCTTCCTAGGACTTCAGAGGAGCCAGTTCCCTCTAGCTGCAGTTATTTTTCTTAAAGCCAGATTAGTTTTGCTGCTGCATCTACAACACATTTGCAGAAGTGGATGGCAAAGGATTAGTAGCAGGCTTCTGTGCTGCTAAAGTGAAATAGTTCTTTCATGCACTACTCTGCACTTATTTTTCAATCTGTACAATATGAACTTCATGAAATCACAGCAATATTCTGTTATCCCAAATCTGCAGTGTAAATAAATATCTAGTCAGCTAATTTATTTTGCTATAAACTGTATGCTTGCAATGCATATTTTCCACTGCTCCAGCAGAGCAACATCCAAGCAGGGCATTGGAGTTGTGCTCTTTGCTCTAGCTCTGACTTGCTGTGTCACTGGGGAGCAATCTTTTAACCTTTCTGTGCTGTGTTTAATCTAAATGTAAAATGATCTGATATTATAAACGCCCCTGAAGTTTTTCCATCCCAAGTGTGTTGTAAGACTTAATTAATTAGTGTCTGTGAGGCATTCCATGCAAAAGTTCTTCATGTGAAAGACAGTGTATATTGAGGTACTGTGATTGCTTGTCATGTTTATTAATTCTGAATAGCATCAGAAAGCCATTTTCAAAATATATTTTCCACTTATTCTAGAATCCAGTTTTGCAGAATTATTATAGGTAAATTTATGACTGCAAGACTAATTCACACTTTTTTCAGACCCCTGTCTCAGGTCTGGAAGATCTCCCTGTACCTGGCTCCCCAATTGCTCTCACAGATCCTCCATGCACATAAAATCCCCTAGCACTTGAGTCTGAATGGAGTCAGGGGACTGCCTACTGCCAGATCTCATGGCATTCTCACAGGAAACTTCTAGATCACCTTAGAGAGGTGCTAACACCAAGGGTTTTGCTGCTTAAGGGCAGCTTTTCCAGAAAGAAGGATGTTTAGAATTCTATTATGTTTGAGAACATGGAGAGGGACTGCTGCAGCACGTACCACTCAGACATCAGAATGGATTAAAAATAATAACAAAAGCAGTGACTGCCAGAGACGAGATGATCTTTGAGGTTCCTTCCAACCCCAGCCATTCTGTGATGGTTCTGTGAGTAACCTGGTCTGATTTTTTGCTCAACTTTCATGATTCTCTCTCCATGCTTAAGTCATTGCTGGTGATCTTCTATCTGCCTCCCCAGTATGTTTGTTTCTCAGTGACTGAGTTATCATGGTTTTTTGTCTCTGACTGGCAGAGATGTTCTGGACTGCCCACCAGAGAAAGATTTTACTTTCCATCAAAGATTTTGTATCCTTACAGAAAACCTCCATGGTATATTTTTATGAATGACTGCACAAAATCTACCACAATTTATAAGAGGTTCATAGGCTCCCCCAAATCATCTCAGCCCTATCATAATGTCTCAGATAGCACATACACAAAACTTCCATTACTGAGCTTTCCGTTCCCTAATCTTTTCTATGGTTCATATAATTTTACTCAGGGTAGTAAACAAACTTAGAAGAACTAAGAACATTAAAGTACATAAAATTAGGTCATAAACTCTGTAGTACCACAATGGCAGGCTGCAGTTCTATTCACTGAAGAATCACAGATTTAAACCTGTAATAATTCTGTTATATTGTTTATATTGATTTTAAAAATGTTTTCTGCATTAAATATTTACAGATACCTGTATATATATTCTAGAACTATAGAAAACTTAAAGGAGTTTATGAACTTTTACAAGAATTTTAATACATACAATACTCCCTTTTGTCTAAATTATGTTATCATGTTAAGCATTTAAGAAAAAGAAGAAAAAAAAGTATGTTGAAATTTCAGTTGTTCTGAACAAAAATATTTGATCTCACAAATATGGAGTCATAGAGCATCTCAACAATTTTGTTCTTTTATTTTGTAATAAATGAGACCTCAAATGTGAGCAAGTGTTTAGTCCATAGTGATTAGGTCAGATAAGATTTGAAAGAAATGGAAAGCCTCCTGGAACTATCACCATTGTGTCTATTTCACCTAAAACTGATATGACTTAGCTTCAGCAAGTTAATGAGCATTTCAGCTATTACTTCATTATGAACAAAATCATTCTTTTCAATTATATATTATTAGATTAAAAGCTCTCCAAAATTATCTACAATTACTAGTAAATTATTAATATGACAAGTACTTTCAAAATGTTTTAGGCAAGCTAAAACTTCTGGGTTTTAATCGAGCATTTTGCTAAGCTTTTAATGATAATATTTCTTTGTGTTTTACCAAAACCTCGAATATGGTGAATATTTGCTATGTCAAAAGGACTGTCAAAAGGATATATCTGCAGTCATTTAACAAACAGTATCAGCAACTGAGCCCCCACGGAATACACAGATGTGTATGTGCAAACTGTCCAATGGACATTGTCAAAAGTTGGCAGGCAGTAAAGTACCAGTGCCTAAGCCATGAAAGAAGCCAGGAATCCTGATCTGCAATTTCTTCTCCAAGCACAAACACAACTAATCCTGGCAAATCCTTAAACACCTTTCGAAGGTCATTGCTTTTAATGTCACCCAATTATTCTATTAATATGGGTTTATTTATATCATTTCTTCCTTTGCAGTATTCAAAACTTGCCTATATTAAACACAAGAATTTATATAGTGGTTAAATGTACAGTATTAGCATTGAATGACCTATGAATGACATTTTTAAATGGAACTAATTCTCAAAACACAATCAAACTGCAGAGCTGCTAGATATGTCACAGTAGCTCCTATAAAAAGAGAAAAGCAGTGTTCTGTTAGGTTTAAGGTTTCAATTACATATTTTATTTGTGCTTGAGAGATCTGTAAAACAAAAGGGTTTCCCCTTTCATAGGATAACAATCTGACCTCCTGTGACCATTCAAACTCCTGTTCTGTACTGCAGCATTTCACATCAGAGGAGGCATTAAAGACCTTTTGTTCTCTGTGTCAAATCAAAACTCTTATGTTATATTTTGGGCTCCAGTTCCTTAGGCTAAACTGTTTAATTCTCATGCTTCAATTGCAAAGAAAAAAGGTAGCTCAAAACTCAAGATGAGAATTGACATTAATAGAAAAGATATTTTGCTGTGAAAGTGGATTGTCTGAGTCAGTTGACATTCTGTAAGTGCTCTGAAATATTCAAATGAAAGTTGCCAGCACTAATACCAAGTACGAACTGTATTGCTATTAATGCCATCTAACAAAAATTGCTGTTTTAAGAAAGAGGTTTTGCTATTT
This sequence comes from Erithacus rubecula, assembly GCF_903797595.1. Classification (NCBI taxonomy): domain Eukaryota; kingdom Metazoa; phylum Chordata; class Aves; order Passeriformes; family Muscicapidae; genus Erithacus; species Erithacus rubecula. The sequence continues at coordinate 41,555,416 of NC_136688.1, read as the reverse complement.
TTACAGTTAAGCTACTAATGCAATTGGCTAAGAGAGAAAAAGCCAATGGTATAACAAATTATTCAAAGAATTACTAGAAAATAATTCCACTGAGAGGTTTAGGTGACATCTTTAACCATAAGAGATCCACCTACACACAATTTCTAAATATTTATAACATCACAAGGACGAAATTAATGCTATGTAAATCCCTGCAGAATACTTATTTTGCTGGAAATTATTATATTGGAATAAGAGATTCTAATTTGCTTATGTGAATATATGAAAATTAAAGCATTAATTATTCATACAAATAAAATGAGAAAATTAATATAGGCTGTATATTAAAGTTGCAACACGATATAAGATGAACCCCCCTCCATGGACCATGGAACCTGCTGCTTTCTCAACTGTGCAAAAGTGACAAACATAAACTGGGTATTTTCAAGCTGTGAAAATTTTCTCAGCAATGCAGGATTTGGATATAAGGTTTCAAGAATCCAAGCCTGTTCAATTCATTCTGTGTCTACTAATCCTCAAGAGCAAACTGCTATGCCTTCTTCTAGTTCTCATCTTAACCTGCTACTTCAAAGTTTATGTAAAAAGCCTCACCCCAAACATGTCACTGTAGAAGAAATCAAGATCTGCAATATTACCAAAGCTTTAGGTTTTACCAGTTTTCAGTAGTGTTTCATGTTAAGCTGAAGCATCTATTAAGTCTGTAATTGCATGTGAATTTTCAAGTTTAAAAGGAAGAAAAATATTTGAAGGATAAGTTTCTATGGAAAGAGAGGAAAGAGAGGAGAGGGGGAGATCTCATGCATTTAAAAGCATGAAAAATGCACATAAAAGCACTTTCTGTAGAACTACAGAAAGCCAAGAACACTCCTTAATCCCTGCACCAGCTCTCAATGGCTTATACCTCAGTGGACTACAGTGAGACAAGCAACTTGGACAGTGGTCTTACACCCTATGGGAGCTTCATTAAACAGCACTCAAAATCATCAGTGAATATTTAGAAGAAAAAGGAATCCCCATGGAGATTTTATAAACATGTTGATTGGTTTCTCATGGCCTTACAAGGGTTAGAAACAATGCTCTGAAAAAAAAACGTTTTTTCCTACATTTATTGTTTCTATCTCTGGTCAGATTCAGAACAAAGTTATTAATGATGCCCTAAAAACAGAGCCTTTTGTCAAACTGTCTGTGGCTCAAGTCCCTGCAATATCAGTTGTGTTTTAAAGATCTGACTCTTGTGTCAAGCTGTGCAGCAAATCTACATGCAAGACCAAATTTTAAGTGATGGTTCTGTATTCCCATTAAGCCACATGGAAGGAAAAGAGGACTGAATCAATGGCTCAGGAATACCATGTCCCATTAAGACTTCTACCACTCACAACTGATAGATCACCTCCTGCTGTCACATCTGTATGTTATTTCCAACACATTTACATTTGCTCTATTAACAGGGTGAATTACAATTTTACTAGAGGTGACTCAGGTAGCACATTCAGCATTGGAGCTGTTATTATCTTAAATTGTTAATGGCTAAGACCTGCCTGGTTCTGTTATAGCAGGAAAGGTTACCAACAATGACTGCAATGAGAAGACATCATTGTACAGACCTGTCACTCCCTCTTGAATCTACAAATGCTGGCCAACACTGCTACCAAAGTGATGTTCCATCACAGCTCAGCTGCCTCCCATTTGCTATAAATATATATAAATATATAAAAGCATTAGCATGAAGTTTCCTCATCCCTCAAAGTTTTCATTTTTTTTTTCATACTAGATATTTCAGTTTAAATGTTTTCCAGTAATGTTTTCCACGTATACTTTCAGAAAGGATTAGTAGTAAGAGCAGGTTCCTTTTCTAGATTGTCTTGGCCAATCAAATAGGAGTGTTGTTTAAGATGGCTCCAGTACCCTCTGATTTTCCTCTTGTCCCTGAATTATCCTTCAGGTAATGGTGGTAAAAACATTTATGTAATCAAGTTGCAAGGAAACAAGAAGTCTGGCCCATCTGACAGATAACCTAGGTGAAAATAATGATAATACTGTTACTAGTGTTATTCTTTTGCAAGTGAACCAGTTTTCCATCCCAGTTCACAGAATGGCTACACAAACACATACAGAACCAGCACAGGGCCAGCAGCACACAGCAGATTAATAACTACTCAAGGCAGAACTGTGGATGAAAAGCAGTTCATTAGACTAACCTCTGCTTGAAAGGTTGCAATCTGGAAGTCACAGTGTACATATTAATACAGTGCCTTCAACATGGCATGGTCAAATTGTCAGGGAAAATATATCCAGTTGCACTTTTTACACTTAAGCCATATGCATCCATAAAACTGATGCTTGAGACAACACAGAAAACAACATGCATGATTTAAACACTTCTTGTTATTCACTGTGTGCTCCCTGCTTAGTAAGAAAAAAAAAGGGGGGAAGAGAGAGGAGAAAAAAGTCTTGCTAGCTTTTGTTCTGTTTTGTTTACAGGGGATTAAAATTATTTTACCCTATGCACTGGGGATTTAATCTCAGGCAGCTGTACATTTTCACCTGCATTAAAACATCAATGTGTTCTTAACAATTTAAGACCAGAATTGTGGTCCCTCTGTAAATACAGGGAATTAAACCCCATTCTGTTGTGGTGCTGCATGCTGAGTAAATCTACAAGTAGTTGAGCTGTTAATTTTTTTGTTTTGTATATCTTGCCTCTATTAAACCAATTTTTTCAATCATGCTGAACAGTTTCCTGCCGCCTACACTCTGAAGTGCCTTGCTTGCCTTGGATGGTGATCCCTCTGTTGCACTTTGCTCACAGCATTTCTAACAGTGGGGTACATTTCCCTTTGTGGTATTTTTACTTGCTTCTATAAATACATCTGAAATCAGTGGATGAACATTTTCAGCTTTCTGACAGGTTCCCTCCAGCCCTCTTGTACTACTCCCAGCTGAAAAGCACCTTATTGGAAAAACCTTATAAAATTGAATAAAGACAAAACACTCCCTCTAACCTAACCTGTGAATTTTAAAAGACATGGTGCTACTTGCTATGACATTTTCTTTCAAATGCACTTTAGAGCAGGCCATGAAAAGAAATATGTATTTGTACCAGTGCATTTCAGACAGTTCCTTTTTTTGAGCCAGAAACATTTCAGTGCAAATAAACAGAGCTAAATGAAATTAAAACTAGGCTAACAGGGTGAAATTATTCTGAGAAAAGCAGTGACAAAAATACAAGGCAAACCTATTCTCATCTAAGTTGTTATAGAGCTCTTTACACCACCAAAGACTTTAACAAAATGTCACTGTGACCAGAAAGAAAGATAAAACAAGGGAATTTTCACTCAAGTTCTTGAAACTCAACCCCTCACACAAATATCTGAGCACTAAGAAGGACATGAATAGCAAAAGTTATACTGCTATAGAAATGACAAGTGTCTAAAATTGTTGGCATCCCTCATTGGTCATTAAATGGACAAAATTCAGTGTAGCCTCCCAGAAAATAATGAAACTTAATAACCAAAGTACAAGAAGCATAGCTGGCATTATTATAGTCTCAAAGGAGCTCAAGTTTTATATAAGGTTTGCTTTATAAAGGAGACATAACCATCAAGAGCTCACACAAACAGCCCAGTATTTAAATCTTTCACTAGTCAGACAATAGCTTTTCTCAGTATTTAAATCACAATCATAAGCCTATCCCTTTTTTTCTAAGCATGTATTTACCCACAGATTTCCAGGTATTACACAAAGTTCAGCTCACACATAAATATGTGATTTTCTAGAAATTCAGTCCTAGTACAAACCAGTGCCTCACTTCTGCTGATCTCCCTATTCTTCACTTTTTTGCATCACGTCTATTTATGATTCATTGCTACAAAATCATCAGTATCTTCTCCTTAAAAAATTGCCTACTGTACATGATTAACCGTTTTTCAAGGATTTCACCCTGTAATGTTGTGCTGAACTTTACCAAAGTCTAGCTTAGGTATAACTGATCAATCAGTGAAGGTGCTGTTGTTCCACCATCTCATTGCACCTCTTGCAAGGAAACAACCTGATAAAACTTCCATTTGTCTAATCTTTCAATGCTCAGTGCTAAAAAAAGTGTTTCATTCCTCTCCTTTATGTACCTTTGGACAACTTCAAACAAAGCCTTTCCCTAAATGATCTGTCCACCTGTACATTTACTCAATAATGCATATGAATGTTCAGGGTCTCCAGATAATGGTTTTTCACATTTAATTTCTAGAGAATGTCAATTTCCATCAAGTGATATGCAAACTGCATGTTAATCAAATTCCATGTCTACAGGGGCCTGAATTTACCTTCCTCATGAATATGCAGGCAGCTCTGGTTTTTTTGTAAGACACAAGCATATTTCTTATCAGATAGGGAATGCAGTTATATGTATATATTTTCTTCCTCCTTGTTCTTTTTTTGCATAAAGCAGATGAGATCCAACGTTTGCCAGAGCAGACATATTTTTCTCCAAGATACAACAGCAGCCTAGAACTAGATGATAAAACTTTGCCCGCCATCCATATAATGCAATTCCAGTTCAAGTCTTCTGGATTTTGTGTTTTTGTGTTGCACAAGCATAAAGCTGAAATCACAGGCAGGGTGATAAATGTTAACAATTTATTCAGGGCTTGAAAACACTGAGAATCAGCTCTCTCCCTTGGTCTGCTTTCATTCAGATGTTTAACACCAGAAATGGCTATCAGATCCCCTTGTCTGACTTTCTGTGTAATATCTTCCCTAAAATTTCACCATCACCTGTGTATTGAGCTGGCTTTTTTTTTTTTTTTTTGTCCTTTTTACCAAAATATATCTTATAAAAATATGTTTTGTATTGCTCTATCTTTATTGGAGGTTTCAAGAAATAAGGACTCCATATCCCTTAATATTTGTTCCAATGGTTAATCAATCTCACTCTTAGAAATGAGGAACTGATTCTTAATTTTAATTTCTTTGGATGAAAAATTCAGCTATTAATTTTCTTCATGTCTTTCCCAGCTAGATTAATGAGGACATTATTATTTAGTCATTTTGACTTTTGAAAATACTGATGTCTTGCAATCAAGTCTCTTCTCAGTCTATTTTTGGTTCAGCTAAACAGACCTTGCTCTTCAGGCTCTTTCTGTAATGAATTGCCATTTGTTGTGGTAAAGATTTATCTTCTGCATTGTTTAAACTCAGGAATTAAACCTTTAAAAATAGTGTTCTTGTAACACACTAATGATACAAGTCAGAATGTGTTCTGGTACCTCAGTTACAGATGTATTCCAAGTTAAAGCCTGTACAAATGCCTTATTTACATCCACAATTATGTTCCTTCTCCACAGACCTGAAAGAGCAGAGCTTGCAGTTCTAGGAGTAATTCTTCACTTATAAACAGTGCTAACACATTCATACTGTACTATGCATTCATTACATAAATCAAACCTGACTGTAGACAGAGAGTGAAGGACAAAAGAATTAAGTATCTTTTCCAAGAGTTAAAGCTATGGAGAAATGGGCTTAGGACAGTATGGCAACCAGTAATGTAAGCTGCCTGTCTTTCCCAGACCCCACCTGCTTTTTCAATAAATCCTCTAAATGCACCTAGTGACACAAAAGATTCTGGAATAGGAAGGGTTCTTCTGATATTTAACATCCATAGACCTGGTGCAAAAGGGGCTATATTTCCGTGAAATCTGCTAGGTATAATTTAGACAATTTGCAAGAGGACTATTTCAAATTATTATTTCTAATGAAGAAATGTGTGAGGAAATTCTGCCTGTAACACAAAATGACTGAAACCCAATTACTTTTGGATCTTAGGTTTCTGCAAATGGCTTACCCTGTCCATGAGCCTTAAAAGTAGGTATTAGAGAATCTCTGCTGTTTTCCATATTTTCTATTTTATTCCAGAGGCATCTGACAGTCCCATATTTAAAGGTGACACTCTCACACATTCACTATTGGCATGGCATAAAACCTAGCTGTCAAAAAATGTGTTCAACTAATAATCAGCATAGAAATATTTCACATTACATGTGTATTTTTTCTACCAGAAAATAAAATCTTCATTCACAAGAGAATAAATTTTAATTATTTTTAATTTTGTTGGTTGAAACCTATGGCTAAAAAAGGGAGTACAAAATGAAATTCTTGTAAAGACCTAAGCCAACAAAGTGGTTTAGTTTCAATCTGCCCTGGCCCAAAGAAATTCCATAAAGGATAACTAACAAACCTGACCTCAGGTCTCATCTCAGCATGTCACATTTTGCTAAGAAGGCTGGGAGACACTTCAGCTTATTTGTCATTTTCTTAAACCATGGGCCTTGATCCTTGACAGAGAGTGCTCAAGAGGACTCTAATGCTATACTGGAGCTCATACAAGATAAACCTTTAGCCTGTGAGGGCTTTGAGTCCTGTCCTTTGGTATTCTCCTTTGCCAGATTCAGAGTCCAAAGAGTGGTCATATAGTTAAAACCCTTTTTCTCTGACACTTTTGGACAGGTGAATAGCTCCGTTTCTTTCCACAGCAATCACATTATTTTTTTCCTCCTTTTTCAAACTTTGTACTATTTAAGCATCTCTAGTTTCACTGGCTTTGCAGTATACAGTGCTACTATCATCAAAAGGAAGCATTGTAAAATAAGCCTTCATCTCACTAGGTGAATTTATTGCTGTCATAAAAATAAAGGCCCCCAAGGTTCATTGCATGCAATGTACTGAAGACACAGAGTGCAAGCTTGGGGAATTTACTGTAGTACAACACTGTGTCATTGTACCTACCTGAAAACTTGGCTCAGCTGACATCTGAAACCATTATTAAGGAAAATGCAACCTAAGGGGAAAGAACCAGAGATATTTGATTTGTCAAAAGAAAAATGTATATTATTATGCAGTCACAAAGCAAGTTATAAGCCCAGGTAAAGATGTTAGCTGGGCTTTATTAATGCTTTCATAAATTATTTGCTGAAAGAGAGCCTTTTTACAAACTGCATACTTGTTTATCTGGTTTGGGAATTTGCCCCTTACAGGAAGCAATATTTGAGCAGGAATTTGGAAATGGTTTCAAAGCTAGTTTTTTAAAAGTGATTATCCTGAAACTTTGTTTTGTCCAGTGAGTCCAAGAGAGACCAGAAGGATTGCCTATAGCAAGAGAAAGAGCTGGAAAAGACTGTGTTCAGGAAACCTCCCTGTCTGACCATCTGGGAGCCACTCTGACAGTCACACTCACAACATCCAGCTGGGACTAAAACCCCAGCAACAGCCACAACACCCCACGCTCACACAGTGAGTCAGGTCAGCTCTCCTTACTAGCTCGACCTCAGGTTTCCAAGACCAGATTCTCAAATATCTCAGTCCTTAAAATAACTTAATCATGGCACAACCACAGTGACAGCTCAAGCTGGGTAACTCTGAGGAAGGAACCCAAACAAAGGAAACCCTGGGTTTTCCTACCCTCACAGTCTATGCACACAAAAGCCTGGGGACATCAGCTCCATGGAGTGTCCAGTCACCCGGCTGGGCCACGGGTCCCTGTGCCCCTTTTATGCACAGGGCCAGCACCAGTTCATGGCCTCAGGCTCCCACCACCCAGATCTCCACCTGCACCTCACACTGCAGCTGCACTGAATTGATTCCTCAACAGAGTGCATCACATGAGGAGATAGTAGTTGGTAAGAAGCTTTAGGATATTCAGCAAACAGTCTTTGCCAGACATCTTGCAAGACTGGAGGTGCTTTTTGAATAGAACAGGTTTGCAAGCAACACTGTCCAGGTTCTTCTGTTGATAATGCAGATCACTGGAGGACCATACAGAAGACAAGACCTAAATATGCAAACTTCTGTTCAGTCCTAGAAATAATTCCAGCCCTGAAGATACTACAGCCTAAAGAAAATGGGAAGGAATTTAAGAGAAATAGACGTAAACATGTCTCCCACAGCTGTATAAGAGGACAGTGGTAGAGCTCAAAAAACAAAAACAAACAAACAAACAAACAAACAAATCAACCTGCATGCTACCTGTACAGTACAATACTATCTTCTAGATCAGCTGAGGGATTAATCCCCAGTTTAAGGATTCACCCCATCTAATTTAAAGGCCTACTTCTGAAAGCATTGGCTATATATGTCTTTATGATGAACAGACAATTATCAATAGAACATCTCCTAGCTTTTTCATGTGTATCTTTGTCCAGGAGGAATCACAACATAGATGTCTCCAGGGTTTTGTAAATGCAACAAGAAGAGATCTACCCAGCATAATGAGGTCAAGTATTACAGGAATCTTTTGATTCAATTTGTTGAACATGAAGAAAAACCATAGCTGGTTCTAGAATTTTAATAAGTCACAGAGAAAATGCTTTAAAGTAAAAAAAAGTATTCTGCTGACAGCAATTGTAACTGTTCAAGCTGTCCAAAGAAAAGTTCTAATTCTCAATGGTTTTGTGTGATCATATGTACTATCAACAAAGGATAATAAGGATTTTAACTGATATTCCTGGGAAACTTCATGATGATCCTAACATAAACACAGCACTACTGTATATTCTCAAAATAAACATATAACTCAACAGACTGATCACAGCACATGAGAACACAGCTTTAAAAGCTGATGTGTTCTAGACATTTCTGGCATGAGAGACTGCTGGAAAGAGATAGAGAGATGACTTTGCCAATTGTTTCAAACTTGTTGCAGAAACACAGCCCAGGCAGAGATATAATTGTATAATATTCTGTGTATATTTGAGGGAATACTTTCCCTTTGCTAATACATCCTCTTCCAGTGTTAACACATATTACAAATTTAAATATCTTTTATAATAATTAGATAATTTACAACCCTGAACACTTGGTTTTACTTGCCCTCAAGACAACTTTCTCCTATTTTCCCCCTCCATTAATTTCTAAAGAAGGAAGCTTTCTAACCAAGATTTCTACATTATTCCAAATTTTATTTTCAGATAAAACAAATAGAAATGTTGACATAGAGATCAAAATTCATAGATTCCTTATGTTAAGACAGCCAATATATGAAACACACAGCTGGAGTCATGTTACAGAGGTGAACTTCTGCAGAAAGCATATGTGAGTGATATCACTTGATGGAAGGACTACATTATGCCTTTCCATCATTCCTTAGCTGTAAAACATGATCCCTGCTGTCACATGAAAGACCCACAGTTTTAGCAGGATGGCTTCACCCATCCATTGGAAAAAGTCCATGTGTTTCCAGGGAAAAAAGAAGCCATGCACATTGTTCAGCATCTCACTGAAGCTAAGGAATGGGCCAGAAGCACAGGACAGACTCACGGGGGCAGTGACAGGTCTGGACACCTGGTGATCTCTTTCCAGAGGAGAAACGAGCTAGAGTGATTTCAAGAAGACATAAATTATAAACTGCTCAAAAAGCTTCACTTGTTAAACCTATGTCTTCACAAAGTTACTTTAATTTGGTGTGAAAGTAACTACTGCAGAAGTAGCCTTGTAACACCCAGAGAGAAATTCAAAGTATGTGTTGTCAGCTGAATTTTCATTGCTACTTTGGTGATAAATCAGAGGGAGTCTGTATCAATTCAGCTGAATATGTCACAAACCAGCAGGACTGAGATTACCATTGTGCTCTCATGCTGCATATCAGACATCAAATTTTGTGCTTCCCCTCTCCTGCATTTGGTGAGGACAAAGACGTCTCAGTCTATGGTTTGCAGTCTGGAGTGCTACAAAAATGAGGTATAATGAATACCACAATAAAGCATGAGTGAACAGAAAGCCAGCAATCTGAAATTTTTCAGCATTAGTCAGTAAAAAGCAGTGATCATCTTTAGTGGCTACAAAGGGGATACTGTAGCACCTGTCATGGGTTAATTGTGAAGCTTTTTCTATTAAAAATCTATTCTTCAAAGAACTCCAAAATCTATATGCTTTCTTAAGATGCACCTACATTACTGTTCCAGCTTCAGCTCAGGCATAGCTTTGATTCAGCCCAGCCACCTTCCTGCCATCTGTGACCATTTGCCTGTCACTGATCTCAGTTTCTGAATGGTTTTGGTTCTTGCTAAATTCCTGTCAAAGGAAACCAAATGAACATCTGTGCTCCACATGTGCTTCATCATTTAATTGGGCACACAGAGCTGTGAATGACCCTATAGGCTAAACTACTGCAAGTTTTCCCTCAGGATAACATAGCACCCATCTACCATTGAAACACTCTTGAACCCTTAAAGATCCTGTGAAAATCTGTTGCATTTTACAAAGGACCTAATTCAGTGCTTCCATCTGGCACCAACTGCCAGCACTCCACTGACTATTCCAACCGATCTATCAGCTATTCCCGAAGATGAAGACATATTTTATAATTTTGCCTAGCTCTTATCTGGTCTTTGAATCTTTATTTTACTCCCCTTCTACCCAGTTTTTTGGGGTTTTTAAATTTTCTCAGCATGTTGTTGCCTAGTCATCTCTACCAGCAGAAAATCAAAAATGTTGCAATTTGAAAAACAAAGAAAATACTCACGAAATTTGCTTGAAGACTGGGAAGATTTCCTTAGAAGTTAGCATTACATTATGTCAGCCTCCTGTCGACTGAGATAAATGGTGTTCAGTATTCACTCATATTTGGACAATATAAAAAGAGAAGGCAATGTACTTGAAGGTGGCAAAATGTGTGTCCATCTGTTGGGAGGTTTGTGCTGAAACTGCACCTCCACTGGATTTACTGTTCTCTGGTGTCACATCCGACCCCAAGCACCAAGAGTGGGTCACCAGCACTTCCCATCTTTGTGCCCCCAAAAAACTACTTGCAAGGATGCAGCCCAGGGTGCTACTTTACCCCACCCAATCTGCCCTTGCAGCACCTTTAACAGCTCCCAACACCAAACAAGTCAGATGGAAAAGCAGCACTGACTTTCTGTCCATGTTTAGTCTAGGCTGGGATGGAGAAAGAAGGATGACTGGGGTTATCTTGTAAAATAATAGTATTGTGCTCCAAAATTCAGAGAAGGGCTGTATGTCAGAAGGCAGAGTGATGTCAAGGGCTTTCACGCTTCTGATAGCAATTACCCCAAAGCCACAACAGCAACTACCAGTGTAAGGAAATATCTGCCCACTGCCTACCCTCTCTGAATGCCAAGCTTAATCTTAGCATAAAAAGAGCCATGAATGAGGTGTGCCATGATAAAAGAGCCCTGCTAGACTTCCACAGTAGCCTGTCTTTGTGAATGCCCTGTCCCTTGTAGGAAGCAGTAGTGAGACTGCTATTAAAGGCATAGTTCATATCTCTGCATGGTTTTGTACTTAATCCCTTAGCCAGAAGGATTAAGCAGGTTTAAGAGAGCAGGAAAGGTCCTGCTGCTCCTGAATGCCTGGTGTGTACATGCAGTGTGTTGACCTCTGAGTGTGGCCTGCAAGCATTGTGTTTTTCCAAGCATGTTCAGTTGTGTTCCTTAATTTTTATTTCTTCAGTTGGACAAATATCACGTTTTCTTGAAATGAAGCCCTACTAATTTTTTCAATCAATGGAAAAGTGATTGATTTGTCTGAAAATGCAGCAATTTGTGCAAAGTATTTGAAAACACATGAGCATGATTGTTCATATCATGAGGCAAAATAAAGCACAAATTATAGGAGCCTACAATGACTCTCCAAATCCCAGCTGTCATGTTCCTGCCTGCAGGACAAGGTGTGATTTCCCTCTCAGAGATGGAGCACAGTAGGAATGCTACTGGAAGACAGCAATGGTAATGTGAATATGTGTCCTTATTCAAGACATACAGGATTCACACACCACCATATGTCATGGCCATGGCTCTGACTGCCTTCTCCAGCTAAAATTTGCATCATTCATTGCATCTTCACTTACCAGAGGTACCCAGCTATGGACAAAAGAGACATTACCAATGTAGGCCCAGTAACTGCTGCTACCTCCAGGAAGAGAGTTAAGATTCACTTAGAATATTTTCACTATATCTCCTGGTTGTCAAGAGTTTGTGTCTGAAAGTATCTTAACTTTAGTTTGTTTCCTGATTTTCATAAGTGTAGCTCTTGCTGAATCTGACATTTTAGAAGAAAGTATATACTACTTGGGAACTACAGCCTTACACTGATGATATTTTTCAGCAGCATGTAGACAAAGACAGAGCAAAAGGGGAGCTCATAACAAGCAATAACTCCACAGAGCTCTGTGCATTTTGTCATTATCAGTATTATTAATGATCTGGATTGCTGACAGAGAAACTGTGGTTGTATTGTAGGTAGAGGCCTCAGAACAAAAATTTTGTGAGAAACAAAGGTAGTCCACAGACCTATGTGCAGCAGTGGTCACTGCTTCTGACATTGTGGAAGGAAAGAAAAAAGATAAATGAGAAATCCAGTCCTAGTAATTACTCTAAATGATGTGCCAAACATAAAAGAAGTAATTTTAAAAGATATTAAAAACTTCAGTATATGGATTTTCATCAACCAGATTAAAAATTAAAAAAAAAAAAAAAAAGTGAAAGCAAAACAAAAACCAAAGACTAGAAACAAAATATGGAGATGCTCAGACCTTTTAATGGAGTGCTGAGGATTTTGAAGTATGTATATTTAGCACACATTGCAGGACTGGAATGCAGGAAAGAAGGATAAAATGAAATGAAGAAGAATGGAAAGATTAATTATAAATGAGGAAAGGGAAAAGAGACTTGTCAGGAACCAAAGTCAGGTGCCTGCAAGCTGCAGGGGGAAACAATAATACAAAGAGAACTGATCGTTTCTAAACAACCAGAAAAGACTTTCAATTTAATAAAGACAGCAGCACCTAGAGAACATACCAAGACATTCTGCAGCCCTATCAAGCATCTGGCAGGCAATTCCATTACATTTGAGACAGGAACCAAAGACATTACAACACTAATAAAGGTTGTTACATACATTAGGAGACAAGGAGCTAACAGAGGTTCATGTCATGCTGAGACATTTTGACAATAATGGAATTTCAGTAAGCAAACCACTCTACACAAAAATAAAATGTCCAGGCAGTTTAATATCCCAGACAGAGGATCAGTTTTTAAGGAAGAAATGCTGCATTTATAAGTGGAATGTGAAGAGAGAAAACAGGACATCAAAAACAAGGCATAGAAAATATGACACATCTTGTTCCATGCCTGGTTATCTGGGGTCCACAGTGGGGAAGCTGTTTTACTACATTGTGCCCTCTCCTTCATCCCCCTCCTTAAAATCCACCCCTGGAAGCTTCCCCTAACCTTGACTCTAGGAGTCTACCTTAAAGAAATGAAGATTAGCAGAAAAGTCCAGAATATCTGAACTACTCAGCATGCAAAATTTGCTTCCTGAGAAATAAGTCTCACCTGTGAGCTTCAGTGAATGATTACAGCATTTAAGAACGAGAGAGACAAAGTGTATTTTTAGCATCAATGTACAAAGAGTTAGACACATGCCATTCATTGATAAGCAAGACAGAAAGGCTGTACCAGAGCTGCGGTGCTGCAAGATGTACTGTTGCTTTGCCAAGCTGCTTCTGTTCATTTTCCCCTCTACTCTCACTGATTCAATGGCATTATCTGGTCTATGCACACAACTCATATTAGAAGTGTATGTATTAGAAGTATCCATGCACATTCTACTTGCACATGTATAGCCTGTAATTGAAAACAGTACAGCTGAAACATTTGAAAACCTCAGAAAACTGAGCTACCTGTAGCTTGTGAGGCTGGAGCTGGCTAGCAATGTGTTCCTACACCTATTTTAAGCATTAGAAAACATTTTCTCACTATTCCAGAAAAAAAAGCAAGCAGTCATCCATTTTCTCCTTCCCATGTTCAAGGCCATTCCTGAGATGGAAACAATGAAAATGCAGCAGCAATTACGTGCCTAGCAAGGTACTCAATCACATGATACAGCAGCCTGTATTACTAAACAGGGTACACAATTCTTCCAGAATCCCTTCCCAACCTTTTCCAAATTAAACAGTGAAGTTGACATGTTTCTTCTTCATGCAGCCAGGGGCTGCTGTGGTATCTGTGCAACAATAGTGCCTTTCTTCTCCTAATGAACAAACACACATGAATAAATATTATATTCCTTTCATTTTCAGGAAATCTGTATATTCCTGAATGCAACACAGAATTGTTTGTACTCATTCCAGAAAAAGCTAGTTGTGCATTTGTTATTGAACTTGGAAGCAAGCCCAAGGTTTATGAAGAGAATTCAGTAAAATTCCTTATTTAGGCTAAGGAACAACAAACAAAGGTTCTGTCACTAACATGAACTTTCCACTCCTTAAATATGCTGTATTTCATTTTTACATACTTCCACTATCAATTCAATACTATTTACTATCATCAGTCTCCTTTGACAACTTTTAAGGCTTGTTAAAGAAAACTTACTATGCCAAACAAGGAAGTTAGCATAATCTGCCCTATAAACAAGTGTGAAGTACAACAGCAGTGAACATTGTCACTCATTAGGAATAATCTTTTACTGTGCAGATAAGAAATTCACCTCGACGGTATAGAACAAATTTGTGAAATACTCACATATTCCTGCTACTGATATAATGACACACTCATCCTTCACAGCTCTGAAAAAAAAATGGCCCTTGAAACAGGCAACCTCCTTTGTTTTGTTTCCAAGCATTAGTAACACAAAACTTCTGCTCACTAGAAGATGTTGGCCATGCCAGCCTTGAATCCACAGCAAACTGTATTGCTCCCTGTAAAGCACTCCTAAACCATCAGTACAAATTTAATGCATCTTGTGCATGTCACAGATTTAAGTAGTTGAAGGCTTCAGAAGCTCTTAATACCTGTTTACAGATCTGACAGTACATCCAAACTGCTTTATAACCATTTTCTGAGTGATGTACAACCATTGAAATATGCTTCATTAGCAGCCACTCTCACCTCAAAGAAACACAAGGTTGGAAATGGCTCTGTGACCTTTCATTGCAATTGGCATTTTGCTTATAAAGAGTATAAAGAGTGAAGCAGAAGTTGACCTTTCTATTTGGCATTAAGTTCTCAGCTGGGCATTCTGCTAAATGGCATTCTAATGGTTGATGCAATACTTTTACCAGCCAACCAGTTGTGGTTCTGACTAAGCCACCTCTTTCATACAGGTCACCAAAAGGCTTCATGTAGCAACTTTGATTACAAATGTGGATTCATAGACATAGAGTCAAAGTCTGAAGAACCTAATTTCCAAACTAATGGGCTCACTGTGACACAGTATATTTTACATATGGCAGGTATGTAATATAGCAGAAAGTCAAGAAAAAAACCAAAAGCAGCAACTGAGGAATCTTAGCAAAAACACAGAAGGGCCACTTTTAATAACCTGACTGTTTTATCAAAGCTGGAAATGGGAAAGAAACTCTGTGACAAATTTAATGAGACTAAATTTCAGTCCTTAAAAACTACTTTAATAAGGTAATTTTACAGACTACTTTGTCTTTTCATCTTTGTGACTCTGGGCAAATTATGGCAGGCAACATGAGAGAAAAGGAATTTTGTGATCCCTTTTCTAATAGAACACATCACCTGAAGATACCAACATTGAGATCTGTTTAGCAATGGAAAATGTAGATAAACCACACACAGAAGAGCTCACCCAACCCAGCATAACAGTAAGGAAAGTAAGAAAACTGCTCCTTACAATCAGTTTTTGGGAAACATTAAGAAACTTCAATAGATTTATTAAGTGAAACAACGTGTTACTATATGACATTAAACCTGCTATTTCAGGGGTTGTGAAACCATCAGTCTTTTTCACACATCCTAAACTAACACATATAAAAGATAAACCAAGAGACAAACTTCATGGTCCTGAATCTCTGGCAAAGTTCCTATCAAATGAGAAATGCATGCAATAGTCTGGCTTTCTAGGTCTCAGTATGTTAAATTAAATATTTGGTCCTAGGACAGCTAAGTCTCTATTGCATTAGAAGGGTAGCTTGATGAGTTTTTCTCCCTTTTACAAAGGCTAGGAGCTTTGAATCTGAGCACACTTCAAGTTGATTAACTATCAGAAGCCCAAAAGCCAGTATAGTATCAGGAAGAACATATTTTTCTTAAGCAAACCTCTCTCTCTTATGACATTCACATTTGCTTTTGTTTTCACACTTTTCAAGAATGGCCTTGAAAGCTCTCTCAAGTGTCTCTGAGGCAAAATGACACATTTTTCTGAAAATCCTTAAACTCAAATTTGAAGAGCTGACTGCTCCTTTGGGGCTAGCAGAATCATTCTTCATTTCACTGCATGAACTGATTTTCACTGCAAATACCAGCACACATTGAAAGAAGACAGCAAAGGGAATGGTTGAGTCAAACATTAAATGAGAAGCAATAGGATGCAGAGGTGATGCAGGGCTTGGTGTGAATCAGCAACTGAAAAGCAGATACAACATACTATCTGGAAAAAAAAATAAAATATATGTGTCAGATTTCAGGTTTTATCTGTCTTAAGTTTTCATGGCTGCTTCTCATTACTTGAGTTACCATGACTTCCATATGAAGCAATGAAAGACAAGTTGAAAAACAGCAGGTGTTTCTTCACAGAGAGGAGGACAAAGTGTGAAAGAAAAACCAGAAATCATATTGCATACAGTTATGTCCAAGCAACCCTCACAGTAATTACTGGACTTTATCCATGTAATATTCTAAAGTCTGAACATCCCAATTCCGTAAAAGGATTGTTGAGCAAATTATGCAAGGAACTCTATGTGAGGGACTATTTGGTGAAAAGTCATCTTAAATACAATCAGCTAGTGCTAAGCAAAATAAACAGACTTTTGCACTATCTGACCAATTCCAGACTGACAAATAAGAATTGTTGCAGGGAACAAATCAGTAATACAGATATCACATGTATTGTTATAGTGACTTGGAGCACAGCTTGGGAACTATCACAGGCCAAGCTTCAGGTGAAACTTCACCCTTTTCACAGGCTGGCAGTGGCATGGTTCTGCAGCAGTTCTGAGGGGGGCCTCACCCTCTGTGCACATGCATAACACATATGTGCATAGCACATCTTAACACACTCTGCAGTCCCTAGGCTCAGCAGCTGCAAAGAAAGAGCAGAGCATCTGAAAAAGCAGCACTGCTGTGCTCTGAAGGTAACCACACCTCAGACAGTGCAGCAACACAATCAGAAGGGCACAGCCCCCCAGTCACAAACAGGGTGAACAGAGCAGGGGTGGTAACTGCAGCAGCACCCAATTCCAGCATCACCAGTCCAACAACCATCAGACAAGACAGTGAGCCAAAGCCAAGAACAATCCAGACAATTAGAACAACAATTTGGGAACAATAAGGAACATGATCAAAAATAGGCACACCTATCCAATAAGGATACATCCATGAGGATCAGAAGGCATGTCTGGGCAGGGGAGGGAATTGTTCCTGGTGAGGCTGATCAGGGCAATGAAGACCTAGTAGTGCACTCAGGGTCCTGATACTTCTTTCTCTGAAAGCATAGGGTGCAAGAGGGAAACCTTATGATACAAAGAAAGCCAAAAAGAAATGGAAGATAATTTTCATAGACATCTAAAAGACAGTAGTTCAGGATCAGTAAACCTCTTAACATAAATGAGGTGATAGCAAGGACATGTCTGGACACAGGATTGAAAATACTTGTCCAGTACTGTTCAGCACAGTCATCTTTCTCATGGCAAATGGAAATTCATTACCCATCATTCAGTTGAGATATTCTGGGCCTTTAATTTGTGTCTCCCTCTTTGACTGTATCTAGCCCAAGAAAATAGAATCACTAATGGAAGTCATTTTCTAGTGCTGCCCTCTTACTGTTTTTGTCACCAGGGCTATTGTAGATTCCTAAACAGGAGACAACTGCAATGAACTCCAGTGACTCCTGAATTTGACTTAAAGAAACAGGAAGGAGAGTGGCCACACAGACATATTTTCAGACCAGTGGACACAATGCTTTGACAATGGCATCATGCACCTAAATTACACAGAAATTCAGAACTGATTATCACAACATCCAGTCTGTCCCTCACAGCTGTTTCCCCTTGAAGCCAGGCTGCTGAGTGCTGCCTCAGACCTTTCAGGGCTGCAGGAACTACAGGGAGCAGCACAGTTCCTGGGCAGCAGACACACCACTTAGGACCATACTGGTTATCTGGCATGGTGGGACATTCAAAGCTCACACCACCTCATACACATGGCTAGGAAGATAATCCACCTCTAGCCTCATAAACAATAAGTATACCAGCTGTGCAGTATAGCCAACCTGCATGTATCCTGGAGGCACCACCACAGACCATCTCTCTCTGCTTTTATCTCTTAAACACCATGAATCTTGGGTAAATAATCTGATTAATTGCCTCAAAGACCCCCTCAATTTATTGTAAAAATTAGCAGTATTTTTATTTTTTCAACTGAAACTTTATTAAATATTCAAGTTTTGACACTAACAAACATCACAAGTATTAATAAGCATCACATTACTGATCTTTTTTAATTTCTATTTCTTCAATATGAAATCACAAAGACTGGAACATATTGATGAATTGGCCTTTGCCGGAGGAAGTATGCACTGAGGTCATTGTAACACAGACATACCTCAGGATGGCCATCACATTTCTCCTTCCTGGGCTGTCACATTAAAAAAAGTTTATTCAGGAGAAAGAACAATTCCTTGGCCTATGGCCCCCATTGCTGAGTCAGAAGTAACAGATATTATGTTATTGCCTGGTGAGCCGATAAAAATTAGTGTTGTCATTGCATCCTAAATCTGCAGAAAAGACAGTGAAGACAGCATGTGCCCTTTCTTCCAAGGACAGCAAAAGTGAGACAATGCAATACATATAGATAACATAGTGGATAACTGCCCAATAATATGTCTTTCCCTTGGATTCAGTCACTCAGGTTTTGTTTCTTTTCTTTTTGTTGTTGACTAGAACAATAAAAAAGGTAGAATATCTAATATGAGCCTGACGGGTCCAGTAATAAACCCACAGTCATTAGTGATCTGTTCTGGTTCTAGCAATGAGACCCTGACAGCTGCCAGGTTTCAAATACATCAGATGCCTGAAACACTGTGAGAATATCCAAGGCCTTTTCTGATTCTTAGTGTTGCATACACCTTGCCTTGGGAAGTCTGACAAACCCTTTGGAATTATGCATAATGTATTAATTAAAGAATTTTTATAGACAGGGAAAGATCATCTTCTTGTGGTATTAGCACCCTTCCTGGATGTGCAGGCCTCAGCTTTATGGTGATTGTGTGTCTGCACTCTTCCTGCGCGACACTGAGACTACCTCCAGGACCCACATAAGGATTTTATCTTTCCATCTGGCTGGAATGCAGCATGAGAGCATAAAGAGTACATTAAAAAGTATCACAGGACCTGATTCTGCAATATCTTCCATATGTGTGTAGAGACACAAGTACTATAAATTTCTGTTTACTTCAGAAATGCTCAGACACCAGGCTCCCATCACATGCAGGACATACAAGGATAAGCACAGTGGAAGTAAGTGGATTTTAAAATTCACACTTCAGGAAATTATGGAGTAGACCTTGAAGCAAGCACATGCATATTTTTTGAATGGCTAGGGAAAAAAATCAGAACTGGGCTGTAGAATGAGGTAACAGTAGGATCATTTTTCCTTGGAACATATTTTGAGTGCATTTGGGACTGGCAAAAAGATATGGTAATTCAAATCCCACCCAAGCCATCATATCAATCAAGGGCCAAATTCTAAACTTCATTCTTAATTCCTGCAGCAATGATGGTTGAGTGATAAAGAACAATTTGAAATACTGTAACTATGTTAGAAACACATGCTCTCAGAAGCAGAGTTTCTCCATACTAGGACAGAGTAAGCCAGCAGTTTCCTCTCGTCACTGGTCTCTCTGTATTTTCACCATGCCAGTCATTGCAGACTGTATTTCCAGCTTCTGAAATCCTTCAGTTTTTTCCTTTTTGTCAATTTACCTCCACTGCTGCCACAATCATATTAAGGAAGTTGTTAGGGTGCTATGAACTGATTCTTGTGACTAATTCTCTGTTCACTAAGTCCCAAAACACAGAAAAGCAAGTCCTTCTATCATGCTAAGGCAGCAGTGAACTGATACAGACAACAAAATCAGCAAAGACAAACCTAAGTATCCAATCTGAAGAAGCAATCTATCTGAAGGATTTGCTACAGAACTGTTTATTCCATTGCTGGAACAAGCTATTAGTGGGGCAGGGTTCCTGGCACAGTCTCAAATCCACTTAAGCTCATAATGAAGGCCACTTTAAATGTTGATTTTGTACACTTCATACCCATAAGAGCTGCCAGGAAAATTAAGATAATTTCAGTCACAAGGTTCTCAAAACTCTCCTTGCTGTTGTGAATCTGTCCACAATTAAATCCATGATGAAAAGACTAAACTGCAAGTTTTTCCAAAAGTTAGCATGATACTGATTAAAAAAAAAAAAAATCATGGAAAAAACCTATTTTAAAATAATTCATGGAGATGGGTATCTGTTTTCTGAATGCTGTCTTATCAACCAAAATGTTGGAACTATAGATTGATAACTGAAGACTTGAAGGTGGTCTATGTACAGTACCTTGTGCCATATAATTACAATCGGTGTCCCTGGTTTATCATAGACCTCAACTTAATATCAACAACAAAAGGTATTAAAAAAACAGGAAATCCTAAGAAAAAGTGGAACTTCTTCAGCTGATCAAATGAAGTAATATTTAAAAATGTAAAAGGCACTTTCTACTGGCAAAAATCCAAACTATAATAAGATTATTAGAAGTTAAATATCATTGTCTAAGTGACTGTATGTAACCTAAAAGAAAAAGAAAAATTAAATATGTAAGATTTTAACTTTGTGACTAACTTGGGCTATAGCAAATCACTTCTGTTCATGTGGGAAATACCACAGCATGTGATAGAATTATTGATGTGGTTGTTTACAATACATATGTGAAAGATAAATTAGGTATGCCTGTTTGTATGAAAAGAAGCAACACAAATCATTGTTTAAAACAAATTTTGTAATCTACAAGGTGCCTTAGCAATGTTTTTATGAAATTGCCTTTAAATGTAAATAGATTAATGAACACTCTTCAAAGATAAACTGGATTATAATAAAGATGTATTTTGAGGATCTTCTCAGAATGCATGAAGAAATGGGAGTCCCAGATGTTACCGTTAGAGTGTTCCCACAGGACACGTGAAAGAATATATTCTTTGGTATTAAAAGCTAACACTTTATAGAGCAGATAATGACATTAGTTTTCTTGTCAGTCATGTAAACAGGAAGAATGTTATTTAGAGTCAAAATGTTAAAGTGTGGTCTTGTCTCCAGAACTTCAATTGACTTGTGGTTGAATAAGATTTCACCTCCCTGAGTGTCCTGGGATTGCAGGACAGGCACTGACCTTGGTGAAGCAGAATGAGACCAGAAGAGCTCTTTTTGAAATTAGACAAAAATAATATAAGGATTGTAGGGCAAGTTACAACAAACGTCCATCTAACATTACCAAATCAAACAGATCTCAGTGCTATGTTGAAAAACAAAGACTAGCAAGTCTAACATAGGATGGGTTACTCTCAGCCTAGGAACACCCTTAAAGAGAAGGTAGGATGAGTAAGAAGTGAGGTGGGCAAGGATGTGCAAGGAAAGCAGACAGATGGGAGGTGAAGAGAATAGGTTGTGCTGGACAGGTCCTTAAATATCATCCAGTTCCCTGAATATCTCCTGTAACAGTGACCAGAACAGAATAATCCTCATGGCCTCATTTTGGAAGGTGTCTGCAGAAAACTGCTGTCTCACAGATAGTTTATCAGCTGTTTGCCTTAAGTGTAAGAAAGATAAGTTTAAGTTTATTTAATCATAAGTGAGACAAAACTAGATCTCCCTGGGCTGAAGTGCTGCTAGTACCTTTGCAGCAGAACTGCTGGGTAAACTTTCTTTTCAAATATCCTGTGTAGAGTCCAGTATTTCACATTATATATGCCTATATCAGCAATGCTGTAAAACAGAAGTACAAACCTAAACCTGAAGAAACCCAAAGAAGGCACAGATACAAAGAAAAGTTTAAGATAACATCATCACTAGAATGCTTCATGATATGAATTCTGTAAAAGCATAAATATTTTCATGAAATCCACAGAGTTAGTCACACTCAAGATCATTCACTGATATCTCTGATACTTAAATTTTGCACTGTTAACCAATAGTGCCAGACAATGCATTCCTTAATCAGTCTTTCTGCAGACAAATTGTGCACCAGAGATTATAGTCCCATAGACTGAAATGGAATTTGTGAGGCTAATTCTTGTAAATCAACCCACCAGTTTTGCAGGCTCTGAGCTGACTGTTTCTGCTGGAATTTTTTATTAAGTTATGTTGGATCAGAACAACTTCTTACCCATCAAATCAAAAACACTGTTATATGAGCATCCACTCCATATCTGCCTCCAGATACTAAGAAAAAAAGAAGCAGCAATCATAATTAGTTAAATTAAAATAGCAAGACATATACAACCATCCCTTTTTAGACCAAACCAGCTCCTAAAATGACAACTGATGCAAAAATAATTAAAGCGAGACAGATGGGGGAAAGGAAAAGGAGAAATAATGTATTTAGAATTTGAAGAGAAGTAATTAGTTTTGGCAGGTTATTTATTTATATAAATTGAAAAATTAGCTGTAGCAGATGCAGGCAGCAGATACAAATTTTGCTCTCTACTCACATCAGAAGAAGAAGAAAACCTTATGGCTAAATAGTCTACAGGAATTCAGAGTAGGTATACTTCCTCAAAGAATATGTAAGAGTGTTTTTTTCCATTACAAAACACCCCTGGCCAACAAAATAGAGTATATCAAGAGACATTCTTATTGTGTCTCTGAGGGCTTTAGGATGAGTTTTTGGTTTGTTTTTTTTTTAACCAGCGACACTTCCCTCAATTTCATTTTTGTAGCAGTTTTTCAATTCTTGAATTACCACTGCAATGTACATTCTCTTCTCAAAATTTCTTCCAGTTCAGAAAATAAGCAGAAGTGTGACTCAGTAATATAGTTCTGTGAATGGATTAGTACTGCTGTTTGGAGAAAAAATAGATGGGTATAAGACACTTTAAGCTTTAATGAATGCTATGGTCTCATTCTTATACCTCCCACTCCCTTTGATTAATGTGTCCTCTAGAGAAAACATCAATGCCAAGATGAGACAAGTATTTAACTTCTTGGTGTCAGATGCTATTCTCTGCATGTTTACAGAGGCACAGGATATTTTTAGCTAACATTAATCAGCAGAACTGGAGAGGTTGTTGTTAAACCAACATACAATCATTGTGTGTTAAATTACCATTCCCCATTTTCATGGAATCACAGAATATACTTAAGTTGGAAGAGACCCCTCAGGATCAGGATCATCAAGTCCAACTCCTGGTCTTGCACAGGACACCCCAACAGTCACACCATGTGCCTGAAAGCATTGTCATGATGCTCCATGAACTCTGTCAGCCTTGGTGCTGTGACCACTTCCCTGGGGAGCCTGTAGCAGTGCCCAGCCTCTGGGTGAAAAGCCTATCCAACCTAAATCTCCTCTCTGACTCAACTTCAGGCCATGCCCTCACAACCTGTCACTGGTCACCAGAGAGGGGAGATCAGCGTCTTCCTCTCTCCCCCTCTTGAGTGAGTTGTAACTGCAATGAGGTCACCCCTCAGTCTCTTCTTCATCAGGCTGAACAGACCAAGCAACCTCAGCTGCTCCTCATACAGCTTCCTCTCAAGGTCCTTCATCATCCTCATTGCCCTCCTTTGGACACTCTCTAATAGATTAAAGTCTTTTTTTTATTGTGGTGCCCAAAACTGCATGCAGGACACAGTGAGGCTGCACCAGTAGACAGTGGTCCTTGAGCCTTTTTTCCCATTGTTCTTTCCTTGTATTTATGGCAAGACCTATACACACCACCACAAGTAGATGACATTTTAACCCTCTATGAAGAGGTTAAGGCACCATCTCATTTGGCAGAGGTAGGATCAAACACCGAGAACAATTCTGTTCCCTTTTTCAACATACGGTGCACCCATTCTCAGACTCCCCAGTGTGACTATCCACTAAAATTCAAATTTAATTTTGAGTAGCATTCTTCTAGTTCATCAAGATTTACAAAGATTAAATCAGAACTATTTAAGCAGCACCTTCAGACAGACTTGGGGACTTATATTATGCTTTCAGCACTGCGGTCTGGTAGGTGAGACAGCATGTCACCTTAGCACCTCTCTTTCTTGATTTCCAGATTTACAAAACATGCATGCTCCAAGGCATGCTTAACATCTGCTCTCCCCAAGGAGATTAACAGCCTAAAGGCAAAAATCTAAATACAAGGTAACAAAAAAAAAAGTAGTTATTATTGCTATTCACATTCACTGTCTTTGACCTGGAAAGCCTTTCAACCTTTGAAGCACACTTGAGTTGCATTTCAAGTCATTGCAGTCCACTCTTTCTGCTCAAAAGCACAAAATAACAGGCAGCAGAAGGACTATAAATTGCTTTATGGATGCTATAAATACAAATAATCCTCACCCATAAAGTTACATTGGCATTACAAAGATCTAGTCATTTATTTAATGCATGGCACAGCCACACTGCAGCACTTGGAGGAGGTGGATGATCATGCTGTCACAAGGATTCCATCTTTAGCATGTGAAATGACTCTCTGACTCACATAACATATGAGAAAAAAATCCTGGGAATGCAGCAGTCCACAACAGCCTTAGAATCATAAGAAGCAATGAAAAGTGCTCCTAAGTGTCAGCACTGAATGTGGATAGCTTCATCCTGTGATTTATACACTGTCATATATACCTTCTGAAATCAGTATTTAACTGACTTTGTGTTATCCACCTTTTTGTCTGGATTGTCACTCCTGTCTACAAAGCAAGTAACCAGATAAAAGACAAGTCTTGTGAAAAAGCTGCATGTAGAATTCAAATAACATGCTAATAACTTTGATGATTCCTGTGGAAACTAAGTTAAATCATCATTAAGGTTTTTCAGTAAGTTATATTAATTCTGTTAATAACTGTAAGTATTAATATATTATTGTATAGTTATATATATGTATATATATAACTGTATATAATTATATAACTGTAATTTATAATAATTCAAAGAGCTGTACACATACACTAGGACTCATAACTGATATATTGTAATGCTTGCTAGAATATATATATTTTTTGCGTTATTGATAAATTAACAAATCTTGAAAGTCCTTAATACCTATTGTGGAAAAAAAATGCCCACATCTAAGAGGATACTTTCATCCTGTAACATCATGTTCACAGCCCTGGTGGTGCACACAGCAAGTGGTACACCAGAGAAGGCCAGTAAGCAAACCCTTCTGCATCTTCCCTGCTTGCTCCTATGAACAATCAAGTCAGTTAAACATGGAGCTTTGAAAAGAAAAAATAATATTCCCATTGAAACTTACCAGTCCTTAGCCAATACACTCAGCAACTTTCTTTTAGGGAATCTTTAGACATGTCTTGTTTGTTTTTTTACATTAGAAGTTATATTTAGCCTCCGGGGAACCTAAATTAGGCAACAATTAAAAACATTCTGACACTTACTTTTACAATTACTAAAAATAAGCAGTGAGAGTACTACCCAGAATAATTCAGAGCTAATAATTTGGATTCCCAAAATTATGAACTGCCTAATTAACTACATAGCCCTACTTCAAATGAATAAAAAACTGTAACATTTAAAGAGGTAGTACAAGGAAGACAGACTGAGATCTAAAGTATACCCTAAATTCTTGAGTTTAGGGTAGTCCTGTGGCTGATGAAGTTAGTAACTGGAAGGTGACATGGATACCTCCAAGTGGCATTCAGGTGTCTAAGGCATTTCATGGTTCTTGCCTCTGATTTGCTAGAGTCCTCATTCAGTATTCAGTGCTATTGAAACATGCAGTTGTGAATATTCTCCTAGCACAATTTCCACAGTCCTTCCCTGCAACCTATCATTTAATGACTCTTCTGTGAAATTGCTGAGAGTCTTCAATCAAGACATTCTGAAAGTAAAATAAACCAAATTTTCACTATTCAGACAAAAGAAATTTGCTTTGAATCACCCAGAAAGACAAAATCACTTCCTCAGGTAGAATTTAACTGCCATAACCAAGAAACTATGCACTGTTTTTCCTGCTGTCTCTTCTCCCTTCTGCTCACCACCTCCCAGTATTTTCAAAGTTTTGCAAAGAAAACTCCTAGCATAAACTGCTGTGTTTCAAATGGGGCAGAAAAACAGAAAAAGTGTTTAGAAACTTCTCTCTGGTACTGACATTTATCTAACCAAAGGAAATTAATTGCATGGACAGTTTTCATTGCCTCACTTCCCAGTTGCTTATTACTGTTAGGCTGCCCATGAGTTAATGTTTTAAAGTCACTTTAAGTGTTTGTATCAAGTGCTTGCATCTAGACAGGACATTGACTGCAGCATTTCAAAGTTAAAGTCATAGATGAAGTTCTGATCATCTCTCACAGATATACTCTTAACAGCAGACACAGAATTTAGATGCAAATTTCTATGCAGAATTTGTACAAGATATGTAAATGTTACCAAAGATTTTTTCAGGAAGCCAAACATTAATTTCTGAGTGCAAAGCGGGACGGCATTTAAAACAACAAAAGTACATTTTCCCTATTGTCATTCTCAAGAAACACAAAGACATTTAGGACTGTGTATTCATGAACTGTATCTGCATCAAGCTGACACTCAGCATGGAAACAGTTCAGACCACATCGTTAAGTCTGACAACTGAAAACCTGTGTCTTTTAAAGAAATTGACCTTTAAATAATATATGATCCTCAACCTTGCAGCTGCTACAATTGGCAGCCCAATTAGACCCACCTACAATACTTGGAGTGCTAAGGATAAATGTTAATTCTTCCCCTTGTTCTCTATATGCCTATGCTTTAAACTCTTATCACCTGAACAGAGCATTGAGTAAAAAAAAATAAGCAAACCTGAACATTATACATTAGGAAGTAAGTGAAATAGGAATCTGAGACATGAAGCCCATATGTCCCATGTACACTCCTGCAAAAGGCCAATTTGTCTCCAGGCTACCTTTATCAGCCTTTATGTAAGAAATCTGATGACTTGATGAGCAGTAACACACTGTTGCCTGCATTTTCTTCCCACTCCAAAGGGTGATGACATACTTTTTACTCCATTTTTTAATAATTACACAGAGGAAGAGAGTTTTCCTGGAGTGCTTTTCACTACATTTGGATTAGTTCTGAGGCAATTTTATAATTGTTATCTGCTGACTTCTTTCCATCTCAAGGGAACATTATCTTAATACACCCTTCCAGAGGGATCATTTGAATAAAAAATTAGATACAGGTTGGTCAGAAATGATGTTTCAAAAGGCCGGAAATTCAAATCAGGACTTATACACAGGCCCTGTCAGGATCCAGATTCACTGAGTGTTGCTCAGTCAGAAATGCATAAAGCAGTTCCTGTGATGAAAGGCCAGCCAGTACCATCTGTGAGAACTGTTCACCAGCTAAGAGAGGAACACAGTTGCTGAGCAGCAAACTATGGCTGTAGGGGACAATGAAAGAGGAAGAGCCGGTCAGAAAAATGTACTGCTGAACTCTAGTCACAAGCTGAGATCCTCAACTCTGATGGTTTTATGCTGCAGAAAGAGTTCAGCACAGTGTAACAGGACCCTAGTAGCCACCAGTCAGAGAAAGATTTATACAATACAGCTGCCTGATGTCCAATAAAAACTCTGCAACCAACCATGCTAGGGCTAGGCTTGGAAAAAAGCTTGTTCCCTAGGCAGAATCTCCATGCTTACAAAACAGTGCAAGAAAACTTGCAGAGGAGTAATCTGTTCTCCAGGAGGTGTTTTTTATCAACACAAACCTGAGAAGTTTAAAAATAAAAAGGAGGAGAGTTTCAAAGTGAGCATCCCACAGTGTTTGCCTGAGGTCAATCAGCATGTGTGTGTCAGATTTGCCAGCAGAAGTCTCTGCACTGTTTGACACAAATGGCAGCTGCCTTTCTGCAGAGCAGCCGTGGCTGCAATGCCAGGTTTTGCTCCAAGTCAGGACAGAGCTGGGCATCCCCAGTGTCCAATTATCTTCCTCCACACCCCTAGCTCAGGGAGAATTCCTTCCCCTTAATATCTCTCTACCATAACAATTTATGAAACACCACTGAGAGATGAAGCTCAGCCAACACCAGAAAGCTATTATGGGGGAATTGTAATGTATTAAATGTAGCTCACAACTGCAAGGCTCTTAAATGATAGTAGCATTTGTTTTGGGACTTTTGCCTGGAAATGTTAGAAGATCTTTTAATAAATGTACCAAATAAGATGCATAATTTAGCTTCTTCTCAGCAGAACGCTGGCTGGCTGCCAGATCCACTCTCAGGTTTGACTCAATGTCAGGGCTGCCCGCTGGCCCAGTACAAATAGACTCATTAAAAAATGGTTGCTGCTGTGTGCTCAGGCTCTATTTCTCCCACTAATGGCTCACTTTATGCCTCCCCCTCTTGAATAAATAGACGAGCAGCTTCCATAGAGGAAAATAATATTCTGTACACACATTCCACACATATGAATGCAGGCAACATGCTGGGAGGTGTAGGAAAGCAGAACAGAAATGGCTGCCCCATGCAGGAAAAGGAAGACATTCAAAGTAGTTATATCACAGAGCATGGACTCTGAGTGATCACGGTATTTATTAATCATAACAGAGAGAGTTCACTGCCCAGATCTGGTCTCCATTTCCATTGTGGTAGACACACCCAGAGCCCAATCCACAGGCAGAGCTGACATCTAAACAAGCAGCACAGACAAAGCCAAGATAAGAAAAAGTTACTGAAGGAGGCAGCTACCCAGGGGCAACACTCATATGCCTCTGTCTTCAAGTCATATTAAGCCTTATTTCTTCTCTTGGTTCAAAAGGGTTTGTGACTATTATCAAACCTAACAGAGTTTCTCAGTAGTCACTCGTTTTCGGATTTGCTCAACTGAATTTCCTCTGGTTAATAGAAAAAACAGTGGTAGAGGTAAAACTGGCTTTTTTTCTTATTTATATTAGGAGAGCAAAAAAATCCCACTTTATATTCTACCTGGACCTCTGTCAATGCCTAATAACATTACTGGAGGTAGAGGATGGGGTGGTGTTATTTAAAGCTTTTGGGTTTTTTCAGTGGATTGCAAAATCTGATCCTTGCACTGGAGAACATGACATTAGCAGCATGTTTTGTATGCTGGCTCTGACAAAATATCTCAGTTTAAAAGAGAATCTAAATGCAAAGGCTTAACCAGTCTCAAAACACCTCTATCTCTTCACCAAAATGACAAAAACTATAATATCTAAAATTGTGCTTCTGTTAACTCTACAAGCACTGGCAATTCCTGAAATGGCCTCAAAACATACAAATTCAAAACTCAAGCTAAACAAAATTGAAATCAGCCTCCAATCTCGCCCACTTTCTATTATTTGTAAGAGTCATGTTCGGCCAGATAATTAAAGGCTCTGCACACTCACATAGCAAAATAAAGCAGTTTCCACATTTAACTCAGTGGCTGTATTTCACAACAGTGTTCAGATCTCTGACTGCAAAGCACAAAAATGTCACCATCCTTCCCTCTGTGACCCAGCAAATCATGTCTTCTTTTCTCCTCTCACCAAGTCAGAAGCATCTGGTGTGTCTTCCCACATTGCTGCCTCCTGGAGTAGCCTCTATCCCCACATTCCCTCCACTAAATTGGTTCAATGAAAAAGCATGCACATGAAATTAAAATTAGATTTTGTTTTTGAGTAGCATAGTAAGAATTGCAGTAAGAATTATCAAGCAGAAACCCAGCTATCCATCCCCCACCTTTCAGATACACCCTTACATTTAGTGTTTCCTAGTTACTCTGGACTATGCTGCATCACCCAGACTATGCTCTGAGGTGCCTAAATATCTTTGAGATCCTGCAAAGAATCCAGGAACCCAAAACAGACATCTGCCCACAATATTTTTAGGTTGTAGGCATCATTTATGCAGTGACACCTAGAGTCAGTGACAGATCAATAGTACTTCTTCATGCTTAAGCTCCCTTGCTCTGCTCAAGCCTGCAGTGCTATTGCAGTATGCTGAATTTCAGAGCTCGAGTCTTTGATTCTGTATTTTAAAACATTGCATAGAGCTTTTAAAAGCTCTGCAGTTTAAATCTAGTATACCGGAATCACCACCCTATTAATTCCACTCTGAGAACATCACAGCTCTGTTGAACTAATTTAACATCAGACTGCAAGAGTCCCTAGATTCTTATGTTATTTCTTCTGCAACTATACACCTTGCAAGCATACACTGTTTACTTGCAATCTATTTCCCAGGCCTCCATTGCCTCTCTCATACATCTTAACCTTTACTGGAAACAGACTGCTTAATACTCCTTCTGTATTTTCTTAATATAAAAAGGCCCTATTTCCATTTTAAAAAGAAGCTGAACAGTTACACCTGCTAATCATTAGTACCTTTCAATCACATCTGCCCTTCCTCTTTAAAAGGAGCTCAGCTCCTCTGAGCCCCATCTAGCCTATTAAAAAAAGACCTCACAACATGCTATTAGAGTTGACAATGGCTATGAAGAAGATATTAAGACAGTTAATTTTTTTTTCTAGGTGCATTTTTGATTTACAGCATATAATGAAAGCAAGTACACTTGCAAAGACTTATAAATGTATATGGGATGACAGACTAGTGAGTATATAGCAAGGAACAGATGTTCTGCACCTTGTTCACTACACTTTGTAATGTCTTTGCCAGTTCCATACAGCTAAAATAGAAAAACTTCAAAACAAAACCAGAAGTGAAGTAGTGTTTTGTTTGAACTGGTGAGCTATCTTGGTGATACAAAGAAGTCTAGATAATACATAGTTTAAGGATATTGTCTCTCAAAACACAGTGTTATCAAATCCAGATAGTCCATTTTAGTCCTGGAGAACTGATAGTCATCACACAATCGTGCAAACTAATTTACCCTTTAATGTATGCAAAAATGTTCAGAATTTTTATAAATTCTGCCTGATTCCTGTATAGCTCAAATTAAGACTTTAAATTCTGTGATGACTGGAATTCTTCCACCACAAAAGCCTGTCTGTGTGCTGCCAGGTACCAGTACTTCATTTTAAAAATATATAGTATATTGCCTCCCAATTAGAAGTTACACCAAAATCAATGGAGTCCCTCTTTGCAGCAAGATAGTAAAGCAATGTTCCAAAGCCTTATTGATTTTACAAGGGCTTTGCTAGCACAGAAAGACCTATTTGTGTGAAATATTTTGTTGGAGGAGAGACTGGAGTTTTGAAAAGGTCTAAAAGGAAATTACTTTCCTCTAAGGGTTATATGCATTTGTGGGGAGTGCAAAGATGCTTTGTAGCTCAAGTGTTACTGCTGCAGCTATCTTATCCCATTTGTCACTGAGAATTACAAGCCTTATTGACAGAAATATACAGTGTTTTATAACTAGGATTTCAAAGCTGAGCATACAAAAGAGAGTCAGGCTTATCTGATGTGTGCCCAAATGTCCCCAGTTCTCAATATGCTAAACTTGCCTCCTTCATTCTCTCCTCCAAGGGATGTAATCTTTGAGTCAAGTTGTAGAAAATTCCCTCTCGTCCAAGTTGCATCAAATTATCCACAGTAACTGTGAGAGAAAAAAATCATACTTCTGCTGTGCCAGCATCTGGAAAGAAGCCTGATTGGCAAGACTAAAGAGCAGTGTAATTGCATGTTCAAACACTTTAACTCTGCCCTTCCATATGGAATAAACATTCAGTTAAGAACAAATAGCAAAAATTCCCTCTGCAGGAGGTGTTGAAAAGATCATCCTTCACCAATGTTAGATATCCAGGGTAAAAACTGTGTAGGTTTGAAAGCCCATAGTCTTACAAAGCTTTTAGATTCAGAGAGGCTGAGTTTGAACTATTAAATGAGATCTCTGCTGGCACTTATATTAGCTGAATAGACTGAATATGATGGTACCTACTCAAGTATTCACAGAAATAATTTACAGCAAGAAAACCTGTAAAGTCTTTTTTGTTACAAGGGCATCCTGGGACAAGTCCAAAGAGGGCAGAGCAACAGCAAGGCACTTCATTTTGCCGAATACTATAACACAGTCATAGGAAATCCGGAGTTGCACAGCATAAAAATCCCTCATCATACCCTCATCTCTGATTAATAGGAAATGAATGACAGCAGTGGAGCTACTCAGTCTAATTATCAGTTTTGCTGAATTTCTAATAAGCTCTTAAAATCTAATTTTGGAAGCATTAGTTTTGTCTCCAGCAGGGAATGGCTGATAGAAATGAGTAAGATTTTGGTTTGTCAAGTCTGGTCATTTCTCTGGCATTTAAGTCCTCAGTGAATCAGTAGGTTGGGGATAGAGCAGAATTTGTGTAAACTCTAATCCACTTTACTGCTATTTTCTTTGCCTTTCTAGGGACACAAACCACTTCCACATTTAAATGTGGCCCTGCCAATTCCAAGCTCCCCTGCTAAGGTTGGGGTATTTATGAGAATGACTCCATCGCTTCATTCAAACCTGTCAACTGGGAGATAGACTGGCCATCCAATAATTTCTGACAGCCACTCTGCAGTAAAAGTGAAGATCAGAACTTTGACTTACATAGAAATTAATGTTTCATTAAGCTTTAGGAACCATTCAGAAATTATTTTAAGTATGTATTCGTAATTACACTTGCTGTAGCAACAGGAATTAGGCTTCTGGCTGTTCTTAGCTCTAATTTCTCTTCCCTCAGGCTATTCTTCATCACTATGCCAACATAAAAAAGCACCAAGCCTCTCTTCTGAGCAGCACTAAGCCTCTCCCCTAGCTAGTGATGGGTCTTGGAGAGATGTGTCTGGGGACACAAACCAGTTAATGGCTGCTGATATGGACTAATTTCTGAAGGCTATTTGTGAACTCATTCTCTATTCAAAGTGATAATTTATTAAATGGAAAGCTGAGATTCTGTGACCAAAGGGTAAGTCAGGATAAGGATAAGGTCTTTCCAGCACATATATATCTCCTTTGGTTATTAGATCATAGGAAATCAGTGAAAGAAGTGTAGGATAAAATGAAGAAAGGAAAGGAAAAGGGAAAGGGAAAATGAAGAAAGGAAAGGGAAAGGGAAAGGGAAAGGGAAAGGGAAAGGGAAAGGGAAAGGGAAAGGGAAAGGGAAAGGGAAAGGGAAAGGGAAAGGGAAAGGGAAAGGGAAAGGGAAAGGGAAAGGGAAAGGGAAAGGGAAGCTAACAAGGCTTCAAAATCTCCCCTTTCCACACCCCACCCCCCCTGCTTTTTTTCTCATATTTTTTAAAGCTGTCCAGCACACACAGCAGGGTTCTGAGATTGCAACCTTTGAGTTAAGGAGAGTGGGTGAACAGAAAGAAGGACCTACAGGGCAGGCCAGGACATTTTTCAATCTAAACTGGCAACTCATGGCAAGCTCTGAATTGTTCAGTATTAACAGAGAAATAGTTGATAAAAACCTGTATGCAAGAGGTGCTGTTTATGTTTTAAAGGCATATCTCAAAAGGGATTACATTAGAGTAATACAAAGATAAACCTGACTAGGAAAGACTTGACCAATGTATTGTATTAACTGAGGAACATATTAATATTCACTTGCTCATGTTAGGAAAGAACCTTCCTCATGGCTTCACTGTGTGCAAGAGACAAGCTGCACCAGACTACACTTGACTTAGAATTTTGGATGGAAAATGTAGCCAGGCAGCAGCATGCTGATAAAAAATTAACTTATACATAAGTTAGACTAAATACATTTTCTGCATTGATGAGAGTAATTACCTCTTACATAAAATTAGAAGTGAGTAGGAAGAGGGATTGCAACCCTGAAAATAAAAATGCTGATTACAAAATATTTTCTCTTCCAAAATATTTCGGTTCGGTAATTGCAAATTATCATTTTTTTGGTACTTTACTATAATTAAAATTGACTTTTACAAGTGGAATAAGCATTTAAGAACTAAATGCAAACCTTTTCATCTGAAAATCCCAGAAGAGGTATTTAAATTTTTTAGCATCTATTTTTAGGAACATATGAACCAGAATAAGCAATTTCCCCCATCTCAGTGTCAATAAATTTCTGTTTTAAGAACCTCTCCATTCTTACAGGTACAGGGGAAAAGATAGACATCTGAAGACTTCAAATCACCTCAAGGAAACATTATAAAAATCCATCTTGATAATATGTGCCTTCCCACAGGGAGAGGGAAAGTATACATAGGATGCTTCTTCCAGCACACTGCCATTTTTAGGTCAATGTCAAATACTGGGTGTTGCCTTATGGTAAGTCTGTGGCTTGCAGGACTCAAGAGTTAAGTGACTTTTTTTTTTATTTTTGCCTCTCACTGTATTTTTTGAAGCCCTGAAAAAGAATGGGATTACTTCCTCCTTATTCCTTTCTTCATGTTCCAGCCAGACCCTCCTCTCAGGGAAGTTTGCTGCCTTCCTGAGGTCCAAATTAAGACCTCACTGCATCCAGTTCTCAGATCCTCAGCACAGGAAAGATACAAACTTGTTGGAGGAGTTCCAGAGGAGACACAGAAAACTTAGAATAGGGCTTTCCTTTCCTATGAGAAACGACTCAGAGAATCAGTGTTGCTCATCCTGGAGAAGAGAAGCCTTCAGAGACATTTTATTACAGCCTTAAGTACTTAAAAGGGACCTATAAGAAAGCCAGGGACAAGATTTTTAGCAGGTTGTTTGGATAATATAAAGTAAAATGGTTTAAACTAAAAGAGGACACATTTAGACTAGCTATAAGGAAGTACTTTTTTATGATGAGAGTGGTGAACCAAAGTTCCAAATCATCCAGGATTTCATTAATTTCAGTTTTTTGCAGAAGTGAAAGCAAATCGTTATTATTTTATTTAGACTTCTAATATTCTAGGAAGCTAAAGCACTGTGATGTTTTGATGATCCTAAAAGCTTTGAAGTTGCTGTTTCACATTGCAATTGTCTTCCCCTCACTTCATCCTCACAATCAAATTACCTGTTTTACTTTTCACTTTGAAATACAGCAATCACTGAGGATTTCTCTTAAAATAAACTGAAAGGGATATGAAATGAGGGCAGGTATAAATATAAAACAGCTATTTTTCAGAATTTTCTAGACTTAGAGCATATATAGAAATTAAGCTGTGTGGCTACATGGAAAAACCTCCCTATCTCTCTCTTCTATCATGACTATACAATTTTTCCCAGAATTTGGAAGTATTACTGATGAAACTTTTTAAAATCTTAACTAGAATTGAAAATAACAAATGTGAGAAGCACTGAAAAACAACCCAAAAAACCAAAACAAAAAAACCAAACAGAAAAACTTGGGAATCAAAAAATGAAAGGGAAGTCTGATGAAATTTAAGAAGAAACTCCTATATTTAGCCTGAATCCTTTCATTCTAGGAGATATTGGCTAGTAGTTCAGGTATGTATGCTTGCTTTCCTGAACATTCAAATTTGAACATTCTTCTAACATACCAAAAAAAGGGACAGTGGTGTTAAAGTTATTCCAATTTTTCCTCTTTTAGAAGTATGGTTCCCACTGGAAATCCAGAACTTCATTTTAAGTACCTCACTCTAAGCATTAAATTTGGGGCCCTGGATGCTCAGTGTGGTCAAACACTCACCAAACAGGGAAGCCATTTAAAGATCAGTTCTTCTCTCATTTGATATGAAAACTGTATCTCTAAGAATTCCTGATGTGTTTGTGTAAGCATGCCTGAGAATGCTTGTCAAACTCAAACCCTAAAGTGATGCCTGAATGGCCTTACTTTCATTCTGTCCCTTTCACTCATGACCAATGCAGCTTTTATGCATGAAGAGAGTGACATCAGATGCCTCAGTAATTATGAAGCAGAATATTTAGAGAGTTCAGAGACTTATAAAATTAAAGACAATTGAATGGAGTTTTCAGTATTGCAAGCTTGGACTCCATTGTAAGATCTTAAATACCATTTTGATGCCTTAATCTTATTCTGGACATTGATATCTGAAAAAACAAATTTCACACTAAAACAGTGAGCATAAAATTAAAGCATTAAACATAAAATAGTGATAGCAAATAGATATATAAGAACGGCAGCACTAAATTTAGTAAATGGGGAAGAAACAGAAGTAACTATGATATCTTTATTTAAAATCAGTCCTGTCTGATTGATTAATGTATTTCTTAGGTGAGCTGAAAATAAGAAATGTATGCACCTAAAATACAAATTAATCAGCACTGCACCACTGTTCTTTATACCGTATTAATTAATTATATCACATGACAGATGCAGATTTAATCACTCTGTCTGAAGGATTTGGGTACAGAGAGCAGTAAAGAAAAGCTGCACTTTACAAAATTTATGAATGCTCTACAATCACTTAAACTGCTGAAATATTCCATGAGATGCTTTTTCTGACAGATCTTGTGAAAAGTCTTCAGCAATAATTAGCAAAGTTTGTATGTGTAGTCAGTGATTTATTTCAATGAAGTGTTTGCAGTGGGTTTAATTAGGAGTTGTTAGCGTTATGACTGATAAGTTAAAAAGTACAGTGAGATGCTTAGTAAGATAGAAAGATCTCTGCCTAGATCTGTCAACATCACCCTAATTTGCTATAAAATTGATTTTATTCCAGAGTATAGCAGGGAAAACTTTTCAAAAAAGCCACTTGAAAATCTCCAGGTTTTCCTACACCTTTTATAAAGAATCTGAATTCCATACCATTCCAAGTGTCTCCTGCTGTGAAAAATGCTACACACTGAACAGGGTATTTCAAAATCCTTTTCTAGATCTGGATGGTAGCTTAGTCCTTCCTCTCTTTCCAGTTTTATCCCCTACTCTGTACCTAGGTTTTTCGTAAGAGTAGGAATTCTAGGTTGAGTCAGTAATTAGCACCTTTTAAGGATTGCTTCATTTTTTCTTTTACATGCAACAAATCCATGACTATCTGTTACTGAGTAGCACACTAGCCATTTCTTGCCTCACAACATGTTTAGTTCCACTCCTCCAGCTTCAGGAAATCAATTTTGTATCACTTGACTCAAATTCTGATTTCTATCTAAAAAGGATTTAGGATTTAGGAAACTTTGATCAAAGAAAACCTGTGACAGTGATGGACTTGCATTTAAATGTATTCATTCTCTCCATTTTCACCTTTAGGAAACATCCTAAACGAAAGCATTCAAGAACAATAAAATTTCTAGTCTGTTTGTTCAAACCTTTTCCCTGGTCTCTGACTGGATGAGAAAGCTTCTCATTATACTACTGAGTAATGAGAGTCTTCAAAATAGATCTTAAACTACCTTCTGAAGGTGGAGAGCTGCAATAAATTTCACTGAAGAACTGAAAATGAGTCCCTAATGATTTGGAATACATTCTCCCATATTAGGCTCTGTCTTTATTTGCTGCCACTGAATAGAGTTTGAAGCTGAAATGAAAAACAGGAATGTAGGAAAGAAAAAGACACATATGCAGAAATTTTGCATTATAGAGCAAGGAGTTATTACCTTCTTTATCTGATGTTTCAGTGATTGCACTGAGGACACAGTATTTATCCCCAGACTGACTAACCTGAAGGAACAAAGAGAATGTAGGAAAAGATGAAAACTAAACATATAGAGAGACTGATTTAAAGATAATGATATGGTGAATGAACTAGTATTGGTGCTAGGATTATTGGAACTGTTTTATTATATATCAGTCACAGGCAAAAATACTCCAAAGAATATGCTGACAAGTCCTCCTTTTTCCCCATTTCTGACTTGACAAGCAGATCATGATTTTGTGGAATTAATTTGCTATTCAAGCTTATTTCAAAGTTAAATATAATGGCTCATCCACAACTACTTATCTGTAAGGATTTGCTATTTGAAATTCCAGCTGTGCTGTTCAGATTTGATAGGCTACAGCAAACACATGGTGTGTGTTTGTTCCTAGGAGGATGCCTGCAACATCTCTGCTGGCAAGTTTGTCTATTAAAGTATTTTTGGAAAGCAGGCACAAAAGGGGCAATAATAGTGACAGAAGATTGTGTTCAGACATGCAGAGCATGTTTTCAGGGGATAGCTCTATTCCTGGAGCCTGTCTTCAAGCAAAAAATATCCCTTAGGTCAGGGAAGTGTCAGACAGCTGGCACACTAAGAACAGAAGGACCTGAATGTTAACCTGCCAGTGGCAGAAAGGCCCATATGGCCATGATGGAAAGGGTAACAGGTACTGGTCACAGAGTTATCAGCCATATGGCAACTGAAATTGGTGAGAGACACTACATGAGCATCAATAATAAACACTGGAAGTGTTGGGATAAGGACTCCTTTACAGACTACAAATAAAAAGTTAAATTAAGAAAAGGGAAACTAAATAAGACAGGAAGAGTATAAAAACTTGCAAGGTACAGGGCTAAGGAATTATTATTTTGAGGAAAGATGGCAGCGCCATCACTTCAGAAACTCAGAGCAGACACACATATTGCATGGAAATACCCCTCTTTTATTAATTGTGAAACAGGAGGGCAAGAGACAATGAAGTATCTACATACCAGATTTGCATCCAAGTATTCAGAAGAATCAAAATTTACAGGTTTTGTTTTAAAGCTTCTTCTCTATTCTTATTACAGAGAGAGAGTGAAATTTGCATGCAAGAAGTGTGTTTAAATAACTTGCAGCTCATTTCCATTTAGAATGTCTGTTTAAATACCAATTTGACCTCTGGCTGTCTTTGGTGTTGGATAATATGTGTAAAATGGTCACCAAGAATTGTGTATGAAGCACAAGTTGAAAGAAACATACTGAATTTTCCTAATGTTTTTTACCTGATTGTTTTCTTTTCTCCTTCAGGATGTCAAAAGGAGAGAGAATATAAGCAACAAAACAATAAGGCAGAGAAGGATATTTGCAGTAGAAGATGAGGGAAAGGAAAGCTGGGTGACTCATTTCATCTTGTAAAATATGCACTTTTTGACCACGCTCCTGGAACCAAGAATACGATACTCTATTTGGTGCTCAGATAACAAGCTGAAGAAGTAAATACAATCTTAAGTAGCTCAGATCTAAATGAAGTTTCATACAAAAACTGAAGGTTTACTACAAGAGAAAGTGATGTGCTGTTTCTTTTCTTATTGTTTATAACAAAGATTTTTTTTTTCTTTTAATGCAGACTTCCCCTGAAATACTGGAAACCAGAACACAACAGGAGGAATTGAAAAATCATTATGTTCATGAATAGCAAGTAAAGTTCTGTGGGCCACGTACCTCAAGAAAAGTAAATAATTTTTTTGTTTATTTTGATTAATTCAGGGATTTTGGGTTTTGGGTTTGTTTTTTTTTTTTCGTTGCTGTTTTTTTGGGGGGGTGTTTACATTTTTTATATTCTCCTTTCTTTAAATTCCTCTAGTTTTGAGGGGTTTTTATGTAAGGCACATATCAAAGTAAGATGTTTTCATAGCTATCTTGCAGTGTAATGGTAGACATGCAAGACAATCTCTGTCCTGCCCAGTGCTACATGCACTATTGTATAACATAGAAAACTTGCATTAAAGTTCCAAACATCCCAAAGGCAGTGCAGAACTCTCAAGCTTCACAGTATTCCATTTAAAGTTTAGTTGAGACATAAAGGTTTTTTGCCCACAGGAATCAACACCTTCATTTAAAAGTAGAACTAAATTGCAAATTTTCCTATACGAGGCAAATCATTAACCTTTGCCAAATCATTACCTCAAGAGATAATTAACAGAGATCTTGCAGAAAGTGTAACTAATAAAAAAAGCTCTCAGAAATTAGTATGAAGAACAAATGTGGTCTGCCTCCCAGCTAAGGGACTCGTGTCCCCAGAGAAACTAAGTTTCTAAGGACTTAAAGGAAGGTCAGGTGAAAAAAAGAGGATTATTCTAATCTACTAAACCCCCAGGCACTGGTCATCTTAAACTCAGCAGTGATGTTAGAGTAGAAATTTTTCTTGATATCAAATATACTCTAGGTTACATTAATTAGACTATAATTCAATTAAAAATAATAAACTTTTCACTAATTATTCAGTAACTAACCTGAATTTGCCTAGTTACATAAGAAATATTAAAGGCTTAACATGGGAAGCCAATGCCCCTGGCTTGTCTGTTGACTTAATTTCTTCTGATTTTCTCTTTTATTGGTCTATAAATATGCACATAAATATTTAATTAATTTACAGCAGAATTGTGAAGATAAATACATGCTAGTAGAGTCCACCTTAGCATACCTTATGTTCACTCACCTCCTGGCAATTGCATGAGCTTTATGAAGTTGCAGGAAAAATCACTGTGATTTTATCACTGTGCAATCCCTCTATACATTATTTATAAGAATCTAGTAATAGGACACATTGTTTCATTATATAACCCTATAAATAATCAAATAAATTATAAAATTATATGTGCATCAGAATCAAAGCAAATTGAACCAAATACTTACTACTGTAACACAGGCTCAGGAAAGTAATTTTTTCCAACAGATTATGAGATCTGGTTTCAGAACAAAGTCACAACGGCCTTTTCCTCCTAATGAATTAACTCAAGGAATAGGGACTATGGTCTTAAGAAAAAACAACAGCCTCAGCAGCCTGTCTGTCTCATTTATTGTGTACTTTTTGTTACTGCATCTGTCAGTTCCTGAGGGAAAAAAAAATAAGTGAGAATCAGGCCATTCATAAAAGATAAGGTCAATACTTCTCAGCAGTTCCACATACTGTTATTGGACCCTTTGGGGAACACTGTGAAACTTCTCTGATATTCCAGCTACTTGATGAACCCCTGTCCTTCATGTATTTAGAGTCAGTCACAGTGTGTAGGGTGACTGCAGCCAGGTCTGAGCTGGGCATCTGGAGCCTCTCTTCTCAATGCAGTGTGCAGGACTCTGCTCTGTGCAGTGCTGAGGAGGATAAAGGGAGTAACAGCCATTCTCCACATGGGCTCATGTCTCAATGAACCCATGTCAATAGAAAACAGCCACAGACAGGAAAATGCTATGCATTTATAGGAAACCAGGACTGTATTTTAAGACAATGTTAAGTGCTGAGGCTTCTGACATTTCGGGTTTAAGCAAATAATCTTCAGCAGTTATTAGTAAGACAATATCTTGCACAATTAAAACAGCACACATCATTTGTAAACTGCACAATACAAAATAAAACTTTGCTAATGACCCAAGCCTGAGAAACAAGTGTTCTTCACCTCTTCTATCAGTGACTCTTCTTCCTTGACTAAGACCCTGGCACATGGCTTTTCTCCCTTTTGTACATGGCTGCCTCAATGAGACAACAACATGGGCAATGTGACATTGATGTCAATGAGACACCTAGATATGGGCTTTTTTCCTCCATTTATTGTAACAGTGAAATGTATTTCTATGTTCTGCCTTTTGTATTGTTGGGCCTCTTCACAGGTAAATCTAAAAGACTACATGGGAATGACTGCTTTACTACCAAACCCCTCTTACTA
This sequence comes from Erithacus rubecula, assembly GCF_903797595.1. Lineage (NCBI taxonomy): Eukaryota > Metazoa > Chordata > Aves > Passeriformes > Muscicapidae > Erithacus > Erithacus rubecula. Next base: position 41,513,884 of record NC_136688.1, on the reverse strand, counting down.
ACAGAAAGTGACCATGTAGTCACAGCATTTTTGAATCTGTTAAAAAAAAATTTAAAACAGTATAATCAATAAGTGCAGATCTTTCAAGCTCTTTAGATTGGGCCAAGTAGTTTTCTGTGAGTGTTTTAGTATTTGCTATAGCTACAAATGAGAAAATTACCATAGATTTCTGCATTTAGGGTTATTCACACGTGCAAGGGGTTAAGCTGGGACTTATTGGACTGCTGACTATCTAATTCTTCTGATAAGCTTCATGAGGTCTTTATTCCCAGATTGGATAAATACTTACTTGCTTCTGGATCAAAGACTTGTATTAAAAAATTTACCACTAATAGTCTTCTAAAGCTTTTACATGTAATAGGTTTTGCATGTAATACCCCAGTTCCTTCATGACCTGAATCTTTAGGATATTCCCTGAAAGCCATGCAAGTGGTGAGCATGTGAAAAGTGAGTGCATTCAAAAACTGACTGAATACTGGCAGGAAATTCCTATGATACTGTGCTGTTATGCATATGGTAGAAAAGGATGTAGTCAGGAAAAGAATAGGGGAGAATAAAACCAAAGAAAGTATCAAATGCTGGAGAGTCACATTGATGGATTGACACAGAATGGTCTGAACTTAAAAAAACCTAATGATCAGATAGGAGGTGCATAAGTATACTGAATTACAGCTAGAGCAGAACAACCAAAGCAAATTTTAAACTCCAAGAGACTTGTTCTGAAAAATTTTAGCTGATGTAACTTCTTTAAGTGCCCTTGTAACACACTGAATTTGCAAGTACTATGAATAATGTTCTTTGTCTAGCCTTTCTCAATTTCAGGTGTCACTCCCTTATGTATTTGCAAAATTATTTCATTTTACTCTCAGAATTTGATTCAATGCTACATCAACAGGTAATACATAATTAAGAGTGCAATCAATGTCAATACTGAAATATATAAACTCATTAATGATAAAGAGCATCTAATATATTGATATGGAATTAGGATGGAAATTGATACATTCAGTAGGATTTAAGAGATTATGATAATAGGAAAACAAGGCTGAAAGGAAGTTCCAGGGCCCAGATACTCCATCCACAGTAACAGGAAGAATCTTGTCCTTGTCACTTTCTGGCCTCCATTGAAGACAGTTTTCCCTCACCACAAAATTTCATAATAATCTCAGAAGTAAACTTATAATTCCATATTGTCCTGAAGGTCTTAAAAATTTTCTCAGAAATAAAAATTAAGATTCTCTGAGGTGATAAAGATATACTTTAGCCATTTGTTCATATTTTGTTTAATGATCAATTTGTGACAAATCTCCATCAAATTGTCCTGTTTAGCTCTGATTACTTCCCTCGTTACAAAGCCTTCATTACTAAGATACTGAAGATGTTTTTCTCTTCTTTTATCTTTTCTACAGTGTAGAACATCTCCAATACAATAATGTGTTTCAGCCTGAGTATAAAATAAACTGATGCTTTAGGAAATCACAAAGTTTCAAAATGAATGAACTTTTTGGTCACAAACAGCTAGCAATAAGGCTTGAACATGATTTCCTGTTTCCTGTTGCCCTGCACTCAGAAACTCTTTTCCAAATCTGCTATCCAACCATCTAAGTTTCTAAGTGAAAATTCATGTTTTTATTAGAGAACATTTCTCTGGTTCTAATGTTTCATGAAAAGCACCTTGAATTTAATTGCATCTCTGTGTTACAAGTTATCAAACTTGAAATATATCTTCCCCAAATCATCAGAACCACTATCATGCCAGAGAACAAATCTCCCTGAGTGTTTATTTCAGCACCTTTTGTTGGTATTTTCTACATCCTCTATGTAGGTATGTATTTTACTGTTGTACTGTATTTTTTCTACTTTTAGGAAAATGTCCATTTGCAAAGTTTTAAAATACACAGAACTGTCTATCCGCAACAACCAAAGTAAGGTGAAAGTAATTCTCTCTGTATGGAAAAAGGTAGTGCAATGTTCTTCAAAACAACTGTGAAATGATCACACAAGATGTTTAAGAATCAAATACAAATAAGACCACAGTCAAGGCTGTGTTGGAAGTAAACAGAATTAGGGAATCATGGAATAGAATATTCTAAAGACAGAAGTGCACTTGTGCAGAGAAATGCATAATGCATACACCAACCTAAAGACAAACTCTATCCACCAAAGCCATGTTCTATCAAATTGATTACTTCTTTGAAGAAACTTCTTGCTAGGCAGACAGAATCATACCACAAGCCCTATACAATCCTCTCTGAGGAGATGTGTAGAAAGTCAAACTATAAGCTATCCTGGACAAAGGTCATAACATGAATCCCTTTTTCAAATTCTCCTCTTCCTTCTCAGAATGCTCAGAAATAAATTTCTGTACACCCACACACATCAGTGTCAGACTGTGCCTAAGCAAAAATGCAAGATCCTACAATGCATTTCTGACATCCACAACAAACCTTATCCCCATTTCATAGGACATCCAGAATATTACCCTCTTCCTTCAGTGCATTATATACCATTGTAGAAGCTCTGCAGATGAAATCAAACAACTGCTTATACAGCAGAATAAACTTTCTCAGAGCAGTAAGTCAGAAATACCCATTACAAGGAGGATAGCACTCTTCTCAAATCAATCATCTCTTCTAGCCTCTCCATCTCTGATCTTTCTACACAGAATGTCAACAGAAATGTGCAAAACACCATCAAAAGACAAGACTAGGAATGAAAATCCATGACTACTAGTGTAAGTGTGTCTTTGTCTTAAATCACAGGTTTAAGCCATCTGGATCCATGTTCAGATGCAGGTACATACTGTATATACTTATGGGAAAACTGAGCTTGTTCCTCTCTGGTATTAGAGTGGTAGGATATCATGTTTGTCATCTACAACAAAAGTGAGATTTTTTCAAACATAACATTCCTAAATTGACTGACCTGGACAGTTTTCAGTAGCCAAGACTTTTCAGGGAGCAGCAAGGATCAGATGCTGCACAAGGAAAGGTGAGCCAGCAGTCAAGTGTGACAATGAAGTATGTGGGAGCAGTGTCCTAAACACCAAGAGGGCAGGATGCAGAGCAGTGATTTCAGTTCTGAAGAGACAATGATCAAGAATGATCAGACACAGCACAGTGACCACTGAGCAAACCTGCAGCAGCCAGGCAGGTCCAAGGCCAAGCCAGGAAGCCAAACCAGCAGGTCCAGGTCAGACCCACAGAGGTGGGAGATCAGGCAGAGTCATAGTTGCTGCACAGATCTGGCGTGGCACAGGCAGAGGCAGCACTAAAATCTCAGCTAAAAGAAGCTCCAAAGAAAAAAATATGGCAGCTTTCACTTCCAGGCCTATTTGCAACAGCTCATAGAAGCTACATTTACCTGAATTCCTAGAAGGGAGACAGTCTCCAGGACCAAACAGTCTTAGCATAATCAATTCTTTTCAAAACTATAAATGTCAGTTGGTAACCACTTCTAAGAGCTGGAGAAATATCAAAGAATGGAGAACTGCAATTAAAATCTCAATAACCAGAAAGGTAATTTTTCACCAGGAAGTCTCAGACATCCTCACTGAAAAACTAGAACACTATGATATAAATTTTTGAACAGAAATATGGAGTTGTTTTGGGAAGACAGAATTTATTACACAAAATTTCTGCTTCCTCTAAGTTTTACTAGATTGGTCGCTTAAGGGCAAATGAATTACTGTAATATATTTGGACTTTTTGTCGGCATTTGATTTAGCACTGCATGAAATTTGTTTTAATGTACGATTTTCTAAATCTCCCTTTCAGAAGCAAACTTGATATTGTAAAGTCTTGCACATGCACTTAAATAATCTTAAAGAAATATATATGAGTAAATTTTCTTACTCTATGAGAGCTGGATTTTCCTTTGATACCATTTAGAGAAAGAAATGCAAAAATGTGAAGAAGACATATACATGAAGCACATCTACTAAAGGTACTTGATTAAAAGTAGAGAAAATACTTTTTTCCTCCCTTTTTTGAAAGATTATGCATTTTTCTTTTTACCCTTTCATTTATTTCACAGTTTTTCAGATGGACATATGATATAGTCACCTCATTATCACTGCCTTATTTTTAACACGGTCTGGCAGGTGCTCATCACAGGCATGCAATAGAGGCATCCATTTTCACAGCACCCCTTTGAGACATTCAGTCTGTAGACATGCATAGTACTATATCACATTTTACCACTCAGGGAGGTAAGAATCCAAGCTAATAAGACCCGTTGCAGTAAATATTTTGCAGTAAATACATTTCCAGAGTAGCATATAGATATCATTGTTGAGTGAGAAAGATGCAAATAAAAAGCCATCCTCATTCAATCAATAAATGAGGTCATGAGGAAGAGTTAAGATGCATCTCACTAGCAGTTCACCTAATTCAGTATCCTGCTTCTGTAAAGAGCCCACACTTGGTACGTCAAATGAATGAAAAGCTATTGACAGAGCCCATCATTATGTGACAGGAGACTTGTCTGACTTGTGTAAACAACATAAATACAGATGGATGCTGATCTCAGCATGAGCAAAGGGCAAGGTTCAAAATGCTTCAGGAGTTGCTTGTTCCAACTGAAAGACATTGTTCTACTGTCTGCTTTTTTTTTTTTTTTTTTTTAAACCATTTTCAAATACTTATGAGTCATATAATGAGGCATTGCAGCAAATGACTAGCTCCTACTGGAAAAAGCCAGCGAGTGAGTGAGTGTCAGCAACCAGAAAGCCTTAGAGGCTCATTGCTCTTCTCTGCTTTCAGCCATATTGGTCTGGCACGCAAATTAGAACACTCCAAACTGCAAGCTTGGTCTTGTCAACATATCAAGCTGGAGTGCTAATCATTAATAACTTTTTCCTGAGACAATATTGACAGCTGCTTTGCTTTATTACCAATGCCATCTGTGCCCAGCAACCCACAGTCTCCTTTCTACTACTTCTTAGCTTGCACTCCAAATGCTTTTCAGGCTGCAACAAGCAGAATGGAAATAACAGCTTGAGCTTCTTAAGAAATATCACCAGCCAACTCAGGGAGCCCAGAAGATAAGGAATAATATGATTGTAGCCTACTGAGTTTTCATCATAAGCCAGCTTTATGAATAACATGCTGCCAGATGCTTTTTCCTACTAGGGAAGTTTCCCAAGACCAGTATTATGCACTTGACATTCAACTGGTCTTTTTCTATTCTGAGCAGTACTAAAGCCTCAGTAAGACTGATTAGCAGATAACAGTATCTGAAGCATTTTTGAGACTCCTTATTACAGTCATAATACTATTGCTTTGGTCACAAACTTCTTAGTATCTGAAGATTGAATAGATGTTATAAAAAGGCAGCCCCTAGTCTTCTGCTGGGCAAGTTGAAGACTTTTCATTAGTGAATTCCCAAGGTGTTTGCACTCCAGCACAGAGTTAATAATAAGACTTTTACTAGCTAACCAAAGTGCATTCCTGTAAACAAATGAAAAAATTTAGATTTTGAGGTAAACTTAGCTTAAGTCATTAAAGGCAATTCAGTTTTAAACAGATACCTACCAAAATTATTTAAAAACTTATAAAGAAAAAGACTGCGAGTGTTCATTCAAGCTCTTTTTGTGGATCAGCTGGACTGGGATTAAAATGCTAAGATAAAATGTATAAATAGGCAGATATTTGATTGTTCTGTAGTAACAATTTGGAAAAGAAGGGAACAGCAAGGATTTTCAAAAGACCCACGAATAAACTTTTAAGTGTGAATGACTTTGAAAGTACATGTGCTTTTGATTTTTCTATTGTGCTATTTCGGGCAGAGGTGGAACGAGCCCAGAGATCTACCAATTTCTTTGGTAGAAAAAACTGTCTTTTGTCTAAGTCTATTTTATCATTTGAAATTAAGTCACAGAAAAGAAAAACTGTTTTTTTTCAAATGTATGTATGTAAATGTAAAAATTCAAGTGCAAACTCAGTCCAAAGCAGAAAGGTCTGGAACAGATGGCTCAAAATCTTTGGAATGTCAGCTGAAAAGAGGCTGTCAGTGGCAGACAATGATACATACCTTCACTGAAAAATAAAGGAAAAACTCTACAACAAAGAAGGAGTTTAGGTAACTTGTTAACAGCAGGTGCCAGGAAAAGAGGGGAGTGCTTCCTGGGTGAAGAAGACACATTTTTAACTGAGGAAGAGACTGGGAACTTAGAAAGCTTGTCTTCTTTTACCAACCTTATCACTGGTGTAATAAAATACCCTATCTCTGCAGAACTTGCCTCTATTAGATCTCTAGAAACCATAGGTTTGGCAGCCTCTCTACTACCATGTAAGAGTCACAAGTCAGAAAGAAGAAAGGGGCTTCAGAAGGTTGATTAGAGGCTGTCACTTCATGGTAAGGGTTTTGCAGGCCTGTGGTGACTGGGCTGAAAAAGATGAACAATAATTACTGTAAATTTAGTGTATCTAATTATCTCACACAGATGACCTGCCAGGACTGATAACACGCTGACAAATCCAACACAAAACTTTTTTAGGTTGAATAGTGGAGGTTGGCATCTGTGGTCTGCAGTGTCAATGAATGACCACAGTCATTGTTAGGGCATTGTTCATTGTGCTTCCCCAGCACACCTGACCCTTGACTGCTCCTATTAGTAGTCAGCAGAAAGAAAACTGATCACAGTGACCCTGCCTCCTGTGGTATCACAGAACCAACCTCAATAGAAACAGAATCTACTAGAGCATTATAATGCTTTCAAAACTGGATGGTGTGTCTCTACCCATCTGTAACAAGACCGAATCCTGTAAAATCAATGTCTGTTTCATGTTACCCAGGCTCTCTGGACCACAATAGGGGACGTAATGAAGAGGGGACACACAAAGAGGAAACCAAGCTATCTGATAAGAGCTAACAGCCTATCAGGGCACAAAGCATGCCCAGGAGCTACTCCTCCCCAATCCTGATCTGGGATTCCACAGGAGACTGCAGCTGCAGGGGAACAGTGTGAGACCAGGCAGGTCCACTTTGTAAAAGGAGCAGAAGAAAGGCTCTTTTTCATTTAGTCATTACTCTGTCTGTCACACTGACACAGCTCCCTTGGATCATGTTTTCAATACCACACACAATGTGTGTGGTATATAGTTCCTGTTAATTTTATAGGTTAAGTCCAGCAAGCATTTGATTTTATTTCTCAATTCTCCATCCCTTTTTGCCATTCACAGCATTAAAAAAAAATTCTTTCTCCACCAACTAAATGAATGGAAACAAATGTATTTGATTATTTAAAAAAACCCCTGAGAACACTCAGGCATAAGGACTAAAAAATCTATCATTAAGTAGAATTCTAATTAAGAGAGTGATTTACATATTAATAAACAAATAGAAATCTTAAGGATAAGGGGTTTGTTATTATTGTTATCATTGCTTTGGTCTATTCTAAATACAGAAAGCTTTATTTATAAATTCTATGATGTACATAAATTTAGTTACATTTCCACTAAGTTATCCCTTTATTTCATGACATTTGCAGCCTCAGATCAAACGATTATGCTCTCCCTCCAGGCACAATTTTAATGTCTAAACAAAAACTGTATCAATGGTGTTTAGGACTTTAAATTTGTCTTTGAAAATTATGTTGTATGCCATGCATGGAAAAGAGAGTGTTAACTGTATCTGTATCTAGTCTAGCCCAAATGGTGTGTTAAAGATGTGTTTATTGAACTTGAAACTTGCCAAAGCAGACTGACATAAGTTCCTCCACCTGGTGTGGGATTGAACAAGCTGAACTGCAAAGATAGAAAAGGTATTTTCTTCTTCTTTTAATTTTAGGTAAAAACACAAAGCTCTTTGACCCAATTCAATTTTTACTTCAGAAACAGCAACTAAAAGAATTTCCAGGTTTTGCTGGAGAACATTTGAGGAGGTCAGTGAAAGTCAGTCTATCTTGGTTAACAAATACTGGATCAAATATTGGCTGAATAATCTCCAAGTCACTATAAGGGATCTCTTCCCTATAAAGGTGTGTTAACGCATAGAAAAGTGAATATAAACAAATTGACTAAATACCAATACATGATAAACCTGAAAATATCAGACCTGATCTGTCCCAGAGAACTCCCCAGACCTGACATTTTGCATCTCTACTGTCTTTGAGGCTGCTGAAACCTGGCCTGTGCTCAGAGTGCTTAGAAACTCCTCCTATCATTGTAGGAGCTGACTTCCTTTAGCAAAGTACTCAGTGTCACCTGGCCTGCTGGCAATCAAACATGTAATACCTCTCTGAGAGCAATGGATTAAATGGAAGCTGCTCATCTAGGCAGAGCCTGAAGCTTATGTGAACAACATCCAAGCACATCCTGAAGTGGTGTGCCCTGGGAATTTGCTCTGGCTTGCTCAAGAAGCAGCCCTGACATACCCAGCAACAAATTCAGACACAAATTATATGGGTCATTACTCAATATGTGCTTGGTCTTAGGGACAGAAGAGTGCCAGTGTATTGACTACTCTGAGAGGCTGAATCCTCTCATTCTTCCAGCAATTTTGGACTTGCTGAAAACTCCTGGGCTGTGTCATGTAGTGGATGAAACTATAATAAAGATAGAAAATAGGTCTGGAAGAGATCCCAAAAATATACCTAATTCAAAGCAGCCTAATTCCAGCCCTACAGATTTCCCAGTTATTTTTCCAGTGCTTTGTTTTCCATTATTCTTACTAATAGAAAGCCTCTCCTACTGCCTAAATTCTTTGTCCTTTCTCACCATAAATGCTCGTCATTAGCTGACTGTATTTTTAAAATTCTAAGTATTTTTAATTTTTCTAAGTAGACTTTCTCTCTGACTAGAACTTTTTGGTCAAGTGACTGAACAGGGCTGGAAAGGGTAAATCCACTCCACATTTAAGAGCACAAGATGGATCTCATGAGGAGGCACAAGCTAAATAAGCAAGGATCAGTTACCACACTGTTTTTGCCTAAGCTGCAATAAAAATTTCTGTGGAACCCTACTGATTACAGCCATGGCATAAGAGTCCTCCTTACATCATACACAGCTTTGTTGCACATAAGAATGGCAACAGCTCACTGTTTGTTCCAGCTTGCCAGTGCACCTACAATTTGTAACTCTGAAATTCCTGATCTAGAGAGGGTTTTACAACCATCTCTCCCATAGTGTCACTAATGTGTCTATCACAGAACTGTCATCAAAAAATAAACCTAATGCAAATGCTCATATGTAACTCCACCAAACTTTGCTTCATGGTGAAATCACTGGGCATTGCTGAGGCTGGAGACATTGAAGCAGGAAACATAGACATATGTAAGTACAAGTACAAAACACCTGAGCTATTTCCAAGTATATATCCACCTGTGGAAGCTGACCAATTCTTTGTATTAAGACTATGATTTAAAAAAAGAAAATCTATACCTATCATGAAAGTAAATCATTCCCAAACAAAATTTAAATGTTATTGTTAATCTGCTTGAAAGTCAAAGGAAACATATTAAATGGTTTTCATTTAGGAACAGAAGCTGTACAAAGACATCTGGGAAAATGATTACATGGAAGCAGTTTTATGCCAAGATCTTCTGCTTATTTCTACTGGCATAGTGGCCTTTCTGGTCAGGATGCCAAGTCTGCTATAATCAGCAGAGTTAAGAGCTCTCAGAGCTTCAAAAGACTGGGATCTAATTGCTGCAAATTTAGTTAATGCCAAGGGAGAAAGACAGGCATCAAGATTTGGGCCTTTGCCCCAAAAGAGAAGTGCAAATAACATCCATAATCATTAGACAGTTGTCAGGAGAGTGCTGAGAACTGGGCTGTACAGAAGCCTGCCTGAAAATTTGATGAACTAAAAAATTAATGAGCTTTGGGTTCAAAAGGTTTTCTTTGATGTGCATCAAGCATTTTCATGAAATACAAGTAACTACACAAATGTGCTATTTAGCAATAATGGGTCATATCAGAGCTGGATATCTCTTGATCTCCTGTTGAGATGACAGCATGCCCCACACACTTCTGCCAACAGGAAACAAGTGTTAGCAGATTTACTCTTAATGAGCTCATCACACCAAAATACCAGTTAAAGGGAGTAGGTCACAGATTATGTTTGTTTAGTTGTTCTGATGTGTTTTGTCAATTCCACACAAATGTGTGGTGTTGGGGGGAAAAGTGCCCTCAATCCATAGTGCCTGACTATATTCTGCACTGACATCTATAAGCTTTCTGTCTGCCTGAACTTGGGGTAAGTTGACACAAATGCATTTGTTCTGTGCCAGCTTTGAATCTGGCCCCGCACATATGTCCTTTCTCCTCTTTAACACCTTTGCTGACTTCTCTCTCCACTGAAAAAGATGTAAAGCAAAGTTGGACTTTTTGGCCTTTGTTGGATTTGGTGATCTTAGAAGTTTTTACCAACCTTAATGATTCTAAGTTTGAGGTAGAGAAACAGTTCCAGCCCTACCAGGCTGGTATTTTCAGGTTGTATTTCTGTTTATGCATTTACCCTTCTCATGCATGTTTGTATGTGGTAGAAGCCTCAGTCATGCAACTCTTTGAATTCAAAGGTGGTTAGATCAAGGAAGATTAGGAATGAGAGGATACAATCCTGTGATGCAGGAATACCACAAAATCTGCTGAAAGACCCACACTACATTCTCTTCTAGGCACATGAGAAACCTGGGGTCAGCCAATGGGTATTACTACGGCACTTAGTAACATGCACAGCTACACTGGCAGATACTTATGTCTAGGGGACACCACAATCCTTCATTCCCCACTCCTCCACCCCTCCAATGAACCCATGCCTACCTTTTGTTTCAATTCCTTTCTTCTGCAAGTGATCCTTCACATGAAAGTAGGGTACTTGCTAGAGGAAGATCTTAAAGGCTCAAAAGCTCTGCTGCATCTCTATTTTATTATGTATGGGAATCAGGTTTACTGTTTAATCCAGGACTTCATATTTCTGTAGGGAAATGCTTAATGTATGATGTGCAGTCTTGATCCTTTTCTCTTGCATAAGAAGACAGTGTCCAGTACTGCATAAGGTAATGCATAGGTTAAGATGAAATACCTTTATATAACAATTAGATACCAATAAGTTAATTTTCTTGAAGAAGCATGACCTCTCCTGCTATTCTATCTACAATCTCACTTAAAGCATTTTCTGTGCTGTATTTCATAGTAGAAGCAGTATGTGATAAGGCTATATGAACACTTAACAGCCAATGCTATTTTCACAGAAATCAATTTTGTGTCATAGCCCATTAGGTACTTCAAGGCAGTGCAACATTTGAAACTACCAAAGCTTTAGTAAGGCATATAAATTACACAACAGACTCTTATTCTTGTCAGGATATGCTTAAACTACAACTTTGATGATTGGGAAAGCTAAAAGGGCACCTATTCTTCCCTTCTCTTCAATTTTGTTTATAGAGCTGTCTTGGAAACCAGAGAACAAACTGAGTTTTGGAGTAATTCATCTTAAAAATAAACCTTTCTCCTTTTTCTGGTAAAGAGTGGCTGAATCCAGAACAGAGTGGTGTAACCCCACTAGTAGGTGTACTGACACAAAAAAAGGGACAACTGCTGCACGACAGCACCAACAAGAGAGCAGGAGCTCCTTAAGCTGCTTTGAGTGCTTATTGTTAGTGCCTTGGTACTTCACACCTACCCAAAAACTTGTCCTATCAATGACTAGCTCTTGCAATTCAAAGCACATTTTTATCAGTAATCAGCTTCCCTGATTTCTCACAGGTTTGTTTCCTGTGATTCTAAATGTATACAGTGATTTTGCATCAACAAGGACTAAATTTTACTCCACAATAAGCAATTATTTGGAATGCAAATACAAAATACAAGAAAATAATAATACATAATAATGGTGTCAAAGTTGGCTTTCTTTTGAAAGCAAGTTGGCATTACAGGAAGAAGTTGGCATTACTGGTAAATGATCCATTTCCAGAGCAAAAGCATTTCACTGATAGAAAGAATCAGAACACAACAGCACACCTGTGGAGCAGGATATAGTGGCCACACAAGTCAGAGTTCAGTAATAGTAAGAGCAAAACAATGAGAACAAAAGTATCATGAAAGCTCTTAAGACAAAAAAGAACTCTCTCATCTGGAATTACAAGTAGCACACAAAAGATGTTTTAAGAACAGTAATTTTATAACAAGAAAGCTGTAGCTTCAAACATGATATTTGGATCTAAAGTGTCTGTATACCACCTTCACTTTAGACATAGCATGAGGCTTCATTATGCCACTCCATAGTTTTCACCATGGCTATTATTCCAAGAATTTTTCTACTTTCCTTCCCCAGAGTTGATTGGTTTGGCTCCCAAAAGGCATCTTTGGCACCCCCCAGTTTGCTCTCACCAAAAATCTGCACTGATGCTTCAGACACCACGGCTCATGCCCTGTCATTACCTCACCTCTTTCCAGATGTCTTAGTTCTTCTTTGTTTATATTTTACTTAATTTCAGGAACTGGATTAAACAAAAGCATTCACTGTTTCTTTCCCTCTGTATACTCAACCAATATATGCATCACTGCAGTACAAATATGAGGTTAAGTCTGTGTTTATTAAATAACTCTGACAAAACCTGAGGTGTTTGGTCTGTCCTCACATACAAATGAAAGAGAATTTGGCTGGCTTAGGAGTGAAAACTGAGTATTAAAGGTAATTGAAAAATACAGGGGGCTGTAATTCATTTAATATTTCAGCATCCCAAATTGCCTCATATTGCAGCAGTTTTGATGTGTTTCATTATGGCAGCAACACTTAGAAGTATTTTTACTAGCATACATCCTCCTTAGCTTTTGCATACTTGTTACCTAAATCAATATCCAAGTAATTAATCCTACACTCAAAGTCTTAGGCATCCTTACTGTCTTTTATCTGTAAACACATCTCCTTATCATCTTCTTTCTCTAATTGCTCTAAGGATCTCAGGGGAGAAAACATCCACCTCCTTTCACTGCCCTTCATTCCTACTCAAACTGTGTCAGAAGTTATGTGTGCTGTTTCTCTTACAGACTCAAAACTCTCCAGGATACACCATTCTTTCTGGCTTACTTTGTGACTTTTGGCAGCTCATGTATTCTATTCAGTCCCTTGATGTTTTCCAAGCTTGTCTGTGATACTATATGAATTGTGTATATCTCTTGGAAAAAAAAACCAAAACAACACTTAACTCTGTGGTTTTGTACTATATGCTTCAACAGTTTGTCTGGAATATATTCACATTGTACTTTGAAATCCCTGACACTTATAAGATATCCACTTGAATGCAGAGTACAAGAACCTAAACACAAGAGAAAACACCCATATGAGAAAAGATCAGGATTTTGGACTGGGGTTTGAAAGATCTGGGATTACTTCTTGGTTCAAAAATTCTGTGTGTGATCATCAGTTACAGCTGTATCATTATAAAACAGCAGTCTCTAAAGGGATAATGAAGCTCTGCCTTCACTCATCCTCTCTTCAAACCATTGCCTTGGAGATGAATTGGAGAGACTCTGTATGCCCCAGGGTGTTAATGTATTGGCAGGATATTTGAACACCCAGATGTTTGAACACATTATTCCTGTGTGCTTCAGAAAGTACAGCTTAGATCTATATTTAGTCTGCAAATTTGCAATCTGTACTTGCAGCTTTTAGAACTTCCTTGACCCAGTGGTGTAGATATAACATTATCTTTTTTACCTTTTTCCCTTGCCTCCAACATCTCTTTTCCATCTGCTCTGAACCATAACTACTAAGATTATACCTTACTCTGAGTACAAAATTCTTAATAAGACAATATTTAGGGTGTACATACAAATAAAACTAATTAGGACTTTGCAAAATCTTCAAACAAATGCCTTATATTCTGCACTAATTCAGTGACTAGTTCCAGCATGTAACTGACTTTCACTTCTTAATATTTTCAGTACAAATTTACAGACTCTTAGGTCAAGCAGCCTTTTTGTTGCATTCCTCATATCTGTTTAAACATAAGTTTAAACAGGAAAAATTTTTTCCTTTAAATTATTTTAGAACTGGAGCAGTTTGATCCCAAAATGTTTTCAATTCACCTTACCTTCAGAAGCCACTGTGCAGTGTACTGTTCATACACACTAAACATCCTTAGAGCTGTGCTGACACCAAAAGGATCACTTAAAGCCTAAGCAGAAGTTTGGTAACAAATGAGGACTCGTGAACAGACCCCATGACACCCACACAGCAGGAGGCACTCAACAAATAAACCTGCTGTAATGATCTCTTGATAGTATTAGCATTTACATTAGTATTTTTTTTAAAAAAGTAAAGCCCTCTTTTGTTTCTTGTAACTAGAGAATGGGGTTGAGAAATATTCACTAAACAAGGCACTTGGAGCACATCACAGGGTCCTCAGGCACTGGGTGATCAGGATGCCCCATGTCTGCCCCAGAGGACTTCCTCTGGGTACCCATCAGACAGTCCAGCACAATGTGCCCTGGTTCCAAGGACACAGAGTTAAATCAGGCAGCAGAATCTGAGTTCCTGGAATTCATTTTACTAATCGACTTAATTAATTTAAATGAATTAATTTAATTAATTGATTGTTTTAATTAATTTAAATGTCATTAATCACTTTACTTCATTTCTCCAATGCCAGAATTGCAGTGAGAGCCAAAGAAGCACAAAGCAAACAAGCAATCTGGAAACTCCAAGTCAAATGCAAGGCAGTTAAAGCTAAATTAATGGTGTAAACACAGCACATTAAAGTACTGCAAGGTCACGGCTGCTCAGGCAGACAAGGACTGCACCCACTGTAGTTTTTCAGCATTTGGTGAGGGATAAGTATTCTGAAGGGATGAGAACCTGTCTCCTCTTGACTGCTATGAGACACGTTATGACTGAATTTAATCAATAAATTCAGAACAAGAAATGCCCATTCCAGCAGTGAGTACAGCTTTGCCCTGGAAGGTAAGAAGTGATATTTATGAAGGACAGTTAGTGATCCATCCTGTCTGTCTGGCCTCTCTGAACCATTCCCACATCCCTGCTATGACTGAGCTGTGTTCAAGCCCCTCCTCACTGGACCTGATCCTGATTTGTTATAACTTCACCCTGGACCTGTCACCTAACCATGGACTTCTCTGATTGCTGAGACTCTGAGCTGGCTCTGGCTGCATCTCCAGCCAGGCTTCTACCTGATGCCTTGTGTAGTGCCTCAGCTGAACCAGCAGAACAAAGGAGGTTACTTCATATCTACAGCCTTTTTTAGAGGCTGATCAGGAGAATTTCAGCTTACCCAGGACAGAGCCCCACTGCTGGAGTGGGATTGATGGTTTCCCACAGAGATTTCAAGAATCTGCTGTAGGTACAGTCCATGTTCTGACACAGTGAGGCACACATCAGCAGCCTCAGAAAACTGCCAGGATCCAGCCACAGCAGACTTGTTATGTGTCATTCCAGGGATACACAGGTGGTAAAGAGGCAGGGTGACAACCAGGCAAAGTCAAATTAGAGGATACTGGGGATACCCAGAGACTTCATAACCCAGTTTTATAAAAATTCAGGTGTTTCTTCTTTTACTAGTCTACACAGGTTTTCCCATTCCTAGTCTTCCAGTGACTAGGTGTCACTTGTTTGCAGACCTGGATTTTGGGATCCCATCAAATCCAAACCAGTACTGTAGATTAAACTAAACTTTTTGGGAGGTTTATTTGTTCTAACATGTGATGGGATGATAATCCTGACAGTATTTGCTACTCTGCCTTCTTCTTCTCACCTGTCACCTGTCATGGCTGCAGACCCGTGGCTAGGAGATGCTATTGCTCTGCCATTGTCTGAAGGATCACAGGCAATGGAGTGGACACCAACAGAAAGCTCTAAGCTGAACCTGTTAAATGAGCTCCAAAGTCAGTTTCCCTCAGATTCTTTGGTTCTGTAAGAACTGCACATTTGCATCACCTGTTTGAGGTCACTTCTGTGATCTGACCTGTGCTCCTGTTACAGCCACTCTTCTGTACATAGAGCTTGCTCTCTTCCATGACCTCTTGCATGAGCTCTACTTTAGAGTCTCTATTCTAGGGACTAAACTGCTGCTGCTGATTTTTAGGATCCCAGTACACTCATTTAAATATTTTTAAAATATGTATGGACCATATATGCCAGACCAACTTGGTAACTGAGCTGATTTAAAGTCCAAGTCTAAGAACAGATTTGCTTCAACTCACCCCCACAAAACTGTCAAATAAAATACAGACAACTAAAACTGTATTTTTTAAATACAAGGTATCACATTCTCCTACTACCTCCCCCCACCTTCACCTTTTAATTGCTTCTAGTAAATTAATCATGTCATTTTTATGTCTGCTGAATACCATCAAAACCCATTAATAAGTCATCTCAGAAGTCAGGTTATCTCAATTTGAACACAAAGAGCAGATCTCTTAGGATGGTTCCATCATTCTTCAGCACAGACTCACACTTTAAAGCTTTTGACAAAAATAGAATGATTATTTTTTTCAAAATTATCTCACAAATATGTTAAATACTTACCTTGTTATATTTGTAATTTTTGATTCTTTTGTATTGAATTCCACTCCTGACTTGTGGGTCAAGAACAGTCCAGGAGCTATTCTGCATTGAAAAATAGCATTGCTAGTTCTTGTGTGGCCTATACCCTACACACTGCATTAACTTTAATAATTTAAGTAACTACATGGCAGTTTTCTGGACTTTGGTGAAGCCTACAAAACTGAATCTTATTATTTTTTAATTTAACATAATATTTTCACAGAAAATAATAGCTGATTTTTTTCTCTCCTTCTGTTCCTCCTCCCACTTTTTTGGTTAGTAAAACCAGTACTTAGGTTAATTTGAGATTTGATGGAAGTCTGATGGAAATATCTGTTTTGACTGTCTTTAATTGTAAATAAACTTAGAAACTGCTTAGACTCCTACTTGTCAGAAGCACAACTGTACCTTAATTACTCCAGAGTTAAAAGAAGATTAAAATTTGGGTGTGGAAACCAATGAACAACTTCATCATCTAGGAAAGTACCAGGTTTGGCTATTCAACATTTGGTACATAGTGTAAGTGACCTTGACAATACTGTCTTCTGCCTCAGTGAAAGGACAATGAAATTGCATCTGACAAAGAACACAGGTAGTGGGAGTTTTAGGTTTCACTTGTAACAAAAATTGAGTCAAAGGACTGAGATATTTAATTTTGAAGACATCAAATTCTCTGTTCAGATGTAATTCTGAGCAGTACATGTTGCCAGGGGAAGAGTGAACCATGATGAAGAAGAGAGGAGCACATCCAACTTCATGAGGGCTTAACTCCCCCATAACTGCAGAAAATATCCAAACAGCTTTGTGTGCTGTACCTGCAAGGAATACATGATAATAAAAAGACATATCACATATTTCACAATGAGTGATCTTTGAATCATTTGATGCAGTTTAGCAGCTTCAATTAAGTCAAAGTAGGCTCTTTATGAAATCCTAATACAGAATCATGAATTCCAGGCAAAACAAAACACAAAGGCTACAGAAACAAAAGGGGAATACAGGAGATTTTGTGACTGAGGGGAAGGCAAGGAACAGATCTTGTTCTTTCTGAGATTAATCCCTAAAGAAAGATAATCTCACAGCAGTGATCACCAATATGATCCAAAAAGAGGCACTATCAAGTGTTGACAAAGAAACTATCCAGCACAGGCAGTCACCCAGTCCCATATTAAAGTAGTTAGAAGGCAATAGCATTCTGGTGAAAAATAGTCTTATGTTGGCTCTTGTTAAAGAATGGTAATTTTTCATGTGCTTAAAAATCAAGCTTTTGTTAAAAATCTCCACTGAAATTCTCTAAGGCTTCAAAGGAATGATATCTGGAAGGCAAGTACAGGTGCATAAGAAAAGAAAAATCTCTTGATTATTGTATCTTGAAACATTACATTCAATCCATCATAATGAATAAAATAAACTACAATTTAACAGCATACCAACAGCATTTTTAAGGAACCAGGTGGAGAATCTACAAGCACAGCTGAAAAGTTGTGTGGCATGTTTCATCAGGATTGATCATGAATATTCATATCACATATTTAGACTAATGTAAAAGGCCACTGTCAAGCAGAAAGCATGAGTCAGATCCCAGGAGCCTATTCAAAGTTCCAAGCTTTTTTTTCGTTTTTGATATTGTTTACTTTGCACCTTTCAGTCATCTCGATATACTACCCTAGGCCTCATCTTGTTCTGCCCACAGTACAGATGGCCAGAATCAGCACCTAAATTCAAATTACATTTGGTTGACATAGGATGGATTAGAGGTAATTAGGGCTTCGTTTTGTTGCAGTAATTATAATTCTGACATGCTAGAAAATTCTATCGCTTTGTAAGTCATTTTTTTTCCTAAGGGGAAATAATCTCCACCCAATGATTTACTGTTGTCTTAAACAATTCCAGCTAGACTCACACTTTTTTACAGAATAAAAAAAAATAAATTAAAAAAAAAATCTGTATATTTAATATGGTGTTTATCTTGAGTACTGAACTATGGAAGGTGTTACAGAATAGAGCCAGGACTTGTGCCACTGCCCCACAGATAGCTGGCAGGAAGGACAATTGTGCGGCGGTGCAGAGTCATATGGGGAAACCAGCAGGTGGACTGCAAGTCTGGAGATAACTCCACTGACATCTTTAGACAAACAAACCCCCTCCACCACCTGAGCAAATTCTGGAGCAAAGATTAAAGGTTTGGAGACAGACCAACAGGACAAACCCCATTCATTCTGCTCGAAAGTGAGCAACTTAAAAGCACTCTTGTATGGCTATAGGGAATCACTGGCAGAACTTCCAGCCCCTTCTTATGACAAAAGATCACAATCTAGTCCATTTTATCTGAAGAACAATGCAGTAGAAAACAGTAGGAATATAAAATCAGATGGTTATATGAAAACTATTTTGATCAGGACCACAAGCACACACCAGACAGCCTCCATGGAGTCACTGCCTAACATTGTTTCTTAAGGTGATAGTTGCTGGCTGCCTTTCCACCCTCTGATTAACCTTAGAATTATACAATTATAGAATTGTTCAGGTTGGAAAAGGCCTTCTAGGTCATGAAGTCCAATCACCTACCTAAGACTGCCAAGTCCACCATTAAACCATCTCCCTGAACAGCATAGCTATGCATCTTTTAAGTACCTCAAAGAATGGTCACTGAGACACTTCCCTGGGCAGCCCATTCCAATGCTTGACAACCCTTTCAGTGAAGAAATTTTCCCAAATATCCCATCTAAATTTCCCCTGGTGCCACTTGAAGCCATTTTTTCTTGTCCTACTAATTATTACTGGGGAGAAGCAACTGGCCCCCACTTCATTGCCACTTCCTTTCACAAAGTGTAGAGAGTGATAAGGTCTCCCCTGAGCCTCCTATTCTCTAGGCTAAACCCCAACTCTCAGCTGCTCCTCATAAGACTTGTGCTACAGAGCCTACACCAGCTTCATTGCCCTTTTCTGGACACACTCTGGCACCTCGAGGTCTTGTAGTGAGGAGCCGAAAACTGAACACAGAATTCAAGGTGTGGCCTTACCAGAGCCAAGTCCAGGTGAGACCATCCCTTCCCTTGTCCTTGTGGTCACACTATTTCTGATATGGCCAGGATGCCATTGGCATTCTTGCCTATCTGAGCACACAAAGACTCACGTTCAGGTGGCTGTTGACCAGGTCCTTTCTCACAGGGCAGGTTTCCAACCACTCTCCCCCAGACTGGAGCAGTATATGTGGTTATTGTGACCCAAGTGCAGGACCTGGCATTTTGCTTTGTTGAGTCTCCCACAATTGGCCTTGACCCACTGATCAGCCTACCCAGATCCCCCTGCAGAGCCCTCTTACCCTCCAACAGATCAACATTCCCACCCAACTCGGTGTTACCTGTTACTGACTGAGGCTGCGCTTCAGCCCCACATCCAGACCATCGATAAAGATATTGAACAGGACTGGCCCCAGTATTGAGTCTTGAAGAAAATCACTGATCACAGACCCCTAGCTGGATATAACTCCATTCACCATCATTCTTTGGATCAATCCATTCAGATAGTTTTTAATCCAGTGATAATTGTACCCATCTGAGTTATGGACAGCCTTTTATTATTATAGTTAAGAAAAGAAAATTAGCTCCTTTTTCACACTCTTTTTTGTTACAATGCTAGAGATTAAGTACTGATAAAACAGACAAATTAAAACGGATCTGCAATGTATTTGATATTCTGATGTGTCATGCCCTTCTCTGCAGTAAGCTGACACTCTAGCACAGTATTTCCCATTCTTCACTGTAGACAGCTTGTAACTAACCAGTGATTTTAATTACACATTCCTCTGAATACAGCAAAGAATGTATATTAAACTAGAAACACTGGCAGTTTGCTCGGCCTTAGAGTAAACCGATGCTTGCTCAATTCAGCACCATCACAGCTGCATGGCAATAACAGTCACCAGTGTTACAAAAAATAAGAAGGAATCAAGGCCAAATCCAATCAACCTAACTGCCATGTCCCCCAGGTACCTTCTAGACAATGTACCATTGAGCAATCTCTCTTTAAACCATTGCACAAATTTTGTCTGTCCCTGAAAAAAAACATACTTTTATGCTGTTCACTTTCCACACAAGGTCAGCTAGTAAATCTAAATCTGCTTCTATTACTCCATGCAATTTGGGAAACCATGGAGTAATCTTCAGGTGGAGACCAAAACTTATGAGGCAAAGGAACGCTCCACCACAATCTAATCTTCTGCTACAGAGGACAGAATTCTAGCTATGCATTCAGAAAAGAAATAATAGTGAATAAACAGACAGTAATGAAGGGGCGAGGAACCCCTGCTTAGACACTGCAACCAATCTAAGCATTTCCCAAAGGTGTCATTATGAGCTGTTCATATTGTATTTTATTTCCCCAACGACGCATAAAGAGAATCAGAACAGACAGCATTTAGGATAGTACTTATTCTAATATGAGAGACTATGCCAAATACAGTGTTCCAGTCAATTTGAATCTCATGGCTCTTCATAATCAGAGTGAAAATATCTGTATTGTCACTTCTATCTTCTAAAAATGCGTTCCATTTGTGTTTCCTGAAAAACTCCAATATGCATTATGGTAGCTGAGCCCAAATAGAATCAGGGAAGAACTTCAAGGGAAGAAATGCAGTTATATGTTTAGGATTCAGTTTTGCCACAAATCTTCGCATCTCATATTGCTCTTCTAATAAAAGTTTGAAAATGCAACATCCAAAATTTGAGCACTGAAGTTCTACTCAATTTCTCACCTTTTTTTTTTTTCCCCCCTAATAATGATATTGAAGGAAGGCAGCACCTTATGAATCTGCTGCAGTGACAAAATATATGAAACGACTGTTGACATCTTCATGTTTCATTGATGTAAATTATGTGAAATGAAATGACAAATGTTTCATGCAAAGCTTCACTAGGGAGAGATTGAATACAGAAAGTTACAGCCCATCTTCTGACTTACAGAACAGCCTCATGTTCTGATTATTATTCACAAAGAGAAAGGCAAAGAGATTGGGTTTGGTTTGTTTGTTGCTAACTGTACATTACTATAGATGAACTTGATGTAATTTCTTGGCCAAAATCCAGTTATGCAGAAAAGGAGCTGCTAAACAAGCAGCGTAGAATGACTAGAATTTACAGAGAGGTGTAAATCTCAGCCAGGTTTGTTATCTAAATTACTTTGCACAGTTCTGTAACAATATACTGGACAACAGTGAATTCCATTCTCTGGGCCCTTATAAAGATGATGCCTAAAATACCTCTTTAAAGCTTTTTATCTGTGAATGATTCAGTTACATGGATTAACAACCTTAGAAAGTAACAGCTTCTATATGCTGTAGAACAAGTAGCACCAGCCAAATGCAATGTAGGGAAATCCCTTCCCGGGCCTGTGAGTATACACAGATTTCTACTTGGAGATACCAATACATGCCAATAAACAGAATAATCTCTTGCTGTTAATCTAAATATTTCTTTCTTAATATTCAAAAGGAAACAATCCATTTGATCCCTTGAAGCACTTACATGGATCTGAACAGACAATGTAAAGTGGAAAGGTTGCATAAATCTCAGAGACAATCCTGTCTATTTTTTCAGTCAGAAGAATTTTGACATGTTACTGTGGACTGTATTTCATAATGAAACATGCTGTGCTTTTGGCAGATGATGGCTTGTACCCATCTGGCAAAACATGAATCACAGTCAGAAACATAGCCTAACTGTTGTTATGAATTTAGGACAAGTCAAAGCTACAGAAATAAATGAAGCTTTCAGATTTTCCCTGGATGAACTGGTCTCCTAAGCTTCAGTGTGTAAGTTCAAACCTATGTTTGTTACAGGTTGACTTAAACAGTCCTACTAAACATTGTGGCACTTCGAGTTTTAAGCAGTCAGTAGGGATAAGTGACTTCAGGAAGCAGAACGGAAAAATAATTGCCTTTGAGTCTATTCAGTGAGTAGAAAACCTCATTTTTCCTCTTCAAAGCCAAAACTGGCCACAGAATTATAGAATAATGTTTCTGTATTATCTGTGGAATTTATGACTTACAATTAGACACAAATGTGAAAATCAATTAGTTTAAATGGAGAGAAATGGTGCAGGTTCACACTGGCTTTTAAAAAAGGATTTAACCAGAGGTTGGCTGCCACAACCCATATCTGAGACAAGAAACAGCTGACCAGTATCTTCTTCAGCCATTTCAAGCATGTAAAGGGCTTACAGTACATCTTTAAAGACTTCATGTTGCATAAAAAGAGATCTTTTTTTCCTTTTGTACTATCTCCCTAGTTATTTCCATCAATGATGATACAGCAACATCTGTTTTTATTTGCTACAGGAGGCAGCAGACTGGTTTTTTTATTTTCTGCAGGAGGTGACAGACTCATTTATCCCAGAGAAAGTTCTTGCTTTCTCCACTAAATTTACCCCTGAGTAATATCACAGATTTCATAACATTATATTAAGGAAAAAACCCTGGCCTATCCTCATGCTATATCATTTATTTAGTGCCTTGAGTATAAATCTAATTTCAGATTAGTTGGAAAACTAGGATAGTGACACAAAAGTTAACCAACAATTACTGTCCTTTCACTTTGACACATATTTTTAAATTTTTAAAATTATTCCTCATTCAGGAAGTGCAAGAAAATACAAATTTTAAAAATTAAATACTTTTTGAGTTACATATATTAACACCACACAGCAATGGCATATAGCTAAACAGTATTTCTTGCACAGTAATTACACAGCCATAAGTGTTTTCAGAGAATTTTGCATAGGATGTCTTACTTCTAGTTAGAGCACACACTAATACCTTGAACAACAACAAAGAATGCAATAAAAACATGGGAACTGGAGCATGTTGGTCAAATTCTAAACTTACTTGACTGGAATACTCAGAGTGAAAGTATATCCTACCTTACCCTTATAGAAACAGACCCACTATTAAATATGGTTTGACAGATAGTAATCTTTAAAAGGAAGAAGACTGAAGCCTAAAATGAACAAAACACAGAGGCAATTTACCTTTGCATATTTAATAGGATGTTTCCTCCATCTTAAAGTAAGACTATTCTCACAATAGGATTAAGACAATTTAAAAAGGTTTCGGACTAAGCCTTCCAAATTTAAGACCAATAATTTGGAAGCCCAAAAATATTCCATGCATCACAATAGGAAGAGGAAGTCTGGTGCAGCCAGGATTCAGACTCGGGCGATATTCAGAAGCTACCAGTGAAAAATAAGCATGAACTCTTATTTTTACAGCTTGAACTAACTCTAAAAGCTAAAATTCAGGGGAAAAGCATTAATAGCCTTGAACCGTAAAAATATTTGACTCCACAGGACTTTGCCTATGGAAGTTTTACACTCAGATGAACTGAAATCTCTAGGTCCAGAGAAGTTAAGCTTATTCTTTACTTGCTCAATTGGGTATTTAGGCTAGAAAGAGCTGAGTGAGATGCTTCTACCTTCCCACATGGCCTTTTTCCCACAACAGGACTAAGCTCATAGCTTAAGCATGCTGTCCATGCACAAGTCTGTAAGGTGTCTTCAATAATTAATGTTTCAATTTTGCCTTTTTTTTCCCAATGAAATCTCTAATTTTTCATTTGAATATATTATTGTCATTGTTATTACCTATGCGTTATTTGCACTGTGACTTGGTTTTAATTCTAAATTCATTGACTTCCTAGGATTTTCTAAGGATCTTATTCCCCATGCTCAGGGGCTGTATTTTGAGAGTTTTAAAATTCTATTAAAACCAAAATAATTGGTTACTTGTAGTATTAGAGTGTGCCTGTAGGTATAATCTAGTACAAGTTCCAAACCCCTAGAAATCATACAAATTAAATAATGTACATACTGCTAAAATCCTCTGAGTCACTCTAGGTGCTATAAAACAAAGCTTTACAACATCAATTTAGTATTTGCAGCAACGAGCTGAATTCTCTTAATATTTTGCCTTGAGATTTAAAAAATAATAATAGAAAAGGCTGCAATTTTGCTTTATTGGGTACCTTTTCCACCTGAAGGTAAGGGGCAGCAAAGCTACCCAGGAGAGCAAGAAGAAGATCATTGAACAGTCACAGCAAAACAACATCCTTTTAAAGGATTTTGCTTCAGCAGAAGAAGCCTAGAAGATAGATAGGAGCAAATAAAGCTGTTTCAATGTAAAGAGCTCCATTAAACGCTTGAATGGCCCTTCCTAATGAATAAAGCTCTCTGGGATGGAGTAGTAAGTCAGTAAAGCAGGTGCTGTGCTGAGGGGCAGACACTGGAATGCAATTGCCAGTTAGGTTGTCTTTTTCTGCCCATTCAAGATAATCACTTCAGCGCCCATAATGCATCTCTGTGGAAGTTATTGCCACAAATCAAGAGTTTTAAACCCTTTAGCAACAGCTGAAATTGTTCAGTTTGCAGACAGAATGGAGAACACTGAGGAAATACAAATAGCAAAACAGAGGCAATTCAGTTCTGTTACAGTTTTTTGGAGAAACAAATGGGCTGACCAGGATTAAAAAAGCTAATATTACACAGTGCTCTGTCCTTCTCCAGTAGTTTCCATCTGAGCTTCAGCATTTCCTTGAGGAAGGAAAGCATTTATTTCCCTTTTGTGTTTGGACAGCTAAAGAACAAGAAATGAAGGTGATTTGTTCAAAGCTGCACAAGTTTCAAAATTAGGTGAATTCATAACTCTCAAATCCAAATTCCCTTTCTCTAAGTTCACCACCACTTTCAGAAGCATAGCACTGGTATTCTTTTCACACCATACACACTGTTCAATTAAGAATACAAAACTTTGTGAGAAGGGAAGCGTCAAAGAATTTGTTAATGCTCAACAGAACTAAATTAAACCTTTAATTTCATATTGACATTTATATGTATAGCAGGAATTTATTTGGGCACTTTTGTTGTTTTCCTTAAGGGTTTTTCAAGTGTTTAAAACTAAGAAATGAAAGCTGATTTTTCCACTGAAACAAAACGACAGATACTTTTTAATTAATAACATACCTGGTGCATTAAAGTTGCCACTTGCACATTTCCTACATAAAAAACCCACAACACCCATTAGTTCTCAAAAATTGTTTGGTTTATATTAAAAACTTGATTCAATTGCAACTATTTTTTTCAGTAGGAAAACTGGCATCATGGAAGAGCCCAGTTCCTTGTGCCATTTGCTCTTTTGTTTGGATCCATGCTCCATAAGCAGCTCAGTAACTCCTAAAGCACTGTGATAATGCAGTTTGGCAGTCTCATCTTAGCTTTGAATATGAAGGAGCTATGGAGCAAGACTGATACTGGAAGTCTTTGCCATAAGCCTAATAATTTCCAGAATCAATTCACTTTAAAAAAAACCTCTCAAAAATAAGGCTCCCACTGAAACAAAGCATCCCTCATTCTACCATGACAGCAATCCTGTTCACAAAGGCAGAGGAGCCTTGTGAATTCAAAGCCACAGGATTCTTCTCACTTTCTTATATACAAACCATGGCCCAAATATTTTTTAAATCAGCTTAAAGTTTGTAATTTCATACTTCTTAGTCTAAATTAATATAACTTTGTGCTAAAATGTATCATAGAAGTAACTCCATCAAGCAGGTAACAACATCAAGCAGGATTTAAATTCTGATAGCAGATTAATCCTTTGAGAATCATTTCATAGTTTCTTTTTTGGTTTTGTTTATATTTAGAATGGTTAAATTACTGCTTCTTGGGGAAGAGAAATAATTCCACTCCTCTAATACATATTAGAAGACATGGTGGATAAGAACTTAAATTCTACCTCAGAACTTCTCTTGCAATCTGGGACTTATAATTTTACACTGTATTTCCATTTCTTTGCCTCCAAAATGCAAATAATAAATGTGACTATGTACCTTGCATGGATTTATCAGCATACAGGACGCTTTGGGAAATCCTACTGAAGAATCTATTTTTAAAATACACTTAACTCTACTTAAAACTTTTGAGCATTTATTTGATTACAGCAGAATAACTTGTATGCATTGCTATAAATTCTCTGTGATGTGCACATCCCTAATGCATCTGATCAGAACATCATACATATGTGCTTTGTTGATACCTGTCATTGTATCAACAATTCAGTTAATCTGGCTATTTTCTTAAACCACCATTTTTCTCATCAGCTGCTACTTCTCTCTTATTTGGCACCCTGCTGTGTGCATAAATTCTAATTACTGGTCTCTCTTGGCACCTCAACACTTTTCAGACGTGATGGAACTTCTGCTGTCACACATTTCCTTTCAAAGCAGAAGCTGGTTATCTTATCACAGATGAAATCTTTGAATGCTTTTAAAAGTAAATAATATCCTTCAAGCTTGGAAATAGAGGAAGTATGGCAGTGATCAGTGATTCACCGTGTGAGATTTTTAAACACTTCATTTTCATCTTACTTGAAGTATTTAATGTCTTTGAAATAAAGAAGCTAACACGAGATGAATTACCTTTCTGCCTAACAGCAGTGTGTCTTGCATTAATGACCAATTACACCTACATCCAAGAACAGACTTGAGCTAAGAAAAGTAATAGGATTTAAACTTGAAATTACATTGAATACAACTTTTGAATCTCTTTTCACTTATATGAGATATTACAACTGGTATGATAATTCTATATTTAACACAAGGCAACATCTTCTATGTTTACAGCTGCATTCAATGTTCTTAAGGGTTTTACAACACTAAATTAGTCCATGATTTTTCCAAGAAAAAATGTCAAGTAGTGTTTTTTAAACCCATGACCAGCTAATTCTTTCTGGATATCAACCAGAGAACCCAAGAAACTGAGTTTTTGGGCTTCTGGGTTCAGTTTTTCCTTCAACTCACGTCAATTCCCTAATGTCACTTAGTGTGTCTTTTTTCTCCTCTGCAGAAAGAGGACACTACTTTATCTCTGTCAACACAGTGCTACAAGTCCTACTCAATAGTATTGGTAAATCACTCTCAGTATCTTCAAGTGCAAGCCACACAAAATATTTTGGCCAACAGTTGGTGTTACACAGAAGCAATGTACACTGCAGTTCCAGCTGCCCTTTAAGATGTACAGACTTCAGTAGTTTTTCTCCCCCGTTGAATTACTAAGTCTAATAAAGGCTTAAATGTTTTTGAAATATTGTGTCTTTCTTTCTCCATACGCAGATGGAGTCTTTATTTCCTTTTCAATGCAAAAATACTTGCCCTCTGACCAATGATAATTTGGAAAAATATATACATTTTCCTCAGAAAGTAAGGAGAGAGAAATATTATAAAAGAGTATTAAACCACAGGAAAGGGTGGTTTTGTGCAATTTTAAAGTGAAACATATTAACAATGTTGTCATTAGAGTAACTAGATTGTTTTACTCAGTTTCCTATAGGAGGATGGTACTTTTTACCATAGGATTTTTTCAGTCTAACGCAGAAGATTGCCAATTTTTTCCATGAACATTTTTTTGAATTAATAAAGTTCATTCCAGCACAAGGTGCTAAATTCAACACTAGAAAATCCATGACAGCCTAACTGGCCCATGATATACACAGGGCTAGACAGAAAGATTCTTCCTGGCTAAACAAAACTATGAATACATCTTATCTCCAGCATCCTTCCTAAAAACTCACCTGAGAAGACATGGCTTCTTCATCTTCTAATGAAATTTCTAACTAAAAAAATATTTAGCACAGATTTATCACAATGACAGGTCTTAAACGACTGGATTGTGACTCTGCAGATTCTAGAGCATCTGTTGATAAAGACCACCTCCTATTCCCATGCTGTCAACTTAGTAATGCAATCCTTATTCAGACAAAACTCCAGCTGTTCTCATGGAATAAGGCCTGAGTGGGAAAAATGACTCACAGCCCTTCCGTGAACAAATGGACTCCTACATTTCTCTCCTGAAGCAGCAGGCTGCACTGTATAAACTGCATCCATTATCAGCCAAGTTGAGAGTTTTGCTTGTCATTATAATGAAAATTGTCTGGCAGCCTTAGAGGCTACACTGACATGTCACTTACACAGCCTGAAACTAAGCCTGAATTCCAGCTACCTGCCAGGCTGACCACCATTAGTGCTGTGTAACAAATGAAAAGTTAACCAAAGCCTGTTTCTGAGCACATATCCAAAGGAAAATATTTAGTTGTATTAAGATATTATTGTGGCTATAAAGTATTGCCTTCCTGCTTTGACTCAGGCATTGAAGTTTGGAAGGGAAGCTGAGGAATTTCACTCACAGAGAGCTGGTCTTTGTGGACCTTACAAAAACTTGTCATTTAGTTAATAAACCTTGGAAAAAACTGAAGCTCTCATTCTCACTAAGAACATATTTTAGCAACTCGAAATTTCCAAAAGCCCAGGTTCTAAAGAAAATTTTCCATCATCTTGGAGGGCCTTCTGCTGAGTCTCTGCCCTGTTCACACACCCCATGCTTGTGGGCTGTCAAACAGGAGAGTTTAAGACTACACCTGCATCAGAATATACCTGATGAGGGCAGTTCCATGTGTTCATTCACCACAGCCTTTGTAATCTTTCAGTGATGTCTTGGAGAGATTTAGATTCTGCTCCTTTTTCTTCTAGTCACACTAATGAATAAGATGGTATTATGTTCCCAATGCATCCAGGGTTCCCGAAAGATAAAAAAAATCTTCATTTAGAAAATAGTTAACAAATCAAACATCCAAAAATGTTGCTCCTTCCACAATTAGTTACCACTGGAATAAGAAAGGATAAGAGTAGTTTAGGGACACTTGAGGAACCACTGAAGAATTTAAAAATACAAATATGTCAATATTTTATCTTTTTACAAAAACGAGCCATTTTCAGCAGTTACAGGTGACTCTTAATATTGTTTCTGATAATATTTTCTCTCTTATTTGCTTTTCTTCACGCTTCTCTAAATCTACGTTATGTCCTTAAATGGTCAAAGTTGAATAGCTTGGGTTCTGAAATCTGATTCTGTCTGAATCTCAACAATGGAAATGAAATTATTTTGGCACTCATAAAACAATTTCATTGCGCTCAGAGCAGTCTCCAGATTCACCACAGACACATTCCAGACTTATGGTGCAAAGAGACAAAGTAAATATATATCTTAATCCTGGGATAGAGATACAGTAAATTCAGTTCCGTGGGTAATTATTATAGTGGTCAGTCAAAGAAGATTCATTGCAGTGCAACTCAGACAACTGGCATTCCATATTTGTGGACAGAACATTGCCATTTCAAACCCAGCTCCTGAGTCACACTTAGATTTTAAACAAACACCTTAAATATACAGGCGTGTACAGATGTAGATTTTTGTGACCACCGTTCTTTTTTATTGCCAGAACCTACAAACATGACATATCAGCCAAACTGCTTCTACAGAAGGTGAACTTTGCTGTGCTTTTGAAGGTAGAACTGCTACATTCTCAGTAGGACATTCACCCAGCATGACTGATTCCATGCATACAGTTCTGAACAGTCCCTGAGCCCAGCATTAGATCATGTCCTTAAGCACTACAGGTTTAGTGCTGGACTTCACAGTGCCGGGTTAGCAGTTGGTTCAATTATCTAAAAGGTCTATGATTCAATGAGTTTCTTTCCTACTGTAACGTTTGGACAGTTGAAATTAACACCTACAGGACACCATGTTCATATGTTTTCAATGTTTTGAAAGGGTAAACACGTAATTTGTAAAAGGATTTATTGATCCCTGCTTGTGGCCTAACCATCCTTTTCTCATTTGTTACTAGAATTTTCAAGGACAAATTCAGCCTCAACATAAACAGGGACAGGCACCTATTGAGCTCTGCCTGGCAGTTACATTTTATCCATATAATAATGATTTCATGGAGACCTGGCTATTTCTGCCTCAGATCAGTCTCTAACACAGGAACCCCTGAAAGAAATGTCATTGTTAAGAAGAATATGTTTTTACTTTTTTACCTTCAGTTATTCCATAGCCGCTCATCTGTTACAACTTGAAATTACTTAAGATACACAAACATGAGAAAGAAATAGAGCATCAGGAGCCAATGGTATGAAACATGAAGACAAATTTTAAAAGAAAACAAAAAACAAAAACAAAACCAAAACCCACCAGAAATCCATTAAAGAGCACTTTCACAGTGATTACAGAATTGTTTCCAATGCTGATCCATCTTGTGTGATCTTAATATTTCAACGTCCAGGAGGAATAAACATCTGAGGTTTTCACTGTAACACACACATTTTTGATAGACTGTTTGGCCATCCTTTTTGAAAAACTGATATCCCCTAATTTTAACCAAAGACTAATTTGTAGCCTGCTGTGGTCTACATCTCTTAAACAGATAATTTGTAAGTTTCCTGCTGACACTAGGAGTGATGACATGAAGTACCACTGAAACAAAGAACATGTGCATGGTTTTTCATGTGTCTGCAATTTAGCCCAGCATTTCAAGAATCTCAGCCTTCTTATCTCCAATTAGCAAGCATGCCAACAGAATTATCTCCATTAAGACTAAAAGATCTAGTTTGATGGTGAAACTAGGTTTACTAGATTTTCAAAACAGTATTTTTCTAAAACCAAAGCACTCATAAGCCTGCTTGTGTGAGCAGATGGAAAGCACATCTGTTTTACTTCCATCAATGACCTTATTTTAAAGCAATTAACTATTCCTGCATAGTATGTGATATGCAAGCAGTGGAGTTACATGCAAGTGCACCAAACAGGGAATTAAAACCAGTGATTAATCAACAGGCTGACTATTTCTATTGCTAAAACTGAGAGATATAAAAGAAGGAACTGCAGAAGATGAACTTTTTAAACAATTTCCATTACAAAAAAAAAGCTATATTATAGCTTTATTACAGCCTAAGTCTTGCAACTTCACATGTAAAAATGCAAGCCTCAATACCAATCCAGAGTACCACAAAATTCCAATCTTCAGGGAAGAGCCAGGCAGACATAATTCTCATTTATTTTTTTCTAAGACTTTCAATTTTTCTCTATTTTCATGAAGTGCTCATGATATGGTCCTGAAAGTGGGCAATTCTTGTGATTATATACATTTTATAGAACAGAAGCATTATCACCTAGACAATAAATTAACTACACAAATAAGAGAGTGAGGAGTGAAATTTTATTCCCTGTGACACTGAGTGTTCAGAAAGCAGCTAATGATACTGCCCAAGAGGTAGGCAGGCTAGTAAGAGAGAACCATGAAAGCACATAAAATCTTGAACCATTAGTTTTTCATTTAGCCTTGCTTTTCTGGGCTATTTTCCCACAATTAACACTATGCAGCATCAAGGATTAGCAATTCTTACTCTCTTGTACTTATTGCAACCTCTACCTCTTAGACTGAAGAGGAATTTAGACAAGTTTTCAGTATACTTAATGGAGAATAATGCACCTCTTGAGATAATTAATAGCATCACAAGAAATCCTTGTAAAAACACATGCCTGCTTCTCATGCTGAATTTACTTTTCTCTCAGCATACTTCAGCAAAGAGTATGCTGAGCATTAAATGAGTTTCTGATCACCCAGGGCAAGGTCAGTGAGACTGTCACTGGAGTCCCAAGCAGAATAATAAAGCTATCAATAACAGTTAGATCAGGGTTAATAAGTGGAAGATAATGAGAGGGAATGGGAGGTCACATTGAAACACAGTACAAATGACTTGGTTTACAAAGATGCTCTCCAGCAGGGCTGGCCCTTATTTCCACCTTGTCCATAAAAAAGTCTACTTTTTAGCATGCTTTTAAACTGATTCAATCTTCATCAGATGCTCATTTTTCTGTCAGCTTCAGGCAAATAAGGGCCAAATCCTGCTGCATAATTGAGTTCCCCCATTCAAAAAAGAAGGTAATAGCTTTTCAAGCCTCCCCAATACTCTGCACATAAGACTAGTGAAAACTTCATCAAAAAGTTATTTAGGTAGTTCAGTCTTAGTGCTGCATTGTTGTTTATATCCCTCATTACTGCATTAGCAGTGAGCTCCCACAGACATGAATCCCCCATATGCCAGTCAATTTAGATGCAAAAGTAGCCCAGAAATAAAAAAATAAGATTGGCAGCTGATTTATTGGTGGAAAAGAGAAACAAGACCTCAGACAGTAAAGAATACGAAGAAAATAGCACTCCCTTCCCCTTACACATACATATTCACATACAAATCCACAGCTAAACTCTGCTGCTCTTTGCACTAAGTACAAATCTACAGTATTCTTGAGGAAGTGTTTCTAATCAAAGTGGGGATAATTTACTTCTTTTAGAAACTACACAAAAATAGACATATAATTCCTAATATGGATTCAACCCTAGCTGAACCTATTTGGTGAAGATATTCTCCTCACTTGAATATTTTCCAGCAGACCTTCCTGATCCTCTCACTTCCTGATAATTGTTCATGCAACAATCCCAACCTTCAACCTAAAACTTTGCCCTCTCCTGCTTTCATACCATGTGGCACTCCATCCTGGTTTCTTTGGAGAATAAAAACACAAAGTTAGATGCACCAGCTGTATTTTCCAGGATCTATCTTTGGTAACATTTTCATACCCAGGAAAGATGTAGTTTTGTGTCTAAATCTGTATAGACCTGGTAACTGGTACACTTATGAACAGTCCTTTCAAAAAAAGAAGCCATAACGCTGCTTCAGACCTGGCTGTCTTCTTGATACAAAACAATGAAACACAGCAGATGAAGTGACATATATCTGTTCCCAGAAGATCTGGTCTAGAACTGACACAGAAGGCACACTGGATAATAGATAATCCACATTAAACAGGTAACTGGATGCACTTAATTGTTGTCAGCATTGAACGTTTTATACAGGTATTGCTGGTTTTGTTTATTTTTCATTATTTGGTTTTCGTTTTTGTTTGTTTTTGGTTTTTTTAAGGGGGAATGAAGGAGATCAAGTTTTAAAGTTCTATTTATAGTGTAAAGGAATTTATCATAAATGCATAATGTGATTTGTGGGCTCACATTTATCTCCTGCTTTCTCAAAAATGTATTTTCACTATGGCACATTATCTTTTTTCACCTATAATAAACTTGCAATTTAAAAGTCACAAGACTATTACTGGTGAGGATATGAGCAGATGTTAGCACATACAGACAAACACACAGAGACCAAAATGTACTCCTACAAAGAACATAATGGGTTTATTTTTTAAACTTTCTGGTATTTTGGCAACGCCAAAGAATTATAATATCCCCACCCTGATGCCACCCAGCTCAGGGATCCTCTTCTCCCTGAAAAGGTCATTCTGCAATACACTTCTCTTCCATTTCACTGTGAAAGTAGATTTCCCTCAAAAAACACTTCCCAAACATGGCCCCAGTTTGCATGGTTCTAGGACTGCATAATCTTTGGCCCTACACCAGGGTTATCCAGATAATCAATGGACCTTTCAAATAGGCATCTCCTTCCTCTTTCCCACTCTAGTCTGGATGAATTAGAATGACAGCTTGCCTGTCCCCAGGGAAATTAAACTGTCAATCCTAATCCTATAGAGCTGTAAGGGGGCACCTCTCCACCAGCTCTCTCCGTGATGCTGTCTACACAGCTGGAATCTCTTCTCAGGAGAGAGAGAAGAGCAATCAATAGTGCCTCTGAAAAAGATGCCATCACCAGCACAGCAGCACTTAGCCACTGCAGTGAACCACATGCTTTGATTAAGATGCCCAGGCAGGGACCAATTGATTTGTCTGGCTGCACAGCATACTAACCATGACTCAAACTCAGCAGCTTTCCTGCCCTGCTTCCTCACCTCTCTCCTCCTTGGAGAGGAAGGAGCACATACTGGTGAACATGGTGCTTAAATCCATTCATTGGCAGAAGAAATTCTGATAGCTGATCTCACTCTGTGACCTCAGTGACTTGAAGTAGTAAAGTGCATGACTACAACTCCTGGACACACATAAGGAAGAGACAAAAATGGCCTGGTAGATTACACTTAGCCCATCTCCCTGGAGACTACTACAAAACAGTGTGTTCTTTAAAATGACTAGAGTAATTCCTCAGAAGACTATTCCAGACCCTAGCAGGGTTCACTGTTGGTAACATAGGGTGATTTTTTTGGTCCTAGTGCTATTCAATATAATATTTTCCAAATTTGATGATGTCATTACTGCCCATAAGATCCACTTCATTGGACAGTACAAAGTCACTACTTTCTTGCAATCCTTAGTGGTGCTGGTGGTGCTTTTGGTCTCAGAAATTTGCCACAGAAATAATTCTAATTGTCATTAGCTATTTTCTAAACAATAAAAAAAGTAGAAATGGGAATAAAGGAGTGATAAAGAAAAGCAGGAAAATGGTAGGAACAGAGACCTAGTAGTGAAGAGCACAACCAGCTAAGCTGTCTGATGTGGCAAAGGCTCTATTTAATTTCAGGAGGTTATTTCCATACTGACATGGAAAGAGCTCAAGAAGGGCTACCATTTATTTTACTGAATTAGTTCTGTCAGTGCCTTGCACCGAGACTCCAATGCTTCTTAAAAGTCAGTGCATACTATTTGGTTACAGCCTTGCCTAAGATCCAAGCAAAGTAGGTATTGCCCAGAGTATTCAGGAAGCAGGCAAAAGATCAAACAGCCATTTTGTTTATTTTGCCTGGGCTGACTGCTGCTTCTGCTGCTGCCACCACTAATTAAGAAAAATAAAGGATAAAGGAACAGTAATTTTGGAGCAGTAGTCAATACAAGATTGATTTCCCCCATCAATCACTCATCAGAACAGCAAACCTGACCCCTCACAGCTGTTTTCCCAGCACAGCACAGCAGTTCCTTTTTTTTTTATCTCAGCCTCCTTTTCCTCATAACAGAAACAGTTCAGCCACAACTTTATGCCAACTTCATCCTTCTGGGAGGTACAGCTTAGTTCTACTAGAATGTTGAAAAGTGCCAGAGCATCCATGCCTCTCTCCTTCTTAACTACTTCAAATGTGATGACATCTTCCTGATAGCATAAAGGAAACACAGTACTTCAATGCAGTCACTTCTACATCTGAAGCAGTTGGTCCCCATACAACATCCATTGCACCACTTAAAACCAGAGTTCTCAGAAAAACAGAACCTAGATTATAGGTGTCTCATCTTTTGTCCCCTGTGTTCTTTGACAAGATGGCATAGCATGTGTGCTTCCAAATACTTTTGCAACATAGCTCTCAGATGCAATTTCAGTTACTACTAGTCATATTTTTTGGCATTAATCCTTTCCAAAGATTTGCACCTTTCAGAGACCATGTCAGATTCCTTCCTACTCTACACACCAGATTCTTTCCCTTCTTACAGGATAACTCTGTGCATGTTGCCACGTGCCTGGCAGTAACACAGGCATCTATGGAAATGATGGCCTCCCTACAGGCTCCTTTCAATCAATCTGCCATCTCATAACCAATAAGCACAATTTTGACTTACATGGCTATCAAAACTTGTTCTTCTAGTTCAGGAGAACTGAAAGTGATGAACATAGTCTAGATGCCACCTCTCTCTCTTTTTTCCTTTAACCTGAGTTTTTCCTTACTTTTCTTAGTAGTCAAAAAATACAGAGGTATGGGCTTTTTAATTGTTAGTATCTGGACTTATTGTAGTAATACTTAACATTCTCTGTACTGGCAGCACTTTTTAGATCAGCAATGTCTGTCTCATGTAATTCAAAGTTAGTGCAGCACTTAACTTGACATTATCTCTTTCCAACTTAATACATTACTGTTCACTATTACCATTTCTGTCCTCTGCTCCTTCAACCATACTTCAGTCCAGAGTTCATAGTCCTCAGTTCATATACAGAGCTAAATCAT
Organism: Erithacus rubecula; assembly: GCF_903797595.1. Taxonomy (NCBI): domain Eukaryota; kingdom Metazoa; phylum Chordata; class Aves; order Passeriformes; family Muscicapidae; genus Erithacus; species Erithacus rubecula. The sequence continues at coordinate 41,477,602 of NC_136688.1, read as the reverse complement.
ATTTTAAATAGGCATTTTCAGCAAATAGGGAAAATACAAAAGAAAACAAGGTCACTGATTTTTGAGAAACATTCTATGAACTAAATCTGGAGGCAGGAACACATCTTTATATAAGTACTATTAGAATATCAAAAAATAGTTTATAATTACACCCTTGGGAGCCGTCCCATATCTCAACCACCAGGTGGCAATTTCATCCCATTATATGTTCCATTAAGTACGCAATGGCCTAAACTGTGTGGAGAGATAAATGTGTTTTCAATTGATGTAGTCTGTAGAGGGACCAAGAGATTTCCATGGCAGGCACAAAAAATTGCTTTTCATCATAGAGAAAAGCTAATATCTTCACAAGTGGAATAGTCTTCCTTCTTTTATTTGTGGGTATCTAGTGAAAATCCCTAGCTTCTCACTTGGGAACTATCACTGTAGATATTTGGCTATCAAAATGGAAGTCCTGACCTCACTGAACAGAGGTTTTGTTCAAGAGAATATGAAGAGGAAACCACCCTCAAGAAACTAAACCAAGTTTCTTATCAGTCTCTTTTCAAATGGAAGCAAAACCTCACTTTTTTGTATTACATGGATTTTGAAATGATTACATGGATATTTCCTGACCCTTAAAATTTTCTTTGCAAACACCATATTCCCTGAAGTCTCTACTATTTCTCTTCAATCCCAGTGATGTTTGTCGTCATCTTTCCTCTTCAGTTGATCTTCTAGGTCTGGGGCTGAGCCACATCAAGGAGTGGACTTCATCCTCTGAATTATTCATTCTTGATCTTTGCACAGCGCATAACAAAGTACCTAATGACATACTTTAGCAAGTCCATGTGGCAGCAGTCAACAGCAGTCAACTGCTGTTCTGTACTGCAACTCCCACATTCAGCCCTGCTTTGAGCCCATTTCCAAAAACAAAAGGAAACACAGAGACAAATTTAACTTTGTTCTGAATTCACTAGTGGAGGTGAGTTAGACTGCTCAAAATTATTATTAAACTATATTTCCTATTTTGTTTATAAAGCATACTGACTATTCATTTACTTTGGATTTTTAACTGTTGGACATTCAAAACTATGTGACTTTGATACCAAAAAAAATAAGGATTCATGTTCTATACACATCTATATATAAAGCAGCACTTTGTATATAAAATACACAGACATTCTAAATCATTAATACTTGAGTTAAAGCCTGCATGTTATCTGATTGTGTTCAGCTGCCAATTTTAAATTCACCAACAATCTGTAAGGGAATAATTAATGTACCTATTTCATACCAATGTGGAAGAGTTTTGATAAAAATACCCCACACCTACAGAGGAAAGGGTACGAAATAACTCACTTCAAGCCTCTTTTGCAAACAGGAAAAAGGATATATTGATGTGATGAGGCTATTTTCAAACCTCCAGCAATTACAGATGATTCATTCTGCACTTCCTGAAGTGTTCCTGATCAAGTTTGTCAAGCAGAAAAGTTGTCTAGGAAGCTGTGTTCTGGTAGTGATTACACATTTTCTGCTGATGCTGAAGTAGTCAGTATTTTAGAGGTAGTAAGTTGTGAGGTTCATGTGTTTCTCTTTGCTGCAGATATGACTTGAGTATTCATGTATAAACCAGCACTGTAGAAAGCTAGCCTGGGGGGAAATCTCTTATCCCCTTATTATATTGTTCCCATGTTTGAAGTATGAAGCCATGGTGTATGACAAACACCTGCAAGCTGAAAAGGGAGGTATTCTTCCAACTCCATTATCACAGAAATACTGTCACATCACAACAGACTAGTTTCATTCTGCTTTGGTAAATTGATCCACAAGCTTAACCTTTGTTTGAAACCTCTAGGGCTGTAACAAAACAAGTGCTGTGCTTATAGCAGAAAAGCCTTGTCAATGCATTTTTCCAGTGGGGCTATTACAGAGCACAGACTAAGAAGGCCCTTCCCTAGGAGAAACCCAACAGACTGACAATACTTGTCACTTCTTTAAGACAATTGTACCTTTTTTTGAAAAGCAAACTTGAGATGTTTAAACTTGTATTGGGTTTATGTGGCAAGGTTTTAGTAGCAGGGGCTCTGAGAGAAACTCCAGAACTGCTCCCATATTGTACATAACTGGAAGAAATGGTGTTTTTAGTTTTGTCTCTGTTTATCACTATCCTACTCAATTTTTAATTAGCAATAAAAGGAACTAATCTTCCCCACGTTTTCCAGACCACAGAATATCAGCTTGGAATGTGGTTTCAGAAGCTCCATCCCTACTGACAGAAGGCCCACAGAGTCACTGTGGAGCTTGTTGCTCAGTTTACAGCCATAACACCCTGGTTTTTTGACACTCAGTTTTTGACCACCTTCCTTGTATATACATCTTCCTTTGATAAGCAGCAGCCTCCTGCATGACAAGCAGCACCATGGCTCTAGAAAGACATAGTTAAGCACATGATGGTGCTCAGTTGGCACCTGGACTCAGTGATCTTAGAAGTCTTTTCCAACTTTAATGACTCTGTGATGTCATGATTCTATGATTCTATGACATTCTATCCTGACAGCCCAGACAGAGCTGGGAAAATGCAGAAATGAAATGGCCCCATATCAAAAAACCTTCCATACAAACGAGTGATGCATTTGGTCAGTGTCAACTGCAAATATTACCCACTTGCATTTTCTCAAAAGCCATGAAGAACCTACAGATGCCTCTTACATCTGCTTTGGGACACACAGGTTTGCATACAGCCATCATCTGCTATCTCATGAACCAAGACTGATGAAAACATTTAGCAACCAGGTGAGTAATTGAGAAAACTTACTCTTGGGATAGCTTCTTAAAAGTGTTGTTTCTAGATTCATGAAATATTATGCCTGTAGCAAGAACTGCATTATAAATCCCTTCAGCTCCAGACAGGTGATACTAATTTTTTCACACTAGTGGCACATTAATGGAGAAAAACCACTTCCACATTCCACAGATCTGACACTGACAGCTGTACAGAAGTATATATGCAGCTGGATCTCCAGTTCAGTAAATAAAAGGAAGATCAAAGCACATTCACTAATTGTGAACAGCTTGCCAAAAGATATATTGTATATGTTTTGTCTTCTGATAAGATGTGTGAATTATTCACTTATTAAAATAGGGAACTTTAAAGTAGAATCAAACTTCCCAAAAACTTAATCAATCTCTGCTTAATGTTGATGTATATTTTTTGGTACTAGTATAAAGAAGAAAATACTTTTTGACTACATGCAAAAATGAACCACCACCTTCACAAAATTCTAATGTTAAGTCCTGATTTAAAAATGGTTTTGATTCATAAGGGAATCCTACTTTTGCCCCAGCCTTTTTCTCAGTATTCTATTTTAGAAAGGCTGTAAAATGCTTATACAGGAACACCCTGAAAAATATAGGCTATTTCAGCCTAGAGTTCAAAAACTTCCCTGTTTTGAGGAGTAATTGCTGTACATTTTTGCTGCTTCACAGAAAAAAGGGTTATCTTTTGAATGCCTTTTGACAGCATACTCTGATCATCTAGTATGAAAAGAAAGTAACGGTGATGCTACTCATAAATATAAATAAAAAATATATTAGAGAAGTAGGAAATGTATCTGTACTAAATACACACATAGATACACCTTCTATGCTACATATACACTTTGAGCTATAGAGAGTCTTTGACAGTCTAGGGAATTTAAAGAACTGTTTCAACAAATCCACACATGCCTCTGCAGTTATCACATTCTTTAAAAAAGATTGCTGCAGTCTTGGGTTATTTTTAGACACACATATCCTCTGTAACAACAGGGAACATGCTAAGAAAATATTGAAAGGTTTAGATAAATACTAAAATAATTATTAAAGTAAAACAAAAAAAAATGACAATTATTTTTACCAATTTCACCTTTTAGTTGTTATATTAGAGAATTTTAGTATGCAGCTGAAAGACACAGACTACAGTCTATAATTCACAACAAACTAAATTTTGCATATTATAGCCATCTTTATAGAGAGTCTTTCATTATCCAGAGACTAAATGTGTCTGCTGGTGCACATTTCTTGAAGAGACTTCTCTTCCTAAAATGTGTTTCATACAGCACAAGGCTTTCTGACCTACAAGGTAGATATTAAATTTGTTTAGGATGTCTATTTTCTGCCTGTTTTAGTTGAAAAGTATTGACTTTTCCTTTATCCACATCATCCTGCTCCAAATGTCAGATACCTCTGAAGCATAAAGAAGCAAGTTGTAGCTTTCTCAAATTCATTTAAATGTAGTCTTTAGAAAACAGCTTTCAACAGCACAGCCAGGACCTGCCCTGCTTCAGTTCTCACATTCTCTCTCTTTGCTAGAGAAGCCTCTCACTCCTCCTCTTGTGATTGAATACCAAATTTATTTTGGACTGTGAACCCATTTTAATCCATTTAATCCATCTTGGATTAAAACAGATAAGCAGCAAATACAGCAAAGTTTAGTAACAATCTAATTCATACTCTTTACCCAATTGTTTCAGTTCCATTGATTGCTTCTTTTAAGAGAAAGCATTCTACTCCTCAGATCTTTAATGAGGTTCTTACACACTTTTAGGGACATCCTATTTTGGTTCTTATCCAAAGAATGTTCCCTTTTAAGATGCTACAAGTTCTTTCTGAAATAGTTGCTATTCGACCATGTGAAAGCAAAGTCTATGTTGCTTTCTCTGTTGGAGAGGAAAGACTGGATGGGTTTCTTCACAAGTTTGTTTCTTTTCACACAGCTGGACATGTCTTTCTTCAGTAAACTCAGGCTTTAAAACAGTCTGCTCTTACATCTCCATTTTAACCCAGCAGTAGCTCTTTTCAAAATATAAACCACTATCCAGCCTGACAAAAAAGCTCTACTCTTAATCTAAAAGCTCCTGATACAAGAACATCTAAATTCACCTGCAATTCTTTCTTGGAAGCACCTTCAAAATTTTCTAGAAAGAGTTAAATGCTACGAGCATACATTAGTTTCTCTACAGCTGTTACTTGCATGTTTACCCAGGAGATTTTAAAAATAAAGCTTTATTTTGTGTTTAAATTAATGGCAAAACTTTTTCTATTTTGGGGTTGTTTTTTCTTTTTTCTCCTTGAGACTATGTTCTGGACAACCCACTTACCATTCAGTTGCCTATGATGTCAATCTTTCCAGTTTCATAACTTTCACAAGCAGACTACAACACATAATCCACAATAAGTCATATTTATTTCACAACTGGAGAACAGCTGGCTAATCAAACAAAAGATAAGCCCTCTACAGCATTAGTAAAAGGATATTTATAAAGCAAGTCGTTATACAGAGTTACTGATTATTATAATAATATAGTCTGCTCTTGGACCTAACAATGTTCACTTGGCATTATTCTGTACATTTTTTTCATAGAGTAACTTTCACCAAAGTTGGCGGTCTCTGTAAGTTTTCCAAAAAGGGGTATTTCCATTGTATACTGATTTCCAAAAGCCATAAGGCTGAAATTTACCTTTGTGGCTTAAGCTTCTAACCATGAATACTGCTAAACTGAGGATTTTTGAAAGTGTTTTTGTTTCTATTGTCTGGTAGTGTTCTTCCTAATAATTGGCACCCACAGTGACTCTCCAGCTTTTTTAAGCTTGCTTCCCTTACGAACTGCACCATAATCCAAGACTGAATTGTTCAAAATGGCCAAAATTGATTTTTCCTGACTCAGAGTAAGCCCTTTGCTTTATATACACACCTTTCTTCCTGACATTTACCCATACTTTTTCAGTCCTGCTGACACACACAGCACGATGTGTTGATTTTCTGGGATCTCATTTATGAGTTCTTTTAAATAATCACCCACTGGATGGTTCAAGTCTCCCTTATGATTCATGAACATCACATCACCTGTCAAGGTATTGGCAATGATCTTGCATTTCTATAAAAGAGTGCTAAGTGACTGTAAGCAGGGTGAAATGGGCTATGAAAATGTTTTTATAACTAGCATGTAACTGTCTTTGGCATGCTTCAAAGGCAGGCAAACCATTTCATCACATCTACAACTGTATAATGAACCCTGGTAATTACTGGGAGGGAGAACAGTAAAAGCATTTACTGGAGTCAATGGCAGTCCTAGAAAAAAAATACACTTATTCTTTGGCCAATCTAACTACAGAACTTCAGAATGATTTCCTAATCTGGCACTGATTAAATTGTATGATTTCAGTCATCTGCCATTCTGATCATGCAAGTGAAAGGAGAGGCTGCATATTTTAATGCTGTCAATTCTTAAAATAACAGAGGGAAGGAAAGATGCCATCAAAGTTTTGGAATGTCCAATATAATAATCCCTGATTTTGCTTAGAGAAAGAAATGGAATATTAAAAAAAAAAAAAAATAGATGTCATAACCAGTTTGAATTTCTAGCACAAAAGAATATAATTACCCCTTTTTGCAGCTAGTACATAACCAGCCACTAAGGGTTGTGACAACCAACTCTTTTTAGACAAATGCCCAACTTCCCACTCCAAGCCATGTTCTTCTTATGCATCCAATGGGTTGTACTGGCACAAAAGATTCCCATCTTTTGAGATAACTGGCCATTTTCAACTGGCTTTCTTCTTTGTCTTGTAATAAAAGTATTATCCCACATCTATTTAAAGTTCTGACTCTGGTTTAGAGCAAGAGGAGAAACTGCCATGGAAAAATTAATAATTGAAATTCTATGAATATACTGTTCATTTAATAATCTAAAAAGTACTTGATCTCAGTTCCTCACCCTAAAACTCATAAAATATCTTGCCTCTTTTGTCTACAATGCACAATAGCCACAGAAAAGCTGGAAATGAGCACTAGCATGAAAGCTATTCCTGCTTTGAGGAGGATGTACTGTGATGCTCTAAGAACATTAAGCTGTAAATAGCTGTGAAGATAGATGCCCGGGTCATGCACTGAAAAAGATTATGGTGTCTTCTTAACAACATAAATTTCCAGTCCCTTCTTTTTACGAAGTCTTTATATACTAAAAGGTCTATTCCTTGTGTAAGTCAAACGTTTCATTTCAACACATTCAAGGTATTACACTTTTCCTCCCCAGTACATAGATGTCAGCCCTACAGCACCCCAGATTCCTTCCAAGCACACTGATATAAGCTCCACAGTACCTCAGGCTGGGTAAAGAACTGGCAGTCCATGAAGATCTTCATAAAGTCCAAAATATGTTCCCTGTCTTCTGCAAACAATGAAGTCATGAAGAAAATTCCTTCTACTGAAATGCATCAAAGAATCTATCCCCATGAGCTATCAATGCTCATAAAGCCCATTTTCACAGGTATGACTGCTTGCTCCATATGAAAAATTACATAACATCAAATGTGGTTATCAGTCACTTAAACTCCCTGTGTAACCTAAGCAAGCTACAGACAGGGATGTTTGAAGCAGTTCTTGTTGCTTTTTGAAACAAATGGCACTGAACTCTGCACATGCAGTTACAGCTATACTTTTTTTTTTTTTTTTTTTTTTTTTTTTTTTTTTTTTTTTTTTTTTGTGTCTGGCATGACTTTTGAGACCACTTTACTCCAAACTTTTTCCCATCTGGTCCTTAATAACTAAGGTTATTATGAACCTAAGCGAAATTTGGGGTATAAAAAGATTCCCTTTTTACAGAATCACTGTAGCTTTTGATCTGAGAATATTTTCTAAATGCAGCTGTAGTGCTGACTGCTACCTTTTTTCCTTTTTTCTGTTAGCTACTCCAGTGTCTCCTGCAGCTGTTTTGCTGCTGCTGCTATTTCTGCATTCATTGCAACTCCAATAGAGAGAGGCAGGACAAAGCAGAAAGTACTAAAAGTATTACTTGGATCTGCTACACGTCCCTCTTTTTTGTGGATGAACATGCTAGTATCTATGAAACCTCAACTACAAACAGAGGCAATTTCAGATTGAGTTGAACTCCTTTATTCTTTTAAAGATGCTTACTGATCCAGTTGAATAAATCTATGACAGAAAAATGCTCTTTCATTTATTTTCAATAAAAAGGTCAGTCAAAATTTCAAAAACTATCATTGTAGAAAATAACCTTGCAATTACTCATTATGTCTAGTCTTCAGAAGGCAACGAGGTCAGTACATGCCTCACATTGATAAAATATAGAATCATAGAATCATTGAACATGCTGTTGGAAGGGTCCCATCAGGATCATCAGTCTGACTTCTTCCCATATGCAAGTCATCCCAAGAATCACACCATGGGCTGAGAGCATTATCCAAATGCTTTTGGAACTCAGACAGGCTTGGTGGTACTTTGACTACTTCCCAGATTGCAGCAGTGCCCAACCACCCTCTGGGTGAAACACTTTTCCCTGACATCAAATCTAAACCTTCCCTGACTCAGATTCATGCCATTTCCTCAAGTCCTGGTTGGAACCTTGAAGAGATTGGTATTTGCCCCTCCACTTCACCTCATGAGGATGTTGAAGACTGTAGTGAGGTCTCTCCTCAGTCTTCCCTTCTCCAGGCTGCACAAACCAAATTACCTTAGCAATTCCTCATAGGGTTTTTCTTCCAGATCCTTCAATATCCGCACACCATCTTTTGGATCCTCCTTAATCTTTGTTATATTGTGGCTCCCAAAACTGCCCCCAGCACTGGAGGTGAGGCTGCCCCAGGACAGGGCAGAGCAGGACAGTCCCCTCCCTTGCCTGGTTGTGATGCACCCCAGACACAAGCAGCCCTCCTGGCTGCCAGGGCACTGCTGGCTGAGATTCAATTTGCCATTGATCTGGAGCTGCAGGTCCATTTCCACAGGGCTGCTCCCTGGCCTCTCATTTGCCAGTCTCTGCACACAACCAGGGCTGCCCCATTCCAGATGCAGAATCCAGCACTGTCCCTTGTTGAACTCCATACGGTGAGTGATTGTCTCTCCAAGTTGTCAAGTCCTTCTGAATAGATCCCACATCTTGCCCCAGTTCTTCCCTTCTTCACCAGCACTCACTGTAGGGCCACTCTTCACTTTCAGCCTCACCAAGCTTTTATGTCATGAGAAGAGAGATCTGCCCTGGGGAGAAAACCTCTCTCCATTTTGAAGCTCTCCAGCAGCCTGTGCACCATTATTAGCAACTAGGAAGACACTGTTTTTCAGAGAGATTTTCAGATCATTCCCTCATCAGCTTCCCCAGGACATGTTATGCTAACATGTCATCTTCAGAGTCTTTCCTGCTGTGTTGGGGTTTCAGTCAACACATGCCCCTTAGCTTTTCTCACCCTTGCAGACATGCTCCAAATCTTGTTTTGTTTTTTTTTCCTAGAAAAGTTGCCTCCTGAGGGCTTCACCAACAGTATTTGCTCTGCTTAAAATGTGAATTATGTCATTTTGAAGCTTCTAGACTTGCTGGTGTTTAACACATCTAGTTATTTACTTGCCTGAAAACAGTAATTCACATAGAATTGTCTTATTTCCTCCCATTTGACCATCCCTGGCATATCTTTTGCACAAAGCACAAGCTGCATAGTCTGCCTTGCAGAGGCTTTACTATTATGAATAACATTGAACGGCCCTGCTCATTTCTTATTTTTTTTTCAAATTCTTATCAGGGTATGTCTCAACAAATATTAGAGCAAATATCATGCTATATATAGCCTTTTATTTAGCAATAGCTTCTAAGCTGGGAGTCCTGGGAATCTTATCCTCAGCCTGGAAATTAATACACAGAAACAGAAAAACTTAGCACACATGCAAAAAACCTCTTCATCTATTTCTTATCAAATTCTACAGTATCTCAAAAAATGAAAGCCTGAAATCAAGTACATCTAAAATATGGTTACTTCAGCTCTTGTATATATTTGTCCACAAAATTTTAAATAGTTCCCTTTCTGAGGTCTCATTTTATTTCTTTACAGCTTTTCCGGACCTTGAGAGGAGTCTTGTTTTGACAGAACTATTATTATTATTATTACACTTTTATTACATATCTAAAATAGATTTGCAAGCACTAAGATGTACAATATGGTTAGAGGGGTTTTTTTTAATATGTATTGATTAAAACATTTAAAGCTAGCAGAGAGGAATTTAGAGAAAACAAACACACAGAATGTAGTATCAGCACACAGGCTATAAACATGCAACCTCCACTATAGATTCTCCTGCAGAATTTTAGAATTTTTTGTTTCTATGCTGCTCTTAGTCACAGATGGTCTCTGGAATTCGAGAAAAAAAAATGGTGCATTTTGGTTAATAAGCAAATAAATGTTAGTATGGAGTCCTATATGACAAGTATTATTAATAGCACTGATACATCAACAGGGCAGATTTTTCTGGAGAAAAGAATTACAAAATATAAATTGTAACACTGCTGAAGGCAATCTTGCCCCAGAATTTAAATAATCCACTGTTAGAAAAGCCTTAAAGCAAGAAAGAAGCATTGATTAGTGAACGTAGGCACATAGAATTTTTTTGTGTCTGAACACATATAAATGTAACTGAACAAGCAGTTATAATCAGCACTCAAGCTTTGCAGAAACCCATTTGCAGGACTTTCAGATAGAAGAGAATAAATAAATGTGAAACTAGAGTCTTCCTATTCTTCAGCAGGAAGGTTGCTTTAAACCAAGGTGCAGTGCAGTGCAAAAATGTGAAAAGTCCCAAAAACATTCAGCGAATGGATGGTGAAGATGACCACCATCCCCCATCACCTCTGCAAGCACATTTTACTGCGAAACTCACAGCTTTTTTTCCTTCTTTCTACTAGTAAATACATTTCACAAAATGTACAACTCTATATTTCTGTGTTACTCTGAAACACAGAATAATAATTTACACTTTTTTTCTTCCAGACAGGGACTAGAAATGTGATGATTTTAAAAAGAGAACAGACTGACAAAATCACAAGATGGCAGAATCACTGACAGAAGACAAAGCCTTCAGCTATAGGTGTACTTTCAATATATTTGTGGCAGAAGTAGCAATAGGTAACCACTTCCTGAAAATTAATATCAGGTAGAAGTTGGTAGGAAGGGACCTCAACAGTTTTTCAGTCCAGGTTCCTGATCAAAGCAAGGTTACACTGAAATTAAACCAGGTTGCTTAGTTGGTATCTAAAAACAATGTGCTTGCTTCCCTTTTCAGTTGTGGGAAGGCTTCAATTCGGGATGGCTTCTAAAAACTTGAACTAAAACTGGCATTGGGAATCAAATCTATGCATACTCATATTGGACACAGTTTAAATGCTACTTGGCTATCCAGTATTTGACTTTTTAAATTTAATTTGATGTACCTAATGCATACACAGACAGAAACCAATTACAACCAGACAAATATATGTTTTCAGCTTATTTCATCTCAGAAGTTTCATTGCAACAATATACTTCTTTCTTTCGCACCTCTCAGTTTTCCTTCAATTAAATGCTTTTTTGATAAGTCATTTATAATCTCTGTTACAAAGTATTCATTCTTCATACTGTGCTAAGTCACTGTGTTCATCAATCAGCTCAACAACATTAATTAAAAATTATAGTGTAAGAATTCATATTCTTCTATGACTTTTAAGGAAGCATGATGTCAAGTTTTTTTAAACTAAACCAACAGCCTGTCACAAAGAGTCATATCCCAGTTCTAAAATAACACTAAGAGCAGTTTCCAGGTCTCATTTAGCATAGGAAAACCACAGGTTTTTTCCAGGTTTTCTCAGTGAAATGCAAGTCATGCAATTAAAAATCTATTGGCCCAGCCAATTTATGTTCCACAAGCATAAGGACAAAGCTAAATATGATGTATAAGGCAAAGCTTTTCTGAAAATATTTCATAGCTATGGAAAGCAAACATTCTACAGCTTCTGAAGTAGTTGAAATTACTTTTGTTACCTATCCCAGATGCAATGAACTTTGTTTTACCAACCTTTAGCAAACATGGCATTGTTGGGACCACTCAATCTCTACTATAACTGCTATCACTACATTATCTGCATTTCACAGGTAGGCCATGTGCAATTTGTTAACGAAGCTGCTAAACCAAGACTTGAAACCAGATGTCCAAAGTCAGAGCTTTTGTCTGACTTCTTTTCACACTGTCATAGTAGGTTTTATAGGCCATACTAAACGTCACATGTACCAATGGCATCTGACATATCAACTATTTCACTTGGCCTGATAATCAAGATGTACTCAAGGAATAATTTAGTCCATGCATTTGTCACTAGCACATACTTTCTTGTCCATCTGAATGGCCCACTCCATTTAACTTCACCAAGAAAAATTTCTCCATTTTTCCACTCCTACCCCTGTTTTTAGATAGCCAAACAACTATTGCAGGTAACCTGACAGCAGATGATAAATGCAGGGAAGGGCAACTTGTCTTACAAAGATCTGTAGCTAATAAATCCACTCATGTTTTTCCCATTCTTTGACCAATCAATTTAAAATTCATTAGTTTGAGCCATACCATTTCTGAGAGCAGTCTCAGCACAAATTAAAGAGTCATCCATCCTCAACCAAAAAGAGGGAGTCTGCTCAATACTCAAAGTCACAGTCACTAGAGTGATCAAAACACAAGATTGTCTTACTATACCATCAGCACAAGGGCTGTTCATAGGGCCCAAACACCATCATATTTTCCTATTTGCCCTGCCACTCTAAGCTTTAATTTAAGTCTCACAGAAACTTCGCCAGCAGAACGCATTTAGCATAAACTACACACATTCACTAAGTTCTCTGAAACCTTCCAAACACTGCATTTCTTTCCATGGCATGCAAGGGTTTCAGACTTTAAGACAGCAGGTGGAATAAGTGAGGCAGAGTTCCCATGACTTTGCAATCATCATTGAGCCTTCTGCAGAATCTCTTCTACCAGATCATATTTAATTGAGACAAAGGTCTTCCTCTCATGTCAAATTAATGAAGGATAATACAGTTAGTTTTCCTGAGAGACATGTCACTTGTTAGCAAAAAGCTTCAGTGAAACAACGGTTTGCAAGCTTCTGTGAGAATACAAATCTCATCTTGTGCCTTTCACCTGTCAGTTAAAGCACCTACGGTGCTCTGAAAAAAGACGCAGTTGGATAGCTCAGCTGGGTGAGCTATTCATTCAAACCCGCATCAAGAGGAGATATATTCATCCAAGGACTCACAAAGGTCACAGATCTCATGCTGACTCCTGTCATTCTCTCCATTTCATTCTTCTAACTAGTGATACTGCTGCTGCAAAAAGATGAATGAATCAGCCTGTGGTCATGTCTCCTGCCTCTCTCCATCCAGTAAAGAGGGGGCAGAGCTGCAGGGATTCCTGCTTTCTGAGTCTACATGAATATGATCAAGTCATGAACTGCAAGGAGAAATCAGCTCACTATTGACTCCCCTTAGCACCTGTTGGACTTGTTCCTGGGATACATAACAACCCAATGTTAAAGGGAAGAAATGTATTTGTAATGAAAGATGGCATAAGAATCTCTGTTCCAATGCCTTGGGGAGAGAACAGCTCTCATCACATCCTGCTTGTCTTTACACAGATGTAACTACCTCTCACTCTCCATGAAAAATACCCTGATAGCAGTATCTGAAGGGTATTACAACAAGCTTGTTGCAAAGCACAACTACCCCTGTATCCTTTGCTTTCTCAAAGATCCTAATCCTTGCACCGCATTTCCTTTCCCCCTGAGAGTGTTGTGAATCTGCTGCGCTGGCATACATTTCAAATATCATTATGGAGTTCATCTCCCAACCTGCTTCTCGCTCTCCTCCTCCAGATTTTTTGAACTGATCTGTTGTCAAGTGTCTTGTCTTATATTTGTCTTGCCTTATCTTAGGACAGGTAACGCTTCTCTCTCCACACTTCTAAAATGTGTATGATCTGATCCCACTCTATAAATGTTGTAGAATAACAATACAACTAAAGGATGCTTGCACATCTCAGCTGTCAGGGAATCAAAGAAGAACATTTTGCACTCTAAATATTAACTGTTAGAGTCTTCTATTTGTATCATAATTGAAAACCATTATCGTAATTGGTTAGCAAAACCACCAAAGGCACAAACCTAAAATGGAAATGAATGAAGCAGCTGTGGAAATGACATCTTAATAAGAATAATGAAATTCAAACCCCTACTGCAAGTACAGTCTATAATCCATTACATGGAGATTAGATGAGATATAAATACCTGAAGGATATAAGATGATTGATCTGACATGTCGTCTGGCTTTGCAACCATAAAATGTCAAACAACAGGTATCTGAACACTGCAAACTGCCTAACTACACTTTTTCATGGAGGATGAGAAGGTAATTTAACAACTTGCCCTGTCGTGTAACGTCTTGTTCCATCCTGGGTGCAGCATTTGAGCTGGATTTTTTCCTCCTTCTTTTAATCCAGAAAGTACTGCCAGGGCCTGAATAAATTTTTTACCAGTTCCCCGGATCTGAAACTCAGCGGATGAACGTTCAATTCCCAGTATACCTACAGTGTTAAACTTTATAATTCAGTTTCTTGCTCATGAGATGCAGCAGTAAACCTGGCCTTTACCATTCACAGGAGGAAAAAATGTGACAATCTTCATGACATGCCAGAATATTGTATCAATTCTGGGTACTGTTATATTCAGACCCTACAAAACCTCAAAGACATAGAAAAAGGGAGCACCAAGACTGTATTGAAGAGCATGGGAGCTGGGGAAGGGTTGACTCCTGAAAGAGGTTGCTACTCCCAAGGTACTCAGCTGAAAAAGCCAGGGTTTTAGTAGACTTTTTAGAATCTCTAGAAATCCCCTGTTTCTCACTGATTTTTAAGGGAAAACAATGAGGATCGACAAGTTTTCTAATTCCCTCCTGTTGAGCTAGGGAAAAATCTTCATCCACATGTGAGTTATTCCAGTGGAAATTACCTATCTCAATGTTTGTATCATTCCTATTTTGTTGTGGTCCATGGAGGCAGCTCAACACAAAGCTCAACATAAAGATAGGACAGGATCTGAGAATTCTAAGGGTGGCAAAAATCAGAAATTGCTTATTTGCCTTTACAAAGCCTCTCATTCCTTGCTCATGCACTAGAAAACATGAAACAGAGCAGAAATCCCAATGTTCAGACACTAGTCAGATATTCCTGCTTTCCCCCAAATCATCGAGAAGCTCCAACAGTGGATGGTCGTAAGGGCATTTTGCAGCAAAGCATGTTTCAATTATAGATACTTCATGCTTATAATTGAAGGATATACCATGATGAGTGTAGCAAAGTTAAAGGGACAACAAGAAGGATGATGCTCCTATCATATATTTTCTGCTTTTAGCCTAACCTACTCATGCTGAAGGTTTCTGTAACACACACACCAACACTGCCCTTTAAGTGCAGGAAATCACTAAGCATAGCTGGGAAAAAAAGTCTCAGCATTAGCACAGGCTCAAGTACACACATAGTTTCTTTACAGAATGCACATTTTCAGTTTAACCATGCTATATTCTATCTCACCAGATCTTGGCAAATTTCTGTCTCGTCTTAGTTTTGTAACACATCAAGGTCTCCTGATTAAAAGGATCTATTCCATGAGCACAGCAAAAGACTGGAGGATATCTAGGATAATTCAGTGAACTTGGATAGCCACGTACGAGCAATACCCTTCAGATATATACAGACTGGGAGTACTTAGCTAAAAGTAATGTCATAATCTGCAACAATTATTAATGGTAAAAACTGAAATCCACAGTCTTACTTCCTTGTTCAGTAGTAAATAAACCCTGTGATCCCAAGACTGTGTCTTCTACTCATACCAACCTCACTACCAGATTTATAGCCATAAAGTAATTGCAGGAATGAATTTTTATTTGGATGGTAAACTTGCACCAAGTTACACAGGTTGCTTTCAAGACACTTACAGAAAAAAAAAAAAAATATTATTTTCCTTAAGTTTTTCTAACTTTACTCCAAGCCCCCCTGTGCAATATCCTTTCACCATGACTGGAGAAGTACTTAACATTATAGGAAGGAACAGTCTACTACAGTGTGGACTGCTTTTATGCTGTTCATTTCAGGCTGTCCCCACTTACACCATGTGCACTTTATAAAGATTTCATTAATGTCAGAGCCATTACATTTGTTCAGCAACTAACTGGAAATATTAAGTATACTGGAATAAATAAGACTAAGTAGAAGAGGCCTTAATATTTGGCTTTCAGTAAGCTCTCTTCTCATGCTGTTACTTTTTGCAGGTTACTGTCTACACATACTCTGGAAAACAAGCTGCAGGACGGCTGGAATAGGAAGATACCAGGACACCATTCCAGGGTAGCTACAGGTAACTCCTAGCTAGCTGTGTCAGCAGTAGCAAATGGTCATTTTCAATCTTTCAGTGTGGTAAGTAAAACTCTTAAATAGCTTGAAGGCAACTAGCCTGAACACTGCCACAGCTTGGAAGCCCTTTTTGTGTTCAAGAGATTAAGGAGAGATTTGAAAATCTGGGTTCCTATCCTTGGCTGTATCAATGGGTTATGCTGAGTGATCCCTTAATGGATTTTTTTATTCACGACAATTACTCACATCACCACGTCCTTTCTTCTTCCTTCTCTAGTTTGATTATTGCTATGCAACTCAGATGCTGCACCTTCTGCATACTTGAAATCTTCCTGATGTAGTGGGGATCCCTTCTGAGTAGACAAGTCAGGTATCAGAAAGCATGAAATAAGAATATTCCCGATTCTCAGAGTTTTTCAGGCATAATCTGATTGAGCACCATGCACCAGATGCAGTTTCTGTAGAGCTACTAGCCAACTCCATTCCTGGCTGCTCCAAAATTTGCTTTGCTGCTGTATTACCTTCCTACCTAATTAGGATAATCTCAAGGAAGTGAGGCATTGGGAGGAATGAAGACTTCAGAAAATATAATTGCCTTTATGAGAAAAAGATTCCCTTGTGAATTCAACTTCGTCTGCCTGGTTTAAATGTCATAGCATTTTATTCTCATACCACTCACCCTGGCTCTCAGCTTTCAGTTTCTGCAAACTGTTTGAATGAGCAGCATATGCTGACACACGACACTGGATCAGTTTTTACATCTTTGACACATTCACATGAATGTTTTTCTACCATTGCTCTGTATGGTATTTCTAAGGTATCAGATGAAAACAGTGGGCCAGCCCACTTAACACACTCCAACTACTCGACAGAAACAACCAGAGAAGCTGGCATGTCCCCCTTAGAATTCCAGTCTTTTGCCTCTGAGTTTAACAGATAATGAAAATAATTCAAATCCAACTGTTTCATTTTTTGGGGGGTTTTTTGTCATCCAGCATTCTTAGTGCAGATAGCCAGACCAGTGATGTAGCTGCTTGGAGTACTTACAGACTTATCCCTGTATTTCTACTATTAAGCAAATATAGTTCATAACCAGCCACTCTCTGGACCACTGAGGTCCATTTTGTTTGCAAATTGTTGTCTGCACCAATGCAGTGTTACCATGAGCCTGGCACCAGCCTCTCAGTCCCCTGAGCTGACCATTTCTGCAAAACTTTACATGACGGATTGTGCCACTTTTCAATAATGTCTATGACAGGGAATTGATACTGCTTTTAAATGTTTTGACAGCATATTAACAGATGTTAAGTAAGATCTTTCTCCAAGCAGCCCCAACCACAAAATTTTTCTTCAGTGTCATAGTGCTATCCACCCCATTTTTCATTTTCTTTGGCTCAACCATAACAGACTTCTCAATTCCTACTCATGTTTTATTTAATCTCATCTGAACACGGAGAAAGAAATTTATACAGACATGTACAGAAAAATTCTCACCACTAGCTTTCATAATGGGACTAATACTTTCCTTCTTGTGGAAATGCATTGATCAATATCCCTCAATTTAGTTGAACATGATGTTTAAGCATGAGTTTACTTCAATGTTTCCTTTGATTCCTTTGATTCTGGTCACATATCTTAAAGATATTCTGGTTCGAAATATTATTCCAATATATTCCTACAGATACTGTTTCATCAGTAAACTCTGTCCACTTTCTTCATAATAATTTGTCCAATTTGCTAATTATCTAATCCAACATATTGATTCTTCATTAATTCAATTTCTGTTGCCATCATTAAAAAAAAAAAAAACAAAACCAAAACCAAACCAAACCAAAACAACAACAAAAAAACCCCAGCAAAAACAATAGTCTATATGTCTTTCTCATATAGCATTCTCCCACTTTAATTGTTTGGGTTTCTCAGTACTTATTACTACGGTCTGCCAACTGAAACAATTCATGTTCTGGTTTTAACTCAGAGTAGTATCTTCAACTTTCATTTTCACGTCTTTACTAATCTTTGTCTGTACCCTTAAGATCAACTGCTCCATCACTATTGTTACTGAAAACCTACAGCAAAGTATTCTGTCTATTTTGAGGGGCATCTAAATTATATATCTGTCTCATCCTTTTTTTTTTCTCATTTTCTCTTAATGTTTTAAGAACCTGTTGCTGTCCTATGCAAGACCCAACTCAGCTTGACTTCTCCCATTTCCCTCTTTCCCTACACTTACCAGATTGTTTTGCTGGTTTTTGCTTTATTCCATGTATTTTTAGATATATTTCACTGGTTTGCTTGAACACATCTCAAATGCACATTTATCTATTTTCTCTTTATTTCTTCTCATCCTAAACTGTTCTGCGTTCCTTGATAAATAATATCCAAAATTCAACACTAAAATACACCACAATATAGTTGAGCTGATGATTGTTTTAGGTGGCCATCAGGTCTAAGCCCTCTTTTCCATGCCTGACAATCAGAACCACTATTGCTTACACTACAAAGGAAGATTCTCCAGTCATCTACAAAGATCCCTGTTTTATGTAGAAGATGAGGTTGCCTAAGACTAGGAGATTATTTTTTGCATTTCTTCAATGAATGTATCTCAGTCTTTCCTGTGCAGATCTCAAAGATCTCCTCAATACAGTTCTTACCATTCAGGCAGACCTTCTATCTTCCACCTTCTTTGCACATTCAGCTGTCTGTCACTCTCTTTTATACTTGTATTTATCATTTTCTAAAGGCACTCCTGGGATATAGCAATATAGTCAAGTTAGTATATCTACAAACCAGACTCATCCTGAGTTCTGGGGGTTTTGTGAATTTAAAATATTTCTTAACTTTTTTTCCCCCTTAAATTGCTAATCAGTAAGAAAACTCAAGAATAGGATCTGTCATTTTTTAAACTATGTACGTGAAGAATTTTGTGGATGAGTTACACATGGTAATGTCTTAGGACTGTTGGAGGGCTAATTCCATTTTTTACACTCAGGCTGGTCAGTACAACCTTTACAGGTACTGCTTTTACATCTCACAGATTTCATTTTCTAAGTGGGTATTAATAGGCATTTTAACCTGTAAGAGATAGTCCAGATAATGAAGATATGTGGTTAATTATGATGAAAGTCCAGCCACTGTGCTTAGGGTAATGCAGTGGGATTTGCTGGTTACTCTGCCTTAAGGAACACTTTAGATTTCATTTAATATTTAAAATTACTTTCAAATCCCCTTCAAAGTTGTTTCTAATAATCTGAAAACTTTTCACTACAACTGCATACTTTACCTCTCGGCATTAGACTACAGATACACATCTCCAAGTGCTAATCCTCTGAAGAGGGTTAGAAACTTATACCAGGCTGAGTGCCTTCATTCATCATTGTAAGCTTGTGAATGACAAGAAGTATATCCTTGGTGGAAGCAGCTGAGAACAATAATTTCTATTAATTATAAAACAAATATTCATGTTCTGAGACTAAGCAACCCCAGGTTTCTGCCAACCTTTGGAACCATCAAATGCAATGCAGAGTTACTCTTGTTGAGAAATAAATATATTTAGGGTAGATAGTTCTGTTTTGCATTTTGGTGAAGTCTTTAGTCTCACTATAGCTCTCTCAAACACACAGCTCCACAGATCCACAAGCATTTCTAAAGCTCAATCAGAGAGAGTAGGTAATTTATGTATCTTTTCCTTTTTATGTATGCACCCTCTTGACAACAGGCTCTGTCACACCCCACAAAAATAAAAAAGAAAAAAGTAGTTTGTCAGGGAGAGCAATTTCTGACTGCAAAATCACCCACAAAAGTCTTTGATTATGTGAGACAGCTGGTCCAGAAGCCACTGCCAGGGGACCAGGAACCACCCTGCTTCAAGGAGCTGTCTTTATAAGATAGATGGAGTGGGGGTGCTCACGGCAAGGACAAAAGCTTAGTGGATCAGGGATAATCCTGCCTTTCTGCAGTCAGACAGCATACTGAGTCCAGCAAGAGTAAGGGCCTTACACTTACTTTGTTTTTCATTTAACAATTACTCTTCTGTTTGTTTTGTCTGGCAGGTAAAACACTGGCACTGTCCTGACTCTTGCACCCAGCTAATGTCTCTGATTTCCTGTGTGCAGCCGTGTGTATGCCTGACTTGTGAAGTTATTAATCAAAGAATCATAGACACACAGAGTGTTTAAGGCTGGAAGGGACCTTGAAGATCATTTAGTTCCAACCCTTGCAATCTGCAGGTTGTTTGTTTGGAAGCAGATGTGTTAAGTGACAGAAGAGTGAAGAAATCAGCTCCTTTGAGCTCCATACCAGGTAGAATATGCCTGGGCATCAATATGGCCTGGAGCCTGGAACAGTGCCTGAATCTAATCCTGGAAGACATCATCCACTTGGCAAATTCAATGGCTAAACCCCTTGCTACTGTGGTCACTTGAGAGGGTAAAATGACCATACTTTAAGACCTTGTATTAGTCTTGCAAGATTACACAACTATCCTTTTGTCCTGTGGGATCCTGTTTCACCATATAAATAAAGAAAATTCATTATCCCCTTCATTATAAGCCATGGTGCTGAGCTGCAACATTTAAAAACAACAACAACAAAAAAGTATTCCAGAGAGAAATAAACAGTTGTCCCAGGTTTCTCTGCTCTAATGCTGAACAGCAGCTTCAGAGGAACAAATAATCAAGTAAGGCATATGGAAACACCTTGGTTTGTAAGCAAATATGCAAGGAGAAAACCAAGAATAAACCCAAGTGCTGTATTTTGCAGCACTGAGCCACCCAAATTCTCTTGTGCTTATGTTTTGAGGGCTGCATGTACAAGGCTTCTATCTACCACCCATGTGTCGAAATGTAACAGGAAATAAAATGAAAAAACCTCATGGGTAATTGATATGGAATATGTAGGCGATCTGAAGGGAAAATCAGAACCAGAGATGTGCCAGGGAACAAAAAAAAAAAAAAAAAAAAAAAAAAAAAAAAAAAAAAAAAAAAGGAAAGAAAAAAAAAAGGATGATATTTAAAATGCCAGCCTCCTGTGAGCCCGTCTGCTTCCTATCACTTATTTTGCAGCTCCACATTCCCACAGTGGACTGCTGCTGCCATCTACTGCCACCAGAACTGCCAGAGGCTGAGCTCCTCTCCTGCAACCTGGTCACAGGAATCAAGCCAGGAGGATGGCAGGGCATGAAAGATTCTAAGTCAATAATGCAAAAAAGTTTCCAAGGACAGAAAGCATCACAGCCAAGATTAAAAACTCAAGCACAGATTTTTTCATTAATGATATAATGCAAAAAATTTCCATGTGCAGAGGAGGGAAACCTAAATGGACCATCTTTTGCTTTTGAAGGGTTAGGGAAAGCCACATCTGGATCCACAATTCAGTCATGTAGCAACTTAAAGCCACAGTCAAGGTCTTATAGGTTATTAGCTTAAATGACATGGCTGACAGTCTAAGTTCAGCTTCATTAGGTGATGAAATTACTTGCACAGCAGCAAAGCTAAGGAAGGACAAACAGCCTGGGGGTAAGTCCAAGTCTCCTAATTCAGTCACTTGTGTTACTCCTGTTTTAGGAACAGAGGGCTTCAGATGCTGGTAATGGAAATCCTGTATCTGACCTTAGCTTAAAATTCACATCAACAAAGACTCAGAGAACAGAAAAGCCCCCAGCCATTGCAGGTAATTCTAAATGAAAACTGGAAGAAAAGCATATTCCACTGTGTACTGAGACAGATTACGGAAGGAACTGAAAAAAAAATTGGCAGGGGACCTATAGCATGTCTGTTACTATCCAGCAAGAGATATGCTGGATTTCATAAGCTCTGAATTTCACATAGTCCATTGCAGGTGGCATCAAAGATCAGACCCAGACCTCCCTGATCTCAGATCATATTTCTTCTCTGTTGGTGTTATACAGCAGTCTTCATTAGCAATACAATCTACACAGTGGTTGCAGAGATATGAGAAGTGAAATAAATTAGCCTTTCCCCTTCTCTGTTCTCAGTGTTTGAGTCAACTGAGTTAAGTACTCTCTGACTTGAATTTACTACATTAACTGAAACGCACAGTGGAATAATTTTAAGTTGATTTATCTAAGCACAGTGATAAAGTCATGCTTTTAATCCTTATACCAATTGCCTTTGATACCTACACTACACCATGTGGGCCCTTTCTATATGGATTAAAATACAAGTCAGTCTGTATGGCTAACATGCATTTCTGGTGCTATGACTTCATGAGAATGCAATATCTAAGCATGTCATTAAAATCTAAGTTATAATACCAAGAGTGCTGTGCCCTAGCAGTGTGATTGAAGCCCAGCCACTGCTCACACTGACACAACATTGAAATATTCCCAGGAATACACTCTCTCTTGCTTCATCTCCTCTAGAAGCAGATCTATCAAAACACACCTGACAAGAAGGGCCTTTGTAGACCTGCCTTGCTCTACACTTCAACAGACAGATTCTCCATAGTAATGAAACAGGAACTAAAATTACATAAGTTTGCTGGGTAAGAGAGAAGACAAAAATCACACTGGGAAGCCCTGGGGTTTGTGGTGGTGTTTTTCTTACAAATTCTCCTTCAGGACAGAAGTTTCCTTCAAAATCAGTTGGCTGGGTATTTCACTCTTTGTATGGAAGCTGATGTGGGTAGGTGGCCTTAAGACACTGTTGAAGACTGAGGAAAGAGTAACAATTAATTTGAATGAATATCTGAGGCCCAGCATAATTTTTTGATAGGTTTTTTCTTTCTTTCTTTCTTTCTAGAGTCTTTGTCTCTTGCTCAGGCTTTGCTTTTCTATAGATTCCTGATTCAGTGTGCCTATTCGTCATTGCACAGTGGTCAGAATCCCTCCATCCAAGATTTTCTAGAAGACTAAAGATCATTCCAACTCTTTTACTCATTGTTTTACAGTGTTTCAGGAAGACATATGGGAAAACTTTGTTTTCTAACAGTTTGTGTGACCAAGGAGAGTTTTGACCTTTGCCTGGCATAAAGCCTAACTCAAGAGAGAAGAGCTCATAAGTCAGTGCTCCACAGATGCTTGTTCCCTCATAGAGCCAAGCAAGGTGAATTGTTAAGATGGGTAAAGTATTATCATTCCCATTTATAGGTAAGAAAGGAACACAAGGTCAGAGATTAGGCCTCTGCCTTTCCTTAATGACACTATTACTGTATGACACAAAATACACATGTGCAATTCCAGGAGACTAATACTCAATAATGAACTAAAATATCATGTGGCAATGAGCCAATAATCAAAGATGAATAATCTAGCCAATTAAACTTGCCAATAGAATTAGGCAGCTACTTTAAATTATCCCAAACATAATGCTAAGTATTCACAGTTTATATCTGTACATTATGAGTGACAGAGAGCCTTTTGGAAATCTCACTAAATGTTCTCCATCAACATGGAAGTATCTATGTAGCATTATTTTCTGCATGGCTTGAGTTTTTGTCTTGACTTGCACCTGAGAGCAAGAGAGACCTGAAACAATTCTCCACTACACAGGGATAAAAAAACAAAAACAAAAACACACGCACACACAGAAAAAAAAAACCCATAACTTTTTTTCTCCTTTTAGCATCTGTCACATACAAATGTAGGAAAAGCATGTGATTTGTGCTTACAGAACGTACACTGTTACCCCATGCACATCCACCAGACCATCACAGCCTTCCTAAAAAACAAAACAAATCAAGGACCACCTAACACTAAACCTTAAGATCAAATCAGCAGAGAGGGGGTCTTGTAGGTGGTATTGGAACCATGAATCACAGGAAAAAACAGGGGAATAAAAACACCTTGGTTTTCCTCTTTATACCATAGTGAAAAAAAAAACCCATGGACTATAATCAAAGTGCTCAGGGCATCCACAGAGTTATATTTTTCAGAAGGGATTTTTTTCTGCTGTTTTATTTATTAGTTTGTGTTGTTTTGTCATTGCATAAAAACTGGGTGCATTTATAAAAGAATGTGTGAAAAAGAAGTTGATTAATGAGGATACCACAGATCTGCTTCTGCCTCTCCCCTCATACACAGTTCTGACTTTTCCAAAGCCATTTCTAATATGATTTTGTTTCAGGAATAATGAATTTATGAACTCATAAACTCAATAAAGGTCACACTCTTATGAGTTACTAGGAGTTTTATTTTAAGGTGCACTTTGCTGCCATATTCCAACTACCTACATTTCACAATTATGCCATTCTTAAAAATAGAGGGGTAGTCCCAACATAATAATCCTTACTTAATAATATTATTTCTGTTGCTCTTCTACTATATGATGAGCTCTTCATCCTATCACATGCTACTGCTGTGTTCAGTGAAGCTCCTGCTGTGTTTGTCTCCAGATATGGATGCAATTCATTGATAACCATGATGATCCTTTTCTCACATTCTATAAATCAACATTGCTGCCTTTCAGACAGTCAATAAAGATTGCTAAAACTTTGAATGCTGAAAATAAAAGGTGCACAGCATATTCAAACCAGTGTCAAAAATAGACATAAGAACAAAATAGTTCACTTCCACCCAATAAACTTTGCAAGTTCCTCAGAGCTGCAGATGTCCATTAGCTCTGCATGATGACTTTCACTGCAGAAGTGACAGGGCAATAACCTATTTTCTTCTCAGCACCTCTCTAAACTTCATTTTGCTCTAGGTCACATTTATGAAGATTATGACCCCATGCAGCAGACATTGGGAGGCTGTCTTAGTTGATCAATATTTCAGGCAAAAAAAATTCTGATGAGAGTATACTGCCTTAACACACTTGTCCAATTTAACTTGCACTTCATGCAACCATTCTCAAATGGGACATCGAAGTGTTGTGTTACAGCTTTGTAGCTGGATGTGATATTCAGGAAGCTGAATATCTAAAAAAAAAACAAAAAAAAACCAAACCTGAAAAAACCCCTAAACCTTTAAACTAGTTTTATCACAAAACTTTTTAAAATATTTTCCTTTCCCCTGGAGCATGCTCTCCCTCAGATCTTTCTGCTGGCTATGGAAAAAAAGGCACCTTGTAGAAGAAGTACTTTTAGTCAGCTTGTAGCATGACAACTTCTAGCATAGAAAATGCCTGTTGAATATACTATTCATGATCATTAATCTCAGCCTGAATCTGTGCACTGAAAAATGGGAAGAGAGAAAAGGAAGATGGTCGGGTAGCACCAAATCCCTGACCTTTTCTCATTTTCTTAGATAAAAGAAGTGGTCTGAATGGTAAATACCAATTAAACCTCATTGGCTTCAGCAGGCATTAGGTGGTGGGGATGAACCTGGAGTTTCAAAGGACATGCAACACAGACTAAAGGTTTGTCTACTACCTTTCTGAGTACATTGATCACTATTATTTTAGGGTGGCATCATTCATTGCTAACTCAACTGTCTTGCATTTAAAATTATTTTCCTTCCATGTTACTGTACATAATATAGATCTGATATTTTTAATATTTTTTCTTTTACATGATACAGATTTTAATTAGACAACTGCAATTTTATTTAGATGTAAAAAGTCATCTACACATAAGGAAAACATCAGCATTTATCACAATGAAGTATATGGCTTATATCTCTACAGGACACAGAAACACATCTAAGAGGTAAAGGAGAGAAACCTCACATAAATACCCTATTTACAGAATGCAAATAGAATGGATTTCTTAGGCTTTCTGACAGAGAAACAAGAAAATTTTCAGAATCATAACCAACTACTTGAAAGTTCTGATTTTGCCACTCACTGTCACCACCTGCTCCAAAGGAAGTTTGCACACACAAGACACTTGTCTCAAGCCTAAAGGCTCCTGACGAAAGGCTGAAATGTAAATTTGTCTCAGGCTCTGAGAAGGCTTGCAGAGCTTGTCACAACAGGACAGTAACAGGACATGTAGTACTGAGTACTTCTACTCATTGCCCTGCACCTCAGCCTTCATTTCAAACTGTGGTTGGTTGGTTTAGACCTTGAGGAAAATGTTTGAGTAATCTCCCACAAAAAAAACAAATAAAGCATTGAAACTGGTGGTACTTAAGAAAACTTCTAATAATTTTATTCCTATGATAACTATTCTATTCTATTCTCATATATTGAGAAACTATTGCCTTCAGTGGTAACCTACCATGGTCATTTTCAGGGTATAATCACTGGTGTGAAAAAAAAATCTTTGCTTTGAATGTCTCAGTATATTTCACTATAAACATTTAGATAAATTTTTGTATAGAAACATCAGGAAAATTGATATTTAGGACAAGCAGAAACATGTGCATCAGAGCACTAAAGAGGAATGCTTTTGCTGGATATGTGTTTTTCCCAGAGACACTTTCAACAGGCTTGTATTCCACACCAGACAGATACAAATCCCTATACTGGCTCATCCCTTATTTCACACTCGACCAGTTTTAATCTCTTTCAATTGCTGCAAATAGTAAGATAGACATTATTTCCTAAAGTTATATTTAGGTGGGTGTCATCTTGGCTCTTTCCAGTGAAAAGTAAAGCAATTAAAATTGTGCTGGAGATCTATACTCGTGTGCTCTCATTTCAGACATGAAAGCCTGGAAAAGCAACCCTTTTTTTTCTTCTTTTTACATGGTTGAAAGTTTATTTGGTTTGAGATGAAAGTTATGATTTCTTTTTGGCTAGTGATTCATAGCCAACTGCAGTACCTGCCAATCCAGTTGGTATTTGCTTTTTCTCACCTCATCACTACAATAAGCATTCTGCAAAGGAGCTTGATCTTCAAACTGATCTCTGTGTTGCAACAAGGATTCAGCTCCTTCTGCTGTAGCTAAGCTCTATATTAATCAGCACCTATAACTTGAAGAAACGAACAGCTAAATCAGAGAGAAATTTTTTGCTTTATATTCACTTTTATGATTATTAAACTTATGTTTAAACCTCATCTATATCTTCTCTATAGTGTTTTGTTCTTTAATGCTAAAAATTACATGAGAAACCTACTTTTCTGCAAGTCAAGGGACAATAAGGTTTACATAAAAAATGAACAGGCAAATTCTTTCAGGTAAAAAAGGCCTGGCAGACAATAAAAATGCATTTAAACTAGTAATTTACAGCATTAAAATTTGTAACATAACCAAATTCTAGTTTCTTAATGTATACATGGATTTGCAAATGCACTTGCACAGGTGTCTATAACATGCACACAGACATGCAGAGACACAAAATTGCAACTGATTTCCAAAGTGTGAGGCAAATGCATGGACAGAATCACCTCGGTCTCTTAACAAAGAGGGACACTTTTGATCTCATGTAAATTCACTCAAGTCAGGGGAATTACACCGGAGAGAGGTTTGACCCAGAATGTCAACAATTTTGAGAAAGTACGGATTTATTTATTATGCAATTATTCACACAGAGGGACTTGCTTTCTCTTTTAACAGGATGTGTCATGCAGTTTGATGTCTGCTGTTTCTTTTTCAGAAGCTGCTTTCTCAGTTCAGACAAAGGCAGAACAAGCAGTGTCAGGGACTTACATATTTGATTTGCCTGTGTTTGCAGCATATAAAATATAAATATAAAGTTTTCAAGTCAGCATTACTAAAATATGTTGCATGTTCTAGGACGATGGAGAAGATGGGATTCCTCCTAACTGGGTGAAAAAAAGATTAAGATGAATTGTGATGCATCTTCCCTGCACCTTTTCCTTTCCTGCTCTTTTGTTGGATTGCATCCTTCTCTTTTCTTTCCCTTGACAATACTTCCATTTGTTTGGCTACCAGCAACACATCTTCCCTCTAGTGTATATCTAAAGCTTAGTAAAATAGGATCAAGGAGTCTTTTCTGGCACCAAGGCAAATAGTCCAGGCTGACTTGTGTGACTTTGATTTAGAACTGCCTTCCGTCAAAACATACTGGCCATACACATACTCCATACTACTTCCCCCAGATTCCTCTTTCAGCTGTAATATTATTTCCCTAAGGTCCCACAACTTAATTATAATTGGTTTGAGCACTCCTTCCAATTAAGAGCCAAAGAAGACCAAACAGACACGTAGTAGGGATTGCTGGGTTGAAGAAATGCTTTAGTTTCTTCTTTGGCCCTCATTTATTTAATACCAGGCACACACTGATTTTGACTATTTACATTCCTACAATCTCAAATAGCTTTCTGGAACTAGATGTCCCTTCTTGTGCCCCAGCTGGCAGCACAGCTGCCTCTAGCCAGTAATTATTGCAACTCTAAACTGGATTTCCTTTGCTCAAATATAGAATTAAATCTGAGGAAAATTATTATCAGAGCCTCTCTTTATTCTTTCAAACTACCTTGTATATACACTTAAGTCCAAGACTACCCCACTTCATCCTAAACCTTCAACCAAATTTGAAAATCACCCTCAGCTGCCCCTGAGGTGGGGAGATTCTTTTAAGCAAAGTCATCTCAGCACTGCACTATTTATGGTAGATGTTTGCATTTTTCTTCTAGCAATGTGGAAGCCTAAAACAATCTTATTTGAGCATAATACTTGATGACTAAAACTCCGAAAAAAGGCAGCCCCTAGCAGAAATAAGCAGACTCCTGCCATGTCTCCCAGTGCAGGTAGATACTCAATGATTCTGGATCTCTCCATCAGCAAATCCTTTCTCCAGGACCAAAATCCAAACTACATATAAAGTTTCAAATCAAACTTTTCCTATATCTCTTGGCAGCTAATTTCTGTAGGAACAGCCTCAAGATGCCTATCATCACTCAGCATATTTATTACTCAAATATCAGACATTTAGAGGTAAGCATTAGTGCCAAAATCTCAAGAAGCTGGTAACAAATATGACTTCAGAGATTAAACAGTGGGACCAAATCCCCCTGTAAGAACTCATACCATCTCTTGTTTGCTGTCTTTCAAAGAATGGAGTTATTTAACAATGAGCAAAATGCAGGATATATGCAGGCTTACAGACACATCAACAAGAGACTCACTGTCTTGATACCTCACATAGGACTTTTAATGTGCCTCTTGTGCCAAGTGCACACTCTTTAGACTATGGTGATTTCCAGCATAAAGAGCAGGTATGAGCATTCCCCAAAAATGAAGACAGTAACTGAAATCCTGAGGGTAACATCACTGAGTTCTTATCAGGACTCAAGAAAACACAGCACAAGATAGCCTCTAGGGAATTCTAATGTAATCTTCACCCAAAAAAATATGTTGGTTTGGAGTTTATTAAGTATCTTAGAAATTACGTGTAAATTTACAAACCAATAAATTCATAATTAGTGTGTTATGAAACTATTTCTTCCCCTTCTAAGCTGAGAAACAAGTAATGATTTGCAAACTGGACAAGCAGTATACCAGCATATGTAGGGATACTTCTGATTGTGCCTACCCATGAGCCAAATAAAGGGCTTTTGTCTTTACATGATAAAAATCTCAAAGAGCAGTAATACTTCATCCTCAAGCTCAGAGATGGTACGGTGCCAATCCCGAGATGATGCTAAAGAGAAATTGCTTACAGAAGCATTGTGATGAACTGATTTATTCTCCAGTAGTGCCTCTGGAATAAATATCACAGAAATTACTGGTCTAAATCGTCAGTTCCAAACTTCCAACACAGCACTTACACAGTCTTTTAAACTGTCTGGTACACAGATTAATCCGACCACAGTGACACATAACAATCACTGTGGTCACCAATAAAGCAAAGACAAAGAAAACAAATAAGTATTTAAAAAAATAATCATTGCATAGGGATTGGATTGATACAATGGCAACACCTTAAATACACTGTCCATATGGAGTATTTTACCTGTGATTCTGGAGCATTTCTGTGTACTAATCTTCTCAAAGGAGACACAACTACCTCTCCCGCTCTCCAAAACATGTAGATATTCTGTGATCAAATTCATTTGAAAAAGCAGCCCATAATTAAGATTTTTTAAAAGCTAGATTTTGTATTATTAAAGTGTAATGGGGTCCCCTAGGTTCCAATAAGGAAATTGATTAAAAAAATCTTTGAGCTTAAAAAGCTGCAGGTAGGGAGTTCTGCTCTCAGCTGCCTTGAATTAGCATATTGATGGCACCACAGCCTAGCTGGAAGGAAAGGCACAGACACCCCAGACATTTTGCCTGGCCAGCATGGTGCTTTGTGAGCACTCCTGCCCCAGTCCATGGAAAGAATTACTTATACAGCCAGGCCTGACCAGCAACAAGAAATTACAGTAAAAGAAATGTACTGGGAAAAGTACTTGCTGGTAGGAGTACTTCAGGGAAAAAGGTATTGCGATTGGAGCAACATGAAAAAGAACAAATTCTTAACCAAAACAAAACCTATGAGGTTTCTGGCTTGGATTTGGAAGGACATTAATCTATGAACTTGATCCATAACAGAGCTGTGGCTTCAGTTTCAGCATACAACAAAGTTTTGGCACAAACCCAGAAATCTGCTTTAGACAGGCCCTCGAAATCTGAGTTAACTTTCATCCTCTTCAAAATTCAAGACAACACTTGTTTCAAACTGAAACCCACAAAAAAGGGGGTTTAATAGGATATTTAATTTTTTGTTCAGAGCTCTGAAACATTAAGCTGATGCTGATAGAGTACTTAAACTCATCCTAGAAGTCAGTTCCCAGACCACTCACACACATACTGAACCCTACAAACTTTTGTGAGCACTGTAGATCCCACCAATGAGAGCAGTGGAAGGAATTTCCTACCACAGGTGCCCAGCCTGCTGCTCTACCTGTCCCTCCCTGATCTAACCAAGTATCCTTCAAACACAAGCAAAGGAGAAACTTGCAAGGCACTGTAGTAGCAGCTATTAAGGAAATTGCTTAAATAAGGTGATCAGGAGACACAGTACAAAGTTCAGTCTTGGTGAGATAACAGAAATGAAAGCATGGGGAGGGAAGGTCTGACAGTCTGTCACAAGAGCACAGAACTAATAAACTGGTGAAACTTATCAAAGTTTGCACACTGATGACTATTACATGAGAAGAGGTTGAAAGTGACTCATGCTTTGGTGGAAATGGGGTACTTTTATGTTAAGAACATCACCTTTGCTTCAGGCAGTTCATCTGGCAGGAGACACTGGAGGGTTTGCACATCATTAAGGATTACTCTGGTGGATAAGGTTTAAGCAATTTCAAAATTGTGCCAAGATTTTTGATGATCGAGGTGAGGGGAAAATAATTGGGAATATGGGTTTTTTAGTATCTTGCTTCATTGCTAATAAAAAAAAATAATAGCACTGAAGGACCACCTTGGCATTTTCTTTATCTTGGATAACGTTGCAGGCTCATGAACACAGTGCACTTCATAAACATGTGCCCAAATGCAGAGGGAATCCACCTTGGTTCTGGTTCAAGGACTCCCTGTTCTCTGTAGCTTCTCAGGTTACAATAGCTCACTTTCACCTGTACAGTTTTCTTGCAAAGAAGTTTTTTCAGGTATTGAAATGGCTCTTCTCCCAAATAGGATGTGTAAAGCAAAGGAATAAAAATGCAAAGCCAAGATAGGCATGGTTATAGCTGCCAGGGGACCTGTAACTCAGATGTCTCCAGCACATAAAGTACATTGTAATACTGAATTTGCTACTAAACTTAGGTCTTAACTGCACTGTATGTACAGTACATTTTAATAGGTTTGACCAGTCAGCTTGTAGCTTGTTAAACACTATGGGTCAGCTTTACATCTGTTTCCTTTCTGTTAGTCTCTTGATCCTATTCTCATCTCCATCACAACTTCTGTCATAGGTCCTAGACTAGATCTCCCTTTAATTCCTCCCCTGGGGAACTAACCAAATTCCACAACCAAGGCAATACTTCTCATCTGCTACTCCTTTTGAGAGATGCTTCCATTTCCTAGAGTAGGGTATGCCTGTGCTGAGAAATTACATTGTGTTTTTGTGAAACATTTTGCTAAGCAAACTGCACACACTGCATGTGTGGACCGAAACAAAGCCATTTTTTGGTGAATGCTGCTTATGAATCCTGAGGTTTGTAGATGCATATTCAAAACTCTTCAGACACTACCTAAGTGTTCTGCACATCAACACTTTCTTTGGAGATGCCACCTAAAATTGTCAAGTGATGCCAACAGCTTTATTCCAGACTCTGAAAGTCTCTGTGTATATGAACTGCCTTTCATGTATAGAAGGGAAATGAGTGCATGAGTTCTTTTACATCCTGTCATGCAAGGGCACCCAGAGACGTACTGCCTTGTACCTTTGAGTGTAAGATTAATTAAGAAAAAAATTAAGAAGACATAATGTTGCCTGTTATGCTGCAGACAGCAAAGTAACAGAAGTGACCCTTCACATAGCACTGAATATTCAAGAAAAGCCCATTTGAGGAAAAGCAATTCTTTGTGAAAATCCCTGGAGTGCTGCTAACTTCAATAATTGCATGTATGTTCTGAAGAAGATGCACAGAAACAGAACAGTCATCCTGGTCAGACAAAAGGTTAGTCTAACTTAGTATTATGTCCCTGGGCATCCTGAAAATGCAAAGGAAAAAGTATAAAACCAGGCAAGCACAGAACCATACTTTTTTAAATACTCCCTCATGATTCAGATATTTGTAGCTTTGAAACTGTGCCTTTAAAATATGCAATCCATCCCTCAAGAGGGACTCAGGTCATGAAAGGAGAATGAAAATAAAGCTAAGAGTGAATGCACATATTGCCACAGCAACAGCAGCTGAACCCTTGAATCCATGCACAGGGGAGTTTCTGTTTTGAGCCAGGAGGAGAGGACATGCTCTGGTAGAGACCCTCATGGTTAGGCAGGACAACAGCAGCTCTTCACTATTTCCTTTAGACTTATGAACTCACCTAATCTCATAAACTTTTCATTTTATAGATCAACCACTAAAGTAAGGCAGCAAACAGTTTTCTCAAATGCAGTATATTCACCAATAGATTATTATTTTGAATAAAATACATTCATATCTTAAGTGTAGTTGTGTAGACTAAGATTCTGCAGACTCCTTAGAATGCCAACTGCCACTGAAGTTGGTTAAAAAAACAAGAAAGAAATTATTTCAGAAAACAGCATTACAATAGTTTTGCATTTATTAGATAAATCAAGTAAACATCCTAAAATTTTAGTGAATATATATATATAATTGGGAAATGGCAAAAGAAAATGATGACTTGACATTCCGTTCTCAGTTCTTTTAAGTATCATAAATTACATGAATTCAGGTACAGTAACAGTTTCCTTTAAGCTAATTATATGGAAATACAAGGAATACACACAATTAAGCAGTTAAATAAGGATGTAGAACAATGCCCTTTTATTTTAACAGTGTTGTGCAAGATCCAGAATGGAAAATACATACAGGTTAAATGGGAAAAAGAAGAAATGAGTTTATTCAATCAGCTCTTCCCAGCTGCTTAAAAACAGTTCTACAAAATAATCCTGAGAAAGAGTAGCTGGCATTTTTCTATGCTGCATCCCTCAAATTTACATTTCATTTATCATAAACAGACTGTAATATCTGGAGTGCAACATGGCATATCTAGTGGCAGCTGGGGTTATCAAAGAATTAGGATTCCAGTTAGTGATATTTGTGGGCACTGGAAAAAGTGTTCTGCAGAAATCTTTAACTCTGCTTTTATAGCAGTAAATAATGTTACCACCATGGGATATTATTGCTAATTTACCATCCTAAAGCTGAGAGTGCTTCTAAAATCACTTGAGAGGGCACATAGAAATCCACAACCCCTACAGCACTGTGCCATGGCACTGACTCAAAGGGAGAATTTCCCACATCCTGCTACACTCCTTTAATCCATCAGACACCCCACAGGCAGGCCTGCAAACCTAACAGGAAGCAAAATCAGTGTAATGTCCTCCTGATGTTCAATTCAAGGTAAATGTTTGAAATTACTGGAAGCTGAAGAACTGTATTAACAGAGAGAATTTTCTTGGGCTGATTTCTAAAGAGCCTTATGGTACATCCTGTTGGGGGCCTGTGAAACACGCTGAGAAGAGCACCAGAAAAGGCAATCACTCCACCTGAAAGAGAAAGCAGGGGACAAATATGCAAGAATTGTGCAAGGTGAACTGGGGCCACTAAAGCCCTTTCTTGGAGGTGTATGTGTATTGATTTAATATTGCAGTTTATTTCCATTGCAAAAGCACTGTTTATTTTGCAAGACTACCCTGGGGAGAAGCAAACAACTCTGACTACAGACCTGTATTTTAACTAGGTTTCTTAAGACTAAATCCAGAGAAGCAGAATCAGACTATAAATGGGACTCAGCTAGAAAGTTCTGGTGTCCTTGTCTCAGTGCAGATGTGCCCCCATACATGGAAACGCAGGAAGAGAAGCCAGAAAACAAAAATCTCATTGTTCCATTTGTTTCTTCCTCACAACCTGTCTTTTACCATATTCACTACAAACTATGTCATACATTTTTATCTCAAAAACTATAAATTCTTAACACTGGGGAGTAGGAGTTATATTTTGGTTCTGGGGGTGTTTGCACCTGGTACAATGGAGTATTTAGTACTCTGCACTTTAAAACAGTGTATTTGTTCCTCAGGCCACTGCTTCAAGCTGCTCTAACTTCATTTTTTTCCAGACAGTTCCGTTGAGGTCTGTAATCTGCTTAATATGCATGTTTGCTCTGAGCCAAATCACCTGATACCAGAAGAATCTCATCCCTGCCCAGATGCAATGAATTGTCTGTTACTGTCAAGTTATTCAAAATTTTGCAATGCCAGCACCACTGCAAGCAACTTGTTTTATTAGTTCCCAATTTATATTAATTCCATATGCTGCTGTGTATTAATATCTCCTGTCTCTCTTTTATTTTTAGAAATAAAAAAATATGATTTATCAGCAGCCTCTTCATACTGCCAGTATATAATTGCACATGGGCTAATTGTTAAAGTTCTGAGGGAGCTATACTAAGGGATCAATCCTTTTATTGCTGCAGTAATGAGCTTTTAATGGCTGGCTGGCTAGACCTTCCAGCCTTCTCAGGGAGGCAAGCTTTAGCCATATCCTTTCTTTCTGCCCATTAATCATTGTTCTCTCATAACTGTATATCAAGGCAAAGCAGAACTGCACTATTGAAAAAAGGAAGCAAAAACCAAGACTCATTGCATCTAATTATCTCTACTATCACATACATATAATAACACTGCAGATGATTTCCTTGCATTGTTTGAAAAGAAGGCCTGGATGGCTCAGGGCCATGGTAAAGATACATCAGGCTTGTCACCTTTAGGTCAGTATTTCACATCCTGACAATAGTGACCTGTATTCATTAAAAAGTGATGATGTTTAAACGCTCACAATCTGGGGAAGCTGTCTCACATCACTGACCAACAGTAACTCTCATAGCTGGTTGTTGGAAAGCAATAGCATATTTACAACAAGCAGAAAAGGCCTTGGCTGTATGTAAGCCCTGCTCAGGGTTAACATATAAACATCATAACAAAAGCATCTCTCTATTATCAACGTTGTGTTCAGCATAAATCCAAAACACAGTTCCATACCAGCCACTGTGAAGAAAATTTACTCTACTTCAGCCAAAACTAGCAGTGTACCTTGCCTGCTGTCTTAACAGCAGGACAGTGGAAGAGATACACATACTTCCAAGTGATAGGTTTATGGATCCAGTAAAATGGAAAGTGATCAAGTAATCCACTTTTCTGCAGCCTCTGGGTAGGGCGGCGGACATGCACCATTGACAAACCAACAGCTCTGCTGCACAGTCAAACACTGTGTACCAAGGAAAGTGTTCTGTACAGTCCAGCCAGGATGTTAACAGCATTTGTATGAGCCTGCTCCCACACTTCTCCAGTGGCTATGAGCTGAGAATTCTGTGATTCAGATCCTTTTTGAACAATATATTTTTTATCCATTTGAAGGAACCACACACTCTCTTACAGGCAACAGCAGCACTAGATTGATGGGAGGTCACACACAGCTCTTTTATGTTCTGTCATAAAAAAACATAGGTCAGGCTAAATTACTCTAGGCTTACTGCATACAGAGTAAATTATACCAACATGTTCTGTGTCACATATTATTTCTATTAAAGTGCAAAGATTTGGAAGACAGTAACTGATGAGTATAGCATGTTTGAGGACCTGGTGCTGAGGGAAAAAAAACAGCAATCTGGCTGTTCCACAAGCAGAAGTAACATCTTATGTCCTTGCAGCTACTTCATGATCTAACATACAACACATGTAACACAGAATCATAGAATGGTTTGGAATGGAAGGGGCCTTAAAGATCATCTGGTTCCAACCCTCCTGCCATGGGCAAAGATGCCTTTCAACAGGCAGTATGCTTAAAAATCCAACCAATCTGGCCTTAAACACTTCCAGGGATGAGGCATCCACAACTTCTCTGTGCAATCTCTGCCAGTGCCTTACCACTCTCACAGTGAAGAATTTCTCCCTAATATCTAGTCTAAACCTACTCTGTTTCAGTTTCAAGCCATTCAATCTTGTCTTATTTTACATGTCCTTGCAAAGATTCCCTCTCCAGCTGTCTTGTAAACTCCCTTTAGGTACTGAAATGCTTTCTCTTCAGCCAATATGTAGCTATCCTTCAAGAGGAAGACACAAAAAAGATATTTACAGACTACTTTTTCAGAATAAAATTTCTTCTTTGAATGCAAAAACTATTCTAAATACTGCTGAGTAGGAAAGAATCTGGAAAAAACAGTGATTACAAAAATCAAATGATTCCTCATTAGAAAAGTTACATTTAGAGAAGCTAAAACTGCAGTTAAATTTCCTGTCTTATGTCCTCAAATTGACTTCTTGGTGCTACCTCTACACATCTGTTCTTGCCTCTGACACACATCCCTCATGCTCCTCCCCACCCCACAAATTCCAAACAGCTACAAAACAGCCAAGTAACTAGGACAGGAGAACGCAGAGGGCACTTGTGAAAAACCTTTTTTAGTATCTCATCCTTTATATCTCTGATTGCCCATTTAGTCTTACACAGACATTGTCATCCCAATCCCTGGCACTGTTCCTCAAACAGGGAAGGATGCAAGGAAATCAGCTTGAAGCCACTCCAGAAAGGTAAAGGCAAGGTGCTGTCAGGACAGTGAAGGCATCACAGCCCAGTCTGCTGACTTCAGTGTCTCTATTTTGGCTGCAGGAGTACAAAAGGAACCCTTTGCATCCTAAGATACAGGACCTTCCTGATCTACCTCTTCATGAAACAAAGACAGCTAAAGCCAGTTCTGAAATTATACATTTACTTAGTTCATCCAGAGTTTAAATTTCTTTGGTAATGGACAAAATATTTTCCTTTAGTTTTGGTATGTAAAGAAAAGGATATGACAGAGACTGAAAAGTAGAAAAATGCAGTATTTAATTTTGTTTTAATTCACTGACCTCAGCAGCACTTCTGCCAATTTAACTGGTTTGAACACCAGACTCCTGCTTTAGTGGTAGTATGCTCTTTACCTATTGCAGCCATCTGCTGGCTTTCCTGACAAATGGCCCCAGTGCCTGAATCAGACTCTGCTCTTGTAATCAAGAGTCAACCTGTCCAGACAATACATGGCCTGTGTGCCTGTGTACAGTTAGTCTGGGATTGTCTGGAGTGCGTGGCCAGATACACAGATGAGAGCTTCTGCACATATATTGTTTTTCCTAGTGGAAATATGGACAAAACTAAGGACATGGAATCTGAAAAACACAGATTATATGTTTGGTCTCTTATGCTTTCCCTTGCAATTCTGGAAGAAGACACTCTCATGATCACCTCAACACTGAACCAGCTGTTCCCTGGCATTTTTATAAAGATACCCAGAAATTATGGGGCTATTCTGAGCGGGACAGAGGGTTGAATTCACAGTAGTTTTTCTTATTATCCAGTCAAAAAAGAGAAAACCAAGGATATTTATTTTAACAGAAACACAAGACTTTGGCACTATGGGAGACAAGATTAGCAAACAAATTTTTTTGCTCTCATTTTCTCCCTTATCATTCAAATTAGAACTGGGAAAAAGTCATTTTTTTTCTTTTTGTACTTTCATGGATAAGTAGTAGGAACAATCTTTTTGCAAGGACAAATCAATTGGATATTTTAAGATAAATACTGACATAAACATCTGAAGGATTACTTCATTAAAAAATTCTTCTGTTCTTATTTACATGCTTTCTTAATCTGCATGGAGTTTATCTCTTGATTTCCCATCTTTTATCATGGGATAAGCATAGAATCCACCACGCTTCACTGCCCTGAGTAATGGGACAAACTGACAGTAAGCCATGGCTAATGAACCAGATTTTAGAAATGAGCACAGAGTTAACTGAATCTACCTTTGTCGTTTGCTCCAGTGCAAAAAGCACAGAAAATGAAAACTACACCAGATGGGAACGGATGTACAATGTTTTGCATTATTATTGCTAGCAACAGCATAACAAAGAATTGTGCTCCTACTTTCTAATTTGTTGGCATTTTCTGACCAGTTTGTCTGAAGCTAAGCAACTCAAAGGAAGGCAGCATCCAATCAAAGCCCTGTCATCTAGGGGGCAATCTGTCTCTGGCTGTCAGCCATATAAATGCATGGCTGGAATGTCTATTTAGTGAGTCAGACACGGACCATTAAGGAACCAGAGCCTGAAATGGGAAGAAGAGCAATGTAAGTCCCTGCCAGCCCTGAGCTATGGAGAGCAGAGCCAGTCTAAAGGCAATGAAATACATAGCTAGTAGAAGCCAAGGGTTGAATAAACAAGTCCTGTTCCATCACTTTGCTTCTTAAGCCTGCTACTTACTACATAATAAATTGGAAGTCATCAGGATTAACAAGCTTTCTGGGTGAGACAATGGAATAGCTGGACACCAAGTGTAAAATGCTGCAGTTTAGAAAGCAACACCTAAGCCCTAATCTGACCTAGTAAATTAAAGAGTCATACTTGCTTTCAGAGCACTCACTATGCATCACTTTAGGACAACCATGCCCCTACCCCAATTTCAAATACATAGAGGTATATCTTAAAACAATTAGCAATTAATAGAATTGGCATGCAGTGAAGCAGCAGAAAAATTAGTGCCATCAATCATCTTTCAATATCTACTGCAATATCGAACAAATTCTCCTCTCCATATTATGATGCAGCACAGAAAGTGAACTAATATTATTATTAACTGAAATAAAACCCAATCTACAGGATTTCAAAACTCCTTTGAAATTCACTTTATTAAATGCATCTCCCATTAAGCCAGTTTCATTAACAACATCACACAATAAAAATACCTCAAGATTAAACTTGCCACCTAAGTGATTTATTTGTAAGTCACAAGGAAAATAGTCTCACCTATCACTTCCAAGCACAGATTAAAATATCGTTGCACAACTCAGCATGATTTGCACTCTCTACTTGAAAAGAGTTTGGTGCTCATATATAGGGGATACATTTCAAATTAGGAACAAGTATCATTATATGGAAGATTCTCTGTGTTAGCACTGATTCTCCTGTCACACACAGGCACAGTGAAACAGTACCCACTGAAGAGGAGAACCTGTCACAGGTGGTACAGATTTGTCATCATCCTGAGCTCATGTACCTGGTGAACACAGGTCAGAAAGAAGATATTAGGCATATTAGGCTCATAGGTCTGAAGTTGATTCATCAGAAAGAATTTTTCTCTCTTTTCTAATAGAACCAGAGAAATCAAAGGAAAATAGTGGGCTGCAGATACAGAAGAAACATCAGTTTTATTCTCACACAGTTAAGCTGCTGAAGTCACTGTCACCAGAACATGGCAGCTACTGTGTATTCACAAGGACTCAGAAGGCAATTAATTGGACTAAATCCCAGAATACATATCTACCTTTATTTAATAAATACATATAACTTCTTCCAAATTATGAAGTTCTTGAGCCACATATTGTTGGATGCTGGAAGAGTGCACTGGGGAGTTTTTACTGCATCTGGGTTAACCCAGATCTTATAGTCACTCCAGGCATCCAGATCTGGCTACTACAGACATTTTACATTCTAATTCAAGTACTAAAGGGACAGACACCATGTAAAAACTCCGGTTACTCAACAAAAGAAATGCTAGGGCACTTACACTTACTAATGCTATGGGAGACAAAATTGTGTTTACTTCAGCCTTTAAATTCCAGTGCCAAATTAATTTTATTCTGTGTCTCAGACCCGCCTCTATCTCATCTTCAAATACATCCACTGGTACTTACAGATTATCATATTTATTGGTGTATGACCTGTTGGTGTATATCATAGCACTGAATATAAGACAAGTAATTACAAAGTTCACAGTCTTTCCCACTGAGAGAAGTGGGTCAGTTTTCAGTTCTCCAACTTTCAGGCTTTCTGCAGAATCAAACCAGATTGAACTGATTTCCACTTTCCTCACTTGCAAATATGCAATTAATAAGCAATAGAAATACAACTGCAGTATCTGTAGTTATATCTGGTTGCAATTGTACCAAATCTGGTACTGAAATGTATGGATGTATGACAGAAAGTAAATTCTGTGGCTAGAGAACCCAAGGTCATTATGATAAATTAATTTACCTTTGATGAAATCTTGTGACAGGTTCTTCTGTTTTAGATGGGTAACTGTATCAGAGAGTGCTTGAAGAACAGAATTCCACCTATTTCTCTATGAGGACTTCCTTTTTCATATTAAAATGCGCAGCCTTGTTTCACCTTCTCTGATAGAAAAGCCTTTTGCTATGACCCTTTGGGGCAGTACCTATCAGTCTAAGGTCTGTTCCAGTCATGGAGTCTTCTGAAGATAAACAGATAGAATTTAGCAGGTCAGCAGAGTAGGCAGTGAGGAGTAGAAGCACTGCTATCCATGTCAAAGATCAACTTAAAACCATTTTTGCTTAATCTAGCAGAAATCTTCAGTGTTGGCAAAGGGACTACCAGTGCCAGCGTGAGGTTTGGTCCTGCTTTGGTTCATTAATAAGGCACAGAATTATACACAGAGAGACTAGAACTGCACATGCAGATTATCCTGCTTTTCTCACAAATACTGAATTTATGACAGAAATATAGGGAAGGGACAGAGAAACAATAGTATCTGTGAACACTATCAAGTGAGTCTCCACAGAAAATACAAACTATGCTGTATATTTCTGAACATGAAACATATTTTCTCTTTACACTTCATTAGGGAAAAAAAATCCATTTTAGCTGAACCACTGGATTTTATAACTGGACTCTAGAAGAGCTCCTTAAAATGAAAGTCATTAATCTATTTTCAAACCAGTAGTAACAATTAGCTCTTAATGAATGCTTGTCATAAGAAAAGACAGGCATAATCTGTTTTAAACTAAGGTGATTTCTGTACCTACTCCAGCATGTCCCTGTGCAACATCAGCAACATATCAGCTGCCTGAGGAAAGGTTTGCTAGTGACTTGCAGCAAGGGCACAGCTAAATGGCAGATCTCAGAGCTCAGTTAGAGGTGGTATCACCTCCCATCTTTGCTTTGCCAGTGCACTTCATCAAAGGCCTGCAATGAGAAGTGCTCACTTATAGTGTGTAAAGGGAGCTGTCATTTTTCAGCCAGCACTTGACAGACCCACAGGGTTTGCCCATTGCACTACACTGCAATGCACTCACTGAGAAGGGCTTTCAGGAACAAAAGGAGACTGCAGCCACTGTGACCATACCCTGCATGGGTTAACTGTGGGAGAGGCCCTAGCTCTGTGTGGAACTTCTTGCATTGCCCACGATGACAGACATGACAGAGGGCATCTGACCTTAACAGATAATGCAGATAAATGGAGAAAGGAAACTAACTGACACATACATGAATGTTTGCCCTGCATCTGAGGCATTTAATGCTGCTCCAATACACTCAGCACAGGGCAGCCTAATACCAGTGCTGCTTGAAAAAGAACTACTAAATGGTTTGATTAACAACTTTTAACAATCACTCTTCTAATTTCCTCATTTCACTGGTGTTTATTTTATTCTACTCTTCCTACCTTCTCTTGTCAGGCAAATATAAGTAGAAGAGCTCTAATTAGCTAGGGATATTACTTTATAAAAACTTTGCTAATGACTTACTCCTGCTTATAAACCCTGGGGCATCAGCTTCTCATGTGTCAACAGCTTCCTGTGAAGTCTCATAATTTTGACTGTAAACTTTGGTTCATGCTACAAAATTACCTCATCACTTCATATGAGAACTTTGATAAATACTTGAAAACTAATGACTGATTCATATAGCTTGATGTATCTAAAGAAGGGCACTCAGAACGAGCTGAAGAGATCCATGCATTTGTTTATGGATTTGTATATGTATTTTTTAAGAAAAGGCCACACAACTTTATCACATGAAAAACTTTCCAGTTAAGACTTTACATGGATCTTTTTTGGGTCAGTTCAGCTGTCTTAGACTCAGCTGCCCTTAGGTCTTTTAGCTTTAGGGCAGGCTTTTTTCAAAATGGGTTAGAGAAATGCAATAAAACTCACTCTGCTAGTTGCTTTGTTGAAAGCATCATCAGCATGATTTTATGGATCACAGCAGTTGACCTGGCTTGAATTATGTCCTTTAGTTCAATTTTTCCCACCATCTCCTCTTATTTGGTGACTCAAATCATTATTCCTAAGAGGCATTTTTCTATAATTGTCCCAAATGGTTCTACTTTAACTTTGCAGCTTACATCAGAGCAAGAAAAGCTTTGCCAAGAGAGACAAGGAGGTGCTTTTGAAGGCAACAGCTTTGCCTGTGAAAGTTTCTCTGAAGTCATATGAAAGGGACACAACCAAAATGATTAAAGAATCTAAAATATTGGAAAATATTCTATTTCTCAGAAGTAGCTAACTTATACTTTACAGAGTAATTGCAGATGATATGGCATAATCATCAGTGTGTTCTGCTTGGAATGTAGCAGGATTGAACAAGCATTCACGACTTCAGAAAGATGCCACAAGACATGTAAAAATCTTTATGTGGTAAGAGCTATATCAGAGCCAAATTGTTTGTATTTTCAGTCAGGTTGTGGTTTTCCTTGTGTGAAAGCTTGAAGAGGAAAAGGAATACTATCTGGGGTGTATAACACCAGAAAACCATAAAGAAAGCTGTTGCTTCAGACAGATCAGGCAAAGGCTTTCATAAGCTTTCAGCAATTCAGGAATTACACAAAGCACCCTTGTCTCCAGAACCTGTGTATTATTTCACCTCTAAGACTA
Source organism: Erithacus rubecula (assembly GCF_903797595.1). NCBI lineage: Eukaryota > Metazoa > Chordata > Aves > Passeriformes > Muscicapidae > Erithacus > Erithacus rubecula. The sequence continues at coordinate 41,434,253 of NC_136688.1, read as the reverse complement.
TATTGAAACCCAGGCCAAAATTAGACCAAACAGCTTTCAGCTTATCTTTGAGTAAAGGATGGCAAGCAGGAAATTTGGTTCAATGTTCTTTCTCCAGAGTGTAGTTTTTTTAACCACTATATCAGTAATCTTTGCACTTACCACACTATAACACATTTTTTCCCATGATAACCATGTACAGCCAAAGAATGTAAGACTATTTTTGTTTCTTTTTGATGAGTTACAGCCCCACTAGTAACTAGTACAAAGTAACTGTCACCATGCTAAGAACTACTGGCACAAAACCTGAAATGTAAATTTACCTGTAGATATATTTTTTTTTTTCTAAGCTGTACTGGCAGCAGCAGATTGAGAAAATAGGAATGGTGCACTTTAACTTTAAAAAATGCTTACCACAGTTTCATTATGTCAGACAGTAACTGAAAGTCAGCTGAGCTTCAGGGAAGGTACAAATGGGAACTTTTAAAGATGTAATATACACAACTGACATTTAAAAAGATAAACACCAAACAGAGTAAAGGGAGCAAATAAAATAAGGGTTTGGCAGTGAATGTTTATTTGTCTTAGAGGACTTTTTTTTTCTTTTTTTTAAAGAGCACCATTCATGTTGCTCATTTGCAGTCTTGGTTCATCCCTGATGGATCATTTTCTACTTAATACTCTTATTAAAAATACTAGACTATTTCACAGCAACACAATGCTGTGTATTATGCTATTCATCTTAAAAATGCTCAATAAATATTGAAGACTAGACCACAACAGTGAAATCTACCTTGAATAAAGGCAGCCTGCAGGTGTATCAGCCAAATTCAGCCAAAGATCCTAATTGTTCCTACCCAAACACTGCAGTTACCTATTTGCATCCTTCTTGTTTGCCAAGGGTTCAGTGTAAGTAGAAGTATGGCTTACCTGAGTTTTTACCTGAGGTTATACCTGAGTTTTGATTCCTTATTTGCCATCTCTGTTAGAGCTGACGCCTCTTTAGAAATCTGAGATGACAGTGAATACCTCACCAATGAAAACTGGACTTTTACTTTCTAAGGTGTGCTTAAAATATCTTCAGCTGGAAGCCCATATAGTAAAATGGTTTTCCTGAATTTGAACTGCACCACACTGGATTATGCTAAAAGCTTTAGAAGTATTACCATGCCAACACATGTCAACATATACACCTTAAAAAGTTTTTTCAAATACTCTTTCAGATGCTAGATCCATTTATGAAGTTTCAGAAGAGGAAACAGAGAAAGAATAAGAAATTAACATCTTCTAGTCTGAATGTTGTTTCTAACACTACTCTTTCATGTCAAGAGTGTTATTAAGAGGTTATTTTGCATGAAGACAATATCATGCAATATTCAATCTGCTTCAGCTTGCTTCAGCAGCTGCTTACCCAGGACTTTGGTACAGGATAAGAGAGTTAGGAGGCACTTTCTTTCTGCTCTAGGTTACACACTTTAAGGTGAAGAGAAAAATTGTGATATTGCTCTAATATTACATTTTGTCTACATAAATACATTCAGCACCAAACATGAAGATATCATATTTTTAATTCATCTATCATCACAAGATATATAGTGTCATTTAGATCTCTATTGCATCTTCAAAAAAAGAATAGAAGATACAACTTCACTAATATATGGTTTATTTTAGTGTGGAAGCGCCTACAATTACACAGATGTTAAATAATTGCAGCTAACTGTTTAGTTATACATTACAATTTAAGGATTCATTTGAAGTTAATTATATGCTCTTTTAATAATGAACATTTTTGTATTTCACAGACCAGCTACCAGGAAAATGCTCTTATGACTATTAAAGCCATGCTGATGTCCAAGACATACCAGGTAGATATCTCTATGAAATGCATATAACTATGTAACTATTCCCTCTCTCAGTTTCAAACACTGGAATAAGTTCTCAAAATCACAAAATGTCAAGCAATATTTTTCTGGAATTCAGACACAAGTAACACTACTGTTGTGTCTTCTCTTCTGATGACTGAGCATTAAGAATATCTTCACAACATTATTTTATGGACAACCATAAAGGTCCAGTGCATTTTACTTTTCACAAGCCTTCTGTTGTATTAAGCAATACAAGTGGTAAACAATTAGATACAAAATCAGGAGAAACATTCTCTAGACACTCACAGTAAATCCATGCATCCAATAATTACTATCAAATATTAAAGAATAAAGCAGCAAGATAGCTCAGCTACCTACTAGTTTATAGTAATTTCAGAAGAACTATTTGTGTGAAATTTGTCAAGAGGGTTTTATTGATGGCTTAGCAAAACAAACATATATTAACTTTGAGAAAAACAAATTATAAAAACATTGCATCTACCATAATTTATCATCAGCATGACCTCTCAGAAAAGTTAGCCAGACATCTAAAAATGCTTCCTTTTATCGTGAAAGCTGTATTGCAAAATAATAATTCATCTTCCAATTCATCTCCTTTCTCACCTATCAGCTTTGCTTGTATTCAGAATTTTTGATTCTTCTTCCTCCCACTCTATGCTTCCATTCTGGTGAACTTAAAAGCTTCTGTTGTCAACACTGGTAAGCACTCTTTTTGTAGATGACTATGTCATTTAATTATTTTAGTTGAGACATAAAAGCAAGAAGGACCCTTTCATAAAGAGATTTGAAAACCTCAGTCCTCAGGTGAGCCTCGACTCATTCAGAAAATAAGACTTTCAATTTGGTTGTTCAGGGAAAAGGCAGAATCAGAGGACTGTATTTACAAGAGCTGTACTAAGAACCACTGGACAACATTAAGTACTTTGGTGGGGGTTTTTTTTCTGTTTGTGTTCTGCAGCTCAAAACTGTAAATGTGCAGGAAGGTGTTTGAATTAGGGAAACTCCTGGAGGGATGCAGCAGAGTGCATCCCGGCGCTTGGGATCAGGTTACAGCCATCAAGCTGGGAGGCACGCCGGTATCAACAGCGTGTGAAAGTTCCGTAACTGAGAAGCTGAAGCAAAACAAAGTTGAAAAACAAAGCAATAGCATTGTTAAGTGTCAGAAAAATTAGTGAAATATGGTAACAAAGGCTGTCTTGCAGAAGTACAGAATTGCTGTCAGGAGTCTGGCTCCAGAAGAGAAGAGTAAGAGCAGATCAAAAAAAAACCAAAATGACTCCTCAAACAAAGGAGCAAGAGTCAGAACTGGGAATCAGAGGTGACTGTTCACATGGAAACAATGAGCAGCTGAAAGCAACCAATGGGTTTGTCCTTACACCTATTTAGAGGCTGCAGATCACACAGCAGTTTTACAGACCAGTTCTCAAGTGGATAGGATTGCTGGGCTCTTTGCTGCCCAAGCTGAAGCCCAGACAGTGTCAGAAGAGTTTAGTTGTCCAGCTGAAATCTAACAGTATAATAACAACCTTTAAATAAATCCCATGACTTTCAGAGCTGCACAGCAAACACTAGTTCTTGTGACCTCATTTTTACTCAGCCATAACTGAAAAGTTCCTCCACCTCCCAACGGAGGTTTTAGAGTCATGATACAGACCTGAATGTTGCAAAATTAATTGCTCTGGGATATGAAATTCAGTTAACCATAACCACTGCTTGGGACACCTCTGCAAGTATTACATGTTTCTGATTTCACAGCCCCAAACAAATGCAACTCACAATCTACTAACAAATAAGATTTACTTATAGTTTTAAAACCTGTTGTATGGCATTTTTTTGATTCAGTAATTTGGGGGGGGGGGGGGGGGGGGAGAAGCCAGATTAAAATTTGTATAACAGCAATTTCCTGACTTTCATTATAATGGAAAAAAGGAGATTTTAGGATGATGCAACTGCTCTATGCATTTTACACAGAGTATGAAGTACTGGGAAGAACAGAGTCTGAAGGGCTAGAAGGAGATGCAAATATGTTCCCCATATTTCATTTAACTGCTTTTTCTGCCTAGACGTCTCTGAGAGGTAGAACTGTCTGCCCATAAGCTGCCTGCTCTCCATGGCCTCACTGTGTGAAGCAGGAACTTGTCTATCAGGACTGCTATCACCACAGTGTCAAATGGAATTATTCTGTTCAGAATCTCTCATCCTCCCAGAAACCAATGCTGCAAGCATGATCTGCATGTAGGTGTAGTTACACCTACACAGATACTAATCATAGATTCAACTAGACAGATGAATCATCAGAAGTCAGTACCCTCTATAAACACAGATATTTAATGCATAGATAGATGACTGGTAATTGTCTGCTGATAATCTCTGCCAGTTTGATGCAATAGTACAAAGCTTTATTTTAAGCTCTAGCCAAAAGTACAGGGTAACCCCAGACTTACTTAGCAACTCCTAGTGCAGAAAAAGGCAGGGAATCATAATACAACTGCTAGTTCATTACTACTGCACAGGACAGAAAGCAACCTCTGTATCATAGACTGAAAAAGGATAAACACTGAGATGGAGCAAGGAGATCACAGCACCCTCCAAAGGCACACCTGAGTTTGAGTAAAATAATTATTTTCAGCAGTGTTTTAAAATTGCATCTCCAACTTCAACTGAGTGCATCTTGATGTAAGAGGAGTACAGTTCAGAGCTGGTCAAGCAACAAAGTGCTAAAGGATGTTTTACATAGCACTCACGTCATGAGGAGACTTGCTAAGAACTCTGCTGGAAGGACTCAAGAAAGAGATGAGCAACTTTAATAAGATCAGGGTAAATGAAAGAAAAATTAAAAGAAAATAAAGAAGAAGAAAGGAAAGGCCTATATAATAGAAATCTTTTCTGACTACAAAGACTGTAGAGATGAAAGGCAAAAGGAACTTCATGTGTTTTCTCCCTTCTTGTTTTTGGACTCAGATGCACTGGCACATCTCTGCAAATGTCAGTGAGTCAGAAAGAAAATCAAAAGAAACAGCTCTGATCTGGGGAGTGTGCTTTTGAAAGGGATACTTCTGCTAAGAGTGTAACATGGCACATCAGGCCACCTGGATAATGAGGGGCAGCAGATGAGAAGGAGGATGAATTATGTCAGCTCCTAAATGAGAAGGCTGATGGCAGAAATAGGTCCATTTGCTGGAGCTTTCATTAGGAGTCATTTGTGTAAAAGCATTTTGGGCCTTTGGAGCCCTCTTTTCTGTACAGAATGGGTGCTGTTGGACATGAAATTTCAGAAGGTAATCTCTGGCTTGGAGGCACAAATGACCAAACGCTCATCTCAAAACATTTCCAGAAACATTGCAAAACACTGAGCTAAAGTCGATTTCTGTCTACGTTCTTCTAGACCTTCACAGAATATTATGAAGTTAAAGGAAATTATCTAAGTACCATGACTTATGAACTGCATCTAAAAATGTTGATTTATATTTTGAGATTGTTAACTGATTCAAGAATTGCTTCTGATATCTAGAGATTTTTGTTATAAAATTTTAACAAGCAATATTCATATACAAATATAATGACAAATGGGATTTTTCTAGTGACATTAAAAGAAAAAGAAAATAAATTAATAATAATTTAACAGAAGTTTTAATAAGCTTTTGACATTTTGTTGAAAAGCTTTAGACAGCAAGTTTTCAATAGAATTTCAGGAGAAATATGGATAAGAGCAATTATTCTAATGAATAAATAAAGGCCTTAACAGAGGAAGTTGAAAGTATCATAAAAAGTATCATAAAAAAGGAATATCCTTTACCTTTTAGAAACACATTCCCTTGAAGTATTTATTATTACTGTGAAATAAAACAGGATGAATATGTAATTAAGAACAACTTAGCTTGTGATCAATTAAGAATTTGCACTGTAATGCTATTAGTATTATTTTTCACGTTGAGTTTTATATTTTACTTCCACAAATATTCATGTACTGATATAAACATTCAGATTATTCAAAGTGCTAAAGGATTTGAAAAGCATCATCTGATTTAATTAATAAACAATCAATGAAAATTAAATAGCTAAATAACAAATACAGAGTTATATTACATCTCTTTGATTAGAAATGCATTTGGTGAATTTGGTGAGCTAATTTAGAAACTGGACATTGCCATGTTTTTAATTAAAACAAGTAAGTTCTCTGCTGGCTGACCATGATTTACCAGCACATGACAAACAGGACAAGAGAGACGGCAGGTCAAGTCAGGTAATGATCAAGCACCAGCATTACATTTTGACCAGTGCTTGGACTAGCTCTACTATTTGATTGTCTTCAAAAAATCAGGTTCTTTTTCTCATGAATATTTGTATTATTCTGCTACCGAGTTTCCTTCAGAACTACAAATAGAAATGTTGGGGGGGAAAGTATACTTGAAAACAAAGCCATGAATGATGCTGTTTCAAAGCCAACCAGGAATGAAAGAAAATCAAAGGAAGTCTGTTCTAATGAGATTTCTCCTCCAAAGATTTTTGGATGCACTTGGATACACATTTGAACCCTTCAGGGTTTATCTATTGGCAGATGAATTTCTGGGCAATCCTCTTATGCTCGCAGGTCCAAGTTATGACCAGGAACGCCTTGTTGTGCTAGAAGTGATAAAGCAATGAAATGGATAGCTTTAGAGAATTAAAAGGTTGGAACTGAATCAGGAGGAGAAACACAAGATAATTAATTGGAGACCATTAACTTTTTCAGGGTGCTTGGTATCATATCTCAAATGCAAAGCATTTCCATAAAAGCAAAAGATAAATATTTCACATGATAAATAAGGTGCAATCTGTTTTTATCTGGATGCATCCACATCAATGCTGGCTTTCATCTGAGGATGCATAATTGAGATGGCAACAGAATGACAGAGAGTCTTTCATTTGAGTTGTCCAGGGCAGAGTGAATTGTTGGAAATATACAGTTTTGCAAAAAGAAAAATGCTTTGCTGGCTGACAGCTTTTAAGCACAGCTGCTTTCTGGGAACTAGGGAATTTCACATTTTGCTGTAGCTTTGGTATCTTGCCACTTCAGTCCTTTAAATCTCTGTCCAAGACAGTAAAGATTTGTGAATGAAACAGTCTAGGAGTGTAGTTCCAGAACACATTTTCCTGTCTCAAAAGATGAATAAGCTACAACATGAGGGCAACCTGTTAACCAGAGTCCCTGGTAATATCAAGGAGTCAGGAGTCCCACAAATGGCTCAAAAGCCTGTCCTTCTTCTGACCTGAAAGCTCCAGATGAAAAGAAGTGTGGGATACTGAAAATGTTTATGGATAGTGATTTTGGAGAGTAGTGTATCTTGAGACACAGAAGTTTGAAGAAATTTGGGCCCACAAATTTGGTTTTACAGGGTTACCACCACTCAAGCACAAATCTGTTCAATGAATAACAGCTGCTAGGAGTGAGGGAAATTTCTCCATCACCTTTATTCCTTTCTCTTCTCAGTAACAGTAAGAGAAAGCCCATAGGAGCAGAGAAACACACAGCAGCTTACCTGGAACATGGGGCTGATTTGCAGTTCCCATGAAAACAAGCATAGTTACTAAGTCATTGACAGAGAAGGGTTCTTTCTCCAAATTTTTCTTTAAGATTTTGCCAGCCTTCTTATTTTTTAAAAAAGTCATGTGGTTTAAATCAATGCAATTCTGGTTCTTACAATTCCAGATCCAGATGAAGTGGTTTTAAGAATTAATTCTATCTCTGTTTCCTCATTGCAATGAATTGAGAGAAACAACTAAGAGCAGAATTTGCTTCATTGCTTGCAAAGCTCAAGGGCTTTCTGCAAAGAAATTCAGAGTTGTGTTAAGCAAAAAATGAAAGAGCCAGTCTGGCTTCTCTCTTCTCTGTATTTGCAACATTCTTCCTATGTACACATACTTCCTTTGCTTGCTAAAACAACCCTTTCCATTATTATCAACCTTGCCTTCCTGAGCAGGATCCTGTGATTTCTGAGCCAAAGACCGTGCTTTGAAAGCAATCCTGCATATCTAGAGTAGACAGGGGTTGGTAGCATTTGCATAGATTTGTTTGGACAAAGAATGTCATATGTTACTTCAAAGACAGTAGTATTTTTTTTTGTCCCAATGTTTTCCCCATATGTTACTTGCCAGAAATTTTTAAGGTCTAGAGCATAAGCCAAGAGCAGCTTTTACTTGGTTTTCAGCAGTGATTTCATATTTTCATTAATTAGAAGTGGGAGAAGAAAATGCAAAATTAAAATAATCCAGACATACTATTTGGATTTTTACATTTATTCCTGCAACTGCTGACAGGATTCAGAACAATACACAGAAATAAGCCATGAAGAAATCAAAAAACCATACCTTCTTCCAAACTTTTAAACATTATGGATGAGAGATTCTCTGAAACCTGCACTTATTTTAACAGACCATGCTGAGCAGAAAGGCTTTGCAGATGATCAGCTGAAGGTCTAGGTCCGTAATTTAACTCAATGGATTTTTGCACAGAGATAAGCAAGGGCTAGAAGGATGCCAGATGGGAGCATTAGCCAGGTGGCTGATGCAATTAGTCTGACAATACAAAACTTAACACCAAGTCAGACACAAACAGCTGTTGTATTTATCACATAGAGCAAAGGCAACAAACAACTGGAAGGAAGAACCACAAGTCCTGATGTAGGACCTGCAACTGGATGATGGTATACATTAAGGAAAATATAAAAGCATAGTAAGCATGACTGGACATTGTACTGAACAGGACGAGCTGGTCAGAAATGATGGAGATGACACTAAAGAAACAGAAATTCCAATTCATGTCAAATCAGAGTCAGAAACACACAAATCAAGAATCGTAATGTGGTGGCTTTATTTACTAGAGGGGGGAAAGTGATATTAGCAACTACAAGGCTGATCTCAATCAGGAAAAATATGAATTAATGAATATCATACATAAAACACCATGACAGATAACATGATCTTATTTGCCAGGTAGGTGATTTTCTGGGGAAATTAGGTAAAATCTAATCCATCAGACTTAAGGAAATCAGTGAACATGGCCTTAGATGGAATATTATTATTCAAGGTGCAGAAAATACAGAAAAACTGTACAATATTAATAGTTATCTACCATGAGGGGAAGATTTCTGGTGATTACAGTTCTAAAGGAGTCTACTGTAATATTTGAATTAACAGGACATAAAGAGAAGAAAGTTATTTTCTTGTGACAAAAATGGAAGAATTGTCAACATTAATGAAAGTTTGGGGGTTTTTAATAGGAAGACCATGATGCTGATAAGTTCCAGAAGTGTTGAAAAAATAGTGTTTCATAGCATTGTGCTTCTAGGGTCTGTAGTAGAATTACAATTTCTGCTATTAAGTGGAGAAACATATGTTTTAAACAAACAAAAAGAAAGCACAACAGTTGTGGAGTGTTATCACTGTAAATATCAAGAAATGTGACTCTGAGCATGATAAGCTCAATTCATGGTATGCACACGGTAAAGTATTTCCAGTGAAACACACTGGTATTGTGCATTTACATCATAAAAGGTTAAACCAGAAAAAATGTGATTCAGTCTTTTTCAAGAAAAAAATTACTTAAATTTGATCAAAGCGTGCTCCTGAAGGGAAAGGAGCAATTGTTTTAGAAATTACAACTGTTTGTCCAATTAAAGTGTGCACAGATAGAGGATATGACTGCTCTTGTAGAAATAGAGGCAAAAAATTAATTATTTAAGCTCAATAAAAAGGAAAACTAACAAATACATTTACAAAACAGGAACAAATACAAGTATTCTAATCTCTAAAGCAGAGAGTACCATAAAAATTTCCTAGGTTTATGACAGAGCCAACATATGAAAAATATTTTGTAAAGGACTTCAAAGATCAAGTATCTGAACTTTGTCCTTGCTTGGGTGTGCCACACTGCTCCCCACTACTCCAATGTACCCACTCCACAGTTTGCCAACAGGCAGGTAGGTGCTCTCTCATATTGAGCCTGGGTCTGATGCAGTGGCTGCTCACCTCAGTTCTGTGATCAGGATTCTCTCATCATGCAAACAACCTTTTGTCAGTACTCCCTTAAGTATTTCATTTATTGATTTATATGTAAATAAAGAGTTAATAACTAGCTGTTGTATAGAAATCAGTTTATAAATAGAAATACAGTTGCACATAAGGATTTAATATTTCTCACTAAGATATATTCCTGAGTGTAAGCAGGGAAAGGACTGGAATCAGTGCTGTGCCCTTCCTTAGAGCCACCAGAGCCCAACATGAGACAGATGTCTCCATCAAGACCCACAGAAACATGAAATTTTAATATTTGGAGGAGCATTCAAATCCATCCAATCTCAAAGAACAGGCTCTGATTTCTAACTGATAGGCTATTTCTGCAGCTAAGGGTCAAGGGCATGCAGCTGAGCAGTCTGGGTCCCTCCCACTAAAAGACTTAACACTATGCAGTGCTCAGGGCACAGTGAAATTGAGACTGATGATTGTCTGCTAACTCCACTGACTCAGTGACAGCACACTTGAAATTTTTATTACCTGTTTCCTGGTACATTAACTGGGCTGACTTACACCCCAAACTGCCATAGCAGTCAGAGAAGTTCTTCTCATGACCATTATAAACAGTTGTATTGAATTCTTGCTCATTATTCCTTGTGAAAGAAAACCACTATGCTTGGATGATTGCAAATCTGTCTCCATTAAAGCAGTTTTGTGTTAGTCACTGTCTGTGGCAGTGGATATGCTGTAGTTCTTCAAACAGCTCTACTAAAATCTCCATGGAAATAAGGATCCTTAGCACTGGGAGAATGTGACCTGCAGAGAGCTCTGTCCCACATATCCTTCTTGCTGTGTGAGCATGGGATAAGTAACCTCAGACAGCAGTGTGGAAGGTCTCTTCTCAGTAAGAGCTACTAAGCATATTCACCTCAGCAGTGAGGCCTACACGGAGCCAGTGTTCAGGAAATGATGTATTGTTATCTGCAAATCTCAAGAAAAAAATGAATTTATTAGATGCAGAAAGCATGAAAGTGCAGTCAGTACCCTAAGTGCCTCCAAGAGTTTCCTAAGGCAGGCTCACAGAAGCTGCTTTCTACAGATCCAATATGACAGTCTTGTGGGTGTGCTACTCTTCCACTGCACTGTGTTCTGACTCAGAGAGGTGACATGATGCCAACATAAATTTTCTAGAAGCTGTGTTTCAGGCTTTGATCCCTGACATCCTGACCAGAAAAACTGGAAGCTTCACCTCTTCATTTCCTCCCTGTGCAGTGTGGTTATCTTATTTCCAATAACAGATCAAATCAGAAGATACATATACTTAGTTACACTGAGTATCATGTAGAAATGATCAAAGAGTACTATGTGTCAACATTTCATCTGATGAAGATGTTGCATAGGAAAAGATTCCCTGATGTTTTAAATTCAGAAGTTCCACATAGTAGAAAAACTTTTTATTAAATAACAATAATATATACACACACCTTGTCTTCACTCATTTTTCAATGAGGTAAGAGAAACCCTGTAATTAATTCCAAAATGTCATTTCCTTGCTAGAGACCTAAATCCTCAAAGGCACAGTCATGACAGATAAAGGAGGCATTCCCCTTAAAATAATCAAATGTCTTTCAAATCCCCAGTGCTTTGATAAGACTGGCTAGTAAGGCAGTTGCAAGAGAAGTTGCTCTGCACCTTGCACTTTTATTATCTTACTCCTTTATTATGCATATGCTGCTATCTGAGACTTTTCTTAACATTTCAATTTCCAGAGACTTCAAATCCCTCAGGCTTCTTAGAGGGTAAAAAATACAGAGCATTTTTTTACATTATGAATTTTTCTGAGTACTTCTGCCAATAAGAATATTCACTTGCTGTAGTAAACCAAGATTCAGATTTTGGGGGTGGCATATAAGCCCAAAATTTCAGGATCTAGGCACCTCTTTCTTTATAACTTCTTAAAATGTTGTCTCTTTTCACTCACAGACATAACTCTGTTTCCCTATTTCCTTCATCATATCACAGTTAAGTGATTAGAGAGGCTGCAAAATCCACCTAATTGTAGCAATGCTATTATAAATGGTATTCACCCTCTGTCTACTGTCATCTCTCAGGAAAAGTTCTTTTGATACCAAGTCAGCCCCCTCTTTTTGTTAGTAAGGGAGAAGAACCACATTCAGAGAAGGGTTCAGTCCACCATGGTGCACAAATATCCATGTTTCCCTCTACTGCCTTCAATTTATGATTCTTTATTAAATGCATCTGTTGAGTCCATATGACTTAGGGTTCAAAGGCTACTAAAGCAGGTTTGGTCAACCTGCTTAGGAGTCATCCAATTAAGAGGTATCTAGTTCAAATATAAATCATATCCCTGTTCTCTCTGAACTCTTCACAATATGGCATTTGCACTGATGCACAAAAACAGTAGCAGAGCTGACAGTTGTAATAGATCCTCTTGATTAGGAGTGGATGCAAATTCACTCCTCTACAGTCAAATTCACAGCTCTACCAGTCAGTAGTTACATGCAGTATAACAGATGAGATGTCTAAGGACTCTTAAAGGGATTTGATCTGAGTAAAGGATGCAAGACAGGAGACTTCTCCATTTCTAAGTGGTGATCTCAAAGAAGCTAACTGGCTAATTATTTAGTCAGATAGCATGACACTCAGCTAACAACAAGACCACAGGGTAAGTAGCTACAATAGCTAGATTAGATTCCATCAGGATAACACTCACAAATTCCCTGAATTAAGGGTGCTTAGAATTGTGAGTAGGTGGCAATATATTCTCTCTCCTGAAATTTGAAAAGTCAAGGCCCTCAAGGCCTTGAAGTCTCTAAAAATTCCTTGAAAATGAGTTTTTTTGATTGCCCTCTCACCTTCTAAGTGACTTCATCTAACACATATGGAGCTGTGACTTGAGACTTGAAAGAACACCCATGTATTCATATTTTACACCTACTACATATAGCAAAAAACACTGCTTAATAATGTGACTAAACTCTGTAAAAATCTTACTTAGTTAAACATTTATTTTAATTAGACAGAAGGTTAATACAAATACTCTTTACTGTGGCAGCTGCCTTATTTGGTGGATCTTGATTCCACAATTCTCATAACACACCATTTCTTCCAATCAACATGCATTCCAAAATAATTGGAGGGTGAAGAAATATGTGAAAATTATATTAATTGAAAAACATTTTCAAAGGCAGCCAGTGCTAATGAGATCAACCAGAAAAGTATAGCCAGCTATAAAAGTAAAATAGCATGACACTTAACCCTTTGCTGAGGATGTTAATTAGTAGGAAGTTTAGGCTTAGTATTAATGAGGTAGTATTTTAATTTCATTGAGACTAAATTTAACAAGGCAATTAGTCTAGGCCAGGAAGAACCATTTGCTAAATACCATCCACAGCAACATGAAGAGGCAGACAGAAAATATGCCACTTAGAAAGTGCAAAGGAAACAATGGTTACATGTGGAAACCTATGTTACGGGATACCTCTGGGTACTTTAATGGTGTATGAATGATTCAATAGGCCAAATCCTGGATCTTGTAATCTGAAGTAGTTTTATAGAATTACAGAAAGGGAAAGGTTGGAAAGGACCATTGTGTGTGGTCACTGGTCTAACCTCCCTGCTCAAACTGGATCATCCTAAAGTCCATAGCACAGGATTACATCCTGTTATTGAAGAGATTCGCCAGTGAGGGAGATTCTACAACCTCTCTGGCCAATCTGTTCCAGTGCCTGGTCATCTGTGCAGTAAAGAAATTCTTCCTTATGTTCATTCAGGTGGAACTTTTTATACATCAGTTTCTGCCTGTTGCCTCTTGTCCTATTGCTGGGCACCACTGAGCAGAGCCTGGAACCTTCCTCTGGCACCCTCCTGTCAGACACTGACAGACATTGATAACGTTCCCTCTCAGCTGTCTCCTCTCAAGGCTGAGCAGGCCCCGTTCCCTCCCTCAGCCTTTCCTCATGAGACAGATGCTCCAGTCCCTCAATCATCTTTGCTGCCCTCCCCTGGACCTGCTCCAGGAGTTCCACATCCCTCTTGTCCTGAGGAGCCCAGAACTGGACACAGCACTCCAGCTGTGGCCTCCCCAGGGCTGAGCAGAGGGGCAGGATCACCTCCCTGGACCTGCTGGCAATGCTCTTCCTGATGCCCCTCACGATACCATTGGCCTTCTTGGTCACAAGAAAGGGCACACTGGTGGCTCATGGACAACTTGTCCACAAGGAACCCCAGATCCTTCTCTACAGAGCTTCTTACAAGTAGGCCCACCCCCAGCTTGTACTGGTGCATGGAATTATTCTTCTCCAGGTGCAGGACCCTGCATTTGCCTTTGTTGAATTTTAGATGGAACAGGCTGCCCACAGAGGTTGTGGAGTCTCCCTGTCTGGAGACATTAAAGATCCACCTTTTAGTGCATAACCCACTCCAGGTGACCCTGCCTGTGCAGGGGGTTTGGATTAGATGATCTCCAGAGGTTCCTTCCAATCTTAACAAGTCTATGATTCTCTGCCCATCTCTCCAAGCTGTCAGGGTCCTTCTGAAGGGCTACACAGAACTGGAGGGTATGGGCAGCTCCTGCCAGCTTTGTGACATCAGCAAAGCTGCTGAGGAGGTATATATGCCCCTTCATTCAAGTAGTTGATGAATAAGTTTAACAACACTGGCCTCAGTATTGGACTCTCTAAAACTTCCAGCCTAAAATCTGTTTCCTGTCAGGAGTATGCACCATGTGGAGGTAATATGTGGGAAGTCATTATTTTCATCCGTGCAACCAGTTCAAAACTTTCCCACACCCTTCAAACTATTCATACTGCACAGTACAGTCTAATGGAGGACATCATACACTTCTGCCCTTGACCTCATAGTGACTGTTCAGCAACTTCATGTCTACAGTTATTTTATATTCATGAGAATGCTATTTTTCCAACTATCTGCATAATGTCTTGTCTCTTCATGAAAGAAAAAAAAAATAAATCCTCAGGAGACATGGGAAATGCTATTAAAATGATTCCTACAGATCATCTATTACTTTTACTCCTTTCCCAAACCAGGTGGGGATGGATTTGAATTCTCCTTGTGGAGTACTGAGGAGGAGATTACACACGCGGTGCCACGCCCACTGCTTCTGCCAAAGCAACTGCGTGATTTTAGCTGGCTTTGAGTCTTAAATTTTGACATGTTATGTCATGCTCAGAGTCCCTGTTCTTACTGTATGATAAGGTGTCATGCTCAACTTTTACCACTAAGAATATCTGTAGCTGGGTGGTGGGATCAGGCAATAAAAACCACAAACTTCATTCTTCACTCCCCTTCTCTTACAAGGATTTCTATTCTTCTGTGTGGGCATGAGTCCCTATGCATATGGGTGATTGCAGAGCAGATGTCTCTGGAATGAGGCTCCTGCCAAGTCTACAAGTGCACACCAGTGAAAACAGTGTTTAAAGTAACCTACAGGTTTGGGCCAGGGATTCTTCTTGCTACACTTTGTCTATTTTATCAGAATTCAGCAGAATTGTGACTTCTCTTTGCTTGGTACCAATGTCTCTACACTATGAAGCATAAACCAGACACTGTCCTCTTTGGCATCCACTTACTTTGGAATTAAGAGGATAATTAACAGGGAAAATTATGAAGAGAGATTTTGTTTAGACATATCAACAATAGATTCTGGGGTACCTAGTAGCTTTTGGCTTAATTGTTCTTTGCCTGTCTCCTTTAGTACCTTTGAGCCTCTACACTGAGCATCTTCATCATCACACTTTGGAAGTTGCTCAGCAATCTGTCATTTATTTTCAAATACTAAATACTGTTATTAAATAGCAAGTCCCATCTATACTGAGATAACACTTCTCATTATAGACATTAAGAAGACCACAGTATTTGTAAACTTCAGGAATCAGACACCTAGAGCTGTTGGATAAACCTCTTCCATCAGCCCAACCAAAACAGATTTTTTCTCCAACATCTTCAGGTAGTTAAAACACTCCAGAGAATCCTGTGAGCAACAGACAATTTTGAATAAAGAATAATGCCATATATATGGGCCTAATGAAGTACTGCCATATACTTCTTGCAGTCACACCTGTGAAAATCCTCCCTGTTTTTTCAATCCAGAAAATTGTAAATTTCATGACACAAAGGGATTACTGAAACCTATAAAGACTGAGAAGTTGGTTATCTCTGCCAGTTCTCACACTAGACCCTATTAATGCAGGTTAATGTGGTGATAAGCCATTTGATAACAGCAGTAATTGACCAATTGTGAGAAAATATGCTGTATTTAATGAATAATGTCAGAAAGACAGTGCACAGAAACCTGCTGGCATTGCTATTCATATTTTTGTTGTCTGTGGTACTGAATATTAGTAAATGGTTTTTTCTAATGGCAATTTGCTGTCAGAGCCCATTACCTCATGAAATAGCAGAACTGCACTCTGTAATAAACTACATAAAAACAGGAGTTCAAAGTAAACTCAGAAGTTTTCTCTATAGGAACCTGTTGCTCCCCAAAGGCTAAAATTTGATATATGATCTCCCCCACCAAAGAGATTCACTGATCTAACAGAAGAGCTAGCTTTTCCAAGCACTCCAGCAATTCCTCTGTATTAATCAAGAACAGAAACAAGGTCTTTGGGGTCTGTGCTCTCTTTTCTTGAGTCTCTGAAAGTGCTAAAACATAATGTGGAGAGGAAGGAGGAAGAGACAAGTATTTCTGTTAAAAATTCCCCAATAATTGTCCTATCTCCAAAAGATAAAAATTCCTGTCAAGCTTGTCCCCAAAAGCTAACAAAATGTGCTTCAAAAGATTTTCATCACTTTTATTCTCCCTCCCATTCTGACATTTTTCCTGCAGTTGAATGCAACATACTAAAAAGCATTCAGACTTCCTTTCATTGCTTTCTTATCACTTTTCTCTACTCCTATCTGACAGTACATCTTTTTGGAAGTAGAAGTCTTGAAATGTCATTGAGAAAGAACAAAGTATAAACAAAACACAAACCCTCCATTGGTTTGCTTCCACTAACAAAAAGCAAGGACAATAGAGAGGAAGATTAAAAAATATTATACTACTAATTCAACATCTCTAGTTCTAAATCTAAATGAAACTTTCAGTTTGAGGAAAGTTTTGCAAATACACTTTAAAAACTAGCATAAACTTTTGATATTACAAAGATGGTAGTGGCTCTAGAAACAGTCACAACCAAGGTAGGGCTATGAAAGAGTGTCACTAGGTAGCACTCAAGCAGTAGCCAATCTAGCTAAGGGCTCTTAGCTTGTCAATTATGCAATATTTATATGAGAACAAATTCATCTTTTCATATATTCCTAATGAAAGAAGATTATTGGAACTCCAATCATTAGAGCAGGAATTAAACACTTTATGTCAAAGAATGAAATGTTATCGTTCCATACTTCTACTGAAATTTGGTAACAAAAATCAGCTTCAGCTTCCATTTGTCTAATTTTTTGCAATTCTGGAAACAAAATTCATGTCTCATGGGATTCACTGGATTCCAGAAAAGAATTGAAGATTTCTTCTAGAGTATGCTTATCAAGGAAAGTGAAATGGTATACAGTGGAAATATGGCTCCAAATTAAGACAGTTTAATTCAAGTAAAATCTACTCAGCATAATTACAGCCTAAATGAAACAAACCAATGTTCCCCAGTTTAACTATAAAAAGTATTTGTTTTAAAATACTTGCTTCTGGAGGCATTGCTAATAAATCTTAATATTTCCCAAGGAATAATGAATGGCTTGTAATTTAATTTTTATTGAGCTATTACCAAGTCCTATTCTAATTAAATGAAGGCATCAATACCAATTCCTCTAAATCAAGATCTGAAAATATAAATAATACATTAAAATAAATACCATTGTGTTGCCCTGAAAAAAGACAAGCCAAGAACACAGAGCAAGAACTAAGGAATTTAGAACTAGAAGGAACTGCCTGTCTATCTCATGTAGATTTGTTCAATATTTTATAATGCCTGCTGTATTTTGCATGTATTTCACACCAACAAATTTCCTCTTCGTGTAAGTGTTAAGGATTGACAGCTAAGGTGCCTTCTTTGACCAAAGGGCTTATAAATGAACCTTTTCCCTGGGAATGAGATGAAATAAAAGATACAGAGAGATGAGAGAACACCAGACAAAAGAGCTGCCTCCAAGGGTTCCTCTCCCCATGCTGACAGACCTTTTTCCTGCTGCACCAGGAGTCAGACACAAAACTCCAACAGAGCAGGATCTTAGATGTGTGAATATCACATTTTAGGTGTGGGCATGGCAAAGTTTAATGCATGGATCACATGAAAAATAAACATGAAGGAAAAGACTTGTGAATCTTCCTCTTTTCTCTGCAAGATATTAATATGTCTTTTTTCCTTTATTAGAATAATATCTAGGGATCTCATTCAAGCTGCAGATCCACTCTATTTATATGGAGAAAATCCTGGAATATTTTATGATTTAAGAACACAAGGTTTGAAAAAGCAAGAAAAGAAGTGGTTTTGTCACATTTTGGATATCAGTTAATGTCAGAAGATTCCCAGAAGTAGCTCTGGTATTTGCTCATCCACCTCCCAACAGAAAAATAGGGCATGCTAATTCTATAAATGGAATGTGAAGGGCAGAAAGTCTGAAGAATTCATCCAAGCTCACATGAGAAGCTGCAGAGATAGCACTAAGTAAATCCCACTATAATAACACTGATTCTTCAGGGTTTCAGAAATACCTCCCTCTCAGGAAGTTTGGCTTCCATGTTTTATTAGGGTGTGCCAGAGACCAAATACTGAATCCAAATATCTGGTCAGATATAATAAGATTAGGAATCCCAATGGAAGATGATTATGTACATTTAAGTAACAGGAGATGCTAAAACATTCTGTCCTGAAATGAGGCAACAAACATAAAATAACAAACAAAAAGGAAAGGCACACTACAACTATTTGAATAATTATTTTTCTCTAACTATAGGCCATTCTTGGTACATAAAAAAACCAAAAACAACAGTGTCAGTGCATGAACAAGTGAATATGAAAACTAACTGCAGCAAAGGAAGGGGGGAGAGTCCCTGCTCACCATTCAATGTGTCACTGCTCTGTAAATACAAATTGTGCCACATTCATGTTAGGGTAGAAGTGGAGTGTCGATCTTCAGAAATATCTGGTGGGTTGAACGTGTTTTTTACCTTTTATATACAAATTTTTTTGGCTTTGGATTTTTGAAGTAAGTTCCAAGAGCTTCAGCAATATTCTGTGTTTGAACTGTATTTTGCTTTGGTCTGAATGCCAGCACATTTCTTGACATTAATTCTGCATGTTTATTCTATGTAGATTTGTTCATCCACTTGGCTTGGTATGTTACAAGGTTGCTGGCAGTTGAAGCTTTTTATTTAGTATTATTGGGTTTTTTATTTCTATAAGTCTCACTTAGCAAAACTTTCACCCTTATATTAAAATGCACAGAGCAATATCCACCAATTAATACAGGCTCTAGAAGTGACCATGCAGATGCCATGAAATAAGTCTAATGAAGGAAATGTATTCTTCCATTGCAGAACTTTCTATCTCATTTTGTCTTCTAAAAGAAGAAAAATGTTTCTGGCCCTTTCCAAAGTCATGTCCTCTACTAAATTACAGGACGAACACACACATGCACAAGCTCACTGAAAATTAGTCAGATTTTAAAAATAAATCACCTTTGTGTCTAAACATCAGGTACTCCCTCAAGAAATAAGAACTAACCCAAGATGCCAGTAAAATCAGAAGCAGGTATCAGAGCAACAGCTGTTCACAAAAGGCAGTCCCATGACACAGCTTCCCAGACTGCACAACTTCACAGGCACATAAGGCACCTCCCTCAGCAGCTGCAGTGTAAGGATGCAAAGCCACCACAAAAAGCCCACCACAAATATGATGGTTAGTACAGCTCTAAAGGTGTTTACGTCTACTTTTCTCCTGGCTTATCCCTTCACACCCTGAGTGCTGCATCTGAAATAAATCTGTGGTGGAGTGGGAATCCAAAGCACTGTGAAGAAGAGAGTGCACTTTCCCAAGGGACACCAAGCAGAAAATATTCACCCATAGCTGCTGGCATGCAGCATCACATTTCTCTTCCTTTCCCATGACCCTGGTACAGGTTGCTGAGGTAGCCAGGCAACAGCACACAGAACCAACCATTTGTTATACAGTGACAAAGATGAGGAAGAAGAGACCCCATGAGAAATGTGCAGCAAATGTAAAGCTCACAGCAAGTGTATGAGACTGGCTAAGCTAGACCTAAGAAGTGTGGGAAAAGGCCAGATGAAAGGTATTCAAACCCCTAAAGACATGGGAAAGGTGTAAGGGAACATATTGCAGACAACTCATCCCAAAAGTATTGTTGTGGGAACAAAAAGAATTCATTAAAAGCATTTTAAAACATTTTAAAGGTTATTCAGGAAGAAATTTGAACATTTTTAATAGTTCTTGTAAAAAGGGAATAAAAATCAAGTGGTCAGCCTTCTTTTAAATTATGAGGAAGGAACTATAACCATGGGTGGTATTGTTCAAGTTTCTCTGACATTGCAGAACACTCAGGTATGGGAAGCACATCAGGGTTACAGCTTTTGCTCCCCTCTGGATGTAGAGCTTATGTTGACTGCTGTGAAGTGTGTGGGCTTGAGGCAGGTTTGCTCCCTTGACTTTTATAGACTAAATGTCTCTTACAGAGGTATGTGAGAACTGGATGAATTCACTGACCCTGGTGATACATTCCTATTTTATGAATCTGTTTCTTCCTGCAGGGTTGATGAAGATCAAATTCAACATTTACAAGGATAATTGCATAAAAGGTAGAACAGGATTTATCATGTCTGGCCATCACATTAAACATGCTTCTGCTATTTTACCTACATACCATAAGCATAACTTTTTTTGTATTTCCAGTTATTCTGAGTTCCATAACAAATATCAGGGTTAATACAGAGCAGTCATGTAATAAATCCTGAGGTTTCTCTGGGTGGGTTTTGAGATGTTAATGTCATACTTCAGCATCTCATAAATAATTGTATACACTGCATTGTAAACCCTAAAGGGAAATTCAGCTATTATAAATAAACTACAAAAAAATTCATGTTTGGAAAATCAACTCATCCATACACGCTTCTTTCCTCATAAAAATCTCCCAGACATTTTCTAATCTGTTTTAATTACAAACTTCTATTCAGGAAACAAGTGGTTTATACATTACAAAATATAAATAGCTACCCACAGAAATCTCTTTTCCCCCTAGACAGAGAGTTTTTCAAATGCTTGACAACAGGTTAAAAAAATATTTCTTATGAAGTCCATTAAAACAATGCCACAAATAGTCATTTCAGTCCAGTCTTCTACATCATAAACATTTTCTGCCAGGACAATAGTGCTTAAAACAAATACTCTTGTGTGCTCCATCTACTTTGCACCCTTACTCCTGCAAAGTTTCACATGCAATACTCTCAATGTGTTTGGCTCTTACAAAAAAACAAAAAAAAAAAAAAAAAAACAAAAAAAAAAAAAAAAAAAAAAAAAAAAAAAAAAAAACCCAAACCAAAAAAAACCTCAAAAAAAAAGCGACAACAATGACAAACAAAAAAATAAAAAAAAAAAACACAAACAAAAAAACCCAGTGCATTTGCACAGAGGACCTATCTGTCAGATTATGCTTCTTGCTTCTCCCCAGTAATACTGTCACCACCCTTTGAGATGGCACCTGGACAATGACCCAAGTCCCTGAGAGGTGCTTTTATCTAACTGCAGCAGGAAATACAGAAACAAGTTTCAGATCTTCATATGGGCAAACATTAGGGCTGCCCCAACCTGCGTTTGTCCCCAGATCTGCTCTGCTCTTTGCCCATGATCAGGTACAGCTGCACACCCAGGCACAGCCTGCCAAACTCAGCCACTGGGACAGGTGCTTCTGCTTTTTCCTTTCCACCAAGTAAATTCAAGTTCCAAACAGATGGACAAATAATACAAGAAAGCAAACAACTGTAAAGCAATCTAAGGATGGTGACCCATTAACATGACCATTCCTTTTGAACATGCCCTTCATGATTTCCCTGCTACAGAACAGCACAACTTCTACTTACAAGCTACATTTAACCTTCATGAGTCAGGCTTATACTGTTATGTCAGCTTGCTAAACAAAGAAAGAGCAGTTTTGCAGCTGAACAAACTGAAGCACTGAAAAGCAATGCAATCCATCAAAAGCAAGATCCTGTTGGAAAGACTGAATTCTTCCTTGTTTTTTCTCACTCTCCCCTTCTGTGCTGCTCTGTGTAACAGAACAAGAAAACTACCATGAGTATAAGAATAGGAAAAATTTAATCTTACTTCATCCATGACTCTAAAACATGGAAAATGGGAAAGTTGTATATTAGGCAGAGTGGAAACCTGCATCTGAGAAAATCAATTTCTTGTATCAGGCATCATAAATCAAAATGCTCCCATACACAGAATTTTTCTATTCAAACTCACTGATTTATTGCTATAAAGCTAGACATAATTAATATAATTATTAGTTGTGTGGATAAGTCCATAAGGACTAAATTTGGTTTCAGAAGTGGAGGAAAACTATTTCTTTTAAAGTTATATTTTTCTGCCTGTTGTGAGTTTTGGACACCTCCTACTTTGCACAATTCTTGAGACAGATTCACAGGTTCAAAAGGCAACTTTCCATGAATGTGTAAGTGAAGGACAGCACCTTACTGCATGCCCTTTTCACACAGGATAAATATTAAAATTATTTAGCTCTTTGCCACACTGTAAGGTCATGGGGATGCCTCTCCTTTAAAAACTTATTCAGTAAGCACTCCTGCTCTTAAAGTTGCTCCTCTAACCTCCTTCTTACAAAATAAAAAAATGTATATGAACAGCAAGGATCTAAAAGCATTTTCTTCATTACTGGTTAAGCATTCATGCTTCATATGACTCTAGCATTTATTACTTTATGTGCAAACACATAAAGAAAATGTAGAGACAGGTATGTCTGTCTTATCAGCTGACACTCTATCAAGGTGACACTATCAGGGATACTTGCAGTTTTTAACAATATTATCCTGATGAAAGCCTTTGGGGACTCTGCTTCATGGAGCAGAGGAATAAACTGAATTATATGAGAGATCCTCAAATGTGTTAGATAAGGAGTGCTAGTGAAGTAAACCCCTCCTTCATAGCACAGCTGCATCTGCCAAACCTCACACCAAGTCAAATCAGAGCTGTACATATCTCAGAGGGCTACAGCCTACATTATCAGAGGGACTCAGGGCAGCATTACAGTCCATGGAAAGGATAACTTAGTGCAGACCACTACTTCTGACAGGCATCACTATCACTAGCATCATAATTTTCCCCCAGAGACAGAGGAGATACTGTTTCTAAAACCAATAGAATACAGCTAAATTTGCTAAGCCACACACTAGATTTTTAGTGGTAAGAGCAGATTTTTAGACATGACATATGAAACAGGCGTTTATGATCACTCATTAAAGAAAAAATGTAGCACCTCAGGAATACAGCTCACCCTCAACCACCAGTTCCATTCTATTGAAGAATAAAGACCCTCTAAGGCTGTTAGTGAACAACTAATTTCTTTGATCTGTTATTTTGATTCTGGAACAAAGAGTTTCTGAGCAGCATAAAAAATTAGTTCACTCATAGTACAGTATGTCAGACATACTGTTGTCTTGAATGTTTTTCATCTCCCAGCTCTGTTTAAGATATTCAGTACCATCTACTTTTTTTTTGAGCAATCGCATATGGACACTGATCTCTCTGCACAGTAAAGAACAGGCAGTGAGAAACTGCAAGTTCCAAGGAATTAATACAGTAAGCCTCATACTCTACTCTTTTTTTTTTTAGTCTTAGCTAAGTCTATTATATGTTCTTAAATTGAAACCAGTACAATTTATTTAGTTTCAATCTTTATTTGAATTCAGTCCAAACCTCTTCTATCTTCTCCAAAATGCTTCTATGTTAGTAGGTATGATACGTCATCCATACATCAGAACAAACATGTACTGCACTATATATTGAGCCAGTAAAACACACAGCTGACAAGTACTGACATTAAATATCAGCAGAACTGCAGGAGACATGAGCACCTGGACTCTAGTGGCAATGATTTCTAATAGCAGAAACCTTCTTAGCATCGTGCCTCATTACTTTAATACTTTGTGTGAAGTATTATATCCATTATAGGTAGAGGATGACATCTTTCATTAACAGCTCTAAGACAAAAAGCACTTAACTTCTCATTACTCTGAAGAGAGTCATATTCCAGCACTAAACTTAAGAGCCACTTACAAAGCATTCAGCACCTCATGCTGTCTTATAGACACTTGCATTGAATTTAGTCCTCACTTCTGCTTACAGCAAGAATGATGCACTAGATAATTTCACTATTGTAAACTGTCATGGCAAAAGAGTCATTAATTTACTGGGGGATAAGAACATTTTGCCTCCCCTCCTTACTATCCATTACTTTATCCTATTCTTGTTTCTTGAACTGACTTATGGAATCTATAAAGTCTTTCATTGAAGCACCTGAGGTTTTTTGCATGAAAGATGTCCTTCTACTCCACACAGAAAAATTTCAAGAAAATACATAAATACTTCTTAAGAAAATGAAAAATCACACTTTTGGAGAGTTGTGCTTACTCTATGCCAAGCTACATGCTAAAACAGATGATAAAACAAAAATTTATGTTTTCTTTTGTCACAGGGTATTTATTCTAAAACTGGAGACAGTTTGTAAAAAGGTAAGCCCTGAAACCAAGATTGGCAAGAAGAAAAGAACTGGCAGATAAGAAACACAAAAATTTCTTTTCTCCCCTCCAGAACATTATGCTTTAAAAGACACCAGTTGTTTCATTTTCTAATCTTGTTCTATTTTCTGACAACATTCTGAAGACTTGATTCCTGTACCCTTTACTTGCATTGTGAAGCATTTTACTTTGTGATTACTTCCAGTCAAATTCAGAAAAAACTATTTTTAAAGTGATTGCTAGCATGATTATGGATGACAAAACTCAGTCTGTATCTTGCCAAGGTCATGAGAGAGGAAAAAAAGTGATTTGGCAAATTTTTCTTTCTTTGTTTGTTACCTCTGAGAAGCACAGAATCGATAAGTGAAAGAAAACATAATATCTGGCTCTCAGTACAAGGTAGAACAATCTAGATGACAGACCTGCATCCTGACTGCAGCTGTCCTCCAGCAGGTGCACACACCCAGAGTCTTCAGACTGTCTCTTTCCCTGTCTCACTGCATTGGGTGGCTATGGCTGGTAAAGGGTTTGGACCACACCTTCCACACACAGACACACACAGACTCCTCCTGAGACTGTCAGAGCTGTGACTCTAACCTGTTGAACTCACTGCAGGACAGCCATTCTTTTCACTAACTATGTTCATGGCACCAAATGCTCCCCCTTCTGCCTTTGTATCACCATCCAAAATACCTTAACACCTGAGGCAACTTCAGGCCATTTCCATAGGCTCTTCAGCTTTTGTTCACATAATATAAAAAAGCTTCAGTAAAAGAGAAAACTGAAATTTACAGTCCTAATAAAACTTTATTTCCTTATCAGCAGCAATAGCTACTATATTTTCAGCTGTCCAATAAGTTACAGACTTCCTTACTCATTAGCTCAAGAAATAGACCAACTCCTTTGAGTTCAGGCATAGTAAATCTACCTATAGAGCTTCTCATCACTTCTAAGCTATGCAACCAGAATTCTCTCTTCATTTAAAACAGCTTCCTCATTACCTGTGTCTGACATTATTCACCTCAGTTGTTATCTTCTTTGTTCCTTTCCCATCAATTCAGAAAGCATTCTGTTTCCTAAACTACCTCCTACATTTCTAGACATCATTCAGTGTGCAGGTATCCTCTGATGGCAGAGGCTGAAAACATGATGTATCATCAAAATACTTTGCATTTTATGAAGTCTCCTTTTCTAGCCAAACATGACCTGAAATGGGAAATATGGAATTCTAGTATTTCAGTCCTCTAAAAAAAAGCCTTGAAAGACTATAGAACTGCAGGGCAGGGGAAGGAAAAAAAAAGGAGCACTGCCTTGGGGTTGAGGGGAGAACAATTTAACTTGATTTACTCTATTGGATGTGCTGTTCTTCAAGAAACTGTACATGAATGACTGAAAAATGTAAGAAGGAATATAATAGCACAAGTTCCAAACAGCAAACCTTAATTAATTGATAAAGAAATTTTTTTCTTAATATTGTATCTATTTAAATTTCTTCATAAATATTAAAGAAAATGGAGGTAGCAATAAGGTGTCAGGTTAAATAAGAATTGGCTACAAACAATAGGAGAGAGCTCTCCAGTTTAATATTCAGTTTCACTCACCAGCATGTTGAAGGGATATGAAAGCTCCCCATTTTACTTCATTGCTATCTATCTACTTTTATCACCCTGCCAAAGTCAAAGAATCACTCAAATTTTTTTAGAAATTACTGCTATTGATCTCTCTCTTTTTCCTGTTTTTGTAGGAGAAATATGACTTATGAAGGGTTTCTCTGGTTGACTTGGGTTTTTTTATTTTTGAAAGAAAACTTCTCATTCTTCCCTCCCATTTCTTCCCCCTCTGTATTCCAAGGAGACCAGAATGAAAACCAAGAAGAAAGACACTGACAGGCCTAGTCTTTCTAAGGTCAACCACCATAGTAAAGAACACCCTTGGTGATTTCCTTATTCTACTTGAAAAAGGGTACAGACAAAGCTCACATGCTCTTTGCAGATGCAGTGCACATAACTGAACCCCCACAGCCACATAAGACAAAATTTATCTGTGCAGCAGGAATCACATCATCAGCCTAAAGAAAAAGGGATCATTTGAGAATGAAATACAGCTAAATCTCAGGATCACAACAAACAAATAAGATTGGAACTACAGGGTAATCTCACCACCCAAATACAGTTGTTACATACTCTTTAATTACTAATGAGAACTCCTGGTCCCATGGAGGAAGCTGCTCATGGCTCATGTAAGCAACACAGCATTTACAAATATTGATTCACTCTCTCTGCTTGGTAGAAATATCCACAGACAAAGAAAGACTAGCTGCAGTGCATAATCAGAATTCATTTTGGTAGGATTTCTCTTTTCTACTCTCCTAGTTTGATTAACATATCCTGATTTCAAACTATTTTTAACAAAGTCATTTTTATTCAATCAAAGGGCAAATGCTTTTTTCAAGAATGTCACTCATCTAAATTATCCATCGTTTTATAGTTTCCTGACAAGCCTCAAGAGACTCTACCATAGAAATAAAAGCTACAGCTGAATTAACTTAGACTGTTTTATAGGCACCTGCTATTATGGCAGTGCACCAAATCTTGAAGATCATTGAAGGCTGTGGTCCTTAGCACTAACTTCAGTTTTTGCAACAATTATGCACAGCACATGAGAATACTGGGACCAGAGCTCTTGTTGAATCTACATAAAGCTGAAAGGACTCTAATACTATTGGTGAAATTATTTTGTACTTACAAGGGTAGAATTTAAATAAAAACCATCTTAGCAAGGATAAGAAAAGATTTTTTATTTTAAAAATGGGATAAATGGATGAATTTGAAAACACATAGATGGCCAGTCAAGTGTTTGTGCTTTTATTGAGTTGTTCTGAGCATGAAATAGCAAAAACATCCAATTTCTCAAATTCAGGCTCTCCTGAGAGTGCAAAACCACCACTACCAGCCAAGATTTCTTGCTTGGCTGATGGTTACCGATCTTGACACTTGCTGGTACTCTGTGTTGTGAATAATTCAGGGATGCTGAGTTGTTCAGTGACAAACTATGGAGGGTAAAATGAGATCTGACATTGCTGCTTACCTGTTTTTGCTTCAGAGCAGAATTAATAAGCAGGATCTCTCTGTTAAGCCTCAGAATGACTGAGAAGAAATCTGAATCAAAATGCCCTCATCAATACTCCCAGTGTTTGCTCCACGCCAGCTGAAAGAAAGAAAGCAAAGAATGCCTTTGCCCAAAATTGCTCAGGAACCTAAAGCAATTGTCCAATTGCTGTAAACAAAACATTTGACTGAATCTAGAACAATGTTGTTTACTTCTAAGCCATAGAATTCAAAAGAAAATAACTTTTTTTCTCTGAGAAAGTAAGAACTGAAGGTCACAGCCACTTTCTGCTAGATCCAGCTATGCCACTGTAAAAGGGAGTGCTTACCATGTTCTGCTCTACCTTTTACTGAGAGTCAAAAATATCTACAGAGATGTCAGCTGAGCCCTTCAACACTTCTTAATTTGTTCAGACAAAATCACTTGTGTATTTTTGGGCCTGGTTTGAGTTGACCTGCATGGATATAGCTGACCTGCATATCCTGGATTAGAGTGCACTTTCAGCACCTACTGTAAAGAAATTGATAAGAGTACTTGATAGACTGAGGTTAAGCTCCAAAATGGATCATGTCTCCTTAGGCTAAGAGCATTTGAAGAGGAGGAATCTTGATTTACACCTGATGTGGCTGTGGGTAATCAGTTGTGTACACCAGTGCTGCATGCTGTCCACATCCTACACTGGGCTCTCTTTCCACTAAGGTTAAGAAGGCCCTAGAGTGTGTTCTTTATAACATTACCTGACCTTTGAAATATCAGCAGAAAAACCAGAGCAACACAGCACAGATGAGTCAGTACCTTCTTCCACATCCATAGCTGGATCCAGAAAATTGTGTCGTCTTGGAACAAAAGGCCAAGAACCTGCAGTTCAATCTAAGAGTGTGCATCCAGGCCATTGGTAGAGTTTCTTCTGGGGCAGTTACACATCTCAGGACTTTTGTAACACAAAGGGGTTTTGCAAAGAAAAGACTGGCATTAACTGAACCCCAGTCAAAGCAAGCCTGTACAGCTATTGACCAATAACACTGATAACCATGCAGAGGAGTCTGGCCTTGTAAGCCTTTAGCCTTAGGGACTTTTCTTTATCTCACTAATATTTATGTTGATTTCACATTTTTAAAGAGAGAAATTTAGGGACTAGAGTAATTAAAACACACTTAAATTTCAAAATGCAAATCCCTGTAGTGCCTTGAGTTTTGGCAACACAAAACAATTGTTTCTTCCCTTTATTTGCATAACAAAGACACCAAATCCCTCTTTTCTCTAAGCCCATAGGGAGGGTTTCCAATGCACTTGAGGCACAGCAGATTTATCCAGTCAGATGGAGAAGCAGAGGGCATTTATACTGCTAGCTTTCTATAGCACAAGAGTGTGGTAGTAAGCACTTATTTTCTTTAAATCAAAAATGAAAAGGGTATGCTAGTAAAAAGCCTAAGCTTTACAAAATCAAAATGCAGTCCTATAAACCTTAAAGTGCACCTGTGATTACCAAGCATGAGTAATAGCTCACTGCTAAAGACCACTAAAACTTTCCCTGAAGGGCATCAATTTATCTGCATGAAAAATTTTCTCTACAGCATTAGAAATTCAGTATTACTCATGTATAAGACTGAGAAATCTTAAGCAAAAACAAGTGTCAGCCATTAAGTTGACAATTTTCATTTTACTGCCGCAGAGGCAAACGGAGTCACACACACACAAAAATCCAGCGTGAAGAGCGAAAAATAAATGAGATTTATGACCCACATTCAGTTTCACTGATCTGCCTTTTCATGGTTGTAAATTGGCAGCCTGTTGTATCTAGGAACTCCATGTAGTATCTAAAAAACAGGAGTGTAACAATTACTGGACCAACTTTGTCACTTGACATGAAAGATATTTTGGTTAGGTTAAAAGTACTTTAGTAGTCATAAAAATTGTCTTTATGTAGTATCTGCAATTATTTTTTTATTTTTACCTTAAATTTTTATTCCTTGGTCTCTTTTTATGATAAGAAGCAGATGCAGCTATCTTTAGCTGCTTTAACACTTGCAGTCTTTGTAGGAACACCACTGAGAAGTATCCTGAGAAGGCTGACTTTGTACTATGTGTTTACTCCCATATACTGGATGCTATACACCCTCTTATTAACATTTAGCTACCTAGGAGTTCTCAGCCTCACAGAAAATAACCTGCTGCAGAAGAAATACTGTGTACAAGATAGAATTACCTGATTTTTATCTTTATGAACCCTGGGCTGGACAAAGATGTTTTTTAGTCTTGGCAGAGTCTATAGCAAGTTAAGCTGTTTAACCAGGTACATTAAACTTTATGAGTTACTAGAATTACTATATGATTGTGCAGGGGGGTTCTCATGGTTTACCCTGGTAATGCAGATTAGATGAAGAATTACTTTGTCCAATTTCTCCCTTAACTCTTGATGTGATGCAATGTTAATTTTTCATGCCCAGAACTACGCCAGCAGTCTGTCAGACAGATTTTTTCAGGTTGAAGAAAAATTTGAGTCATTCTTAACAGTAAGTACTTAACACCAAATAACATTCACAAGAAAAGCCCCATACCAGAGACTCAGCCAAGACCATTTTGAATTTTCCATGTTAAAACTGAAAACATTTCCTGATCTATTTTTATTCTGACACAGTAAAACTGGTGGCCTGAAAGTCAACTTGGTTGTTTTTTTCCACTTCAGTTCTGACCTGTTCTGTGCTCCTGGTAAACTCATAAATTACAAGATCAAGGAGGAGAAGTAGGATCAAGTATCATTCCTGCAGCTGCAGGAGTACTGAGCTGAGAAAATAAATCTTTTCAAGACCATTCTTGACCCAGATTCATCCCCAGCTCTGTCAGCTTCTCACAGCTCAGAAAAACTGTGATTGTGATGGGAAAAATGACTCTCAGAGGCTTATTTTGATCAGTGGAACCCTGAAGCAGCCTTTATAATGCAACAATGAAACACGAAATATTTACATCTTTAAAATAAATTACAGTTTCCTGTTTCCTGACATGAGTCAGATGGCACATCAGAAATAAGTCAACACTTTGTAGAGGCAAAATCAGGCAGGTTCCATGAAAGGTAGAGGAATGTGCTACCTATTATCAGGCAAGAAAGCCATTCCACATGTCTACCAATGAAAGCTCTGTTAAAGCTGATATGTAACAAATTACCTAAAAGCCTTTTCTTTTTCATGGGACTGTACACAAAGTACATAAGAGTAACAAATATTTAGTGGTAAGGTGCATTCTAAAGTGCTTCTCTGCTAATGTTTCAAACCCACTGAATTTTAGCCTGGAGGCACAGCTGGATTCCTTACTGTATGTCATGCCAACATCCCACAGTGCTGTTGCTTTGGTCACTAAAATTATCAAATTAATATCAGAAATGAAATAATATTCTGTATTCAAGGTGACAGTAAATACAATGGCAACTGAACTTCAGTCTCTCTCTTCATTTCATTTTACTGCTTTTGCCTACTAAATTAGTCTAAAGACATCATGAAAAATGACACAGTTTCTTGAAATGTATCTGAATAGTTCTGACTTGTGACACTCAGAAATAGCATTAGCACATGTTCCCTTCATAAGTTCACAGCTTATGATAATATGAAAAATAAAATCATAAGACCATATGAGAGTTACTGAAAAAATGAAGCAAAAGGAGAAATATCAGCTTCCCATTGGTAGAAAATAAATAATGAAGTAAAAAAGACAAAGTTGTAAAAGCCACTGCCTACATACTTCTGATATACCACCTGCTCTGACAATAACTTTTAGATGTCTCCAGAGAACTGCCTCAGTTGCAAGGGACCTTAAACATCACCTAGTTCCAGCTCCCCACTGTGGGCAGGGACATCTTTCACTAGACCAGGTTTCTCAGAGCCCCATCCATTCTGGACTTGAACACTTCCAGGGATGGGATGTCCATGTCTTCTTTGGGCAGCCTTTTCTACTGCCTCACCATCCTCCCAGTCAGTAAAGGATTTATTCCTAGTATCTAATTTAAACCTACTCTCAGGTTGCAACCATTTCACCTTGCTCTGTCACTACATGCTCCTGTAAACAGTACCTCTCCCTCTTTCTTGCAGGCTCCCTTCAGGTACTGGAAGGTTTCAATTATGTCACCAGAAACCTTATTTTACAGGATGAACAATTCCAGTTCTCTTAGCCTTTCATGTGGTATTTTTTCCCTGTAACATTTCACCTTCTTCCCATCTCACAGACTTCAACTGAAATTGCAAGAAAAGAAATCTCTAATAATACAAAAATTTCACAAAAAACTCAGCTGAGCCAAAAAAATCAAAACAAATTGGACTTGGGATATTTATCTTGATTTGAACTTGCTTAAAATCATTTGGCATTTTCTCATTCAAGGTATTTCCTTAGAGTAGGATTTTCTTTCTGTTCCAGGAAACAACAAGGGCTATTTTCTTGTACATGCTTTTTAATACCTGGCTTCTATATTGATTATATGAAGATTTTTGTGAACCTCAAGTACTAAATTTTTAATTTCAAGATGTAAAGTAAGTCTGACTGCAGGACCCTGAATAATCACAGCATCTCCTATTTACTTGAAAAAGATCCTTCTTGGGTATTTCTATTTGCTTGAACACAACCATATCAACAGGAACAATGTGAAACTCCAGTTCTTTGAGGTGGTTCTGCATCACACAAGTTCACATGCTGATGTCTTCTCAGAGGCTCATCACACAGACTGCATTGGCAGAATGATGGCAGCAGCTCTTGATTCTGTCAAAATTTCCATGCAGAGCTGTGGGACATAACACTCTCCCTGCAGACTGAGGGCTGTGAGACATTAAGGCATATATTGTTAGGTCAACTTTCCAAATTTCACATCTAGGTAATTTTCAATATTTTTTTATAATCTCTTTCAATACTGATTATCTGTAGTTTTAGTTAAAGTTTGAGTAGAACAGAAAACTAATCAAGATGGCACTCTCTAAATCTGTAAATCCTTGTGTGGATACCAGCTTCAATAACCTTTTGCATTATTTATTTCACTTACATATGCTAATGATCTCAAAAACACTATTCAAACTGATCAATGAACCAAATGCAAGGCTGTCTTTAGCCAGCTCCATAACAGCACACAGCAAATGGGTGCAGTACCTTAAAGAGAAGTGGCTAACAGGCTACTCAAATGAGAACATATGGAGATTTTACTTCACTAACCTATAGCAGTAACATTCAGCCTAGCCACAGTGCTCTCCTCCTTCTTCCTTGGCTTCATTTGGCAACATTTAGAGGTGAGGCGAAGGTTGTGTCTCCAGCTATTCAGTGTTCAACCAGCACAGCTGTAATCTTGGTTCTCTGCCCTCCCTGACAAAGCAGAAGTCCTTACTAAAGTACCAGACATTCAAGCTGTTAAGTGCAGCCTGGCAACAACCATTCTACTACAAATTTTGGCTCTCCTTACCTCTCACAACATCTCTCTACAGGGCATACCACAGCCATGGGAAGTGGCAGAAGTTGAAGCTCAGTAATTGTAAGAATCTGAATTGCTCAGGCTAGTATAGTTGATGCCATATCCAAGATAGGCAAAACAACCCATTGTTCTTTGGTCAGCACCTGTTCTGCCTAGTGTCTTGAACTGGCTCCAGGAATGGTTTTTTGCTCCAAGAATAAACCCTTGACACAGAACATCCAATTTCCTAGAAATGCTGGTATTTAGCTGTACTGTATCTGCAGCCTGGCATTGGTGACAGCCAAGCAGGCAGATGACCTTTCTACTTACAACTGTCTTCAAATAAAATTAAAAGCTCTGATAGCTATGAATTTGCTTAAATTTTTAAAAGTCACTTTCAAGCTTGGTTGACAGCTCCAGCTGGAGACTAAACAACTTCTATCCACTAAGTAAAATATATCCAGTTGCAATGCTGTCTCTCCAGTGAGATGAGACAAAATGATTCTGTCTCTCCAGTGAGATGGGATCAATTCTGTAGATGACAGAGGAGTTCGTAACATTTAGTTTATTCTGTCTTATCTCTCAGGTGACAGTCAGCCAGGGCACCAGCAGTGATATCTTCTCCTGCCTTCTAGTAGCTCAGAAATTGAACAATGAGCACTAGTGACCTGGATCACATTTGAACTAGAATTCTATTTTGTACAAAGAGTCTCCATAGCTGTGAGCAGTTCCTTGTTCTATTTACAGCTAAAAACCAATCTGTGCTGCATGTAAACTTGAAAGTTCACCTGAGCTGTACATTGTCCTGATTTTTCCTCACATGTTGACAACAAAACCAGGTGAATGAAAACTTTTACACACACAGATTCAAAGCACAGTATACATGCAGAAGTATGGAATTACCTTAACCATCTATGGAAGTATCCTCTCACTAACAAATGCTCAGATCTTTTAAAGGGAAAAAAAATTTTAAAAAAAGGAAAATAAACAAGTATGGGCCTATTATAGACATATAATAACCACTTAGAACTCCTCTTGTCAAGTGCTTTATATAAGAAATTTCTTCGGCTCCTCAGCTGCCTTCAAATATGTGTGATAGGATTTCAATTCAGAAGGATGCTGGCCAGCTTCACTGTTCTCATAAATATTTTGCCATTTCTTCATTCACCATCCTGTAGTTCACAGGAAGTGACTGAAAGCAAAATCACAAAGAAAGTCAAAGAAAGAACTGAAAAATAACTCCACTTTTGAAAGTTATTCCAAGGTCAGATCAGGTATAACTTAAGCCATACCCAGAAAACACGGAATTCCAGTACAAGAAGATGCCAAAGATGTTTTTACAGTTTTACCTCAGAGTTGTTTGCCATGCTGCTCCAACAAGAAAGAATACTTAATAAAACACTTGTTCTTATAGACAATTTGTTCTGGCCTGGCTAAATAAGAGGTGAGTGTGCTATTTAGAACAGTGACAATTATACCTCTTCAGTAATTACACTCTGTTGTTTTTAAAACTGTTGAATGATGAATTACTGGTGTGATCTCCAGAGAGAAGTGTATAATCCCCTTGCTGTGCTGCAGAGTGCCCCAGGAGCACCATATTGCTGAACATGGTGCAGGTTGTTCTCACCAACTGAGACAGCTGTCAGGTGTTTTCAGGGCTCAGGGCACTCCAGCGACACAACCACCTATCTAGCATTAGTTGAATTCAATGCCAAAAAGATTTCTTTACATTCACTCACGTGTTGAAGCAGCATCCACAATATATTTCACCCTCCAAAGCAAGAATCCCTAGAAAAATCAACTACCAGTAAAAAAAAAAAAAAAAAAAAAAAAAAAGTACACATTGAGAGAGATTTCTCTGGCACAATTGAGAGTTGCTCTCTTAATATAAAAGGGCAATATCAGACAAGGATTTGGCCCATCCAATTCAAATTCTATAATATATGCATTATTTAAATACTTGAACTGTCAGCTTCATCTAACTGCCTCATTACTGTCCATTCATTTCCTGTCAGCACCACAGAAATAGTTAGGAGAAGGATATTCCATAAGGAGAGAGCTCACAATGGAAAGGAGAGGTTTCTGTATGGAAAAGGGAGAGAGCATATAGGCAGAAGAGAGATGAGTGCAGGGGAAGCAGATCAGTGGGCCACTCAGTACTGAGGTACAGGATCAAACAGCAGAAAAATAAACTATACCTGGAGCAATGAGGCTTGGAGGTTTTAAGGATGTGGGTAGCTATATAAGTAGTTTAAGTTAAAGGGGACATTATGTATCAGGAAAGACAAATTTCATGTTCCCTGTGTCCTCTGAGTGTAAAAAAGGTCCATAACAAGCCATTTCTCAACAGTGTAAGGAGAATATATTAATGCTCTAACCTCTAACCCAGCATTATCACATCTAGAGATCTCCTCTGTGCTCGGGCAGAAGAAAGCCCCACAGGCAGTATTACATCATTGAAAGCAGCACTGAAAACTATCCACTTGGCATCCAATGAATAGGACCTTCTTTTCCTGCCTTTCTTATGCTACAGGCTGCAAGACAGTCTGACCATCTGAATTTCAGAGCAGCTTCAGCATGGAAAAAGGCAGCCTAAAGCTGTAATACTGCCTGCCTGTACTAGTAGTCACAGTAATCTCTTATAGTAGCCCCTACCCCCATGCTGGAAGGAAGACCAGGGCTGTCTTCCTTCTCTTTTCAGAAGAGAACAGTCAGCAACAGAATCCACTAGAGAGTGAGAGAACTTCAGAGTTTAATGCTCAGCTCCTGCTGAACTCCAACTGACCTCTATTGCTGCTCTGTGTTCAAATGGGAGCTGGGGAGAGAGAACCTGTCCATAGCAAACCAAATGGGAACCACTCACACTAACCAATCCTGGTCTTATGCCTTATAGTCCTGGTCCTTTCCTTCTAGAAGAGCATTTAATTCTGTCCTTTTTTTTTTTTTTTTTTAACAAGGGCAGTGGATTAATGTATTTTTAATAAAGAAAAATTAGCTTACAGACACATCCCTACTGCACAGTGAAGTGCAGCCCCTTCTGATACTAAGCTGACTTGCCATGGCTTTGCCTTATGCCCAGCCTGGAGAGGTGCCATCCATCAGTAAGTACACTGAATTAAATTCAGTATAGCACATGAATAATTGTAGACCTTTAAACCACCAGTCTGTGGCAAAATTTAGTCATCTTGTATGGATGTGTACAAAATTTATGTATATATGCAAATCAAGCTATCACAAGATGTCAAAATAAACAGTGGAAATATAATTGATCACACAACTGTAGCAGCCCTTTGTTTCTCTCTTCCTAAGTGCTGACTACAGGAGCAACTATGAAATTCCAACCATCACTGTATCTTGATTTGGTAATAGGACTTTTCTGCATTGTGAGAATTTAAAAATGGGTTAATAACTCAATTATGTCTGATTATGAGACTAATATGATTGACATTCTGACTAACAAGGATACTAGAGGGAATTGTCTTGGTACAGAGAAATCAGCATCTAATGACAAAAGTCATGTATTGGCAGAAGCACCATAAAGATGTTTCATATAAAAGTCCATAGTCTTGCCAGCTTCAGAAATCCAAGCTGAAATCCAGCTATATCACGTTGATAGTAACTCTTCCAGTAAGTACCACACAATAACACACAGTCATTACATGCTGTTATTGTACAATGTTTTCATGCATAGCTTGCTTCTGTCTACATTGCCAAGAATGTAATTGCAGTAAGTGACTACCATATTACTAGCATGAATAACACCCTGTTTTTCTAGGGCTCAGTTTTTTCAAAATAATGACTGCAAATCAGAGTCCAAGGCTTACCACTTACTCTCAAGCTATCACTATATGCCTGCATAAGCAAAGATTTCCAAGGGGTTTCCTGGTGCAATAGATATGCCAAATGCTGAGCACCATTCCTCGTCGACATGTCTTCATAGGGAGGGTTCAGGAAACATCGACTCAAATAGTCAGGAAGAAATGGATAGAAGGTGATGGAACATCTCAAACATAAACCACTGCACTTTATATATAAACATTTTCACTGTACTATTTTAGCCTGTATTATTCTCCACCTTAAGTGCCCATTTAAATTGTATTTCCAGCTCTCCACAGAACTGTGTGTAGAAACTTTTGTGTCTCACATGGTTCTTCCCTCTTTTCTAAAATTTATCTTTTCCTCACATTAACACAAAGAACTCACTTTCTGTTAATTGCTCAGTAAAAGAGAGTACCTTGGGGCTTTATTAAGTAAGATTTCTGAGAGACTGAACCATGTGTGACCTAAATTGGCTACATAAGTGTTTTCTGGAGGGCATGGAGCAGTATTCACAAACATAATAGTCTTTCACCTTGATGTTAATTATATACTTTGCCATTCAAAATAAGTAATGGCCATGAGCTAAAGCATTTGTAAGGTAAACATGTCAGGAAAGCAAGATATGGGAGAATTAATTAAAATAGTAAATTCAGCACTATTAAAAGTGCCTTTTCTTTTTACTCTCAATCTGTAGTGTGGCCTAAACTGAAAACAATCACTGGTCTCTAAAAGGAAGACAGCAAATTTTCAGCTCTCTAGGCTGCTTTGTTTAAAAATAAAAATACAATGCACAGGCCTTTTCCTCAGAATACAAAAATAAATGGGCCTTCTTAGTTAACAAGAATTTGACGAGATAGAAGTCGACTCATAAAATATATTTTTCCTAGAAAAAAAAATGTTTTACATAACCTATCATTTTTACATTCCATTTTCTGTTTGGGTTTTTTCTTCCCTTTTTAAAATCAAGGATATTTATACAGGAACTTTATTTCTGAACTGTGCTCTACTTCACCAAAGTCAGTATGACACATTTTTGAGAGTGAGATTTTCTGTAGGATTTGTTGCATGCTGCTTAAGGGAGGACAAAAGAACACAACAAAAATCACCATGATCCAGAAATCAAAGTCTCTGACAGAAAGAGATGGCAACCAGAATTTATTGATTGCCTGCTGTAATTAATGATGAATTTAGACAATCATGTTCCAGACCTGGTCAACTTTAAAGTACTGGCTCAGCTGAAACAAAAGTACTAGTTGAGGCATTTAAGAAAGATTATAAAGAAGATGCTTGAAAAAAACATTGGAGTATTTTTGCTTCAAATTGTCATCTGCCAGACTGTTAACAGGATGCAGTACAGTTGAGAATACAGAACAGAGATACTTTGGGTTTTTCCTGTAATTTCAAGCTTTGAAACTACCCTGCCCACCTCCTACTGGATAGCCCCCCTCAGAAGTCCCACTGGGCCACTGCCTCTGAATCCAGCGTGTGCTCTCTCCTACATCGTCTCCTACACAAAAATTCAGTGTGAACAATTCCATTTCTCATTTGACTGAGGTCTCTGTTTCCACTCTTCTCCATCCACCATATTGTTTGCCTGATGCCTAAATTCTCAGTCTCCAGTGCTCCTCTGTAAACTCATAAAAAAACCAAACTAAAATATAAAATAAATGTCTGTAGCTTCAGAAAAATATATAACAGATTTATAGAAGATTTATTCACTGAAAGGTTCAGTACGTGGGGCAGTATTTGGGGAAGTTTATTTTGTTCATCTTTATGCTTTCTTTCTAAACCAGTGCTGATGAATTGTGTTAAAGCAGACTGCTGACACAAATAATCCTTTGATCTGAGCTAGCAGGGCTTTTCTTATGCACCATCTGTACAATACCTTCCTTCTCTGTTCACTCTTTTATGTTTCTTTATAAAAGCTAAGACTAAGCTTCTTGCAAAATAATTTTGTTGATATCTGACATACTTTATAAACTAAGTAATATTTCATAAGCCTGTAACATTACTCACTGGTGATGGTGAATCACACTGGATATTAGTCACAAGTATAATAGATTGAATGAATACTAGAAGTATCATTGTGAAGCACTTTCTTTAAGATTACAATGCTAAAGTTTAGACAAAGAATTTCTCTCCTCCTTCAGGATATTAACTGCAGACCAAAAGGAATGATGAGAGCATGGACTAAGCACACAGTAGAATAAAAAAAAAAAAAAATAGGCAAGATTTTAAAACCTCTTTTACTTTATTTTTACAGATCAAGTTTGGGGGTTTCTTCCCTTTATGAGATACAGTTTAAGTCTTAACTCAAACCTCTAGAAAGTACTAGAGTCCCCATGTACTGGGCATTGGAGAGACTGGGACCACTCACAACAAGAACATAGAGGTTCTTAAGTGTGTCCAAAACAGAGCAACAAAGCTGGTGAAGGGTCTGGGGCAGAAATCTGATTATGAGCATCTGAGGGAGCTGGGGGTATTTAGTCAGGAGAAGAGGAGACTCAGGGGTGGCCTTATCACTCTCTTCAACTGACTGAAAGGAGGCTGTAGCCAGCAGGGAGTCAGCCTCTTCTCCCAACCATCCAGACAGGAGGAAATGGCCTCAAGTTGTGCCAGGTGAGGTTTAGACTGGATATTAGGAAAAATTTCTTCATTGAAAGGCTGGTCAGGCATTCAAATGTTAACAAGGTTAACAAGGGAAGCAGTGGATTCACCATCCTTGGAAATGCTAAAAAGACACGTGCATGTGGCACTTGCTACAAGTTAGTGATCAACACAGTGGTTCTGAGTTAACAGTTGGATTCAGTGATAATGGAGGTCTTTTCCAACCTTAATGATCCTAAGATTCTATGAAAGACACTCTCAGTTTTTGTTTCAATCCTCATCTAAAATACTCTGTGAGATGCTCAGAGATTTCTACTTTTGTCTTCTTCGTAGCACTTCAAGCACAGTGCTTGAAGACACACTTAATAGTACTAAAATTCTTTTAATGTCCATGAACATTTTGAGGTATTTTGAAAGAAGATGCAAGATTCTCCATTACCAATTATTAGAAAAGTTATTATACACCATTCTTATTTCTCTTCTAATTTAATGGATTTTTATGTTCTTTCTTAGGAAAAAGTGTCAACACCATTACCAAGCTGATCATTCTGCTGGCACTTTGGATAAATATCCTATCCTAAATAATGGCCCATTATTAATAATCTTTCTGAAATGTATTCTTTTTGCCAGTACTGTGTTCCCCTCTATTTTCAAGTTGTTAAATAACAGCTGAGGAATCTCATATGCTGCAGTTGATTCCGATGGATTATTATGTTCAGGTTGCACTACTGTACTTGCCATATAAACTGCTAGCTTATAGCACACGAGAAACATTTCAGAGATTATTCTAAGCTAGTCTCCTAGTGTGATGTTTTAATTATGTAAATCAACAACTACCAAGAATAATGATTCAAGGTATCAGGTTCCTACAACAGTGATGTAATTTATTAATCCACTCACTGTTACTTGCAAAATAAGCAAAGTTGAGCTGAGATAAATAAACTTTAAAATGTCATAATGAGGATAGTATCTGAAAGAGCTGAATTGCTCATAGTAGAACTGAGACAGAATGAACAGACAGTATTAGTAAGTCACAGGCAGACACACCTTCACGTCATTCAGCAGAGTTGCAGGATCATTAACTACTGAATATCACATTCCCTAGGTATATTAAAAGATAGATTACTTATACTGAAATATTTTTAAAGTATCCTTTACTTAGAAAGTATTTTACAGAAATGGCAATATGGATGTCATGAAGCATTGGTGCAACAAATACATCCTAACCAACCTGTAACTGGAAAAAACAAAAGGAAGAAAGCAATAAATTACTTGGAAAGGCTGAAATATCTACACAAGAGAGATATGATGCAGGTAAGAATGTATAGGTGAAACTAACAGAGTAGCTGGAACTGCATAGGTCCCACAGTTACAAGGGGGGTTTATGCAACTGAAAATGAGAGAGATATTAGTAATTTCTCAGTGTTTATTAGTATTAGCTGTAGTAAATTATTTAACACATTTCTGATTAGCCGCACCTCACAAAAGTTTCAGCTGCAGGAAATTATTTCAGTAGTCACTCTTAAAATCAACTTTACTCCAAAGAATAAGAAAGCATAAACAAATTAATATTTTCACCACAGTTTTCTGAAGTACAGATAAAAGTCCTTGCATCTAGATACAAATATAGACATCTGGATGTGAATATAATCACATCTAGATAGAATAACATCTAGATT
Source organism: Erithacus rubecula (assembly GCF_903797595.1). Taxonomy (NCBI): domain Eukaryota; kingdom Metazoa; phylum Chordata; class Aves; order Passeriformes; family Muscicapidae; genus Erithacus; species Erithacus rubecula. The sequence goes on along the minus strand of NC_136688.1, from coordinate 41,392,961 downwards.
AATGTAAGTACTATGAAAATTATGACATGGGAAGTAGCAATAGAAACCAAATCCAGACTGATACAAGAACACTCTTTAAATTCAATCCTTTGCTTTCTTCAAGCTTCAATCTCCCAAAGGATTGTCTAGGTCACAACATTAATTAAATATACCAACAATATTCGTTACCAATCATAAAGCAGTGTTTTATTTCAGGTATTTACTAGAATATCTAATATACTTCAAAAATTATTATATGTCCTTTTACATTTTTATCCCATTAAATTGAGTGGGAGCGTTTCTATATCTTGCCTTAGTCCTGAATGGAATTCACAGAATTTCCAATGAAAGAATTTAAGTAAAACTAATACAAATAATGAAAAGGTTTATGCAGCAAATATATGAAATATATAAAATCTATATGAGGTAACGTTAGGCATAGGTCTGGTTTAGTATGCTGACTTTGGCAAAATGAAAGCTATCTTCAAGAATGAAGAGCCAGAATTCTCTCTGTTCTTCTTCCCAGCTAACAGAATTTACAGCTCTGTGAGAAATAGTTCCCACAGGCCATTTGGCCCCTGTTCCCCTGCTCAGAACACTAACTGGTCTGCAAATTAAAACATTTTCTACTACAGGGTATATATACCCTGCTAAGTCTACATTGATGCTAGATGGTGCAATCACTTTGGGGAAAATTGCCAAAGGCTACTGGGACAATCACAAACTTGTTGATATCACTTGCTGGTCTTGGAGCAAAAGCCTTTTTTATATCACTAACTAAACTAAAACTTTCAATCTTATTGAAACATAAAAGAAACTACACTGCTCATTTACAGTAATACAGGCAATATTTCTAATGTTAAAAGATACTGTAAAAAAAATACAAACCAACGACCCCTTTCACATAAACAACAAAAAACCCACATTGGATTCCTTAATTTGCAGCTATTTTCTAACTGATTTGGATTGAGACCAGTTTCCAAGCATTAAGAAACTGCAATCTCCGAGCACCAAACCAGAAATGTTTTCTGGTCAGCATTTCTGTTCTTACTCTATTTGAAAGAAGATAAATTTATACGCTACTACTGAAAACATCATAGCCCAATTCTTAAGAAAGAGAATTGAAAATTTTTTAGTAATCATACCAAGAATTAGCTGATTTTTCAGCAACATTGTGAAATAAAAAGTAAGAATAAGGTAAGAATTAAAATAAATAAGTGTTCCTAATAAAAGAAGTCGTTGCATCATCCTTTTGATGATTCATACAATTTTAGTGATTGCCATCTAATTTGCTGAGGTCTTTCTGCAGGGCCTCCTTGCCTTCAAGGGAGTCAATAGCTTCTCCCAGTTTTGTATCATCTGCAAACTTTCTTAGTATCCCTTCCAATCTTGAGTCCAAAACATTTATGAAAATGTTGAAGAGCACAGGACTGAGGATGAAACCTTGTGGAACCCCACTAGTGACCAGTCACCACTCTGATATCACACCATTCACTGCAACCCTTTGTGCCCAACTTGTGATCCAGCTGCTCACACATCATATGATGTGTTTATCCAGCTGTGTGCTGGATATTTTATCCAGAAGGATCCTGTGAGAGACGGTATCAAAAGCTTTACTGAAATCCAAAATGATAGCATCAACTGGCTTCCACTGATCAACTAGGTGGGTTATCCTGCCATAAAAGGAAAATGAAAGTCCTTTAAAATAAGCAGACTTTACCCTTTACAAAACCATGCTGGTTGTGACTGATGACTGTGTTGTCCTTCAGATGTTTTTCAGTAACTACCAGAATAATCTTCTCCATAACCTTATCAGGCACTTAAGTCAGACTAACAAGCCTGTAGTGTCCAGGCTTCTAGATCTTTTTGAAAACTGTGACAATGTGAGCCAACTTCTAGTCAACAGGGACCTCTCCAGATTGCCAAGATCCTTCAAATATAGTTGAGAGATCTCAATATCATAAATACCCTTAAGAGTTAATTCGCAGCATTTTCATTATTTCAGTTATTGCCCAAAGCTGAGAAAAACTAAAATAAAGCCAAAAGAAATAAAACTATTTTACCACACATACAGGGAGTTGATGGCAGATCTTGGAATGCAGCAGCCTGGTTTGCTCTTGAACCATGAAGTCACACATAACACCAGGGAAGGCACTATAGTTGGAGTGTTTTGCACTACTATCACTATTACTTTGTACTGCTCATGTCTAAGATAATAAAAAATAATAAATAACACAGGGCAATAAGTAGACCTCATTCAGTTCTCAGAGGGCTTTTCTCAAGTGTGAACTCCATATACCCTGAAGACAGCTTTCAGAACCTCCCTTCCACAGAGGTCTTCCACAGAATTCTTCCCTTATAAATAATAGTACATTTGAGCTGAAGCAGAGTTTCTATTGACACTTACAAGCATGGCTAGCAGTTGATTACAAGCCATCATGTTATGAAGTTTGAAGCATACCAGCATATTTAACTTTTACAGAGAAATTTCCATTAGGAAACAGTGCAAGTGACCAGTTTGTATTTATTTATTGAGCATCATTTAAGGACTGTTAAAGCCTTTTAGCCTTCTCCTACCAAGACAGTACCAGCTTCTTCTTTGAATACAATGATATAGAAGTACATAATTGGACAGAAGATTAAATTGCCAGTACATGGCTGTAGTGATAAAGGCCAGCGCAGCACTGGGTAACATCTTCAAAAGAACATGTGAGAAATGGTCCTGCTGAGGCCAGGGCAGGGGAGAAGGAGAGAGGAGGAGCTCCAGACAATGCAGCAGGAGTTCCTCTGCAGAAACTGAGGAAAACAATAGTTTAGCAGGCTTTCACCCTCCATTTGGTGCCATTGGCAAACAGGGGTGCCCCTGCAGCCCTTAAGCCACACTGGAGGCAGGTAATGCTTTAACCCCAGCCAGAAACAAAGTGCCGCGCAGGGGCTCACTGTCCCCACCAGCTTGCAGGGACAGAGAACTAGAGGAGTAAAGATGGGAAACATTGTGGCTTCAGATAAAAGCCTATTTACTAGGGATATCAAATATCATGCAAGCAAAGCTGTCAACGGCGTCACCAAGCAGCCATTGTGACATCAGCGGTGAGGTCAGCTGTGTAAGCTGCTGGCATCACAAAGGGCTCCACCCCGGCAGCCCTATAAAAGCAGGGCAGCGGCTCGCAGCGCTCAGCGAGCACCACCACCACCACCATGGCTGGTTACAATCGGCGGGCCAGACGCCGCAGGAGCCGCAGCCGGAGCCGCAGGCGCCTGCGGAAGACGCAGCGCAGCGGCCACAGCCGCTCCCGCCGCCGCAGCGCGCGGCCCAAGGCCCAGCTCGGAACACACGGGCCCCCTGGCATCAAGCGCCGCTCCCCCAAGAGAAACAGGCGCCATGAGGAGGAGGAGGAGACGGACGTCCTGGAGGACGTGGGAGGGCTCAGTGAGCCAGTAGATGACTTTGAGGTTTAGAGCCAGAGCCCCTGAGATGAGCAGCCGCCATTTGGGCCTGGCTGCAATAATAAAGCATAGCAAGCTTTCATGATGAGTGTGTGTGTCTCCAATGCACTGTGTACTAGCAGTAGAGCTCTTGGTGTCCATTTGTTTCAGGGGCGTGGGTGGCCCACAGGCCAGTGTGTCCATGCCCAATAGCAGAACGTGTGCATCCAGGCATGATGTTCCTGTGTGTAATCTGTATGTCTGAGGATGTTCATGTGTGGCAGTGCATGTCCAGGGTGTTCTTTGTTTAGGATGAGGTGTGATTGTGTCTGCAACCCAGAGCCTGTGGACAGTGCATATGCCCCAGGACACACAGACAACCTCTGCTCCTGCCACGGGTCCCCTGGGCCCCCTTTTTGGGTCCCTCTTATTACAGGGTCCTTAGGGGCTGAGCAGAGCCCAGGGAGAGAAGAGCCCTCAGTGCCTCGTCTCTCTCCTGTAGCACTGCTGGGGATTCGAGGGTAAAGGCCAGATAAAGCAGTGCAAGTTGCTCTGCCCATCCAACCCCTGACTCTCATCCTGGCCATCCCACCACTCCTGGCAGGGTAATCACATTGCTCTTCACGTATCTTCCTGTAGAGAGATTCTCCGACCCTTCAACGTTTCTCAGTACTGCTGTGCTTGCTCCCACCTCCTCCTGGTTCTCTGTGCCTGTACTGGACTTAGGTTGGTGAAGGCTGCAGAGTGAGGAGATAGTGTGGAGAGCATCTGGAATAATACGCCTCCAGTTGCCCTATGTCAACCAGGGCTAATGCCAGCCAGGTCCAAGAGGGACTTGCCACTGGTCAAGGCTGACCGCATTTGCCAAGGTGATATCGTCAGGGATAATGTCTTTGGGAATAGATGCAAGAAACGGCTCTGGAGAGGCCAGGGCAGGGGAGAAGGACAATGCAGCAGGAGTTCCTCTGCAGAAACTGAGGAAAACAATAGTTTAGCAGGCTTTCACCCTCCATTTGGTGCCATTGGCAAACAGGGGTGCCCCTGCAGCCCTTAAGCCACACTGGAGGCAGGTAATGCTTTAACCCCAGCCAGAAACAAAGTGCCGCGCAGGGGCTCACTGTCCCCACCAGCTTGCAGGGACAGAGAACTGGAGGAGTAAAGATGGGAAACATTGTGGCTTCAGATAAAAGCCTATTTACTAGGGATACCAAAAGCTACACATGCAAGCAAAGCTGTCAACGGCGTCACCAAGCAGCCATTGTGACATCAGCGGTGAGGTCAGCTGTGTAAGCTGCTGGCATCACAAAGGGCTCCACCCCGGCAGCCCTATAAAAGCAGGGCAGCGGCTCGCAGCGCTCAGCGAGCACCACCACCACCACCATGGCTGGTTACAATCGGCGGGCCAGACGCCGCAGGAGCAGGAGCAGGAGCCGCAGCCGGAGCCGCAGGCGCCTGCGGAAGACGCAGCGCAGCGGCCACAGCCGCTCCCGCCGCCGCAGCGCGCGGCGAGGGCGCCGAGTGGCGAGACGGCGGCACTCCGCCGTCAAGAGCCGGCCCTCCAGGAGACACAGGCACCATGCGGAGGAGGAGGAGGAGCCGGACGGCTTGGATGACTTGGGATCGTTTAGTGAGCCGGTAGAAGACTTCGAGGTTTAGAGCCAGAGCCCCTGAGAAGGCCAGCTGCCTCACGGGCCTGGCTGCAACAATAAAGCATAGCAAGCTTTCATGATGAGTGTGTGTGTCTCCACTGCGCTGTGCACTAGCAGTAGAGCGCTTGGTGTCCGTTCATGGTTCGGGGGTGGGGGACACCCACAGGTCAGTGTGTCATGTTCATGCCCAACAACTGTGGGTGGCACAATGTGTGTGAGAGTTTGGGATCAGAATAAAAGGCCGTGGACACATTCACACTTCTTCCTGGACACCCTGACTTTTATCTCAAGTTACAGTTTTTCTCAGTCTTCTGGTTGTTTCCCCCAGCAAGATACCCTCGAACTCCCAGCAGCACAAAGCACCAAATGTTATTCTCTGTATGGGCTCTGCTCAGCCCGTAGGGACTTTGCAAAAAAGGGGACCCAGAAAGAACCCCGGGGGGCCAGAGAAAGCAGCATGGACACCTGTGTTGGCATGTCACAAGAACTGCACAACTGGGAGACATTACATGTATTGTTTATATTCATCTATTCACACCTGAAGACCTTCAGAACTTCTGGCTGAATACCATCCAGGCCTAGGCATTTTTACAAGTATGTTTTATAAAATTTATGTATATTTTTACAATAATCTGTATGTGCATTAGCAGCTATGTAATTTAGTACAAATGTTCTCTCCCCTTAAATCTCCTCAGATGTCATTCTAGCAGTGGTATTCCACTTAAATATGCAGAAAGTAGTTTAGCAATTAAAAATTCCATAGGTTCTAAAACTAATAAAAGTTTGCCTTCATTTAAAAAGCAGTTGGAAGGATTAATGGAAGAAAATTCTGTCAGAGGCTATGAAATATAAAGACTTCAAGCCCAGGAAAACTTGGGCGTATCCTCTGAAGGAAGTATCATATTAAGTTTGACCTGCTCAAACAGAGCTTCAGCATTCACTGTTGGCCACTGTTGGGCATTCTTTTATAATTATGTCATAGTATGAGAAGCACACAGCCAGACAAAGAGAAAGTTCCATCTTTCACCAGAAACACCCATAAGTGAGAGCCAATTTGCAGCATATAAAATAAACATTTATTTATTTATTTGCTTTCTGTAGCAAAGAAAGATGTCTTTATCAGCTTGCTACATTAAATTAGCTCTGGTCTGACATGCACTTCAACAGATGCAAAGGTACCATGGTGCTGATGGACAAGTATCCTCTGCATACAAGCAATGGCTATAATTTGAAGCTTGGTGAGCCCAAAAGACTCTCTGATGAGTCAGTGAGGTACAGAGATTGAACCTGGTATTTAGACTTCTAGGAATCTTGAAGGTGTGATGTAAAGTGCACTGCTGTATGTTGTACTGCATAAGCAGGATCAAGGCTTCTGCTGGATGGAAACGTTCAGTGCAAAGTACACTTGCAGGCTCAAGAAAAGAAATAAATATGAAGGATGGGAGGAGTGAACAATCCAGCACCAAAGAAAATTGCTAGGAATGAAGAAAAGAGCTATTTAGCATTTCAAAAGGTGTCTTTCTTCTTATATATGTTCACAGTGTTCCAAATCTGTCAACAAACCCAGAAATCCTCAAACTAGAGTAGTAGCTATTTGGCTTATTCCAAAGGAGATCACCCTGATTGATGGTAATATATAGAGCTGGTATGTTACTGTGAGCTAATCTGAAGCTACAGGGGTGATCTGCCAATTCTAACAAAGATAAATACAGCTTCTGCCTCACAGTGTTTCACAATGCCAGACACTGGCCATTGGTTTCCCCAACATGATGGATCTTATGGTCATGTGTGGTGACATCTCATGACCTAAATAGCTTTCAGAGAACAGCTGGTTTGTTTTGAATGATGATGGATTATACTCCAGAACTCCCCGTGAAAAATGATGTCTCATGCTTGCAAGTATTGCATGGATGTGGATAAGTCCCAGACAGCTCTTGAAGTCAGTAAACATCCTTGTGGTTTTATTGCAAGTTTCTGTCCATATTTTTCCCATGCTTTCTAACTCCCTCCTTTATTTCTCAATCATCCTATATAAATTGATACTCACATCCTCCTCAGTACATCCTTGTTACATATGGGATATATATGGAAATATGAAGAAGACACTGAAGTCAGTAATACTGCTAAATGAAGGTACCAAGCAACATCTGATTACAGCTACAGATCATGAATTTTAGCCATAGCAGCAACAGTGACAGCAAACTAAATAAACCCTTACTTTTCTTGTGGTATGTCACTACAGAACTACACCAGTAATGCCTCTCCCTGAGGTGCATAACCACTGGTTATGTGCTCCCACATCCCCTGGAGGAAAATCCAGGATAATAGTAAGAAACAGGAGAATTGGGCAGAAAGAGCACAAGCAGGAAGTTCTGATCATGATGAAGCCCACTCTGCACAGAACCAGATTGAATCCAGCAAATTTCTGTGGTTAAACTGTATATACACTAAAGCTAAATTTAGCCCTATATACCTTATCTACCGAACTCCAAACTAGTGGAAGAATTTAATACCACAGAGCATTGATACTGCATTAAAGAAGGGGGTCCATGTCTGAATTATCTGGAACAACAGTTCTCAAGCTATATATACATACATACATATATATATTTAACTGAGTTTTGGACTTTAATAAGGCCTAATGAAGTACACTTTCTTGCACTACAGGCTAATGCACATCAGTAGTTTCTGGTTTGAACAGAGTGCTGCTGTTTTTCTTCCTTTCTGATACTTTCCACTCTTTCCTTTAAAGAATGTCAGTGTTTTGCCTTTGTGTTAAGAATCAGCAGTTTCAATTGAAGGCGCTTTTCTCTCTGAATGTTCTTGTCATGTTTTGAAAATCAGACAGCAAGCTGGCAGCAAGGAAGACCAGGGAGGCATCCACAAGCAATGCCTAATGGAGAAGCCAAATGCCACCAACAGCAAGAAAATAAACAAAATTCCAAAATATTCCTTCCATCTGTTTGCTATACTATGACAAAGTCCATTTTTAGTGCAATAGCCAAAGGGATTTAAAAAAAAAACTTCAGTACTGAAGGAACAGGGTTCCACTAAGGAAATTATTGTACCACAATGACCTCTTTCCTATTTGAAATGCATTCAATTCTGCAGTTCTTCAGAAAGTGAGGGACTGTTTGTGGACACAGGATGAATCCAGGAGAGCATCAAACAAGCTTTTCATGCACCAATTTTTGGAATGCCTGCCTGTGACCTGCAGTTCCCAAGCTGCTCCAGTCCTTCCTCAGCCCCTCACATTAGTCACATCTCACATCTGAGATTGTTGTTGTAGTATCATAGAATCACAGAATCATCATAGAATCCTAGAATCACAGAACCATAGAATCATAATAGAATCATAGAATGGCCTGGGTTGGAAGAGACCTTAAGCATTATCTAGTTCCAGCCCCTCTGCCCTGGGCAGGGACACCTTTCACTAGACCAGTACTGAATACCTATTGAACACAGCTCAGACTGTGCCAGACCCTTCTCCCACAATTCCTCTCCAAACCCAAACTGATTTTTGCAGATAAAAGATCCACGTTACCAGAGCCATTTCAAGCTCCTTCATAAACCAGCTTGAAACAGAGTTGAAACCAAAGCCTACCATTGTGATACAGGCAAAACTGCAGAAGTCACTGAGAATAATTCTAAAGCAATGATTTCCATAGGTATTAGGGCTCCTAGGTTTTTTTTTTTTTTTGGGGGGGGGGGTGTTTGTGTTTTTTTTGTTGTTTTTTTTTTTGTTTTGTTGTTTTGGGGGGGTTTTTGAGTGTGACTGTTTTATGGGACTGAAAGTAAAGGCACAAGATAATCTGCTTTCTGTTAGTTTAGTAACCCTGCAGGCTGGAATCTTATCACTGGAATCAGAAACACAGGGAATGCTGGAAGACAATTTTTAAACTCTCACATACCAGCCAGTAATCATACATACATCTCTCACTGGGAATATCCAAATTCAGCCACGGTCACACTTCAGCTTCAGGCTAATCAACTGTACTCCAATCAACCCTGCAACTCTGCTGCAATGCAGAAAGTATCAGATCCATCAACACCAGAGGCATTTGACATGGCATACACACAAAACAAGCTCTAACCCAAATCTTCACCAAAGAGGCAGCTCCTGTGACATAGCTCCAATTAGCAATTTACACATACTGCAATATCAGATAGACTCATTTCATCTTAATTTGTTTAAACAAATACACTCCTACCATTCACTTTTATTTGTTACAAGCAGAACTCTCACTGCTCTCACTGCAGGATGTTTAATATATATTGAAATCCTGAGAAATCATTCCCTGTACATTAAGAAAAAAAAGCAATTTCAAAAGAGTTTCTTCCAGCTTAACTAAAAAGAAAGAAAGGGGGTAGAGGAAGGGGAAGTGAGAAAAGATATGTTTGTTGCTTGCCTTTCTAAGACACTTAGGGGAAAAAAAATTAAAAGTCAGTTTCTCAATTGCCTATGTACAAGGTATTATAGAAAATCCAATGTATCTGATGACAGAAGGGGCAGAAGCCTAATCCTGCTTTATTCAAAATGCACAGGTTATTTGAGCCTGAGAGAAATTTCCTCAAGCTACTTTCACTGCAACATCCATGAGATTCAGTAAGCAGTTCTTACTTTATTGATAATGTTTGTCCCTGCCCAGAACTTGTGTATGGCTTTATTAATCTGAAAGACTCAGTAAGTGGTTGTCATGCTCTACAGTTTCCTTAAACAGACTGATACCACCAGAGCTTTCTAACATTCAGTCTCTTTGTTAACAGAATGGCAACTTCTGTCACTTCAGCAAGAGACTTCTGCTGCACTTTATAAATTAAATTGCATTAAAAAAAGAAACAGGCGAAAAGTTTGTAAGGATATTTGGAGAGTCTTCTAGTTTGCTGATGTTCAAATTCCCCAAATCATTACGATTCCTGACCACATGCAGAGACAAGAGAAAATAGAAGATGAGCTGAAGAAAGCAAAAATTAGCTTCAGCAATGTAGATGTCAAATGGGAAATACATCTTCCTAAAAGGGTAGTGGAAGTCCCCAGGAAGTGAAAATCAAATTTACTCAAAGATCAGCCTCAGAACTGAATTTTTTTAGTAGCATTAGTAATTCAGGCCCAATAAGGAAGAAGAATTATCTATATCTATTTAATCTTAGCATAACTATGAGTTACTGATATAACATGAACATTAAAGATCCAGACATGATTCTGGAAGGTTTCAGGTAAATATTAAAAACAAACAGATAAATAAAAATGTCACTATGATCTCAAATATGATGCAGTTACTGTGTAGGTCCTCTGACTATTAATTCTGAGATTATTAACTGAGATTAACCCACCTGGTTAGAGCATAGTATTAATAATGCCAAGGTCACAGGTTTGACCCCTGTACAGACCATTCTCTTAAGAACTGGACTTGCTGATCCTTGTGGGTCCCTTCCAATGCAGAATATTCTGTGATCTATAACAGGAGCAAGGGTTTTTTTCTCTGTTATTCCCACCTCAAAGAACAAGATCACAGAAGTAAAGGTTCAGGGAAGGGTAATAAAAATTTTCAAGAGATTTGAAAAGATCACACAAAGAGACACTGAAATGGCTTCAACTGTTTGCTGTAGAAAGGGGCTACAAAAGATGAGGCAAGATAAAAGTACATCAAAAAAGGAACCATAGCAGTAGAGAGAGATGGGGACTTTCTGTTTTCTATTGCATAATACCATAACAGGAAGATGTGCAATGTAACTGTGAAAAGTGAAAATTGAAAACCAGCAACAGGAAATAATTCTTCATACAATGGCAGATTTTTTTTCATTGGAGGCTGAAGACCTTAACAAGATGTTGAAGGAACTGGGTGTTTATAGGGCATAATACCACATTCTGAAACCACTGAGTAGCACGCACTCATCAGAAGACATTTCTTCCTCACTAACATCCAAATCATCAACCCCTAAACCTGCCTAGACAAAAGAGAAACTGCAGGTAATCCTTGGGTGTTACTTTGTATTCAAGAGTCTGATATGGCAAGAATCTGTCTGACAAGAGTAAACTCTTATCTCATGAAAGATAGCTGCCTCAAGGGTGGATACTTAAGTGACAGGATGGACACTTAGCTGTTGAATCAATGGGTAAAGAAGAAAATGTAACCTTAAAGTTTGCTGGCACTTCTCTTTGCTAGTATTTTCTGAACTTTCATTAGAAATCAAATTAATTTAATTCCTGAATTCCCTATATAAGCAACCTCCCTCTATATCCCTCTACTCCATCTCCTGTCAAACCTAGCAAACATGAGCATCTAAGGCACAAAATACTTCTGCATGACTTCTTCAACACTTAAAACTTTACTTCCAGCAAGAATAATGGATAGGGAACTTCTTGGGCTGTATCCATCAATTTTTATTAAGCAGTTCCTTCAAAGCTGAGAGACTATTCATTCCCCCACTTAGTGACAGCAAAGCTCTGATCTGAGGAAGAGCTGAAAGGTTTGAGGAAAAGAAGATGAGAGCCAACAATGTGAACACAATCACCAAAACTTCAATCTCACCCAAGGCTATTAGAGGATACATTGCTGGTTGACAGAAACACAACTGCTCTGCAGACTTCAATATACCTTGAAAGAATCAGATTTTTGTGAGCTGTAGGTTGCATTTTTTTTTTTCTCCCTCTTCCTACTGATTTGTTTCGATTTTTTTTCCTTCCTTTCCCAGTGTACTCCATACCCATTTAAGCAAATTTTCTCCCTGTTTTGCAGGCAGGGAACACTGTACTAAGTGTATCAGAGGCCTGGCACACTATGGACTGTTGGTAACATTTCAACAGGGTTGTGATGCACACTGCAGGAACAGTTCCAGATGACTGAAAAGCCAGTAGCTAGAAATCAGTGTCAGTTTGAAGGGGAGGCACAGGGAGAACACATTACCTCCTATGTGCTTGCAACCATACAGTACAGTACAATAATGTCCCCTGAGCCACTCAGGGACTTCAAAGTAGAAGAGAGAATGGAATGGACCTAGACCTTGAGATGATATGTGATTCCTACACCCTCAGAAGAACCCAACAGGAGAAACAAGTTAAGTGACTTGCTCATCTAAATCAAAGGACATCTGCAATAGCCTTGCCTTTCAGGAATGTAGAGCACTCACTGTAACTGACCAAATGGAGCTGTTCTGAATGGTCCTGTGGCAGTGGTGACAGACCTAAAAAACTTCTAAGTGTCCTCTTGTAGGCAGAAATGCTCTGTGGACAGCAGAAGATAGAGCAGGGTCTTCCACCTGATCTTCTAAGTGACAGTCATCTGAATCTATTATTTGCATGGATTACCCAACTGTCATGCACACAAAGAAAGTTCATGTCCAGATGGATAATAAATTAGGGCACAGCACCACAAACATGTTCAGACTTTTTAGTATCATCTTGGTTTCCCCTAACAGCACTGAAGAACAGCCCAGAGCTGGTACTAATAAAGTCTGCTAGGATTAATCTGGCATTATGCTGGCTCTAGGATTTGGAATACACAGGTATCCTGATCCTTTCCTAAGCACCAGCCAAAGGTCAGCTGCACTTCTTGCTTTAACCTGACTTGACTTCACAAAGACATTTCAGCCACTCTCCACTCCCAGTCTCCAGGAATTGTGTTCTTGAGCCCAAGCTCTCATGTACCAGCATCACACTGTGTTGAGACTGATGAGCCATACTTGAAATCAGCATATCAGGGAACATAAGGAAGAAATCCCCCAATTCTAGATCCACCAAACATGGTCCACAATCAACACTGATTAGAGCAGTGGGTGCCATGCCTTATGTATGGTGGGAAGCATCAAACCACAGCACATACTATTAGACATGCTGTTTAGTTTTCTTGGATAGCCCAACCACCCAGTACACTGAATTATGAAAAACTTTAAAAATATGTAGAAGCATACCAGAACTGACATTACATCTGTGGTTTCTAAGGTTCTATCTGCTAAATTTGAATCATTATTGTTCACCTCAAAGACTACTAAAACAGTAGTCAATAGATAAAAGAGCTAAAGCTCAGTAGAGTCAAGGTAGGTCCCATTTAAAAATTCATAAAACTCCTTCTGAAAGTTCCTTAATGCAATATTTTAATATATATAGGTCCTATTTGGAAAACAAAGAGATGGGAAAGTTGCAATCTGTGTACTGAAGTGAGAGAGTTGTTTACCTGCAGGAACAGTTGTGTAAACTAGCTTTTCCCCAGTATCACCAGAAACCTGGAAGATACCTTATGACTGATGCAAGTTGCATCCTTCTTTCCTCTTCAAATCCTCAACTATATTGCAAATTATATCTGGGAAGAAATATCTGTGCCACATTATTTTAAAGAGAGATCTCAATGACAAGATGAGATTCTGGCTCTGTTGCCAGTCGTAACACAAGATCACAATTGGATGTGACAGCTAAGCACAAGATATGTTGGTTGTTTCAAAACCACATTCTATCTGGTAATACTGTCAGACCAGGACTCTTATCCAAAGCCAAACTTTGCCCAAAGTAAGCAGTGCTTGATTCAGAAATTTGATTCTGTCCATTAGTATATTACATAATTCAGAAAGCATTAATTACAAGTGCTTGTGAAGGAAGGAACTGCTCCAAGGTCTGCTATAAAATGGTTGCATGTGCATTGCCAATCACTGCTTTCTCAATGCCTTGTTATGCTCCCCTGAAAAACAGGGTAGTATTTTTTAAACTGTGGAACACTTTGAGACATGATGTTAAAAAGGAGTACAGGCCAAATCTCCAGATGAAATGAAGCAAAATTATTCTCTCAGTTGTTTCCAGTGTACTGTGATTGTAAATGAAAAAATTTAGAACTGGAAGCACTATTAATGCCCTGCATCTCACAGGATATCAAAGGAAATAAAAAGGTTCAGACCCTTGCAATTGTACTAAAATAGATGTGGAATACACAAATTTGGAAAACTGAGGTGCAGAACAGAGAAGCTACTTTCTTATGACAGCACTGCTGGCAGGATAGCTAACAGCCACTTCTTGTTTCACATCCATATGCCTCAGGCTCTGAATTCTGTAGTGTCAGAAACACCATTGGACACTCAGCCCTCCAATTCAAGCACTGTATAGGAGACCTTTAATTCTTTGGAAGCACTTCTGACAGACCTGACTCCCTAAATATTCTGCTCAGCTGATTCTTCATTGTGTGCTGTTCATGTGCAATCATAAAGATACAATATACTCTTCAGCTGCTCAGGTTCCCAGAGTTCAGTCACACTAAACTTTCAAAGGCGTGAAATTCAAGCTATATCACAAGCTTCAGAAACCAGGAAATTTCTGATGTCAATAGGACAAAAAGATGTATCTCACTACCCACTTTTATGAGAATTTTCAGAATTACAGCTCTCTACATTTTTCATCATTAACTAACCAACTTTTTGATTGTGTTTGTCTCACCTGATCTTTCTCCAGCATTTCTCTGGCACATGGTGGGCTGGCTTTCTGCATCTTAGATCTCTGCCAGCCTTAATCCTTCAGCTGTGTCCCAGTGAGAACTCAGACTCTTGGCCAGCTGGAACAAGCATCCCCTTCCTGCACCTCCACAACACCAGGCACAGATTGTGGCTGTAACCCTGACTGGTTCATCAGAGTTGCAGAGTGAACGAGCCAGCATCAAAAGATGTTTGAATAGAAAATGCTACTCATCCACTTAGTAAATACATTACAGATATGACAACACAGGATGCTGTGTTACCTCACCCTAAAAACCAGAAAACCAGAGCAGAATTTTTCATGGCCCTTTTATTATTGCTAATTCAACCGCAGTGGCATGTTGGTGAGCTGCATCTAGAACCTGGCCCATGACCCAGCCACACAGCACAGCCCAGGGTAAACCAATTACTATTTCACAATCTCAGCAAATTTATCCTTTTCTAGCAGCAAGTTAGTTAAGTCTCAGCTTTCCCACAAGGAATTAAGTGAGAATGAATGGTTCTGTGTCCAGCATTCCTTGCCGGAGGGCAGATTCATTTTAGTCGCAGTTATTAGTTCCAAGATCTTGCAGAGGAAGAAAGCATTAATGAAAAGACACTGAACCTCATCTTAGACTCCCAGCTGTTTTGTGATGAGGGTGATGAAACAGGCCTGTTAAAAATATCCCATCAGAAATATAATCTAACCAAATATAGCTCTACTTCCTTTATGCGACTTCAAGAGTGTACACAGAGAGGAGACTGCTTCACATACAAGCTCAAAGGTTGTGCTATTATATCCTTCCTTTAATAAAGCCTTCTTGCAGTCATATGCTAAAGAGAACTCTGTTGAAAAAAGGAAAAACAAAACAAGAAAAAAAAACAAACAAATAAAAAACCCCTACAAAATGTATTTTTGGTACTGGATCCAAAGGGCTAAAATAATTACACTTGGAGTGACCATCAGGTCACTGTTGAAGTTTTTTCAGGTATAGTTTCATAAATTTTCATAAATCTTCTTCCACAACACAAATTTTCATCACTGAGAACTTCAGTGAAGCCACTTTTTTGAAGAATGCATTATCTGCTAAGATGCTACAGCAACAGTACGTGGGTAGTCAAAGCATAAGGTGAAGGAAACTGCTCTATCCCTTTGAATAAAAAGGAGCTTTTTTAGTTTAAGAGACCAGAAGTCTTGATCTAAGTCAGAAGATTCCATATACCAGCTTTAGACTTCTGAAGTGTTTGAATTAGAGACTCCTCTAACCTCTAGTAGGATTCCAGTAACAGTTTGTCTCTAAGGACTCTGTATTCTTGCTCTCACATGCAACATTACTGAGGCCACTGATACAGGCAGTAAGCATTTGTCAGATGTTTTGGTTGTGTTCCAATTCTGTCTAAAAACTGAGATAGAATATAAGAAACTAAGAGTTACTTATGTCTTTCATGATTTATAGGATTCTCATTCGCCATGGAAATATGCTGGATAGGATAATGTCAGCTATATTCTGCTTCAAGATCTCCACTCCATTCCAATGCAATGTCTTGCTGTATTCTATATGCACAGCAATAAGGATGCTGTGTAGCAAAATTACTGCTTCTTTCCCAAAGACAAATGTCAAGTTCCCTACTCCTAGCAGGAAGCCATCTGCTTCTGCCCCCAATGTGTTCCTGCTAAACCTCAAAACACCTGCTTTGTGAAACACTGAAAATGCAGAGCTGCCAAGCAGGAAGAAGTCAGGGAGCACAAAAAGTCTTCAGGCATCCCTCTTAGGGCATCATCATTCTTCCTGCTGGGCCCAATATTTGCATAGTCTCTCTTCCCACCAGGGATGAGGTCAGATGCTTGACCAAACCAAGATGCAGGCAGCATAGCTGTTGTCATTTCTTTCAGGGACTAGGCAGTACATATTCATTCCTCTTACTTAGGACCACTTACAGAGTGCTTCCTGTGTTCCTTCATCTGTTTAATTAATATCCCTGAGCCAGTGAAGGCCAAACACAGACATGGCCAATATTAGGAGCCTGGGTTTCCTTGCTTGGTTACCACAATGCTTTTACCATCACTCACAGTCTTCCCCCAAACAACCACCAGTTTATTCACACTTAATGCTGCCTATGCTCAAGGATATTTATATTCTACTTACACTATTAAGATCAAGTTAGATTCCAGGTAAATCAGAGTAAGAGTCCAATAGACAAGTGAGAGCTTTTACATACTTTTTTTTTTATGGTCAACCAAAAGGACATAAATTGTGTGAAAATCAAAGAAAAAATAACATTATTAGCTTCATTAATGGTCTAGCAAACTAATGTAAAAATAAGAAATACTTCTTCAATTCAAATTATCCCATTCCTATTGTGGATTATCACTAATGTAAAAAATGCCTAAAATGAAGTATTCAAATGTCAAGTTCTCATTCTTTAGGTGCAATAAGTTGTCAACCAGAGGAATTATGTTGATGGCGAGTTTTTTCTTCCTAGGTCTAGTATCCATTCTATGAGTACTTTCATGTATTTATACTCTACTTTGTAAACAGGTTACATTTTTTCCTCTCCAAACGGTTCTTAGCATTACTCACAATTCCTTCCTGTATATGGTACAATCCAATAAAATGGGGCATGTATTTCTGGGAAAGAACCAAACAAGTAAGTGACATAAAAGTGTAGAAAGACCTAAAATCAGGTAATAATATGGCTAAAAAAACAAGCTCAAAAAAACAGAATAGGCAAAAGCCACCTTACCACTGAAAAATTACGCTATTAGAGTTGGGACAGGCCAGTCATGAGTTATTTGATTCCAGAACTAGATACAGTTTAAGTAATTTTATACATACAGCTAAAATTAAGCTACAAAGATCATCTAAACCTAGACAAGGCCTGACAAGTTTTACAGGCTGGTATGGTTATTTATTATTAGAAAACTTGAGGTCTGTAATTAGTTCTAGAAAAGCCAAGTTTCTGGGGGACAGGATTATAGAGCTATGGAGAGAAAACAGACAAAGCCAGGAAGGCACCATTTCAAAACACTAGAAAAAATACAAATATTAAATCCCAGTCTATTCCAGCTAATCTGCATGGATCAGTCCAAAAGGACAAAGCAAAGACACAGAGACCAGACTGCAAACCAGATGGAACACAGGAAGGCCAGGGTGAGGCTTGGAACAAAATCACAAATCTGAGTAGGAGCTGAAAAACCACTTGGGAACCAAAGACTATCATGAAAAAGATGGAATCAAGTAAAGAAGAGGCCTGACTTGTTTACAGCTCATATGGAGCTTTTGTGTAGATCCCCACTTCGTGCCAGCACAGCACTGTTGGGTTTTGGGATTGAACAGTTCAACACCTCCACCTCTGCATGACTGCAAATGCAGTTGCTGTCTCTCCATGCATTCAACAAAGTCAAGAAAACAAGAGCCAGACATTACAGTGGTCTCCAACAAACAAGCAGGCTCTTTTGTATGATCTCTCATGCATTCTTTGTTTCTGGATATTGTTGGAAGCGCAAGTTTCAATTTAAAAGACAAGGAAGATACAGCAGTTAGCTGAGGACATTAAGTCATAACCACATTATGTAACTGCCTCCTAACTGGAAGAAGCCATAAGGGCAGTATCTCTTACACATGTAGATCTCACAAGACTTCTGATGTGGCAGCTCAAGCACGGAAAGTCAAGAGAGAAACAATTCTACCTTGCAGTTCATCAGGAGTAACTTCTTTGCTTTTCTAATCCTTCCTTATACCTTTGTAACAGCAGAAGTAAAGCCAGAAACCTCTCAAGCAAAGTGAAAAAATGCCTGTGAGCACCTTTTTCTCCTAATTGGTAGCCATATGTATTAACCAATCTCTCACCATTAGGGAAGAACCACGGATCAAACCCTTCAAGGCAACATCAGATCTAGTTGTGTTCCTGACAGGTAAGAAACATCAAACCAAGATTGCTTGTCTGCACAGGACACCAGTACTGACAGTCAGGAATATATAATCCCAGCAAGCATTAATTTTAATTCATCCTTTCAGATTGTACTGACACGTAGAGACTTGACAGAAGAACATGATGCAAACACATAAAGGAAATTATCAGATGAAAAACCTGCTCTAGATAGACTTTAACATAAACTGCCCAAGCATTTACCAGCAATTATTTCATAATCCTAATGAAGATAGGAGAGATACCTACATCTTGTTTTATGATAAATGACTGTGTGAATTGTAACCAGATCTGCAGGCCGTGAGACCCATGAGAGGGAAAGGGGGAGGGAAATTGGGCTCCAGCACTTTCTTGGTGGTTTTTTTTTTCCTCTGTATTTATATATTTCAAGACAAGACAGCTCTACTTGTTAGGCATAGGATGGTTTTGCCTCAAGGTTTCAAGGTCTTCAAAACCTAATAATGAAATGGACAACGTGCAGAGAAAGACATGTCTGGAAAGCAAGAAAGCATTGTGAAATTCAGGCAAAACCACACAAAAAATTAATGCATCTACTCCTTAGAATTGATTGATTTAGAAGGTGATTGAAAGAGAAAAGTATTTATATTCAGAAAAGTATGTCCAATTCCTTGAAAGAGCAATCATTAGTCTGAAATTTAAATTACAATATTCTCTACTTGCATTAGTAGAGCTCTAATTTTTTGAAGTGTGAGTTTAAAAAAGCCCATACTACACAAATGCAAATTTTTTTTCATACTTTAGATACTCATCAATAGAAATAGGTTCACAGTTACCTCTCCTGATCACTTTCAAATGCAAAAAAACAAGTTTCTCATCCTGATATTGCAAATTATGCAGGAAGATGTTTATTTAATACAAGATCAAGCTGAAGGTTTTCTAAAGTGTTATGCTTTTTCACTGCCCAAGACAGTCACAAGCACTACACACAATTCACACAAGCACATTCACAATGCACACACTAAAATGAAAATAAAGAATGAATCCCTGAATCCAAAGAAATTGTGCATTACTGATTGGGCATTACTGTGTAAGAAGCTCAGAAATTCGGTATACAGAGAAGTTAAGCTTTATTCCTACTCAGATTTCAGAAAGAATTCTGGAATTGTTGTTATGAGACAAGTTACAAAGTGCGTATTTTCACCATCTGCCTTTTTTCTGACAAAATTTGACCACCTTAGCCCTATTTCATTGGCTTTTTGTATTAGGTTAAGTGTAGTACCACTTGTACCAGATACACATACTCATAACTCAAAATGCTCCCATTTTAAACTGCATTCCTTCCTCCCTGCAGATGTGAGTAAATTAACTCACTCATGTGAGGAGAATAGGAGTCAGGCTAAATGGAAGTTAGAAAGAAGTGCTCATCAAAATTTGCTGAAATGCAAAATAATCTAAGCTGGCACTGCAGCCCTGCCAGCCAAAAAGCTGCATTGCCCTGTGCTGATGTGAAGTGTTGCTGGCAGCAGGACAGCAGCTCTGGCAGTGCTCCTGTGCCAGGGATGCCTGCAGGTATCTGGTGTATCTCTGGTACCTGCTCAGGTGCACATTTGAATCCAGGCAGCCAGTCTTTGAAACTAAAGGCAAAGTCAAGAGACAAACTTCTAAGTGCTTTCCTGAATAATAACAATATGGGCTTGCTTTTTGCTCCACCAGTTAAGAAATACCTCTGGTATTACCCATATCCCAGAATTCCCAATATCATTCCCCTCCCCAGTCAAAAAAAAAGGTTTATATTCTCTAGTGTTTGACCATCATACTCATTACAAGATTTTCTCACTGTGGGTGGGATTTATTACTATTTTAGTACAGACTAGAGGAAACAAGGTAAGTTTAGCAATAAGATTTTGCAAAGTTGAGATGTGGGCACCCATTAAGTGGTGGGTGTGTGTGATCAGCCACACTACTTGCTGGGAGAGCAGGTTGGCAGGCTGGTGAGTTAATCAAGAATGGGCTAACAATTCATGAAGCCCAACAAGAGCAAGTACAGTGTCCTGCACCTCAGCAAGGAACAATCCCATGCAACAGTACTTGCTGGGGATGATCCAAATGAGGTTTTCCTGCTAGAAATAATTCAGCTTTTTCAAATTATATAAACATAAAGGCCTTCTCTGCTATTTATTTTGTGAAACAGTGCCATACCTGCCATTCTGTAAATAGTCGGGGGAGGAAGATAAAATTTCCTTTTGTTGTTCAGGAAGTGGGATAATTTTCTTTATGATGAGTTTTTTAATCTTTGGCATAAGTTGCCAGCACATATTTTTTGAGCTTCTTGGCATTCTGCTCATGTCTCTGGCTCTAACACCTGCTTAGAGCTTGTGGAAAGTGTTCTCCTATTCCTAAAATTTCATCCTCCTTCTCCTGTCCACCCTCAAATCTCAGTAGATCTCACAAAAACTGGCTGTGATACCACTTCTGCTGATACACAGCAAGCTCTTCATCTCATTTTTCCTCAGCAACACATTTGCTAATTCTTCCCTGGCATCGCTTATAACCAGATATTAACAGATCCTGTGAGAACTCAAGAGTCAGTGATTTAAAACAGGCAAAGAGCAAGGACACAGGAAAGGTGACTTTTACAGTGGCTTGCCAGCTATCAGTTTTGACCCAGTATCAACCTGCTTCCCTCTCCATTCCCTCTTGTGCCTGGAGCAAGGAGCAAGCTGCTGTTTTACAGGCAATTTTCTGCTTAAATAGTTTTAGGTGAGAAAATATAAAACCAAGGGGTCACCAATAGATGCCAGTGTCAGCTACAGAAAGATTCCCAGCTATAAATTTA
This sequence comes from Erithacus rubecula, assembly GCF_903797595.1. NCBI lineage: Eukaryota > Metazoa > Chordata > Aves > Passeriformes > Muscicapidae > Erithacus > Erithacus rubecula. Next base: position 41,371,748 of record NC_136688.1, on the reverse strand, counting down.
GGACACACTGCACACAGACACACACTCAGTGCTTGTTCCCCCTTATGGCTGAAAAAGTGGAGCATCATTAATTAATATAGGAAATGGATCCTCAGTGAATCCTCCCTGCATTCCTTCCCACTCAGGTCCCTGCTGACAGCACCTTGAATATACTCAAGTCCAGTACTCAATCTGGCCCCACTCAGGAAAGCAACTATCGATGCTTTGGGGCTTCTAAATATTTCAAGACCAAATACATCAATATTAGAAGTCATTCAACTTCTGCTGACTCAATTTTGACCATTCAAGCTGCTGTTTTCATCTCTTCTCATTAGGAATAAAGGTTTCCAGCAAAATGGTCATATAAGAGCAGCTTTTGTACACATGATATAAAATCATCTATCTCACTATCCTGTGGTTGTATTAAATCCACAGGATTAGCAGGGGAATCACTGAACTATTATTTCACTGTTCATCATGTTGTTTTAGTACAAGAAAGATGATGTACTAAGATCATAGGGAGCTGCTGTTGAGACCTAACTCTACTATGTCAAGATTTAAACTGGAGAAAATAAAACCATCAAAAATATGAAAAGTATCAGCAAAATATTTTGTTCTAATGATGCACTACAATTATTTTCAACATTTCTAAGTGATAGTACAAAACTGGACAGTAGGGTATAAACAACCTCACTGCTGGTGGAATAAAAATGTGCCATTTAATGAGGTGTTTCCAAAAGGAGACACAGTTTAGGGTAGAAAGTTATCTATTGCATCCTTGATAGTTGGCAACATTATTTAGCATGCTGTATGTTTTCATAAAGGACTGTTTTATTGGTTATTAACTAATAATTGCTCACAGAGTAGAGCATTGACATTACATCACTAACTGCAGGTTTGCCTGTATTTAAACTTGTCAGGTAACTGGCAATGAAAGAATTGTGGTCTTTTCCTTGTAGCTTTCAAGCAAACAGGAGTTATTTCTGTTTTTGTAGACAGCATTCATTTGCTAGAAAAGAAGTTTTTCTGAGTCTTCTTAAAATTAGTCAGGAGCAAAACTGTTTGCTAATCACCTGGTAAAGAAGCGAGAGCTCTTTCTAAAAGACACTGGGCAAGGTTTCAACTCCCACCAATCTGGGAATATAGGACCCTCTTTGAAACAACAGAGCAGAAATCACAGTCACAGAAGGGACTGGAATGGACCTGTGGAGATCACCTAGTGCAATCTGCCAAGGCAGGGACACCTAGAACATATATAACTGTTATACAGAAACTGTTCCAGGTGGATTTTGAATGTCTCCAGACAGGGAGACTCCACAACCTTCCTGAGAAGCCTGTGCCAGTGCTCTGCCACCCTCAACAAAAATAAGCTCTTGTTCATGTTCATGTTGATGTGTTTGCCAGTTATTCCACAAGGAAATATTTCCCTTTCATTTACATTATTTTCTACTACTCTGAAAAATCAAGCTTGCAAGTGAAAGCTAGAAATCAGAGGCTCATTTTTTAAAAGGAGAAAGACTACTCTACCTACTCCATCACAAAGGTTAGTCAGAGATAAAAAAAAAAAAAAAAAAAAAAAAAGAGGTCCCCTCCATGAAACAGGTCTCTAGATGCAGCTGGACCATAGCCATCATGAAGGAATTCCAGAACTGTCCTTCAGCTCTTGGACTTCACTGTACAGGTGGCAAAAATTAAGCTGAAAGGAGGAGATAGAAAGAGAGAATTGAGAGCTAAGGACAAATTACCAGTGAAAATGCACTTCTCAGGTGTATTGATGCAGAGTGGATTATTTCAAACTGTGAACAAGGCAGGACTGGGCTGCAGAAGCTGTTGGCACAATCCCCAGCCTACAGATTGTCCACTGTGCCCCCCCAGCACATGGTCCACATCAGACTGCTGTGCATGTACACTGCTGTAGCTGTATGTAAATTACACACTATTTATGTTTCTGAACTTGGCTTGTTGCTTTTTACTTTTAATACAAGCAGGCTTCTACATATGGCAATTAAAACTAACCTGGCAAATGGGAAAACACCTGTACAAACCTCTCATTATTCTGGCATTCCACACCAATCGTAACATATTTTAAGAATTCAGTATTGCCTGAGGTGGACAATTTTTGTGACTTCTACAGCCAATGAACTTCCACCAGAGGAGCTGACACTTTCCCTGATCCCACAGTTTTAAAATTACCAAATCCTGATGAGCTTTGTGGATTAATCATGTTTCAGGGCTAACAGCCGAGATGGATTTTACCTAAAGCTCTATTCACAGCTGACTGGGCAATACCTGTTAGAATTTACAGGCACTGGCAGATCTGCTTCAGATGGCTCCTTGGAAGTAATTATCTGTCTTGCCTCATGGATGCCACGTGTAATATATTCCAAAACACTACATTACATAGAATTTACTGATGTCTTGAGTTTTTTATTCAAAGTCAAGACTGATCACATTCATCAAAAGGGTCACAAGCCTGGAACCAGTTTCCAAAGAACTGCAGTTTGTTTATCATGCAAAGGTAGTGACTTCACTCTGCTGAGAGAACAAAGCAATTTTGATTTGGAACATGCTTTGCTTGGGCAATCTGTGACTACTTAATCCTGAAACTACAAAATTCACATCAACTCTCTGCCTGCGTTTTGAAGAGAAATCTAGCTTCACAAATCCTGCTACCAAGGCAAATTCTTACAATTAAAAAGATTCTGTTGTATGTACAGGATGCAGTTATAAGGACTGAGAAATACAAAGTTCTTCTATAACCCCTATCCTGGTCTTGAGGTCAGTAGTATTTTGGGCAGGCAAAAGGCTGCATGCTGACAGAAAGGAACAAGATACCACAAAGAGGGCTCACCTGTGTTGATACCAAAAGGGTTACTATACAGAGATATTCAAGGATGGGGCTCTGGGTAACCTGGTCTAGAGGAAGGTCCTCTGCCTGTAGAAGGGGCTTCAAACCAGATGATCTTTAAAGTGACTTCCAACCCAATCCATACTATGAAAACTTTGGGCTGCTTGCCCTTTTGAGCCTTGAGAGCACTTTCTGCATGACATTCCCAGACCAGTGATGATCTCCATATTGGGAATAAGAAGGGAAGCAAGTGATTCTGTGAATTTAAAGAAGGGAAAAACCTCTAGTCTAGTTTAATAGTGTGATCCTAAGATACTCAGCTATCAATGAACTGAAGACTTTCAAAATATATTCAAAATATTCAAAATGTTAAGAGAACAAACAGAAGAGCAAGGGAAGGAAAATTGCAAGGCATGCTGTTTCATTTTTAGTAGCCAAAATGATGCTACTAAAAAGAACCACATGAAAGTGTACTATTAATCTCACTACAGTGAGAATAAAAATAATAATAAAAAAGAAATTTGTAGAAGATGTTACCCTAAAAATAACTACAGAAATGCATTTATTATTTGTGGTTTGACAGTTTCTGTTGCAATGACACACCATGTGAAATTACTAAAACTAGAAGTTCAAATGATTCCCCAGAAGAAATTTTGCAGTGCCAATGCCCCTAATAACTTTGGAATGCTCAAGTATGCAGTTGAGCAAGGTTCAGCTATTTCAGTAGCAGAAGGTCTTAGAGCCTAATATTTTCAGTAATATCAACTTCTGTCTTCTTGCTCTCCTATCTTACCTACTTTATTTTTTTTTTCAAATAAGGTTGGCCAATTACAGATTCCCATGAAAAGATGGGCATTTCAAAAGTCATATTTCTAAAGACAAGTTTCTCATCCAAGTAGTGCAGGAGATGACTTTGCAGCAGTTACATTAGATGTCTGGAAACAAGAGGAGAAATCAAAGCCTGAAATATTTCATTATTTTTTTGCTCTTGGTATTCATTTCCTTTACGAGAATCTGAATCCTCTTCTTAAATTCTCAAAGCAACTAGTAATGGCTTTGGCTTTGGGTTTCACTTGGTTCAAAAATGTAAAGCAAGTTCAATCGGGTTTTATATAATAGAGATAACAAACAAACTTTTGTAACCTACTCTAATTTCACTGGCATCTTTTAATCCAAATTCTATTGCAGGAATTTTTAACAACATAAGTTGTAAAGTCTGAATTCAGATCCATTTTTCCCCCTATTGCTCAGACCCAGTTTTTCAGTGGAGCCTGCTATAGAAATGAGAGTATCCACAAAAAACTTCTAGATCCTGATGCTTTTTAGTCAAGCATTTTTCAAAGCCTGTTTAAGAATACACACCTCATACTTAGGAATCTTTGGAAGGCCTGAGTAAGTGTCATTGTACCTTTTCCCTTTGAACCATTGAATATTTACCTTTGTAACATCCTGTCCATAAGGAATTTTTTTACTTCATCAGCTTCAACCGATCCTGTCTTGCAGGCAGACCTATGTGAGAGTAAAAGACAGCAGGAAAAGCTAGGCAAAGTAAAGGAAAAAGGCAGCATGATTACAATTCCCAACAAATCCTGGACAAAAAACCTGAGAAGGATGCAACAGCATGAGGTTCTGACCCTAGCCAGAACCAAACACTCATCCTTCCTTGGCTCACTCAACTCTGATGTGAGACAATAATGTTAAAAAAATCAAAGGAAAGAAAATAGCTTATAGATAGAGATAGTGACTATTTAATAAGAAAACCAAAAGCTGTGTAAGCTAAGCAAAAAGAAGATATTCACACCTTGCTGTTGAGAAGCAGGCAGATGTTGAGCCACTTTCTGGGCAACAGTGCATCCCCACATGTAACAGTTACTTGGAAAGAAAAATGCCACTTTTCCCTGAACTTTTACTGTTGAGTACATCATACAGTATGGAATATTCCTTTGGTAATTCAGGTCACTGTCCTAACTATGTCCCCACTCAATCTCTTGTCCACTGCTAAACTATTCACAGGGGGAAGCCTTGACACTATGCAAGCAACATGCAGCAGTAGTCAAAACACCAGGGTTACCAACACTGTTTTAGCCACTAAGCAAAAGCTCCTTGTGAGCTGCTGTGAAGTCAAGTATCCCAGCCAGGACCAGTACAAATATACATACCATGGGAAGGTACAAACCCAGTCTAGGGTACTCAACTCAAAAAAGAGTTGGATTTTCTTGTTTTTAAGGAGTGCACCTCGTGCATTTAACTCCACCTTTCCATGTCTGTAGGATAACAAACAAAAAATGCAGGACTGAACTTTGGGTTTGAACACTTGTCTGCTAAGTACTTCAAAGAAAGTGTTAATATTATTTCATTAAATGGGAAAAAATGAAGTAAAAGCAAGACAACCTCTTATTCTTGCAGATTACTCTTAGACTTTAATACTTTCAATCCCAAGAGCTCAAGCAAGTTAAGGTTGGTTTACCCATGCTCCGCACCATCTTTTTTCCTTTAATTTTCAGTCTTAGATGGAAATGTTCTCTGTAAGTGGTTCTGCTGCCAGTCTTATGCCTGATTGCTTTAATTAAAATGCTAGAAGGGATGATTTAAGAGTCTCATCATCAGGCTTGGCTTAATTAGACTTACAGACCCAGTGTCAAATGCTCCCAGGGCTGCCCCAACCTTTCATTCTTCTAAGGCATCTGTAGGCAGTACTATACAATATGGTTTGCAGCAAGAACCATTTCTAGAAAAAAAAATAAAACCAAAAGCAAAAGCAAAAAAAAAACCTTTAGAAGAAAGGTTTTGTCTTCTTTCTTGAAACATAAAAAAATCCCCCTGGCACTTTTTCACAGAGTCCAGATTTCTGTTTATAACCACAGCCAAAGCAGCCCTAACATCTATGCCAGAAGTAGCTTTTTTTTTTTTTTAGTAATGCCAAGCGTATGAAGTTGAAAATTGCCTGGTGATCCTCTGGAGCAGAACGCAGTATGTAAATAGCTTCACTATTTATATCCTACATAGGGCCAGTTTTGAACAAAAATGAGAAAATTAAATGGGAAAAAGAAACCAGTGCACTCAGATATTCTCCAGCACTTGTCAGCATCAATTAAGCACAAAAGATCAAAGCATCAGAAACAGAACAAGACTGTTCTCAAGGTGTCTCAGATTCTACTGCACTGAGTTGACAGCTGGGTATGTACCATGAGGGCTTGCCAGACAGAGCCAGAAGTGAGCCACTCTGGTCACTGATATGGGTCTAAGTCTCTTAATTACCACATTTTCTTCCTGGAGATTAGGTACTAGTTTTTCCTGAACTATGAGTGCTGTTTTACATGCACTGCTTTCACAAATTAGAGGACACTGGGGCATCATCTTAATTGTTAAAAATTCTTGCCTGTTGTATAAAAGTAATATTACTATAAACGAGCAGCTAAAAAGTTAGTTTCTAGAAGACCAAGTTAAGCAGGACATACACATTACTAAAATCTCACAGCTGGGGCCTTGTACGGAGAACCTACACAGATGCAGTCAGTTTAAAAAAGCCACATGGTAATTTAAGTAAGCAGTTACCATGAATGATGCATTTTCACCACTGCTGAGGTCCAAGTCTTCAAGCTTTTCTGCACTCCCTGTTTCTATAAGTGTTGTTGCACTGCCATCTGGTGGGGAAAATCATAGGAAGATAGTCATGAAGGTATATGAACAGAGGCATGGTGGTGAGTGAGAATAAGAGAATTCTGAATACCCAATTCCAATAGTAGCATTTTAGGACCCAATTCCAAAGTAACATGCAGATACACGGAAAACTGCCATATAGTTTCTATATAATAAAGAAACAAGACCAGGAGACTTAGGCTGAGTATCAGTAAGATAGCTGCCACAGGCACCAAAGACTGTGACCAGACCATAAATTAAGCCACATGGATACTGACATTGTGACATGAATTATCTGAAAGCCCACAGGAACAGAAACATTTTCTAGGGAAAAGAGAAATCTACATTCAGAAAATAAATCACTAACTGGAAATTATTATTAAAATTATTCAGAAGTGCACAGTCCTCAAAGGGCACATGTAACTTTATGGATGTATCCTCTATTTGGGTTGGTCCTGTTTTACTGTCAATGCACTTAACTAAAGGGCAAACTATGGCCTGTTTTAGGCAACTAAACAAATTAGTGCCTTACTTTGTGCCACTGGCTTTAATCAATTTTGGAATGTTGTCCATTCTAACTTAGAACCTGTAAAAGTTCTGTTTACCCCATATTTCCTTGTAGGGTTGGTCCAGTAGGGTCCAGAAAGGATCCTCTGTCCCTCTTTAGAAGAGTCAAAGGTCAACTGGAAGCGCTGCTGAGTTCTTTTCTCTGCAATGTCCAACCCTAATACTGATGCTGCAGTTTTCTGCGTCTGGCTCTGAAGAGGAAGCAGAAGGGATTTTCCTGGGTAGACAAAGAAGTCCTCTAACTTCAGTGAGAGCCAGCTCTCAAAGATAACAAGAAAGTCTTTTGAGGTTATGACAGGATTTTAAGACAAAATGTATTCCATCAGTTGGCTTTAACCAATGAGTTTCAGGCAGGAACTTGAGATAATGACATGGAACTATGACTGACCTATCCATTAACACAGCATGTCATCACCAAATGGTATTATTTATGTTTTATGAGTCTGAATGTGTTTTGTATGTTACTGAGTGTTCTTCCATTAACTCTCAGTAAAAGGAACATGTTTGCATTTGGCAGCAGACTGCAGACTGTGTGAAAGCAGAAACTGGGAAAAGTGCAGCTGAGGGCTGCCATTCTCAGCAAGAGGCACTAACTCAATAGCAAATCCCTGCCTACGTCCTAGGATGGCATGGTAGAGTTTCAGAGGTCAGTGCTTTCATAAATACAAATTTGCTATTGCAAAAGGGCATGATCCACTTTATACACAGAGAGTTGCCAATAGTAATCAAAGCATTCTTTTTCTCTGAGTCATGTCAAAGTTGAGATCCAGGTATCTCAGGATCTACTGCCATGGTAATAACCAGACAAACATGGTTCTCTGGGTGGGTTATGGGCAGTGCTTGACCACAGATTTCAAAGAGCAAGTAACTGACTGAATCTTTACCACTCTGTTTTGAGTACAAGAACACATTGAGTTACTGTGAAGTTTTATCCTGAATCATTTTTTACAAATCTAGGAAACTAACAAGTGACAGACCAGGGGGTGTGCATCTCCTTTGCTATTTGGAGGACAAAGGAATGACCTTCTCAGGCTCACTACTTAGATAATACCAAAAAGAAAACTATACAGAAAGCCAAGGATATGCCACACATTTTGAATAACATCCTTGCATTGACAGAGTATCAAGTCTTTCAAACCATAAGCCCTAACCTAGCTTGGCTGATTTCTATTAAATTAGTCAGTGAACTGATATGCACAGTCAGGATTTGTCCGTATCATTATTTGTTCCAAAAATTCTATTAGAGTCCAAGTTAATTTAGTGTGTTTTTGGTTCTAGGTATCTCATAGATAAAACCTTTTTCTTCTTTTTTTTCCCCAAAAATGTGATTCTGCAGTTGCTGAAATTCACAGACTCTCCCAGAAGGGCATCTTTGCTTTTAACAGGAGAGATGGCTGACAGGCAAAAATTCACATTACTGTAGGTAAGGGAAATGGGGAATTTTCAGAAAATGGCAATTAACTCCTCAGGAATATCACAGTCTATCTGTTTGACCAGATAACAATGGATAAGCTGAGAAAAAGGCCTGTAAAAACTGCCTGAGCAAGAGGGAGGTGTAGAAACAGAACAGTGATGATAACAGTGCTGTTTATTGTTAGTATCTTTTGCTGCTTGCCTGTGTCTTTAATTAGAAGCAGCTACAATGCCTACATCTAGAACAGTGAAAAAGGTAACAGCAAATGCAACATCAACAGACATTTCAGGGAAAATCATAAAAGCATTGGAAAGAAAAATGGAAGCAGATGAACCACTGGAACAGAAAAGACCAAAATATGATGAAATTACACTTCAGAAACTAGAGGGAGACAGAAAAAAGAATGAGTTTACAGAAGTCAAACGTCTTCTCCTGTGGGAGATTGCTGGTCCTAAAAGAAGGAAAAAAAGAAACCAAACCATTAATTTGCTTCTCTTGGTAAATGTAATTGCTCCATTATAGCTTATAGAAAAAAGTCCCCCACAGAAACTAGAGGTAGGCAGATGAATCAACAGATAACTTTATCCTGAAGTTCCACTGGGAGTGTGCATAAACTGGCCACATTAAAAATGCTGGCATTAACCAAGATCCAGACCCTGTATTACTATTCAGACTTTGTACCAAAGCAGCCTGGCTTCTGAATTTCTCAGCAAGGTTCTATGTTTAACAACTTAAATCAAATAAACTTAAACTTTGTGTTTAGAGAGCAGCCAGTCCAAAATCCAGATCTGGATCTAATGCATGGAGAAATAATCTTGGAAATACCACCTCTTCTTCCAAGAATTTCCAACTGAATAGAATTCACAGAACCACAGAATGGGAAAGGTTGGAAGAGACCTCAGTTGGGTCATCTGGTGCAACATCCCTGCTCAAGCAGGGTGATCCTGGAGCACACTGCACTCAGACTCAGGATTCCATTTAGACTGTTCTTGAATATCTCCAGTGTGGAAGACTCCACAGCCTGTTCCAGTGCTCGGTTACCCGCACACCAAAGTTATTCCTCGTGTTCAGGTGGAACTTTTTATGCATCAGTTTCTGCCTGTTGCCTCTTGTCCTATTGCTGGGCACCACTGAGCAGAGCCTGGAACCTTCCTCTGGAACCTTCCTGTCACATACTGACAGACATTGATAATTTTCCCTCTCATTTGTCTCCTCTCAAGGCTGAGCAGGCCCCGTTCCCTCCCTCAGCCTTTCCTCATGAGAGAGATGCTCCAGCCCCTCAATCATCTTTGCTGCCCTCACTGGACCCACTCCAGGAGTTCCACATCCCTCTTGTCCTGAGGAGCCCAGAACTGGACACAGCACTCCAGCTGTGGCCTCTCCAGAGGGGCAGGATCATCTCCCTGGACCTGCTGGCAATGCTCTTCCTGATGCCCCCCAGGACACCACTGACCTTCCTGGCCCCCAGGGCACACTGCTGCCTCACAGACAACTTGTTATCCACAAGGAACCCCAGATCCTTCTCTGCAGAACTTCTTTTCAGCAGATCAGCCCCCAGACTGTACCAGTAAACTAAAGCTGCTTCTGTCTCTGCAGCAAAATAAATGAACTAACACATGGATGAAACTTCAGGTTCTCTGGATTTAAGTGCCCCTGTCCCTAAACCATTTGTACTCTCTGGCATCTGTGATCCTTTCAGCAGGGCATCCCCCCTTAGACCTTTGGACAGACTTCATACTCTGAGATCCTTCAGTCAGGGACCAAAGGTAATAGCAAGGTAAATTCTTCTGTTCCTCACTTTTAAATAGGAATGTATGCTAGTGATAAAAAGTACTGGAAAACCATCCATAATTCCACAGTGAAATTAACTGTGCACTTACAACCAAGTTGAAACCATTTCCAGCTATTTTATGCTATTCATTTAACTTCAAATATTTCAACTTTTAGATTTGTTATAAAGAGAAGGTACTAAAGCAAAGAGTTGCTAAGTAAAGTTTCCTCCAGTTTTCCACCCACCAGACAGTTATTATCCTTAATAATGCATATAGAGAAGAAAGCATTTCTCTTCCCACCATTTGATACAGGATGCATCTTTTGGACATTATAAGCTGTACCCTATTACAAACCTATCATGTTTGTACATACCAGCTTCCTCCCCCACCCTCCTGGGCAGTGCTTTAGAAATGGAACCAAATTAATTTTCAGGGAGCTTGCTGTAGTATTTTATTCTTGTGTTATCACGTCACAAACTCAGACCTATTTTAGCCGTCTATTAAATGCTTCTCTGCAGAAATTAAGTTACTTCAGTGAAAGAAAGGTGTAAGTAACAGGTACTATATTTCATCCTTACTCCTCGTTACACAGACTTCATTTGGGAATCATAACCTTGTTGCACAAGGCAAACAAGATGAATAAATAAGAATTCAAAGCAGTCCAACATTACAAGCCCCACAATATGAAGAGCCTCATCAGTTACAGTCAAACTACATTGTTATTGGCCAGTGGCAGCACAGCTCCATTCTCCTATCATGAGATTGCTGCAAGAGCATCCATAGTGTCTTTGTATCATGTCACAAGAACCTGTTTGGTGACTGTGCCAGAAGACTACAACTGATGTTGTCACACAAAGCTGTAATATCTTTAAGGGACAGTCCTGAGTCATTGTTGCTTGACAACATTACATTTCTGTCATAAAGGCAAATATCTCTGGGTGGCAGCACATGGGATCATTAATATCTGATATGTATCCAGATACTGCAGCATATGGGGAGAAATATCAAAAGCAAACAGGTTTCATTTAATCTGATTTTAGGTGCCTAAATTAGAAAGCTAATAACATCATCTCATCCAGAGACAGAAATACAAGCATTCAAAATATAATTTATAGTTACAGCTGAAGCAACATTGTCCTTAGTTGCCTCTTGAAAGAACCATTGCTACCACTAGGGAACCTGGAGAAACTAGTCTAAGATAAATATCCACATTTAGATGTTCAGTGTTTGAAACAGACTGGCTTGATTTAAATAATTGTTTGCATGATTATAATGTATAAGGCACAGAAAGATCCACCAAACTCAAACAAGTGAGTAAATCCTTGTATCTATAAGTTAAAATATCACAGTAAGTATCACAGTAAGGTATACTCAGTAAGTAATTAAAAACTTTAACACACAAATGCAAAAAAAAAAAAAAAAAAAAGAACATCCAGAGATAAGTCAGTGCTATATTTGTTGGTATAATGTTTCCTTCATTTCTTTCAAAATGCATTTTCAACAGTGTTGAGATGCACCTCACTAACCTCACTGAATGGTCAACAAGATTATCACCATTTTAGTCCTGCTGTTAAAAGGAACTGCATCATTTATATGTGTCTATAAAAGCTTATCAAACCAAGTTTTCAAATCAAATTGAGGAATTTCTTTGCAGTATTCTTTAAATACACTTTAAATACCTCTTTCCTTTGAACTGCAATTCAGAATTATCAAGATCTCACATAAGGCTACATGAAAAAGATCAACAGCAGGCAAACCAAGCCAAGTGCTTCCCCAGCTCTGCCAAGAATTAAACACAGAGCTCCATCAGCAGGAGGGCTTTCTTTGGTAACAAAATCTGTCTCAGCCTGTATGTAAAAGGTTTCCTAAGGCTGCAAATTAAAGCATAAAGACCACAAGAAAAGCCTCAAGACAAGAAGAGCTCCTATAGAAAAAATACTGTATAGAATTTCCAAAAATAAATAGGTGATAATTACTTCAGTAATAGCAACTATAGTCCCCCTTTTTAATGATTCTCCTTCCCTAGAGATCTCAGCATGTTTTATAATTTATATAAGCAGCAGTGTGCACTTCACTTAATATTGAAATCCAGCCATCTCTGAGCACAAATGAAAAAGAAAGTATTAAATTACATTTCATTATGAAAGGAAATAAAAAACTGTATTAATTTGAAATCACAAGGGAAGTTTCACAAGACATTTGTGAACACTCCTCCCTGGAAAACTGCCATTGAATATCTAACAAACTGAAATGGTCAAGACTTCTTGAAAAGGAAAATTTATCACTTCATCCCCTAAGCCGTGCCAGCACTGGTCTGAAACAAGCTGGAAAGGCAGTTCATAGTGACTGAAAGGGAGAAGCCCAAACTCTGTATGGGAGTGCTCTTAAGAGCAACTCTTAAAAGGTTTGAAAAATGCACAGGCACTCCTTGCCCTGGAAATGGATTTATTGGGAGCATGAAGCAGCCTGCTAGCTCTGTTCCATATATTGCATATATGCAAGCACAGGCTGACATATAGACCATACATCTGATTGATAATGTCATATTAGTCTGATTTGTCTAAGCACAGTATTGAAGACTAAGGTGCAGTATGATGAACAAAACTGTAGCAATACAACAGGTTTCTGAAGGAAATTAGTCTGATTTGACAAGAGTGTGCAACCCAAAGATAAGTATCTTTCCTACAGCAATTCTGCTTATTAATTAGTAGCAGTGAAGAAGGAGACTGAGCATTTTACTTCCTTCCCTTTTTATTAATATGCACAGTAAGTCAAAGCTTCCATCATACAAAGCAAGATGGAATACTGTTAGTCCTATCCCAAAGCAACATATGAACCTCCTGTGATGTAGCACATACAAACACTTCTAACTCCTTATGCTCAGCTTTTCCATCACCATCATTCACTCTCATCACTGAAAGCCACCAAGCGGGTGGTATTTCTCAAGTGCAGATCAAGTGTTGCCCTCAGAAAGTATCACAAAGTAAAACAAAAAAAATAAAAATTAAAAAAAGAAGGTAATCAGAATTAAAACAGAAATTTAATCTTGTTTTTCTTTTAAAATTATTCTTATGTTCTCACCAGACCAGAAACACTAGATTGGAAATTCTACATAGGCTGTCTCTTTGAAACTCCTGTCATCTTGGACATAACTAGATTTTACAGCTAAACAACCCCCATCACAAAGAGATTTTTAAAGAAACAAACAAAAACCAAAAAGAAACCACACAAACAAATGAACAAAAAATTCCCAAAACAAAACACAGAAAAAAAACAAAAAAGAAAAAACCAAAAACAAAGAGGCAAATAAACACATCAGAAACATACTTGGGCTCATTTCATATTATGGCCAAAAAAAAGGGCATCAGTCCCAGAGCTGATAATCTATAATACCACACCACAATTAAAACATGCTTCATTTACTTTAATTTAAAATAGCTAAAGCCAGCAAGACAGAATTGTCTTTTCATTTTAACCTGCTATGATGGCTCAACTGGCCTCTGATTACATCAAGCTTACAAGTCATCTGAACACATTAGTATGCACTATTTAATAACACTACAGTGATTAAGTGTCTAAAGTTATCTTAACCAGTTCAGTGAATATCTAATACAAAGTGAGATAAATTTACAGTGGAAGAGCAAGAGCTCTGATTATGGCGAGAGTATTACAGCCATTTATTTTAGTCATAATCTCCTGTCAAATTGATGCCCACAGATACTACAGAATTGTTTAACAATGAAAAGTGGCCATACTGCTGCATTCTCAGAAGTCTTGCCAGCACAAGGAATGGATCAAGGAGACTTAAACTGCTCATTAATGCTCATAAAGAGTGATCTTAAAAGGTGAAGTCCTGATATTGCACTGGAAGGAAGTTTTGCTGCAGAAAAGACACCAATTAGCACATTTTATTAACTTAAGAAACCTGGCAAGGAACAAAAGTCACAGCTTTTAGTAGCTCAAGAAGATCATGCTGAACATGAAAAAAAGTGTCCTCACCAGAGGGTAATGTAGCATTGGAAGACATAATCCAGAAAGATGGTGGAATCTCCAAGCTGCTTCCAGACAAAACTACAGCTGACCTAGTCTATCAGTAAGAACAATTGTACTCTCGGAGGGAGGCTGGGTAAGAACATGCTCAGAGACCCCTTCCAAACAACTTTTTCAAGATTCTGTGCTCTTGTGGTCAGATGCAAACCATGCCAAAACCTAACTGCAGCAGGAAATGGCAGCAAGAGCCCTAGTACAGCAGTAAGACCTTCCACCTGGACAACTCTCAGGTAAAGGCTCACAGAAGATCCTGTGCAGATGCTTTTATCAGCAACTGCAGTATTTTTCAAGACGCTGATTTTGACACTGCCTTGCACCTATCAAAAATATTTTAGCTGAATGACTGAAGCACACCAGCCACATCCTCATCTTTTCCCTGAGACACTTTGTTTAGCCTATCAAACATGCCTTTGCTGAAACAGGGAGATGTTCCACATGTTCAAGTTCCAGGGGAAGTCTGGCATACCAGGTTCCCCTCAGAGCAGCTGGTGCTGGCATGTAGCTGGTTACAAAAATGCATGAAGAATCTTAGCATAGCAATGGGAGTTCAGTAGAGGAAAAATGCTCTCTTCTTTTTCTGTTACAGTCTTCATGGTTTAACTTTGAAAAAATTCTCTGCTTCAAAAGCCTTTCATGCATATGAATGTGATTTTCAGCTTGTCTCTCAACTTCACTGTTACAAAGACTTGTTAGGGAAAAATAGTAACTGGAAGGACTGAGAATGAAATATACAAACTGACAAACGTTCCTTGTTGCACCTTTCACCCCCACTGGTACAAAACATGATTTTTCACATCACTTTAAAACTGTGTGCAATGGACACTCTTGTATATGCCAGTAAACATACTTGCATCTCAAGCTTTCTTGTAGTGACTGGTATGATTTGCTCTGCAGGATAAGCATAGTTTTAAACTGCTGGTACAGTTTCCAAGACGAATAGAAATCTTGGGAGGGGGAGAGAAAAAAAAGTGTGGGTGGTATGCAGGGGGTTGCGTTCAATAGCAAAATTTTTGCTCAATTTTTAACACCTCATATCCTTCTCATTTCAGCAGTAGAAGAGAAAATTAATAATAAATACACCTCTTGCTGTGACTAAAAATGTAGAAAATCTTTTAATCAAGCTAGCTGTCAGATATTGTATAACAAGCATTCAGAAATTCATAAATCTTCAAAATATTTATTCTGTAGTCCAGAAATGGAGTGGGCTAAAATTCAGAGTCCTGAATTCTTATGATTGGCTGCAAAATTTAAAAGAATTCCCTTTAGCCCATGTGAACCAAATTAAAAGGCAAGTTACTGAAATGACCAATAGATCATATCTGGCAATCATAGTAAAGTCTTGCTCCCAATTGAAGCATTTTATTCTTCCCCATAATGAAAAGAACCAGGTGAAACTAATAAATAAGGCATAACTAATAGGCATGAAATATGTACATGCTAAGACTGGGGCATCTGTTTGGAGTGGTTCATTCTCTAACATCTCTTTCCTTATTAGCCTTTTCTCCAGTTTGAGGGTTTAGTGTTTTCCTCTTACCTCACTAATCCTTCTCTCCTTGTTACTTCAGTTTCATCTTCCTCCCTCCAAATCATGGCTTTACATTTTACCTCACACTTTTCCTTAGAGATATTTATGATGTTCATTAGACAAAATCTTGACAAACTCACTCAAACCAGCATGCCCCAGCAAACCA
This sequence comes from Erithacus rubecula, assembly GCF_903797595.1. Classification (NCBI taxonomy): domain Eukaryota; kingdom Metazoa; phylum Chordata; class Aves; order Passeriformes; family Muscicapidae; genus Erithacus; species Erithacus rubecula. The sequence continues at coordinate 41,355,788 of NC_136688.1, read as the reverse complement.
CAGATAATAACAGGTTTCAATGCCTGCAGACTTCATCTAGCATAACTTCTTTCAATTTTAATACAGATTTCTAGGAATTATATCTAAGTATGCTTTACAACAAGAAATCTTAAAATATTAAAACATCAGAAATGAGAAGTCCACCACATTCCCTAGTAAACTGCTTGAAACAACCTTCACTTAAATACTGCCTCTTTTTTAGAGTAAACTCATCTATTTCATTGTGTTATTGCAATGAAGACTGAAAATTTTCCCTACTAAGGCATCATGTTCTCATCTGGAATTATCAGTATATATTAAGTCAACTTTGAGACTCCAGAGAAAGAAGAGAAATAATATCTATGTATTTATGTATCTATCTATATTTAATCCATCTCCAACTATTTTTATGCCATTCCCTGAAGTTCCACCAGTTTTGGAAAGAAAGTTCTAAACTAGACATAAGAATGTAGCACTCTTACCAGTATTTCACACAGAGGTAAAATTACATGTGTTTGTATACCTGCTATTCCAACTTTCAGTAGAGTCACAGTGTTCATAGCCGAAACTTTTTGAACATCACTTCAGTAAAAACCTGTATTGTAATAGGTACTCACTTTGATAATTACTGCTCTGATTTATTTCCTTTCAGGAGATTCTTTGAATAGGTATGGCCAGTATCCTCTACTCCTACACATACTATGTTTTATTTATCTGTAAAGAATGTGAAGATTTTAATAATTTAGATTACACTGCAATAATGCAGTATTATAATTACAGTATTATTTGCTATTAAATAATTTAAATAACATTTCAGAACACCGCCAAAATGCTGAATAATATAAAGCAAACAGGATTCCTGAGGTATCTTGTTAGAAAACAGACATCCTGTTTTCTTGCCAGTAGCAACTTTTTAGATCTGCCATGAAGCCAGATTTTAATCCATCTAATATATAACCTCTTAGAGCCAAGTTTCATTGGTTTCCCCCATCAAGATGTTAGAGTGATAAGACAAATGCCTTTGAAAAATTCAAGTACACTATATTCATTCTGCTGTCTTTATCAGACAGATCTATGATCTTGTCAAGTGATGACAGTTTTGTTTGACAGAACACGTTTCCATAAAACCATCTTGACTGACAATAATATGCTCTTCGTCTCTAACCTTTTTTAGATGGCATCCAAACTGTTCTGTTCTGTTGCCAAGACTTCTGTGAAAATTGCTATTCTGTTGAGTGGGGGATAGTCCCTTATAATTCTCCCAAGTATTTGTATTACCATCGCATTCCTGCATTGTTACAGAGCTTCTCCACTCTCCAACACTTTTTAATATTTAATTAATGGCTCAGAACGCAAATGCTACATTTATTTATCTAGTAGGATTTCAGAACTGCTGGCCATAGCATATTTACTTTTACCCAGTGCTCCCCATACTGCACTTTGACTATAATAAATAAACGTATACTATCTATCCTGGAAGGGTTGAAAAATAGAGCAGAAACAGCTGCTAAGTATTTCTAGAACTTCTGCATCACTATTTGTAATTTTTCTTTCAATATAGCAACAGATAACTCGACCCAATTTACATCTATCAACTGGAGGCTGATTCATAATATATCTTATTCATAATATACTTTCATAATATACCTTAGAAGTGCCATCTTACTACTGTTAGATTTTGGTACTCACTTTACCCCCTCATGTCTTGCTTTAATATAGGGACAAAGTACACATCAAGTTAGACAAAAATGTCCTTATATCAGTTTTACACTGAAATAACTGGGGGGAAGAAACAGTACAATAAGTTTGTTTAAGTAACAATGTACATGGAACAAAATATACTTCATTGAAAATAAGCAAAACTGCAAGCAAAGTTTAGATAACTGCGACTTCAATGCTTTTCACTTGACTTTGAATATTGGCAATTACTTTTTAATATTTTTGCAAGATACAGGGAAATACATAAACCTAGAAGACTCTTCATTGTTGTACAATGTAAAAATAGAACTGTTGCCTGTGAGAAACACAGCTGAAAAAAGTCACTTTTAAGAGAACCAGAAAATACTTCACCTTGGATACCAACACCCCTGACACACACTCTCCATCTCATGGTTTTGAAGCGCTATACAGGGAGTTGAGAGACAGAAAACTCTGCAACCCTGATCTCTCCCAACACAATCAGAAAACAAAAGCAGATTCTGAGCTGTAATTAAAAAATTACCATCAGAGCTGGACAGACACAGAGGTGTTCTGAGTCCTTCTCTTGATCAGATCATTGCCTAAGGGTTGGTGAGTTTCCAACAGAGTTTTTTATGCAGCAAAAGTTTATTCCATTCTGTTTCTCTGAGGAGTGGGAGGAGATGGCAGAGAGGCATCCATACCTCTCCCAATATGTTCTGTGCTGTTGTGCTTAGTTGCACATATGCCAGGGACATGAAGCATATGGCCTGGGGGCTGGCACTGTCCCGTTTAGCAGATGTCTTCAATACATTCTGCCACAAAAATCTTTTGGGGGACTGGTTGACTGCTTTTTATCAGACAATTCTCTCTCTCTAGCTGATAGAGTTATTCACCTTAACTGAAATCCCACTAAGCCCCTTTAGAGAAACTGTACAGCTTTTCATATCCAGCAACTAGAAAATAAGATTTTATTACTCTCTCAAATTAAGTCTGCACCTACCAGATAGATTAACTGCAAACTGACTACCAGATGCCACAGGAAGACACAAATCTTCCTAAAGTAGTTATGCTGCTTTTCTTTTTTGGACCAAGGAATCAGAGACAGGAATCAATTTTCAAAGGCAAGCACTCTTCCATCTGTGGCATTACTCCAAAGCAGCCAAGGATGAATACACCTGCAATTTTTGCAGGCCTGCCATGCCAGCAGGTAAAGAGGAAGACTCACACAGCTTACAAAAAAACTAAGAGAGCAAGTAGCAATTTGGAAATCAACTGTGAATTAATCTACTATGTTTGCAATTGTAAGGATTGACCAAATTTTTCAAATGGTGGACAACATTTAATCCTGTGGGCTGTTTACAAACTCTGCACAATTAATTTCCACTTTGGGTTTCTGCATTTGACAATCCCTTCCCTGTGGGGGTTCCAGTGTTTGGCACATCCGTCAAGACGATCGACAAAATAATCCTGATAGAAATTATTCCTTTTTCCCTTTGTAGAGGACACACTGGAGAGTGGAATAATGGCTGGATGGGAGAAGAAAATGCTATTGCACAATATCAATGCCCTATACCAAATCACATGACAAAACTATAAAGTCAAAGCATCAAAGGCAATTAGCTCCTCATCAGTGAGCTCAAAGGCAGAAGAGCACCCAAAACTGACTTAATTTCTACTTTTTTACTTTAGCTCTTATAAAGGCTGTATAGTTTCACTAAATTATTTTAGTTGAGCTCAACACCTGTATCATCCTAAAACTTCGACATCCTCACAAATTAGAAGGGAAAGAATAGCACACTTTGTGATCCCTCATGAAAGTACTTTACAGAATAAGACCCAAGAGAACCCAGAAGAATTGCCCTTAAGTGTCTCAAACTTGGAAACTGATGCTCCACATTGAGCATCCTTTTCCCCCCAACCAGTGGTAGAGCATTTCTGTTCCCTCACTGGTGATATGAACATGCCAGGCTTCTACCAGGTAATTTTTCTGATAACCACACAAACAACTCACACAAGAGACCTCTTTATTGATTCCCTTATCAATGTGGTCAAATACCCTGACTAAAAAAGAGATTAGATTGCCTCAATGAAGTCCATTATTCAGTGGAGAATGGGAAGGCTTTTATAAATGACTCAACAACATAAATACTATATTTTCAATCAAATTAAAGAAAATCTGTAGTATTTCCCCTCCATCCCCTTCTGTGACCCCCTAGGGCCAGATTCCTTGTGTCTAAATCACAGATTAATCCATCTTTTGAGAACAATAACAAGCTTAGCTCCTCAGTGTTTTCACTAAGCAGTTGTAAATACCCCGATAGAAAAACTTCTCCCCTCTTTGGGAGGCTATTCCCTAACCTAATACATTTCACCATCCACTTGGGATTCAGTACTCCACAGATCACAAATTCTGAACAGATTAAGGAAAAAGTGTCTAATTCTCCTGACAAATTTCAGCCCATGTAACCTTTATGAATTTTCCTGTATCCTTCTCTGAGAAGGTAACCACCTAATTTCTGAGACTTTGACTAGTGTGTTACCATTTTGAAAGAGCACAAGAAGCTCTTATAAAAAGAAGCATATACAAAGAGATTTAAATTAACAGAGCTATTTTTGTCAATTGCTGCCTAATCCTTTTCATTGGCCCCTACCTTGCAAAGCACTTACAAGCATTCTTCCCCAACTAAATGCCCCAAAGTCCCAATGAATAAAATGTTTCATGTTTTCCATTCAATACACAGACAAGACTACTACACATAGCTGAACTATTTCAATCTAGTATGAGGGCAACCTGTGTGCACAAACCACTCAGACATCTGCTGATGACTAGACTAAGCATGAAGAATTTATACAAGTTTTACATGACTGCCATAACCTGTTCAAATTGAGGAGTGTAAGTGTCCATGTAGCTGTTGCTATCTACATAAACCCTTACTCCCCTGCAGCTCATGGGGCTGTTGGATCCATGACATGATCACAATCTTTGCTTGGATGTTAGATCTATGATATGATCAATCTGTGAACAGTCTTCTCTTCTGACTGTTCAGCTTTTCATCTGTGCAAAACCGTAATAACTCCACAATTTGACAATGGTAGTGCAGAGTGATTGCTTCAGGTGACCTCAGCAATGCCACATTTTCAGAAACTAGAAGCTACTTTAAACATTTCTATCCACAGTCTTATGATTAGTCTGTTAAACTGTCTATTCAGATAAAAAGCAAAAATTAAATAAACTACTGCCTTGACCAGGATTATTGAAGAAAAAAAAAAGAGCATAGAAAAAGTGATTTTCTTCATTCAACTCTTCCAGAAAGGTAAAAGGCATTTTCAATTACACTAAAAAGAAAAAAGTACCATCTCTGTAATGCATGGGTAGCTTGACGCAAACCAAGAGAAGGAAAAGGAAAGCAAAAGAATGTCAAGCACTGCCCATTTGTCTATTTTCTGTGGAGAGAAAGATGCATGCTGCTGGTAAACATAATAGCATGTGAATGGAAGTGAGGCAGTGGCACAGCACCAAACTGGTTTGTTTTATTTGAAAAAGCACTGAACACTGATGTATGAGATCATTTACTAGAGAAGCTGGGATAGCAACTCACAATAAACAATTTAAACTCTAAATGTAGCTCTTTTACTATTCAAACTGTCCACAAAGACCAAGCTATTTTATAGATGTTTGCTGTTTTTTCTTCTTCAGACAAGTATTTCCTTCTAGTTTATGCCAATGCAAGTCCTGGTTTAAGGATTCAGCACTCATAATGACAGCACTGTGACTGCTCAGGCAAGTCAGCTGGCATTTCTATTGCTCCAGTTTAGCTGCATATGCCAAATTCCTTTATACAGAACTAAAACTTCCCAAAGTTGCATCTCAGCATCTACATGTCTAGGGTTATTCGTCCCAAGGTTAGCATAAAAAAACCCTGCTCTTTCTGTACACTTCACAATGGATGTGAAGAAATGTCACCATAGGATTTTATTGCAAGGTTAGTAATTTTTTTTACTTACTTCTGCAGCTCTGCTTTAAAGCACACAGAGAAAACGAGAATTTAGTAGACAGTCTGAGAGACAAGACAGGTAGAATTAGTCCTTCTTGTTATATCTGCTCTGTCCCTTTCCTCCATCCTTTGAAATTCAATTTCTTGTTTGCTGATATAGCATCTCATAAAAGCTTAACCAGAATACACATAAAACATTTCTCTGTAAATCTGAGATTTATCTTTCAGAAGACAGGTGTAAGTGCAAGAGAATCTTACAGCTACTTTTCTAAATGCAACTTGATTACAGACCTCATACAGCTCCCAGAATTACAGCATGCTGATATCACATATCAGGCAGGTAACTTTATATACATTCACTGTAGTTCACAGGCACACTCTTTTTATTCATAATAAGCTGCAGCTGTTGGAGTACTTACATTTCAAAAAATAAAACCATTTAGGACTGTGCTCTGGGATTTTAGGAAACTGATGGAAAAGAAATGGGTTTTTCCCCACAATGAATCTCAATGGAAATACATCCAATTCCCATGAAGACTGTGATTCTTTGGGATAGTACAATTCTATATATATTAAAAGTCAATTTTAGGCACAATGCTCCCTAATAAAACTGGACATACTGCTTTATTATATCATACTTCTCTGCTTTCTGTAAGACATACAAAACTGAAGGGACAAAATACAAAATAAGGTTTAAATGCTATTGAAATCCTAGGTACTGAAACAGAAAAAAAAATCCGTAATATGGCACTGGAGAATAGATGAGATAAAAGGTACATCAAGTAGAAGATTAAAAGAAGACATCTGGAAGAGTTCAAGAAGGATTGTGCTATCTCAGAATTAGAAGGTTATCAGTCATTAGACACCATGTATTCCCTGACCTAGACGGGAAAAAAAATCAGAGAGCACTGTACTGTGCACTTGCTTCTGGTCTAATAAACTTTTCCTCATAATGAGCTTCTTTTCATAAAATCTGACCCAGTAAAGCATTCACCACACTTTGGTTTTAGGTACAAGTGACACTATGCATTTCTAGGACACTATTCACATCATCTAAGAATTCACTGAGTTCAAAGTTTGCTTCAGAACAACAAGATAATTAAGTTTTTGTAGGATTAAACCCATTACTAAACCTCTAAGGCACATGATTTCACTGGCACAGTGATAACCATCACATTGCTCTCTAACATGATGCTTTTTTTCCTGGAAAACCTGTCTCATTTCATTTTAAACTAAGATTTTTAGCAGTCCAAATATTAAGTAAATAATTACTTGTAATTCACATAAACAGAATCAAAATGTCTGTTTATTTATTTATTTCTTGTTCAAAAAATAAACACATTAGCAAGAAGGGAGAAAAATGTTTGACTGCAACACCTACTTTTCTAAAGCAATAATGAGATTTTTAATGCATGAGAGGTTTTAGAATAATTATATTTCCAAGAGATTACTCAAGGATTACAAGTCTCTTTCAAATACACTAATTTTAACCTAATCAATATTTCTAATTTTACAGATGGGGTAATTGACATAACTGACAGTTTCAAACTAGGTCTCCTGTATCCAAATTACTGTATTTACATAAGGAACTGAAGGAATGCAGGATCTTTGAATGTCAAGACAATTTTTTAGGAACCTATGCATTGACTAAGCTAAGAATTACAGGAGTTAACTTCTAGGAATTGTCAATATGATGAGACCATGGATATCACTAGGAAGAAATGGTTATCTGTTCAGTAGTTTGACTAGTGTCTTATTATAAAGTTAATAGCTTGGTGGTCTGCAGGTCCAACTGAAAGGAGGGCTCTGATCCAAAGAAATTCCTCATTAGCTCATAATACAGAGCCCTGAACACAGCTGTTGTGCATATGAGTAGTTAGCCACACCACAGAAGAAAAGCCACTCTCCATCCAAGCACGAGTCAAGGCTCAGTTCATTGACAAATCCTGGACCCTAATTGTTTCTCCATGAACTTTGGGGAAATCTGAGTTTAAAGCAAGGAACCAGCAGGCTACACTGCTTTTCAGTCACAAATTTTGAGCATGGTAAAGGAAACAAACTCAATCAATTCTAGTCTGTTACCTCCAGAAAGGTGTAGGACATGTTTGCAAAGCAGCAGCTGCAGCCACTTAACCATACAGCCTTAAATATCTAGGGCTGTCTCCAACTGAAATATATAATTAAATACTCATTTGATTTATATTATTGAAATTTTTTGAAATATATGATTGTAACACTCATGCACAATGAAACTCTGACCTTCGAACTGCTCCTCCTCCTGAGTCACTAAGGAGATACTGGAGATATTGTTCCACATAATAAAAAAATCCTAGGAAAACACTTATAAAATAACAATGCTATCCTGATAAAAATTGTATTTGTTCTCTTTAAAGTCTCAGTGTCTTTTGCCAATCCTCCCCACTAACAAGTCTTTATCAGCAAGTACAGGATACATTAAATGGTGACCTATTTCTGCCCTCACAATGAGCAAAAAGAAACAAAGACATAAAATTTGGAACAAAAACAAACATTAATCATTACAAAACTGGAACTGGATGCACTTGTAGTATCAAGCTTCAGCTATCTCTCTAGCAATACTGAAAGACTTGTTTTAAATTAGAGAGAAATAGTTAGCAACAGTTATCTGGAATGTGTTATATAAAAATTACACCATTCATCTTTCAGTCTCAAATCAGAAAAGTGTGCTTTTTCAAAATGCAATTCTTTTGAGTTATAAATTGCTTAAAATTCCAAAGTGAAAACAAATTTACCTAGTCAGTCCCATTTAGATAAAACATAGAAACAAAAAAAATCTAAAAACTAAAAAAACAAAAAAAAAAAAACCAAAAAACAAACAAACAAAAAACCCTCACAAGCTAAGAAACACCAAAGTAAAAGCAGAAGTAAAAAGAAAAGGATAGAGACATAAACCATTCCTCATGCTTTTGGATATATATACTTCATAAAATTAGAGATTAAAATGTCTTAGTCTCTGAACACTTGTTTCCTTGAAGAAATGAAGAAATCAGTAATTATTCTACAACTTGGTGACGCAGATTATGAACAATGATGCCACTCGTTATTTATTGTACTGAAGTCAATTTTGCCTTGCATTTGCTTTCTTTGTAGTGCTTACCCAGATATTTAAATAGCTTTATTATTAAAATATCAGAATATCACTCCACAAGCAAGTTCTTGTTCAGCAGAGAAGGGATGCATTGCTAATGCCATTTCACAGTTGAGCTATGTAAGTCTTGAGAGATTAGAGCAAGACTTCTCCAAAAGTGGACTCTGAACCCGACAAGCTTTGCCTGTTATTTTCACAGAATGACAGAATGGGGTTGAAAGGGATCTTTGGAAGGCGTAATTAGAAATCACAAATGATGATTTGTTCCCTTTCTGTAGTACTGAACAGAATCACAAAATTGTTCGTTTTGCAAGGGACCTCTGGAGATCATCTAGCCCTATCCACCTGCCAAGGCAGGGTCACCTGTCACAGGTGACACAGAAACTTGTCCAGGTGGGTTTGGGTATCTCCAGAGAGGGAAACTTGCCAACAGCCCTTGCTAAAGCAGGCTCACCCAAAGCAGGCTGCCAGGATCGCATCCAGGCGGCCTCTGAGTAGGAGACTCCGCAGCCTCCCTGGCCAGCCTGCTCCAGAGCTCAGCCACCCTACCACCAAGGACCTTTTCCTGGAGGTGGGACGGAGTTTCCAGTGTTCCAGCGGTGCTTGCTGCCCTTGTCGCCGGGCACCGTCCCTTGGCACGGGCGGCAGCAGCGGCCCCGCCGCAGCGCGCAGCGCACAGCGCTCCGCCCCTTGGAGCCGCAGCAGCGTTCAAGGTGTTTTTCAGACACTCAAAAGGAGATGCATTTGGTAAGTGTAAGGGCGGGGAAGCCCCTGAGTTTACGTGCAGAGCCTTTCTTTCTTTCTCTCTGCCACAGCCCCCGATCCGCGCATCCCGCACCGCGCCCCGGGCAGCCTCACACGGCCCCAGCCTGGCGCCGCAGCGACACCTGGCGGCTCCGGCGGGCACCGCGGGCGGGGAGCCCGCGCTACGGGCCACGGTCACGAATACACCCAAACAAGCATACCAAACAAACATACCCAACAAACATACCCAAACAAACATACCCAACAAACGTACCCAAAAAACATACCCAACAAACTTACCCACACAAACACACGCAAACAAACGTACCCAAACAAACACACGCAAACAAACGTACCCAAACAAACGCACATTGCAGGCACGCCTAGCTATGGAACAACATCGATATGCGCACATCTAATATACCTATATGGTACTACAACAACCTTAAAATACTTTGTATTGTGTTTATATATTTATAAATATTTTGTATTTGTGCTTGTAGCGTCCAACTGCCGCCACTTTCAGAAGTCTGGAGGTATCTGAGTTAGTACCCAGCAGTACTAACTGGGGAACAATGCTAAATTGCTAAACCAAATGTGACATGTATAGCAGCAGCACTAGTACAGACAGCTTTCTGCTCAAAAGTACTCTTAAGCCAGAACTTCTCCTGCACAACAAAAGGATAGTTGGATCTCTAATCTAGTCAGTTTATAGCCGAGGATACTGAAGTTGGCAATGTGAACACTGAATTCCATCAAAGCTGTTTGTGTGCTGTGGCTTAGAGATCAGTTAAGCAGAAAAAAATCCAAGATCACAACAGAAGTATGCTGGTCACCAGTATCCTGAGGGTAGGTTAAGAAGTCAAAACAGACTGATATGCCAAACATTTAAAACTCACAATTACACCAGAAGAAAAAAAAAATCAACCTTAAGTGTAGTTTGTTCTCCTTCCCAATGTGACAACCATCTATCCTTCCATGGTGTGAACTGATGGATGCTTACCCTCAGCAATCCACTGGGAAGCTCAGACTCCTAATGCAGTAGATGAATAACCTGCCTTAAATCACATCTGACTGGCAATGCCTTAACCTGAGCACTGTAATTCTGAAGCCATCTGTGACACCTGTGTCCTTTAACAAGGTACAAAATTTACAAGACACATAGCAATAAGAAAAATTAATTCCAATTTATTTCCCAGTCATTCTTACAGAATTTCCTTACATTCTTACAGCCATTCTTACAGCCATCTCACTTTGTAGCCCATAAACAGAAGTAGCTGAAGCTTTAGAGGAAGCTTTTTCAACAAAGCAAATATTTTCAAAATAAAATATGTTTGATACTTTTCAATTTTTCTCTCTTGCTGACATCTATTCTGAATATTCTAATATCAACTATTAGGTTATTTTACAGGTAAATTATTTCTACATACATGTTTCTAAATATATGCAATTAATAATTTTTACCATTCTCTGTTCCCAAATAACCTAAAAAAAAATTTCCAAAGCGTGTTCATTATTTACAACTGTTTGTTGAATCATTTTTCTGAATAAATTACACACTGCATTAATGCCAAGATTGTTTCTTTATGATTGATAGTTTAAAACTTGTGATTGTTTACTGTTTTTTCCACCTGAATGACTCAAATTTTCTAAGCAAACCACTACAAATACTAAGTACCCATATTTAAGAGCCAGCTCTGAAAAGGCCCAAGAAATAACAGTGTTGGCATACTGTAAACAAAATTAGATATCTGAAAGTTCATAGAAAATAGGGGATAGTTAATACAGCAAAATATGATGTTTTCAGAGATGCACTTTTTGTCATCTGACATTGTGTGCCTCCCAGAATTACAGCTCTGGAGATGTTTCCTAGTTAATACCCAGCCCTATTACTGTAATAAATATCCTGCTCCTTGCCTGATCACTGAGCAGATCTTCGGCTTTGGTCTTGAGCCTGCACTCTGCACAAAAACTTTCAAGAAAAGGGCTCAAAAGCTGGGAAGAAAAACATCAAAACTAGGTCCCACTTATCCTTGAACCAATTCCATGCTATATTTGCTATCTTGTCCTATTTTCCTTTGAAAGCTTTCAGCCCCGTTGAGGTTTTCTTACTTTTAAGTAATTCAGGCTACTTGAGAAATGGCCACAAAAATAACTGACACTGCTAAATCCATAACTGCAACTGAAGTGCAACATATATGAAAATTTTAGCTTGCAGGCAGCATTAGGTTTAATTTCATCTGCACTGCAACTCATAAGACACTTCTCTGAAAACCATGTGAAAAATACACTAATACACAAAAATCCACATGTATGTGCATGCTTCAACTTGTTTATCAACAGCCTGGACAAAGAGATAGAATGCACCCTCAGCAAGTGAGGAGTGGCTGATCCACCTAAAGTCTGTGCTGCCATTCAGTGGAACCTTGAAAGGCTGGAGAATTGGGTGGAAAGAAACCTGATGACATTCAAGAAGGCAAAGGGCAGGGTCTTGCTTTAGGGAAGGAAGAACCCCAAACACCAGCACAATCTGGGAGCTGTCATACTGGAGAGCAGCTCTGTTGGGAAGGACCTGGGAGTCCTGGGGATTGACAAGCTAGCCATGTGCTGGTCATTGCAGCCAGAAGGGCCAATGACACCCTGAAACGGGGCAGAGTGTGGCCAGCAGTGAAGGGAGCTGGTCCTCCCCTTCTACTCAGCCATGGTGAGACCACATCCTGCATGCCATGTGCACTTCTGGGCTCCTCACACAGCAAAGACAAGGAGCTACTGGAGAGGGTCCAGCCAGGCCACAAAGATGGGGAGGGGTCTGGAGCATCTCTCTAATGAGGGGAGGGGAGGCAAGAGGGGAGGGGAGGGGAGGGGAGGGGAGGGGAGGGGAGGGGAGGGGAGGGGAGGGGAGGGGAGGGGAGGGGAGGGTAGGGGAGGGGAGGGGAGGGGAGGGGAGGGCAAGGGGGGTGGGGAAGGGGAAGGGGGGGGAGGGGAGGGGAGGGGAGGAGAGATCTCATCAATGCATATTAATATCTCAAACATGGGTGTCAAGAGAATGGTGCCAGACTCTTTTCAGTGCTGCAACAAGAAAAGGAGCCATTATCATAAACTAACACACAAGAAGTTCCACCTCAACATGAGGAAGTACTTCACAAGGAGTGTGGCAGAGCAATGGCAGGTTGCCCAGGGATGTTGTCAAGTTTCCCTCTCTGGAGATACCCAAAACCCATCTGGACATGTTCCTGTGTCACCTGTTCTAGGTGACCCTGCCTTGGCAGGTGGGTTGGGCTGGATGATCTCCAGAGGTCCCTTCCAAAACTAACAATTTTGTGATTCTCTTCAGTAGTACAGAAAGGGAACAGACCATCATTTGTGATTTTCAATTATAGACACTTAACAGTTAGACTGTTTCTTGTTTTCTTCATTTTGTCCAGTTTCTGAAAATTAGGGGCTAGAATACAATTCTACAGATTTTACACAGCCTTAAAACAAAAATCTTAATGTTTTTTAAATTATAAATACTGTTTTCACTTTACTTGAACATAGGTCAGCCTGATGTCACTATAGTTCAGCTCCAGAGTAGGTTAGCATTTGTTTTGCTGTAACACCTGCAAACTCATTTGTGCTTGCTATTCATTGTCATCTAAAGACAGGACCTCGAGCACACAGACAACTGGATAACATCATTTTTAGTGCAAGTACACCAACTGTTTTTGCTGGAGGGTTCCCACACTAGGCACAGAGCTGAAGCTCTCAGCACAATTTGTTCACAGAAGAAATCTATATTAGCAACTCAGTCATGCTTCTGGGACTCTAACATTACTCTAACATTATGGCAAGCATGTAATACTCAGGTTTTGTTAAATCCTATAGGAAATCTCATTGAAGATAACTGGAGCTCTTCCCTTGAGAAAATGAACAGGAAAAAAGCAAGTGATAGCAGTAATTCAATAACAGAGGTAAAACCAGAACCAATACAAAAAGCAGAATGATTCCAGGACTTTAAATAAACAAGAGTATTTTTCCTCTATGCTGCTGTAAGAGTACATTAACTGTAAGAGCATCTGGTTCATTAACCTCTCTAGTTAAGAACCATTCAGTGTAATAGAAGTAACAAGTAACAAGGAAAACAATAAAGCAATAAAGTAAATGAATACACAAACATTAATAAGCAGGTAATAAAGCAGACAAAGACCAGAACCTTTCAGTCACTTATTGATGGGCTGTTAGAAGGAACTTTAGACGTAGACAGGGGCAAGGGGAAGGGGGGACCAGAGGAGGGAACAGAGAAGAAATCAGTGAGCATGATGGCATATTTGATGGTCTTTGTGAGAGTGTACCAAAATCATGAAAAAATAAAAAGAACTTGTGGGGGTTACATAAAAATTATAGGTTATTGTAGGAAGTGAAAAATGTAAGGAAAGATAGAGAGATGGATGGATGGATGGATGGATGGATGGATGGATGGATGGATGGATGGATGGATGGATGGATGGATGGATGAATGGATGGATAGATATCAGAGGAACAAACATAGGATACTTGCCTGAGCCACATGATCAATACAGCCTATCCTTTCTTCTTAATAAATTCTATTACTGACTTTGCCTTTGTAACTTCACTCTTATCCTACATGAGTGCTACAATGTCCAGTTCCCAGCAGCTGGAGAACACACCACGGGTCACCAGTTTGTAGATCCAGGTGACAACAGAGGGACTAGAACACAACTGAGATCGAGTGCAAGCAACAGGGAAAGGATCATTGCTGACTGGGAATAGGGTGTGTATTGGTGGGGTCTAAATGTCAGCAACTGAAGCAGGGACTGTGGTTCACAGGGCCCATATGTTTAAGTGCCAGCAAGCTGGAGACACCAGACTGTTTGTATTTCCCTACAGAATTTACCTGTGCATACACCTGTGTGCATTCACATCCACGTGTACACATACATATACTTTGCTAGCCAATATTAAGCTGGAATAGCAATGAAATAGAAGATCTGTATCTGGAAAGACTCCAGCTCTGAGTCAGCACCTATGTAAAGGACACAGTGTGTGCATGGATATTGGATCACTACCCAGGGGGAGATCTAATATCTGAGCCAGCATGCTTGTGAGAACAATGCATGAGTGTGCACTGAAGAACAATCCATCTGTGCTGTACTGAAGATCAAGCCAGACTCTCCTGGTAAGCAGGGAGAGGGGCATGGATATTAGAGCCCACACTGATATTACAGAGATCTCTGAGTGCTGGTATATTTGGGAAACTAGAAAGAAAGGGCTGATGTTTTCACTAATGAGCTTCAACCCTTACCCTCTAGAGAGGAGAAACAGGCCTGAGATATCTTCTGGTAGTTCACAGTGTTGCCTACCCTCTTCAATTTGTTACTGGCCTAGATTGGGTTACAGCTCTTTAAGCTACATCCTTCTTGTCCATCTTGACTGGAGTCTTCACAAAAGCCTTGGCAACAACTCTTTTCTAACATATACTGGAAGACTCTTCTTTCTTCTCTTCATTACTGCTCCTCTCTCCCTCATTCCCTGTGACTGGACACTTGATTTTAAAGACCAGGTGATATCAACCATGGCAATTTTCACCTTTACTCCCTTAGGTTGCTTAAATAACACCTGTGTTGTGTCTCTTACTTGGCATATAGGCCTTGCTAGAATTATAACTCTCCAACTGCCATGAACACTGGATATATACCACTAATTGTTTTATCAGAAATTAGTGTGCAATAGGTTTAAAAAAACATAGTAAAATATTTTTTTTAAAAAATTAAAAGCTATGAAAATTAGTCTGCCTAAAACTATATATTTTGTACACTGATATAAAAAATAAAGGAATTATATGCCTTTTTGCCAGAAAAATCTGTTACAAAGCCAATGTATTTTGGCACAGAAATCTTCCCTGAGAGGTGTCTGAAGCTTTCTCCTTTTAATTTTTCTAAAGCAAGCTGAAAAAACTTTATGAGAACATTGTGCAAGGAGAACTCTTGGGAAATTTCACTTCAAAATCTACCAAGCTTCATACATCTTCCCCATGTGCAGTTTTTCATTAAAAAAAAAAAAGAAAGTTTCTACAATCAAAGTAAAAAGTAATGTTAGTACAACAAAGATAGTTGTATGATCAAATTACAGAGACAGGAAACAAGAAAGAGAGTATGAGAAATAACCATAAAGAATACATATTAAAGTATTTCCAACTTTACTCCTTCACTTTCATTCTCCTAACTAGAAAACATCCAGTACTACATCATGACACACAAGCTAGGCAGTACTTAACAAGTAAAATTAAAAAATCTCTTGAAAATTTAGGTCAGATAATAGTTTGAGAAAACATACCTAAGAGTACCTAAAACAAAAAGGATACAATCTGGGCCCTTACCATTTGTCTGGTCACTTGGACTGCTGCATAAAAGACCATAACATTTTGGCACAGAACAGAGAGGAAGAATACTGCAAAAATACCTAAGATTCCATTCAAAGTTTCAGAGAAGAAAATGTAAAATGCATTAAGAAAATTAATGGGAATTTTACGGCTGCTGCACACATAAGTGGAAAGGCAGCAATAAATTTACCACACCCTTAGAGAACAGAATATACTAAATTAATTGGAACTAACTCAGTTGGCAATATTATCTAATTTTTTTGTTTGTTTGGAAGGTTATTAATTAATTCAGAAAAAAAAAATCTGTTTCCCCCATTGCATTTTTCCTCTTGTTCCTCCAGTTCCCTTAACCCCACATACAGAGCTTTAGATGTAGAATAAATTTGGTTAGAAGTGACATCCAGAGGTCATCTAGTTCAACCTCTGCTTGCAGGAAGGCTGACTGGGTCAAGTTGAGAAGAGATTTGTTCAGTGAAGTCTGGAAAAACTCATGGCCTGGGAGTCCATAAGGGCTCTGGGCAGCTATGATGGGTTGACCCTGGCTCATCACCAGGTGGCCACCAAAGCCATTCAATCATTTCCCTCCTCAGCTGCACAGAGGAGAGAAAATATAAGAAAAGGGCTGAGGGTCAAGATGAGGACATAGAGAGACCACTCACCAATTACTGTCAGAGCAAAACAGACTTGACTTGGGAAAATTAATTATAAATCTAGAGTAGGGTAATGTGAAGTAAAACCAAATCTTAAAGACACACTAAAGACCATTGCAGCAGGACAGGTGCAGCAGGAGAAGGAAAGGCTGTTATAGTGAATTCACCACTTTCTGCTGTTCTTCCTCCTCACAGGAAGGACTTCACACTACTGCTGCTACAGCATGGGCTCCATCACATGGGAGACTGTCCTCCACACAATTCTTCAATGTGAATTCTTCAATTCTCCTTCCCATAAGCTGCAGTTCTTCACAAACTGCCCCAGTGTGGGTACCTCCCACAGAACAGCCTGCTCCAAGGTGGGCTCCTGTCTCCATAGGGCCACAGAAGCCTGCTCCAACATGGACTGACTTCCCATGGGGTCACAGACTCCTCCAGGCATCACGTGCTCTGGCGTGGGATCTCTGCTCCTCCACTGACCTCCATGGGCTGCAGGGACATGGCTGCCTCACTGTGGCTTTCACCACCCTTCATGGACTGCAGGAGAACTCACCTCCCACACCTGGAGCACATCTTCTCTTCTTTCTCTGCTGACCTTGGTGCTTGCAGAGCTGTTTCTCTCATATATTCTGTCTCACAGCCATTGCCACTGTGCAGTAACATTTCCCCCTTCCCTAGAGGTGCCACCATCAGTGATGGGCTCAGGCTTGGCCTTGACCAGTGACATGGAGCCAGCTGGCATTGGCTCTGTCAGACATGGGGGAAGCTTCTGGCAGCTTCTAGCCCCCACCATGGCTATCTGTCGTGGTATGATATTGGCCAAACGCCAGGCACTTGCAAAAGTCATTCATTCACCCTCTTCTGCTATACTTGAGGGAAAAAAAATAATGAAAGGCTCATGAGTTGAATAAGGACTGGGAGAATAAAAAACTCCAACGGCAAAACAGATTAAAATTTACAGGTATAAGGTAAATTTATTATTAACAGAGTCAGAGAATGATAATGAGAAGTAAAATAAGCCTTTAAAACATTTTTTCCCTCCTCAGTCCCTTCCTCTTTCTTCTCGACAGTGCAGAGAGACAGGGCATGAGGGTTTTGATCAGTCCATCACATATTCTTCTGTTCACTCAGGGTAAGGAATCTCTTTTCTGTTATGCCGTGGGGTCCCTCCCATGGATAAAAGTCATCCCAAAACTGTTGTGGCATGGGTCACATTCACAGGGTGCAGTCCTCAAAGGACAGGCTGTAGTTTGGAAGCCCTGTCTATGTCTGGAAGCAGGAGCCCTCTGTCCCTGTTTTGGTCTTCCACTGGATCAGAGCTTTCTCTGACATCCACTCACTCTGGACATGATACAACTTTTCCCATGGGCTGCGAATGGATCTCTGCATCCTCCATGGACTTGACACATTACAGATGAACAGTTTGTTTTACCATAGTCCTCTCCACGGCTTGCAGAGAAATCTCAGCTCCGATGCTTGAAGCACCTCTTCTCCCTCTTTGTATACAGTGACCTTGGTGTTGCCATGTTATTTTCCTTGACATCCCCACTTCTTCCTCTTCTCTGACTACAAGAACTACTGCTCGTAGGTGCCATTGTTGACAATAAAAGATTCCTGCAGGCTCCCGCAGCACGGAGAGGTCGATCTCACCCAGGTTCCACGTTGGAGAGCCGCTCGCCATGTTTCACTGCTGGCCATGCGGCCCCAGCGGCAGCCGCTGTGGCGCTGGCCCTGTTTAATGCTACCAAAAAAATCAGGGCAAATCAACACACTGCCCAAACCTGCCTACCCACCCCTGCCCTCATGCCCTCTGGGCAGGCCAGAGCCATCTCTGTTTAGCTGTGCTGTAACTAGAAAAAACTGGCTGGCACTCCAGTATTCTCCTACTGTTATTTCCATCCAAGGCGCTTACATGTTCTTTAGACACCTCCTGTCAGGAGCAGGGCAGGCATTCCATAGCCTGCAGACCGTGCCCTAGCAGGCAGAAAATCCCTCGGGCAGCCCTGGGTGGGGCTGCATTGCCACAGCTCCCGCCACTGTGTCCCTGCAGCGATCCCAGCGCCGTAAGGCTGAGGCGGCTCGACACTGCTGAGACAGTGCGGGGAAAACGCAATTTGCAATTCAGCACGGCACTGTAACAGTATCGTCCTGTAAAGCGGCGACATTCACCACCCAGCTATGTTTCGCAGTCCATTAAAGGTTGGGTTGCTGGTTCCCTTCCTCGTTTGCCTTTTAACTGACCCACAGAAAGATGCAATTCCTACGAGAACTGAAAAGTTGCGTCTCACAGCGCGAAACCCTTTTTTAGAACTGATGCCTTTCTGAAGATAAAGTTGCACTAAACTCTTTATGTTTCACATGCTCCATCTGTGCTGGTTTGTGCATACACTTAATTAACTGCTGCTTCCATACTCTTATTCAACGAAGCGCATCCCATTCCCCGGAATTCTGCGGTGTGGAATGGGCGGGGCTGCGGGCGATGACGCCACGCTCGCGCCCTGCGCCGTTCGGCGCGGGGAGTTGTGGGTGACGTAGTCTCTGCCCCGCCACGGGCCACCGGGGCACACGCTCCCAGGCTGCGCCGCGGCCCTCGCAAGGAACTGTGGGTGCTGTAGGAACGGCGCACGAGCCAATGGACGGGGCCGTTTCGGAAGGAACTGCTCGCGCAGGGGCCCTCGCTGAGATTAGTGCGGCGCTATTCGCTAACGGGAGGGCGTGACGGGCGAGCCGGGCCTCCGCCGAGCCAATCGGAGCGGGCCATGTAGAGCCAGCCGTTCCCCGGGGTTGCGTCTGCTGCTGCCACGGCCCGTAGTCGGCTGCCAGCTCGGCAGCTGATTGGTGGCGGCGGGGCGGTGGGCGGGGCGAGAGAGCCGGAGTCGGGGGCGCTCGGCGCGGCCCCTCAGAGCCCAGCGGGATGGGGCGGCGGGCGTGCTGGGTGGTCGCGGTGCTGTGCCTGGCCGTGCTCTCGGCCGGCGTGCTGCCCGCGGTCGGAGCGCTTCCTGCGGCCGGTGAGTACCGCGGCTCCACCTCCCTACGCCCCCCTGGGCCCGAGCGCTGCGGCGGCATTGCCCCCCAGGGCCTGCGGCGGGGGAACGGGGCGCAGAGGTGTCTGTGCGGGTCCTGTCGCCCGCACCGGGGCGCGGAGGCGGTGACAGCGGGGGAGGCGACCCGGTGCCCTCGCTGGGGCTTTGGGGTGCCTGCGGGCAGCACCGACCCCGCTGAGGCGGCGGCGCGGAGCTGCGGGAGCGGGGCTCCTGTCAGCTGCGTGCCGCGGCTGGCGGGACCCGGCTGGCTCAGCTTTGCTTCACCGGCGCCGCTCCGTAGGCCCGGTAGCGGTAGACGCATTGCTCAGTGCGGTGCCTGCCTTTAATCAGCTCGTTAGGAGCCCACCTTTTAGTGCTTGCACTGCTTAAAACCGAAGTGAGGCAGTTTCCCCCCGAGCCCCTGATAATGCTGATTTCAGCCTTAACAGAACGGTTTCCTCACCTCGATATGTAGGGAATATTTATACATCCTGGTTTATGTCCCCATGATACTTTTCCCCCCCATTTCTATTTTGTTGTTATGCAGCTCGGGTTTTGTCTGATTCCCATGTGTTGTCATCTACTTCCTTTTCTGGGGTTTCTGCCTCCCACACCCTGCTTTCCACCATGGGCTGATGGGGGGGATGTGCAGTGCATTTATTTATAAAGCCAGAAGCCACTATGTTAACAGCAGCCATATGCGGTGCTACTGGGGATTTGCTTTTACTCTATTTCAGGAAAGTAACGTTTTCTCCAGAGGTAAGTTGAGTAGTTTGGGGTTCATGTTTCTGTATGCAGTATGGAGTTAAAATTTAAAGTAATATTACTGGCCTTCGGATTATGTGAGCTTTGTAGGTCACTTGATAAGCCAGCAGGGTACTTTTGAAATTACGGAAAGGTTACACACAAGTTCTGTGAAACCAGAGAGATGTAGCCAGGTATTTGAACTATGTGCTTTCATTTTTAGTGCATATGAAGAGAAAAGCTAAGGTGAGATGAGGCTGTGAAAGCCACATTAACCATCTGTTGTGTGCATTAAAGTTAAGTGGTAAGGGCTGGTAAAGTGTGTACCAGTGGCTGTATTACCATGCAGTTCTTCTGTCTTGACCGTTTGTCCACTGTCACAGAGTTGTTTGTGAGCATGAAGTTCTGATAGTTTAATTCAGCCTGTGTTAACAACATGTTTAAATTCGATTTAACTAATACAACTAATAAGCCAAAGAAAGCACAGTACATTAATGTAGGCTTAAGAGATGTTCCCAAACTTAAATTGCTACTGTGAGGTCAAGCTGTTCATTGATAACCACAATTAATTAGGAGAGGGCGTTAAGAATCCATCTTTTGGCAGAAAGGTATGAGAGGAATTGCTCCAGTTTTTGACAGGAGTCATTCTAAAGTTGTCCTCACTGTGCTTTGATTTCCCACAGTAAAAATTTGACTTTCTGTAGGTAGAGACTGGTATGAGCCTTGGGACTGTGTATGTAATGCTTCCTTGAATGCTTATTTGTTTCTAATGTCTAAACTGGAAAGAGTCATCTGTGAGGAGTTTTCAGAAGAATGAGTAAGAATGGTGCAAGTCTTATATTTCCTAACTTTAGGAAGAGCTTTTAATGAGGACTGTTTTTTTGTAGTGAACATTTTAAATATAACTTGAGTATTTAAAATGTAAGTCTTTTGTCATAAACTTTGTTGAAATCAATTTATTGACAGCTTGAGTTGAATGCAGGAAAACTCAGGCCTAAGGAGAAAGTTTCTAAACATATGATATTGCTGCAGGTTGTGAAGGTGTTTAAAATTAGGACTGGGGAAAGATATTATGAAGCATTGGCAAAAGCAGCTGTAAAATGTTAAGTGTGTATGTTCTCCAGGCAAAACTGGCTTTCTGGTCATTGCAGCAGTGATGGCCTTCCCCTGCTCATCACTTATTAAGAACATTGAAAAAAATCGTTGTTTTTGTTTGGGTTTTTTTTTTTTTGTGATTGCCAGTATTATTCAATTTCTGGGATTTTTTCTTCTTGTTCACAGACTAAGAGGTAAAAATGTTCTCATTCTGCCTGAAGAGAGGAAGCAATGCTTTCTCTGACTCTCCTGTATTTTTCATGGCTAACTTCAGCAATGGGCAGATGTTTTTATACTGTCCCACTGACTGATGGGACGAATGAGCACACTCATGTACCTGTAGGGAACTTCAGTAACTATTCCTCCATAAGACCTCAGTGGTTTTCCCTAGCCTTTCTGTTTTTATTTACCTGATTGAAAAATATTCCCTAAACTATTTGCCTTGTTGCCTGGTTGGGAAACTTCTGGAGAGTAAGTTCTGTAACTAGTTAGCCAGCAATTGCAAGGATACTGGGAAAAAGATTTTTATGCAGGATGAGGGTTGACCTATATCTCAGTCTTCTAGTTGAACTAAAATGAATATGTTGCACAGATTGTAGCTGGGAACAATTCACTTGCTGCCAAGGATACTTTGGAACTATTCTTGCTGAATAGGTGCCACTTAAGGATTTTATTTAGCTCACTGCGTGTTTTAAAGCTTCATATAATGAGAATAGCATCTATGCTATTGAATCTGTTTCTGTACTGAATATATCGGATGAAAATTTGATGAGAAGTAGTCTGAGGTAATTTTTTTAAGACTTCCTTTTTTCATGAAAGAAGTGGATAAACAGAGTTTACGTTCTATTTCAATGTCTATCTAGTTGCACAAAAACATTGAAAGAAATTGCCAAAAATATGGATGCTCTAAAGCAGTCACTGCCAAAAAGATTTTTGAGCATGGATTTTACATGTATTTTTTTTAAGTTAAACATTGATGTACTCTTGTCCTAACGTATTATGTACCTTGTATAACATGCACAAAAACACACAAACCAAAAAAGAATGAAAGAATGGTGGAATTACCATGGTATTAAGAAAAGTTTTATGTATTAAGAGTCCAAAAGTATGTCATTCCTGCAGCCCTGGTGGATTGGCTGGCATGCTCCCTGAGGTGTGCACACTCCAAATGGGAGATCCCTGCTCTTAACAGAATCCCACTAGTTGCTTTGTTGTCATTGCATTTGAGGCTTGAAGAACTTGGCAAAAACTGGAAGGAAACTGACAACAGTAATCAGTTAGGGATTCATCAGAGCTGTGGGAGACTGCTTTGCTTACTCAATTTTTGGCTACTTCCTGAATGTGAGTGACCTTTTAATATTGAAAGTAGTGGTATTTCTTGTCTGTTAGTAGCAGCTTTATGGGGTGTCAGTTGATCTGTTCTTCTAATACAGCAAAACTTTGGAACTGTTGACCTCCCTCAGTCTAATGACATTATTGCTGAATCACAATGCATGTCTCTTCTGATTTCTACCCTTCTCTCCTTAGTGCTCTCTTGAAAACAGTGATTCTCATAAAATGGTAGGACCTTTATTCAGCATATGGTAGGATCTTTTTCTCTAGCATAGGCTGCCAGAGTACTTTTGCTATATTTACATAGCATGCTTGAACACTGGCTTTTCTAATTGAGGAAAAATGAATACTTTTTAAAGCTGATTTTAATTATATATTAACTGGTCGATGGTTGAAAAAATATTTTGGTTCTGTGAAGTGCTTTAGTGCTTTGAAGCCCTATCTGGGTATGAGAGCACCCAGCAATGTCTGCAGCTCAGCACCATTTGTAGGTGAAGCATTCTGTGTGACGTTGTCAGCTGCCCACTTTAGCCACAGGTATTTTTGTCTACCTTTTCCTTTCAGTAAATCATTGCACTCCCTAGCTTGTTTAACAAATTGTGAGATTAATTTCCACTTGGCTTTTTTAGAGGACCTTTTATAGGATTGGACAGCCTTGGTAACAGATCCAATTTAAAAAAAACCCACAGAGTTACTTTTTTAAATTGAAGTGTGGAAAAGTAAGCTAAACTATCAGCTTTAATCTGTCTCTGAAGCAGGTGCATAAACATAACATCTGTGACTGTTCAGTAGCTCAGCCTTGACTAATAATCTGTTCCTAGGTCCATCTGTGACCTTTCATAGACCTTTCATTAGCACTTTCAGAATAGTTTTTAACTGTTTCATAGGAGTAAACACACACTTCTGTAAGTAGTGGGTGCATATTAGTCAGCACTTCCATGAAACAAGGCTGTAAATGATCTCTCCTTTAGTCATGCTATTCATTATCTCTGCAACCTCATCTGCCTAACTTAGAAAGAAGTCTTAAAGCTAAGAAAAGTTAAATCAATATTTTCGTTTTGCTTTAATGCCTTTTGAAGCCACTGTTTGAAAACAATCGGTCAAGTCAGCTTCTCAGTAACAAAGCTGGTTTCTTGAGAGAAAATTTAAATGATGCAATAGAAAGGAAATAGGTTTATTTGCTTTCAAGGAAGAAGAGCAAACACTTGGTGAGCTCTACCTTAGATTGCTCAGGTGTTTCTTGCCTTTCCATTTAGTAAACCTTTTGCTTTACATATGAAGTTACAATTAAGTTGTCCTTTCATATATATATTTCACAAATATCTATATTCATATATATGTGCATAGACAGTATAACCTATTTATATTTCTTTTTGTGTGGTCTTTTGACATAAGGTGAACCTACCACACAGATTGAAATCAGTCAAGCCCTTTCCAAAAAGCTGGAAAGCTCTAGTGCTGTCATGCATATAGGCTGATTTTGTACAGAGAAAAACAATTACCCTAGTTGGTGTGACTGTTGTAAAAAAAAAAAAAAAAAAAAACAAGCATGATGTTTCCTTCTGCAATAACAGGTACTTTCTAAGTGCTTTGTATATATTATAAGGAGCATGCAAGTACTGGGTAGGTTACCCTGTCTTAGTTTTCCTGCTCTCCAGAAGCATGTCTGGATGCCTTCACAAGCTCTGAAGTTTGAAGGTGACATTTGGTCTTAGGTCAAAAATGTTTAGGATAATAGATTGTAATATGTGGGGAGCATGGTAAATGACTTCTTTCATAATTTCAAGATAGAAACACCAGCAAGTATCTTAAGTGTGCCTGCATTTTTACTGAGTTTAAAGACCAATTGTCATATCCTGATCTGAAATTTCAAAGTTCAGTGGTAGAACTTCTTACGACTTATCACGATCACCTTGTTTGTTAGATTCCTCAAGCTGCTAAGCTCTGAGGTCTCTGCCAAAAATGCAACCAGGCTTTTTTTTTTTTACTTATGACTTCATAATGTTGCGTTGTTTTTTTTCCAAAATTGGTGTTTGTTCTTATTCTGAATTGGTTGCTCCTTGCAGGGTCTGTTTCATCTGGAGTGCTCTTTGCTATCTCCACAAGTTTTTCTGAAGTGCTCTACACATTGTCATTTTCAGACCTGTAGAGTACAGCTGCTTACCCACATTGGCTGTTCTAGATCCTTTTTAATTCCATGTCTGCTGGCAGCTAGACTCTTTGAGCTTTACACCCTCTCCACCATCCTCAACAGGCTGTTATTTATGTTTCAGTTGTACTCTTAATCATCTCATTACTGTAGTTCTGCAGCTTCACTTACAAGACTTTTAATTTTTTTTCTTAATTTCTGTTACGCTGTTACAACTTTAAGTTGAATTGTCCATCATCTTGTTGCTTGTTCCAATCAAAGGTTGTACTTCGATCTAAATTCCAGAAAGTGGTTTCTAGGATTGACCCTTTCATTGCAAGGGTTACAGTAGTAGACTTCAAAACATGACCCAGTGAAGTGTCATGTTTGTAATTTGTCTCTTCAGAGATGGTTTATCTTTGGTAAGTCACTTTAATTGCATGAGAATGAAAATTGTGCAAGTTTTGTTTGCTGCTAAGTGCTTACAGGAGTCAGCAGAGTTCTATAAACTGTTGGAAGTGTTTGTGCAGGTAGCCTCTCATGACTAACTATAGCATAAATGTATCTCATGTACAGGGCATGAACTTCTATCAGGTTACACACCTTTTCTAGTCACAGTGCAGGTCTCCTCCAGACCATCAGTGCTTTGCCACTGCTGCAGGGCATTGTGCACTCCAGAGCCTCAGAAAGGGGGATTTCTAAATGTAAGAGTTAGTGGTAGTTTTGCTAAGTGGTCTGTTTATGTTTTGAGCTTTTATTTCAATGTAGGTGAGTTGTGTAGGAGAGAGAGGGAGGCCTGCAGCATCTTCTTTCAAATGTAGGCGGGTTTGTGTGCTGAAATGAGGTGGTATCAAATACAGATGACTCTCAACCAGTCACAGTGATGTTAATTTTAGAGGCTTCCCTTCAAAATGATAGCACAATGAGTAGCCCAATTTAGTTAAAGGAACAAAACAATTTTTGCAGTAGCAATTCTGAAAAACAATGGTAAAGATGTCATAAATAAGCTTTTCTGATTATCTTCACCTTTTCACCTGTATTCTTTAGGTGTCTGCCTAATAGCCTTTCTTCTTTACCATTTCTTCTCCTTACAGCCTTTCTAATCAAATGTCATATAGCTTTTAGACAAGAAAGATGACAGTTAGACAAGACTTGCATCTTTTGAAGAGTATCTGAAAGACAAACTAATTCCTTACAGTTTTGAAGAGAAACCTCTATATAAAGGTTTGAATTTGCTGGTCAAGCAGAAGGAATTGGCATTCTTTAAAGAACAGTGTTTAATTACAAACATGGAGATATGAATACAGCTTTTTGGGTTGCAACTGAAGCTGTTCATATGAAAACTGACTAAAAACCTTATGTTCCATAGGCTTTTTTTACTTAATGCAAAACTTTTTAAGTAGTTTAATTGGACTCAAACCATTCAGACTGTGATTTGAGTTTAGAAAAACCACACTTTTTTCCACTATGGAACGCGTAGTTGTGTTGGCATAATTTAAGGAAGAGGATCACTTGTGAGATATTTGTTTCCTCCTCTTCCAAGCGGTAAGGTTTTTCTGAAGTGAATTAGTCAACTTGCTACACTAGAATATTTCAGAACCATATTGTAACTAAAGGATTTATTTTTGAGATAGCTACTCATGGAAGAACATTTTACTGACTTATAATGTCTCTTCTAGATGAAGAAGGAAATCAAGATGAATCACTGGAGTCAAAGGTGAGGAGATAAGTTTCTAGTCGTTCTGCTTTACCTGTGGAGTGAGAGCAAAGGTCTGAAATTCAGAACAATAATTTGATTTTAGATTTTAAGCTGTTATCTAGCTCTTGCTGTCTCATTGTTTTTTTTTCTGTGCATCAGAGAAATTAATGTATTACAAGTTTGAAGATTTTTTTTTTTCCAAAGACCTGAAAGGGATAGAGGCAGTGAGAACTGAAAGAGGTAGCTCAGCTTAGTTTTGATTTGACTGTTTAAGTTAATTAACCATATCTTTTAAGAAGTTTTTAAATGGATTTTAAGGTAGCTGCTGCTTCTCAGTTACTAATCTCTTAAATTATATGGCTGTTTTCTTTCAGACTTTATCTGCAGAGGACCAGGTAAAGGATCATTCTGCAGGAACTCGAGTGGTAGCAGGTCAGATCTTCCTTGAATCTGGGAAATCGGACTCGCAGTCAGAGAATGAAGAGAACTTTCACAGTCAAGAAGAGGAGAAGGAGAATTCACTGGAAGAGTTGAACTCTCTGGAAATGTCAAATCTATTAAATAAAGATTTGGAAGAAGCAGAAATACAGAGTCCAGGTAACTGCTCACAGCCTTTTGAACAAGTGGCTGCATAGATGAGTCTGAGTAACTCCAGCATGTGGGTGAACAAACAGTAATTTTGAACATATGAAATAACTAGTGTCTTAACCTTTCTGCAATGGAATGGTAATTGCTGCCTTTTTCATTAGAAAATAGCATCAAAATGTTTTGAAACGTATTGTAATGCTCTTGAAATGAGTAGTTACATTTTCAGTTGAGAAATGCATTTGAAAGAATTTTCTATTTTTCTTATTGTTTCCACCTTGCTGGAAAGCTTTAACTATCAAACAGGGAAGGCCCTGATTTCTTCAAATAGAAGTCAATTACAGGTCCTGTGGTCTGTGTATGTACACCAGCAATACAAATTGAAATTTGCATCAGTCTTTTTCAATCCCCTGGCTGTTTGCCTGCTGAGTCAATTGACAGAAAGGAACAAATAGTAGTGTAAAACAAGCTTCCTGGAACAGCATTAAAAGCCTCAGGGAAGTACCTAAATTGCATGTAAACTTCAAGAAGTTTTTAAATATAGGTAAAACCTTTTATCTTGGGCCTAAATTCCCAGGAAATTCTAATATGGGTTTTTTACTACATAATTTTATGACTTTTTAATTTGCAGTAAGTAGTCAATGATAACTGGATGGCACAGTTCAGTACCTTAACCTATGCAGTAGACTTTTCCATGAAAGTAAATCTTCAATATTACTGAAAAATGCAGTTATGTGGTATTTGTCTTCTCAATTCCTATTGAAATGTCAAAACAAAGTGGGAGTTATTAAATAATCTCTATCATGCAATGGCTGAGTGTTTTCTAAGCTTTTTCCTTATTAGCGCAGAACTAATATCAATTTGTGAAAACTCAGTAATAGGTTTAACCAATGCTTTTGATGCTGTGTTGTACAGGAAAAAAAGTTTATAAAATCTACTAAATATCTTCCTGCCACAAAACAGTGAGCTAAGCACCATATTTAGTCAGTGCAGTCTATTTCAAAAGTAAACTTTAAGATACTTTTAATCTCATACAAAAATATATCCAGCTGACTGATTCCTCGGGAACTAAGGTTTTTAACTATACCTATCAACATACTGCAAGTGACTTTCATTGTCAGTTGCATGACTTTGCAGATGAAGCTGAACCCAGCTGTTGGATTTAGCTTAGTGAAAGAGGTAAACCTTTATAAAAATCTCATTGAAATAATTCGGTCTTCAAAACCTAGAGAATTCTTAGTCTTCGTAGAAGATTGATTTTATTTTAAAATATTGTGATATTGGAATCAATAACCTTTGAAGTTTTAGTGAATGAGAAATTATTAATTGTGCTGTTCAAAGCCATTTTGAGTGCTAGTAAACATATTGGAAAAATTAAATAATGATTTTAATCTAAGTATTTTCAAAAGTAGAAGATAACCGAGCTTAGAGTGATGAGAATTATTTCATCTACATCATAGTGATTTCACTTAAGTTTTTTCTTATAGATGTGTGTTCCAGTGTACTCCCTGCTGGTACTCCAGTACTTTCAATATAGCTTTTTGTGATGTGTGGTGTTCTGTCATGATTTTGTCTAACCCTGGGGTAAAAGGAATGTGCTCTGGAATGCACTTCAGGTGTGCATTACAAGGTCTTTCGCAGAGAATAGAAAGTGCAAGAAAAGACTGTTTCTTTTGTTAGGCAATAAAAATGTAACTGATATTTTCCTTTTCCAATCAAAATGTTATTTTCGTTGCTTAAAACTAAGAATATAAGAAACTATGTACCTTCTGCTTCGTTTCATAATTAATTTCAAGTGCTATTTAGAAAATTTGCTTTTTCAAGCTCTTGTAAATTAGAAATTTTATGGAAAACTTGATTAATTGTAGTTGATAGAAATTAAAACCAACATAGGAGCACTTTTCTATATGTAATATATGATTTTAATTTGGGAGTAAAGGAAAGTAATCTTAATTGCTGGGTGTGTATTTTCAGTTTTGACTGCTATTGGAGGCACTGCAGATGGTGAGCCCTGCCACTTTCCATTTTTGTTTATGGAGAAGGAATATGCAGAGTGCACTGCTGATGGGAGAGAAGATGGCAGGCTGTGGTGTGCAACAACCTATGATTACAAGAAAGATCAAAAGTGGGGCTTCTGTGAATGTAAGCAACCTTTTGTCTTGTTCTGGGAATGCTTTTATAGGCTAGTGTTTTCAGTCCTCTTAACCTTCTTTATTTCAGGATCTAAAAGTCCCTGGCCAGTTCATACCACAATAAACAAGTAGTTATAAAGTCCAAGTTTACATGATGGGAGAAATTTTAAAAAAACACCAGTTCCCAGACATGATTTGGAAATCTTGCAGTGAAGGCATTTATAAAAGTGTTTCTGAGGCTATAAGAGGGTAGGGATTTGACAGTGTTGCACTTAGTGATTTGTTGCACAAAGGCATTCCCTCTTTAAGAAAGGTCCTTCTGAAGGAGGAACCTGCACAGCTTGCTTTTGAGTGATGAATGAAAAGAACATTTTATCAGCAAATTTGTACATGAGAGACATCACACAAGAAGAAATAGTTTATTAATGTATCAAACACATGCATTAGACAGCTTTTTGTGATCACTTAGTTTATTGGTCTTCAGAACCATGTTTCTGGCTGTACTTACCCTTTGGAATGAATAGGAATTTTGAGATAATAGTCTTGAGTGGTATAATTGGAATTCTCAATGTACACTTTTTTTGTTTGTTTTAGCCGAAGAGCAGTCTAATAAGAGAAGACAGATGCAAGAAGCTGAGGATGTTTATCAGATTGGAATGAAAATCCTTAATGAGAGCAGTAAAAAGGCTCAGAAGAAAGTGTAAGTATACCTCATCCACCCCCACAGGAAAAGGATGATATGGCCAGTCACTTTTGCTTAACTCAAAAAGAACTCAAAGGTTGTGCCCTGAGTTTGAGCTTTAACTCAACATCAAACTATGCAGTGATAGAAGTAGATAGTAAATCCAGGGTATTTAGAAAAACAAATTTATGCCTGCATTCCTTTGAATGCAGTAAAAATTGTGTAAGATTAATATCTGAAGAGTGGGTGTCATCAAAACACTGACTTCATGCAAGATGATGCTGCAGTTCTCTAGTTCCAGTTTATACCTGGCAACTGCCCAGGAAAAAAACTGAGAATGTGATACAATTTTTCTTTCTCAGATGTTTCTGACAGTGTCATTTGCATTCTGCTTCAAAGATGAAGTGGGGAAAATTGGCATTTCTTTTCCTGCTCTGTTATTCTCCTGCTTTCTGATGGTTTTGGTCACCATAAAAATAGTATTAAACTTCAGCTCCACAAATCATTGAAATTCTAATAATGAATGTTGTTAGAAAGAAGCAGGTAGTGCTTGTAGACAAAACAAAAAACAAGAAATCACTGTTCTGTTCGTTCTTGTTTCTACTTTCTCCTGTGTGCATCCAGTTACTGATTCAATAGCACTATAATTTAGGATTGCTATGTTAATTTAGGTTTTCTTCCTATTCATGTTGACAACTTCCTCAGTAAGTGATGACTTCTGCTGATTAATATGTGAGGACTATTACTATTTTAAATTTGTTTGCAGAAATAAGAGAGCATACTTCTATCAGGGAACATGAGGCACACCTAAAGTTGTCTGCACCTTAGCCAAGACAAAGGGAGATATTATCTGTTGGATTCTGTGTAGTATTTTTTAGTATAAAAAACTGTATATAAAAAGTTCCTAGTAGTGTAAGAATTCTAAAACAGTATTAGGTGTTAGTTCTCTTGTACACCTTGCACTTTCTTAGAGGATTAAGTTCTGTCAGGAACCAGGTATGCCTCAGACTGTCCTAAAGAGCAAGAACAAGCCTGATAATAGAAAGGAGAGGTAAATGAAAATCTTGGAGTGCTATGAAAGGTCCCTGAGGCTAAGCTGAAGTAGGCTTGGTGATACTGTGTAACCATGTGTAAGGGGATTTTAATTGATGTGAAACCAGCTGCTGTGAAATTACTTTGAAGGGCTACTGTATGTTCTGAGACTGAAATAGAAAGACGAGTTTCCAGAGATTCCCTGATTGTTAGCATGGCTTTTTCAGCACAAAATTGATCAGGTATGCAGTTGTCTTGAGCCCAAGGCTTGGTGTTTTCACTGTAGTGATGTTGTACTCAAATTATAGAGACCCCATAGCCTTTTTCAGGCTCCTTCTTTTTACTGCGATATATGAGATTGTTATGGGAGTGGTTCTACCAGATACGTAGTACAGAACTAAAACTTGTTGCTACAGAAATGGGATCATTAGACCTTAAATTTCTTGTATGTCTTAGAGGACAGAAAATGCATACTGCTTTGTTTATGGGGTAGAACAAACATTAAAACTCAGCTTGTCCATTAAAGTCATGAGTTGTTGCTTATGTTGATTATTTGTAGCTGGAACAAATGACTGTAGGTAGATGCATTCTTAGAAAATAAAGGCTAAAACAGAGAAACAAAACCGCTCTCCAGAATCTTCAGGTTTATGAATGGAATTTGCTACTTTGCTTTAAGTTGACAAAGAAATTGTTTTCTCTCAAGAGCATATCAGTATCTTCTGAAAGCAGCTGACATGAATCATACCAAGGCCATGGAGAAAGTGTCTTATGCTTTGTTGTTTGGGGATTACCTGAAGCAGAACATCCAGGCATCAAAAGAACTATTTGAAAAACTAACAGAAGAAGGTTCTCCTAAAGGACAAATGGTATGTATATCCTTAGATTCTACAGATGATTCTGTAGGTTTATAAATGTTTTCTAGATTGTACTTCCACTAGGGTGTGTTTATAGATGGCACCTGCACCCTCAAAATAAACACAAACATATCTTCTGTTTGAGTTTTAAGAAATGTTTAACTACCAGTAGTATGGGATGGTGGTGGTCTTGTAATTTAATTTTTTTCCTGTTATTTGACTGACAACATTGGATGTATAAGTCAAAGCAGGTAGATATAAATGACTCCACCCAACAACTTTCTGAAACTGTGTACTTTTTAAGTGGTTTTTTGTGCAATGTTGTGGCTTTTCATTTCTATTTTATCTGAGATGACACCAATTGATAATCTAGGAAATAAAAAACTCCTAGGAAACTTGACATATTTAGTGGATTGAGACTTGCTTTGTCCCTATGCCTTTGAACATAAAATTATTAATACTTACTGTTACAAAATGTCATAAAAATATGGGTTGATTTTAATGTCTCGATATCTGCATATAGTTATTGCTTAGCTCTCACTTGTTTTGGAAGTGTCAGCTTTTTAAGGAGCTATTAACTTCTCTTCTCTTTGGCTACCAAATCTCCAGCTGTTCCCTGTTTAATGGTGGAGTCCTGATTTACCATGGAAAGCAGGAGCATGTTTTCTCTAGAGACTTTATTTCTCAGTGATGGCCTTGACTTTTATTGATCTAGAATTCAGTAGTCTGCATGAGATAATTTTTGTGTATGCTTTCAGATTGCCTAGAATAGTCTTAGAACATTGTGAAATATAGACATCTTTACATACACACTGTCTTCTGTGCTTCTAGTTTCTATTCTGAGCTACCAGCTGTAACAGGTGTGATAGGTAGGCCAATAACTATGTAAATCTTAAGTACAAAAATAACTTCTGAAAAACCAGATAGCTCAGTGTATTCTGATTGTTTATATTTATAGTCCCAGTTGCAAGTAACCAGTGGCAGAACAGATGCAAAACTGTAAATTCATAGGATCTGTGAATCAAACAGTACAAGTGTTCTGTGCAAGGCTGTGATTCACAGATGTTTATGCTGGTGTCTGAGACAAACTGGGTGCATGAATAAACTGACAGATACTGTTTAGCTTCAAACTTTAAACTGGGATACTTCCACTGTTTAGGACCTTTGGGTTTACACTTGATATTCTACAAGTAGTTGTTTGTTCCTTGCATTTGATTTGCTCATCTGAATTCTGGAGAAACACTAATTTACGTTAGCAGTCTAAGCAACTGAGCAATTTAGAAACCTCATACTTTGAGAGGAACAGGGAACAGCATAGATACAGGTAGCACCAAACTGAAGGTAGAGCTTGGCATATCTTTGCAATTTTGAATCTTTATGCCTGTGTATTCTAGGAAAACTCATTTGTTGTTTTTTAAAAGGTATGCTGACAAACTTTATTTTATTCTAGGCTCTTGGATTTCTATATGCATCTGGCCTAGGAGTCAATTCTAGTCAAGCTAAGGTAATCCAGAAATTTTCAGTATATGGACTTATATTTTCTCATGGGAGCTGATGTTAAATAACCAATGATTTTGTTTTAAGGCCCTGGTGTATTACACTTTTGGAGCTCTAGGAGGAAATCTGATCGCTCATATGATCTTGGTAAGTAAGATGGTTAATAACTTTAAACATACAAGAGTATTTTTGTACTCCTACATTTTCAGTGTCAAGATTTCCTTTCATATGAATACCCTGTCCAAATACTAGATCATTTTGCATGCATTGAGTGGGCAGTAGTATCTTCCCTATTAGTCATTTTTAATTCAAGAATGAGTCTACTCATTTTAAACTATATGCTGCTGTGAATTTAGATGGACCATGTTTGCATCTCTTGACTTAAATCAGAATTGTTTGACTTAAAATTTTTATAATCTAATGAGAACTGTGAAAAATCTTTACAGAAAATGCTGTTTCAATCAGTATTGTGAGATTTAAGACAAAGTACAATATGTAAATAAAAGGCTTTACGTGTTTACCTTTAAGCATCATTCTGCTTATTTTCTTTTTCTTGAGTAATATTGGAACTGTACTGGCCACATTTAACCTTTCATATTGTCAGTCATTCATTTTTTATATAGCTACAAAACACTCATGGCCTTTGTCAAGCCTATTGTCTTGTTAAGCCTTGATCAAGTAATGTGAAAAAAGTTTGTAGCATGTCAAGCAGTATATTCTCAAGTAACTGATAGTCCCATATTTATGTCATTTCCTTCCTAGGGTTACCGGTACTGGGCTGGGATAGGAGTCCTTCAGAGTTGTGAATCTGCTCTCACTCACTACCGACTTGTAGCTAATCATGGTAAAAACTTTTTACTAAAGTAATGTTCTTGACTGTCTGTGTACTTCTGTATCATTCAACTGGAACGTACTGAAGTCCTCCACAGTAGTAGTATAAATAGAGAATTCCTGCTTTAAACAAGTTAGTCATTTGATTCTGCATTGTGATATGCTATTTTTATCTCTATTGAAATATTGTAGAGGGTATCAAAGTAATTAATTCTCTTGAGTAACAGCTTGAACCTCTGTAGTCATCTGGTTTTACTAAGTTATAGTGTAACTTCTGCATTGTAAAAACCTGTCTGAAAATTTATTTCATCTGTTTTCCAGTTGCCAGTGACATTTCCTTGACTGGTGGCACAGTGGTTCAGCGAATTCGCTTAGCAGATGAAGTAGAAAATCCAGGAATGGCAAGTGGGATGCTAGAAGAAGACTTGATCCAGTATTACCAGTTTTTAGCAGAGAAGGGAGATGTACAAGCACAGGTAAGATTCAGTTCACCTGATGGCATTCAGACATTTTGAAAAATTACAGGAGCAGCTTTATGAAATACAGGAAGACTTTGGAGCTTTAGTGTTCTCTTCCTCCAGAATCACCCTGTTTGCTATGTCCCCATTAGTTTTTATGGTTTTGACTTATATTTGTGTTTAAGGTAGAACTTGGACAGAAAATAAAATTTATTATTTTTTAATTAAATCCAAAATGTTGCAACTTTAGTATCTTGGGAATGAGATTTTGGCTTTCACTAGAAACTAGCCAGATTATTTCAAAGATCGCTTCAGATGTTGTGGAGGAAGGCTAGATATAAAAACTGGCCTTGACAAAAGATTTCAGTTTAACTGCTCCTGCTCTTGCATGACTTCTGCATCCTGCAGGCTGGACCTCTTTTACACACAGTGCAGGAGGGGAAGATGCTAAAAGAGGCAAATTGTCCCAACACAACTTGGTCATGCATGACTTAGGCAGGATTCAAATGAACAGTTGTTACTTTACATCTAGGACAGGATGTTGCTTCTATCTAGGATAAATTTCCATTTAGACTAGTGTGAAAAAGTAGGACAGTACTGTAGTTATTGAAGCAAATCTGTGCCTTCAAACTTTGTGGCATCTTAACTCTGATATTGACTATCTTTGTGCATGTAATTAACTCAACTGTATCTCTATTGCTAGAAAAAGGAAGTTCCAAGGGAAAAGTAACTTACTTGCAATGTAAAATCTATTTTTAGGTTGGCCTTGGACAGTTACACTTGCACGGGGGAAGAGGAGTAGAGCAAAATCATCAGGTACCTTTTCTCTATACCTCTGACGCGTATTACACTAGGCAGAGGGGGAGAAAGTATAGCTGAGAAAGCAGTGATGCAAAAGGGTATAAGTACCACTCCATGGTATATAACAATTTCAATAGCTTTGTTCAATAAAGCTTAATCTTTATGTGGTTAAATTCTGTGTAGAAGTAGAATAGGAATTGGCAAATTTCACCAATTCTAAACAGGGTTTGATGGTACAATAAGAAAGTAAAATTTCCCTGTGTAACTTGTGCATAGTAATAGTTGGAGTTTGCTGGTTTTTTCCCCCTTCTCATTTTTGGAATACACTGGTTAGAGGGATTGCAACTTAATATTGCAGTTATATAAGTGAAGAGCCCTGTCACATATATTAAATTAGGTGGGACTGGTAACTTTTATCCCCAGAAGAACTTGGTAAATCTACCAGCCTCTACTCCATTTGCAAGAAGTTACTCAAATCATAATGATGGTGATTGAAACACTTCATTTCTCTTTACAGCGAGCATTTGAATACTTCAATCAAGCAGCTAACGCTGGCAATTCCCATGCTATGGCCTTTCTAGGAAAGGTAAGAGAGACACTCTCAAAAGTAAGAAAACTGCCTTGCAATGAAAAATAGCAAATGTTTCCTACACTCTGATATCAGGCACTCTAAAACTTGAATTCTGGAATCTAAGTCTTGCCATTTAGCTTCTGGTTTGAATTTGTCTGCAAGATTTGAGTGTTGTAGTCTGTTATGTCTTGTCTAAATTTACTTTAGGAATTTTTGGGTTTTTTTAAATAGTGCTTGAATTAGTGTTTTTTGTTTTTTAATCAAATAATTAAATATCAAAATAACCTTTTTCTGTGGTGAAATTCAAAACTCTAAATAGGCAACTATTCTTTTCCACACAATGTATGGGAAAAGCTAGGCTTCTAAAAGTTTGCCCAGCAGGAAATAGTAAGTCGAAAAAGGAAATGCAGAGGAAATTCTTCCAGTTTCATTCTGTGTAGAGAATTGAGGCATCTGAGTCAGAATTGCTGGTAGGTCTGTACTTTACACTAAAGCCTGAATCTGCCTGCAGGGTGGGCTATTGTTTCAGTTATCTCAGATTTAAGGCCATTTTGTCTCAGGGCAAGTCGTACCTGACCACTCTGGTTGCCTTCTATGATGGTGTGAAAACAGCGGTTGACACGGGAAGAATGTCTGATATCAGCTCTCTAGACTTATGTAAGGCTTTGGTCCCATACAACAGCCTTGTCTTCAAATTGAAGAGACATGGATTTGAAGGGTGGAATGTCTTGGGGATAAGGAATTGGCTGGATGGATATTGCCAGAGAGTTGTGGCTAATGGCTCTATGTCCAGGTGAAGGCTGGTGCCCAGTGGGGTCCCTCAGGGCTCTGTCTTGGCACTGGTGCTCTCTGATACCTCTACCAGTGGCACAGACAGTGAGATTGAGCACAGCCTCTGCAAGTGTGCAGATGACACCAAGCTGAGCAGTTCAGTGGCACAACAGAAGGATGGGATGCCACCCAAAGGGACCTGGACGAAACTGAGAAAGTGGGTCTGTGAGAGCTTCATCAAACTCAGTAAGTCCAAGTGCAAGGGCTGCATCTATATAAATATAGTGCAGACTGGGAGATGAAGTCGCTGAGAGCAGCTTTGTAAAGAAGGACTTCAGAGATCTCATGGGTAAAAAGCTGGATGTGACTCAGCAGTGTGCACTTGCAGCACAAAAGGCAAACAGCATCCTGGTCTGTGTCAAAAGAGGATTGACCAACAGGTTGAAGGAGGCAATTCTCCCCCTCCACTCTGCCCTCATGAGACCCTACCTGGAGTACTGTGTGCATGCGTGCAGTCCTCAGCACAGGAGAAATACGGACCTGTTGGAGTGAATACAGAGGAGGACCATCAAGATGGTCAGAGGGGTGGAGCACTTTTCCAGGCTGAGACAGCTGGGATTCTTCAGCCTGGAGAAGAGAAGGTTCCGGGGAGACCTCATTGCAGCCTTCCAAAACCTAAAGGGGTCTTACAAAAAAGAGAGAGCGCAACATTTTGCACAACAGATAGTGATAGGACAAGGGGGGGATAGTTTAAAGCTGAGGAGATATTCAGGTTAAATATTAGGCCAAAGTTCTTTAATCAGAGGGTGATAATGGCAGTGGAACAGGTTACCCAGAGAAGTTGTGGGTGTCCTATCCCTGGAAGTGTTCAAGGCCAGGCTGGTTTGGACCCTGAGCTTACCTGTTCTAGTGGCTCACATCCCTGCCCATGGCATGGTAGTTGGATCTAGATGATTTTTAACCCAATCTGTTCTATGGTTTTTAATTCAAAACATGGTTGGCAAGCTGCTGGCCATGATGATAATGTGTTACTACTTAGAAAGTATTTAGGTCACTTGTGTGAGATCTGGATTGTGGACTACCTTCAGCCTCTGAGGAGCTAAATCCTTATTACTCGATTTGAGTACTTCTAAGGTTAGGCTACAATAAGCACCAGCTCTAGCTCATCTTTTTCAGGCTGTGATTGTAGTAGAGGATACAAAATTAATGTCCTTAAGGCCTAAAAAGATAGTATAATGTGCTGTCAAAGGCACCTGGCAGAAGAAATTGCAATTCCTGCTTTCTCTGTTGAAGTGAACTGTGTTTAGTAACCAATTTTTACTTTGTTTTCACAAAGTTTTTGACTGCCAATACAGTTTCATTTCTACTGGTCTCAAACATACCATCAGGGAAAAAATCTTTTCACTGCACACACTGGTAGAAATTAAAAACAAAAGGTATTGTCAAAACTTTTGATTTTTATGGGTAGTACATATTCCATTAGAAAGTTAAAATTTCTCTGAATTTTGCAGCAGAGAGATGTATTTTCTGCTTCTGGACAAGTTTTAAAGATTATTCAGTAATGCAATAGTCAGAATAATCTAAGTACTATAAATCCCTCTCAATATGTAAACTGAAGATGCTTCATGGTCTTCATGCTAAACTGATTACTTTAGCTTTTCTTCAATAATGGCTTTCTCTTTCAGATGTACTCAGAAGGCAGTGATGTTGTACCTCAGAGCAATGAAACAGCCCTTCAGTATTTTAAGAAAGCTGCTGATATGGTATGAATATCTATAAGGTAGAACTACAGCATGGGCACTAAGAAGTTGATTAACTCTGAAATGCTGCAAATACTTTGTGTTCTTCCATGTGCACATACCTACTCCTACTCTCTGTTCCAAATTAATTAGCTCATAATCTTGCTTGCTTAAGATATCAAAAACTGCTCTGGCCATGATACATCATGAAGCTGTGTTCAGTATAAGGAGTCTAACTCTCATGAATAGATTCTAACTATTTCATCAATGTGAAATGCTGTACACCTAAATAGTCTGCAGTTCTGTGAACTGCTGGTGTTTGTTAATTTGAAGTTGGCACAAAAATTTACAGTGCTTTTGTTTTGTGAATATGTAATAGTTTTATACCTCTCATTTCATTGGACTATTTGCTTTTTGGGGTGATGTTTTTTGATTATGTTAATCCCTCATATGATCTATCCATTATGGTGGTGTTTGTACCATTAAAGCATGAGTAGTCCTCCAGGAATGGGGTTTAGCATGTGAAACACAGTGAATTAAGTTCTGAAGGGACTGTTGTAAGTCTTGTTCTTATATTCCTCATGGTTCTTATATTCCACACTCAGAATGCTGTTGTGCATCTCTGTGCTAAAATGAGGATTTTTAGTGACATTAAATATGCACAGTAGACTTTCATAACTAATACTGAAAGTTTTTCCCTTGTTCATCAGGTATAGTTACTGAATAAATGCTGTAAATGTAAATGCTGTTTCTTCCCTAAATGAGGGAGGAAATTACTAGGGACAAAAAATTAATCTCTCTTGAGTACTATATGTTTGAATGATGTTAAAAGCATACCATATTTGAAGAATGTAGGTATAGGTTTTGCCTTTGATTGCAGAAGTGTTTTTCTGTGTTTTCAGGGTAATCCTGTTGGACAGAGTGGATTAGGAATGGCTTACCTCTACGGAAGAGGTGTTCCAGTGGTAAGCTTTTGACAGTCGTCTTTCTAATCATAGGTGATTGTGTGACTTTTTGTTGTCAACAGATTTTTTTTTTCTCTGGAGGGAAGTACTGTAGAAGGCTTAATTGTGAAAATTTCTTTTTCCCTGAAAATTCTTTGAGGAAATCTGTTATATTCAAAAAATGTGCTATGGAATTAGGATGTTTTTTTCATAGCTGCTAGTTTTGCTCTCAAAATTTTGAAAATGTGGTTTAAACTACTAGAAATGCATAAGATTGTGCATTTTAGCAGGAGATTTGAGTTCGTCTACAATTTTCTTGTAAATTAAAGCAAATCTCTCCCCGTTTGTGTCTCTTGTGGGTGTGGATGAACACTTTAAAACTTTTAATTAGTTCATTTGTTTTATTGCTTTTCCCATAGGAAGGTTTTTTGTCAAATGTTATATATTTAGCTATGCAAAGAGATACTCTGAAGTTCAATTAGCCCAAAGCTGTGTTCTATAAGCAGAACAGAGCTTCCATTCTGTTAAGCATAACTGTTCATAGCAATGCTGTATGTGGATGCCAGCTTTGAGATGGCTGCAGAGTTTACAGCAGACTAAATATCATTGTAGTCTATTTCATTTTTTGCTTCCAGATTTTGAACAAAGGAATATTTTCACTGGAAAATATTGCTGTAATTTTTCTGTAAAACAGTTCTGTCCTTTCACATATGCACGTGCATATTTTCTCTTAAACTTGGGTGCATTGCAAAGCTCTAATGACTGGACCAAATCTTCCTGCAGAACTATGAGCTAGCCCTGAAGTATTTCCAGAAGGCTGCAGAACAGGGATGGGTTGATGGACAGCTTCAACTAGGTTCCATGTATTACAGTAAGTGGCATCAACATTTGCAGGTCTAAGCACCTGCCCTTTCAGCCACTGTTCACTAGGTGGCATTAGAAGTGTGCATACACTGCCTGTAGAATGCGCTTACTATATTGAATTTGTATTTCATTCTGTGTTTTCCTAACATTTTCACAATGCTTTTCTAGAGTAATTTTAAAGAGTACTGTAATTCATACAATGATGCTTTTCAAGAGGAATGAATAGCAATGATTTAATCTTTCTTTTAGATGGCATTGGAGTCAAGAAAGATTATAAACAAGCTTTGAAATATTTTAACTTGGCCTCCCAGGGTGGCCACATTCTCGCTTTTTATAATCTGGCTCAGATGCATGCTACTGGCACTGGAGTGATGCGGTCCTGCCATACTGCTGTTGAGGTAAGGTCACCCATTTACAAAGGTCAGTAATACTGATTTGCAAGAGATTGGCTGTAATCACATCAGCCTGTATAGGACATTTCCAGCAGTGACTGCAGAGTCAAGGCTATCAAAAGGAAAAGTGATATGTTTGCAAACTTGTTTGTATTTCATGAGAAAAATCTTTGGATTTTATGTTATGTCGGGTTTGTATTTCCTTTATTAACTTCTAAGAAATTCAAGTAATGTAATACAAAGCAAGCAACAGTAACTTAAAAGTACCAAAATCTTCCTTTATACCTCTAAGTGACAAAACTAAGATACTAAATAATTCTGTGTAAGCATCTGAATCTTACAAGTTACTATCTTTACTTGCTAAGAATCTTACTGCTTGCTAATCATCTCTCTGCTTAGGCTTACTTTAAGATTCA
Source organism: Erithacus rubecula (assembly GCF_903797595.1). Classification (NCBI taxonomy): domain Eukaryota; kingdom Metazoa; phylum Chordata; class Aves; order Passeriformes; family Muscicapidae; genus Erithacus; species Erithacus rubecula. Next base: position 41,314,644 of record NC_136688.1, on the reverse strand, counting down.
AGTTGCTATCTTAAACAGTGGAGTTTGCTTGTCATGTTTCTCATGTGAAATATAAATATTTTGAACAGGCATCAGAATGTTAAAGTGTTACTTCTCGCAAAACCTAAATTTTTTAAGTTCCTGACAGCCAATGTCCTCCCCCTTCCTCTTTTCCTCTGCAGTTGTTTAAGAATGTATGTGAGCGGGGGCGTTGGTCTGAAAGACTGATGACAGCCTACAACAGCTATAAAGATGGTGATTCAAATTCTGCTGTGGTTCAGTATCTTCTTCTGGCAGAACAAGGCTATGAAGTTGCACAAAGCAATGCTGCTTTCATACTTGATCAGAGTAAGAATCTAAATATGTGCTGAAAAGGGTTTTTCTGGAAGTGGCATGTTAGAACTTTAATGAAGCTCTTGCCCTCTTTCCTGGTCTTCATGTTGGAAAATAATCAGTTTTCATTTTCACTTCTAAGGATGACATCATAGACATGCATTTAATTTATGACTTACAGATTTTAAAATGGCATAGACAGAGAGTCTTTAGAAACTTGCACACTGCTAAAAATTTTCTTCCCTGGATTTCATGAGCATAGTTGTAAAAGTAGGAATTGCACTAGGTTGTTTTTTCTCTTGTAATGCATTTTCTCAGCACCTTCTTTGTGTAACTGTACTGATGCTACTCTTGAAGCAGGGCTAAGGAGCTGGTTCTCTTATATTTGAAAAAGAATTTGTCCCACATATCTTGCTGGAACTAGATAGCTAGAACTTGGATTTATTAGAATTTGAAGTCATTGGGAGACAATGGAAATACAACGGCAAATCTTTCTAGAAACTGCAAAACTCAGTATTTTAAATTTTCTCTATACCAAATCTAGGTCTCATTGCTGGCTTTATATCTTAGTATTGGAAGCACCTATTTGTGGCTGATGGGTTAATCTAACATCTTCATTTCCAGTTTCTCAAAGGTGTCTGAGTGAATAAGATACTGTACCTTTAGATAAGGTACAGTAATCACAGTCTTGGTTCGAAGTGCATGCTTGCAAAGAAACAGCATTTTTCCCTATGTTAAAACTCTGATTGTCATTACTCAGATCTGCATCTCCACTGGAGATTGATTTAAAATTACTTGGTTTTATACAGAAAATCTTTGTGTCAGCTGTGGGTAGTGCAGCTGAAACTATAATTACAGTAGAAGTTCACATAATAAATCCATTGAATTGTCTGAACTCTGATAGTTCATGAACCTTTAAGTTGTGACATGAGCAACTTTTGAAATAGCTGAAGCATAGCCATGTAAAAGAGAGACTGCAGTCTGGCTGGTTAAGGAGTTTAAGCCTTTGTTTTAGCTGACTAGTCCTGGATTTCAGATGACCCAATTATAACAGGTTATACTTCAACCTTGTATTTGTCAAAGTCCAAATTATGTGCTCTTAAGACCTGTATTTTCTGTCATTCCTCAAGTATGCATCAGAATCTCCTACAACTGGAATGGGAGAGATGCTTGGTAAGCCATAGTTCAGAGTGAAATTATATAGTTTGTTCCTAGCTCTCTTATGTGGGCAGAAAAATGGAAAGGCCATATAAATGAAAGGGGTTTTTATAAGTTTCAGATGAGTTGAATCTTGTTTGTTCTATAACACAGATTGCTTCAAGTTTTTAACTTATTTCAGCAGACTGAAGATAAGCAGGGGTTTTTTGTGGTCATGTGTGCATAGACCATAGTTGTATTTAACTAGATTATTTTCTTCTTTAGAAGAAGCTAGCATAGTAGGAGAAAATGAAACCTATCCCCGAGCTTTGCTTCATTGGAATAGAGCAGCTTCTCAAGGTATGTCTGTACCTCACAATTCTACTCTGTTTTTGTCTTGAGGAATACATTCAGTGTAGGTTTGCAGCTGCAGTGTGAGCTGTGGGTGGGAGGAGCCCGAGGCAGGGGGCCATGAACTGCTGATGTTTTGCATAACAAAGGAAAAGGGGGCCTGTGGCCCAGGCAGGTGAGGAGACACAGCAGGAGCTAACGACCCCAGACTTAAATATAAACAGATTGTGAGGGTATAAAAGCCCAGGGATTCCTTTGTTTGGGATTCCTTCTTGGAAATACAAGCTCAAGCTGGTTTTTGTATTACTATACCATTATTGAATTGTTCAAAAGATTCGGGCATCTGAGACCCTGCTCTTGGAAACTCAGGGTCAAACTGGTAAGGAAAGCTTGTTTGACTGTGTGAGTACAAGTAGGGAGTCAAGCACCCATCAGCCCTTGCAGCCACCCATGGAGAAGGGGGAAGGAGCTCCAGTCCCTGCAGTAACAGTGAGAGTGGGATGGCCAGAGGTCACATGGTCAGACAGGAAGGTTTCCTTAACATTTAATAGAGCCATTAAATGTCTGATTTCATGTTTTGCTACAAAATATGTGAAGAGGGAAAGTTTACCTCTTCCTGTTCAACAGAAGTTGTATCCCAGGTAGGGTAGTTGGCATTCTTTGTTCCATGGTTAGCTATAGTGTCATTACAATATCCTTGCAGGTCTCAGCCTTTCTGTGATTCTGAAGGCTAAAAGGACTAAATACAAATATGTGTTTCTTTTGCTGTTCCATATGGAATTGTAGAGCAGTGTTAAACAACATTAGCAATGTTTACACTGACTTTTGTAAAAATATGTCTGCTTGGAAAAATAGATCCAAAATCCTTAAGAGTAAATTGTTAATTTTTATTATTTATAAGAAATGCAATTTCCTATTCAAACTAAGCAGAGTCCATGATGAAGAATGCAACCTTGATGTCCAGACAACTGAGTTTTAAACTCTGGTGCTTGTGATCCTACCCTAAAATAAGCAAAAATTAACTTTATGATTAAATATCTTGAGGTGTCTAACTTCTAAATGGATGCATCTGCATCTAGTTTTTGACTTTAGAGTAACAGTACCATGCAAGTTGAGACTTTCAAGGCTTTTAGTTGAAAGTTAAGAAATTGAGATGGTGACGTGGATGATGAGACGCTATTTTTCAAGTTTCCAGTGTCACTGCTTTTAAAAAAAAAGTTAAATCTTTTAAAGGCCACATAGCAAATGGTTTTTGTTTTTTCTGTAAAAAGGACTGATTATGAACATGTTACTAGTTTTCAGTTGATACCACTTCATAGCAATAAAAATTTTGGTAAGATTACTAGGAAAAGGTCTTAGCTGCAAATAGAACTTGGTTATGTTTTGGTTAGCTGAACCAAATTTAAAAAATAAAAGCTGTTTATATGAGGGGGCAGTGAAAGATAAAAGTTTGTACAAACTGTGAAAAGTAATGCTAATGCTCCTATCTTCACAGGAAGCCAAAAGGGTTTCTTTGCCTAACTATTTTATCCCTTTTTGTTGTTTCTTGTTTTACAGGATATACTGTTGCAAGAATTAAACTTGGAGATTACCATTTTTATGGCTTTGGTACTGATGTTGATTACGAAACTGCATTTATTCACTATCGACTGGCATCAGAACAGCAGCACAGTGCTCAAGCAATGTTTAATCTGGGCTACATGCATGAGAAGGGATTGGGCATCAAGCAGGTGAGTAAGCTGTAGACTGAGAATCTGCTTTTCTCATACTTTTGCCAGGCTGCTCTCAGTAATGCCAGTTATGTGCATTTTGGACAAGAAGTAAAATCTAATTTGTGTGTATCTGCAGAAAAAGTTAGAAGCTCCACTCTGCAGCAGGCATACTGTAATGTAACTGAGAAGAACTGCTGCTGCATATTCCTCTAAAACTTGGATTTTCTTAGTCTCTTATGTTTCTTGTGGTGTTGGAGATGTCAGAGTACTAGAGTTACTGAAATATTTGCCTTGGTTTACACTGAAGAGGTTGAATATGTTATTACTAACCTGTTTATTTTAACTGATGCTAGAATTGAAGTTCACAGTTTCATCCTCAATTTGAAGCTTTCCTTTACTTGTATATTCAAAGGTGAACATATCTCAGGGAAAAAAAACAAAAAACAAAACTATAGTTAATCTTTCAAGTTCTTCAAACCTGAGCTTTGAATTTTCTTAACTTTAGGACATTCATCTTGCAAAACGATTCTATGACATGGCAGCTGAAGCAAGCCCAGATGCTCAGGTTCCAGTCTTCCTAGCACTTTGCAAGCTTGGAGTGATTTATTCCTTGCAGTACATACGAGAAATCAATGTAAGTAATGCAGTATTAAAAGAAAACAGCAGATGTGGTTTTCATTTTTAAATAAAGCTCAATTTGTAATCTTACTTAAGTAGAAGTATTGCTTGAGCCTTCTGCAAACTTAGGATATATTTGTTTTCTACTGTTGCATATTAAGAAAGGCACTGAAGCTTTCATTCCTATTTCAACTCTGTGAAACTGAAAATGTGCACAGACACTGCTCTTCTATGCTGCTCTTCCTTTGAAGACAATTTCTCAAAACTGCTTGACTGTTCTTATCCATGACCATCTGCTATCAAAATGAAGCAGATTTAACTGACATAATTGCTCAGGGGAAAAAAGTATATCCCTAATTCTCACACTGTTTTATATTCAGCTGTAACAACCCCATTAAAGTTGTGTTTTATCTCTTTCGGGGGAAAAATATATTTGTATTAGTGTGTTTCTACTGGGAGATGGTCCTGGAAAAAAAATTACCTGGAATTAAAGGGACATATTTCCAATATTTCTCAGTGTTCTGATATCTTACTGCCTTTTTGGATTAGTTAATAAATTAAAATAGTATGGAAGTTTATTACTACTTAGAGCAAATGCAGTTTCAGGCAATTTGGCAAAGTTTGAAAAATTATAGTAGTCTTGAGGCTGAGGACAGTCAGTAAGTTAGTCAGACACATACCCACATAGCACTCACAGAAGCTAGTATGCAGAACACAGCTTTTCCTAGTTTTAAGTCTGCTGCTGCAGATTTAAATTGGCAGTGACTGTGTAGTGTCATCAGATACAGCAGTGAAGCATCAAAGTGTGTATTGGTTAATCCTTATGCAAATGAAGTCTTAAAAAAGGACACTTCAATCTAAACTAAGTCACTTCAATTTCCCTGTCCATTACCTGCACAAATCTCAGCATTATACCACATAAGTGTCCTGAGGCTTAATGCTCTGTTGTTCATGGGAAAGCCACAAAACTCCACTGTGAGAACTTTCATCTCTAAAATAGAAAAAATAAGTAGCTCATTGTATATAGCATGGCCCTTAATCCTAATTGTATTTTAACTTCTGGAAGGTAAGTGTCACTGATGTGATACTATTTTTTCAGAGAGGAAAAGAACCACTAAATTTTAAAACTGGTACTTGTACATGAAAAGTTACAAGTCAAAATCCATCTAATTTCCCATTTGTGTTCTTTGATGTGATGTGGACTTTTTCTTTCTTAGATAAGAGAGGTGTTCTCACATATTGATATGGACCAGCTGCTGGGGCCTGAGTGGGACCTCTACCTTATGACTATCATCGCCTTGCTCCTGGGAACAATTATAGCTTACAGACAAAGGCAACACCAAGCAATTCCCAGAGCAGCAGGACTGCGGCCAGCTGTGCCTCAACAAGAACCGCCCCCAGAGCATCAACCACCACAATAGCAACAGGAGCCTCAGTCAAAGAACTGGATTTTTCCAAAAGGAACAATTTTCATTGTGAATTAGGACTTTGGATCAACAGTCCCTCCCCCAAAAGAGGCACAAAGAAGTTTAAAAAAAAATGTTTGAAAGCTGCTTAGAATGATGCCTTTTTTCAGGGATAAGAAAATAATTTTGAAACTGATTCGAATGTTATTTCAGTGCCAATGGAATAACACTATGGCTTTTTTCATGGAAACACAAGAGTGCTACTACAAAAATGTTGCCTGCTGTATCTAGTTCCTCTTTTTTCAGAGTCCTTTTCATGTCCCAGAGAGACAGAAGTCCAGCAGTGGAAAGTTTTTTTTCCTGCTTGATAACAGTTGACCTTTATAAAAGTAATAAATTTATGGCCAATTTAAGTCCAAGACGCTGAACTATATTAAAATTCTGAAAAGATTAGAGCTGTTAGGAACTTAAATTCTGACCTGCATCCCAGGTATCTCTATAGTCCTTATTTCATTTTTTTTTTAATATTTCTTACACTTTGGTCTTTTAGGCTGTGTTGGATGGTTTAACATAGGTTATTGATAAACCCTGTAAAACTAAGCCAGCAAACATGCTGCTCTCCATTTGTGCTTTTTTGTTTTGGATATTTTCCTCCATTCCCCTTAGACAGTTCTCAGCAGTGAGTATGTAGCCCATGAGGTGGAGTGGGGCAGATTGGGTCTGCAAAGCTGGCCAGTTGAAAACTGTCCACACAGTGCCCAGATCTCACATACTTCTAAAATTTTTCAGGAATCTGTGTACTTTGCAGTCCTTTATGACATGAAACTGTATTGATAGTGTTCCTAAATTGAAATTGTCTTAATTAAAGAGGCTGAGTCTAGATTTCAGAAAGCACCAGTATTACTGCGCACACGGAAGAATGCAGAGAGCCAGAAATCTCAGTGAATTAGCTGACTTCCTTTTCGATTTGGAAGTTCTGTGCTTAATTTTCAACAATCCTGTTAGTGATTTGCACTGCAAGAAAGAAATGTGTGTATCTCATGCATGCATCTGCTTAATGCATCTACAAAAAAGAGCCACAAAAATGCATCCTCTCTACAAAAGGGTGTGGGCTTATGCCAGTGATGCTACTCCAAAGCTACAGGGGTGCTCTGGCTGTCACCAACCTCTCTTGGACCTGGCATAGAGGAAAGTCACAGTAATGTTTTTGGCCTTGCCATCTCAAGGGCCCCTTGGAACAAGAAAATCCAAAGAGAAAGAAGACTAGTGGCTTCTTGATGCCACCAGGTCAGTGTAAAGGCCTTTTAATGAGTGTAAAGAATGTGACCTGTGGACTGATGATTTAAGACTGCAAGAGGAATCTTCACTTAGTGATGATTATCATTGAACTATAATTTCTGGGGCTAGGGGTGGGAAGCAATGGCAGAATAGTTTAGAAGCAGGAAATGCAGAAGTGTCTGTTCTTATTTACCAATAGTAGTTAAATATTGGTTTCTGTCCTAGCATTAAACCCTCTGGATATATTATCATAAAGTTGAATGAATGCAAATAAGGAGGCTTTAGCTGCTTTCTGACAAAAGCTGTTGTGTTTAAAGGGTTAAGGGCTTCTTTTCATGCCGATGTTTTTGCAGTGTATTGGCAACAATGTATCAATACCCTTTATTTAGAATTGAGATTTTGGTGTGGTATCATATTTGGTACATTTGCAAGGAGATCATTGCACAATAGATCTCTAGTTTGGGATAGAGGATTAGCAATCCATTCTTTTGTAAATGGAAATGTCACACATGACTAGTATTAAAGATACTAGTATTACAGGTAGAATTCAGTACATCACAATGCTTATGCTGGTCATATAAAGACAAATCTTTAATTTTAGTGTGGAGGGTTGCAGCGTGTGGTAGAGGAATGTGGTTCAGTTGTAATCATCATTAGCAGATGAAACAGTATTGAACTTAAATGTAGTGTCTTATATGTACAGCATTCCCCAGCTGCATTTCTAAGATATCTGTGATTTCTGAACACTCCCTCTGAAATATTTTGCTACTGTCGTTTAATATCTCTTTTTAGCTTGGCATGAGTAAATTAAAGATTATATGGAAAATGTTTTTAAGTTAAATACCATTGATTCATTGATATTGACCTCCTAGGCAATTTAACAATTCTGTTACTGCATTATTAAAATGTTTTGATTGTTGATCTGTTAGAACTAAATTCTAAAAGCTCTATTCTACTTGCACGAGAATCTCTCATCACTGCTGCTATATGACAGTCTTATAGATGACTTTCAGTGAATCTGATGCATTTTACATCCAAGAAATCAGCAGAACAAAACAATTGAAGATCAGAAAGTTACTTCATTGTTAAAAAAATGCTTTTTGAAGGAGCAATAAGGAAGTCTTTCTCCTGCTTTTTTTCCCTTCCACCAAATTACTACCACTAACTTTTCAGATGACATTCATTTGAATGTGGTGGTAGAAGAAAAAAGGTACTTACCATAAATAATGGCAAGTTAACTCAGGGATTAAAGAAATGAGTAAGTTTTCTAAATCAGTTAGCTACACCATGACTTAAGTTTTTTTGACAATCCCTTACTACTCTCTTCTGAAACTTGCATTTTGAGGAAAGTATATTTAACTCTTACTAGCAATATGTTCCTTGTTGTGCACTCAGTTAGTCAAGCATCTTGTTCCAAAAGAAGCTGAGTTGTTTAGTTTACTGCAGTGAAGTACTTTTCCCTTTTGGTAGTACACAGGTTATCTTATAGTTTATATGCAGGAGTATTTTAGAAGGGAACCTGGATTTAAGAGAAGTCTTTCTGGATGTATTCAGCATGGTTTGAATGAAAAAGTTGTATTCCTTGTGTGTAGTAACATAGGCCAGAGTCTGCCTGTTTGACCTTCATAGACACATGCTCTTCTTTGCCTGCACAGAAAATGGAACTACAGAGCAGTAAGTGTTACTGGTGGGATTTTTATAAGTAGGAGAACCGTGGGAAAATATGGAGAAATGCATTATTCTGCATCTCAAATTATTAATCAAAGACATTAGCTGTTCTTGCTAGTTCAAAGAAATACTGAACTATTGAGAAAACAGGATTTTAGTTCATCACTGGTGAAAATTGTCCCAGAGCTATCTGTTGAAATAACTTTCTTGCTTTATATTGTCCATGATGGGACAGTGTAATAGAAGGTAGGGCCTTTGATACAAACATCCTAGTGAGACTCTTGTGAGATAGTTTTACTCACTTTTTAATCATCTTCCATAAGTCAACTACTCTTATTAAAAAAACAAAAAATTATCAAATGTTTTGAGTGAAGAACATTGATATGGCTTGTGAAAGGACTTTTAAATACTATGCATTATCTAATTTCCACCTATTATATGCTAGTTTTGGCCTATAAAAGGGGATTACACTCACCTTTGCAAGTTGCTTTCCATTTAGATAGGCAACAATGAACTGAAATTCTATTTTTGTTTCAGAGAATATTAAACTGAAAAGATTTAGTTTGATTCGAACTACTGCAAATGCATATGGCAAATAGGGACTATTGGGGGGAACCCTTTGTTTTTATCAGCTACAGTTCTTTAAAGGGTCTTGTAGGAGTTTTGTAAATTTATTTTGTATTTAAAATCAGTATAAAGGCTGGTCAAATGTAATATAATTGTGTAAACAAATTCTGTTAATAGAAAGATGTACAGATTCATTTTGTACTGTATCTTTAATCTTGTGAAATAAAGATACCACCTGTGTGGTTACCCTCAGTGTTCACAGTGGTTATGATAACAGAAGATGTGAATTGCTAGTCATATGCACTGGTATATGCCACTGTTCAATGCATCTCTTCCTATAAGGATTCTCATACTTTTACTTCCATTACTTAGAAATGGCAAAAAAGGGGGAATGAATCATGATGCACTTTGTCTTCAGTTATGCTATAAACTTACCTTCTGTCTGTATATGTGTGACAGTTGTATATAGCATTTGTACCATGTCTGGTAGACACAGAAGTGCTGTGTGAGTCAAGAGTAGTGACCAGTAACTAGAATTACTACTGCATCTTCAATACTGATGCAGGGATAATTCAGTCAGGTGGAACAGATACTGGAGGAGGGACTACTCCAAGCTGACAAATCTGTTTGCTTTTCAGGCCATTTTTGACCCATTCATTCCTTCAGGCTCCACCTGTTGAGACCAAGTCATCCCTTGTTAAATTCAATAAGTTGGTGGGCTTTCCAGTATGCTTGTTCATTGGAGAGAAGGAAAGTAAGAGCAGTGGGGGAGCAGTAATGGCTAGAAAAGGCATCAATAGGTAAGTGATCCTGAGCATCAGCCTAAATTACATATTTTTTTGAAGTATTTGGAGCCATTCCATGAATGCTCCTGCCAATAGCACTTGTTGCAGGTAAAAGCAGAACTGTAGGTAGTAAACCCAGCTTGAGTTTGACTAACAAAGCTCAAGCTTAGCGAGGTCAACCCTCACCTTCCAGAAAAGTCCATTGTTGGAGGTACAATTGCTGACATACTCAGTTGAGGTGGGGTCAAGTATAGATACTTGATCTTATTGGTAGCCTGTAGTCAGTATGGAGCTGTGTTCTGAGTACCAGGTAAATATGATGTAGTGTGGGAAAGTGAGGATTTCTGTTGTTTGTTTGTTTGTTTGTTTGTTTGTTTGTTTTAAAAAGCTCCAGAATAATGTTCATTGAAAACTAGTATATTTTGTTTGGTTTTGGTTTTTATATTGCTGTATTCTCTATATTTTAGACTTGAGAGTAAAACCAATTAAAATATTATTAGAGAATATAGTTTCTATACCTACAAGACCTGTTAGAATAGAATGTGTTATTTGGTATTATGACAAAATGTTCTTCCTCTTCTCTAAATTGTCACGATCTTAATGGATTTTCTGAATCATGACTTCGATTCCTCTTTTTTAAAGAAAAATTGAGGAAAATAGCCTACTTATTGTCAAAAGTCTTCAGACAACTGTAATCAACTTCTTCTAAAGCCAAGGATGAGGGAGGGCAGTGTACCATCTCTCCAGATAATGAAAACTGTAACATGTAGTCTCAAATTTTATTTTCAGAAAGAAAACTAAGTGAAGATGGAGTACCATTGTAGTTGCACTTCAGATAGTAAGAGATGTCATTTGGCTTCCACAGAGATGGGTTGCTCACATTTTCATTTCTTTGGTATCCAACTTTTTCAGCTTTCCATATAACGTGGGTTGCAATTCCTTATTTTTTAAAATAACTTTGAAGAATATCAGTTTTTTTGCCTTGCAAAATACTGAAATCATAGCTCTTCAGTTCTGCTGTCATTTTCTATATTCCTTATTTTTTATATGCTTATTTTTCTTCATTTTTCCTCCTGAACACAGGCTGTTCTGTCAAATTTGTTGTTCCAGTTCCCATCTGTTATAAATGTGGCTCCATTTCTGTACAAGAGCAATATCAACTTTTTTTTTTTCTTCTAATTAACTGGTTTGCTGGGGGGGAAATAATGTTTTACCTGGGGTGTGTGTTTGTAGCCACAAGGCTACAATAATGGCAGCTTGGATTTGTTAAATACCTGATGTCTCAAAGATTGGGAATGGATTAGCTTCTACACTTGGAGTCACTGACATATCTTCAGAAAACACATGTATGTATGTACACACACATACACAGAGATCTAGGAAGTCCTTGGTTGCAGCTTCAGAAACTTAAAAAAATTAAATAATTCAGTACTCTTATTTCTCTCGTATTTGTGGAGCAAAAGTTCAAAATTAAAAATCACTGTAGCTTCTGGTAAGACCTGTTAAATAATTACCTTCCCATGACTATTAAAACATTTTTTAGTATGTAAACCATTCTAAAATGTGCCAGACTGTCTCCCAGCATTGTTTGGAATATTATGTACGCAGCTTCCAGGAGGGTGGCCTCTTTTGCTAAGTTAAATCCATACTTTCTTAGAGTATAAAATCTTTCTTATTAAATAAGTGAAAATGTTTAGCAGCTGATGATGAAGAAATGTTTTAAAATTATTTTTCACTGAGATCATCTGGTGCAATATTGGACCCATCCAAATAGCTTGAAAACTCTAATTGAAAATATTTTATGTTTTTTGTTTCTGTTCAATCTTACTTTAATGTTTGTTAGGCTCCAGACTTCACTAAATACTGAAATTCTATTAATTAATGGCATTTTAGGCACTTCTAAATAATTTATTATTACTGCTACTACTATTTGGAAAGTTTCCCAGATGTTATCAACAGCAATTTTAAAGGAAAAGCCAATTTGCATTGCTAGTATTAAAAAGGGATATGTGATAAAGTCTATGAAGTGTGTTTGATTTTCAAGTCTTTATTATAGCTGATGTTAAAATTACTGAAGAAATATGTAGAATGTTCCAGTTTAAGGGTTATAACTTTGCATTATGAAAAAGATATTTCTTGAGCAATCATCCAGCTTTGAATTCAAAGGGTGATGGCCTGGTGAGTTTTCCAAAGTGATTTTGTTACCTTCATTGCTGGCGTTGTGAGATCAGGAGTACTTGAGTTAATTCTTTTCAAGTTGTATTTAGTTTCATCTCTAGGTTATAGGACTGGACAGTCCATTAGGAAGAATAGCCACAAAAATACATATACATTTTCTTGTGGAATCCACTGTTATGATAATGTTCAGCTGTAATTGAATAACTAAAGGTTTTCATATTTTTTTATAAATAATTCTGTGTTTGATTTGGTTGTTGAAATCCGGGAAACATTGCACAGAAGGGAGGTGACTCTAGTAAGAATTCAGACCCGGTGAGATAAATGTGGTGATCTCACTGCACGCAGCTGTGTTGGCTTTTCCTGCCTCTTTGCTAAACTAACAGTGTTCTGAGTTCCCTGCTAGGAGTCCAGTTTTTTGGAAGCCAAAGACTGCAAGTAGGTAGGAACTTCTGAAAACAGCAAGAAAGAAGGATTTCTTCATTGATGAAATCTCTCAACTAACAAACTGAATGTTGTATATTACTGTTTCCCTACTCTTATGCATATTCACTGAATAGTTCCATAGAGACACAAAAAAATACTTCAGGTTTTTTGCACATGTAATTACAAAAAATTGGCTTAATTATTATGCTTGGGATTACAAACCCCAAAGAGTTTACTCTTGACTACATTTGTCATTCTTAGTTCAGTTCCAAAAGATAGATTGATATGAAATACTTCTAGATGTTTCTGGTGATACTAGTTCAGCATCATGAAATACAGCTCTCATGTTTAGAGTAAACAGTTTGCAAATAATCCTTTGGCTGAAAACTGAAAAACTCTATGGTAAATACTGAAAATTAATAGAAAAGTAAACTAAAAATAAATCCCCTTTAAGATTTCAGATCTAGTGTGTCATTAATCTCATTTGGCACTGTGAAAGGTGCTAGAACAAACGATATTCTGTCATTTTAAAATACTAGTCCATATTTTAACACAGCAAATAAAATATTTATTTCCACTGTCTCATTGGGATTTCTAAATGCCAAATCATGAAGACTTTCTTGCAGTTACAGAAAAGGAAGCTTTCAACTTGCATAAAATGAGTATGTTTGATAAGTCTTTATAAAGCTCTCTCTATGCTTATATTAAGCATTTGATGCTTCCAGATTTCTGCACTAGCCATTACACTCCTGGCACTGCTATTATACAAATTCTTCAGTTGCTCAGATTGCAGGCAGAACAAGCTCTGCAAATACTGGTAATTTGTTTTGCTGCTATAAGGTAAAACAAGGGTGTCTGGTAATTGAGAAATGCCTTTCTGTGGGGAAAATGTCATCTGTGAAGGGGAAGTGAAGGTGATGGCTTGCCATGCTGAAAATAGTGCATTTGTCCCAGCAATATTGGTTTTAAACTAATCCTGCCGTTACTAAAGCATGCAGTTAAACAAATTTCTCCTGAAGTATATGATCTTCCTGGCTGTGGCAGCTGGAGCAAACACCACTCAGGTGTGTGCACAGGTCTGAGGCAGGGAGCTAAGCAAACACTTTTGGGCATTACACATTTATTTTCTTTTACTCCTCTGTGTGTCAATAGCAGCTCACTGGCTAAGAAGTAGCACTCCTGTGAGACTCCTTTGTTATACAGTCTAAAGAAATATGTGAAGTACAGACTTAACTGTGGAAGCAGGTCCAGATAAATAAAATCTCAATGCTTCCATATTCCATATCCACTTCTGAATTGAGCCTCTGTTGGCACATCACTAAGGGTTGAGTCACACTGCCTCATTTAATATGATGAAATGTATTGAATTCTGTTAACTGACAAATTTAATTAAATTTGCAGTAAAGTTTGCATGAGAATCGTGGTTTTGTATTGGAAGAAAATAGCATCATTTTCCAAGATATAATGAATTATTAATATCTTTATCATTAAATATTAACATTAAAAACCCTAATTAGCTGTCAAGTTGAAAGAACAAAAAGTCAGGTGATGTGTATATTCAAAATAAATTAGAATTGGGACCACTCTAGCCTTTAGTTACTCAGTACATGTGTTTATAGAATTTCATATGCTCTAACCTTGTAGAGTCATACCATAAATATATCTTCAACATCAGTGAAAATATCAAGAATATAATGTTGTATTTTTATGTTTAATGTGATTAATATTGTCATATGCTAGAAAAATGGAAGAATATCATCTCTGTTCTTCAAACCCAAGTTATTTAAAATAGGCAAATCAGACTTTCTGGAGTATGTTTGATTTTTTTTATTATTATTTATTTTTTTACAATTTTTTCCCCCCCCTATGTCTTTACTTTGGTGGGGATAAATGCTCAAGTGTATTCTAACTTCTCTTTCTATTGTAGGAACAGAAGGGTTCAACCAGAAATTGAATATACTTATTTAAATAGAATAATTTTGGGTTTGACTCTCTACTGTAATAAAATATTTCAGTGGAAAGGACCTATAGTGGCAATTAATTTTACTACCTGACCACTGCAAAAAAATATTTTCTGTGATTTAGATTCTGAGAAAACTTGAAAAATATAAGAATCTGTATCAGGTATGTTGCCTGCTACTCCTTCTATTGCAGATTTTACTAGTAAAAGAACTTCAGAAATATAATGCAAAAATTTCTTCCAAGTCCAAACCAAATGATAGCAGTAAGCAGAGTTCTGTCATGTTATGGTAATGATGTCATAACTTGGATGGAATAAATAGTGTAAGAGAATTAAATGTTGTAAAACATGTTTTTACCCCCCCCCCCTCCTTTTAAATAGGATGCTTAATACAGGAACTTCAGTTTACCTCAGAAAAAGTAGTTGGTGCTAGAGGAAGTTTAAGTCTGGTGATCTACATAAAAGGAAAAAGTGCTAGAAAGTGTAATGTATTATATGCGAGCCTTTTTCCTTTAATGATTTCTTAAATGAGGAAACATCCCTTTCCAAAAATGGAAAACAGATTTCTGGTCCTAAGTCTTAATTTTAACCTGATTGATGACATTTCATTCTTTGTGCTTTAGCAGTGTGAGATACAGCAACCACTGCCACTGTTGGACTGTTTGTGACAGTGTTTGTAGCTGCTGTTGTGACTGTATGTTCAAATACTGTTGTGAAAAGTTAAAAAGCAAAAGAAGAAATAGGGTTCACGACTTGACCAAAACCAGGGAAGGATCGATGACCTTCGAGTCTCTTTCTAGCCAGGATCTTTCACAGTACAGTACATCAGAGGTCAATAATGTTATTCTGGATCCTGGTTTTATTAAAGATGAGGAAGATAAAGGGAAACAATGAGAGCTAATCTGTAGTTCTTTTAGCTCATTAAAAAATCCTGAGAAGAAACAAAGACACTAATTGTACTTGAGTTGAACTATTCATTTCCTCGTTGAATTTACCCTGTACACGTATAAATGAGTGGGACAACCAGCCTAAACCGATTTGGGCCCATGGGCAGATAATTCAACTAAACATCTTCCAGGTGATTGGCTTTGTCTGGGCAATCGACATCTGCTGCTGGATAAGACAGCAGTTAAAGGAAGTCTCGTTTGGGAATGTGCAAGTTGTATGGGGTTTTCTCCCAGCCACCTCTAGCTGGCACTCGCGTCTGTGCTTTGGGACCCGCCATGTCCCGGCTGTGCCCTGGGGCTTTGGGCTTCGGTTCGAGTGCTCTCTGTACTGCGATCCCCACGCTACTCTGGACCAGGACCCCCTTTGAAACCCCTTCACTCAGGTGGACAAGATGTGCTAAGCTCCGGAATGTAACATCAGTTGTAATTACATGGTTATCTTACACTTTGCATTGGAGATTTTCTCAGTGTCTGCACTTCAAAAAAACCTCATAATTCACACGGAGAAGAATAAAACTGCAACTTTTTTTTTCTTCTTCTTTTTGCAGCCAGTCTTCATTACTGTTTAAGGCTGTTATTACAATATTTCTTGAGAATGTTAAGGTCGTTAATATTTCTCAGCTTGCAATGTTCAATTTTTAGGAAGCTCTTTGGTGACTTGCTTCTCCCTCAGCTTCTCTGAATCTGCTAATGGATGTGAATGTACACATCTGTGCTCACGTTTGGGCTAACGATGCACATGTTCATTTTGCATAAACTCTCTTCAGCTGGAGTCTCGGAATTATACTGGGGTTAGATGTTAATTCCTCCTTAAAGACATTTCCATATGCAGATTGCTTTCTGAATTATTTAAAGAAAGAAATACAATTTCTATTATTAGGTTTGTAATGCTCTTACAGTTTAACATCTTAAACACAATTTGGTTCATAGACATTGTATTAACTTTCTTATACCTACCTAATCCCTAATCCATGAAATTCACTAAGATCCAAAAAAATAAGAGAGATGCCTGTTAATTGGTGTTAAGAGTGTGTACACGAACAGATAGCTAGCGTTGTATTTAAGCATGCCCGTTGAATAACCCCGAGCAGAGGGCTATTTTGTTTGCATTAGCGACTGTTATTTGCACATTGCTATTGATTTTTGCCGTGGGTGAGCGGAGACGGCAAAGTCGGCGATGCCCAAGGAAGCTCGAAGGGCTCGTTCCGGGAGCCCCTCCGCCGCCACCTGTGCGCGGGGCCGGGCCGGGCCGCGCGGGGCGGGGCGGGGCGGGGCGGGGAGCGCCCCATGGCGGCGGCGCGGCCGGGCCGGGCCGGGAGCGCGCCCACAGCGCCCGCCGCGCAGCGAGCCCGCCGGTAGGTGAGTGGGGCTGGTGGAGCGGGGCCGTACTCTGCCTTCCGAGCGCCGGGGAAAGGGGCCGCGGCTCGGGGCTGGCGGGCGGGGGACATCACAAACTGGAGCGCTAGAGCGAAGGCGGGTGGCTCTGCTGGCGGAGCCGGGGCTGCCCCCCGGTGCCGGCGGAGCGGGGCCCCTCGGCTGCGCGCCCTGACTGAGCCGAGGTCCCCTCCGCGCTCCGCCGGGCCGTGGCTCCGCTCGCAGGCGGACCATCGTACCGATGTGGAGCCGCTCCCCTGGCAGCTGGTTCCTCTCGGGGCCGTTCTCCGCGGAGGGGGCTGTGCCGGGCAGCCCAGCAGCCCCGGGGTGCGAGCGGGTCGCTGCTGTGCGGCTGCCGAAGGGTTAACGCTCGCTAGCAGCAGCACGGGGAAGCTGCTCGTATCCACCTACCCCTCAGCTGCTCCCTCTAATTACTCATGGTTTGGATTTTTTTCCTTGCTTGGGACCGCTGAATTGTGCTGCTTTTGAAACGTTTATCTGCGGTTCGGATAGTGCAAGGCAAACAAAAATCGCTCGCTCGTCTTTCTGTTGTCGCGTTTGAATACGCTATGTAAATTGTAGGTTTAAAATGCTCAAATTACATATTTTGGTGCAAAGTAGATTTTTGTGTTGATACGCGATCAGCCTTTTCTCTGCCCATTTGTTTAGTTCATATGTTAAATATTCTTTCTGTAGTGCATCTCCATTTTTCTCTGGTGATTTTTGTTGTTTTGTGGATTAATTTGTTGTAATCAGCCTCAACTTTGCTGATTCTTTTTCCGTGCCTTAATCTTTTTGGGACTTCAGGTTTTCTGAGACACAAAAGTTTAAAAAATGCTTGATTGCTTGACTAGATCGGGTGATGCTTTGCAGCTCGTGGCTTCTCATACTTTAGTTGTGCCTTTTGCTGAGAAATATATTTAGGATAAGATTGCAGTATTGGTCTGACAGCACTTTTAGTAAGGCAGAAATTTGGCAAACTTGGCATTTCTGTACTTGTCAGTCAGATGTGAATCATTCTTGTCTTCTGTGAAATGTGTATTTTGCAAACTTACTAGTCTGAGCAAGTAAATTTCAAACTACTGGTTGCTTGGAAAATGATTGTGTTAGTTTCTGGCATGTGACTGATTTTGTTTTTTCTCTGCCAAGGTGAAAGAAACATATCTTGCATTACACAGACAAGTGAGACCTGGGCTTTGCCTTAATATTGTCCAAATAAATAGATTTATTTTGATAAAGTTTGTGTTATCACCAAAAAGCTTGAACAGCAGTTTCCCACATCTCCGTGGGATGCATTATGTGGGGTTATGCAACACATCAGACTTTACTAAATACTTAGTTTCCTGGTGGCTAGGTTGTCTCTTCTCCAGAATTTTTCAGATTCAGTTGATTATAATTTAAAGCAGTGTTTGCTATGAATTACTTTGTTATGTCATACTTTTTTTCAGGTAAATCTTTGACCTTTTCTGTATATTATTAATGGCTTTTCATTATATTCCTATGATGCTTTAAAGAACAAAATGAGTAGCAGTAACTCCCTAGCAGATTTAACATGCAGATTTCCTCATATGTAGGAATGCAGCTGGCAACTTTAGTGATCTCTGCTCTTTTATAGTTTTGGCTTTTAAATTATTTTTAAAATATCAGTGTCATCAGGAGCATGACCATTAAACTTTCCAGTAAGAGAAAAGGGTCATATTTTTTCTTTTCTCACATGATGCAGTGTATCTCAGTTCTGACTAGTTGTATGATCTTATAATTTGTGTCCTTCATATCTTGCATACCTTGCTCTTTAACTGCAGAGCTTTCCTTGAGTTCCTTGTATCTCTCACTCCCTCATAATGGCATAATTAATACTCTGTGTGGTTGATTTAGATTACAATCCAAGGGAGGCAAGGTAAAAAGGTAACAGCTACATTTCAGGAGTGCCCAACTCCCCATGCTGAGTTTGTGCTGCCTTGCCAGCTTTCTTGTTAAGAGCTAGCAGCTGGTGCAGTTCCCTGGTTGAGAAACCCAGACTGTGTGTGGGTTAAAACCATATTGTGAGTGGGCTAAATACATCATGTTTATGGAGTCCGTAATTTTCAGCTATCTCAAGTCTGGCATCAGCAAGTGAAGATGAGAAGTGTTATCTAAGGGTGTTACAAACCTCTCAAGGTGTTTTGCTCTGCAAGGCTTCTGTTGCCCCTGAAGCAGTGACTTTTCCAGTCAGTGAGACAGTTTCCAAGGTGCCATCAGCTGTAAGGTCATGGTTTGTGGATTCTCCTGCTCTCACACTTGGCTCCTGGTAGTACCCTTTCTTCATGCAGCTTTTAACCCAGATATTGCACTGAGGCTTTATACAGTAAGCTAACAGGAAAAGTTTTGAATTGCTGAACTCCTGTCATAGGCCATTTTTGCAGCACCATCAGTTTTCTCTTTGGAAGCTGGAAAACCAAAAAGATCATTAGGAACTAAGATATAGAACTATAAGGATTCGTGTGGTGGTGCAATCTTCTAACATAATCTTTGCAATCTAAAAATTGTGTTTATCCAAGACAATCATTTAAACTCACTCTGCAGGTCAGCTAGGAAAGGGCAACCTTCAAAAGACAATTCTTGGCCAATTTGTCTGAATTATTAGTTGTATTACACTCACACACAAAAAAAAAAATGGTACTCAACTACAAAACCAGATTATTTTGTTCTCAGATGTGTTAGTACATTTCTTTGGAGTCTGTCATGACAGATGTTTTCTTACAGGATTGTGAATCCTGCTAATGGATGTAATAACTTCACCAGTGGTTAACCTCAAGGAAGGAATGCCTCTCTTTGTACGTGTCGGGTATGAGCATGTGTTGTCTTCAAGACTAGCTGTAATTATGACCACAAGAATTTGAGTCCTAGGAAATTAGAAGCCTTACAACTCAGCTTGTACATCAGGAAACTTCAGGGATTAAATCTTTGCTCCTTGTAGGTAATGAAAGTTTACCAGGACCTTAAACAGGGCCAGAAATCCATCTACAGGTGTCTGGTAAGTAAGGTAAGACTGCTTCCCAGGAAGGGACTCTGTGTCCCCTATTTACTTCTGCCATCAATTTTCACTGTCTTCTGAATGTTCAAATAAGATGAATGGTATGGAATGTCCTATTTTTTTCAAAACTGAAAGGGAGGGAAAACTGCAGAAATTGTGATTGAAAAAATTGAAAAGATGCAGTTCTGTGACAATACCAGGAAACATACATCAGTGTTCCAGATTTCTTCTCTTTTCTGAAAAAAATGTATGTGCAGATACATAAGCACATATTTAGAGTGGGAATTCACTTTTAAAATCAATGGCTTGATTACCTGCATTTCTGCAGTTCAGTTTGCATCTTGGAGCACATAAACTGACTCGGTTTGGGATAAAACTGAGCAGAAGGAGGAGCTCATTTAATGCTCCAAGCTCTAATGCAAATTCAGTCTACAGGATCATTTTGGAGATAATTGTAAGTAAAAACCACAAAAAAGGTCGTTTGAAAGTTGTGCCCTTAATGCTAGGTATTTCACTCTGCCACTCTGCTATTAAGGTTTTTTGCTGTTTGCTACGGTAAACTTAGGATATAGTCTCTTGACCAACTCGACTACCCATTTTTTACATTTAGCATAATCATTATTATATATAGACAGAAAAAATACAAGAAAAAGAATAAACATCATAGAACAAGGCTAAAAGCGTTAATATCAGACATCGACGCTAGGAAAATGTCTCCCCTAGATAAACACAGAAACAAATAGTGCTTTTTAAATAGGAAATAATCTAAAAGAAGAAGATTACTGGAATGTACAGCTTTCTTATGCATCATTTCTATAGAGGTACAGTTTCTGAAGGGAAACCATAAAATTAAAGAACTTTTACTCTCATCAGTCCCGAAAATCCTTCAATAGGTGCTTTTTTGTCAGGAAGTGTTTCCCATAATACTGAAAATATTTCTCAGCAGTGATGTATTAAGGTTTTTCAGTCAGCTACAGTGAAATGTCTTGAAATGTGTGTAAGACTTCCTTGAGGTTTGCACTCAGGTGTGTAAAAGACATGCAAGTCTAAGTTAATTTCCATACTCTCCTTGGAGAGGGATTCACCTCATTTGAAAACAGATCAGGCAAAGGACCCTCTGCAGGTGTTGTGTTCCTTCTGTAGACTGTAAGCAGAGCATCATGTGATTATCTCAGATGTCTGATGGGGTGTCTGGAGTTAAAGGAGGTGTGATTCATCTTGTTTTATTAAGGTAACTGAACTAAATGTCTCAGCACAACTCCTTCAGTTTGAAACAGAGGACAGAACTGACCAATGTGCTTCAGGATCCTACAGAGGTGCTCTAGTAGTTCAAAACTGTGCTGGTATTCAAAGAGCAGACAGTGTGCTCCTGCTCCAAGGGCAGACCTGCCTGGTGAGCTAGAGAGAAAGGATGTGTTTTTGCTGAGCTGTTTCTTAATTCATTATGCTCTTTTAGGCCAAGTTTTAGTTGGCATTTATAGACATGAATATTTATAGAAACCAGTTCTCTCTGTGGGCTCTTAGGTTTGCCAGCTGTGAAATGAAATGAAAGAATTATCTTCAATTTAATTTTGAAATGGGGGTGGCTACATGATACAGTAATTTTGCTATCTGAATCGGGGCCTCTGGTGAATAGAAGGTACTATTTTGCAGAACTTCATGGTGGTTTTGTGGTTGTGTGGGTGATGGAAATGTATGAAAAAGCCTCTAGTAAGCATTTTTGAAGAGTAAAAGTATTACTAGCTACAAAACTGAAACCAGAGCTGGTCAAGCTCGGCAGCACAAGGCCTGTTTATTTTCTAATAGAGCAGTTTCAATTGGATAGCTGTAAGGAAGAATTTGGCCTATGAAGTTTAATGATTAATTGCTGTTTAGTTGCCAGCTGCTCCTAATGACAGAAACTTGCCAACAGAAATTCTTCTTTCTCTCTGATCCTTGCTGGGTTGTTTCAAGTTCACCACAGTTCAAGTATTTACCTGGCTAAAGCTTATATTCTATATATTAGAATTATACATAGTAAAAACATCAGGTGCATGCTCCCAAATTTATCCTCATTTATCCAGTACATAAGTTTAGCATGAGGAGTGAGATCTCAGTTGATAAGTGCATAGGTTACTTTTGGGGGCATTCACAACCAGAATCTCAAGTGTCACTGAAGAGGATTAAACTGAGATAGAATAAATTTGGCTGATCTGGGCTTTCCTCTCCTAAATAGCACATCTCTGACCTCTGCAGTTTAATTGTCCCATCTCTCTGAATGGAGGCAGCTATATTAGTTTACTGCACTATATGTGGGCTCAGAGCTTGATACCAGCATTCAACTCTTTTTTCCCCAAAATGTTTGCAGGTTCTCCCTATATCCAGTCCAGGCTATTGATGCAAATGTGCTTGGAGCAGAGGCTGATTTGAGAGCTGCAGCTCCAAACAGCTACATTAGCTCTTCAGTGACACTGAAACAGACAATAACTTTCAAGGAATAATCCTTTGTTTTCAGAAAGTTTGTCTTAAAAAAAAACAAACCAACCGAACAAACAATTCTTCCAATTCTGCTATTTTTCAATAATTTCTAACATGCTTTTGTGTCTGTGTGAATTGTGTCAAATTTGCAACTCTGACAGAGTGAGTCTTGGTAACAGAGTGTCTCTGTCCATTTGTGGGCCTGTGCCTTTATGAAAGAGGAAGTAAATACCTCAAATATTTTAAAATCTACTTGTCTGTATCCCACTGGCAAAGGCTGCCATATCCAGTGGACAAGTTTTGGCAGAGGTTAGCTGGATTCAGCCTCCCTAGAGCTGCCAGGAGAGCACTAACACTACATTAGCATTGCCATTAATATTTCCACCTTTCATAATGCTCTGCTACTGAGACTCATTGTGGGCTGAGGAGCAGAATAACCACGGTCACTTTGGGCTGTGTAAGGCTGGGTGGGAGGTGGGGTGATCTGACTGCTTTGCTTCCATTCCCAGAGCAGGTTCAGAAAGCAGCCATGCTGTCCAACACACTGCACTGCTGGGAGTGTTATCTAGGAGGGCTGCACAGGCTGGATATTCAGATTCCAAACCTTTAATGAAGAAGGGTCTTGCTGGTGTGACCTGAGTGCCCAGCATCCATCCCCAGTGCTTTGTATTGTTTGGCTCAGTGAAGGGAGTGAAGTTTTCATAAAGGCCTTTTTTCTTTGTTTTCCTGCCTACACTCTAGAGTTTTCAAAGCAACAGTAAACCTGTCATAAACTTGTGGTGGCTTGGATGGAAAGGGAGTCTTGGGGTTTCTTTGGTGGTTTTTGATCTTGTATTTTTGTGGGTTTTTTTACACGGTTGCTCTACTAAAGCTCTTGCATAACACAGAAGAGGTCATGCATTAACCAGAAAAAAGAAAGTTATGCAATATCTGACAGCACTCAGAAATGTAACATGAATTAAATTCTTGTCTAAAAATTTGGGATACTGCATTACCCAAGCCCAGCTGAGACCTGGAATATGTTCATGCCTTCTCTTACCATGTGACTCTCATCTTACTCTGTAAGTTTCCACATGCATAATGCAGGAGAGCACAGTTCTAGCTATATAGAATGCCTGGTCACCTACTGCAGTTAAACTTTACATGATTTCCTCTTCATTAGGAACTGCAGTGATAAGACAAGGAATAGTGGGTAGAAATGGAAATAGGGGAAATTTAGGTTAGACATTAGGAAGAAATCCCTTTCTGAGAGGATGCTGAGACACTGTAACAGGTTGCCCGGGGAAGTTTGCATGCCCCAACCCTGGCAGTGCTCAGGGCCAGGTTGAATAAGGTGTCCCTGCCCATGAGAGGGGCTGGAATTGGGTGATCTTGAAGGTCCCTTTCAAGCTTTAGCATTTTATGATTCTACAATTAAATAACAACATACATGTCAGCTATTTGAAACTGAAATGTTAGCTTTTTGAGAAGGAAGGAAGAGGGAAATGTCTTGCTGTGCATTATCTGCTTTCTTTTCCTTTCTCTTTCTTTTCCTTTCTCTTTCTTTTCCTTTCTCTTTTCTCTTCTTTTCCAGTATTGATTTGGTGTATACAACTAAATTTTCATATATCTTCAAGACATGAAATTTTGAAAGATTGAATCATATTTCTATGCCTGTGTGAAAACTGGAGATTTGTTTTTTCCTATGCACGTATAAATAGTGGGATTTTTTTAGTTTTGGTTCTGTGTAGCCTGAGCACCTGCACACAGCTGCAGCACGTGTGTCCCACTGGTTCAAGCCAGGCATACAAGAGGGTGCTACTGCACAAGTTCCCCAGCAAATGGTTTGAGCTCCAGGGACCTTCCCCAGGGTGTCTGCACAGCTCTGTCATGCACACAATATGCAGTGCTCCCTGCTAATCCTGTTTTGACAGTTCACTTTGGCAATAATGCCCCTACCATTGAGTGATTGCCTATTGTCCCACTCTGTGGGAGCTGGTAAATATGAATTTTGATGTAATACTGCACACTTTCTAAACAACCTGCTTTCTTTGTACCTAGACATTTGTGTCAGGTTAAAAGATGATCTTGTGGAAGCCATGCAATAATGTTGGTATTAATTATTTGATGTCTTCTAGCATGAAGTGCAACCAGCCCTTCCTGCAGTTGGTATCAGACTTGCCCTGTCTCCCTGCTGAGGCTTCCTCAGCAAAAGACTGAGTGTAATAAAATATGAGTGATTTGCTGCCTCCATATGCAAGAGGGGCCTGCATCACTTACACCATGTACCTCTGCACCACTTAAAGATTGCACCTTGATAGATGGCCATGTATCTTGGATTCCTCTTTTGGAGTGCAAAGGTTGCCTGCTGTCTCACAGGCTCTATCATCAGGGTACTGCCATAGAGTAACAGTTATTAGTATGTGTTAGTAAAAGCAAAACCATCCAAAACCTCAATAAAACCAAAACCAAACAATAAAACCTGAAGGATTTTCTCCTACTCTCTCTGTTCTACATCACGCTAGTATACTATGCATTCTTATATTTTGACAACTAAACAAATACACTTAGACACAAATGCATTGGACAGTGCCATTGCAAACATACTCTTTTGTATTGTGTATGAACTTGACTTGTCAGGAACTGTGTTTCTACTTCAGGTATATTTTTTGTAATATAAAAAATACTGGGTACCTTTAAATTCACTCTTTGCACAAACTTTTTTTTTTTTTTTTCTACAGCTGTTTTTTTTTTTCATTCCCTTGAAACAGGAGTAGCCATGCTAAAGTAATAGAACCAACATGTCTAATGGGCTATATTTAGGCTGTCTAAAATAGAGAGTGACAACAAACATGATATTTGTGGGTTACCCTGAAGGACTGCAGTGTCCTGGCATCACATTATGTTGCATTTGACTCTTCAGACACTGGAAATGAGGAAAGACCAGTTGGATCATCAAAAGAATTTTCTGCTAGGGCAAGAGTGTTCCCGGTGATACTTCTCTGTGATACTACTCTTCCAGAGTATTGGGTTGTGTCTGGCTTTAAATAATCAAACAGGGTTTCCTTAAACGGGGAGACAGCTTCACATTTTAATGTTGCCTTTATCTATAATAATAAAGAAGGATCTCCTTTATAACAAAAATCCCTTTTTAAACTCCTTTTCATTGGAATGATGTTGCTGATACAGATTAGAAGTAATGAAAGATGTCACATAGAAATACAATTATAGAGAAATTATTTATATGTAAATAGTTTTTAGCTGTATGGAAATGCAGAGGCTTGAACAGAAGATGACTTTCTTGCTCAGTGTTTCTAATCACCCTTTTGAGCCAACATTCAGCACAAGAAAACTTCTTTGCTTTCATTCACGGCTGCATCACTTCCTCAATAGTCCTTGTCTTCCTGATGCTTTCACAGTTGGATTCTGTGGTTTTTTTCTCACTCTGAATCTGTTCTCCTGTTCTGTGCATACTCACAGCTCAGACAGATCAATGCCCATCCTCTCTGTAGGCATACAGCCTTCAGTGAAGCAGCTCTCTACAGAATTCAGTTCCTCCCTTGTCTTGAATGTGGCTAGTGTTTAGGAGCTTGACTTCTTTCTTGGAGATTTTTGTTTTGTTTGGGGTTTCTTTTTTCCTCTGCCCCCATCTGTCTTAGTCAAAATGAGAGTTTAACTGATACTGATTGATGGCAGATAATTGTACTCACCATCTTCACTGAATGTGTTTTTTACCTGTCTTCTAGCTTTTAACTTATTTTTATTCAGAAAAAGAGCCTGATTTCATTTGTGCAGATGAAACTTGAGGCACAGGTAGAATTCTGCTAGCCCTTCTTTTAGTGATGGAAGCAGATCAGTTTTTGAGTTGTACAGTGAATACTTGAAATGTAGTTGTTTGTTGCATTGCATATAAGCAGTGCTGGAAAGTTAGTATCAGAATGTCAGAGCAGAATGGCATTTTGTACAAGCCAGGTTGTATGTTTTCTAAAAGAGTGTTTAACACCCAGCATGATATTCCAGTAAACTCATTATCACTTACTCCCTTCCCTGTTTGTTTTGTCATTAGTCCCCGTACAGAAGGACAAGTAAATAGGATTTTATGATCTGTGTTCACTTCTTGATAGCTTTCTTCAGTGATGTCAGGCTGTGATGGCATAGTTGGTTAAGAAATAAATTCTTAAGCACAGTTCCCTCCACATACTGTGGAGTGGAGCATCGTTTTTTTTTGTATTGTGTTGTGTAATAGTTGTGACTACTGCAAATTCACCATCCTGAAGCAGAGAAGAATCTGTGACACATGTAATGGGCAAGTGTTGAAGTCTGGGATCTGGGTGCTGTTTTGGACTTTTGCCCTGTGAGCCCTAGAGAAAACAAGGAAGAGTAGTAAGGACCCTGTACGTACCCTTTCCTAAGGGGATGTTAGCAACCTCTCCTCTCTTACTGCATTTAGATTTCCTGCTGCCTACTATGATTGCCAACAGAATTTTGCTGAACAAAGTAGAGTTTTGCTGATCTGAGCTATTCTAGTTTTCTGGAAGAAAAATCTTAAATTAGTGGCTTATTCTTCTATTTGTTGTCCTGTTTGTACAATACTGACTGGGTGAAAAAAAGTGCCAGATTTTAGAGATGCAAATGTTCTGCTATAAAAAATTGACACATAGCTTGTTTGATCTTGTCCCAGTCTAGTTTTATTGCATTGTTGCTCTATACGGTAAGAGAAGCATTTGACTGATTGTTGCCTCAGATTCTAGTTTGAGTTGAAAGGTTGGCAGTTTGGGAAGTTGTCCTTCAAGTTCCCATACATTTACATGGCTTCAGCTACACTTTGAAAGAATCATGTATCCAGAGTGAGCTATACTGAAAGTCCTGAGATGCAGAACTTCTGCTTTCCTGATGTGACTGGTGATGTGAACTATCACTGTCAAACATTTTGTCTCACATCCTCCCTTGTTTTTTGCCTGCTGTATTACTTTTAATACTAAAAATAAATAAATAAAAATTGCTATTTTGTTTTGCACTGCTGGTCTTCTACTGCGTCTTTCTACATTTCTCAAGTTTTTAGGAGAACAAGTAATGGAAGAAGTTATACAGTTTTTCTCCAGCAGCAGACGTTGAATCTCTGTCTCTCATTATGAGGCATCCAGAATCCATGAAGTATTTCTGAGGCATGGCCTTGACAGGAGAGACATTATTGCCTTCTGAACTGCCTGAACTCCTGCAGGTAGAGCCTGCAGGAGAGCATTTTACGTGTCTTCTCTCTCTGTGGAAAACAGAGAAGCTTCTGTGGCAGATAAATTTTGGTGCAGAGAAAACAGCAGCTGTTGACCTTCCAGATATTAACCTTGATGCAAATATTCCTGAGGGAGATGCTTATGACTTCTTACCAATGCATCCTGTACAGACTCTCCTCTCTTACTGTCACTGAATTGTGAGCTTCCAGGAAATCTGGGATGTGTGTTTGTGGCATATGTTTTTATGTGTGCTGGTTGTACTGGAGAAAATAAGGTTATTCCAGGTCACCTCAGCTTTAATGCTGCATCTGCCACAGAGTTGCAGTGTGGGTTTAGGCAGATCACTTTGTATCTGTTGGAGTAATTAGGATCAGTCTGCTTTTCTGTCATTCAGTGTGCCAGATGGCTCTAGTCACCTTCAGTACCTCACTCCACCTTCACTCCATCTCTGCCTAAAATCACCAGGAGACAGCACTAATAACCTACCTTGTAGTGGCACAAGGTGGATTTGCTGTGGCTCTGCAGACACAGCACTGCCAAGGTTTTTGTTACCATTCACTTAGGTGAAATCCACATTGGGAAAAGCCATGCTTTCTCCCAGAGAGGCTGCAGGACTTTCATAAGGCATGTCCATTTGTCTCCCTTTGGGCCCTAATTCTTCCTTTCTTATTGAGAGCTTTTGTGTGTTACATGCACCAAGTAGTGACTGAGCTTCTTAAGCTACCTCTGAAATCATGGAGCTCATATAAAAGCATGTATCAGAGAAAGTAAAACTGGCCTAAGAACTAAAACAGGGTTTTACCAGACACTTTCTCAGAGCAGTTTACAAGCTGGCAGAGCTTTATGCATGGAAAAATATTGTCAATATTAAAAATACAACAGTCAACCAAATACAACTTTATTCCTGTTATCACCTAGGTAATTAATAAGAAAATCTTACTTCAGGCATTTAGACAGATATTGGTAAATTATTTTTTTTCCAGTAAGAATGATATCCAAATCCACTTATTTTATTTCACTGGGTTTTCAAGTTTTTTCCTGTTGTTTAGCACTGTGTTTTGTTTATGCTGTTGCACCTTGGAGTACTTGGGACTTGGTTTTGATGCTGGAGAGCAGAGTTCCAATTTGGAGTTTGTTTGTTATTCAGATCATGATGTGCTGATGGTCAGTGTTTATTTACAGACCAAGCTGAGAGGAAGAGCCACGAGCTCTCTCTCACTTGGAAATTTGCCCAAGGCAGCAATCACTCCTCCGTTCATGCTACTAGAATAGTTTTATCTGTATAGGTTTGCCAAACACATGGTCAAGATAAAATTACTTATTTTTCCTTGAGGCTTTCCTGGTGGGAGTGAAGCTTGTTTGTTACAAGAAAAGCTCTGGTCAGAGTCTTTCCTTTTCTTACTGTCCCTTTGGCTTAGTTTCTTTTCTCTTCTATGTGAATTTAACAGCTTGTCTCGTTGTTTTCCCACAGTGGTCTCCTACAAAACCAAATACAAACTGCTGTAACCAGTGAATGCTTGTTTCTGGGATTGTAAGGGAGTGTATAAGGAAGAAGAACAGAATCACTGTATGGATTACAGGATTTTTTTTCAATAGCATTGCCATGTAAGGCAATAGAATCTATATACTTAGCACGACCTTGCTATTGATATTATATTTGGAAAACAAGAAAGTGAAAAACTGAATTTTATTCTCAGTATTTTTATTCTGATTTTTTCTCCTGTTTTCTCATATAAGTGTAACCTAGTAGTTCTGGGTAGTGATCAGAAAGCTGGCTGCAGCCTGCATCCTATGGATGTAACTTGAAGCAATTGGAGAAATGACCCTTAGTGTTTATAATTATTAACTGTGCTAAGATGTTTCTTCTAAGCAGAGTGGTAATCTGCTGAGAAACTGAGTTTTCTGTCAAAAAACACATGAGCAATTAAATACTTTGAATGGTATGTTTACAAAAATACCATGCAATTACAGATGCTTCTGATACTTCTAAACCTCAATAGTGCCACAAACATTTATTTATATCAACATTACTACTGTTTGTGTTTGTACTCACATAATGTGTGAATATCCCACCTAAAGTGAGGGCTCATTGTACAAGGTGCTGAGTGTCAGACTTCTGGCACAGGATAATTACCTGCTTTCTCAAATATATGGTTTTGGTTTACCAAGATAAAGGGAGAAGGACAATGATATTCCTTTTCATCTCTTGCTAGAGTGGAGCTGGACAGATGGATAATCACGTCACAAGAAGAAATGGCTGTAGACTGTGTTTACATAGTTTTGAAATGAGAGGTTTCTAATTATCAAAGCAGTTTTGTCATTTTGGAATGAACCTTCATCAGTTGTAAAAAGGGCTTGTATAATGTGTTTTATCAAAACACTGGGAGGAATGAAGAGACAAGGAGTTGTGTTCTAGCTCTATGATCTCTACCTTCTGGACAACTGGAAATAACTGTCACCTACTTGTCACTCAGATTTACATGTACCACTGTGAAACTGTAAAGTGAAAAAGGGACATCTGAAGCAGAAATTTCAGCTTCCTATAGGGCTTTTTTGCCTCATGGTCAAGTCACTGCCTTGGAACTGATGGTAAGGATCTTTGGGATGCATAGGTATAACATCTGCTTTACCTTGTATTTACTTTGTAGTAGTAGGAAATAAACAAACAAACTTCTGATTCACAGTTTTTAACAAAAAATCTGATAAATTAGCTTACTTTTTTTTTAAACCAGTTCAGCACCAAAAGCTTAGTGCACAAATAGCACAAATCCAGAAGTAATGTTCTAAACAATCCTGTTCATGTAGAGAGAAATAATTCTGATTTGGCCTGGTAATATCTTGTTCCAAGAAATGTGTTTCCATCTGCTCTCGTTTGGGCTGTGCAGCATAAACTTTTGCTTTAATTGTAGCTCACTTGGAGTTTAAAAGATCCATTTGTTCTTAGTCCTAGTAGGTTCCAAAATTCCTTCCTCTACAAATAGTCAGCAATATTTGAGAAGTCTGCAGAACAGGAAGGAACACTCCAAAATTCACATACAAGTACTCTCTGCAGTGTTTAAATAGTGGTGCTGACTGCTTTGTTACAGAGAGGATTCAGGTTTACCCCAATTCAGATGGTTCTTCTGGAGAGATTTAGCTCTGTAGTAGTTGTGCAGATTGCAGCATCATTGTGTTTACTCCCTGCACTGCTGTTGTGCTGGCTGAGGCTCTTTGGTTCACAGTGGCAGTGGCTTAGGTCTTTCTCAGAGGAGGATTTTGGAGAGTGGATGAGAGATGAAAACTAATCAGTGGATGAAGTATTTTGTCCACTTAGTTGGCACAGGTGTTAGCTATACATGATTCATAATTCTGTTTAGCATTTAGGTCAACGGGTGGGATTGAGGCTTTTTTGTGAATGTTGAAAGAATGCAAAATCCTGTCTTTTTTTTTTTTTTTTTTTTTTTTTTTTTTTAAACCTAGCATATGCATCCTCAAAATTCCTCTATTCTGAATACCTTTGAAGTTATTAGCTGCTCAGACTGCCTTTCCTCTCTTTCAGGCTGCTTGTCTAAAAGGGCGTGATAACCCTGATAAGTCAACACAATGTCTCTTATTTAGCAAACTGGGAAGTCTCTAGAAAATTCCAGTCACGGGGAACTTGTGTAACCCTCAATGCAGAATATTCTGATGCTTTTCTGGGTTTAAAGTTCTCACTACTCATTTTAAAGTGCAAGTTTTAGTCTAGTACTAAGTGGATTTTAAGAATTATGTTTGTGACAGGGCAGTAGGGCACTAGAGGAAATCCATCTTAAAATGTTGGTATCATTCTCCCACTGCTGAAATAGTCCATTTTATTTTCTCATTTCATATCTTTCTTCCCCTTGAAATTAAAAAGAAAAAAAGTAATTTAAAAATTAGCTCTACCACAGTCTCTATGCATCAAGGGCAGGCTAAACTGTTTTCTTTTTTCATTTCCTGCCACTTCATGCTTCTGTCAGGACTTTTCCAGGAGAAAGGGCAAGTCAGTATACAGTTGTCTGGGAAAAGAAAACTTAGTTACAGACATTTAAACAAGCCCAAAACAAACAGCTTAATTGGTCACATGAGGGAAACAAGATGCCAAGGTCATCCTCTCCTTCCCTCATATGGCTTCCAAATGACCCTAAACATCTGAGTTTTTTTTTTTTTTTTTTCCTCTTAGCTTGCTTCTATGTTTAGCTTTGTAAGTTTGTATTAACAGCACCCAAAATAGATGTTGTTCAAGGCAGGCAGGTGTACCTGCCCACTCTGCATGGAGACAGGGCTCTGCCATGGCCCTGGAGGAAAAGGGCTCTGCTCTTCTTGCAGGAGGGAATTGGTTGTGTAACAAGGGAAAAATGTGCAGGGTGACTGGCCAGGGGGCCATAGGCTCTGGAAAGTCTGTGGCAGTCTTAAGGCATATTGCACTTAACCATTAGAATTATCTCTAGGATTCCCTTTTTGTGTTTGCAGGAAACTGTACATTTTGCACTCTATTCTGCTCAAAAAGATTAATCTTCAGACACTAAACGCCAATCCTTTCATTGTCAGGCAGGTTTGTGACTTCCAAACTTTTGAAGTTTTCAGCTCTTTCTTGATTGCTGATCTATCTTCTGCAGACAAAGCTCTTTATGTCCTGGAGGAGAATAATAATAATACTGGAAGCTATCTGATGATCAGTCTCCTTCAGGAATTCTTAAAGATTGAATGCATTTAAATATGTCTGCTTTTTAGCCCCTAATTTTATATAATTAAGATAGGGTAAAGAGAAGTCTTGGTGAAGTGTCTGCTTTTGTACACTAGCATGAAATTTCACCCTGAAAAACCCTTTAGAGAGACAGGAGGCCAAGAAACACTGGTTAAAGCTCTTTCAAATAGTCAGGTCTGAGTTTCAGTATTTTCAAGTACTTCAGTACCATGGCAACAAGAGCTTCAGTGCTTGAGATAATTGGGGACAGAATTAGCATATTTCCCTAGGAAGAGTCTTCTGAGAGTTTTGAAGTGGTTTGCAAAACTGAGGTGGTCATGGGTGCTTGTCAGAGAGAATTTCTCTGCCTGGACTTGACCAGCAGTTAGTTAGCTTTTTGTTAGTTACTAGCTAACAACCAGAGCACTTTCCAGTGCACAATTTCCATCTAGCACATTCACAGATCTGTGTGGGGTTCATACCATTGGAGGGCCTACTAAATTCAGTTTCCACATCTCTGAAAATATTTGCTGAGCTACAGCAAAATCATGCTAAATTCTGGACAAGGTGTAAGATGGCTTTTAAAACCAAAATGTGAAGTTCCAGTCAGGCAGCAGAGTGGAAAGTGCAGCTAGATGAGAGGGCAGCTGTCTATACCCAGACCATGATAAGAATCATTGGCTACTCAGAATCAGCTACAAAAACGTTATTGATAATGAAATATGCAATTTATTGCTTGCTCTGGAGAGGGGTTAGACATTGTAAGCAGCAAGGTGGGCAAAGATACGTTGACAACTTGGAGTGGGGATTAAGTTACATCATAATTAATTTTGCTGAACCTGGGAGGGTATCTTCATCTGCTCTTGCTGGGATTATGAGAGGCACGGCTCCTTGAATAAGGACTAAAATACTGGTTTTGGTGATGATTTGTTTTAATAGGAAGATATTTCAAGAACCCTCAGTTGCTTTATATGAAGGAGTTGCTCAAGTGTTACCCTCCTAGACACAGGTGGCATTCCTGTGTTAAAAGTGGTAGTGCTTTGACAGTATGGTGACTGTGGTACATAAATTGCTTTAACATTCTATAGTATAAAAAATGGTGGCTCTATTTTCACCCATTAAATTTTCTAAAAGATAAAATCTACTTCTTACTTGTCTTAACAGCAGTTGAAAAACAAGTGTGAAGGAGGTGTTTCTTCTCTTGGCTTTTCTTCACCATACCTCTCCCATTCTGCTTCCTCATCCTTATGATCCCCAAGTGAAGATGAGTGACCTGGTGCCAATATGACATCTCTGACAAGTGTCATTGCCTCCCACCAGTCCGAGTGGGTGTCCTTCACTGATGAGCTGCTCCTCCCTGTTCACCCACAAGGTAAGCTCTCTGATTTTCTTTAAAACTGGTGAGACTTCTTTTGTTTGATTTAGACCAACTACTGTCATATATCTAGCATGGGAGAGCTTGCCTTCTACATGGAAGCACTTTGTGCAGAGATTAAATTATCTCCTGCTACCCCATGTAATAGGTGAATTTGGACCAAAAAGGCAAATTACTCTCCTCGTGCAAGGTAATGTAGACCTGCTACAGGTTTTGGATCCGTCCTTCAAAATTCAAGACAGTATCTAACCTACCATGGAGGAAATATCACCTATTATAATCAAGTGCAAGACTGCCCAGTGTTAATCCCAAAAACTACATTAGGTGCAGGAAAATTCCATACATTTAATGGCAAATTTTAGATGTTTCAATAAAAAACAATGAAATTATGGTTCATCCTGTAAAGCTTTCTATGTTGTCTCTATTTTAGGTAGCACCGAGGCTCCTCTGGAGAAATGTTTTCATTCCTCAGACACATCCTCAGGAGAGAACAACAATGCAAATGGAGAATTTCAAGACCTTTTCTGCACAGAGCTAGAGGAGGCAGCTGAACAGCCCAAGGTGGATTCTGCTGTGCTTGGTAACCATGTGTCCCCCAGCACTGATCTGTCATCATCCCTCAGTGCTTGGGTTCAGTTTGAAGATGCACCATGGACCAGTGCTTCATCAACCCACCCACAAACAGGTGAGGCAAAAGCACTGAAAAGGTCTGTTTCAGTAAGATAACAAAGTACAGTGAGAGCTTACAGGATTTTTGCCTTGCTGTTTGGCTTCTCAAAGGTTTGAGTAGTTTGCAATGTATTTTAATACAATTAATGTTATCAGAGTTTCAAAAAGGGCTCATACTATCCTTCTGGATTGAACAAGAAATATTTTCTTTTTGTAAAGAAAATGAAAGCCTTTTGTGATTCACTCCACCTGTGTCTTGACTAAGTCTTGGAGATTGCCAAAATGCATTAATGGGGAAAGAGCATAGAGGTGTTTTCAGCAGTGACATTTCTTACCAAGAGGTATAAGCAACCAGTGAAAAAGTCTGGGCCGTATTTGCCTCTGTAAACTGGAACTGAAAGAATGGTGATCACCTCTGTGATTATAGCCTTTATCTGATCATAGTTCTTGTATGTTTTTTGCCAGCAATTCATTGATACCAGCAACTACTGTGCCAGTGCTCATCAGTACTTCCTGCTGTCTTTTGATGCTGTGATTTCACAGCTGGAGAATTACAAAGACAACAGAAGTTTATCTTAATTCCAGCTCTGCATGCACTTTTCTTCAAATAGAGCAGTTCTTTCTGACATACTTTAAACACACATGCAAATCCTCTGGCTTGTCTCATCAGCTTGTGGTAACTGATGTGGCTGTATGAGCTTCTAGCTTTTCTGCATGAACAGACTTCTGTCCTTCCTTGCTGGAGGTTGTGGAGTAATTGCCCAAGAAAAAAAAAACAATAGTTTACTTTTTCATTTTTGAATTGGGATTCTCTCTTATCAATTCCACTTTATGTCTGCTATTTACTAAAGCAGTTTAAAGAGTTATAGTTTTTCTCTGCTCACTGAGTCCATCAAATAATCCCTGTAACATGAATAATACTTCTGTCAGAAAATTTGGATTGTCAACTTTGGACTGGGTCTTGGGTAAACCCCATCTGGTTTTCCATCTGCTCTTTTGATGGGTGCTACAGACTAGTCCTTTTGAGACCATGTGGTTTGATCTTTGTGCAGGAGTAGGGGAATCTTCAGGCTAAAAGAGATTTCTTTGACCTTCTTTTATTTATTTGTTGGTTCTTCATTGTAAATACTGATTTTTCCTTGTGATGGGGAGAGAAGGAGAAGAGCACCCATGGAGTGTAAGTATGTAAAATTGATGTGCTCTACTTCTCTCTCTAGTTTCATGGCTCTGTGATCCTTATGCTTATTCACACAGCCATGTACTTTTTCAGTGGAGCTGTTGGTTGCTCTGACTTGGTATTTCCTTCATAATGATATATCCTTGTTAACTGAAAAACTTGTAAATGCATTCTTCTTAATAGAAAAATAAAAATCTTTGCTCAACCTTAATAAAGCTAATCACAAGAAAAAGACTTCCATAAAACAAATTTTGTCATATATTACTTGATGTCCTACCCTTAGAGGGATGTGGCCCAGTCTTAGGGTATATGCTTAGCAAAAGCACTGCCTGTTGGTGTTGGTGTGTGTGTGCAGTCACACCTCTGTAGGCAGAGGTCTGGGATATCCAGATGAGGAGAGTAAAGTAGACTTTCCAAAAACATTGCACTTTTGAAGAAGACACTCATTTGTGCCCCTGCAGAGGCTTGTTCTGTGTGACCAATGGAACTGAGGGAGGATATTTACATACTAACTTTAGCATCTGACTGACAGTCATGGAGGAGGGTGGTTCCCCTGACAGACCAGGATGTACTCCATGCAATTCTTGCATGGGGAGCTATTATTCTTTGAACTGTATAGGAGCCCTAAGGATGTGTTTCCTAAGGATATTTTAAAATCCTTACATTATGAGCTGGTCCCACTCCTTTTCTGGGCCCTGTATGATAAATGGCCAGACCAGTGCAGCTGACAGTCTCTAAAGCAAAGCAGAAATGACAGCTCTTTGTTTCTGGCCCTTTACTTTGAGGGACATTTGACAGCAAGAGGTAGGATAAACTTCAGCCTAGTTGTTCTCCATTATTGTGCAGATCACGATTTTTTTCTGTGGGTGTACACTGACACCCTCAGTTGAAAGCCCCTGGTGACAGCAATTATTCATTTCCAGTAGCAAACATTCTGCATAAGAACAATAGCAAATACCCAGACTGGGGGAGGGAAGAGTATAAAGGCCAAGTACAAACAGAAGGATTGGTGGGAGAAGGATGGACACATTTGAAATCTGTTTCCTGTGCAGGCAGCTGTGAAGAGCAATGTCCTGGAGGCTCAGCACCCCTGGTTGTGTTCCTGTCAGGGCTCCAGCACTGTTAGGAAATCGTCTGTCTGTCTGTCTCTGCTTGAGTAGCTGCTCAGCTGACTAGATAATTACAGGCTGATGGCCAGGCTGCCTGGAAACACATTTTGAAAAGGGCTTGCAAATTGGGATTTTCAGAGTGCCATGAGAGCAAAGAGGATGGGTCCTAGGAGAGAGAGGTGCTGTCTTGCTCTGGCATAAGGGCTATAGTATTTTGGGGCAGGTTCCCCCAAAAGTAAATTTTTGTCCCAAAGTGCTCAGGAAAAAAAAAAAAAAAAAGCAATTTAAAACAGCTAGTATGTAGTGGTTTTCCTATAGGAAGTACATTTTGAAGAAAACCAAGACTGATGCTGGACCCTCATTCTGGAAAAAAGTGAAGATATTATTGGGGGAGCAGAGATCAGGGGATTGATGGCAAGAAACAAGGCTAAACAAACAGGCAAAGAAATTGGAAGATTAAAAAAAGAGGTCAAAATCTGAGGTACAGAAATGAAAAGAACCCATAGTAAGCCTCACTGTGAAAACTATCTTTATTTAGGATGTTCTTGTAAACCCTTCTACCAGGTTCAGGCAGAGTAAATGCTAAACAAAGTGTTTGTTTCAAACTATTTCTGCATTTGGGATTTCTGTATAGTTAACTAACAGCTGCCAAATTATGTGGATTTCTTCTCAGGAAGCAAAAACTCTTGAGAGAGGCCATAGAAATATTTAGTCACAGAAATTAGGTATTGTGGTGTGCCCTTCTCTGTTTTCCTTTTGCTGGGAAAAGAAGAAATTTGATTTATGTTATGATTATTATCAGCCTAGTGAAACTGTTACTGCCAAGTTAAAAATGAGATTTTTAGGCTGACCCAAATGTTCCTATCACAAATGCTACACAATCTGTAAATGATCACAGCCAGCAGGTGACAAAACATTTGCATTTGTCACACAATGGGCCTTCAGCTCACAGTCTCTCCTTCTATCAGTGTTAGCTGCACTCTTCAATTCAATAAGGTATTCTTAGTCACCATAATTAGACTAAGGCAAGATCTATTACGTCATCCATCCTGCTCAGCCACGCCCACTTCTTCCCAAGAGCTTTGTCTGGTTTTAAATGGCTCAAATTACTTGGACTCTTACCATGTCCCTTGGGAGGCTATCCAGCAGCATATCTGAGCTTAACTATTTTGTGCTGCTCTCTCTGAAAGTAGGGAGAATTTGCAACACAAGATCAGCAGCTGGAAACTACACCTGTCACTAGAAACTGTGATGCTGTGCTAAAATCAGAAAAATCTGAAGTCCCATGTAATAAGAAAGGAAATGATGCTAACATGGTTTATTGTAATACTGTGTAGGGATCAAGAAACAGGTCCTCCAAACACCAAAGAGGAATGAATGCTTCAAGGTAAACCTGCATATTAAAAGCCAATTCATTGTTTTAAGAATAAGCATGCCAAGAAAAGTAAAATGCATGTTGAAGGAAATGTTTTTTGTTTTGGGAAGAAATTAGTTGATTTTCAGTATCCAACACATGCTACAGAATTTGCGTTTTAAGGATAGTTCTGACACTGACAGAACAGATTTCTGAGAAATTCCTACAGCAGAAAGGCTGTGACTCTCTGGCTATTGGCATTAGAGACTGAATTCAAAATTTCTACAAAAGTGCCTCATTTAGGAATTTGGCTGCAGCACTTCCAGGAATGTGAAGAGCAGCAGCAGAAGCATCTGAAGAGAGATCTTAAACACATGTAGATGTTTACTTTTGCTTGTCTTGCTTTTTGAGATTTCTAGATGGCCTTTTGGCTCAACATAGGGGAAAATGCACTTCTGCTAGTTTTAATAATTAGTGTTGGGGAACCTGGAACAGTCACAGGTAGAAGTTGACTGTAGCAAGAATTTAAAGATCTGTTGCAGAAAAAGCTGCCCATGATTTCAGTTTTCCAAGTGCAAGACTCATTTTAGGAAAAAAGCAAACAATTTTGTTCTTTAAAGATGGCCCAACTTAACTGGAATAAAATTAATTTGCCCTTATATAGAAGCATTTGGCAACACTAGTCCAGTCAGTTTCCTTCTTAGATAAAAATTTGGTTTGGAAAGCACAAAACTAATTGACAGTATTTGAGTTATTATATCTTATCTGTTTCTAAATTAGCCTGTTTTTTCATGTTGTTGTGAGTGATTTTTAAAAAGTACTGGAAATCAAAGTTTTTTTAAGTAAAATAATTCCACTGTTTCTAGGATATAAAGCACACTTTAAAAAAAAAGACTTGGCTCCTGTTAGTGATCCATGTACAGAGCTCAGCTTTTCAGTTTGTCCTCTATGCCCAATAAAGGGCTCTGTCTGTCAAAGCAATTTCAGCTGAAGTTTTCAGGATGGCTTTTCAGGTGCCTCATGCCATGTTTAACAAAAGGACTGAGAGAGGGACTGACAGATTATAATCATACATTCATCATCTTTTCTCTACGGGCACAACACAGTTACTGGAAGGAGGAGGGTGCTCTTTGCTTGTTATCTGACACAGCAGCTGTCAACCTGTGCAATAAGGAGACAGATCTGACTTTCAGCTCCTCATCCTCAGGGATGACTGCTCAGAAGCCATTCAGTGTCAGCAGGCTCACAGCTGTATATCAAAATACCACCTCCTGCTTACCTGAGGCTGTCAGTGCAGATATACAGAATAAATCCACACTTCTCAAGAGGTAAGGCAGAGAGCACTGTTTAGATGTCCTGTCTATGCTCACAACAAGGTTGCCATAATGAGGAAGTTTCCCATCACATCACTTGGATGGAGAGAGATAAATCTTTAACATTAATTTGTCATTTCTCTCCAAAGTATCTGTCAACTTAGTAAGGGTTGTTTGTTTATTACATACTGAGAAGAGAATCTGCGTGTCAGTAGTTGTTCAGTAACTATGAGATTTGAGGAGCATCAAGATGTTCATTGGTTTAACAGCTAAATATACATGTACTAATTTAGAAAACAGTTATTAAGCAGATATGAAATTAGAACTAGTCTCTACCCATACACTTTTTCTTAGTTCAGGAAGACTTTTTAACCATAACTTTCTTTTTTTATTAACATTATTTCCTCACTTGAGTCACCCATTGTTCCTAGCATTCAAGTGATGTTGTGGGCAAAGAGTATGCAATACAAAGACTACACAATACAAACTT
The DNA here is from genome assembly GCF_903797595.1 of Erithacus rubecula. NCBI lineage: Eukaryota > Metazoa > Chordata > Aves > Passeriformes > Muscicapidae > Erithacus > Erithacus rubecula. The sequence goes on along the minus strand of NC_136688.1, from coordinate 41,275,077 downwards.
GTAGCAGTGGATGTGTGTGATTGTGTTCTAAACTCTAGGTGATGTTTAACAGGACTGAACTGCAAGTCTGGCAAATGAGTAGAACAGTATTTTTGATCTACATTGAGCATAAATGTTATGTAGTATATTCAGGTTGGGACTCTACATTCTGCATGCTCAGAAACAAAAGCCAGTCCTAGTGCACATCAATAGATCAATTTCAGGTTATTTTTATACTCCCCCTCCATGCAGAGCATTCCTGAGATGATGACTGCATTTGAGTGGGTGTCACAGATAGGGAATGCTTGATTAAGTATAATAAAACCACTTTAAAAAAAATCTGTGGTGCTGTAAAAACTCCACTGTGTTGCACAAAACATATTCAGGTCTTGTCAGCAGTGTCAGAAACATGAAATCTTGTTCTGAAAAGTCACAGCTTCTCCAGTGCTTGAGCAACAGGAAAGCATATGGCTGCCTGCAGTACAGATCTAAGGCAGGCAGCTGAGTAGTGCTGGAGGGTAACAGTGCCAAGCAGTAGCTAAGTTGCTCTGCATTTGTTATAAAATAACTGTGTTGCTGTGGATGTTGGAATTTGTATTTACAGAGCCCAGTACACTGATCTAGCATGTGTTTGGAGTAGTTGTGATCTTTGAGCAGATTGCCCTGCATGTTTCTAAGCAATACCTGTTTTCTGTAACCAGTGTCTGCATCAAAAGCACCCAGCTGGACTTCCCCCTCTTCCAACTCTTCTGAGAGGCAAGCCCGTGCCTCAGAGAGCAGCTGGACAACCAACTCAGAGGACACCAGCAGCCCAAGCATTGCTCCCTCCTACACAGATCTGCAGTCACTTCATACTGAGGACTTGACCAGTGGTAGAACATCTGCAGCAGATTCAGCTGGTAAGAAGGAAGCCTTCAAGCTTCCATCTCAATCTTTTTCATGCTACTTAAACTCACTGTTCAGAGCTGAGCCACAAGGAATGGACCCAAAGCAGAACAGTCTCAAGGATTAGGCAGACCAACATTTTGTTCTACTCTAATTAAAAAAAAAAATCACGCTTGGATTTTACACAGCACAGACATGTGCAACTCCTGAAGTTACAGCCAAATGTAGCTATGTACCTGTTGATAGACTTAGAGCAAAACTTTTTGATTTTCACATTCCACATGATCTTAAACTGGTCTAGGAACTAGTATGTCGTGGGAGAGACTGGATGCCTTTCCTAAATTTCCATGCAGAAATTTTCTCAACAGTGTATTCAGCTTGCTCCTCTCTGTTTCAGTGAATGCCAAGACACAGATCCAGTTTGCTGGAGGCATTCTTTGCATAGTGCTTTGCACTGTTCAGTTCCTGAACAGTAAATGCAGAGAGAGTGTAAGACATGACATAAGATGGTTCAGTAGCAGATTTTAACCATTTAAGGATCTTATATCTGACATTGTAGGGCTCTATTCAGATACAATCCTGATTGTGGAAAAATGTGCTACATGGCATTGGTAGCTCTTTGCTTCTCAGTTGTACTCTGAGTAATCTGAAGCAGGAGAAATAAAGCAGAGTGGTGCCAGTCATGTCATGGAGGATGGGAGCTCCTGAATGACAAAGCTGACTTTCACAGTGCATAAAAAAGCTGACTAGTCAGGACACAGAAAAATATACACAGCTCCAGGAGGAAGCACCTGTGCTATGTTGGAAGCTGTTCAAGCCAAGCTGAGGAAGGTCAGTAACTACCCAGTTTGGTGATGAAAATTTCTTCCCTAGTGTCCTGATAGCTCAGACCTGGGAGATATTTAATGTGTTTTCTCTCAGGTGGTGAATGTAAAAATATGTGGGAAATAAGATCTATTTTGTGAGAATGGGCTAAGCCTTGCTGAGGTCGTATGTCCCTTCCATAAGAAATGTGTGTGTGTCACCTGCAGAGAGTATTATTTGGTGGTTCAGTGAAGCAGGGTTAGGCTTCTAGGCAAGTTTATAAACAGCAGCATGGTAGGTGCTAGCTCAATACTTTAGACAAAGGATTTGTGGAGAAGTAGTAGTTACTTTGGATAAGTAGAGCTGTTTCTTTTTTCAAATAATGAAGTTGCCACAAATCTATAGGACCATTTTTATTTTGAAATACTCTGCTTCTCTGTGCCTCTGAGAACCACTTTTTGGTAGAAAGGTAGAATAGGCAAGCTGGAGTATGTGCTAGATACTGCTATTTTGTTGATTAGGTACAGGCTGCTGTCACTGGGGCTGTCTCCATCTGAGCAAAGGGAATGAGAGATGCCCAATCCATATATAATGTCACATCATATAGGCAAGTCAAAGACAAAAGGGCTGCTGTATATGCCTGTTACACATGTGAGATTATATCCTATATGTGGCCCAAAGTAAAGCTGATACTTCAGTAAAAGCTTTGTGTACAACTTTCTTACTTTATCTTTCTCAGTCAGTCACAAACTGACAATTTCATTAGCAAGATGAGTACAAAAACTCACTCCTGTCACCTAAACATTTTCATAAGTAAAAAAGGAGGTAATATAAGCAAGGCTGTGCTATTAGTTAAAGCATGAGATACATAAAACATAAGATACACTTACACTTCCAGTATCTTAGTGATACTGGAACTTGAAGTGTGAAATGCATGGGGTGTTGCTGTCACTAGGTGTAGAGTTTGCAAAAGGGCAGCATGAACAAAGTGCTGTTTGTCCTGTTCCTGGGATGCTTTACAGTCCACTTCCCCAGGTGGCTGCTGCATCAGGAAGGTTTGTGGAAGTGGGGAAGCTGAGGACCTAGTGGCCATGGAATTGTTGTGCAGTTCTGGTTGCTTTTCTGTTGTTCAGTCCACTGTCATCCCACCATAGCACTGCATAAGTGGACAAAAAATGTATGATCATTTCCTTCTCTCCATCCTCTCTGTTCCTCTCCAGAAATTCAGTTCTTTAAACCTGACTTGATTCAAGAATTTGATTTGCATTTCTCCCCTCAAAGGGCTGGCTGCCTCAGTCTGTAGTGAAGTTTGAAGGCTCCATCAAGACAAGGAAATGGCCTGTATTTTGCCATGAAGGCAAAGAGAAGATTCCTCATGCTCTGTGTGATGATGAAATCACCTTGACTGTTAGCTAGGATGTTGACTCCAAGGTCAAGCTTGCTGGAGGGGAAATAAAATAAGACTAATTTCACTGCTAAAAGCCCTATGAAAATAATAAATCAATGTTTGATCTACTTAGTGATGGTAAAGAACCAGGTCTGTAAAACAGTCTGGGTTTAATACTTTTCAGGTGAGAAAAACCTAGTGATGAGAATAGCATGAAAAATTCTACTCATGGTCAGATGCTAAGTAAAATAACTATTTTAGCTATGGTGAATTTTTATTGCTTGGACAGGATAAAAGGACACTCTGTTCCATAATTTCACCACTTGCCTTGAATTTATCATGCAAGCAAAATGCTTAAACATCAACTGTTTGTGGTAGCTCAGGGCACAGGGTTTTGTGTGGGAACAGATTAAATCCTGAGGTAGCTCTGACTGCAGACATACACAGAGACAAGTCCCAGCCATAAAAATGTGTTTGTTCATGTCCAGGGCTGGTAGGCTCTAAGCAGGTAAAATCGGCTGGGAATTAACTTTCTCACAACTGACACAAAATTTCAGTGTAAAACCTATAGGCTTGAGCTTATAAAATGCTTGTGTTTATGCAAGATATGGCCTAGGAAGATACCTGAGGAAGATGAGAGGGACTTGAATGATGCAACCTGAAAGTTTACCCTTGCTACAGGGGACTGCAGAAAACCTCCCAATTGATGGATTTGGGTTAAGCAGACTGATGTCCTGTAAAAGCAGAAGTGTTCACAGAGGTGAAGGTCTTGTTGCATGAGCAGAACTGTCAAAGTGCAGCCAGAAGATGCTGCACTTCATTGCCTGTGCTTGTTTGAACTCTGGCACCAAGAAGCCTTTTATATTATCCTCATCTTCGTCAGCACAAGGGACTCTAGCTGCAGCAGCTCGCCAGTAAATGTGGGCCAGGTGACAGCAGACTGTCCATTTAAGATGGGCATGTTTGTGTGGTTATAACACTTTGCAACAGCTGGGGTTCCACAGTATGTGTGAAGCTATTTGGTGCTGCTGGAGTGCCCCTTGCCCAGAGTTCTTACCATGCCTCGCCGTGTCGCTCAGCTTGGATCAATGAGCGTGAAAAGAAATGGGAACTTTTGGCCTTTGTGCTGTGCTCTGCAAGATAAGTAACACAGGACATCTCTGTTACTGATACAATACAAGTATTTGTTCCTTCTGTAGCAGATGCCTGTCTCAGCTTAGAAAGAGGCCAAATATCTGCGAGACAGAGGAGCAGGGGAGAGGCCTTGTAACTGTGGTTATGGATCTGTTCCGAGGTTTTGCCCAAATACCTCACAGCTCGATTTAGATTTCTGAATTTCACCATTCTTCTTTGAAATAATTTTATTTATATGAATTAAAATCATATTATATACAAAATATAAATAATTATGTATGGTCAGTATGTATATAATAGAGAAGATATATATATTTACATAGCTAATAAACTGTATTCTATTATAAACTTAATAGAATATATAATAGAAACTCTCTGTATTATATAATAAAGCTCTGTGTGTGTATGTCTATGTGTAGGCATAAGTTTCCTCATAGCAATTTTAGGTGCATCAATGCTAGTTGTGTTGTTTCTGTTGTGTTTTGTATCTTAGCAAAGCTGCAGCTATGCCATGTTTGATGCTAACAGTTCAATTTGCTGACCAGTTGTTCTCTTTGGCACTTTCTTGTATCTCTGGGGTTACTGGGATACTGAGGAAATTGCTATGTTATTATTTTCTGAGAACATCTGTGTGTTTGGAGATAGAAGGTTCCATGTGTGACCCCTAACTTCTCAAAATCCAGACAGTTCATAAATAGCACAGGGAATTAATTCTGAGAATGCTGTTATTTTCAAAGTAAAACACAAGGTTTAATGGGGTTCTGGTGCTTCTGTTCAAAAACTTGGAAATGGCAATTCTGACAAGCTCAGCTCCATCTATCTCTTGTAGATAATAGAGGGCAAATAATAACTTTTCAAACCTTTTCCTAATGCTTTTCTGCTGGAGTTCTGTTACATTCCTTCTGTAACTGTAGCCAGCTAGATACTGAATCCCAGTATGATGGTTGCAAGAATGGTGTTCTGTGAGTTCCAAACGAGCAGCTTTGAACAGATTATAGAGCTGTGCAATGTGGTTGCACTGAATGCCATGAGCAACCTGGAAGATTTGAAACTATTCCATGTTAATTACCATGGCAAGGGGGAAAATAATGTATGCTGGTGATTACCACCTTCCATCCAGAACTGCATTTCAGTTATGCTGTGTAACCAGCTTGTGCTGGTGTCCCAGTCCCAGACACATGAAAAACTTGCACATGAGAGCCTGCCAAAGCCAGCTGGAGAGGCTGCAGAGAGGAACATCCAACCCTTGCTTCAAGGAGGAGGGGACTCCAGAGTACAATGAACAAATAGCACCTCAAATATATTCTTAAACAGCTCCAGCCTGTAAGGGCTAGATTCAGCACCAGAAGCAGGTTGATTTTTATTTTTCATGTCAATACCAACTAGTAATTCAGGAGTTTTATATCCTAGCTGTCATCCCAGATTTTTCTCATGCATTTTTAGCTTCTTGAAGAGTAATGAATTAGTGGGACAGATCTGGGAAGCTAAGCCTAGATAATTCACAGCAGAAGAAGTGTTGTGATCCCAAGAAAGACCTGTGTACTGGGAATTAGCTCATGTTCAAGGCTTCTTGGCTGCAGTATCCCAATGAGCTCTCCTCTAGGGTTCAATCCTCATTCCTGTTCTGCAGTGGGGAAGTCTGCAGCTTGGTTGTGTGAGCTGGACCTAGGTGAAGTAGGAATAGCTTTTGCCATAAGGACTGACAGTCTTGCTCTTTGATGAAGGCTGCAGGTGAAAGCAGTGGACCAGAGTCACTGTCTCAGTCCCTCCTTGTGGCAGGAAGGAAGGCACAGAACATCTGCCAGGAGGAAGGGGGAAGTGTTAGAATGAGGAAGGAACAGGTACAACAGTAAACAGATGTTTTTTTCCTATCTATTCAGTAGAGAGAGTTACAAAATAATGTTGGTGTGCAGTCATCTGATTCATAGGCTTTGAAGCCAGAAAGGAGGACTGTGCTGTCATTGTTATTGTCCAGTCTGGCCTCCTGCATGTCTCAATGCCAAAAAACCTCACCTGGTCATTTCTGCACCAAGTGCTTCAGTGTGAGATTCCCAGCATAACTGCAGGCTGTGCAGTGAGAACAGCCCTAAGGAAAAGGATGTGAGGCTGTTGGTGGATGAAAAGCTCAACATGAGCTGGCAACATGGAAGAAATTCTTTACTGTGAGGATGGTGATGCACTGGAAGAGATTGGCCAGAGAAGTTGTGGATGCCCCATCCCTGGAAGTGTTCAGGGCCAGGCTGGATGGGGCTTGGAGCAAGCTGATCTAGTGGAAGATGGCCCTGCTCATGGTAGGGTGGTTGAAGCAAGATTATTTTTAAGGTTGCTTCCAACCCAAGCTGTTCTATAATGCTACCATGTCCTGAGCAAATATTTGCATAATATCTTTCTAATTTACATCAGCTGAAGCAAAGTAAGTTCCTGATCAGCCATTTCCATCCCTTCAAAACTTAATTTTTAAAAAGGACTGTCCTAGTGATAACACTTAAAGCAAGCTGAGGTGTCACTGAGCTCAGCTCTGCCAGCTCTTGTGGGGCTAAATGTAGTCTGCTGACTTCAAAAGATCCAATATCTGCCTCCACTATGCCCCAGAAAATAACACTGTTATTTTCTCTGTTACCTTGCCTTACAAAGAAGACTGGTTGATACTGCTACAAGACTATCAGATTCTTGCTTTTTCTTCAGGAACAATGAGAAATATCAGGGTGTAGGAGGACAGGATTTAACATTGTTCGTGTAGTAAGAAAGGAGTTAGAAGAAAGCTCAGAAGTGTCTGCTTCTACTTATGCCTGCTAGTCTTATTGTGCTTACCCCCATGAATTAACTAGGCCTTCCCTGCTCCTCCACATTCTAAGAAAAACAAGTCTAAGACAAGGAGGAGGCAAAGTGTGAGAGGAGAAAGTGATGGCATGAAAGAACTGAGTTTAATTTTCAGTATTGCTCAGAAATATTATAATTTAAAAATTTACATATATATCTAATTAATTTTTATATATTATATATAAAGAAATATAATAACTTTTCTGTTTAATTGAATATTTTCTTGTCTGCTTGCTAGCACAGAATCAGTTCTGATGTCATGCATGTCACTGGCCCTATGCTGCAAACAGCTAAATGAGCATCTTCTAGTTCAAGTGCTGAGTTTTCTTCTCATGGCTATTAGAAAGTGCAAGGTACAGTAACTGTGGCTTTGTAGCAGCATTATCTTTATTATAGAAGAGCTAAATGCCGAGCCTTCATTGTATTCTTGATGAAGTTCACTCTTTTCACACCTATTCATCAATGTTTTCACATAGTCAGATCAGCTGAAAGGACAGCAGAGAAGTCTGGGGCAAGTCACAGACCTTCTGATCTGCCTTTATATAGGCACTATCCCGAGAAAACAGATGTGAGTAGATGCTTTGCAGCTTGTCTCAGGCCAGTGAGGCAGACTAGGTGGTGCAAAGCCCTTTATTTGTGTTTGTAAGGCTGTGATTCCTCAGCCACAGTGTTTACATTGGCCCCAGTTGATCTCTAATGCAGAAAGCTGCATGCTGATATGATAAGCCTGAGGAGTTCAGCAGGAGATTTTGCAGCTGGACAGGACATTTCATTGTAAGGCTTAATTGGAGACAATGCTTAAGTGCAGCAGCTATCTGTGATTGCTGTGTTCACAAGGAACAGCTTGGTTTATTTGGCCTGATTCTGCAGGATGCAAAGTGCCTTCCAAGTTTAAAGCTTCTGGGAGAGAAGAACACCAAGATATCTCCCCACATCCAGCTCTTTCAAAGTGGAAAACCTCATTGGCACTATTCAGTGACATCATCTTGCCTGTTGCCTTCCATTCCTGGCAGCATGGTGCTGTCCTGCTGACAGGAGGCAGGAATGGCACTGTAGCCATAGAGTAGCTCTGGAGAAGCACTGTCCCAGCTTCGTGCTGCTCAGCACCACAGCCAGTGCCCTGCAGCACTGGCTGCACCCCAAGGAACACAATTCTGCAGCTCCTGAACCACAGCAGGACTCACCACAGGGAGAGGTCACCCACCTGAGAACTGGCATTTTCCACCCTTGATTCTACATGGCAGAGAAGCAAGCAAGGCTTCAGCAGCTGTATAAATTTAAAAGAGTTGTAAATCATTGTGCTCTTCATTAGAGATCCCAGTTCTGTGTGGAATTTCCTGTCTGATTATGAAGGGGCTGAATGGACCTGGCAGAGTAAAAGCCAGTGAAAAAGCTGGCACCAGCAGAGAGCAAGTAAGAATGAGAAATTTCACAATATCCAGATGCATGGATTTGCTTGTTTCTCTCTTGCTGTTATCATCTGAAACCTAAGAAAGGCTTGGGGGATCACTGGACTGCACATCACAGGAATTGGAAAACTGGTGAATGCTTATAGGGGATCAGTTATAGAGTCATCTCCTCAAAAAACAGTGTGGGATAAAATGGGAAACAGACAAAACAGGAATAGTGAACAGAATAATTTAAGTAAAATCTTCAGCTTCTATGTTGACAACTTATTTTCTTGTGCCCACTTAGATACTTGTAATAAATATCCATTTTTATCAGGACTTCTGCCTCTTTTTTTCTTTTATTCAGCCCCACTGTTAGGGGAAAAATGCAACACTTTCTGTTCTTTCAAGGCAGAAATGAGCGGAGTTGGATTACAGTACTCTAGAGAAATTGCTGGTTTGTGTCTTTACTTCAATATCTCTGGTTTTTACCTCATCTAGCCTTGATCAAATCATATAATACTAGAGCACAGATATTACATGAATCTTAATAATCATGTTCATCTGTTATTAGAAACAATTTGGTCTTAATTGTCCTCATGTTTGACAGAGGAAACCAAAATTCTCTGCTTTTATAAAATGGTATTTACATTATGACTGGTATTGCATTATGCTGGCTGAGGGTGATTCACATGTGTATTACATGAGAAGAAGAGGAGACTTCATGCTATTTCTTCATTCTGATCTTGGTTAGCAAGAATGAGAATTGTGATTCTGGGTTTTGTCACATGGATGCCAGTCCAATTTACTTGTCAGTACCCTTGTGGTACTGCAGTATATTTCATGGATGCTGATTTGAACTAATCACTTAGGACTTAATTTTTTAAAACTATTAAGAGTGCTTAGTACTTTCTTTGAAGTCCAGATCTGGGTTTTGCACCTAAAACTGTTTCCAAGATTCTCATGTCCCAGCTATTCTTGTTACAGTTGAACAAAATTTTCAAACAGCTTCAGCTCAGTATGCTCCTCTCCAATTCCAGCCATTTAATTTAGTGTCTAAAACATTAGAGGTCCTGCCAACATATGTGCTGTAACTCTCTGTTTTCAAGCCCATTACAGACTTTATAGAAATTATTCCATTTAAGTGAAGAATTTAGTCAACAATTTATTGAAGCTTCTATATTTTAACATGTAGACATTTCAGAGAGCTTTAAATATGATTCATTTAAGATCATAGAAATGAAATCTTTTTCCCAGGACCCTGATGTGAATCTACTCATGACCATTTCCTATCCATGGGTTCCTGTGCCAATATTGTCTTTCAAATAGCTTTTTGCCCTCTCCAGTGTAAGCATTTTAATATATTTATGCAGGGTAATTATCTCTCTCTTTGTGTTCATTTGCTAAACTGAATGAGACAAGCTTTTTACTATTCTGGTTCTCCATTCTCCTTCTCATCCTAGAAAGCTTTTCTCAGCTCATGTTGTTCTTTGAATTAACTTTCTGTGTGTGTGGTGACCAAAACTGTGCAAGACTGAGGTCTCACCACAGCCTGATATCAAGATATTAGTTTTCCCATCTTCAGGAATTGCCTCCTTGATTCATCCCAGGATCTTATTTCTGTTTGTGCCAGTGCATCAGGCAAGTACCCTTGCAGTATATTCAAACTGATTGTCTATATGTGCTTGCTGTGTCCTGCCTCTGTTACACGTGCATTTGTATGCTTGGTGGTAGGCATGAGTCTTCAGGAGGGACTGGGCAGGAAAAGGAGCACATGGTGCCCAGGCAGGGCAGACAACTGGAGGGTGTTAGTGCATTTGTCACGGCAGCCACAGCACAGCAGCCTCAGGCTTCCTGTGCCCCAGGGCTGCACAGAGTGCCTCCAGCACGGGCAGCTGGCAACACAAGTGGGACACGAGGCTGGCCCAGGGCCATTCACTGCACCTCCACTGCAGCAGCTTCACCAGCCAGCCAGAATTAGGATCTGGGTGGGAAAGTTTACATAAAAGAAGTAAGGGGGGCTTTCCTGAGGGCTTTGCTTTCATGAACCCAGCACTCCTCCTCCCCCAGACTGATTTGTTTGCTCAGGCTTGGTTGCCTCCAGCAACACATTATTAGTGTGAACTATGGCGTATCCTGGGAGACCTGCAGGATTCCCCACAAATCTTTTGAGTTTTTCATCTCCAAGGAGGAAGAGACACAAAGGCATTTCACTCTGTTGACGCAGTTGCATGTGCATTGTTCCCCTTGTTTGAGTGTTGGTGTGTCTCTTCAGCACATGCTGTCATTGCACTGCACAGTCCTCATCTTGCTTCTTCGTCTCAGTGAGTAGATTATGCTTTTCTTGCCAAACTGCACTGCTTTAAAGGCTGTATTTCAAAACATGCTTAGCTGAAGAGGTTTCAACAGATCCGTGTACTTATTGCTGCACACACAGATCTGTCCTTGCTGATGGTAGATCTCAGCCTTTGAGGGTAAATCTGGCCTTAAGATAAATACAGATTGTATTACACATGAGCAGTTTTCCTTGATTTAGCGTGGCTGCAAAGACAGTGAAGACACAGTGACATGGTTTAACAACCATATGCCAAGACCATACATCTCTGCTAAAATCAATGCCACTGCAAATTCCTTAGGTATAACCAGTGTTACAAGAACTTCCCCATGATGTGATCAAACTCTGCAGGTATGCTTTTGATCTCTGCTTGGTTTGAAATTACTGGACTCAGCTTTAGCTCCTTTGGCTGTTCTGTGTCACAGGCTTGCAGGGACCAGCCTGTGTGTCACAGCACAGTTCAAACATCATGAAGAGCACTTGATTTCCTGATTAGTCACGTATGTGTCCAGAGATGGACAGCATCAGATGAACTGATCTCCCACAAAGGTCAAGGCAGCTTAGCTAAGAGAGGTCAGTGCTCCAGTAGATAAGACATCAACAACAGATGGCATCTCAATAACAGAGCAGTCAGAGGCAATGGACATGAGGGTTTTCATAACAGTGATGCTGTTGGTAATGGGAGGCTATTGAGAGGGCAAGGGAATTACAGAAAAGCAGAGGAAGTGTTTTAAGTGTGATCTACATTCACCAGGTGATTAATTTGCCAAGGGACTCATGTTATACAGTGGTCACTGAGGCTTCAGCCCCCTGCCAAGCTAATCCAGGTCTGCCAGAGGGTGGGGGACTGCTGGGGCAAAAGGGTGCTCTGCTGAGATTGACAGTCCAGCTGCATCCACAGAACAAAACCAGCTTGTCTCGCATGTCTGAACAACCCAAACCTGAACTAATGGAGCAAACAGGTGTGAAAGGAGAAGAGTTTTGCCAGAGCCAGTAGCTCCTTGTCTCCTGGATAAAAGGAAAAGGTCAGTAGAAATCAACCCATCCCTCATCAGATGGCAGGGAGAAGAGTCACTGTTCAGTGAGCAAAGACACTTGAGAATAACCTGATAATTCCTGGATCATTCTCAAGTTAAACAGCAACAGACCAGGACCCAGGAGGCTTCTCCTGCTAGACCTGGAAATCCAGCTTATGTGCCTCTTGATATCTTTCTCCAGGGAAGAAGTAAGAAGGAAGAAAACACAAGGGTGGATGACTAGGCTATTGGAATTATTTCTTAGTGAACAACTTTAATCCTCATGCTCTAGCCCATCTCCTGCTTCACAAGGTCTTAAGGTGGCTCTCGAGCCTCCCAGCTGCCATTGCACTAAGAAATGCTCTTTAATCCACACAGTCCTTTTTCCCTTTCTTCACTATGGGATTTTCTCTCTCCCTGCCCATTTTTCTGTTCTAGATGCTGCTCTACTTTAATTTCTTTCCAATTTAAGATAACTAAAATATTTAAAAGCTTGTTTCTAGTAGGTGACCTGCTGCATCCTGCATTCCCTTCCAGCAGGGAAGGGAAAATTAGTAAAGGGACTGTCATTCTCCTTTACTTGGCAGAAGGCCCTTCTGCATGCAAAAAAATTTCTTCATAATCTGCTTCAAAACATAAATTTCGTTTGTTAACTGGATAATTGAAGTAGGAGTGTTGCAAAATAGTGAGGTAATGGTAAGCTTTGAGAAAATACATGCCAATTCTAGCAGTAACTAATGCCTTACTGGAATGCTCTGCAGTATCATTTAAATTTCATCAATTCAAGTGACAATAATTTCTTACAGGAATCTGAAGCTGCGATATTTCCCTACACATTCTCTATTTTGTACGGTGCTGTAGGAGTTGGACTCTTACACCTGGATTTCTACCGTTGCATTAAAAAAGCATATTGTCTTTAAAACTCAATTTTATGGATAAAAATTTTGTGGATATTTTAATTTTACTAACTTCATTAAATCATTCCCTCGCCCCTCAAAAAAAAAAAAAAAAAAAAATTCTGTACTTAAACATAGTGTTTGAGTATAGAAGTCTTCACTTAAATTAGCATAAACTAGGAAAACGCCACTCAAGTTGATGAACAAGTCTTGGAGGCAAATGGTCTCTATGCTTAACATCATAACCACCTGGAGCCCCCATGCAATAGTCTAGAGAGACATATAATACAGCCAAATTACTAGAGTCACACTGAGCCTGTCATCTACCTGAAATGAAAGTGTAAAATATGTTCTTGTGCCATTTTTAATCTAATTAACTAGTAATCATCAGGAGGTAAATACTCCTCACTATCTTTCCTGTAAAGTTTTAGAACTTAAAGCTCCCTATATATTTCTTTGGGTTTTTTGTTTCAAAAGCCTTCAATCCCAGTTCTTTTTGGCAAGTGTAGTATTTTTTTTTATTTTTTCATATAAGTGGAGCTGGCTTTGCAGTGTGTTTAATAAAGTCAGTTTCCACTTTGACTATGTGCAAACAAAAGGGAAGATGCTTAAATAGAAGAAAACACTATGGTAAATATACAGTAATAGTCTCAGAATTGTATGCTGCATCTGCCAGTACTGTTTACTTGAAAGCAATTTTCAAGTCAACACTTGCACAAAACAGTGAGCAAATGGTAAAAATGGTGAAAATGCAACTTCTGTTAAAAAATAATTGGTAGACTCACTAAGGCAATGAACCATGGCCATGGCATGTTTTGTGCTATCATCTGTGATGAATGGCAGGACTGTTGAGCACTAGAAGGATAAAGTAACTTTTAATTCCTGTGATGAGGTAAGATGGTGGGAACAGTGAAGATCCTCCAACATAATTTTCAACTCTGTGTTTACTCCTGCAGAAATTTGAATACAAAGGCTGCCTTTATCAACTGCATGAGTTTTTTTTCCCTTCAGCTTCTCATACTTTATAATTTGGCTATGAATTTTAAAGAATGGAGCAGAGATTAGAAATTAGCACCCTTTGTGTCCTATTGAAAGCATATCAACCCTTCCTCCTTAGACACTGCAAAATTCCTTGCTAATAAGGCTGACTGAACAAGTCTTCATTAAACTGCATGTTGCTGGGCTGGAGAATTTGTCTCCATCAGCCATTCAGACCATGACCTGGACAAATCAACCGTGATGCCTCAGATGTGAAAAGCCTTTGTTTGGCTTCTCACATTCTAAGCACAATTAGTAGCTCTGCAACTCATCCCTTTGGCCAAGGTAGAGTCATGCTGTCCCTTGCTGTAACTACTGGTCTTGAGGTAAGTCACTCTGAGCATTCCTCAAGTGATTCAGTAGAATGTGATTTTAACCATGTAATTCCCAGTCTCATGGAAATGAGTGGCAGGTGGAAATAGAGCTGGTTACACCCAGGTAACATAGTCATTTTGTACTGCCAACATTTGTGTTGGCAACCTAATAGGAAATGTAATTGGAGAAAATTTCCACTAAATTGGGGTAAAGACACTAACTTATGCAATATGTCTGTCATTAAGGTGACTGAGGCTTCTCTCAGCTTCCAAACACCATGGTCCAGATGTTTACCACCTCTTCTTTCAACCAGGAGTAAGTTACAGTAGATGTGACTTTTGTGTAACGTGGCAGAATACACGAGTCTTTCATTAAAAATCGCATTCTAAGTGAAGGTAAAGTTATAAATTATATAAAGGGAACAGCTTTTTGTAATAGTCATTAAAGGCCTAGGAGCTGTTTCACAAATATGTAACTCCTTAAGCATGTCAGAGTTTGCTTTGCTCTAGAAGAATGAAAGGCCAGAATTTTAAGTTGTGTTTCCTCTTCATAAATCCTTAGGATCATGCATTTACTTTGGCACTGGTTTTGCTGCTTCTTCAGATCATGTCTCTGTTTTCTTCAGTGTTACTGCACTGGAAAGATGGTATGCCTTCTATTCATTATGGTCAGGAGTTAAGATTTCAGGTTTTTTTACCTCAGGCACTGGTTGAAGCTTTTATGCCTGAAAGTCCCAAGGCAGTGGAAGCATGCAGGTGAGCCAGGATACTATCTCTTTCTGTCTGTCTATGCATATAATTATCTGTATTTCTGTGTATCTGTGGGGGTGTGCATGTATGCATACTCTTATTTGTAAATTCTTGCAAGTTTCAGACAAAAATCTCAGTTGTGTTTTTTTTGTTGGAAGGGATGGATGAACATCAGACCAACCCAACCAAGTGGCTCTTCAATCAGACAGGTCTTAACAGTGCCCTGTGTTGCCCCCTGGCTTCCTTACCCACCCCATCCCTCTCTCTACACAGATCCTGGTCTCCCCAGCCACAGCACAGATTGCTTCACAGCAGCAGGAGAAATGCTTTCTGCCAGTGGGAATCCAACCAGGTTGTGAGCATTCTCAGACCCTTCTGAGCTTGTCTTTGGGGCACAGAGCTTCTGCCTACAGCTCAGAGGCCAAGAAGGGCTTGGTCACTTGTGATAGGAGGTTCATCTGAAAGGATCTATTTCAAATGGATTTAAATGGCAGGCGTGGTTAGGACACCCTTAGGGTTGAAGGAGGCATCTCTCAAGAGTTCTCAGCGTGAGAACTGGACAGCTGGATAGTGGTCTGTGACTTGTGAACTTCTCTACACATTTTTCTTCTCACAGACCTTAAACACTTATTGGCAAAATGCTGCTTCAGGCATGTGGATTTTTGCAACAAGCAGAAACTCGTCAGACTGTGTCTTGTAGATTTCCCAGGTATCTGTGGGTTTGGCTATTCATATTTTCAGTCACGAGAAGTTGTGACTAGTGCCTGGATTATACCATGTATTGTATATCTGAGGAGTATCTGGCTTTCAGTTAATCTTTTCTCCTAATGTATTTTGATGACTCTCCTCATCTACGTGGTGTTTTTTTTACTTTGATTATATGCTGGCCTAAACCTTGTCCTGCTAGGATGATACTACAGAAACTCATTCTGGACTACTGAGCTTTAATTTTGCCATCTTTTCCTCCCAAGAAAGGGATCCTGGAATAGAAACTGTTCAGAATTCAGTGGTTGCAACATAAATGATAAACACAAGCCAAATGCTGCTGACTGAGAATTGTGTTCAGCCTGGGCTTGGTTCCCTCTCTCTTTCTCAACTGCTGCAGGATGAATACAGCCCAGCAGTGACAAGATACTGATCAAGTCCTTATCTGTTACCTATGCTTCAATTGCCTCAGGAAACAGAGTTGAAACAGACTTTCACACAGCTTTCATATTTTATAGGTATGAATAGGAATAAATGAAATATGAATGTGAGGTGTGATGAAAATTACACCTTCTCAGGTGTAGCTGGGTGAATTTAGAGATCCCTCAGTGATTTGCTGTGCAATGAGATCCATTAGGCAGCCAAACAGGCTCCAGCAGTAAAAACTATTGGTTAGCTATCTACAACACTATCTGCCAGAAAGGTGTCAAACATCCAAAGAACAATCTTAGAAGTGCTGAACTGGACACAAAATATTTATCAGCTGGTTTTAGTTTTTCTTTAGGGGTTGTGGGAAAGGTGTTGTGTCCACACTGGATTTGACTGAGCTTCTGTCAAGGTCCAAGGTGGGGCTTTGACAGACTGGACCCAAACTGGCAATAGCAGGGTGGCTAGGATCCTTCTCTAGGGTGAGAGACGTGAAGTTCAGGTTGAGCCCCTGTGTAAAGAAAAACAGAGTTGAACTTAGGTTTTCCATAGCCAAGCAGAGGCTGAGTTACCAGCTTAACAGGCATTTTGGAATGAATTTATCTTTTATATTTTTCACAAAGACTGTTGACAGTTTTTGAGACATTCTTCTTAGAGATAATAACAGCTCTATAGTGCATGTATTTTTTGGAAAGCAGGTTTTATTTATTTCCCCACAAATCTGATTCTGTCCCTAATTTGAGTTAATTAATGTGCACATTTTAAAAGGTTTTTTTGTATTAGACAAAAGGTCAAGGGTCTGCCACCTTATGAGGAAAAAACCTGTTTCCTGAGAAACAAGCTTGCTTCAGTATGTCTATGACATCCCAGCACCCCATGCAGTGCTCTGTCGTGGTGGCCAGATTAATTATGGACCCTAATTGGGAACAAGAAACAAAAGAGGGAGTCTAGGGAAAGATGACTTCATCTCCCTGCTCATCTTACATTGCTGCTCCACACAAAAAGATTGAGGAAACAGGCAGAACACCAAACAAAACTTTCTATATAGAGTTTTCCCTTGGCTGAGGAGAGAAAGGATAAAATGAAAAAAATGAACACTGTTCACCTGGAAAGCCACAAGAGCAGGTCTGAGTTTTCATCTTTTCCAGCCAGCATGTTTGTTTAAGCCCACACCTTTAAAAGTTTTAGTTCAAGAAGTTTGTCCTTGGGCTAATTTCTCCATCTCATTGTGTTTTAGCCTCAACTTGCTTTAAGCCTGGGAATTTTAAGCCTCTGTGAGAGAAGCTTTTTTTCAGCACTGACAGAGAATGCCTTGTCTGCTACATGAAGTTGTTACAACAAGGTGTGGGAGGGAAATGAGGCATGACAATGTTGCATAAGGGACAGCTTCACGGTTGGCACACCTGGGGGGATTACAAAACAAATGTTCTAGTTCTTCCATTAATTATTTAATTTCAGATGAGTAGTATAGGCTCAGCTTGGCAGAGGCCTAGACAGATAGATTGACACAAGTAAGGACAGCATCTGGCCCTCCTTAATTCACTAGTGGTTTTGGGATTTTTTCTGAGGAAAGGCATCTAACCATTGATTCTGACTCCTTGCCTATCAACACGTACATAACCCTCCAGCAAGGCAGTGTCTCTCCTGCAGGCTGGCAGGCACCAGCTTTGGAGCATGCTGTTGGGCACCTTTCCCACAGAAAAGACCCACACAGTTGTCCCTGCAGTCCCTTATTACATTCATTCCATCACCTACCCTCACCTCCTTTCATCATTTAGTTGACAATCACCATTGTATCAACACTCACAATCAGACCTAAGCCTTTCATTTTTTGGTTCCACATGCTGCCACACTCCACCACTCAAACCATAAAGCCATTTACCTTCTGCGGGTAATTTTGTGTACTTAAAATTATTGCTATACTGATATAATTTAATGGCTAAATGATGAAGCAATAACTTTTCTGTATGCCAGGTACTTTTTGGCATTACTTCCCAATTATCCAGACAACCTTGCCTTCAAACAGTCTTTCTGTTTTCCTCAGTGTCTCAAAATATCACACTTGGTTTTTTTTTTCTGTAGTAATCAATAAGGGGAAATGAGAAAAACCTGAATAACCCAAGAAATGTCACAGAGAAGCAGAAGGATGCTAGCTTTTTATCAGGCACTGACAGATTGTTCCTCTGGTTTTCAGTCTCACACCTGAACTGCTTGGGGTAGAGCTAAGGGCAAGGAAAAAAAAATACAGGCTAAAACAGGACATTTGGGAATACCTAGAAGTGTATTAGGCAGGTGGAGCACTCTGTGTTGGTGGACCTGGTTGTTTTGTAGGTAGGTTGACTCATCTTCTCCTTCCTTTTATGGCAAGAACTGGAAAGAGCTTCCTGGATCATTAAGTCTAATTCCTGCTATCAGAAATGGATATATCCTGTTATTGATGTCATAAATTTGTCTTGATTGGTGTTTTGAAACAGGTGGCTTATTCCTTTAATTTTCCCTCTGTAAGACTGCACTGGAATATCATATCCTTCCAATGATCAAAAACCATCCTTGAATTCTGTCCTTTAGTTTGAGAGAGACTCATGTCTATGATTGAAAAACATAGGAAAATATTTCCAAGAAGATTAGAAATGACTGGCTGACTGAATTCTTTAAAATGTGATATGTGCTTTGCATTTAAAAGTTATCTCTATATTCACCCAGCCTGGAGTAAATCCAAAACCGTGCACCTGGGAGGACAAAAGGAAATCCCAGTCCTAAAGCCAGCTGGTGACGGAAGAGTTAAAGGGACACAGTAGTTCAGCCTGCTGCATTTCTGCAAGGTGATGAGCTGAAATGTTTGGCAGTTTGGTTTAGTTTGGAAAAAAAAAAAAAAAGGCAGCTTTTTTACTGGAGGAAGAAAACCCAGAACTCCGGGAGTTTTGCTCGGCGGAGTTTAACGTGCAGTTCCGCTGCCGTTTCGCCGGCCGCTCCCTGCCTGTCCGTCCGTCCGTCTCCCACCTCCCGCGTTTCTGGGTGTGCCAGTCCTGCCCCCAACCTGCGCATTCCCCACCTCCCCGCCCTGCCCAGCGGGCGGAGAGCAGCCGGGCCGGGCCGGGCCGGGCCGGGCCGGGCGGGCGGAGCGCCGGCCGCCGGCAGCGCTGCCGCTCGGGACAGCCCGCAGGCTCGGCCGCCCCACCGCGCCTTAGGAGCAGGAGCCGCGCACCAAGTTCTTTAAGCAGCAAGGTAATGCAGCGGCGGGCTCGGTGCGCGCCTGGGCAGGCGGAGGGATGGCTGATCATACAGAGAAAGGAGATGGGGAGAAACAACTCCAGCCCATGAAGTACAAGGGAACCTCCAGCACGATGCTTTTGGCTTGGGAAAGTTTTATTTACAGGCAGAGTTTGGTGCTCTGAGCGCTACTGGATGAGGCAGGGAGATGACGTCTCGTCCCCTGAAAACAAGTGATTAAAGAGAGAATTGTACATTTTATATTTGCAACTACATTTAATTTCCTCCTGTGCCTTATTCGCTGCTCCCACTGGTGTGGTACGATCGCACCGTGCTGTAGAGCCGAGGAGGATGTGGGGGAGGAGGGTGGCTTGCTTTGTGAACTTCCGTGGGACGCTATTTCTCTCTGATCAGACGGAGGAAAACTTGGCTGCTTCTATGTAGCAGAAGATAAAATGAAACATACGAAAAGAGCTGTACTAATTTTCTCCAAATACTGCTGAAACTATGATGGAAATCTATGTCTGTATCCGCTGAGATGTTCAAGAAAGGGAAGGTTTGGAAGCAGGTTTTGCTGTGAGATTAACAACTCTGAGCTGTTCTGTATAGAATTTCAGTGGGTGAGTGAGCAATTCAGATTCGTCAAGGCTGCATTGTTAGGGGATTTCAGCGCCTCGGTATTTGTTGAAAGCACAAGCAGTGTATTGCCCTCATGTATGCAGAAATAAGCAGCTGGATTTACACAAAAGTGTACATCAGGCACCAAATTTTGAAGTGCAAAAAAGAAAATTTCAGCTAAGTTGTGCTCTATAAGAAAGGATAATCTCATGAAAAACATTTTATTTCCTTTGTTGTTTTCAATACCATTTAGTACTGCAGTATCATGTGTAGGAGCATGTATGTCTGAGTACTTAGCAGGTTGTGTGAGGACATCCTCACAGATATGTTTATATTTGGCCTTCTGAATATTGGTCTGGCTTTCTTTGTAATTTGATTTTTTCATTTTTACAGCCAGTTCCAAGATGCTCAATTTGACATCAGCTCTCCACATCTAATTTAGTTTTATTAATATTTTTCTGTGAGGGAGCAGCACTAAAATTTATTCAGCTGTTTTGAAATTCATCACACAACTGGGGAGTGAGATGGAGGTGCTTAAATAACCATTGCTATATTTTTTTCCCATGCAGATTAAAAGGTCAAAAAGCTTTAAAGTGATCATGTAGCTGAGCTTCTGCATATCACAAACCATAGCACATCCCTGACTTAGGTCCTGTGGGAACTAGAATAATCTCACTTGCCTAAAGCACTCCTGTGACTTCACTGAAAAGAGGTTTTTTTTGTAAATCAGTTCAGTGGTTAATTGTCTCTGCATGGTTTTTAATCTCAGATTCTCCATGTTGCCTACCAACTACCACGTATCACTTATTTGATCACAGCAATTTTTCTTTTATAATTTTCTGTGTAGGTGCTTACAGACTGATTGTTCCTGAATCTCCCGTAGAGCTGATTAAATAGGTTGAGCTTTTGTCTTTTTGTGTGTGGTAGAGTTTTTATTCCTTTATATTGTTGTGAATCTTTTCTGAACAGTTCTCAGTTTTGCTGTGTTCCTGAATTCTAGATAAAACCAGGTTCCACCAGGAATCAGACCATATTACATACACAAGTGAAATTATTTCCCATTCCCTTCATGTTTTTCTCTTCCTAAGTCCTATTGTATTGGTTCTTTTAGTCTCAAGATCACATCAGGTGTGATAATCATCCAAGTCTTCTCCAGAACCACTACTTCCAAAGGTGCCATCCATCCCATAATGTTGCCTGCTTCTCTCTGACTCTCCTTACTTAAGGGAAATCCATGCACACTATCCCTAAGTACGTATGACTGAACATGCCATTTATGGTAAAACACCTTTACAGTCAACAGTAAATGAGGTGTACAAAATTATTTCCATCTAAAAGTGTCTCCTACTGGCTCAGTGTAGCAAAAAGGCTCCCTTTTGCCACTTCAGCAAAATTGCTGCTCTCAGGATATAGGAGTTCTGCTTTACATATCTTTTATCTGCTGCATCGTGCAAGTGCAGACATCTGAGGAATATATTCACTCAGTAGTGCAATCTGCTTGGCATCTGGCCATCCATGGGCAGACAGGGCAATATCCCCTTTCCAGGTGGTCCCTTGTTAGGAAATGAATGAAGTAATGTAAATGAAAAGAACCAACCTGAACTTTCTCCTTCCCAAATTTAAGCTGAACTCCAGAGCTCCACCAAAGCTGGAAGCTGTTCAGTTGAGCTTATTGTCTGTTTGCAGCTGCCTCAGCATGTACAGGTTCCAGCTGGGACCAACAGAGAATCACTGAAATGCTGTCAGGAATGCTGATCCAGGAGACTCTGTCCTGACCTGAAGTTCATATACTCTCTTGAGAGCTCCTATTCTCAAGAGATTTTCAGGTTGCATTGCAGTTCAAAAAGACAATGAAGAAACAGTCAGACTTTGGTGTACTTACATAAAACTTACAGTTTACAAACTGCTGGAGTGGACAGCTGCTGCAGGCAGGATCCTTGTTCTTTCAACCAAATCAAAAGTAAAGCTGGTCCTGGCTGCAAAGGGAATTGCTTAGTCTGCTTGATGTTGTTTCCTCAGTTTCTGTACCCAAGCATTACAAAGACTAAGAAGGGAAATAAGGTAACAATAGATCTTTTTTTTCTTTTTTGTCTTCCATCAAGGATCATTGAGGAAAAGGTCTTGCCTATCACAAAAGCAACCAGAACTTTTCAGTTTGGACAGTGAGACTCAGGTGTGAATTTTAAAAATTTGCATACTGTAGAGCTGCATGTACATACATGTACATACTCGATGCTGAGAGCCAAAAGTTGGGGAAAGCATATAGGATTTCAGTAGCTGCCTCCTGTTAAACTCTACCTTGTGTTTACAGAGGATTATGCTACCAATGCTATCTGTATTTATTCTTTGTGTCAGGAAGGTGTTGCCACTTCCATTGAATGACTTTCTGGTAGTTCGTGCTATAGCCTGCTGTGCTGGAGAAAAAGTATGTAGAATCAGTTCTTGCCTTATGTTAAAATTGCAAACCATCCACTCAACATCCTTGATCAGCCAGAGCTTCCTGTGAAATGACTATAGCCAGTGACTTGCCGTGTTTTTCCAACTGTTTCTGGTGTATCCTGAAGGATGCCAGTTCCAGGCACGCAATGCTTTTAACGTGTTTGGTGCGTGTTATTTTGATCTAGTTCAAATTCTGTAATTAGCGCCCAGGCTTGTCCGTACAAGCCGGTCCGTGGAGGAAGGAGCCTGGAGCGAAGTTCGGTATGCAGGGAGCGCGGCGCAGCCCCGGCTCTGCCCTGCCCGGACACAGCCCGGAGCTCCATGCCCGGGCACCAGCCCCGGGTCCCGGCACAGCCCCGGTCCCTGCACAGCCCCGAGTCCTGGCACAGCCCCGGCTCCCTGCACAGCCCCGGTCCCTGCACAGCCCCGGCTCCCTGCACAGCCCGGTCCCGGCACAGCCCCGGCTCCCTGCACAGCCCCGGCTCCCTGCACAGAACCGGGCTCCCTGCACAGCCCCGGCTCCCTGCACAGCCCCGGGTCCCTGCACAGCCCCGGGTCCCTGCACAGCCCCGGTCCCTGCACAGCCCCGGCTCCCTGCACAGCCCCGGCTCCCTGCACAGCCCCGGGTCCCTGCACCCAGCCCCGGGCTCCCTGCACCCAGCCCCGGGCTCCCTGCACAGCCCCGAGTCCTGGCACAGCCCCGGCTCCCTGCACAGCCCCGGTCCCGGCACAGCCCTGGGTCCCGGCACAGCCCCGGTCCCGGCACAGCCCTGCCCTCCGCGGGCCGCTCGCACACCCAGCCCGGGCTCCGGCGGGCAGGGCAGCCCGCTCACCCCGCTGCCATGGCAACTGGCCGGGAATGCCTCTGGCTCAGCCATCCCGCTCTCCCATCCGAAGCGCCTGCTCTGCAGACAGCTCCATTGTCTGCCGGACAGTTGTCTTTCCATCGGCTTCCAGCGAAATAGCCTCTTCCCGAAGACAAAAGGCTCGGCACAAAGAGACTGAACAGAGCTGAAAGTTTAAAAAACGGGGGGCGGGGGGGGAAATCCCCTTAATTTATGTTTTGATTATAGGGGAGAGAGGAGAAAAATAATTCTGGCTTTTCCTAAGTGATAGCTGGTGAAGAAGGAGAGGGGTCATAACTAAGTTTTGTTGGGATTTGGTAATTGCTTCCTGATGCATCCTGAAAGTATTCACAAGGAGACTGGCTCACCCACAGGACTGTGGCATGGTTTTTATCCCTGCACAGTCAGATTGCTGCCAATTGACAACTGTTCAGATCATGTAATGAGAGATCTGGGTTTCAATTTGCTTTATGGGTGAACCAGTTTTCATATCCAATATCATCAGAGTTGGCCCCAAGAAACAGTTTTGTTTAGATCCAGCTCAGGGAACTCAAGTATGGATTTGCCAAGTGTCAATAGATACCTTGTTTTCTAGAGTTACCCCCTTATGTTGTGGTGTGGTGATGATGGAGAAATTTAGGGGGGAGGATACTGCTGAGTTAGTAAATACAGGATTTAATCTTGCAAGCTGTCAGCATTTCTAGAGCATTAAAATTCTGGTTCAAATAAACACACTCCCAGTACATTCTCATTTCTTGTCTCAAGCAGAAACATGTTTTCCTGGAGCCAGTGGGAAGACAGAATTCTGCTTCGTGACTTCAAGTGCTCTTATGTGTGTTTCTGAACAAAGCCTACAAGAAATGCCATTCCATGTGAGGAGTTAAATTCAAACCTTTCCATAGGGTGCATATTCTTATCCACATGACTGGCCTTTTTGTTTCCACCATTTGACCTTGATGTGACCTAGATGAGTGGTACAGATCTGCAAACTGAAGAGAGGCAGTGCAAAAGATCAGAATACATTATATTCCTTAATGAGTTTAGATATTTCTTCTAGACTTGTTAACCTAGTGGAAGTCTGCTGGTGGTACTTTCTCATCTGACAGCTATTTCTGACATTTTATGGAAGTCCTTTATTCAAATAGAACACTGGACAAAAAAAAATTCTCCCACTCCCATTTTCATAACATACTGAAGCAATTTTGCAACATTATCTCATGAAGAAAAAAAATCTCTTTTCCTAGGACGTGATCACCTCTTGAAATGTTAGAATTGAATGCTCACCAGTGAACTGAGAAATCATTCTTGTCCATAGCAATGTTCTTCTTAGGTAACTCCTGTCAAATTTCCTCCACCAGTCAGTGCCACTATGTAAGATATTGTGTTTGAGTATTTTGGTTATTCATTAACTGTTACCCATTTATTTCTTGAATGTTCATTTGATATTTTTGTAGGAATACATTAAAATATATATTTTATAATCTGTGTACCTTTTGTTTAAGCTCAGTAAACTCCTCATCTCATTACTATCCCATGTTCCTCATTTCTCTAATCCCTGTTGTTTCCTTTGGGCAGACCTCAGTTCTTTCAGGACTCTTCTGCAAAATCTCACATGGCCCTTCAGAAAGCTGAGCTTTGTTTACAGGGCACAGCAGCTGTGGGGGCCCTGTTGTTTTCTTTCACATTGGTCACATTCTGTACTCAGCTCTTGTCTCTCCGGCGCCGCCACCAAACCAGCTACACAGTTTGGTGATAGAGGCAGTGAGGCTTCCTATCACACTGTCCATGCCTTCCTTCTTTTTCATTTTTTTTTTCTCCCTAATCTTGCCCTGTGCCCTGAAGAGATCTGTTAGGTTCCTTCCACATTTCCAGAATCAGAAGTCCATTTCCATTAAGCTTTTTGTGGTGTATTTTGTAAAGAGATTGTCCTGACACTCTCAGAACTGCACCCTATCTAGCCCTGGCACCCTGCCTGATTTCTACTCTGGTGTCTCAGGATAGAAATTTTCAGGATTCCCTGTTCTTCCCCTCTCTTCATTCCCAACAAAGGCACGATGAGCATCATTTGGAGATGAAATAGGACACACAGCTAAGACTGGATGGTGATGAGGGTTGCTAAAACTTAAAAACTAGAAAAGAAATCAGTTGTCTCAGGAGGTATTCAGAACTAGCATATGGAAATTTGGACCTTGTATACTCTGTATTTTGCCTCCAGCCAGAATCGTATTGGATTGAAGATGCCTGTTAAAGATGGAAAAATGGGAAGTTAAAATCAGCACAGAGGACTGAAGTATGGGTTTCTTCTCCCTTTCTCACCACAGTGCTGTGATACCATAATGAGTTATATCTTCCCATTCTTGTATGGGTCACTTTTGCTCAAACTTTCACGCTTAACAGAGTCCCATGCCTTTCCATTCACTGTAATCACACCTACACGGTCCAAGGGAGGGAGGAAGAAATTGCTTGTTGGATCATTTCTGTTTGGCTGTGTCTGTGGAGTGACCCTGAATAATATTGTGTACCGTGGCAGCTACACACATACGTATGAAAAGGAAAAACAAAACTCCAAATTACATAAGATAGGCAACAGCCCAGTATTTGGTTCTGTTGATTTCCTGCAATTGTGAATAGCTGCACAACAGCTGGGGTTTTATGGTGGGAGCCTGGACTAGTTGTGCTAAGGGAGTCTCAGGCCTGGAGCAGATGAGTGTGGAAAAGGGGGAATGGCCTCATCAATCACAGCAATATATCGTAAAACGAGCCAGTCTGTCATAGCAGCCTCCAGGCTGGTCAACAGCTGCCTTGAGGTTGGAGATGACCTGCTGATAACACCATGATATGATAACACCATGGGATGATAACAAGACTCTCAGACTTGGACAGAGGGCTGTACAGGAGGACAATTAATTAAAACATTTTTGGATGAACAAGTTTTCTGTCTTCCACCTTCTTTGGGAGTCCTTTTGTTATATGTATGCACTGGGTGAGCTGGGTCAACTCTGTTATTTTCCAAAGTTGGCTGAAGCTGTTGATGAGGTTGTGCTCATCAGACTGGCAGGGCAGGCACAATCTCTGACGCTGCAGCTGTGCTTTTTGTAACACTCTCCAAGACACCCCCTGTAGCATCACTCTTTTTTTGGACTGGCAAAAACTGAGATCAGTGTCACTGTAAAGAAGGTTGGAATTAGGTTACCAGTAGTGGGAATATTTCTTCCTTCTATGTTCTGTCTCTCTAGATTGTTGTGCTCAACATATATCCAAAACACATCTCTAAAGACCTCAAGAGGCAAAAACCAGCAATGCAGCATCCTGACTCAGCCCTGCAACCACCTTAGCAAAAGCCCAATATGACTTTTGAAGACATTAACAGAACAATAGCCAAATAAAGTGGTGCCTATCTGACTATAGGCATGTTTCACAATCTGCAAGCATTTTCTTTCCAAGGTCTTGGTAAGTCTTTTTCGCTTGCCTCCAATATTTTTTGGTAAAATCCTCCTTGCCTCTAAATAGTGTGAACAGTACCCTATTTCTCAGCCTATGGGAGGAGCAAACAGGAAGAAGCAAAAGCCTAGCATTTCTCCTTGCAGCTCACAGCCAGTCTGGCATGTAAGCATGGAGCTGTTTACTTCAGTTCCTCCACCTTTCTCTTTGTTTTCATCCAGATACACTCACTTGCAATGGCCAGTGCACTTCGTATACATAAGTTAAGTTTTGCTCAGCCAAGGGCCACAGCTTCTACCCTCTACAGTAGTTTTATTCCCTACAGGAGTTTCCCTGCTTATTCCCTTTATCCTGTATGGTTCCTAGAAAACCCACAAGCTTTCACATGACTTATGATAGCCTATTTATCAAACACACATGACAATAACCATTAATGCTTCCCATGACATCATTACTTTTTTTTTTTTGCTTTGCTACAGAGAGAAAACTTGTGGAACAGAGGCCATAAATTGCTAGCTGAAGGTCACTTAGACAGTCACATGGTTCAGATTAGCACTCAAGACTTTTGCAGCCCATTCCTGTGTCATATCCTTTGCATCATCCTGCTTTTCAGGCACCTTTAATTAATATTTTTTATTGAGGGTGTGGGTGTTGAGCTGGCAGGTGCATCTTCAGTGATATCTATGTGGGTCAGGCTGACCTTTCTGTTTTCTTGCACTTTTTCAGGTCAGTTACCTTCAGTCCTCTGTGTTATGTTTTAAAAATCCCTCCAAAATTAAAAAAAAAAAAAAAAAATCAGATACACATGGCTTTGTTATAACTCTTCTCACCTTTGCATTGAGTACCTCACCTGTTAGCTCATAAAACTTCCCTGTAGCCTGGAGCTCACATATACTTTGAGTCAAGAGGAACTAGCTACTCTTATGCAATTAAATGGTCTTCTCTGTATTTTAAACAGAAAATGTTTGCATAACAAGCTACAGGGATGAAAAGTATTAGTGTTAGGCAAAATTTGAGCACTGCTATCTTCCATAATTTATAGCTATGTATCAGCTGTGTTGTCTGTGGAACACATTTGTCTTCACAGTTCACCAGGTAACTAAACCGTTAAAATACATAACTGAAATTGAAATTTCCACAGAATCTTACATTAGAAATTTCTAAATGTGTCTTTGGGTTTTTTTAAAAATATCAGCAATTACATAAGTTGTAAATAATTTTGATATTGCTCAGGGTAAAGGTAACATATAAATATGAGATTACCTCTTGACTGCATGACCTGAGATATGCAGACATATCTGGCAAACAGGATGTGAGCTGCTGACTTGATGTGATACAAAACTTGATCCTGGGAAATGCCTTGGGCACGGGAATGAGGAAGTTAGTGCTACTATTTTTAAATGTTGTGAGGAGCCAGAAGTGTTTGCAGTAGTGCATTTTGAAGATGTAAAATATCCTATCTCTTTCTAAATGATGTACACTGTTTATTTTTGTGAGCAGTGGGTTGAGCTTGTTCAACATCCCTGTGGTACTGACTTGTCTCTTTTTGCTAAAGAATCAGCACAAGACTAAGCAGACAGTTGGGGTGACACTGCCTTCAGCCATGCATGAACTGCCCACTTAGGGATCAGAGAACCAGTTATTTTGTATTGACTACCAAGTTGTCATCAGCTGATATCACCATTTGTGGTCACTACCAGTACAGTCTGAACTCATGTACTGGCAATAGCAAACCCAGAGTGTTTCAGCCATTTAACACACATGATGGTCTCCTGCCTTGAATTCTCCTATGGCTGTGGGAACATTTCTCACATTTATTCAGCAGGACCAGACCTCACACCTATGCAGTACTGCAGCAGCCATTTGAATCCATAACTCAGTGCATGAGACCCTAGTGTGTTGCTTTGCTATCAAAGGTTGTGTTGCTCAGTGGGACCTCAGGTTCTGAGTGGATCCAGTAGCTGGCACATTTCTACCTGCAATCTGGCACTGCAAGTGTCAGGCTTGTTCCATGTGGTATTACCTCAAGTACTCAAGACAAAACTAACAAGGCCTGCAAACCTCTGTATTTTATTACTGGTCCATCATATATTGCTTGAAAAGTTATGGCATAATGAGGTAACATATTGTCTGTGTATGAGAGATTTATGTGATTGCCTTTTGCAAAGTAGAGCTTGTTCAATGGATGGTAGCATCAGCTCCTCCAGGATGGAGTGGGATTGTCTTTGCATTTGTAGGCTGGCTACATATTTATTCTGCTTGCCAAATCAACTTCATTAAATATCCTGAGCTTGCAGACACATTTTTCTTTCCTTATTCATTCTCATTTCTTCACAAGGTCAATAGTCTCATCTCAGTGGCAGTTCTACTGTTGAAAGGTATATTGTATGTACTGTGGATTAAAATCAGAGAGAGAGGCAGACATCTGTGGAGAGAAGCAAAGTCCAAAGTACGTTGAGGACAACTGTCTTCATTTATCTTTGCCAAAGTACTTTTAAAGGAACCACTTTTGAAAAATGTTGTGCATGTCTTGTTCTTCTCGTTTTCTCCTTGTTCTCCTTTTGGATGAAAGATGAAGCAGCATGATTCATTCTTCTGCAGAGAATCTCTCATTTCTTATTGATCTCTCTGCTGGAACAGGTTCAGTTTGGTGTTTCCCAGCTCTGCTCTGTCCCTTCACACACAGGCTTTGTCTTGCCTACCCAAACTGGGAGTGTCAGTATTCCCGTGGCAGCAACAGTGACTAAGCCTAGGGTGTAGTCACTGTCTTGGTAACCTCTGGGCTGAGCACACCTTGCTGAGAACACAGTTAGATGACATAATGGTAAAAATATGTCAGTCATATTAGTGCCATGTCTTCAGGGGTAGAAATGAAGGTGCTTTGTAATGAATCATGTAGGTATGCTTACTTGCTAAGATATTTACTTTATGAATATACCTGTTTGTTTAATAGAAATAAGTTCTCAGGTAGAAGGAGGTTTTAATCTTTTCTCCACCACTTAGGTGAGATCTGTTCTCTATTTGGCTCTAATTATAAACAACTAGTATTATGTCACGTGTAGCATGTGAATTCTTTGAACAGGCATAGTCTTGTCTAAATCTTTTAAAAATCTTGAACACTTCTTCCAATTATATCAGTGTTAATGTACCACCTTCTGGCCAGCTAATAGAAACACATGGACTGATCTCCAGGAGCTTTCCTGATCTGTGGCTCTCAAATGGGCAAAATCAAAAAGCTTATTTTTCTATAATAGTTCTGAGACCCATTCACTACTGTTGTTATACAAGAGAAGAACTCCACTCTTTTAAGTATGTAAAGAGAACAAAAAATGTTTACCTTGATTTCTTTTTAGAGTAGCCATTTTTACTGAGAAAAAACCCCAACACATCAAGCTATGTTTCAGTGATAAGCAGTGCTTTTACTTGGAGTATGAAATGTTTTCTAGCTGTGACTAGGAGAATATTATTCCTTTTAAAAGTAACTGCCTCTAACACGTAATTCCTGCCTGATGTAAGGATGTAACAGTGTATTCAAGACACTAACAACCTGGTCCATTACTTGCATGAACTATGTCTAATTTGGAGTCTACTGTTCAAATGATAAATTGGTATGAATTTAAGACACAGACACACTTCAAAGCTATATATCTCTGCTGCAATGTTCGGGTGATTTTTGAATAGGCTGTATGCTTGTTCTTCACTGTAATTCTGTCTAGGAGTATCAGTACACTAACTTCTAAGTGTTTACAGGCTAAAAACTAAGCAGTACATCTGGAAAGAACATTTTCTGAATATGGATATCTCCTGCACAAATCTAATTTATCAGTTCTGTGCACAATGTGTTGCAGGTGCTTGGTTTTGTCTTAAGACTAGCCAGATACATTCTGATTTCTTAGGGCACTGCATAGTTCAGACTGCAGAACACATAAGGAACTTTAATAAAACTGTGGTTACAGCCAAGCTCTGTACAAGAGAAAGGGGAGTTCACTGTACACAAACTATGAATTGCTGAAATATTTTTTCACTTATTCCATACCATATCTGACACACTGGTGCTATGAAACTTTTTTTATGAACTAGAGTTTTAACTATTCAATAAACTTAACACAATAAAAATATTGAGTATTTTTAAATTAAATCATGCAAGAAAGTTCTATGTTGCAAACTAATTTTGTTATCTTGAACATTTTCTTTATTTAAGGAAGAGTGAAAGGGCTCTGATTGAATTAATTAGTTTCTCCAGTTGGATAAACAGAGAAGAATGAAAATAATTGATAGCGTCCTGCATAGTGCAATGAGATTTACAGCTGCAACTTCCACTGTTCTGGAAACCAGTGTCTTAATGATAAGTTCAGTCTTGTTTGTTGGGAAGATGCTCTTTTCCTTCTCCAGGCAGCAAGGGTGGTGTGAGTGGAGGAGACACCAGGCAAGTAATTCAGGGTAATGAAGCGCTGTAAGCACAAACACCTGAAATACAGTAATCCTCCTTACCCATAAACACAGACTTCTGTGCCAAGAGGTAATTGTTAGAAAAAGTCAAAACATCAATGGAAAACAAAAACAATGGTGAACAAAAACTTCTAGGATCCTTTAAGATAGTACATAGAGGACTGCCCTTTTCAACAGTTCTCTTGCAGTATGAGGGCTGCTGCTACCTATCTGTGAGGGCTGTGTCATCATTTTCTTGTATTTCATCTTCAGTTTAGTATCTACATGATGGCTTACATTTAAAATGAAATATAGAATTTTCTTATAGAGACTCGTGGGGATAAATCAATTGAACGTAGATGAAATTCATTGTGTTTTAAATAGATCTGGAAGCTCCACGATATAACGCCTTTGTAGCTTCAGATGATTTAACTTCTTTTGACAATTAAACTTCTTTTAGGACTTAGAATGAATTTGCAATAGTTAACCAAGCAACAGCCATTGTATTTAAGTAGCCATTATGCCACTGATGGGAACAGTCTATGTAGTACTACTGTAGTATGGATTTGGGATGCAGCTACACTAGGTTTAAGCAGACCAGATTTGTGCAGCCTAAATTTAGACAATTGTGTTCAAAGAGATGTTGTAATTTGGCAGAGTATTGTGAATTGAAAAGTTACCTAAGGATGAATCCATTCAACATGACCTGAGAAGTCAGTCAAGTGGGAGGAGAATGAATAAGAGGAAACCGCAGAGATCAGATCTGTGACTTCAGTCTTTCATCTTGCACCTTCTGCTGCTGCTTATTTAGTCTGTGGTGATTTTGAAATCTCTCTTAGCTGTGCCATAAAACCTAACTTTTGTACTAACTGTTCAACATGGAGAACTAAGTTGCTGTTAAATTTTTGCATGTGGTGAGTTCAGTAGGAAGAGCAGAGGGCATGGTCTGTGTGAGCAATCACCTCTTCTCCATGCCAGAACTTGCAGGGCCACTCAAAAGTCGAAGGAATGCTTACAGATCTATCTTGCAACCTGCTGTGTGTTGGTGATCAACAGGCTGTGGTTCAGCCAAATAGAAAAATTAAAAGATGATACATTAAAGAGAACCAAAGCTTTCTTTCCTTGTCACAAGGAAATTATAATTGCAGGCAGGGAAGAGGTGGTCTGCTCTTGAGCAATCCAGGTCTTATAAACACTGGAATTTTAGAAGTCCTAAAAGAAACAGGCAATGTTTTCCTGGAAATACCATAAAACCTTTGCTTCAAGGTGCTGCATGCTGGACCAAAAGTCCTGAAAAGATGTGAGAAAGCATAGACAACATATTGGTGTGGACTGAGAATCAGAACAATGTCAGATTGTTCTTCCTGGGTTCTTTATTACTTTCTCACTCAGGTGTGATTGTGGATAATAGATAGTTGGGTTTTTGTTTCCCTCCCCCCCACCTTAACTGTTTGTAGCCTTGTGGCAATACTTTAGCAGATAAAGAATCCACCACTGCACTTGTGGTGTGATCAGCAGCAGGGGCTACAGACAGGCACTGTGTAAAACTGGGAGTGAGATGGGAGGGTAGAGAAGAAAATCTGAGAAACAGAGACAATAGCACTTCTTTTCATATACCCTTTGCAATGCATGGGTGGTCTTCAAAAGCTATCTGTTCTGGTTATTGCTTTGTACTACTGTGACTTGAAAAACAAATTGGTATCATTCATCTTCATTTATGATTCTCAAGTATAATAATCCTTAGAATTGGTTGATGTGTTTTGTCCTTAGATCAGAAGGTTGGCTAAACTTACATATTGCTGGAATGAGAGGGCCAGAATATCAAGTTTGCCAAGAGATTGTAATAAGCTCATGGCAGCACTTCATCTAGCATGAATATTCCCT
This sequence comes from Erithacus rubecula, assembly GCF_903797595.1. Taxonomy (NCBI): domain Eukaryota; kingdom Metazoa; phylum Chordata; class Aves; order Passeriformes; family Muscicapidae; genus Erithacus; species Erithacus rubecula. The sequence continues at coordinate 41,242,335 of NC_136688.1, read as the reverse complement.
ATTTCATATTCTAAATGGTAGCTGAAATTAAAATTCAAATTGTCTGTTATGGTTGAGGCAGAATGGAAATCAAGCTTATCTCTTTTGGGAGCTGATGGCAATTTAAATAATGACTTAAAATAGTTTGTTGTTGTTGTTGTAAATTATGCTCAAATCACAGGTGTACTGCTATACCACAATGCTACATTTTACATTTACTTCTCACTTGTCCTGAAGAACAGGGAATTGTGTAAAACATGGATGTCTGGGAGAAGTAAAAAGCAAGAATGCCAGCACTGCTGTATCATGTAGAGCAAACATGATGCAGCTAGAGTATAATTTCATACTGGCTGCCCATTTTTAGGAGCACTGATTCATTAGCTCAGTAGGAAGAAAATGGGAAGAAAATCATTAAATTTCTTAACACTGAGAATTTGTGCTCATTTTTGAAAACACCTTATTACCACTACAACAATCCTGGGAAGAGCTGAAATAATGCACTGTGATACAGTTTTCTACAAAGTGTCTTGGCAGAGCCTGAGAGTAGGAAAATAGCAGTCAAAGGTGCCCTGTCCTGGGAGGATGAGGACAGCTTCCACAAATCAAAAACATGCTTTTCCTTATCCTTACATATTATCCTGGATCACAGCTTCTCTTAGAGGTATTTCAGAGATATCCAAGGACTGTCAGACTCTTGCACACTGGATACAACAAAGAGTGTCTTTACTGAACACATCCTGGGGGAAAATCACACCTGGGCATCTTTTACAGTGCTGTCACCATACCCCATGTGCTTTTGTGGCAGTGGCAAATGCACAGACAAGTATGTGGGGACAGATTGGAGATGAACTCTTCCTCAGTGTTCATCCCTCTTCCTACTGGATTATTCTCTAGAGCAAAGGGTATGAGGACAGAAAAGGGAAGAAGATGATAACGAGTGAGGGAACATTCCAGGCAAATAACAGAAGATAACTGTAGAGAAGAAATGCATCCTGAAAGTTTAGAGAGGGAAGTTTTAAAAAATCACTGTGACATATGATTTCTCCTTTAGGTCATTGTATTAGGCTGAGATCAGTACAATCATTGCTGTCATTCCTTTAATATTTATTTGTGGATTCCTTCTCTGTGTTCAACTGTGTATCTTTTAATTAATTCTTGTCAGACTTCTCAACATTTTAGCCAATCTTTTGACTATCTTACCTATTTGACTATCTTGACTACTCTTGCCCAGCATATGAATAGCCTTCCTTGAGTGTGCAGACTGGGGGGTTTTATGAGGAAAGAACTAGGTAACTTCAGAATAAGTAGCTGAAATTTCCTCCCCTCCCCTCTTTTTTTAAAGACAATTCCTCGTCTCTCCAGGAAGATGAAGAGATAGATATGGAGGCTGTCAACTGGCAGCTGAACAACACCTCCATGAATGGCCATTCATCCACACCGACCACAGTTCGCTTTCCCAGCTGGGTGACTTTTGATGACAATGAAGTCAGTTTTTCACCACAGAGCCTTTCTCCCTTGAAAACAGATACCCCACCTGCAGAAACACAGGCTCCAGATGTTAACTTTAATCACACTACATCCTTAAAGAAAAGAGAACGTCCTAAAAGCACATTGGGAGACATCTCCAAAATTCAAAAACTAGACCTCTCCTCTTTAACCAAGTTGCCTTCCGTTGAAACACCACCATGGAGTGCTACTAATCCCTTTCTGGATGAATCTCTTCGAGATGTCCAACCCTCACCCATCAATCCATTCAGCTCATTCTTTGAGGAGCAAGAGAGGCGTTCCAAAAGCTCTTCTGTCTCCAGTGCTCCAGGCAAAAGCCAAAGAGACTCTCTCATTATTCTCCACCAAGAGCCTGATACCATCAGTTTCCATGAGGCAAACAAAACTGTAACCCACACGGATGCTGTAGAGCAGCTCAAGCAGCTCCAGATTGGAGACCCAGATCGTGTGAGCAGTCCTACCTTGCCTGATGATGACCCCATGATGCCATATGATCTGGATGCAGCTTTATGTAACCTGGCACCAGCTCAGCCAAAGGATGGATGGCCAATGATGCTGAGGATCCCAGAGAAGAAAAACATTATGTCATCCAGGCACTGGGGACCAATATATGTCAAGCTGACCAACAGTGGATGTATACAGCTTTTTTATGAGAAGGGACTAGAGAAGCCTTTTCGGGAACTCAAACTGGAAATCAATCATGAGATTTCAGAGCGCAAGCTGCAGAACTACGATGAGAATGGAAGGATACACAGCGTGCGGTTGGATCGCACAACATACAAGGAGAAAAAGAAGTATCAGCCTAAGCCTGCCATTGCACACACTGCAGAGAGAGAGCAAGTTATCAAACTTGGGACTACAGATTATGAAGACTTTCTTAGCTTCATCACTGCTGTGCAAGACACACTGATGAACTTGCCAGCTTCATCAACAGATCTGAGCACAGTGGGACTGAATTATCAAGAAGAAGAAATCACTGTGGATGTCAGGGATGAGTTTCATGGCATCTTGGCCAAGGGAGATAGTACGATTCTCCAGCACAGTGTGCTGACTCATATCTATGTTCTCAGCTTCCTTTCTGGTCTGGCAGAATGCAGACTGGGTCTTAATGATATCCTGATTAAAGGGAACGAAATAGTTGCAAGGCAGGATATTATGCCCACTACTACCACTAAGTGGATTAAATTATACAGCTGCCGGTTCCACTCATGTGTGGATGAGGATATGTTTAATAACTCCCGTATTATCCTGTTCAACCCCTTGGATGCCTGTCGGTTTGAACTGATGAGATTCAGGACCGTCTTTGCTGAGAAAACTTTGCCTTTTACTCTGAGGACAGCTGCCAGCATCAATGGTGCTGAGGTGGAGGTGCAGAGCTGGCTGATGATGTCCACGGGGTTCTCTTCCAATCATGACCCTTTAACTCAGGTCCCTTGTGAAAACGTGATGATCCGCTACCCCGTGCCAAGTGAGTGGGTGAAGAACTTCCGCAGGGAGAGTGTCCTGGGGGAGAAATCTTTGAAAGCCAAGGTGAACAAGGGAGCCACTTTTGGATCAACCAGTCTGTCTGGTTCTGAGCCAGTAATGAGAGTAACTTTGGGAACTGCCAAATACGAGCATGCCTTTAATTCCATTGTGTGGAGGATAAACCGACTGCCTGACAAAAACTCAGGTGAGTGACACATACCATCTCTGCAGGAATAAACTAAAACAAGTTATGCATTTTGAAAGATAGGAAATACTGAGTTTAAATGATGGGAGATTTATCATCCTCTCTAGTACAAAGGGCTTAATTAGTTACATGAAGTATTTGTCTGACCCTTTATTGTAATAGTTTTACATATACTGCAAATATAGTTAATGATAAAAACAGTTTTAGGTTTTCTAGATGCAAAAATATGTATTCTGTCTCTGCTTGAAGGTATTTAAAATAGGTAGTACTTAGGAAAATTATTTAGTGGTAGACTAGAATCATGCTAGGTTAATGGTTGGGCTTGATGATCTTAAATATGTTTTCCAATAAATGGTTCTGTGATTCTCTGATTATTAAACCTAGGCATCAAACATCTGTGTTCTCAGTACCATTATTGGAAGCAGGGCTTTTTCAGAAATGTGCAAAAGCAACATTCTATGCTATGGGACTGAATGACAGAATCAGATAAATGTGCTCCAGCACATGTGGTCTCTTTTCCATGCATTGCCAAGCATAGTGGGTCAGTGCTATATATTTCAATGCATATGCCACAATTAATGCCTCTGAATTATCTGAAATGGGAATTGTAAGAGAACAGAAGACATTGCTCAACCATTAAAAAAAAAAAAAAGACATTTCCAAACACCATTTTGTGGCTATGTTTCTTTAATCAGTGCAGACAGAGAATTGCAGCTTAAACCTGAAGAGAGAATACCAACATGAAACCCACTTTGTATTTCTATCCCAAGTGTTTGTTTTCAAGTAACATGGTCATAATTAAATGTTAAAATACTGTAGGCAAGCTACTGTTCCCTTTGGCCATTTCTGTCATTTCAGTGTCATCCATGGTGCACAGTAAAGCAGAACAACTCAGGTTTATTTTTATTTGTAGTGAATTCCACTTCTTGACCTCTCTGATCTAGAATATCTAAATAGCTTTTTACATATGTAATGGACTTTTCAGTATTAATGCTGTAATAATGCATCTGGGTGATTGGAAGGGTTTCTGTATTCAGTGTTCCCTGAAGGAAAGTTCATTGTGGTACCAGATTTGGCAGTCTCTACATGTTTTTCCTAAGTTTGACTTACAGTGTCAGCAAAACAGTAATTCAAGTGTCCTGATCTTTTGGGTCACGTTTCAGCCCAAGTACACTAATTTACACCACCAGTTACAAATTTGGAGGGATATCACTGACAAAAGGGAAGGCTCCAGGCTTCCTGTAGATTGAGGGGTAAAAAGACTGTGCTTGGAAACTTGAGAGAAATACAGCAATGAAAAATTAACCAGGCTGTTTATGAGCAATAACATGCTTGTGAGGAAAATCTCAATATGCCATCTGCCTGAGCTCTGGGAATGAGAGGCTGTGAAATTAGGCCTTCTGTGGCATCTTCTCTCCAAAGATCTCAGTGTACCATACAGACATCACAGCTGAGGAAACAAAAGCCCTCAGACTTTGACACAATCACAGAACATGCCAGTAGCCAACCAGGAGGCAAAACCCCTGTCTGTACTGCCTCCTGCAAGGTGATGTTGCCTTACCCCTTGCTACACTGAGGCAGATACTGATCTGTGCCTCTTGTTTCCTTCTTTACCATTGTGACTCTTTATTGTATATACACTGTGACAGGGGGAAGGAAATGCTTTACAGATTTGTTGCTGCTGTTGGACCCCTGCCACAGAGCATCTATCCATCAGTGTCATCATGCAAAACGCAGGGCAGTTGGTATTTGTTTACATCCTGAGAGGAAGAGAGTGTCCTCACCCCTCCGGTCAGATCAGATGTAATTTCAGGGAAAGGAAGAGCCTTGGAAGCACTGTCTTGGCCAAGACACATGAGGTATGTGAGAGGGAGGGAATCCCAAAGTGATGACAGGGCAGGCCAAGTTTAGTTCAAATATGACCTTGCCCTTCAGGGACTATTTCTGTTTATTGGTGGTACTTCATCCCATGATTCTCCTTTCTCAAAATATATGGCAAAGAGATATCCAAGTGGTACTCAGAAGCATTCATTCCCACTCCTTCTTAGATTTGCCTGATGGACAGCATATGCTTTTGGCCAAGTGATACTCATGTGGGATTTAACTGCCAGACTTGTGCACATTTGGCCACATTCAGCCCTATCCACAAGTCATACAATAACCCAGCTTCATGCATTTGCAAAGTTGTTATAAATTATTCAGTTCTCAAGCACTAAACATAAAACTACTCCACTGGCTCACATTTTGTACTCTCTTACTGTGATACCTGTAACTCACTCTAAGAGCACTCTGGCTCTTCTGTAAGTATCTGGTCTGCTAAAGAACTGCTTGGATGCCTGGGACTCCAGAGCAGGAGAGAGGTAGTGGCATCACATTGGAGCTGAAGGAAGTACTGCAGGTGACCACAGCCTGCAGCTCCACCTGCCTCCAGAGGCCACACACCAGGTCCACACCTCTTTGGGCATATGCATTGCATGGATGCTCCAGCACATGTGCCTGTCTGCCAGGCATGCTCACAGGAGTACGTATGTAGGCACACATTTTGGGACTCTGTTCATACACAGTGTGTGCTCTGACACACAGTCCCTTGCAAACACAATGCCAGAACTCCAGAGGTCTCCAACTGTGCTTCACTCCATTCCCTGAATGTGGACTGGTGCAGTTTCTGTGTAGAGGTGAGGGGCATGACCCCCAGCCCTGCCATCCACAGGAGAGCGTGTCCCTACCAAGCTCACTGCTTGTATGCACCCAGATTGTTAAGAATTATTTTAGCAGCTTTGCACTCTTATCTAAATTTTTTCTTTCTGTACTTTCTAATCAGATGGGGCCCTTTGCACTCTCACTCTAGGAGACAGTGTTATCAGCACTGTCTGTATTATTTTGTAGCCAAACTATCTGCTTATGACTGAACATTGAAAAGCATGTGACAAATGAAGGACAGTTCATACTCTGACTATGATTTAACCTAAGGAAAAAATATAGACTGGATTCTACTGAGCACATTGCTGAAATCCAAATAGCAAATATTTGTCAATTTTTACAGATTTGTAAACTTTATTGCCCATCTCATATTTAAAATTAATATGAAGAAAAGAGTTGATGGGGAACACCTGTTTGCAGGGTATTTACAGCTCCAGTTGCTGCTGGCTGGGCTTTGCATGTTCTTTTTTTTTTTTTTTTTTTTTAATCCACCAGCAGAATATTAGAGAAACATCAAAATAGTTTTTGATTGTGGGAAAACATTCTTTCTGTGAAGCAAGGATGTAACATCTATGCAGAGCCTTGGATCTGGATTTGAACTTTGCTCTAGTTTGGCTATGGATTCCAGGCATGCTGCCTGGAATACTTTCTGAAGTAAATTATATCTTTTAACCCAAACATATTGGGACATTTGGAGTGTCATGAGTCATTTGGAAGAGATTCTCTCCAATCACAGTTACATTTGTGTATATATGGATTACCAGAGTTTTGATTGTCAGAACAAACTGGTAGAAGTTCAAGGAAATAAGAGGTGCAGAACAAAAGCAGTGTGTTGATTCTTCCTGATTTTACTAAGAAGGGTACCAGTCCATTAGAGAAAGCAATCTGAATGAGGCTGTTGAACAGTCTGTAGAGGTGGTGCCTCGTGAGCCTCATGCTCAGGACAGCAATGAACCCTGATGGGACTGGTAATTTTGCAGTAGCTTCAGTGGAGGAGCTCTCTTAATCTGTTCACCTTGTTATCTACCACAGTGAGTTGGTTTAAATTAATAACTTCCATAGGTTTTATGCATTTGAGGGGGCTGGGGTGTTACCAAGTGTCCAGTTGAAATTAAGAAGAGTGTAAAAGCTCAGCTCTCCAAAGCACCTGGTATGCATTGTGCTCAAGCCCAGCTAAACATTTCTCAGTGTTACCTTCACACATCTCCACCCAAAAGCAGCTGAGCACGTGCCAGCTCAGGAGTGTTGCAGCACAAGCTGAGCGTTCTGCAGCTGTGGATGTGGCCTGCACCAGAGCACAGAGCCACTCCTGGGCTGTTGGCATTCTCCAGTCTGAAGGAGGGAGCAACCCACAGCAAACTAGAGAAAAAAAGCATATCAAAGCAGGTGAGCAGGAAGGATTACAATGCAGAGTCTGCTGAGAGTCGTGCAGTGTGAGCAAAGAGATATGAATGGATGGGGAGCCTGAGACTGGGGGTTGATTGCCAGTACTCAGTGCTGAACACAGATTTTTGGAGCCAGTTTAAGGCATCTTCATAATGCAGTACCAGAGAGCAGTGCTGTGTCACCAAGGGCCCCGTGGCAGATGCTGAATTGTGCTGCCACCATGGCTGTGCCCACCACAGCCAAGCTCAAGAACTGGCCAGAAGCAAAAGCACTGTGATGCTGGAGGGCACTGTGGTCAACCTGAGAGCTCCTGGGGCTGCTGCTCTCCTGTGGTGGGTGGGACCACCAGGAAGGCCTCCTGTGCACCACAGCTTTTGATCCAGAAAAAGCATGTCCACGTATGAAAAGGCAGGAAGGGCTGTCAAACAGAGATCCTGGCTTGCTCTGGAACCAGGGCAAATTAGTCAGTACTTTACTTGGGATAATTAATCCTGATGAAAAGCAGATGTATTTTAATGCTTGCAGAACTTGAGCTTCTATATCTGCTTGATACTGCACCCATTCATTCATAACTTGGCTCCAGCTATGGTGCTGCATGTCCCTGGTCTCTGCTGAACTGCACAGCCTCTCACTGGATTTGCTGCACATACATTAGTTTACAGACCTTCCAGCAGTGAGGGAACTTGGGCTAGACCATTCTGAAATATGAGGCTGACTCTAGATTAAATTCTTACCCAGACTTGCACCGAGTAGAATTCTTTTCCACATCTATTTCAGAGGTCAAGTGGGATGTTGCAATGTCTAAGCCCTCTAGAGACTGACTAATTTCATCCTATTGGGACAAGTCATATTTCAAAATCCCACATCTCGCTTTTCAGGCTTCAGTTTAACAAGGCTGACTTTGGGCTAAGCAGGTGTATTCCTGCTTTTCCCAGTGGGAGCTTCTGGGCTTTCCCCACTCAGTTCTCCTTACTCTGCCTGCCTTCCTCCTTCCTTGTCTGTGTCCTGTACACCTTGCTGACCTGTATGGAGAACTTTCCTAGTGAACAAGTATTCAGGAATCCTAAAGCCTGTAATAAAGGCAGGCAAGGATTCCATTAATTTACTTACATATTCATTTTCACAAATATAGATAATAGGATTCTTTCAATCAGAAAGCCTTGTGTGGCTGTGAAGGCCTTCATCCTCATTTTGCAAATAGAGAAACTGAGGCAGAGACATTAAATTACTTGCTCAAGAGTTTAAGGAGTTGGCAGCAGTCAGAGAAAAAGCTAACTTAGTTTGACTAGAAGTCCCTATTTTAGTTTTTAAAAATCACTGCTGTCCAGCAAAACAAAGAGAAAAAAACAATAAGGGTCATTTACATATGACAGAGCTAAGCATCACCTCCTCTCCTTGCCATCCTTAATGACAGCCACCTTGTCCTGGGTTCGAGTGAGGAATAAATGGTCATTCTGAAGCTTTGCATAAATTTTCTTTTTTAACACAGGAAAGTTATTTAACCTTATCCAGTAAACTTTCTTCTGATGAGGAGGGAGATAACAATTTCAAATGCACATCAAATATTTTCAAATTCCTCCTTTCCTTACTATTTCATAATATTTCAGCAGAATATGCCATGATGTACTGAGCATGTGACAGATACTGAGGGAACCGAGAGGACAAATACCTTTACCTTTCAGGGCTTGATTTACTTCACATATATACACATACCTACTAAAAGCAAACTAGAATCATTACCAATCCTTTTTGCATTTTGTTTAATTCCTTTGGTAACTTCAACCACACTGAAGCAGGTAAGACACTTGTTGTGAGCTAGTTCACCTAGGGAGATCCTCAGTTTCCTGCAGTCCTAGGTGTTGTTTGATTCATCTGACACAACTCTCACGACTGTTTACTCTCTTTTTCCAGCTTCTGGCCATCCTCACTGCTTTTTCTGTCACCTAGAGCTTGGCTCTGACCGGGAAGTGCCTTCCAGCTTTGTCAGCTATGTGGATGTGGAGTTTGACATGCCCACCACCTCTGCCTCCAAAGCCGCCGTTCGCTCCATCTCTGTCGAGGACAAGACTGATGTGAGGAAGTGGGTCAACTATTCAGCACACTACAGCTACAAGGTAAAACTGAGCAGTCACCATGAGCTGATCACCATGGTTACTTTGCATGCTTCATTGTCTTGAAAAGTATGGGCAGACAAATAAAATACCACGGACAAAAGAGGTGGGAATTTGGCACATGCCAGGCTGTGTGCACTAGCTACCCAATGTGCAGCTATTGATTCATGGCAAACAAGCAGTGGATTATCCCTCAGCAAAGATGGAATAAATTTGCTTGCAGTTGCCTGTGGAAGAGCGTGCACACAGCCAGCTCCTGGGGATTAGCTGATATTGAGAGTTTGAACAGGGAGTTTTGCTGCTCTTCATAGTGAGAGTGCTCTGGGAGTTCTAGTGCAGACAGAAAAATCACGTTATTTCTCCCCTTAAATATTTCTTCCTTTTGCCTGCCCTAAGAAGAGGAGCAGATAGGAAAATGCACTATCTATATTCCTGCCAAAATATCTCAGTAAATTTGCATGCTAGCTGAATACTCAGCAGAGAAATTGGCATCCTACTTTGCCTTCGAGTGCAATGATAAGAGATTCTGAAAAGACTCTCATGGCAAATATTTTTACTGGTAATTGTAAGTATATTTTTAGTAGTTTCTTAAATTCCCTGGAGATGGTATTTGATCTTCCTAGGTATCCCTTTTAAGAATTAAAACATTGGAATATTCCTGAGTTTTCAGAGATGTGGAAGTTTAGAATGCAAACATAGATCTCCTTGGCCCTGTCCCAGTACAAATTGGTATCTGTAGGCTTAGGCACCCTGAAACTGAGGACAGCAGGGAGTGTGCTGATATTTGGGGTAGTGTTAGGCACTGCTTCAAGAAGCAGGGAGTTGGATTTGATGATCCTTATGGATACCTTCAAACTCAAAATAATTTTTAAAAACCTCTGCTTTATACATCAGTCTTCACAGAATTTATAATTAAGGATGGTTTTCTGCTGTCACGTAGGAAGCCACCTATTTGCAGATTTGGTTCTGGATTTGTATTCAGGGTACAACTGGGAATGGTAATGAATATAAGATCATATGAGTTCTCTGTGTGACATTACCTCTTCTAGTAATTATTTCATGTCACTGCTGAATTGTATTGCTTAGATTAGACTGAAAATCCTTATAGAGTAAATGAAATCAAATTTTTCCTAATCCTCAGTATATTTTTCCTCACAACCCTTTCAGTTCACCAAGAGTTTCTTCACCTGAGCACAAGAACCACCACTGATGAAGATTTGTGAATCTTTTGTTTTCCTTTCTCATTACAAATTTTCTTCTACTTTTTCTTCTACCAGGTCGAAATAGAGCAGAAAAAAAGCTTGAATGATGATCTGAAGGGAGAAAGTACTGCAAATGTCAATGAATGTGCTACACAGTAAAGGAAGATCAGTCTGCAAGTCCCAAGAGGGGTGGTCAAACTAACAGACCTGGAAGAAAGGACTTGCAGGGGTTGGGTATTTATATTTTAAAAAATTCGGGACTACTACATTTAAAATAATGCTCTGAAGAGTATAATTTTTTTCTTTGTGTTGATCCATACTTTGAGAAGAATGTGGTCAGTGGGTTGTTTGGAGGGGATCCATGGGCTTTTGCTGGAACAGTATAAGTACAGTTGTACAGTCAAGCCTGCCTTTTCTGCCTTTTCATCATTTAGGTTCTGCACTCAAGAATGGTCTGGCAACCATCACAGCCACACCAGAAAACAGCCTTTATCTCACAGTCTTGCCCTGCCTCATTAAGCATTTTGTTTCAATGCCATTTGGTTTGGCCATTGACTGAATTGCATCCTTCTGAACTGCCAAATAAAATTCAGGGAGGATCAAGTGAAAAAATTATATAAAATCTCCTTTCTGAAATGGTCCACAGAGTGAAAACCCTGAGCATCATTCTGGAGAATCAACACACTGCATCTCAGACAGAGAATGGTTTCTGTGTTTTAAGTAGATGAACTACAGAGAGGACAGCTGATCACAGAGCTGTTCCTCTGTTCAGCCCTTCCTGTCTCATCCCTCGAATGACAATGTCACTGTGCACGTTTTCACAGGGTTTGCACAAGTTACAAGAAAGCCTCTGCAATTTCTTAAAATTTTTACTTTGTAGTCTGAGCCATTCTGGTATCTTGACTGAACATGGTCGTGGCTGCTAGCAATAGGGAATGTGTATTACAATAGTGGAGATACCAGAGGGACTTTGCTGACATTAGATCATTCCTGCCTAGAAAGATATTTAAGGGAAAAACATGGGGGTTTAGTTTTGGGTTTGGGGTTTTTTTGTATGTTTTCTTCGATGGGTAAAATGGTGGTTATTGAAAATGTCAGAACACAATTACTTTAACAGACAATGTTGTTTATTTTCCTGAAAATCCTTGGAAGTCTGTCCAGCACAATATTGTTTTCATGTTCTATCTTGAACCTAGAATATGGGTAACTTGTATCTTTATAATATTCCCACTAACTGGACCCCAAAATCTCTTTCCAAAAATTAACAAACTTCTATCCCCACTTTTATCCCACTTAGCTGGAAGTAATAGCAAGTCTTAAAACCTCTTTCTAAATAAAAATGCAGAAGACATAAATCATTCATTTACACATATTTTCAGAGAAAACAGTGTTAAAAGTACCCATTTTTACTTGTTTCTATGGCTTGTGTAATATTTTGTTTCATAACGATAAATGTAAAGTAAGTAATTTATTAAATCATTTATCTTTTGAAAGATTACTACTGACTATAAAATACACATTTGGAAAACTTTGGCAATGTAATTTAAGATCATAATGAATTAAAATGAAAGCTTTTTTATACATTTATTTCATTTTACATTTAATATAAAAAATTAATACACTCTTGATTTACCCCATGACTCCTATAAAAATTACTACAATGTTAAAATCCCAAATAAATCATGAAATCAATTTCATTGAGTCTGACACTGGTAGTGGTAGAATTTAAAATAAATTGTAGGGAACTTATAAATGCCTTTTTTATATACATCTAAATTTCAAGCCTGCATTATCCTAGTGACACATACTTACACAGGTGCACCATTGTAAATATGTAAAGTCTCAGTCCTTGTAGGACTTTCTGACAAGCCTGTAATACTTCACTGCAGGTAGCCCTTCTGTGCCCAGGATGCTCCTTGGAGCACACCAATTAATACTAAACATTTGCAACATCTCTCTGTAAATGGAAGAATGCTATTAACTTTTATGAAGAATTTTGAGATCAATGGATTAAAATTTCTGATATTATTAATGGTAATTTGTGTAGGTTGTGAAATATCTGGGAGCACAGACTGAATCTCAGCTCTGGCACAGACTGGCTGGGATGAGTTGCATGGCAACTCCTCTACAAAATTCACTCCTGTTCAAAGGCACTCAAAGAATTTCTGAGTGGTCTTCCTGCTTTCCACTGCAGCTCCTAATGTACAGTTTCTGAAACCCACCATCAAGAAATAAAAAAAAGACAAAACACCAAACTGAAACAGTGCTGAGATGTTACTGAGGAAATGTAAGAATGTTTTGTGAAAGAAATGGAGAATTTCTACTCTGGCTCAATGTCTGATTTTTTTGCCTATTGCCCCTCAGCTCATGGAAACACAAATAAGTAATACAAGTTAGCAAAGTTATGTTGTGCACCTTAAAAGGGGAGAAAATAAAATTAATATAATTTTCCATCACTGTTGAATTGTTAAACTATTCAGTCTCCATCATACTTGTGCCACAGAACATTCTGTGTTCCAGTAACAGAAAGATAAACATACTGGAATTTTATGGATTTATTTAATTTCTTTACCACTTCATTGCTGATTTTTTTTTTTTTTTTAAATTCAGAATCAGTGAATGAAAAACCTGACTCTCATCTTTCTTGTGTAGTTGTACACAGAAGTATTTCTTCCAGTCATCATGAATTTCTTCAGGCAAAACTGGAAAAGTGTTCTGGTTTATATGAAAGCTGTTTTAATCCAGTCTCGTCTCTGGAGAGTGTTTTTAGAGGTACCTGCCACTGAATTTTCAAGAATTTAGGATTAATACCTCAGCCAGAGTTTCAAAATATCTTATTTCCTTATTTCCTAAGGACTGTAGTAAGTAGTTTGAATTTTCAAAAGACTGCTAATAACCAAAATCTTTAGAAAGTCTATTGTTGCTGTCAACAAGGTGTCTCAACTGAATTATTTTTTCAGTCCAGCACCATTATGATCATTGAGAATTTGAACACTGGGATCCTAAGTGCCCTTACTGAGGTCTCCACTGGTTTTTATTGATTAAATAGTGCAAATTTTTGAGTGTTACACGCTGTCACATATGTACTTTATGTACATATACTTTTCACCCATGTGAGTATAGCAGTAATTTGAACAGACTTTGATTGGAGTGAAAGGAAATAATCTGAGAAATTTGTGAGTTTGAAAGTAGCAGGAATTATTTTGATACAAGCAGTGCCTGTAGTGGGGGTGATTTTTTTTCTGTTTTTTTTTTTTTTTTTTAATCATGTGGAAAAATCTCTCTGACTAGTTTCAGATTACTACTTCTTTTAAGAAAGATATGCCCTTTGGTATATTTGAAAGCTTTGTAGTGCTCAAACACTCCATGCAGGAAATGTGCCTTCAAGGTAAGCATACATTTACTCCCTGAAGCATTTCTCATTTTCAGTCCTCTTTCTATTTCTCATGGTTTTAATATTTGTACTGTGGTAAGACTTGAGGTATCGTATGGAATTTTGCCTAGAAATACAAAGTGTCTTTGATCAGAAGGGGTAAAGATGAGCAATATCTCCAGGCAGCTGAGCTTATTTTAGTTAATGTCTCTTACTTTTAACTATTGACACTCCTCTAGAAAAGGAAAATGGGTGAATTCAGCTGAGAAACACTAAAACTGACTGATGTTATTTTTGTTCTTTCTTTTATTTAGATTTAAATTTAGTCATTCTATGAAGGAGTCAGATACTGAAGTGTCATTAAAAACACTGCAGAAATAATTTTCCTTCTCTGGTGGGTTGCTGGCTGACAGTTACTTGATAGGATGTCCAACACCTGTCCACATTATTTAGTAGCTGCTAAAACTCCCTCTTGAACAGTCACCTCCCAGGACAGAGGGCAATTGCATGCAAAGGAGCATGAAAGCAAGTGGAAAAGGTGTATAAAGTTCATCCTGGAGGTGCTTGCTCTTTTGCTTGCATAAAATTATCAGTAATTTCCTTGGCCCTTCAGTTCACTAATCAAATGCTTGATAGGTCACCTGTGTTCCAGATGGTGAAAAACTTCCTTCAGTGACTCTTAGCAGTTTGTGTGCATAGCTATATTAATCTCTAGAACTGACCAGCACCAGAATTTGCAGCACACAGAGATCACTTATGGATTAATACTTACCCTCTTCTGCCACTGAAGTTAAATCTACATCATGACTTGTCTAAGATATAAAATTTTGTGTGATAACAGGCACAGCTGTTCCTAATGTTGCTGTTTTGTTCAGCCAGCCAGCCACCCCCCCCACATCCAGCCATCCATCCTCCCATCCGTCCTACCCTCCCTCCTCCCCTCCCTCTCTGTCTCTTTCATACTTTCAATTCATTCTTTGCACTATTGACATTAATTGGTTTAATTATTATTTTGTAACATGTTCATACCTTCTTGTTTTGTAAAAATAAGTAAGTCTATACACTGGCAAACTTCATAGAAGTGATTTATTTTTTTTCTTTATATCAGTTGAAACGGGATGTCATGTTTTGTTTAAACTACGTGAAAATTTAAATAAATGTTAAGATAAAACAGCATATCCACATTTTCACTGTGAAATTGAAGTTGTACTGTATATTCTGATAAATCAGAGGTTCTTGAATTCAGAAGAGGAAAGGGAATAGTTTGAGTAATGGACAACATAAACTAGAAGCAATGGGACTACATAGAGAAAAGAGATTACTTTATTTGATCATGCAAATTGAACAATAGACTGCAAAGGAAATAGAGCAGGCCTAGAACCTGAGCCACATAACAGTTTGGAGTAGTACTAACATAATATGGAAGATGGTTCAGCATTTGAACAAATCCCTCCTGAAACAAAGTAATTGAGGATTGAAGCCTCTGCTCAGTGATCTCTTCCTTGACCACTAAAACCAGGAGTACATGAAATGATGGTATCTTCCTGCCATCAGAACATCTGTTTGCAAAGTGTAAGCTCTAGAGTACATAGAGTCCTCTGCTATGATTCTCTGTGTTCAGTAAGCCATGTGTCAGTTCATACATCTTTCCACTTTTCTCAGAGTCACTGAGACATACTTCAGTCTGTTGTTTTTCTCAGAAGCGTTCCTTGTATCAGACTGAAGAGCTGGGCACTTCTCTTGGCCAAATAAAATCAGATATTCATAACTGCTGTTCAGAATATTTCTCTGAGCTCAGTACAACTGACAGTAAGTAGACTTGGGGAGTCCCAGTCTACAAATACTAATCTTGGGAACAAAGGAACAAATACTGTAAAAATTAATATGAATATTATGAAAAAATGGAAGGCTTCTGAACAAATAGAATGAGATTTGGATGTGAATCGCATTGTCAAAATCAGCTCTCAAATTGTTCAGGGCCAGCAGGCACAGCATGATGAATTTGTGAGTTGACTGACATTTCTGCTTGGTGAACAACAGACTGGAGGCACTTAGCTGCATGTTCACACTCCGTGGGTTCTCAGAAATGAAGGGACTGTTGCTCTCTAGTGGTCACTGCCAGGTTGTTTTCTGGATTACTGACCTGCTGCACCACACAGCCTCAATGAATCACAAATATCACTGGTTTTCAAGACTCTGAACCCCATGCAGAATTTGGTCTGTTGTACACCAGTTGGATCTCAAAATTGGGTGTAAGAGTTGACTACCTCAGTTGATTCCATGTTTAGCTGAGAAAAGGACAACAGACAAATTAATTTTTCAGTGATGTTGACTAGCCTTTTCACCCAAGTAGTCCTTACCTGTCTGCACAGTCATGCACATATTCAGTTTAAATTTATATCCATAATGCACTTCAAATACCTCCAACAAAAAATGCTGTAATTAGATAATGTTTAACTATTTCTATAAAAAACAAAAGCATTTGTTTGTGTATGGTATAGGCATGCATTGATGGAAAGAACAATTTGACAAAAAGATTTGACCTTTTTATTTTCTGGACACTCTTAAAAGAGACAGCTGCTCCCCACTGCCCTGGGGTAAGCCACTGTGGCTCTGTCCAAGTCCTGGCAGCCAACCCCACTAATCCTGTCTGGTCAACCCCCATGCAGCTGCTGCCTCATTCTGGAAGTACAAAAATTCCTAGAAGCTCTCATAAATATGCATGAAAGATGTCTGCAAACACCAACTGTTCCTGCATGTGACCCAAAGTACCACAGTTCTATACAGCCAAGTTCAGCTTGGGTTTTCAAGCCAGGTATTCCCCTACTCTCCCTGTCTTGAGGATTCCAACCTGCTGCTGTGCTCACAATGAGCATTGTGTACTACAAAGCTCTGCACTTGTCAGAATATTGCATGGCTGGGAGCTAAGAGGTTTGGGATCCCTTTCTCCTCCTTGTTTGAGGCTACCTAGATGGTCCATACAGAGGTGGAAACAACACAATACTGAAAAGAAGAATTGAAGACTTTAGAGAGTTTAGAGTACTGACCAGGTTTGTCAATCCTTGATTGCAGTTTATGAAATTCTGTTGAGAATATTATGGAAATAGTTCACAGAGCAGGAATTAAACACCAGACCTACCCTCTACCTTCATCCAAGCTGCTTTCCCTTTTGAGCTCACTGAATCTAGAAGACCTGTTGCTCAGTGAAAGTAATTAATAGGATAAATAATAGCACCATTTGAGGCTATTCCTTACCTGTTTGCTGAGGTGCTGTAGAAATTGAACTGCTTAAATACATCCTTACAATGTATTTTCTAAGAAGCAAATTTTTATAAAATCTATTCTTCCAGAAACAAAATGATCTTTCTGTATTAGAGCCTGGCACAAATATAACTATATGCCTTTGAATAATGAGGGCAGTTTTCCTTCCCATCTACAAAAAAGCACATGACAATCAGTTTCAATCTCTCCTGAGGTAGTTTCTTACCAGAATTATAGGTTTAAGAAAATGATATATTAGTTACTAATTTTCAGCTTGCATTAACCATTCAGTATTTCCCATGCATTGAGTCTACATTCATAGGAGTTATAGCCAACGATCATTGTTCTCAATGCAAGGGCTACTGGGCAGTTTCAGCTCAAAGAAAGAAAATTTGAAAGTGCATTTCTCCAATTTGTTTTTTGCTGGGGTTACTATACTGCCATAGGAGTTCTACCTCCCTCTTGTGGCTACCTCTTTTACTTTCAGCTTGGAAGAGAAACATTCACAGCGCAGCCATGATCAGAATTCCTTATAGTTGCCTTCCTTATATGTCTCCTCCTTATAGTAAAGGAGTTTAGTAAAACCTCATTATGTCCGGATTCTCCTGTACAACAACAACAACAAAAAAAAAGAACCAAAAAAAAAGAAAAAAAAAATTAAAATCATAATAAAATTGTCTACCTAAAAGAGAGATTCTTTTTCACATTCATGTGGGAATAACTGAACATTCTTTATTAAATCAGTGGTAATTTAGGGTGGTCACATTTTGTAATCGGATCTGAATGTTTGGATTCAAGTCAGCCACATGTAGGAGCTCCACCTAGAAGCTACTAAGATATACTTCAGGGGACATGATATTTTCAAGTCATGCAAAAACCCATGGCCTATATATTTTAGGATATTACTTTTTTCTTTCCTATCATCTTTCATTTAAATATTAGGTTGTTCTTTTCAAACATTAAGAAATCAAGCTATCTGAAGAGTTAAATAAAGGACTGTACTTCTAAGATGATAGGAAAACCAAGACAGCATTAAATGTATGCCTTGGAATTTTAGACCCCCAGCTGAATGCAGATATTATGTCCCTTCATTGCTTCCCCAAACCATAACATCTTATTACTTCAAAGTCCTTAGCAGACTTACAGCATTTGCAGGGTGACCGACCTTGAGTGTGCCTGCTCTGTGCCCTTCATTCTTTTGCAATTTACACTGATATCAATATAGCACTTTATAGCCTGACACACCATTCAGAAAGAGATGTGTGTTTAATCTTGAAAGGCATAGCTAGAAAGTGGGCTGGAGGGACATGAACATTCGCAGAAGAAGTCTACAGTAATGGAAAGAGAATAAGCTGTACAGTTCAAACACTACTGCTGATCATCTTGCTTTGTCAGGTCTAAAACAAAGTGTCTTTCTAGTTCTACACTTGGTTGCATCCTCCAGCTTCACCCCCAGCTTCATCTGGCTTTGGCAGCAGGGCAAGGAACTTGCTTTGACCACTCATGTATTTATGTAACTGATGTGGATAGAGACCTCATCACTTTGGCTTTGAAGGTCCTCTCACTCACTTCACATTAGATGACACCCAGCAGCAAATCCTTGACAGTGAAAACATTCATGGGAGCTGAGCCCAGCTGAGCTCAAAGTACAGACTACCAGGGGCTGGCTGCAGTAACAGCTAGAACTTCTTGGGAAAAATCATCCCTTGTGCCTACAGACCACATCCAATAAAGGCAGCATTGCGTCCTCACCCTGTAACTTTAACTCTGTGTCTGCATCTGAACACATGGGTCAGAGCATGGGTCAGTCTCTCCAGCAAAAATGCAGCTGTTTGAAAACTATAAACTGGAAGTTCTGTTTTCTGCTCAGTGGGTGCTCTGTTCATACCATAAAATAGTGCAGGTACTGCAGATGTGATGGGATGCCTCACTAGAAATACTTCCTTTCAACAGAGACACAGCCACACTGACCACTAATCTGCTCAGAGCCTGGGTGGGAGAAATGAGATGGCTGATGACAGTAGGCCATATTGCAAATCTAGGAAAATCTATAGTGGAAGATGTTTAAGATGGAAAAACTCCCTTTCATCCAAAGCAGCAAGGCAGAGGACAGGAAGCAGCTCAAGGAAAATGTGAGTTCCAGTGTATAAGTGCAGCTTCCAATTTTTTAACGTGTTGGCAGCTATCAAAATCTTGGTATGCCAAAGACTCCCAGGTTATATCAATTACCATGAAGACTGGTGCAGAGAGGAGCTCTGGAAATGGGTCACAGGTTAGGAATGGCTAAAAATGCCTAGGGTCCTACAGTTCCATTACAGCATGAACTGGGCTGGCTCATTCCTGCTGTTATCCTTTCTCCTAAAGCCAGGGACTCCAGCTGCCCAGCAGTTCTCACTCTAGTGCAGCTTTGCAGTTAGATAATTTGCTTCAGAATGAGAACTCCACATTAGCTACTCATAACCCATAGGTTGGTTCCAGCTGAGTTTATGTTCACTGCTCCTCACTGGGGAGACTAAATTCAGGTAAAATTGAACTGGAGTTGTTTTCTGCAAATCCCACCCAGTCTTGTGAAAAACAACCCTAGCACTCATCAAGAGAATAAAAAAAATAAAAATATTTGGCTTGTCTGTCTAATGCCTTGATGTCTCCCATGCTGGGTCCCAGAGGGGACAAAGGATCACCTCTGAACAGGCTGCAAAGTGTAGGACACACCTATGGTTTTTCCATGAAAGCTGTACACTCCTTGCCCTTAAATCATCTCTATGAAATTCTCAGCTACCCAGAAACTGCTGTGGATTGCCAGGCCACTCACCTGGGCACAAAGGAAGAGAAGTATTAATTGGGAGGCAGTGAGCATCTAAAGGGGAACAAACCTGCCTTGCACAAAAGCATTTTTAGCAGACATGTGAACATGTGGCTGAAGGAAAAGCCACTGAGTAAAATACACCACAGCACATCTCTGCTTGGCAGCAGCAGCCTGTGTACCATCTCCACTCTGCCAGCTGTGCCAGAGAAGCTGAGACTACACAAACACACACATTCCCAGGAGAATCAGTTAACACACACACAGGCCAGCACCATGCCATAGTCACACACTGTACCTGTGTTCTGGTGTACCCCAGGTGAATTACTCCATTTTAGGTCACCACATGGAGCCTGAGCTATGTAAGGCTTCCAATGGCACACTATATAGGTCACTCTGCAAATTTTTCTCTATGGATATTTCATCCTCTGATGTTTGTACATACTAAGAATAACTTTGCTAAAGTTAATTCAGTTCTGCTGTGAACCTTTGCACATCATAGCTGATGGTTGGAATATATGGCAGTAGTCAGTGAAAACATTTATCAGCATGCTACATACATCTCTGATTTGGATCAGTAAAGTAGGATATTGTGTATGAGGACACTAGTTGGTATTTTAAGTCTGGCTTTTTTTTAATCTGATTTCTTTGCTGTTAGGTATCACAGATCAAAGCCAGCAATATTTTGGCTGTTGCTGAAACATCACCACAGCTGAGTAGCTGTGATTCATAACAGTAACAGTCGGAGTGATTAATGTTACTACTTCAAAAGCATTTCAGTTCTAATGCAGAATTTGTAACTTGGAGGTACTCCTTCACTTCACACTCTTTTAGAGAAGCTCTAACCTTCAGAATTTTAGGGACTTTTTTTACCCATTCAAGCACTGGTACTCTGTATTCAAATTATGAATCATCCAGTTTGTGGAGACTTCAGCACTATGTAAAACATGCACACGTGAAAAATGAAGGGGTGGTCTATGCTCTAAGACCAATAATCTTCCTGCTACAAGCATGAGACTTTGATTAGAGCAAGCAGGGTATGCATTTTAGTAATGGCCAATTCTTCTTCAATAAAAGGAAGCCTGGAGACTTTTCTACATGACAAAGCATTTGGCAACAATGTTGTTTTGAAGCATTTCCTCCTCTGGTCACTTATTTCTACTCCTGTCAGCTCTTTCAGTTGCATTAAACACATCTTTTGTAGAGCTGCCCTATGAACCAGATCAGGAAACTGATCCAGGTTAAAAATTAGCCAGCACAGGAGGAGGAGAAAAAAAAAAAAAAAAAAAAAAAAAAAAAACGAAAAAGAAAACAAACCCAAAAAAAGGCACAGCAAGGAACTGGCAAAATCAGAGCGTTGTGGCATAGAAACAGAATGAGCACAGTGGTGTGGGAAGGAAGTACTAATGCCTCAAATCCTCATTATCACTGAATACTCGGGGGTCGTGAGAAAAACTGAGTCAGTGTCTCAATTAAGTTTTGCCTTTACAAATTAAGTGTAGTTTTGTCGACCAGAAACATGAAAAAGCTCAGTCCCTGGTCCACAAAATCCACGATGGCAAAAACCTCTGCTAAGGTGTAAAATAAATGCTGTATATGGCAAGAGCCTGGAAAAGACCGACTCGTCTCCTCCAGCTGTAGCTGATAATTTACTAGAAACAGCTGTTATAAAGACCACGGTGCACAGGTTACAGATTACTCGAGAAAAGGCAATTTCCTAAGCAGAGAAGACACGAGTGGTTCTAGAAAAGGAATGGTTTCTGCAAAAGTTTACATGGAGTTTGTATAAGTCAGATAGGGAACTATGATTCTGCTAGAAGATAAATCCTGGCATTGACAGGAGAGAGCCAAGCAGCTGCTAGTGGCAGCTTTAAGAAAATCTCTGACTGATCCCCTGGCTTTTGTGGTGCTGTCCTTCAGTCTTTGAAGAGGTGAGAGATCTGTTGAAAGTAGATGGGGGCAGAAGCTACAATAATGAACAGTTACTGGTCACCTGTTTATGCAGTCTTCTGTGAAGTTGCAACTTGGGTATTTAGCTTGGGACAGGGAAGATTGCTTTCTTATGTTGGTAGCGATGTAGCTCTGACTGGATAACCAAGTGCATAATTTTATTGTCCGGTTTATGCCCTAATGAGAAAGGGATATATGTAAGTTGTTATCAAAAACTATGTGTATTCTGACTGTAAACAGTTTATATTAAAGAAAAAAATATTTGTATTTCCTACTTTGTTTCATTAAGTACTCGGTAAGAGTAGAGCAGGCCTGAGACTCTACAAATCCAATAATGAAATAAAAGCTTAATGTGTAACTGAGAGGCACTCCTTTACCTCACACCCTTTCAGAGAAGCTCTACCCTTCAGAATTTTAGGGACTTTTTTCAGCCTTCTTGAAAGCCTAGCCTGTTCTAGCACTTCAAAGATGAGACGTCACTGAAACATTGTCTGTTCACTGCAAGATCATGAGATGCAAAATACACTGCTGTAGGATGAGAAGGTTTAGTTCTCTGTGGGTTGTGAGGAGGGATCTTAAATTCTACACATACTAAACCCTTAAAAATGGTGTTAGTGTGCTTTGGTAAAGCATATTGCTGTGCTTTGAATTCCAGATATGAGAGGAGTCCCACTAGAAGAATAGAGGGGCCTTGCAGTAAGGGTGATGTGAGCTATTTAATTCCATTTGTGCCTTGCTAAAAAAAAAAAAAACCTGTTTGGAAAACCTGTTGCTGAAGGCAAAAGGGACATGTTTATTGGTTCTGGCTTCCAGCTACTAGATCATGGCGAGCA
This sequence comes from Erithacus rubecula, assembly GCF_903797595.1. Taxonomy (NCBI): domain Eukaryota; kingdom Metazoa; phylum Chordata; class Aves; order Passeriformes; family Muscicapidae; genus Erithacus; species Erithacus rubecula. The sequence goes on along the minus strand of NC_136688.1, from coordinate 41,219,559 downwards.
GGCTATTAGGAGAATGTCAATTAATATATATATATTTATATCATTTAATTAGGGAATTTTTGTTTATTACCTGAACACTGTCTGAAAGTCATATAATGTAATTTTTGTTATGTGGTAGCCTCCCTTCTGACTCTTGAGGGCTTGCTGCATGCAGAAAAGCTTCATTATGATATGTCTGCTTTTAACTTCTGCCTGTGCCCAACATTTTGGATTGTGGCTCAGGCCACTTATTTTTTGGTTTTAGCTCTGTATGGACACTTAAAAACCCCAAAGAAACAAAAAGAACAAAATTAGTCACCCCTCACAAAGAAACAAAATTTCTCGAATTTTATTTAAGGGTATATTCTGTCTTTGGTGCTGCCAATGGAAACAATGAGACTTAGAGGAGAAAATAAGCTCTAATCTAATAATGTATGAACATAGCTTTAAGAAGCATTTTCCCTTAAGAACATTTTTTAGACTGCCTCAGATCTTAGTGTATGTTCCTGTTTCATCCTTTAACACATGCTATTGCAATTTGAAGTTTAAATGTGTATCTCACTCTCCTGGAAACATGCTGTTTCAGAGATTGGGTGAGAACGTTTACTTTTTGACTAATACTAAAGTGTTGCCAAAGCCTTCTGAAGTGTTCAATGGCTGTTTGTTTTTAAGGTAAGAGTGTAATAAATATACTGGGTGAAAATGTCTTCATGCCTAAAGTAGGACACTTCAACAGTACAAGAGCAGATTGGTAATGTGGACAAGGCAATGATGACAACTCTGGATGGTGTGCTGACAGTGAGCATCATTCTGTCATCCTGTAATATAGTTAAGACCAATTTTTTTTTCCTTGCTTGACCACTGTCCTCAGAGAGAAGGGGAACTAGTAAGACATAATGACAAGCCATCAAGAAAGCAAGTTTTATTTTGTTTTGAGAACTAGGAAGGAAATTAAAAACTACTGTTGTCAGCAACAGCTCATATTAAGTACTCTATTCTTCACTATGATTTCAAAGAAAAATGAGTGTATGCTGATACTGCTCTGGTAGTGGTTTCTCCAGGTGCAGGAGATCAGGCATACTTATGATCTGTTTTTAGGGGCAGAAAAGTAGTTTCAGATTTTTTTTTTACAATTTTCAGATGAACCAAAAAATCCAACTAAACAACAGAGGAAAAATAGAATTTAAGATTACAACTTACATTGAATGTATTTTAACTTAACATCAAGATTTTTTGGTTCTTTCTTCCAGCTCACTCCTTGCTCATGGTTTTCTGTGGCAATCACAGACATTTTGCATCTTTGACTTTCTAGATTCAAGAGTGTCCCACGCCTCCCCCATTAGCAAATACTTATACAGCAGTTATCACTTTGCAAATGCCTTCTTGAAAGATATGCTGTGTAGAACAACCCATTAGTACTTGTCAAGAACTTTAAAATGGAAGGGTGATCAACCCAAAAACCATACTGAAGAAAATTTATTTCTTCCTTCCCCACCCCCTGCAGCTCCCTATTCACAAGTTCCATGATGGACTACAAAGAAGATGAACTACAGATATCCCCATATCTTAGACCCTTTGTTTTAATTTAGCTGCTGTTGCAGTGGTAAGTAATTTGCCCTGCTGAGGAGAAGCAAGGGATGCTTCTGAACAGGCTAGGAATCATTCAGGATACTCAATGCAGACTGTGTATCTCTGAGTGCGAAATGTTTGCTGTAAAAGATGGATTGTCTTTGTCTCAAAACATTTGGTAGAGAAAGAAATATGATTGTGTCTAGGATTGAGTGGGAACTTTTCTACATTATTTCCTTCTCTAACACACCAAGGATCAGCTTTTGATCTTGTGCACAAATTGTTTTTTCCCTACACTATCTCACATTTGGCACAATTTTTGCATTGAAGGAGAAAGTTTACCCAAGTGTCATTATCTTGGCTCTCAATCCAATGCCCACTTTCATATGGGGCTCAAGTCTAGACAGGCCAATAGCTAAAACACAAGTGCCCACACAACAGTACAGCTGTTATTGCTAAACCTGGTGAAGCCATCCTGAGCTGTCACTGGTAAAAGCCTCAGGGAGAAAGATGACAGACCAGGTAACACACAAACTTAGGAAGATTCATGCTTGCCCAGCAAACAAAGGAGAATGCTGGCAGATAAATGCAGATAACTGTAAAAGCAATGCTGTTATGTAGCTTATGCCTTCTGATGCTCCCCAGACTATCAGTGTTGCTCCTGCACTATACACAAGCGTGTATGTTATGCCAGTCTAACAAAATGCTAAATTAAATAGAATCCCTTAACATCCATACAGCAGGCAGCCAGGGTGAACAGACTGCAGGAAGTGGCCAACTCGCTTGACTCCCCAAGCAGCAGCTGAATTGCCATGAATTAAATGGACCATTAGTCTGACTCAATGGGGCATTTCTCATGAGGGCTTGAATTCGTTCAGCAATATTCTTCAGAGGCACTCAGGGGTTTGCAGTGCTGTGTTACAACTGGATATTAGTGCCTGAGAAACTGTGAGAGGGCTGTGCATATAGGTCTTGCCTTCTGGGAAGGCAATCTGATGAAATATGGAAAGGAGCATGACACCAGACTGAGGCAGTACTGCGAATATTCCCACATGTTAATTTTTTTATCTATTTAGTAAGCAACTCTGAAAAACTGGGAGGGGGTTCCTGTAGCAAACTGTAACCATTCAACTGAAGCCTTATTTTGAAAAAAAAAGGGGTATGAATGGTAAACCTGATTCTTCCCTGGTAATATGCCAGTCATTTTGGCAGTTTTGTTTCACAGTGAATTACAAGAATTTTCCAAGAGACTACTACCTTGCTATTGGAAGTCAAGTAACACCAGTATCTCAATCAATCCCTGTAATTCATTCATCAGACTATGAATTAGGTCTTCTGAGTGGGCAAATCCTCTTCAGTCCTGTTGGCTGTGCCATGCAGGTGGAAAATTCCAGCAAAAAAGGTGAGGTTGGACAGGTGGGATTGGTAGAATTTTGTAAACTATGCTATTTTTTGACCAGGGCTCCAGCAATGTGCACAGTGAATACTGACTTAATTAACAGACCCACTCTAAACCAACCTGTCATGTCCCTATACAAAGCCTGCACTCCAGCAGGCCAGGTAGTGTGTTACTGTAGAAATAAAAGACTTTGAGGAACCAGAGGGGAAGCCTCCTGTACCCACTAGACACACTAACAAACTCCTCCCTATCAAAATACACAAGACAGGAGTTCCTGAACTTGTTACTAGGGCTAGTTAATAGAGAGGAGTTCAGGCTGAAGGTTACATAACAAATGTAGTTTACACCACCACAATTATTGAAGAAATGTAACCTATTATGTCTTGTGTGTGCCAAGTCAGAATTCAACGTTGTATTTCATTTATGCTTGAGCAGACTTCACACAGGTGAGTTATTGGTGGAGCTCTAAGGGATGAGTGGAGTTCAGAAGGTGTGCTAAGGACTGAGCACTGTGAACAGTGGGTGGGAATACTCATAGTTGAGAAGATTTTCCCATATCACATGCTTCTCATAGGTTACCATTGAAAAAGAGGATAAAGAGGGAATGAAAGAAAAGACAATAAAGTGGGGAAAATGGAAGTTAAGCCAGCTGGCAGAGCTCTGACAACCAGATAGGAGATCCTGTTGCCACCAGCTCGATGAAGAACTTAAAAGCAGCAATGTTGCAGATCAGTAGCACCTGTGGGCCTTGATGAGACCCTGAGTAAGGACATCTGTAAATCCTCAGGTTGTGCTGCCTCCCTCTTCCTGGCCAGCTCCAGCCTCAGCTCCCAGCCCAGGTGGTGGCACACTGCCTACAACAGTGACACCTAGGCCTGGGCAGCCTTTAATCAACTGCTTTTGAGAGAAGGCACCAGCGCTCACAGTGCAGGGCTCATGAGCTCCTTTCTTGTGGGCCCACAAGAGCATTTCTGCCTTGCAGCCATTACTTGTGGTTTTTAGTTGCCTTGGAGCGTGTTGATTTCTGCAGAGCCTGGCCCTGGTGGTGACCAGCAGCACGGACAGCAGGGCCTGCGCCACCTCCTCTGTGAGGGCTGCCAGCCCTTCTCCATTGCTCTGCCCTGGACAGCCCAGCCCTGGCCAGCAGCGGCTCAACACGGGGCAGTGTGTGTGTGCCCAGGCGGCCAAAAGGGCGGATGGCACCTTGGCCTGTACCAGCACTACTGTGGGCAGCAGGAGCAGGGCATTGATTTTCTCCCTGTATTTGACACTGGCGAGGCTGCACCTCGAATGCTGTGTTCAGTTCTGGCCTCTCAGTTCAGGGACAATCGAGGTGCTGAAGTGTGTCCAGAGAAGGGGAAAGGAGCTGGTGATGGTCTGAAGCAAAAGGCTGAGGAGCAGCTGAGGAAGCTGGGGGTGTTTAGGAAAGGAAACTCAGGGTTTTGGTCTCTACAGCCACCTGAAAGAGTTGCAGCCACGTGGGGACTGGCCTCTTCTGCCAGGCAACCAGTACCAGGACAGGGGAGGTAAAGGTTGGCCAGGGTGAATTTTTTCACGTAAAAGGTGATTAGACATTGGGCTGCCCAGAGAGGTGTCGGAGTCAACATCCGTGGAGGTGTTTAAGGAAAAACTAGAGGTGACACTTAGTGCCCTGCTATAGCAGACACGGGGTGTTCGGTCATTGGTTGGACTCCATGCTCTCACAGATCTTTTCCAAACTAAACGATTCCGGTTTTCTGTCCCGCGCGCGACCACGGAACGTCCGGTCCCCGCCGCCGCGCGCGCCTCGTGACGTCACAAACCGAGCAGGGACGGCGCCCCGGAGGAAGACACTTCCGCCTCGATAGGGCCTGCCGCGCGCAGCCACTTCCGCCTCCATAACTGTCATGGCGGCGAGGGCGGGGCGGCTCACGTGACGCCTCGGGCCCGGCGCGGTCTCGCGGCAGCTCTCGCGGTGCTTGCACCCCCCCGCCCGCGTCCCCCGCTCGCCGGCCGCTCGCGCAGCGCTCGACTCGCGCTATATAAAGGGGCGAGGCGGCAGCGCGGCGGCTGCAGCCCCGGGGCCGCGAGCGAGCCCGGCACAGGCCGCGGGGCCGCCCGTCAGCCGGGGCGGAACGCGCGGGCGCTGGGGGGACGCAGCCGGGCAGGTTTATTGTTTTAGGGGCGACTCCCCCCCGCGGTTGGGGGCGTCCCGGGGGGCTCGGGACATGGCGAGCTCGACTAACACAAACCCCGTGGTAAGGACCGGGTCGGGGGACGAGGGGGGCCCCGGGGGCAGCGCGGGCGGAGGTGGCCGGCGGGGCCCGCCGCCCCCTCCCCCGCACTCCCTTCCCTCCCGCCGCCCGCCTCAGGCGGTCCCGGCCCCGCGGCGGGGGGCGCGGGGCAGCCTCGCCCCCGCGGCGGCAGCCAACTTGTGGCGCCCGGCGGCGGGGAGAGAGAGGCGGCGGGAGCGGAGCGGTGGGGGCGCGGGGCGGCGGCCCGGGGGCGGCCCCGCGGGGAGGCCGGGGGTCCGGCGGGGAAGGGAAGGAAGGGCCGGCGGGCGGGGGGCGCCGCCGCCGCCGCCGGCGGGAGGCGCCCGGGGAAGGGGCGAGAGCTGGAGGAGCGCGGGCGCTAACGCCCGCCCCGAGATGAGGGGAAGGGGCGCCCGAGCCAGGTTTCGGTTTTGCGGTGTCGGGGAAGCCCGCCTGGGCTCCGCTGGAGCCATTTTATGTTGCTTTGTAAGAAGGAGACGATGGTTGAAAAGCACTTTTCCCAGTCCGGCCAAATCGGCTAAGCCGAGCGAAAGCCCTCAACTCTGGCGAGCGAGGCAGTATTTATTTTAAAAAGAGAGAAAAAAAGAAAAAAAGCCCCAAACCTCTCCCCCGTCCCCTTCTCGTGCTTTCTGCACCTTGGCGGGTGGCTCGCTGCTGCACTTGTACTCACAGAGGTTTGCAACAAGCAGTCACACAGACCTGCGCGGCCACCGAGCCCCCCCGGCCGCCGCTCCGCTCCCCGGCGCGCCCCCGGCCGCGACCCCCGCCCCGAAGCGCTGGAGGAGACAAACCCGGCGTCCCGGCGGCGGGCTCGGCCCCCTTGTTTGTGGCTCTCAGATCCATCATGGCTTCCCCCTGCCTTTCTGCCTCCCTGCTCCTTGTGTTCCTCCTCCCTGTGGCTGCCCTGTTTATATAGCGCTATTGCCGCTCTCTAATATAGACTCTGCTAGGATGGGAAGGTGCTTTCCAGCCCCACGTCACCGCCTCTCCATTTAAACACCACATCAGCCTTTAAATAGGGAGCGAGCCGCGGAGCGCGGGCTGGGAGGTGCATGCGTCCGCGGCGGAGGCTGGGAGGCGGGCGGCTTGTCCCTCGGATCCCGGCCGGCCTTGCCCATCGCTTCTCTTCTCCACGCTGCCCGTCCCCGTCGCCCCCGGGTGCGGAGCCGTGGCGCTTTGCGGGGGCGAGGGTGTCTCCTGCCCGTGTAAATGCGCTTTCCTTTGCTTCTACGCATCGCACAAAGACATTTTCGTCTGCTCCTGCATTTAAGTCTGTTTTACCTTTTCCTTCCCTTTTTTTTTTTTTTTTTTTTTTTTGTTTTTTTTTTTTTTTTTTTTTTTTTTTTTTTAATTTTTAAAAAAATTATTTTGCTTGGATGGTTTTGGATTTTGCTGTGGGGTTTTTTTGTCCTTGGCGTGTAACTCGCACACGTTCCTGTGCTCCTGTAAAGTCTTCAGAATAGCTTTTCTGCTGTGTGGGGAGAGGAGTATTTAAAAGGTTCTTACCCAGTGTATCAAGGGGAGTTGTGGTATTTATTTTATGGCACTTTGCCAAGGTCTGGCTACAGCTGTCTCCCCAAAAGTGAAGTTAATGTTCAAGTTTTATGCATGGGTCATGGGCTGCAGATGCTGCTCAATGATTTATGTGTGTTTCTAGTGCCTAAAGTGTGCAAATATTTTTTTGCAGTCCAGGCAAAGCAGTGGTTTTGAAATTTTCACTACTTCATTTCATTACAGTATTTAGTGTACTACAAAATAAAATGTAAAGCATCTTAGTTTTCTTTTCCTAATCAGAAATGTTTGTGACCTGTTTGTGAGTTAGGTTAATACAATTGCAAGGAAGCACTTTTGATTTGATATTTTCTTAGCTTTTGTATCAGAAAATTTTAGGGAAGTAGTCAGCTGTTGCACAGGGCAGTTACTTACCAGGATGCATATTGAATGTGTGTGATTTGAATCTTAGTTGTCCTTTTGTTTCTTGATTTGTGTTTTTATCGTAAGAAAGGGTTTTATTTCTGTGTAGTAAATTAGAGGTTTTGCTTCTGTTTCTTGACCGAGGTGTAGTACCTAATAGCAAAAAATACATACATTGAATAAAGTCCAGAGGACTTGTAATTATTTTTGACTTAAAAAGTTACTAAGACTTGTTTTCTTTCGCTGTATTTCTATACTGGAAGTTCTTCTGAAAGATGTCAATGTCTGGAATAGTAAAAGGCAAGCTTAAAAACAGCCTGTTTCAGATGCTTTAGGTTAATCTTCAATTAAGTAGTAAAATCTTACAGTTCTATCAATTGAGTCTCATTCAGTGGCAAAAGGTACATTGCTTACCTGAGGGTTGCCAGACATGAGTAGGAACATTTTGAAATGCTGCAAGCACGTGACTTTAGGAGGAAGCTGGACTTGGAGCCTAATGTGTCAGTGGCATCACATCAGCATCTCTGATCATATCTGAATTGCTCAAAATCTGTTCTCTGCAGTAAGGGACAAGTGTTAGATGTGAACAGTTATACATAGTATAAAATTTTACGGGCGATAAAGGTAATTTATTTGTAAAAGTCCACAACAACATTAAACTCAACTTGCAATGCTTACAATATAGATTATATATGTTACTTTTTTTTATGCACATCTTTGATGTAATTGTGACTACAAGTAGTTACCTTTACTTTGTGCTCTGCTTGCTGCATGTGGCCGGCTTATAGCGGCAGCTGCATGGCTGGGAGAAAGATTAGCAGTGTTTCAGAGAGAGCTGCAGAAGCAACCAGGAACAAACTGTTGTCAGATGTACAAAGTATGCTATGGTCTGTCTCTCCATAACATGTTGGTTATTGGAAACACAAATTGCTGAAATCCCAAGTGTTGTGATAATAATTACAGAGGATTGCAGTTTTTGTACCCTTGAAGTGGAAGGAATGTAGGAAGTGTAAGCCCCCAAAGGCATGTGGCATTTCTTAAAATAGCTTGCTGGTTGCTCCTGGATTTGGAGTGTGTGTTTAGCAGTGTCACCATACTCAAGTTTTCTTTTCAAGATGCACAGAGAAAGTAAAATATAATCATTCCCTTATGTTCCTGGAGGGGGAAATAGTAGATTCGAAATCTCTTCTATGTGTTTGTGGTTTTATCTAATAAATCAGGAATTTTAATTGTTGTCTTTAATCTGTAGTAAGTGCTTGGAATAGTGTTTATTGAAGAGCAATTTGAGTATTTTGCTCTTAAAAGAGCTTGACATTTACAGCAATGTACTCTTTATGAGGGAGGCACTTTAATATAAACCAGATGAAAGCACAATTATTTTAATAGCAATCTTTAAAGTTTCCATTTGTTCTCATTGCTTTCTCTGACTGAATGCAGAAACTTACTGGAAAGCACACCTGCTATGCCATCTTTAGGCTTATTCAGTAATTGTATTACAGTGTTTATTTTTTGAGTAAGCAATGTATGCAAATAGTTTTGTCATTCAACTCCAGAGTCTTAGATGGCTTATATAAACAGCTTCAGCATCATTTAAATAATGCTTGAAGCTAACACTTTGTGTATGCTGAAGATAGTACTGTGTGGTTTCTTTTAGAAATTCTTCTTTAGAATTTCTTTCTTTAGAATTCTTTTCAGAATTTCACTGTGAATGTCTCTTGAAGACATTGCTGCCCCCAGTGTGAGAGATGTTCCACCTAGGCTGGATGTTCAGGAGTGTACAAAAGAGAATTTTAACTGGACAGGGTATTTCTGAGTATTACATAAATGTTTATTGGTGAAATCAGACAGACACTGTTTAATTGTGAGCATGCAAATGTTTTGTTCTCCCTTTTCTTCCTTCTAATCACAGAGCCATGAGTGTATCGTGTATATTCCTGTGTGATTAGAACAATGTCTGAAAATTCTGACTCATTTTGAGATGCAGTGCACTGTGAGGCTCATGCAGAGAGATTCATGCATGTACAGATTGCTGGTGAGCTGCTTAACTCACATGGCACTCAGCTCACTCCACCCCTGCAGCACTGTCATTTTTGGGAGACTTACCTGCTTACTTGGGCTTTTGGAAGTAATGCAGAAGGATCCCGTGTCAGCAATGACAGAGTGAACATCTGTGCTCTTAACCTGCCTTTCTGAGGTCTTGCTAAGCTAATGCTGGGTGCTAGAAACCAGTAACTGCTTCTATTTGTTTTTTTTCTCATATCCACCTAGAGAAAAAAAGAAATTCCCAAGCAGACTGTTGAGCTGTGGAGTCAGTTTGTTGTATCTGAATGTTGGTATCTTTCTTATAGGGCTTTATAGACTCAGAAGGATTTGTGAATAAACCTTGTGTAAATACCTGACTGTGGACATAGGAGGAAGTAGCTACTGGTGGAAATTATATGAGCCTGTTTGTGTAAAATCTGTTTTATTAGAAAAGTAGACCTAATAGGTAATTTCAGGAGAGGAGGATCAAAGGAGAAAATGCACCCTCTATCCTGCAGGAATTTTGATTGTAATTTGAGGCATACAGGTAATAGTTCTCTTGACTTAAATAAAATAACTTACCGACTTGAGGTTAAGCATGTTTATTTGCAGAATGTGGTTTTGGCATTAAGTAACCAGATGCTTTTAATGTAATAAGGAACAATATATGGAATAGGTTAAGTAGTATTTCTGTGCTAGTTGAATTGTATAAGCTTCATGCAATTTTTTAATTATAGAAATAATAGGACTTAATGCTATTAAGTAGAATGTCTTTTTGCATCTGTTATGAATTAAGTGGAAAAATAATCCTGTTAGTGGTACTTGGTATTTCTGAGTACTACACAGATTTAAAATACTAGCACTCAAGAGAAGTCTGGCTTTGAAAATCTGTTTCAGTGTTTATAAGATCAGGTATTTCAAACCTGGATAAGAAAGCCTGCTTTATGGTATGTTTTGTTTCTTTTGGAGAAGTTAAGTTGTGGACATAGGTGCTGTAAATGTAGTTGTCAGAGATTGCAAACTTACTCTGTTACTTGAAGCCAGAAATTTTTAGTGGGTCTTTGTTTGTTTTTTTTGGTTTTTTTTTTGTTTGTTTGTTTGTTTTGTTTTTATGGTATTTTTAGGGGATTTTCTATTTTTTTTTTAAGACCATTAACAAAAGGATGAATGACAACATTTCAGCTAATGGATTAGCAGGAGAATGTTTTAGAGTTCAAATGTGATCAGTAACATAGAATGGTATGTTGGATTGTGTTGGGAATTTTTGGTTTATTTTTGCACTTCATTTTCTTTTTTGGAGGAAGGGGCTGGGGTTATTTTTTTAACAACTTGAGCATGCCCCAGTGTGGAGCTTTTTTAAACAGTAAGGACATAATGCACTAAGCAGCCATCAGACTGCTTATTTCCAGGTTCCAAGTATGTTCTTTTATTCCCTTGTAATCATTATGCATTTTCTTAAGTTTCATTTTCCTATTTTTTCCCTTGCATCTAAAAGTAAAGATATTTAGCTTCTTTTTTGTGCTAATTGACCACTCAGATTTTCCCTGGATTAATAAATCATGGGCTACTAGTCTCCCTACATTATTCCATAATTTAGGCACAACGATTCCATAACACTTGAAATACAGTTTTTAGAATGTCTGAAATAAATTCAACACTTCTGAAAAGCACTAAGAAAATGTCTGTGCACAAAATCAGTCCTTCAATGAATTAAGTAAATTTGTGTGGTTCTCACACCTCTGGACTATCTGCTTGTGTTTGGTGCAGATTTCCCATGTGTGTGTTGGAGGCACATCCTTCCTGGAGTGCCAAATCCACTGCACCAGCACAGGATGATTGTTTTGTGTGTGTACAACACACCTGGTGTGTGTGGCATCATTCAGGATTTATTGCTGAAGGGAGTTAGGCAGTGGGGCTGAGGAGAATGACAGTTTAGAGAGAGTTGTGGCTGCTCTCTGATAGTTTAAAATTGGTGTATTCACAGCCCAAGGAGCAGTGAAGTATATGTGGTTCGCAGGCTGTAAGATGGATCAACCATAATTTGCAGCTTGCAATGCTACCTTACAATTAGATGGCACAGATATTTAAGCCTAGCCAAAATGCCATTGAGGTTCATACATACAAAGAGAGATCTGAACTGTGCTATTTAAAAGGTACAGCATGTGCATAGTACAGTTCTCATGTAGTTCTATGAATTAAATTTTGTTCTTTAATTGATCGTGTTAAGTGTTTACATTCTCTATTTTAAATTGTACCTTAATTTTAGAATTCTCAAAATGGTTGAAGTTGGAAGGGACCTCTAGAGGTCTTCCTGCAACTGCCTTGCACAAGCAGGGCCAACTGGAGCCCAGGATGATGTCCAGATGGATTTTGAATGTCTGCAGGAATGGAGGCTCCAGAACTTCTTTTGGCAACCTAAAGTGAACTGACAATTCCCTTTCTTTGGTAGTTTAGGTGTGAAAGTATAATAATAATATAATATTAGTATTTCCCCATGAAAAATTTGAAACATAAAAGCATAAGTAATGATTGAAAACAGAAGTCTGTCTAATCTAATATCTTAAGAAGTTTCTGAAAACAAATACATACAGGACTGTCATATGAATCCTTCCAGTTTTTTGAGCCTTCAATGTTTTTCAGCTCAAGATCATTCTCAACCATACAGGTTGCCTGTTGAATTAGTAAGCAGTAACAAGTTTCCTGTCTTTAATATACTTTGGAACTTTGAATGTTCTTTAATGTATTTTGCCCATATCCAAGCGTTTTTGCATGTTTAGGATCAACATTTGCAAGCAGAAAACAAATTGACTGAATGGAAAATCATCTCCTTTTCTCTGTTTTAAATTACACTTTTTGTAGCTTGATAACTCTGGTGCCGTAGTTATGGCACAGAAAGTTGTGGGCAGTTGCTTCCCTTTTCACCTTGTTTGAGCTGTTCTTCCTGATTTATACCTTCCTGCATATTTTCAGTCACTTGGAAACATGTGGTGTATTCTGAAATGCAGTTTTTTGTGGGGGGAAGTCTTATTTTAATGTCAAAGTGACAGATTTTCTTCAAAGCAGTGCTAACTAGTTACTGGTTTCTTTAAAGCCTAAATTGTACAGGTCTGTAATTGAAGATGTCATTAATGATGTCAGAGAAGTTTTTCTGGATGAAGGAGTGGATGAACAAGTTCTCATGGAACTCAAAACAGTAAGTTTAACTTAAGAGTTATTTTTAATAGACCAATACAGCAGTTAGTTTCCAAATGTGGCTATTGTTGTTCACTGTAGAAATACTAATTTTTAGTTAATGCACTGTAATCTGCATATCTGTAACTACATATCATTTGAATTGCACTGTTGTATAGACAGCTCTACTCACCCTGTTATTTTCCCTAATCTGGCAGCAGTCATCTGAATGCAGTGTTACTTTGATCCCTGTAACACTGCATCTTTAAAAAAGGGAAAAATACATTTATTTTAGAGACAGAGAGTTTATCTGCAGGAAAAACAAAATGCCTGTACTGCTTGATGTTTTTGTCTTTCTGAAGAAGAGTTGCATTGTTGAATACATTGTCAGATTTTTGCATGTATGGTTTGTTGTTTGCAAAAGTATTGCCATTCATGGGGTTGGTACCTAACAAATCACACTTTTGTGCATCACACTTGCCTGAAGCTCTGAATCAGAATAGTTTTACAGAAGTGGGTTTCAACTAAAGATCCAAAATAAACGTATGATGTTAACGTGAGCTCTAGTGGGTTTCCTATAGCTTTCTCCAAATTCTTCTGGAGTAAAAAAAAACCCTTTGAAGGGGAAGGGTAAAAGTAGTGGGGGGAAGGCAAAACAAGACAGCAAAAAGAAAGGAAACAAGGAAAGTAGGGAACTTTTTGTCTCATCTACTTCAGTGAATATGGTGTCCCACATTCACAATATTTTTTTAAGTATTGAAAAATAGATGGAGTGGGAAACAAATTGAATTGGACTAGACAGAAACGGGTGAAGACTTTTCCCATGACACCATGACCTGTCTTGGTGGAAACACAGTGAGATCTCTAAAAAAAGTGCTTTGGTATTTATGTCACAGATGTGTTCTGCAGATTATGTCAGAAAAAAATTAATGAGGAAAGAGAGAAGGAAAGTGAAGTATTGAAGAGGAAGGGTGCCCTAGCAAATTTTGAAATCATGACTTCTGGGTGCCTGTAGTCTTTTAGACTTTGATGTATTACAGAATACTCGTATTGCTCTTTTTACAAGAGCTCCTTTTTTGCACCATGTCTGTCCTTTGGAGACATGTCAGCTGACATAAAAAACTATAGGGCTGGAGAAGCTGAGTATGATAGTGTGGTAGAAACTGTATAAATTATTGTACAGAGGTGTTAGCTATACTGCTACCTTCTGTTGTAGGCAGCAGTAGTCTTTAAGCAACTTTTATTGGGGAATTCCAAGAAAAAATGGCTTGAGGAAGGCTGTAATAAAGAATTATTTTTGTCATTAAAGAGGTAAGAAAGAGAGTATGGGGAAATAGAAAACTTGAAGCCTTATTTAAGGTTACCAGTTTATCTCAATTCATGTTTCTATTAGGGTTGTTGTGAATCCTCCACACTTGGAAGAAAGTAAGAATGTGAAAGCTTGATCTTGGACTGACAAGGGATATTTAATTCCTTTTCTTAACTTTTCAGTGGAGTTACCTTTTGCCTATATCTACCTGAAGGCTTTTTGCACAAAACAAACATTGAAACTCAATTTTGGAGTACTGTCATTAAATAGTTACAATTCCTGTAGAGAAAACTTACACACAGATATTTTTCTTTCCTTTTCCAAACTAGCTGTGGGAGAACAAGCTGATGCAGTCTAAGGCTGTAGATGGCTTCCATTCAGAAGAACAGCAGCTTTTATTGCAGGTGCAACAACAGCAACAGCAGCAGCAGCAACAGCAGCATCATCACCACCACCATCACACACCTCAGCCGCAGCAGACTGTGCAGCAGCAGTCTCAGCCACAGCAGGTCCTTATTCCAGCATCTCAGCAAGGTCAGATTTAATCTCTCAACACTCTGAAGTTAGTCCAGCTCCATTGCATATTCTAAGTCAAGGGCAGGATGCTTGTGTGATGGTTAACTTTCTGTCTTTCTACTTGGCCTCTATTCAATAGGCCAAGAAAACTGTCCCAGTAAAAAGTGATTTGGTATTTGTTTTTAAGTCATATTTAGAAGATCTTGAAAAAAGCTGAATTCTTCTCTTGATCTCCTGTAGCATAACATGCTTTCAGAATGCACAACTTTCAGAATTCCATTTGCAGCTCTAATTTCAAGCCAATCTACATAAGCAGTTGACAGTTTAGTCACAAGGTGGTCATGTCATTAGGAGCAAATTATTTCAAAAAAACATTATTGGTTAGCAAAACTCAATACTAGGACATGAAAAAAACTTGTAGTCTATGTAGGGTTTTTTTTTTAGTCTTAAAATATTTCACACTGTAGATGCAGATGTACCAAGGTGTATTTTTGCTAGGTGTAACAGTATTATTTCTTGTAATAACTGTCTTTTGTATTCATAAATAATTCAGTGAAATTTTTTTTCAGCCATTATTTTATTTGAAAACTGAGATAAATACGCTGGATTTTACTGCATATATGTTGAGTAAACATATCTGCCACCTATGAAAGACTTGTTTGAATTTTCAGTCTATTAAATTTGTGACATAAAATATTTATCTATGGTAGTCACAGAATTCAGTCTTCTTGTCAGATTTTGGGGATCAGAAAACCTGTGTTATCATAGGCACGAAAGACAGATATGAGTTGATACCCCTTGCTGTCTCCGCCCAAAACCAGCCAAAACCCAATCACCGTATATTCAACACAGTATGGAACTAGTGTGACTAGTTTTTCCATGGTGTTTTGGGGTGGTTTTTTCTGGTTGCTTTGTGGCGCTTTTTCGATAGGGAGGGAAAGATGGGTGTTGGTTGCTTGTTTTCTTCTTATAGTACTTTTTATTTTGGCTAGTGATAAATGAGTTTTGTACGTTGGGGTAGAATGAATTTTGAGATGAAGGCCCGTCGATAAGCGCGGGGGCTGCCAAGGCGCGGGGCCTCGGCGGGGCGGGCGCTCTCCGCGCCCTCTGGCGGCGCCGTGCCGCAGCCGCCGCTGCGCTGCCCCGCGGTCCCTGCGCTGCAACATGGAGGCTGTTCCTGTGCTCCCGCCCGCGGTAACGCGCTTCAAGCTGGTGTGTTGTTGCGGCAGCACGGAGACTAAATGAAATTAGGATATCAAAGCACTTCATCACTGAGAGGCAGCTTTATAAATTAATTGACTTCCTATTCCGTGGTGGAGATGGTATAGTAAGTTCCTCATATGATCTGGTGCTGTCCCAGGGAGGGATCAGGATGATCACCATGGTGATTCCTGCTGTCCTTTCTGTGATCCTGGCACAGGTTCATGAGATTTCCTTAATCTTCTGCCCTCCTTAATTTCCCTGAAAGTTGGAGATGCCCTCAGATTCTTTTCCAGTTTGTTTAAATGATTAGATGGAGAATAGTTTGTCAATGATTACTTATTCAAATTGCTCTGTCACTTCCAAGTTTACTGTCACTGATAATAGCAATGGTACCCTGCTTGTTCCATGGACTAGGGCATATGTACTTCCCAGGTGATCATCAGGTTGTTGGTATAGTTTAGCTATCTCTTTTCTTTAGCTCACCAAAACTGCTTTGTTGTGTGGGAGAGGTGGTTTATCACATTCCATCTGCTTCTGCTGCACTAGAAAGACAGTGAATATCATGAGGTTACAACTGTGCTGACTGTGCATAGCTCAGGCTAACTGCAGCATCCTGTTACTCTTCATCTTGGAATAATCTTGCTCAAGTCTGTTTTAAGAGTTAACTATTTTTGTTTTTGAAGAACTCTGATATTGGGCATCATAAATTTTGTCAACAGCTCACTAATACCTTTAATTTCAGAAACACATTTTCAATCTTGCTTTACATAGATTCAGAATAGGTAACTGAAGCTCTTGAAATAGAATCTGTGAAGTCAAAGTAGTCATATCACACCTCAGAGCTGCTGTTGAATATTGTTTTGAGAGTAAAACTTACTAAGACCAGAGACTTCTTAGTATTTGTTTTTGTGATGAAGCTCAGCTGATATTTGGGTGATACTCTTTCTGAGTTACTCTGGCTTGGACGTTATTTGGGCAGATTGTGTATTTTTCGTTAAATGCTGATTTTTTTTTGTTTTGTTTCTAGCACCTCAGCAGCAGGTTATTGTGCCAGATTCCAAGCTGATACCACATATGAATGCATCAGGCATGGTAAGAGGAGAAGTTTATAGAGGGTTACACTGTCATTATGTAAATTGTTTTGATTAAATAGTAAATACAAATTTCTATAAGTTATCAGATGCTTAAAAATAATTTAGGATACACTGGTAAACCTGTCTGCCACCTTTATGAATTTTGCTGGTGCACTTACAGTCTAGGAACAGTAATCTATAACTTCAGTTCAGCTAACAAATTTAGGATTTACTTTGACCCTCTGCTTAAATATGTTTAACCAAAACTTTTTTAAAATCAGAAATTGGAATACTGCTGGCATGAGTCTCCATGATGTGTTCATATACCAGTACACCACCATTAACTGATGCAAGCATAACAAATTTGCTAGATGCAGGAAAAATAATTAAATATGCTGAAACTTAAGTTTATGTTGAATGAGAGATGATTTAACATTTCACATAGTCACATTAATTTGATTCACTAATTATGTAACAACAAAAATGATCATTTACAGTTTTCTTGCACTCTGTATCTCTAGATATTGCTTATTTTATCTTGCTTTAAAGACCCTGACTTTATTTAAAGAAAAATAAGTTGTTTGCAAAATTTTGAAGACACCCCTAATATAAGTTTAATGTGTATTACCATCAGAATTCATTACATTCTTGCCACTTCTGTGGTGGAAGCTCATGAAGCAAAGTTCATGATGCAACAAGTTTTGAAGCTGGAACAGCCTTCTCTTACATTTTACTTCTCCATTATCTGCTGATCTTGCTACAGAAAAGAGCCTGAACTTTGTTACTTGAATAGCATGATTTACCCACAAGCCACAAGCACATAGACATTCACCCATTTCTTACGTTTGACAACCATTTTAATGGGATTTGTACAAGTCCAACAGTTAAATGTGTTTTGTCTGTCTCACTTATCTCAGGGTATAGAAAACATTGAGTTGGCAAGCTTTTTAAACTCCACTCCTGTTAAAATGTTGATGCTTTGTGTACCACAGAGAACTACTGTTTAGCAAAGAGTTACTATCAATTTGGAAATATTGTTCGTGTTTATTAGAAACATGTAAATTGGTATAAAAGAGTGGATCTGGCAGACTTTGAGTATTTTGGAAGGCAGAGAGTAATGGGAGTTCATTCATCTGCTTTTGCTTGGGATGTGAGAATGCATACAGGCGAGTTTTAGTTCTGTGTGGTGATCTCTAATCTTGTCAGCTGTAGCAACTGTATTGGCTAGACAGTATGGGGAGATCCTGTTTCTTCTAACCAGGACATATGCGCTCTGCCCGGTAATGAAGATTAAATCCTTTCAGTAGCAAAGAATAATCTCTCACAGTTCCCTTACAGTAGGGGAAGGGAGGCTTTTCTGTAGGCACCTGAAGTTGGACCTTTGAAATGGAGAGGCTTCTAGAGAACTCCATCATCCTCTGCAAGTTAAGAATTTAATACAGATTTTTCTGTTTGGAGCTCCCATAAATGTGTTGGAATTCAGTTTCCTTACAGGTTCAAGTTGTTACTCATTGATAGTTTCACTTTCTCTTTGAACCAGCTGTCTTGAGAGAAAAAAAATCAGTCATTCTGTGAACAGTCAGTACACAGCATGTGTAGATTCACTCAGAGGAGCTGTGTGATATGGGACTTGGCATGCAAATCACTTGCAGAGTGAAGAAGAGTGCAAACCTGATTACTATGCCTTGTGAAAACAAGACAGGCAAACCTAATCATTGCTTCAGTACCTTATGTTTCCTCAGATCTGTAGGCCCATAGCCTCAACTGCTTTGAAGAAGTGTAACAAAAGTTGCCAGATGAGCAGTGCAGTGTTGTGTTGTATTGGTAGATCAGCACAGAAAGCAGAGGGTCTGCTGAGCTTGCAGATAAACCAAGAAACCACATGGAGTTGCATTAGGGTGTAATATTTAGTGATTTTGCTTCAGTCTTCTTACTATTAAAGAGGGAAAATAAAATAATTTATATGTAGTATAATTTACAGTTGAAACGCCTGCATTTTAATAGCTGCGGGTACTTGTGTGCAAACACTATAAGTAGCAATAAAAAGTTAGGTAGGTTCAGGCAGCATGTTGTGAGATGAAATACTGTCAGTATTGTGTTTGTGGTTAAAAAGCTTTTTCTTGTATTTCAGAGTGCTGCAGCCACTGCAGCTACATTGGCTCTCCCTGCTGGTGTTACTCCAGTTCAGCAGATACTTACAAATTCAGGTAACTCTCTGGTTGTTGAGAACAAATACAGTTTTAAGGGGATTTAAGAGGGAAGCATTCTGAGCCTTGTTATTTACTGTTAAAAAGCAGGATCTGGAAATCCACCCTAACAAGGTAGTGCAGTTTCTTTACTTCATTCCTGCGATTTTTGTTCACTTTCTTATGAACCTTGTGGTTCTGTCCTATAACCACAAGGTGTTGCATGCTAGAATCTATGTAAGTTTTCCCCACTTAGAGAAGTTCTGGATGCACAAGGGTTGGTGTTGGGAGTTTTCCCCTTTGTGTGTTTCTGAGCTTTGTGATGCATTATCTGAGCTCAGGTACTGTGCTGGGTATAAAAGTAGGCTCACTACTTCTGTGACTTCAGAAGAGTAATGTCCTAAGGTTTTTTCATACCTGCTAAGCATGCAAAGTGGAATTTCTAATTTTGCTAGCAATGATAACTTGATTTCATATTTATTGTTTCTAAATACTCTTATGCCATGCATTTAGCATATAAATGTTACTTTGATGAGCAGCTTATACTTGTACTTTCATATTATGCTGATTTTATAAACCTGATTATAGGTCTACTGCACAGGAAATCAAGAAAGGCCCAAGAAATACCATGTTCTATATCTAGTTGCTACTTTTCCTGGAGTAGTTCACCTTTGCTCAGAATCACTTGGGATTTAACCCTCCTATTAACACTATAATGTGTAATATAGTTGAAATAAAATTTATATATGCAGCTGTTTTAAAAATCAAAATCTTCCCTGTTTTAAGGAAGCACATCTATATTTGTTATAGCACAAAATAATCTGCAGCCTCCTTTTTTTACTTTTGTAGTAATACTTCAGTCTTGAACGTTCATAGTAATTTCTTAGACTAGGACTGGGGAAGTCCTTTCAGGTACATTTAACTGTTTCAGTAAATAGGGCTTTGCATTTTGCTGTCAAGGGAGAGCAGGAAATCTATCTGAGGGAAATTGTATAAAGTTCAGGATTATCTAGTTTAATTTCTTTCTTCTTACTCCACCTTTCTTATAAGAAATGTGAAAAACTATTGTTGGAGTGTATGTTAGCTCTTACTTTTCAGAATTTCAGGCTATTTCCAAGAGTAAGTTTGTCTTGGATGTATTTTATTAAGTGATGAAGGGTAGAAAATGGCAAAGCTAAAGGATAACATTTGATTAATTTGATACTTATTTTACTACAGGCCAGATCCTCCAAGTAGTTAGAACTGCAAATGGAGCTCAGTATATTATTCAACCACAGCAGCCAGTGGTTCTACAGCAGCAAGTTATACCCCAAATGCAGCCTGGTGGAGTACAAGCACCTGTTATTCAGCAGGTAAAGGAATTTTCTTCAATAGGTACACTTGGAAGGAAAAAACATGATAATTACTAAAGGAACTTGAGTTTTTGTGAGTAAATTGAACTAGAACAAAACTCAAAAACCATATATAATTTAAAAAAAAAACGTTCTGTCAAGTGTGGCAGGGGTTTTTGGGTATTTTTTGTGGTGTTTTTTTTTTAAATGAACAGTCTTGAAATGTTGTTTTCAATGTCACTTTCATTCTTGTCAGATACTGACAGGATGAAGTTTAAAATTTCTTCTGTGCATCTCCCGATGAGTTATATTATGTGCATAATCCTAGTTTACATACTTTTAAATTAATTGAAATTATTCTGAGTCACATAATACTCAGAACAAAATACCTAGAACTGACACTCCTTGGTTATTTTAGTAGTGAGTACAGTATGTTTTAGGAATATTATTGATCACCTGAGATCAGCTGTGTGTCCAGACTGTGTTAGCATTGAATTTAGTGAAGTCTCATTCTCAGTGTCACAGTTCTGCAGTTTAAGCATGACTAACAGTTTGTAAGTGTTTAATTTTTTTATGAGGAAGATTTTAAAAAACAATCTTTTTAGTTGAATTAGAGCATTCCATTGATGTGTTTGGAACTCAGGTGGGGTAGTAGTGCTCGTGTTTTAGACTGGATAGAGTTTTAAATTTTTTCTTAAGTATAGCAATGCAAAATGCAGAAAATTAACAAGTAAAGCAAGAAGGTATGTGATTAAAGTTAATACTATGTGCCTGATATTGGTGGAATATTTGTAACTCTTCCATAATTAGTTCAAGTCAGATTGATACACCTTAATTGCTTCTTTTGAGTCTGATGTAGTAGTCTGTCACATTAGCAGCCACAGTACTTACAATGATATTCCATCAGGTTTTGGCTCCTCTCCCTGGAGGGCTTTCCCAGCAGACGGGAGTGATTATTCAACCTCAGCAGATCCTGTTTACAGGAAATAAAACTCAAGTTATACCTACCACAGTAGCTGCCCCTACACCAGCTCAAGCACAGATTCCTGCAGCTGGTCAGCAGCAGCCACAGCAACAACAGGCACAACCACAAGCACCACTTGTTCTCCAAGTTGATGGAACAGGGGACACATCATCTGAAGAAGAAGATGATGAGGAAGAAGAGTATGATGATGATGAAGAAGAAGAGAAGGAAAAAGATGGCGGTGAAGATGGCCAAGTAGAAGAGGTAAACTTAATGTTATGGTTGTTTCAATTTTTTGGTTGGTATTTTAAAGAAAACTATCTGTATCAAATAATGCAATTACTTAAGTAGTTTTGAGAATGTAACTTTAATCCTTGTACTTCAGATTGTTTATTTCCAATATTGGAGTTGTGCAGACGGTATGTATTGGCCAACAGTTCAGCTGGGTAGGGTGTGGGGGCACAGCAAAAATTAGCTGGGATCGACACCATTTAAAACACTGCAGTAGGAATATTTTTGATGCTATGGAGAGGTCAGTCATGAAATTGTTTAACTTTCATGAGCAAACAGAAATGGTCAACTCCACTTGGGACCAAGTGTGTAGAAAAGCAGGGTGTTAAGATTGACAAAAAGGAAGGCAGTGTTTGGCTCAGTGATGGCACCAACAGATGTGATTTACCTGTATCTCATTGGCTATCTGCTTTCTGTTACACAGGAGCAAGCTTGAGAACTCAAATTTGATTATAATGCATCTTCTAGAAAGACATCTTACCTTGATTTAATAAAATGAGACAGGAACTATAGTGAGTTGTTGCATTCTTAATAGTATATGCTTAATTTAGACTTGGAGTTGGCTTGTTTTTGGACTTCAGCCAGTGGTTCTTACTGAGTTTTGGTGTGTTGTACCAAAAAGCCCCATGAGAATAAGAAATTGTAAAAAAGGGGTAAAGGGTGAGGAAACACTACTAAGTTAAAAGTTTTGATACTTAATCTCAGACAGGAAGCTTGGTACTCCCTAAATCTTTCCCTAAAATGCATCTTGCTTCCAAACTTCTCTACAGCCTTTCCAATTATTTTAGATTCCATTTAAAATGCCAGTATGAACATTCACAGTCTATATCACCCATGCAAGATATACAGGTAAAACTTGTAAATAATCAGATTTTCTGTGGTACATATACAGTGGTGTCTTAACCCTGTTTTTCTGTTACAAATTAGAGGTTGGATTCATATCACTTTTCCATTATATCATTCAGCAGTGGTGTCAGTTTGAATGTTTTAATATTAAGTATAAGTCATCATTCTTAAATATTAAGTGTTCCTTGGCCTTAATGCTAGTATTCTGGAGGGAGTTTATTAATAAACCAAGATTTCATAATCAGCATGTCAGAAATCTTCTGGTTTTTGCTTCCTTTGCTCCTCAGCAGCTACTTTGAGTGGATCACTTCCTTAAAGATTTTAAACTCAATTAAACATAGTATCACTTTGAATGGAATTAGGACCTCAAGTACACCTTCTCTCACTACCATCTCCTCCCTTTAGCTTATGTATTTGGAAGTATATTTGTTGTCCTGTGTTTATTAGTTACTGTTTCAGCTGTTGAAGTGTTCATTATTCACATAAGAGTGTGTATGTTGAGATTTGTTTTCAGTTTTGGTACATCAAATGTGAACAAGACATGGAGTTTTATGGTCACATCACTTCTTATGTGCCCTTAAAAATGCAACTCCGTGTCTTGTTCATGTTTTATGTCACTGCTTAGATGCTTTACAAAAATGAAAACCTTTGTTCTTTTGTACGAACATTTACAGTGAAGGAGCAAGAATGGAATAGTTGTAGTGATAAAAGGCTGCAGTGCTCAGAATCTGGCCTGGACAATGAAGTCCCAGACTAAAATTCATAAGAGTATCTTCTCAGGATGGAGGGTAGGAAGCATCAGCTCTCTGTTGGAAAACCTAATGCTGCCAGTCTTAACTGCATTTTGGGTCCTGTGGTTCATAGGCAACACTGTAGCCTCATGTTAATAATTAAAGTGACTGCTCTAATCTTGCCAACCATCATAACTTTTTCCATGTGTTTCTTTCAGGAGCCTCTGAACAGTGAAGATGATGTGAGTGATGAGGAAGGACAAGAACTGTTTGATACAGAAAATGTTGTTGTGTGCCAGTATGATAAGGTAAATTTCTACAGAAAGCAACCCAGTTAGTTTGCATTCTCTGTTCTTCCTATCAAATTATAATTTTTTAAAGTAGTATCTGTGAATGGAAATGAGAATTACCTATTGTTTTTAAAACATGTTTGTGTACCATGTTTGTATTAAACTTGGTAATGAGTAAAGCTCAAAAATCTGGCTGCATTTTATTTTTATTAGTAGTGTCTTTTTGTGCCATTTAATAAAAGGACAGCCTTCTGGGACCAAGAGAGGTGAACTGTTGTTAAGTTTGTGCATTTATTGTGGCTATAAACAGGAAAAGTAGTCATCAGGATTTAGACTTGTGGAAAACTGTTTCTTTATCATTAAAAGTGTCTTTTCTGGATGATAGGATAGTTACAAGAGGAAAATCATCTTTCTGTGGTGTGCATTGTGCTATATGAAATGGCAGTGTGGAATGCTAGTGCTTGTTTTGCTTTAAATTCTGCTGAACTGTCTTGCAAGAATTTAGTCATTACAGGGGATCATGTTTTCCCTGGAATCTACAAGGATTCATCTGTGCAGGAATCTTTTAAAATGTGTCTAGGTGATATCAGAAGCTTTTGGCTGAGGTAGTACACAGATTATTTGATGTGGTTTTGTTGGTTTTTTTTTTCCTTTTCCTGTACTCAATTAATTGGGCCAAAATGAATAGGGATCCTTTTTAAAGCAGAAAAAAAGTGTAAGCTTCTTGAATAAAGGCTTCTATGTTGCAAAGAGTGGCTGTGTTAGCAAGTCTTCAGTTATGCCCAGACTTTGCTTAGACTTGTCATCAGATTAAACACAGATTTTAAGACCTACATCCCAGCCATCTGTCTCTTCTAAACTGTAATCCAAAATTGTTTTGAGGCAGTTTATAAGGAATAGTGAGAGACCTCAGACCAGCAGTCAGAAAAGCTTATTGGGAGCTGCTGAAGCTGAGCAACAGGAACTACTCTGAAATCCTCACTCTCTTAAAAGATAGAAATTGGAACTTGGTAGGGAACAGTGTCCATTATTAACTTCCAGTGCCACATATTCTGGAAGGACTTAATCTCTTTTCAAGAAATCATTATTCAGTTTGCCTCTAAAATACACAGGATTGGCTTAGGTCTGAGCAGTTCCTTCCTACCCAGTGTTCTGCATCAGCTGATGGTGGGTGCTTTTGAAACTTCTGTTCCAGAAGAAGAAGCAACAGGTAGCAATGCTCATGCAGGGCTTTTTGATACCATCCTTCTGTGTACTGTCTGTTGAGGAAGAGAAGGTGCCTTCTCAAATGGCCAACAGAGGATCTTTTTCTCTACTTGTTAGAAATCAGTTTGATTATTTTTGAATCCTTGGAAACTTTGCCTTATGACATGAAGTTTCATAAATGTATTGTGTGATGTGTGGAGGAATGCTTCAATTTTAAAACCCTCTAGTTTTGTATGATACTTCCTAGTTCTAAAGGGTATTTTCTTGTTTGCTTTCTTGGTGCTGTTTATTATATTGCAGACCATCATAACCCTCCTCAATCATATCCTTGAAATCAGACCTGCACTTTATTTGTACTGTTCAAACTTTTGATTGCTCTTACTTTCATTCTCCAGATCTGTTTGATTTTTCTGTATCTTGGAAGGGTAGATAAGGTTTAGGGAGGAGCACAGGCAATTTATTTGCTGGTCTAGTAGTGTTATGCAATAGTTCTTGTGTGCTTTTGGCCCCACTGGAAACAGAGCTGATACTCTTATGGGAAAGTCTTAGAACATTGGAATCTCATTCCTGACTTGTAATTGTTAGTTCAAACCCACCACTTCTACTGTCTATGTAAATTGAAATTTAATTTTTTCCCGTTGTTACTATCTTTGTATGCCTTAAATGCCACCATTGTTTTCTTACACAATGAGTCAGGGCAGTAACATCCTTCTGCAGCTCTTCAGTAATTTTTTTTTTTTTTTTTTTCATCATCAGTGCATTGTCATTTTTCAGATCCTTAATGAGCTCTTAAACTGTGTAGACTCCAACCAGCACAAGTCTTTACTGGAATGAACTAATTTTCCTGTAAAAACTGCGTTCTTTCCTTTGTTTTCTCATCTTTAGTCAGTTGTTCACCTGAGGAACTTCTTTCTAACCTCATGGCAGCTGAAATGCTTCTTATGAGAGATTTTTGTGGAATGCCATTCAGTAGGACAAGTAGTGTATATCAGTCAGACTTTTCCTTGTTTCTGGCTTTTGCCACTGACTGCCTTTTTCAGCTTAAAGTGAAAACAGTATCAAAAATAATTATAGTAGAGTGATATAGTCATAGCTGTTTTGGTGCTATGTTACTGTTTCTACAGCACTAATGGTAGATGGTGAAACTTCCTATGCTTGATGAAAATTGAAAAATTCCGTAGGGTTTCCTGGTTTTATGATTTATGTAAAATTTTAACATTTTCTAGACCATATTTGGTATAGAATTACATTTTTGTTCCATCTGTAAAAGTTTATGATAAACTTTCCTTTTAGACATCATTTCAGCTTTCTGAAAAGTCTTTGCTTTCTTTGAGTATCAGGTGATCTTTTGCTCTTTCAGATGCAGTTCTTGATAGATTGAAAGTATTTGTCTGCTCTGTCTTTACAGTATGTGGTGGGGGGGGGGGTGCTGTTTTTCGGTTTTAATTTTTCCAAAGTTTGCTCGTCTATCTTTAGATTGAATTTTGTTCAGTTTTCTTTAGTTTTAAATTAAACATATAGGCTGGATATCAGGAGCAATGCCTTCACAGAAAGGGTTGTTAAACCTTGGAATGGGTTGTCAAAGGAGGTGGTGGAGTTACTGTCCCTGGAGGAGTTTAAGGAATGATTGGATGTGGTACTCAGTATTTTTAATAATTTAGTAATGTACGTCTGATAGCTATTTTTATTTTTCTTGCCCTTATAATTTACTTATGCATTCTTACCTATTTCTGATGCAGAGTAATAGGTTAATGTTTTTGTTCTGTTTTTAGATTCACAGAAGTAAAAACAAATGGAAATTTCATCTCAAAGATGGCATCATGAATCTTAATGGAAGAGATTATGTATTTTCCAAAGCCATTGGGGACGCAGAATGGTGAAGTTTTAAAAGACAAAACAAAAGAACTCCCTGTAAAAGGAAAAAAAAAATACAAAAGCAGGAAAGGTTGAGACTTGGATGTATACTCCAATCAAAATGTGTATCTGCACATCAGAAATAAACAAAAGTATTGGAACAAAGGTAAAATGTGGCAACAAAGACACTACTTCAGATGAGCAAGCCATGGACTGTAGCAGCTATAGCATTGTCTGGGAGCTGGTTTTGTGTGTTAGGAATACCTTAATTATAAATTCTACATACAGGTACCTACAGCTGGTATTTAGCATGTAAGGCTTTGTCCCCCCTGCCCTTGATTTAAGATTTTGAAATACTTCTTCCACTGATTGAAGGAACTATTCCCTTTGATAGATCATTAATCTGAAAATGCTTATTGTGTGTACAAATCTTTGCTTTGAACACTTCCTTTTGGTAGTGAGGATGGTCAGAATCTTACTTAAACTGCGTGCAAGCTTTGTACAGAAGGGTAAGAATTAAGGTGTTAAATTTTAAATAACTTGTATAAGGAAAATATTTTTAATTCTGATATGCTCATTAATTATTATATCTATTTGTTGTTTTCAATGCAGTTCCCCATAAACAGGTTGTTGTTCCTAGCATCTACACAATGGTAAAATTATGATTTATATTTCAAAATTATTTTAATTTCATGTGATAGGTTTTATTTAGGGCTGCATTTTTCAAATTTGAAGCACCTCATCCCTCACTAAAGTCACACTGCTTAACTTGTTAATTATATTCTTGCTGTTTCGTGGTGGTTCAGCATCACTGAATTGAAACAAGTTTCCCTTGATTTTTTTTCTTTTTTTTCTTTTTTATTTTTTTTTTTTTTTAGAAAAAAACCAACATTTTTTAAAAGGGTTTGGAGACCCTTTGAATCCAATACCTAGGTAATGCCATAGTAGATGCATTCCTTTACCTGCTTACTATGTATGTAGTCAAATACCCACAAGTAATTCAACAGATCACAGCAATGACTAAATTTTTAATATGGAAAATCACATTAAAATTCTAACATCCTGGCTGCAATTCTGCTTTACTAAAAAGTATAGCCAGAAGTTACCTGCAGCAGTTAATCTCTCTAAAGTTTCCAGATGGCATGTAATTTCACGAAGAGAGCTGCACAGCTTCTGAGAACACAGATTTTGGTAGAGTATCTTTAGGCTGTCTTGGTAACAGCAAATCAAGCAGTCAGATGCACTAAACCTTGTGTAGTCACTTTTTCACTTGCATTTTTTATTGTTTGTTTGTTTGGAGTTTTTTGTGTTCAATTTGTGAAAAGCAACAAAGTTATTCCCCCCTCCTTCCCTTTCTTACCTCAGAAGTTGAAGAACTTTCCTTCTTGCAGGGTCATTGTTGCAAACCCTGCTTTTGGAAATGCAGTTACTTTTGAATGAGGAGAGGGAATGGGCATTATACTTCAGAAACTGTTGAGGAAGGAATGTTCATGTGGCTCACCATTTCAAAAACAATTTGCATTTTGTTGGGTGCTTGAAAAGATGATGAGAAAAGGACACAACAAAGATAATTTTTATTAACTTAGATATGACCATGAGAAGCAGACATGATTTCTGATTTGATTTTTTGCTTGAGAATGAGACATCTTTAACATTATTTTAAGAAGACACAAGTGTATTTTAGCAGTACATAACAACTGCTTTAATTTTCATTCTCTGATTCATTTGCCTCCAAGTGCATTTGTAGTCTCACTAGTATGTAGAAAAATCACAACAAATTGTAAAGGTTTTATTGCTGTGATTTTGTACATCTGTGCTCTCATTGATAATGACTAAAACTGCCTGTAGACTATATCTAGAGCCATATGGTTGTTAGAAAGTCGTCTACATTCATAAGCTTTATGAAAAGTTAATTGATGATTCTACTAATTGAGATTCTTCAGTAGTGGAATCATTTAGACTGCATTTTTAGCTTGGGGCTTTCAAGGTATCTCAACCTAATTGGTGTTTGCTTTCTTTTGAACAACGCAGATATTTTATTTTTTTACCACTGTTGACACTTCTGTGTAAAACTGCAAGGAAATCAATAATATACCAACTAGTTTCTTCCCTCACCTTTTCCATGTCTGTTACCAGTAAGTCTTAAGTAGTGGACTTGAGAAAAATTCCCATAATGCTGCACAACTAAACCAATAAAAGGAAAAAACATCCTCTTTAGCTATAGATTCCTTTTTATACTACTAGAATCCAGTTTACTTATACAACACTTTGTTTTCATACAACTTGGTGATACTTCTCACCCACATACATATATTAGAAGCTGCATAGCCTCTCTATTTTAAGGGGTAGTTGAATTTTAAAGGTAATTAAGCTTAGTCTGTTCTGAAGGATGTTAGATGCTTTCTGAACCTGCACAGCCTCTTGCAAGCTAATTGTATGTTATGCTTTCCAGATAGGTTTTGTCTTCAAATACAAATATCTGTGAAGTTTTGGGAAAGCCAGTCAAACCATGCACATACCAAACTGTGCTCTTATTGCTACATCAAGTGTTCCTTTTTATAAGTCAAAAAGCATGTTTTAATTTCATTTTATTGTAGCAGCTTGCTGTAAGAATGTAGTTTGCTTAATTTTATTATTATACTTGAATTTTTAATCATGGTTTTAACTATATAATTGAACAGACCATTTCATTAGGTTCAAAAGAAACCATTCCTTTCAGAGGGCAAGGGATTCCCATGTTCATAAGTGATTTTCTCCCCCCCCCCCCCCACCTTAGAAATAGTTATTTTCTTTTTCCAGTTTAAATAGTTCAGTATTATGGAAACAATTAATGGTTTCAAGAGGGCTTATGTTTAAATTTGCACAGATAATGGAGCACCTTTTTTATGATGGAAAAAAATGGGGAAGGTAACTTCAGAAATATAACCATGATGGCTGATGGAAACTTGTAGAGCAACTGGGCAAAATTGAGTCTTGTGCCTTTTCAGTTTGCAGAATACCTGTTTTGCCAGTATGACAATGATTCCTGAGAGAGTAAATTTCCTGCAGTGCTTCAATCAGAAAAGCAACTTTTTTTTGCGCGAATTCTGTTGGGTTTTAGTGTGTGCAATCATTTAAAACCATCTAAGTGAAAAGCAAAATTAAATGTTTTCTTTTAAGGAGATAATAGAGAATTTAGTCACATAAGGAACTTTATTGGACTATTTAAATAAAATGTTTTTATTCCCCCTCAGTTGCTAGTTAGCAACAAGATTTCTTTGAGATTTCATACTCCTTGTTCCTGCATTGTACTCACATCTTGCATTTAAACATCGTTCAGTTTCCTCAACGCTATTTAAAGTGACAGTTGTGGTCCAAGTTTATTTCCAGGATTGATACGTGATTCTGAAGCACATTTTCTCAGAGCAAAAAACATGTGTCATGTAACAGATTTTTTTTTTTAATAAATATTTTCTTATCTTTTTGTTGCGCAATTAGGAGTGTTAAAGTAAACTTCATTGAGTCTGTGAAAATAATTTCACCTATTGATAGTTAGCAGTAATTATGTCACCACATGACACTACCAGAGTAAAATTTCTTCATGTCAGTGAAGGAGTTAAGAGACCTTGTTAACTAATGTTTGTATTGATTTAATCTCTTCAATTTGTAAAAGCTCCTTTCAAAACAATAAAGTCCCCCAGAATTTCCCCCAAAGTAGAAGCTTCCTGATAGAATGCAATAAGATGTCCAGGAAATGAGCAGTGGTTTTAGGGCAATGCACACTGGATTGATACTGGGCTGCCTTACACAGCACCGTGGGGTTTTTCTGTGTGCCATCCCACGCAACCCATGCACCCCCATCTGATACTAGAGTTCTTCTCAGACTTTGAGATTAGTGACTATACAAGATGAAGAAACTTGCATATTGTTCTGTATTGGTGTCTGGCATTTAAAGTCTCGTTTTCCCATTGCTGTGATTGGTTGGGAAATGTGTAAAAACCAGTACATTGGTTTCCATGTCGTCTACCCTTTTCAGGCAGTTCATGCAGTGTGTTTTTAAATTATTATTTGGTGGATTAGATGTTGTGGAAAAAAGGAGCTTTTTTAAACAGGAAAAACTACCTTGGGTTAGCTATATGTACAGTCATCCAATGAGACATGTTCCAGAGTGCATAGGGTACCAATAGATTATGGAGTGGGGGACTATCCTTTTTTGCTGTTCTGAGCTACTATTGTCAACTGCTGTTGTACATATACTGTTATGTGTAAGGGGGTAAATATATTTATTATGTTTGTAAAATTCATTCTGTACAATTGCAGATCAAGGTTGCTCCTCTGTGATATACAGGATATTATGTTTCAAAGGCCATGCTTGGAATACGATTAGAGAACTTAGTATTTTGATGTACTAAGACCTATTTTAAGTTTAATATTTTGCCTTTGCAAAAACTTTAATTAAAGATGTTATTTAAAAATGTTTGCCACTTCATTTACTATCTTGCATGTGCATTTGTTTCATATATGCGACTCTTTACTACTCCATAATAATGTTGAAGATTCCGAATTGATTTTCATCACATGCAGGTAATTTCAGTGTCAGTTGTTCAGTTTGCCGTGCAGACTTTCCATTTAATACCATCACAGTGTTATAAAATACTGCAGCTCAATCATGAGGCCAGACATGCGTATTTAAGGATTTCTCCCTGTGGTAGCCTAAGGCTTAAGTATTGAGAAAAGATTGGTTGAACATCTTTGTAAAAAGGCCAGTGGTACCTGAGGTGGATTGGGAACAGTGGCCTGTGTGTTGAGGGAGGTGATCCTCCCCCTCTGCTCAGCCCTGGTGAGGGCACATCTGGAGTGCTGTATCCAGCTGTGGGCTTCTCAGTACAAGAATGGCAAGGAGCTACTACTGGAGAGGGTGTAGCAAAGGGCCCACAAAGATGGCCAAGGATGTGGAGTCTCTCTTAGGAGAGACTGAGAGGCAAACTCATCAATGCGTGTTAATATCTCAAAGGTGGGTGTCAAGAGGATGGTGCCAGACTCTTCAGTGATGGCCACTGACAAGAAAAGGAGCAGTGGCCAAACAAAGGAGTTCCACCTCAACATGAGGAAGAACTTCTTTACAATGATGGTGACAGAGCACTGGCACAGGCTGCCCAGGAAGGTTGTGGAGTGTCCCTGGTGGGATATTTAGAGCCCACCTGGATGAGTTCCTGTGTGACCTGCTCCAGGTGACACTGCCTGGCAGGGGTGTTGGACTGGATGCTTTCCAGATGTCCCTTCCAACCCTATTGATTCTATGATTGTGTGTGGCATCTTCATAATTGTCCTGTATGTGGAAATGGGAGAAAATACTGGGAAGTAAAATGCAAAGTTCTTGCATGATAACTGGCCTATCAATAAGGTTTTGTCTTCATCAGTTAATATAATCTGACAGAATTGCTTTCTGACATCTTTTCAGTTCCTGTCTAAAAGTAGTATCTTGAGACATGACTTGTGGTTTATTTTTAAATCTAAATTTTGAACTTGAAACTCTAATATAATCAGAAATGTATGTAGGCTACACTGCCTGTATGGGTGGTTGTATTTTAGAATGTGATGATTTTGAAATAATTTTTTTATCTACAGTGGTATCAATGTATAGCAAACCAAGACTCATGAGGAGTGGTGTGTTTTGTTTTTTTCCCTAGTGTTCAAGGATGTACCCCCTCCTCTGCCCCCCAGTACTCCTCTTTTTTTTCCAGCCTTCAACACTTAAGGAAATCTAAAAAAATACAATACTGCTTTTTCCATAAAATTTGCCTTACTTTAAATAGAGTTGGGATTGACTCTGGATAAATAACTATTTACTATTTAAAAATCCATTGTTTTTTCCAAAACAGATCATTGCTGTTGCAGCTTGCACATCACATCAGAAACAAACAGGTCAGAAAAACGGCCTGTTGTTCTGGCCAAAAGATTTTCCAAAGGACCCTAACAGAAGAAGCAAAGCAGAATGTTGACAAATTAATAGCAAATTTAAATTAAAATACAAAAAAATCCTAGTTTTTATTCCTGTGAGAAAAGATGAGTATGTTACAATTGAATGCTAATTGTGCTCTGCTAGCTGTGGCTGAACAAAGTATTTAAATGATTTTTTTTTTTTTTTTTTCAAAATCAAGTATATTTAAATATTTTTTCTTACCCGATTTTTATATGGTCTAATTATTGTCATTGCAGAGGTATGAGAGGATAAGAATATTGGGATATTAGCATAGCTTTCAGTATATCCCCACTGATTTTCAAGTCTACATTATTCCTTACAACTTGTCTTAAACTGCATCAGCTTCTGAGTGTGTGTATTGTTTTTTCTAATGCAGACTTCTCTGTAAAATGCTGTTGAAGACTAGTCCCTTGTTTTTAGAGCAGATTTCAGCACTCTTTACCACTAATGGGATTATGCCAAAACTTAATCCTTTCAGAGATAAGGACATCTGCAGTACTCTCAAATGAACTGCAGTTGAACCACATTTGACCTTCAGTGTGGATATACAACATCAGAAAATTTGATTTAGGACAATCTTTTTCTTTGGAGTGAATTCTTTTCCAGTTTTTTTTTTCTTTGTGAAGTGCTTATGTAATTCCACGTTTTACATAGTATAAAAGTGTTTGTCCCTGTGTGATCTGAAAGAGGGTTATATTAAATAGATAATATGGAGAGAGAATAAATGCAAATAGTGTTTTATGTTACAAATTATACTGAGTTGCCCAATCACTTCCACAGGTTAAAAACTGCTCTGTGAAGATGGATATTCACAAACTGCTATTTAATAGGCTTTTTAATGATACCCATTTTAAAAATACATCTAGTTCTTGTTTTCCTTTTGAGTTCAGTTTAGTAAATAAAAATTTACTGAAATAAAAACCATGGTGATTAATTTGGAAAAGTATATTTCAGTAGCAAATCCAAAACAAAGACTATCAATAAATTGTAAAAATAATGAATAATCTTGTAACAGCAAAAAATGTTATGTATGCATGGTGATTCTGTCAAGGGAGAAATGCTTTTCCTTTGCTAGAGGAACCAAATGAAGGAGAACAGTGTTGTGAAAAAA
Source organism: Erithacus rubecula (assembly GCF_903797595.1). Classification (NCBI taxonomy): domain Eukaryota; kingdom Metazoa; phylum Chordata; class Aves; order Passeriformes; family Muscicapidae; genus Erithacus; species Erithacus rubecula. The sequence goes on along the minus strand of NC_136688.1, from coordinate 41,186,380 downwards.
TCCCTCTAAACGCCTGGAACAGAAGACAAGTTGGAATCCCAGGAGAGTCCAGACACTGCTCTAAAAGTACTAGAGCTGCTGGATTTAATGTCAAGGTAAAGAACAGCCCATCCTTGCTTGTGATGGGGAAAACCATTTTGATAGCAAAATAAGGAAGGCATTTCTTTCTGCTAAGGCTCTTGGCTGCCTGGATTTTCCCATTTCTCCTAGGAATCCTGCTGTGACCTCACTGCAGATAAGGTTCCTCATGTGTCCTGCTGTACCAGTGTCTAAGTATTTCCTACAGAATTTTCTCCTCAGAGGAACAACTGCCTGACTCTAGGTGGGCTGTGTGGTTCCAACAGGTTATGTATTCTGGGAAACACAGTATTGCAGGAAGTACAGCATTGAAAAAAAAAAAAGAATTTATTGCAGAATTTACTTGCTGGGAATACTGCTTGTAGGTTTTGTTTCAGCACAGGTTGCCTTTATTTTCAGAAAATTCAAATTGTTGCAGGTTGGAAGCCCTTTATTCCTGAGCTCACCTCGTTCATGATTTTAATGAAGAAAATGCATTAGTGCTAGGAATGATATTTCTGATGTCCTGATTTTGTGGGCTGAATTTGTCTGTCAGATTTCAGTAACTGTCAGGTTTTAGTCTTAAAACATTGAAGTAGCATCTAGTCAAATTCCCTGTATGTTTAAAGACCTGGCAAAGGGCTTGATAAGTGTGATGATGATGCTGGTGTTAAAAATCAGATATCTAAAGGTGAAGTATATTCATATCACAGACTTTTTTTTGCCTGTATCACTTAAATCTTTGGGAGGGAGCAGAGAGAAAGTAGAGCAGTTCTTAAATTTACCAGATCAAATTGTTAATCTTTGTTCAGAGTATCTTTTAGCTTTCATTTTTGCCCTAAATGATTTTCATGGCCTAAAACAGCTTTGTTATTTCTCTCAGAGGTTTCTGTGTTGCCAGGTAGCATAAATCACTTCAGATAGTAGGTGGGGAACATAAAGTAACTCTTAAAACAGAGTGTGGGGTTTAGAAGTAGCAGTGGAAGGAGGTGTAAAGAGAAACTGGAAAGAGGAAACAGTACAGAGGAAAAGATAAAATAATGCAGCCAGCCCTTAAAAAAATGAGAGATTGCAAACATACTTTCACAACAAGGGAGAAGTTTATGTATGAATTGTAAAACCCCCTTTTTGCCTTCTGGACTTTACATGGGGAAAGTGCATGTGCCAGTGTTGCAAATGTGCTCCTAGCTACTTTTTAATGAAAATACTGTTTTTGCTGCTTTATACTGATCATTGCAGGGTAAAGCTGGAAATCTGTAGATAGCTAAAAAAGAAGTAATTTGTTGTTTCCACAGCTCCCTCTAGGCAGCAGCAGTAATCCACATATAACTCAGGGAATTCTTACTACAGTCAGACTGAAACCAGCACAAGTACAGCTTTGGTGCTGCTTGGTATTTCAGTGCTATCCTGCATATGTCAGCAGCAAGCCTTGGGGAAGACAGACATCCAGGTAATACCTCAGATCCTGCAGGGAGAAGGTTTTTGTTAAAACTCATGTTACTGCTCAGGTTTCATTTGCTGTAGCTTTGCCTTCATAAAAGGCATGAGTGCTGTAGTTTTTCTTCACTTTTTAAAGAAAAGCCACGGCCATTTCAGCTGAAGCTGCAAGACAATCAGCATGGGCTTGGCAGTCCAGCCCATTACCAGTCTCAGTGTTTGAAACTGAGGCTGTTCCTGGCAGCAAAGTAGGTCTTATAAAATATCACAGTATATATGAGTAAGAATCCAATAGTTTGTCACACTCTGACTATTTAGCGAGCTCTTAGATACAGGTTGTTAATGAAGTTGATGTTCACAACATATTCCTTTCCTTAAGAGAGAAGAAAAATAACCCAAAGGATACTCCTCATCACAGCTGCATATTGAATAGCTGAGAACCAAAATGTGTGGGTTCCTTCTCCTTGAACTCATAATCAAAGCTTCACAAGCTTCAGTGGAACTGCGCAGTCTGCCTCAGTAAGGATATGACTTGAGACAGCCACAAGTACAAGCCTTGGATTGCATATGATCAGGATGGCACAGAGAAGTCCTTTCAAAAAGGTGAGCTAAGATTCAGGTTGATTCTGTTAATCCTGCTGAAGTTAAACTCTTGGAAGGAGTAAGTTCAGGATGGCCTCAGTGAGGTCCTAGACTCCTAGACACCTAGAGGTGCTACAGTTCATGAGACTTTTCCATGTTTTGGAATAGTTACCCAATATATTCAGGGTGGAAAGTAAGGCCAGGCAGTTATAAAACTACACAGGATTGATATCCTGTCTGAGAACCTAGAAATGTGGGATACTGTGGAAATTCATACCAATGTGTGTACATGGGGGCAGGTGTGGAATGGGAATAGGAAGTTAGAGCTGATGGATTCTGATTAAATACTCTGTGTATTGACCTCACATAGCCTTCATTTGTTCACTTTCACATCATGACTTCCAGTCACACAAAAATAAGTCCAGTCGGATGGCAGTGACTAAACAGATGGAAAGTATTCCAGCTTATTGGAGATGTGTTATTGACCAGTGTGAATTCTAGGTTGACAATGCTGTCAGCATCTCCCAATGTACGTCACTAAGACTCTTAACCATCTTCTGTTCCAGAGCTTGATGAGGGCCCTTCAACATCTTGTGCCTCAGTCCATGAAGCCCACATGTAAGTGCATTATGTCATGTATTTTCAGAATTCCTACAAAGGAGGAGGAGAGTGCCTAAGGGAAAAGCATAATATCCAACTAATTTTGTGCCTCACTGTCCAATTTTAACACAACCCAGAAACCATTTGATTACTGAGTGGTTTTAGAGTGCAGATGTCTGGCATCTGTTAGAAAAACAATACAGATTATGCTGCTATTACTCATCAGCCTGCCCAAACAGCCTGGGAGGGAGGGTTTGGTTCATATCAACACATAATAAGCACAGGCTTCTAATCACATCAATCTTCTCTTTCTAAGGAGATTTTTTGGTACAGGTCTTCCTGTACTGTAAGCATTCATACTTTATCCACAAGAAAGGAAGCAAGAGGGCATTTCTGTTAATGAATCAAAATGGTATGGTAGTGATGTGAAATTTATCTTTGATTGCGTGTGCTATTTTCAGAATCCAAATACCAATAGCAGGGCAGGGTGTGCTTTGACTATAGCTGACCTGTTGCAGATGATGTCATCTAGAACCAATACCTACTCTGTGAAAAACCAACATCTCTGGTGGAGAGAGAGGAGACTAGGAGACAAAGGTCACCTAGAGCCATTAAATTGCTCAGAGGAAGTTCCAAGTGTTCATAACTAAGGCCTCATCTCAATTTCACAGCTTTTTTTTTTCATTTGGATTATCTTGGATGTAATGAATGATGGTTGTGGAACCCCTGAGCCCAGCAGTACTACTGCTGTTCCTTTCTATCCCTACTGCATTGAGATGATAATGGCCATTTAGGACATCCTTCTCACAGTTAGTAATGGAGCTAAAACCCCCAAACCTGCATCAGACAGTGTGTGTCATGGGATAGGTCAGCCAAGGAGAGCAATGTTGAATGCAAAATAAATAGTATTAACTTCTTTTATAGGAAAAATATTTTAAAATTTCCTGAAAAAACTTGCTGAACCTCTTCCAATTTCAAACAAAACATTTTATTCCCATACTTTGCATTATTTCTGAAGTATTTTAGAGAACATAAATGCTACATGCCAGAAATAATACAGCTTGCTGAGACAAATTTAAAATAGCAAGTATTACATAAAGGTGCAGGCAAACCCAAAAATGGCTCAAGGAATTGTTCAGAGAAGGAATGGAATAAAATATCTATAGGATACAAACATTTACAAGAAAAAGATCTGGCAAATTATTTAAATTCTATTTGCCTGAACCTTTCCAAGACCTTCTAAAATATTTTTTTACCAAGTTAAACACACGAAGGACTATCCAAGACAAACTGGAAATACCAAACTTCATCGATAAAGGAATTATCTTAGAATTCTTGTAACAGGCATAATGTATATGCAATGATAAGAGACAGAAAAGTTCAGTAATGTGTAAATATATCTGTCATCCATTAGTAGCAGCAAGCAGCTGCATTAATTTACAAGCAACCTGCACCAGTCCTACCACATCTTAAAGTTCTACTAGTTTCTGTGAAAGAAATATTCTGATTTAAGATCCATGTTGCTTTTAAAAGCACTTTTAACAAATTTTTATTTATTCTTTCTTCTTTTTCTGAAAAAGAATATGATTTAAGCTTGGATTTTCTTTTCCATTGGTACACTAGTGTTTGTGAAGTCTGTAAGATAGACATTAGAATTTGATTGCCTTTGCTGCTGCTGAGATACTAAATAAAGGCACTCAGGAAACTTTTTCTCCCTTTAATGATTACTCTAGTATCAGAAGGGTGGCAGAACCTGGCAGGGGAGGATGTTGCATCTGAAAAAGTCTCAAGTTTGTATGGAACTGTCAGGCATGGCCAGAGCATTACAAATGCTGTTTCAAGAGTAAGGAATTTTTCTGATCTGGACACTTAATGAAGCTGTCTTTGTTTCTCATGTAACATTGGGCAGCCTCAGATTACAGAAGAGGAGGTCATAAATTATTATTATTTGCATGGATTTCAGCAGTTTTGCTTTGAGGTTGCTAAGAATCAACCTAAATGGAAACATGCCTCTTCCCCTAAATAAGCAGCTAAATTAGTCTATAATGCAATACTGTAGATTTTTAAAATGGCATTAACAATGATAAATTATTTATTTTCTATAAGACCATCTCATGGAATTAATCAATCTAGGCCCTTGCTTCTGCTCACCGAAGCAGCCTTTGATTATACTCTGAAATACAGAATCAAATTGAGTTTGAAATATTTTGAAAATACAGAATCGAATAGAGTATGTACATGGCATTTGCAATCACTCAGTTTCCAGCTGTTGTAGCCAGCAGTTCAAAGGGCTCTACCATTATGTTTTATGGATACTACTAGCCTGCATTATGTAAGTTCTGACTATTGTCTGATCAATTTAATTATAGTTCCACAAAGACTATAATTCCATAAAAACCAGCATAGCTATTACAAAATTAATTTAAAAATACCTACCTGAAGGCAAATATTCACACAGTATTTTCCATTCTTATGTCAAGGCTTTCAAATAGATGAGTGAAATGATCCGTGGTAACCTTGGTAGCAGTTCTGCAGAGCCAGTCTGTGGAGCTGGCTGGGAACAGGTGTGATCCTTCCAGCAAAGCTGGGCACTCAGACCACTCAGATGTTAACAGTGCAGCTGGTGAAGAGCAGCTCCTGCCCCAAGCCCTGATGTCTACAAGAGGTGTAGAGAGCCAGGCCTCCATTCATTTGTTTGTGGTGTATGAATGAGCTGAGCACAGCCAGGCTTGATCTTGGTCTGGCCTATCTAGCAGCAGGAATGGCAGAAGGATGCTTTAATGCTTTAGACTGGGGGTTGTTGGTTATGTCTGAGCATAGATTTCCTTAAGCACACTTTGGAGAGCATATGTCCCAGCTACAGTCAAGCTGTGGTCAGATAGAAGATAACTATGTGGTTCTTGTAGTTGTGCTGCAAAATTACAAAAATTCAGGTAACAGTTCTCACTACAAGATAGAGAGATGTTCTTAAAACATGTTGGAAGAGCTAGAAGTCAGCCTTCAATGCAGTGAACCCTTCAATGCAGTGAACTGTATGGTATGAAGTAACTTAAAGGTGTGATCCACTCCCTTGGTCTTAAGTTGAGGTGACTCAACATAGAAAGTGCTAAAAGGAAAATTCTACCCTGTAAGACAGAGGTAAGTAGGGACAGCAGAAGTGGTAAAAAAGCAGGAATTACAGGGTATCCAGAGCAATTAACATGCTCAGATAAAGCAGCACTGAAATATGGCAACAGCTGGATCAGTCATCCAAAAAAACCCAAACAACCATCATTAACTTGAATGGGTACCCTGGTCATCAAAACAAATTCAAATAAACCAGCTCCTAAATAGGTTTATCAAAAAGCAAAAAACTGATAGTAGTTTCTTACCTGTTAGCTTATGAGCAGCTGCAAAATCAGTGATAATTTGCCTTTTACCACTATAAAGGTAGTATGAAGAAAAGCTTGTTTTCCCACCTTACTGAATTAAACCAATAACAGCAAATGAAAGACTAGATTTGCTTTAGGTCATGGTTACAAAATGAGAAGAAATCTGTTCCATTTTAGGCCTGGTGGAAGTTTTAGAAATCTGCTATTAGAAAAAAAACAACCTTTTGACATGTAGGGTATTTGATAGCTTCAATATTTAATTTTTAAAAAAATATTATTTTAATTATCAAACTTAATCTTTTTTTTTTTTTTTTCAGTCATGTAAGTACCCCCAAGTCTTATTGTTGATCTCCTACTTCTTACTTTTAAGGTGCAGGTATGTTTTATATTTGCTCAGTTTATATATATGTATATATATTTTTTTCCCCTATTTAGGTAGAGCATTCACATCTACTTCTGGAATTATAATCAGGACCATATGTTTTGCCCTGCACTGATAAGAGGTTCAAATAAGTGGTTTGTCTAAAGACCACTTTGGAGGTACTTTCAGCTATAGCAAAGCATAATATAGGGGAAAAGGATATGGAGAATATTGACTGACTATATGCACAATCACTTCTCATGATTGTGATCACTTCTTGTGATCACTTCAGGTTTTGGCTGTGATACTTTGACATGTTATAGCTCAGTTTGCTTGCATTCTTCCACAAGAATTTGGTTCTGTGTTGTCACAGCAGGAAGGTAATCGTTGACTGGGTCTTGAATGCTTGTAAGAATCTGGCCTATCCCTCGGCTGACTCTCTGCCCATAAGACCCACTACTGTTTTTGGCTGAGACTGTCTGACCTCTGTAGACTTGAGCCTGATGCTCACATACACCAAACTTGCTTAGCAGGATAAACACATCTCTGCGGAAAGCTTTGGTGAAAATAGCGTAAAGAAAGGGGTTGGCACAAGAATTGAGTGGGTAGAAAAGTACCAGCAAAATCTTGGAATTGGAGACAGTTATCAGTGGTTTGTTCATAATGGCAGATAAAGCGTGGAAAGAGATGGGAGCCATGCACAGGAAGTCTGTGAAGATCAGCACAGCCATCCGCTTGGCAATTTTGGTGTCTTTGTCCCCTGATTTGTACTGGGGGTTTCGCACAGTTACGTAGATTTTTATGTAGCAGGCGCAAATGATGACAAAAGCAAAAATGTTGCATATTAAAACGAAGACAATGTAGGCTTCAGCCACTGGTGTTTCAGTGTCCATAGGCAAGCAGATGCTGACTTTGCTGTAGCTGCTGACACCAAGCAGTGGCAGAAGGGCGAGCAGGATGCAGGAGAACCACCCTCCCAGCATGATGAGCACGGCGTGCCGGAGGCGAATCTTGCGGTCGGGCCGCATGGCGAAGGTGATGGCGTACCAGCGCTCCAGGGTGATCACGGTCAGGGTGTACACAGAAAGCTCACTGGCAAAGACCGTGAAAAACCCCGCTGTGTTGCAGCCAGGCCCGGTCTGCCACTCTATGGCATGGTTATAGTACTCTGACCTGGTGTAGAGATCCACTGAAGCGATCAGAAGAAGGTATAATCCCATGCAAAAGTCAGCAAAGGCCAAGTTACACATCAAAAAGCGAGGTACGGTCAGTTTGTAATGACTGGTGAGAAGAATGAGAAGGACAAAAATGTTGCCTAGGATGGCAAGCAGGTTCACAAACCACACCACAATCCTCAGAAACTGATATCCCATTATATCCTCACAGGGATTAAACTCATCAGGCTCTGGCGTGCAAATTACATCCTCATTGCCTCCACAGACAGGATAGTCATAATGACTGTCAAAGGTCTGGGCATCTTCTATTTGAGGATTCTTGAGCTCTTTGCCAAAGCCAAGATTTCCTTCTCCACGCTCTTCCAAAAAAATGTAATAATGGGGATTTTCGTGAAAACTTGTGAACTTGGTGTTTGTGTCATCCACAGCGTTGGTGTGGTCTGTGTATTCTTCTGCATAATCTTTGTAAAATGCGTCTCTGAGAGTCTTGACTGATCTCTTATAAAAGCTGTGGCTGCTCTGGTTACACATCAGGTACTCCAGGATCCTGAAAGAGTAATGTTGGAAATCACTGCTGGCATTTATAGTCTGACTGGTGCACAGCATGTGAACAAAGGGAATGCTTCAAAAGTAAATCATCCTGAATGAAAGTGTAGCTATAAAAATGTGATTGGATATATTTTTGTTAACAGATCATATAATGTACGATAGCATTTCTGGGCTTTTTTGTAGCTGTATTTTTAATTTTATCCTCAGTAGTAATTTTACTTGTTTGGCATCCATAATCCATCTTCTTTTTTGAGACCTACATTCTTAGTAGGTAAGAAGACATTTATCTACTGTTTATAACTTCTTGGATAATATATACAGTATTATTTTCTTTTTCACTGTTGCTCACTATTCAATTTCTCCCAGAACTTCCATCAATCTAATTTCTGTTCAGTAGCTTCTTTACAGCTAATTAGCAGTGCAGCAATTTTGAATCCTGTACCTCATGGTGTGATGCAGCTGTATTTACAGTCAAAAAATTTTCATTGGCCAACAGATTCTCATTTAGAAAACATGAGACCTGAGGCTATAACCTCTCCAACACCTTTTTTCCCAGGCCTTGCTTTACCATATTACCATTTTCTTTTTTCTTTTCCTATGATTCTGGGTTCAACAAGAGGAGGAATTGCTGAAAAAGGTCCTACAAAAAATTCTTCTATCAGTTTACAATTGTAATCTGTTTCAAATAGCACTGTCTATACCTAGAAAAAAATGGTTACAAAAGTGCCAAAATATATGTATTTTGACAAAAATACAAAATACAAAAATACATGTATTTTTATATTATTAATAAAATGTTGTCTTTACTGATATATTTAAAAAATAAATGCCATTTAGTGAAACTCACCCACTTTTTTTTTTTCCAGCTCTTGAAAGCACAGCAGTGACTTGGGTATGATAGGTCAGCTCGCATTAGCTGAAGAAATACCTTTACAGCTGGTAATTTCTTTAAAGTCCATGTATTTTTGGCCATTAGTTCTTTTAGGCTTTCCAATCCTTTGGCTGGAAGGTTGGCAACAGCTGTTCTAGAGATGTCCCTAAGAAAAAGGTGACTAGATCAGATTTTTTTTTTTTCAGCTTTTTACAGTTCTTCAGGAGTTTCACAGAATTCAACAATAAAAATCAACACCTAAGGAGGTAGAGACTTCCTATCACATTGCTGAGTTCTGATACCATTCAAATTCAAGTAGGCTGTTAATTTCTCTGTGATTTTCATTGTCTTTTAAAGCTCTTGTCTTTAAGGTCTTATAGCACAGAATATGACTTAAAAAGAAATATCACAACTTTTAAAGTTACATCTTTAAAGCCAACCAGATACAAGCAACATTCATAGAGCCAGACCAGACTTCAGCTTCTGAGTAGCCATGGTCTAGAGCCCACTCAGGTACTGGGAGTGGTTGTGTAGAGTTCTACACTGTGAGTCTGAGCAGCAACTAAAGTGCTCTCAACCAATCTCAACATTTGGGCTTGGTAGCAGTTTTGTTTCGTTTTGTTTTGCCCTCACATATTTTCTTATAAATCTCACGTGACATTTCTAGGCCGTTGCTTATCTCAGCTGAAATTTACACATTATAATAAATGTTAAAGAGACATTGGAGAGGTTCAGATAAATGTGGGAATAAAACATAGCTTATTAATTCAGAGGTGGTGTCTTCTGAACCAGCTGTATATTATAGAAGTGTTAAACAGATATTCAGTTGCTCTGATTTTTTTTTTTTTTTCCCTGGGTTATTATATTTTGGTCTAATTCTGTTGGTTTTATGAAGTCATTCTTTCAGAACTAGATCTAAGCGATAATAGCTTTTGTCAATAATCCTTTTCATTGCTGGAAGCATGCAATTGTAGTATGAAATCCAGTAATAACAATAATTTAAAAGACAGGTAATTAAGAAAATGAGGTTGAATTAATCATAATACAACTGAGAATTTTTACCTAATCATAAATTTCTGAGTACTGGAATAGATAAAGCATGAAGTGTATAATAGATGGACTGCAGATAGTATTTTAACTCTACTGAGATTTTTTAAATCTAGAAGTTAACATTGTTTGAGTAGCAAAATATAGAGAGCTCCTTTTGCTCAAAGACTTGTGTCCTGTGGGAGGAACCATTCCTAGATTAGGAAATTATGCTTTAAAAGAGCACTTCTGCATTCTACAGATAATTAACTACTCACATGTATCTTGTGTGATTGTAACATTTTGTAAAATCTAATGGAATAATAAGCCTGATTGTATTTTTGTTGCACTCTGAACTTTTGCTCTAGGCAGCAGCTCTTGTGTGTAGTAAATCAGGTTCACTGAGTTGCTGAATACTTGCCAAGGTTTCATTTTGAGGTGAAGAGCAATGTACTGTCATCATACTCTTAAAATAGTAATCTCTGTATGCATCCACATACATCTGATATACAACAGTGAAAAAGGAACCATGATTGCTGACATCTATTTTCCTCTATTCAGTGATCACAGTCCTGCTTCCTCTGCTGTTGTAAGTTACCGAAAAAATTAGCTAGCTTTTCAATACTTACTTAAGTATGCTTAATTAGGTGGTCCGAGAGCATGTCCAAACTCATACAGCATACATATAATCAGGCACTATTCTTTGTAGTTAAATCTTTCTCACTGTGTTTATTTAAAGCCAAAATAGAACATTACCCCTTAGGATGGATCCATGGTCTGTGTTCCAGCCTTTAAGTTCTGTTGCTGCTGAAATGCTGATCAGAAAAAAAAAGCACTATCTGTGGGGCAAGTGTTCCAACTACCATAAAGTCTTATCTCACTTGAAGAGTGCATATAGGGAACTCAAGACAATAAGTTCTTCCAATTTGGTAGGGAGGCAAGACAGAATTTCTCTTTAGAGCTCCATAAATGTTCCTTTTTTGAAATTGTTAAATTTTTTTTTCTGTCCATACTGCTGCTGCTATAAGCAACTGTATTCATTGTCCCAGAGAAAAAAACCAATATTCTCACAATCCTTTTCCATAGAGTTTATTTTCATGAAGAAACAGTTTGGAAGTAAAACTTTATTTTGAGGAAGATCGAATGGTCAGCTAACAACACCAAAGTGCCTGAACTAAAAATGACTTAAACTATTCCTTATAACAAGTTCTTTACACTGCCCAAGGGAATATGGAAGGGCTGTATTGGTCAGACTTTTCAGACTGTTACATGAGTTAACAAATCTGGGCAGTACTTACACACAGCCAAAGCATTTTTTGTTTTTCACACATCTGACCAGTGAGGAGGTTAAGGGTGCAAAATAATTTGGGAGAGAGGATAGCTGGGACAGCCAATCCCAGCTGACCAAGAGATATTCTAGACCTTATAAAATCATACTCAGCAGTGAAGACTGGATGGATGTTTGCCAGGACTGCCATTGCCAGGGGACGGGCTGGGAATCAATGGGCTGGTGGTGAGAAATTGTTTTTGTTACATCACTTGTTCTTGGGTTTGGTTTGTTTTCTTCTCCCTCCGATTTTTTTTCCAACATCCCATTTTTAATTATTAAGCTGACATTATCTCAACCCATGATTTTTCTCATTTTTACCCTTCCAATTCTTTCCCTCATTGCATTGGGTGCAGGGGCAAATATTCAGCTCTGTAGAGCTGAGGTGTAGGCCAGTGTTAAACTGTGACAGCATCCTAGGAGCTTTATCTTAGGATTTGCATATAAAGTATCATGATGTGAAATTCTCTGGCTTTTTAAATCCACTGTTGATTCACTTTACTTACATGCCATTTCTGGCCTTCTGCCTTTGAGAACCAAGGCTTCTCTCTGTAATGACACTGTACTAAGTACCACATCTCTCTCCAGTTATAATACTGCTAGGACTCTCATTAGCCATGAAGGTATATCATTCTAAGAGGAGGTGGGTAGCTGACTGTTTAGACTGCAAGTATAAAACATGTCCTAAGATCAAGGATCAGTAGTAGCTGGGATAGCACAATAGTTATGGAAGACTAGAAAAAATTCAAATAATTTAAGATCTCTAACTTGAAAACAGGGTGAAAAGGAATTTCTTTACATTTGGATATGCACATCCTAGGAAAGCATTTCTAGCCCCTAAACCAAGAGGTTTTGTGTAGCTGATACATCTCCAAGCTAGCCTTTGCTCAGGAAGCTTACCTGCCTCTTAGAGCATACAATTAATCACCCACACCTTCTGCAGCATATTGCAGCATAAACATTACTTGTTTACCTGTCATCATAACAACAACACTGACACTTTAAATACACACAGAAACCAAGAGTCAAAAATCTGTGCTTCTGCATGGTCTCACCTGCCTCTCAGCCAGGCAATTTCTGGTGTTGAAAAGATTCTAAAAGAAAAATAATGACTTCTGCACCTTTTGTTATTGCAGGTAGCTGCTAGGATTCCTTCCAAGTAATATATAGTTATTCTGCTATGAATAAGCTGTTTTCCTGAAGAGCAGAAAGTAAAACTTGTTCTCACATGGACTGAGCACTGCTGGCATCATCTGATTTTTGCATTGAAGAAATTCCCCTTTCAGTATTTCAGTTCTCCTTGTGATCATTCATAGGTACTACGTTACATACTAGACAATTTGAGTCAGAGAAGGTGATTCTTCTGGATGTTCTTCATTAAAGTTTTATTTTTATTCTGTATTATGATTCCTAATTTTAGTGAAAAGTTCTTTTGAGGGTTATAACATCAGACTGGAAGCCAAATAATGCGACAAAAAAAAGCATCAGAAATAACTATTTTTGTCTAAAATAATTTTTTCCTCTCTTTCAATTTCCTCTACATATGTGGTACAAGAGTCCTTCCTTTGTGTTACCATTGTACAGCCGTAAGACAGGTTGTAGTACAGAATCTTACATAAGAATAATTGGTAGGAATAGTATATGTAATGTAGGATGCAAGCATTTCATAAATCAGTTCCCTAAAGCACAAGTTTTGTTGCTGGTATTATTTTTTGTAAATATGCTATTCCTGTCCCTGCTACTCTGATGGTAATTGTTGTAAGGAAATTGGAAACTAAAACCGTGTTATTTCTTTCCTTATCTTATTTCTCTATTTAATTTTTACCTACTTACAGTAGAGTTGGTCCACTGTGCACTCCCAGAAATGCATCATCATTGATAACTTTGAGGTATTTGTTCTTGTGTAGATAGCTGCAGAAACAAACAAAATACAGTGATTTGGAAGTAGTTATGCATAGGTTACTGAAGATCTCGAGTTTATTTGCCTGTATAGATGTACAAAACCAAAACGTATAAAGGCCATCCATTCCCAACCACATATTGTAGCATAATTAGTTTCTTCATTTTCTGTGTACCCAAGAAACAAAATACAGGTTTTCCTTTTTTGAAAAGCAATTAAATTCCTCAACAAGTACTTTATTTTGCTAATTTATTTATTATTTTTGTTCCAATTTTTTTTCCTGTCACTGTCATAAACATAAGGGCACACGCATAGACACTGTATCTTCAAGTGCATACGTGTGAGGATTTGGTGAAATAGTTTTGTTTTCTTTTGTCAGAAAGGGGTATAGGGAATTACATGATGGAACACATAATGAACAAACAGGAGAACTAGTTCCCCTATGTTGTGATAAATAAAATTGAGTAAAATAAATAAAATTCAATAAAAATTTTAAATGTTTAAAAATCTCAATACTCAAGTGGAGGTTTCTATATACAGTCCAAAATTTAAGACAGAAGTTTTGTTACAAGAAGAGCAAGGAAAGTGTGAAGTTTGGTGAGGTAGCTAGTAAGATAAAAAGTGCAATAGTAAGGTGGTCGCAACAGATGTGAGGGTGTCTGTGAAGTTCATAAAATCAAAACATTCTGAGTTAGAAGGGACCCACAGGGATCATCAAAATCCAACTTGTGGTCCTGCAAAGAATGGCCCCAAGAGTCACACCATGTGCCTGAGAGTGTTCTCTAAAGGTTTCTGGAACTCTGTCAGGCTTGGTGCTGTGACCACTGCCCTGGGGAGCCTGTCCTGGTGCCCAACCACCCTCTGGGTGAAAAATGTTTTTCTAATATCCAACCTAAACCTCCCCTGACACAAGTTCAGGCCATTCCCTCAGATCCTGTCACTGGGTGCCACAGAGAAAAAATCAGTCTCCTCTCCTGGAAGTCATAACCAGCTGCTCCTCATACATCCCCTCAAGGCCCTTCAGCATCCACCCCTCCTTTGGACACTCTCTAATAGTTTAATATCTTTTTTATATTGTGACCAAAACTACTCACAGTGAGGCTATACCAGTGCAGAGCAGCAAAATCCCTTGCCTTGCCCAGCTGGCAAGATGTGGTGTGGAAAAAATTAAGTAAAGATTCTAATCCTGTCCTGGTTGAAGTCATTGGCAATTTTTTCATAACATTTACTGGATATAAGCTTATATTGATCACCAAAATGAGAAGTAAATGCACTTCATCTGGGTTACACAACAGAAACTCCTAGGGAGCCAAATAATGCTTCTGGCATGTTATTCATTGGACATTACTCATGCCTTAAGCCTTGTTCCTTACAGAGGAAAATAGTTTACATCACCTTCTCATCTGTGTTGTTTGAAATAAGCTTTCATTCTTTATAAATATATGGCATTCTATCATCACCTGGTGTTTGTGTTTTCTGAGAACTGTTTTTAATATTCTGTAAATGGCACACTATTGTTGTGAACATTTCCTTTAGTGTGCAAATCTCCTTATGGCTTTTTCTGCAAAATGAATGCAAAAATTAAAACCAAAGCACCAGTTAAGAATTAATCCAAGATTTCAGTATCTAGGTTGTAGTGTTGAAGGACACAAAAACCTGCTTAACCTAATAAAACCTGTCTGTTTTAGTAACTAGACACTATTATACAACCAGTTAATTGCTTGTCCAATTTTGAAATATTTTTTCCTGATGTTTGAGTACTGTAGTGACTAATAAACCTGAAATATAATAACTAATATGCCTGATAAAAATCTTCAAAGATACAAATAGAAACAGCTAGAGACTTTGGGAAGTACCAAACCCTGTGTTACTAAGGAGGGGCTACAATGTTAGCTGCCAGTTTTCAAATCAATGAGTCAGGCCCATCAGAATGTACAATTTCCTGATGCTAATTGGTTTCAGTTGTTTAAGCCCTTATATTTTGATAGGTACTGCTTTCCAATGGAAAGAATAAGGCTTTGGTAAATACTAATTTGACAAAGAAAGCTTATGGAGAGTCAGTTCCTTCTGAAAGTGCCATTAATTCTGTTGTTACTGATAGCTAAATGATGCAGAATGTAATTTAAATTCCCTGCAGAAGAGAAAACCACAACAGTGGTATCAATATGTCTAAACAAATCTTAGAAGTTTTAGAAATCACATAGGTGATGTGTAATATTTAGCCTCACTGGGGACACTAGAATAATTGTAATTTGAGAGAATTGGTGGATGGTAGTCAGATGCACATGAATACCCCAGGGCAAACCACAGGAAATCTGTAGTAGTAAGTGCAGAATCTGAAGTAGGAGATGCTGATATTTGTGTAGTGCTGTAAGTAAATGAAGGCCCTTTTTCACGTTTTTCAATCCAGTCAGGGCAGTATACCACCTATACTCATGTCTCAGTCTCTACAGACTCAGGGTCCAGGGTGAGGGGGAAGAATATTGCATTAAGCCTCAACCACACCAGAAAACACCATGAGTGCAGCGTGCTGAGCAGGACCTTCTGAGGGCATGAAACACTAACAGGATGTCTCAAATGCTGAGTAAAACATGTGCATCCAGCTGGATTATGAAAAGAAGGCTAAAGAAAGGGAGAATGGGCAAAAAAAAGATGCATTGGTAAGTGAGCAGTACTAAGGATTCATCATATGATTTTTCCACAAAATTGTTTATCCTAACTCTGAGCTGTGCCAGGCATTATAAATGAACTCTAGAAGTGTATACTAAAGTAAATATATTCCTTTGGAGTTTATTTTTGTGATTAGATTTTGAGATTGCACACTTTCCACTTCAGTAATTTAGATCTGTAAAAGCTCATCACGAATATATTTTGCCATTCACTGAAAATATCTTTTAAAAACTCTTCTTTGCTCACCAATTACCTTACAGAAATAAACATTGGTGCAGCAGCACTACTTTGCAGGAGTGATACAGTTTATGGACTTTGATGATGGGTTAAGATGAGGGATTCAAGTGTCACATGAATACTTTCAGTAAAAGGGTCATTCAGCTTTCATTCCTGATTCCTTACTTCCCTGCCCTTGTAAAACTTACACAGAAATATGGTGGTTTGCTGTTAAACACCAATCCCTGTTGGATGATGAGATCAACTAGGTAGTGTTATTATTCAGTATGATAATGGAAACCCTTTATTTATGTTTTTTCACCTATACCTGCATTCATAGGCATTTTAATGCTGCAGGAGTGGAAGAAAGGCATAATGCATAATGCATAGCAGAAGATAGGCTCCAAGATTCCCAAAATGTTTTCTGATTAATGGATGGAAGTCTTTGAATAATTTTGCAAAATAATTTATTACTGTTTTTGCTTGTTTTTCTTTATTACTTATTTTTGTCCTTGAGATAATAATCCAAAACATGCAAATTTCCTTCAACCTTTTTCTATAAGTTTATTTTTACTCCTATTTTTGTTAAATTCAAATGCTCTTGGATCAGACACAGAGAAAACCAGGTACTTCCTTTACTATACAGTGGTAGATAAACAGTTCAAATTAGAAATGTCAGAATAGAGAAAATGAAACATTTGCCTCTTACATAAACTTAATGTCGCTGCTGCAAACAACAAATCTCCAAGCTTGCACTTAGCAAAATTATACTTTATCCTGTCATATGGTAACCAAACTACTTCAGAAAATTAGTTTAGAAATTTCTGTGTAGTTTATCAAAGAGATAAAGGCTTTACCACTCATGTTCAGCTCCCTAGTTTGCCTTGTACACCTGGAGTAGTGCTCTGCTCCAAGTAAATGTCATATGATTTAATTAGGAGAAAAGTGTTTGTTGTAATAAACAGTTTTTACTGCTGGTAGATAAACCCATGAACATAAGTCTAGCTTTAGTTATTCTGTTGGTTGGTTGTTGTTGGTTTTGATTTTTTTCCTTTTTAAATTTGATTGACTAGTGCATCATGGCCAGTCTCTCGTAGGATTCACTTAGGATCATAAATCCTACAACATATCAGATTGGAAGGGACCCAAAAACACCATGGCATCCAACTCCCTAGTCCTTGCAAGACAATGAAGAACAAAATTGTGACTATGACCATCATCCAGATGCAACTTGAACTCTGACAGTCTTGATGCTGTGACTACTCCCCTAGGGCTCTTTACTCTTGAGAGTGACAGACTCTTCAGTCAAGATTCTGTAGGACAAGAGTAAGCTCTGCCAAAGTGAATGGAGTCTCTAGAACTGAGATTTATTCTCTCTTAATGATTTGATTTTGGGTATGGTGTAAAAAGGATATTCACTCAATAAATATTATTTTTTTTCAAAAAATACAATAAGAAGTTGCAGGGAAATATGAAATGGTTGGTTCATGGTTTTGAGATGTGCATCTCATTTCCAGTGTAAGTGGCTGGTTTCTCTGAATTGCTCCCAGCACCTTACACCATTCTCTTTTTTGCAGATACCTGATACCTGAAAAATACCTGAAAAAGAGCTGCTACCATCAGTGCTACACTTACTGAAACAAACAGTCTTGTGAAAAAAAAGCATAATTATCTTCCAAATTGTCTTAGAAAAGTTACTGATGAAATGAAGTTTTACTGTAGCCTCAAACCAGAACAAAACTCACAATGGGATTACTTGGCATGATTTCATTTCTGAGCTATAAATATACATACTAAATGAAAGCACACTGCAAAAGACATTAAGCAATGATACTGTTATTGCTGGCTGAAATTAGCATCCTCTCTTTGCTCCTTAAAAGTAATTAAAATAAGGTATGTATTTCAGAGCCTCAAATAAGCAGAAAAGTTTGTGGTTTTTCTTCTGGAAGAAGAGAATTACCTGCTACTTACATAGCATCCAGATTTGTCCCATTGAAAGCATGGCCTTGAATACTGGTAAAACCATTATTGTAGAGTTTCCTGCAAGTAAAAAAAAAATTACATCAGTGTATTTTGGGCTGCTTCGATACATGAATACTTAACATTTTATGCATAGTTTTTCTTTACAACAGCACATTAAATTTTAATCTCTTGAAGAAGCAGTAGTTACCATGCAAGGTCAAACAAATGTCCAGAAGTTTTCCTGAGTGCACCTGTATCAAGGACACCATGTGGCAGGTGTGCCATCTACCTCTTTTTACAGCAATGATAGACTAAACCACTTTGATATAATTTTCCCACACTTAAACTAAAAGCAAGGAAACAAAATCCTGCTAGGATGATTAAGGAAGGCTAAAGGAACTAATACCTAGCAAAAAAGGTCTGATTATGCTATCAGGTGTGCCTTAAATTTTTAGAATTTATTCTTTTACTCCCTTCGGGCAAAAGGATTTTTTTTTTTTTTAGTATTTCTTTAGAATTCATCTGTTCAATTCTAATGCTCTTCCTCCCAGTTAGGGTCATAATCCATTACAGTAATTTCAGTCCCATCAGTTCTTTCTTTGTGGCTCACATTGACTGACTTGCATAACTGAATTTTATTTAACAATTTTCTTTCCAGTATGACTCTTCTGATGTTTGCCATCCATTAGTTTCCATGGTATGTACCACTCAGGTTGAAAAAAGTTAGACACAGCTATAATCCTGCTGTAGTTTTACAGGGGGAGAACTTTGCAGACTTTCTCCTTTGATTTTTTTTTAAAATATGACCGTTCACTGGCACTAGGGTCATAGAAAAACAAAACCACTATGGTCAAGCCAGTTTAAAGAGAAGAGCAGGACTTATTAAAATAGCTGTCAATGTACAGAATTTGTGCAAACTAGAATATAGATATTGTCTGTCTGTGGTGTTTCTCTGTTGCAAACTACTAGAGAGTAGGACAGGAATAATTTTATTTTTAAACATTTTAAGCATTACCAGACAGGTAATTGCCTTGTGGCTTAAACTGGAAGAACTTACAGGGTTAGAGATTCATTGCAAAGCCCATGGAAAGCATTTGCAGGCACTGAAGTCATATAAGGATTATCTGCAATTTCACTGAAAAAGGAGACAAAATATCACAATCAAACATCTGCCCAAGAGAGCATCTGGAGAACAGCTTTGTTATTAATTGTTCTCTGCCTTGATAACAAATCGAAGTTTAAAACATAATTATTTAAGTAAATTAATTTTAATGTATTTTAATATTAATATATTATAAGATGAATAAAATGGTCATATTTATTATATTACAAATTTACATTTATTTATTCAAATAAATAATTTAAAAAGAATAACCTTTTTTTTTTTTTTTTTTAATCTAAGGCCAGAAGATACATGTAGAATGAAGGACTGTAGATATTCCAGCATCCAGGAAGACAGTTCATGAGGTAAATAGGTTTTGTGGTTCTGGTGAGGGGTGGCAGCCTGTGTGATGATAGTGGCTAGTGGCACAGACAAGTCCCTGGTTTCATGAGCCAGAGAATAAGCAGAGTGAGTAAGCATTACCTGCAGTCAATTGAACAACCCTTATGGCTTTAGAGCTGAAATCCTGCTCTCTAAATTCAGATAAAATATCAGTAATACACTATTCAGGACAGAGGCATTTTTACTTTACAGAAGTGCATCTAGCACATCTCTTTCACTAGTAAGTGAAATAACTTCCCAATTCTTCTCACCTCTTGTCCAAAGGAATGTTTCACTACTCATTTCTCAAATACTTTTTTTTTTACTCCTACTCTGCAGTCTTAATAAGTACTATGTATCTTCAGACCAAAATTCTGTTGTAACAAAAGGGAGAAAAGAAAGCTAAAGAGATTTACTGTTACTAAACTGGAGAAAGGAGAGATGAAAAAGCTGGTAGAAACAAAGCAGTCTTTGATTGCCCCTTTTCTGATTTTACCCAAAGATATTATAGTTTAGAAATGAAAATATTTTGCAAAGTTTTGTTTTTCTTCAGCTTTCATGTTAGGTATGGCCTAGTAAGGCCCATGCATAAAGTCCATGGGCTGAGAAGTCCTAACAATTACCCATGTGCCAGAAATAACTTCATTCCTTTTCTGTGCTACATTTGTGCATTTATTTGTGCTAACACTGAACAGTACCACAACCATTATCATTCCAAGTAATTTTCACTGATAGGTGGTTTCCACCACAAGTTATTTGGGTTTGACATTTTGCAGATTGGCTCATTGTTTCTAAATAAATGTTTACTTGTAAGTTAGTTGACCTCAAAGGCAAATAGTATTATAATTAATGGGTTTCCCCCAGCTATACCTTATTCATTATTTAGAAATGTATTATTTTTTAAGGGCATTTTTTTTCTTGATGGAAGAAACAAAAAGTCTTTCATTGAATAGCAATATTTAGAAATATATATCATAGAACTATCATCCATGAAAGTACAGTTTCATTTTTTAAAAACTCTGTGCAGCATATAAGACCTATATTTATCTTTTGTTAGTAATCACTATTAAAAAAAAAAAATCAAAGCAGATGTAAAACTGTGTTTGGCTTTCTGCCAGTTAGAAAGGCACTGAGTTAGTTGGAAGTAAGAACACAGATGGTTGTATAAACTGCTTTATTTCATCTAGCCTGTTCAATTCTTGGTTCTCTCTGCTATGCAGAAGTAGATCTAGTGGAGTTTTCAATCTGAGTTGAAGCCCTTCTGGTCTTTGAGGAACTCCCCAAGAGTTCTTAAGATGTAATTATATCTCACTCAGAGCTCTGACTGATTCAGGTTTCAATCTTGGAAATGGCCAAGGTGAATGTGTGTTAGAACAAAGCTTATCTCTCAGAAGATCCTTGGAAGGGAAGATCTCATTGCTTCCTACAGGTCTACACCTTTTAGCAAAGCAAGCTGCATTTCTCTATTGCTCTGAGGTTCATCTTGCAGACCGTGAATGCAGTGGGAACTGACCCTTCTTGACCAAAGCCACCACTTAGCAGCACTGAAACAAGGCCTGCAGTAGATCATCAATCACATCTTTGCAAATCACAGTCTAACATATCACTTTTCATTTTTAATTGCCTTTTGTCTAGCCCATCCAGCATTCAAGCCTCTTCAGCTGAAAACTGCTACAATATAAGATTTCTAACTCCTCTCTGGGTCCAAGTCTTGTGTCAGCCTGCAAGTCTTCATCTGAGCTACTCTTCCTCCTCAGCTTGATTACAACCCAAAATTCTGACTTCAGGTGGATGTTGTCTGTACTTTTTAAATACCAAAAAACTCCTGCATATTTCAGAGTTCAATGTCGAATTCTTTGTTTCTGAAATTCCTTTAAGGATAATAGTGGGAAACCTCCTTGTCCCCATTTGCATTCCTATTTTCTTTCATCAAGAAATTGTTCTGCAGTTTGCTTCACCATGCCAGCACAAATTTGTTAGAAGAATTTTGATAGGATGACTTGATGTTAGCAGGATGTACATCAGCTCAGGTCCTATGTGTCACACTATTCTGACTTCATATTAATTCAGGTATTGCACAACCATTGCAAAACCAAGAACAAAATGAAAGCAAAGGATCTGTAGAAGTTGTGTATCATGAATGTGCTGTGTGTCCATGTCTCTAATTTGAGTCAAGCATATAGTGCTAGATTACTTGGCCTTTTCCAGATTTGGTGCTAATAATCATTGAAATATTGCTTGAGGAAAACTGATTTGTCAAACTTAAATAATACTTTTCTCAAAACCAGAAACCTTCATTATAAATTGTCATGTGGCCTGTGGATGGCAATATTTTAACCAGTTGTGAGGACAGATACTTACAGTAAAAAATTCACATCAAATGAATAGATTTTGTTGAAGTCTGGAAATACTTTGAGTCCAGTATTAAAAATACCACTGAAAGAGAGGAGAAACAGAAAGAATTGCTGCATCACTGAACAACAACGAACAATGTCTCTAAAATGTTCAACAGGGCAGGATGGTTATTGCATCCTCTCTATTGTCAATCAATTCATTTATAATCAACTATCCAAAACAGAAGGATGCAAGAACAATATAAAATATTTAATATACCAGACTTGTGATAAATTACAGAATCTAAAAAACAAGAACATAAACTAATAAGACAGCCAGGCAGATCTGCAGAGGGAAGCATCTTGTGAGGTTGATAGGAAGAAAATGAATAAAACTTTGGTCTATTTTAACTTGAGACATTAAGGCTACTTCAGTTAATAGTCTGGATCCCTAATTATTTTTCATTGAGACTAAGAGCTGTTCATACAGCGCTAAAAAGGGAAACTGTCTTAAAATGTGAAATGCTTAAAGCCCCTTTTTATGAACTCCTGTAGAGTGAAAATTACTGTAGTTTTCAATTTTTAAAATTGTTCTCCTGAAATGGAATTTTTTACTATCTTCTTTTTTATTGCTTTCACATCTATAGGAAAAACATGGACAAATCTCTCCTCCTTGCCACTGCCCCCACCACACACACACACAGAGGCTTTTCTTCCAAATACCACTCAAAATCACAGAAGTTTCCTTAGAAAATCCTGGGAAATTTTCAATATTTCTTTCTGCCATAGAGGTGATATGAAACCAGGTGTCTATAGGTGAGTTTTTCACATTTGGCTGACAGGTATGCTTTAAAACCCTGTGCAAATGTGTAGTAAATACTGAAGATGTGTATATACCTGTTGTGTCCCTTCTTTTCCCCTTATTTCCTACAAAAAGAGAGTCATACAGCACTTACCACAAGAAAAGAGCTAGCTGTGGAATTTTGCCAAGGAATATTAGTGTATTCTAGATATTTAATGGATAAGACAAATGGCAAAACTACTGATGAATTTGTGAACATGTTTTCCTTTCTCACAAAAGTAGTAAGAGTTCCAATCCCTACCCTTTCTGGCTTTGTCATTAGAATAAAGCAACAGGGAAAAACACAACATCAGTTCCAAAATCAAATGCAAACTTACAACACTGCTATAACATAAAGAGTCATTTGTGAGATATAAGTACCAGCTATTTCAGGAAATTTATACAAACCATCACATACAGGTGCTAAGTACTTACAGGTATCTCAAAAGTGGGAGGTTCTTAAAGGCATTTGGATCTATATAATCCAAGTTTCTAAGATTACGAATTTCACTGTAAAAAGGGAGGAACATTGATAATTAATATTTAATAATTTATCATAACAGAAATCAGCAATGATAAACCTAATTCTTGCAACAAGCTTTTTGTACTGGCCAGCACTAGCTCAAGGCCAGAGCAATTTCACAATGATGTCTTATCATCTGAATAGGTGCCATCCTGGGGACTGGCCTTTTGAAGCAAGGGGGTAAGAAGTACCTAAGATTTGATTATGGATCCTTTGTCTGCACGGTCCTAAAATCAAAACAAATACCCTGTGGTACTTTGAACATGGTGAGGTTTTCATGTCTGCAAAGCTGAATAAAAAGAAGAATAATAAAGCCTTCAGTATTTGTATATAATAATCCCATCAAATTACAACCATCTATGCACCTTATAATTTCATGTGGAATTTTTCTGCTTACTTTCTTCATGTGTCTGACAGTATTTTGTTTTATTTTTTCTCATTCCTCCATTTTCTGTTAGATTTCTTTCTTTTCTATCTGTAACAACAGTCAGCAGTCTGGCTGCACCAAGCAGACTCTGTCAAAATTCTCAGTATTGAGGTAGATTCAATAAACCTACCAACTTTTGTGTTTTATGAAAAATCCCTTCCCCATCATAGCCACAGTTTTAATTTCTTGGACTCTTCACTATTTCCAGAAGGATATGGATAGTTTTGCATGTTTGCTTCTATTTCTTTACCTTAAATCAGTTCTGGACACTGGTCTCATAACACTTCTGAAACAACTCTCAGTCTTTCTTAAAATAGAAACCATATAGAAAGAATGGTGCCAGGCTTCCTCCTGATACTAGCAGGGGAGCAATGGGTCTGAAAAAAACATTTCTAGCTACTTATGCAGAGAAATTTGATAAAGATGACAGATCTAGATGGCATCTAGTAGTGCAGGTTATGTGGGTGATGTTCCAGCCTTAAGTCAGTCAAAGAAGTGCTGCTACTGGGCAGAGACAGAATCACAGAATTCCCAGAATGACGAGGTTGGAAGAGACCTTTGAGATCATGGAGTCCAACCCATGCTTTAACACCTCAACTAAACCATGGCACTGAGTGCCACATCCAGCCTTTTTTTAAACACATCCAGGGATGCTGACTCCACCACCTCTCCAGGCAGAGCATTCCAGTACTTGATCACTCTTCACATGAAAAACTTTTTCCTAATATCCAACCTATATTTCCCTTAGCTCAGCTTTAAGACTGTGTCCTCTGGTTCTGTCAGCTGCTGCTTGGAGAAAGAGACCCAATGGGCAGAAACCAGTAGCATTTAATTAACCATGGCCCAATTGTGCCAAGTAACCTATATGATCAAGTTTTTGATATAATAATCAGAAAATTGGGATTTAAGACTACCTCTGCCTTGTTTTAATATGGTAAAACCAACCCAGACAAGTTGTGTAAGAAATAGAAGTGGGAAAAGAGACAGAAGTTAGTAGATAAATCACAATGTAGACACTGGTACAAAGACTTCAACCTCTCCATGTACTATTGTACTGACAAAACAGTTCTGCTTCTCCTTTCAAGTCATCAAGTTTTCCCTCTGTTTACTAAAACACTGCAGGGAAAGGAGGATTTACCATTTACTTGCATGTCATGAATTGTTATAGTACTGCTACTGCATTCAACTCTTCTTCACATCTGTCAGCTACTTTGAACTGTAGCCATGTTTCTGTATTTAAAAGAAATCCTCTTGGAGTCAGTTTCTTGCTTCTCTCCAATGATTTTATTAGTTATGCAGCTATCACATTCCCAACAGTGGAATTTGCTTCATGAACATTAACTGACATATTTTTTCCACCACTGACTGCTTTCAAAATGTTGGATTTGTGAGCTTCCTGGCCTGAGACTCCTCTGTGGACCAAGCATATTCCAGGAAAGAGAGACTTCAGCCTTTAGCCTGGAAATGGATAATGCTTTGGAATATCAGAGTCATCAGGTTTGGGGTTGTTGCTATTCATAGTATTCTCTGTAAATTATTTGGATGAGGGTACTGTCAAAATCAGCAGATGGTACTAAAATTAAAATAAAAAGCAATGCACTGAGATACAATTTTGATTTATTTAATAATTTGGCCATGAGAGGACATTTGCTGATTAAAAAAGGCAAATGAAAAACTAATTAATCTGGGAATAAAATATTTTAAACAACCAGATGAGACAGCACAGTAATGAGAGAAAATCTTAATGTGAGTGAGGGAATCAAAATGATTCAACTTAATATTGGGAAAAGGTTTATATCCTTGCTGTTCAATTTTCTTGAACTGGTAATGTTGGGATTAAAAAAGAAGTATGCTTTAATATATACAGTATTTATATTTGCATTTCATCCTACATTTTGTACTACAGAGGTGTCTTAAAGCCCAAAAGGAATAAAAGAGCCATTGTGGAGCAGCCAGCCAGGCTTAGAAGTGTCTAGTCAAAATAGATGAGACAGGTATAAAAATAAAAGGTGATTTGACAAAAGTGAGTGTTACACTTAAAAAAATGAGGACAGAAATCCAATTTTCCTTACTTCTAGTCCAGTCAAATGTGTCTCCTGCATTTGACTGGCCTGGATATGTGGCCTCTCATTTTATCTGGGTGAAAAAGAGGAAGATGCTGTGTGCCGTGGATAAGTGTGGGTAACACCAAGACGACCATGGCACACAGCTGAGCTGCAAAGAATATGTTTATTATTTATTATTATCATGCTGCTGGCTGGAGGATTCAAAAAGAGCAAGTGGAGACACACAGACTGCTAGGCTCAAGTTAGCAGGGGCAAAACACAGGGAGGCTTGAGTCCTGCCTTGCATATCATAGGGGGTCTGGACACGTGCAAATCTCCACCAGGCTGTGTTTTACAATCTCTTATCTCCTTCCCCTGCTTACAAAGAGGACCCAAGCCTATAAGAAGAATGCTTTTAAGTCTTTCACAGTTTTCTGTTATCTTGTGAGAAAATTTCACTTCTTTAGTAGACCAAAAAAACCCAGAAAAAACACAAATACATGAATTCTCTGACACTGTTTTTTAACATCTCCCCGGTGCAAGACTGGTCTCTGAATGAAAACAATTCTAATCCAATTTTTTTTCTCTCTTCTTGCCACTCTTCTCTTTTCCAAACCTTCCTCCCCACAGATTTTCAAATTTATTTCCTTTCATGAACTGTCCTGCTGTCCTTGTTTTAAATACTCAAACATCATTAGTCCTAGAGTACTGGAGGGAATTCCTCCCTGAAATCACAGATTTAAAGGATATCTGTTGCTCCATTGAGGAGGAAAGATATTTGAATAGTTCTGATCTCATCAATTAACAGGACAAACTGAATTTCACAATTTCTTTTGCAGTAATCAGTCATGAATAATATACTCAAAGGCACATAAATGTTATAGGATTCTAATTTTCAAACAGTAATCAAAAGACTGCTGTGATGTAAAGATTAATCCCAAAAGGTCCATAAAGATAGAAGAGCAAGTTGATTATCAGTAAACTCATTAAGCAGGATTTACACTTTTCTCATTTTTGTTCTATGAACTGGTGAGTAGAAAAAATTGAAATTTGTGAACTTAAAAAGTTAAAGTTCTTTGAAAAGCAGCTCTAGGAAAACTATTAGGTGTTTAAGTTGCCTAAAATGCAGATAAAGCCAAAGAGTATATTTAAAATGCCTAGTAAGTTAGTTCCCAGATATCTAAGTGCCTATGAAAGCTGATTTTAAATTACTTTTGAAATGTAAATTTGACATACTCTACAAATAGAACTACCATGGCATACAGCAGTGTAACAATTCTGAGTCCTTCTGGCCATAAGTGCTTTTAAGTTATAAGAAAACCTAAGGCAGTTGGCATTTTTTTGTTGACCATTAATGCAAAAAGGGAAATAGTGCCCTGAACAAACATTTCACTTTGCAGTCCTAACTAAGATTACTTAGAGATGCTCATTAAAATAAGGATGCTGCTACTTGCCCACAAGCTAAGATAATTATTTGTGGAATATTTACAAAAATATTTAAAGTCACTTAACAAATTCTACTCTATTCTTGGAAGTACAGAAACCATTCAAAAACTGGCTTATTTGTGTTTTAAAGACATTTGATGTTTGAAATTTTTGTTCTGGCACTCAGACTAGGAATTAAAAATGTACTAGGTTCACAATCAAATCACCACCTGACTGTCCAAGAACAGCAATTCACTTTTCCTTTTTAATGAAAATGCACAAAAACTTTATCACATCAAGAATGGATGTCCAGAGAAAGTCAGTTGATGTTATAAAGATATGTGTCAAGCCTTACAAATAACTATCAACTTATGTTTAGTTGCACAGCTATAACTACTTTGGAATTCAAATGAATCTAAAAATGAAACTGATAGTAAGAACTATTCAAATATTAGGCTAATTAATTAATTGAGACATATGTTTGCCAGCTAACTTTTATAAAGGTTAATAGGCTATTTAAAATTCTATCTGAATTTGGTAATATTAAAGAAGCACAAATATTTACATATTTAAGGGGAATCTAAATTTCATTTACCAGACATGTTTTTATACCTGCCTTGAAATATTGATACATTCTTGAGTCTGATTAAGCCCAGAGTTCAGAAATTGCAAATCTGGCTTTAGAGTAGCTATATAACCATATATGCCATATACTATGTAGTATCTATATAACCATGTTATGAGATACCTACAAAGACTATGGATATTCAGGTCAACTGTGAAATGTTTTAAATAAGCTTTTTTCATTCTCTTGTAATAACTTGGGCCCTCCTCTCTATCTTCTGAGACTTACTTTGTCTGTGACTACTTTGGCTTCTCTTACTTGTACATTTACTTCCATGTTTTATTCTCCCTACAGCCAAACCATCCATGTTATTTCATCTGCATGCACCCTTAAGCCTTTGCATCACTGGCACCAGAAAACTGTCTTGGGCTCCCAACAGTCTACTCCCTACCTCCAGTCTTCAGATTTTAATAAGATTTTTTTGCACAGCACTTCCCAGCTCTGAAATCCACTGCAGGTACACAGCATTCCCCCAGAGATCTCTTCAGGCTTCCTCTCCAGCTGCCTCCCTCCTCTCCCTGCAGTGCTGTACCCCATGGCCTGGCACCACAGGCTGTCCAAGAGCCTGGTGGGACTGCCCTGGCCCTTGGCTCCATCTCACTGCAGAGCTGGACAGTTCCCCCACCAGCTCTCCACATGATGTCACATAAATGAGAGAAAGCTACTTGAACCATAACCTTTGGACTTGTTCCCAAATGCTGAGAGGGGTTTTTATGTGGCTGTATAGGAGCAGAGTGCCCTACAAGTTAGAAGAGAGTAGGGAGAGACCAGGGGAGGATGAGCCAAGACACAGAGAAAGGAGGAAAAGAAAGAATGAATTTTTCTGAGGTTCTGTTTGCAGGAAGGTTTCCTTGAGAACAGAGACCTAATTACAACAGGTTTTTATTTAGTGTAATGTTGCAAAGCTTCAGCTCTAGTAGTAAGGCAACTATACAAAGACACTGATTACTAATCAGACCCTTTCACAATTACATTTACAAAAAAAACAAATGCATACTTATGTAATTGTATGAGACAGTTCTGAATTTGTAAACAGACATCCTTTAAAAAGGTAAATACAAAAAGAGGAAACAATAAACCATTGTGAGACCAATTCACACAATTGAGAAGAAAAAAAAAACCAGCAAAAGTTCATTCCTTATTTACATCTTCATAGGGTGCAAATTTTGCAATTAATTACCAGCAAAATGAGATGTGGCTCATTAAAATACAGCAGGTGATGAGAATCCTTAGTTTGCAGAAGTTGCTCAGTACTTGAAAGCCATGGATTCATAAATACATGACCTATGCTTAAAGAGCTGAGGTCTGGAAGGAACAGAAAGTCAGGACAGAGGCACATGAAGCAAATAAGGACTGAGAAAATGGGTTGCTGAAGATCAAGGCTGAAGTGCACTAACTAAGCTTGGCAGGCAGATCATGATGAACACAGGATGCCTATTCACATAACACTTGGCATCAAGCAAAGCATTAGTTCCTCCTTTCCACAACCACTGAATTTTCTCTTAAGAAGTTCTTATGTCTAAAAACAAATGTTTTGAGAATGAAACTGTGTGTATAAGTTTCAGTTAGGGTAAAAAGATTATTTACATAAAGCTGCACTTTATGAAAATTCAAAGAAAAACAAGCTGTAAAAATAAAATTCAGAAATTACTTTTCAAAACTGTTAATCTCAACCTCCTTTAAAATACTTTGTGATAGTCTTAACCTAGTATTATTTTAGCAATAACACTTTAAAAATACTATGTAAATGGAGAACATTAAAATAATTCATAGCACAAGACACAAATTTATCCTTATATACTCATATTGTTTAGAAAGTAAATCAAACTAAACAGTGATAAGTTTTAACAAATCAAGTAATAGAAACAATTCATAAAAATTATCAAACCTATAAATTGCTTTCTTTCACAGCTTATATGCAACTGTCTAACTTGCCAGATGCTTGGATATTCCCTGATTAAATCATCCATGTACCTTACTTACAAAAAGATTTTATAAACCTGGTAAGCACTTTTGAGTGGTAGAGGTGGCCCTTCTTTGTGGGCTATCTGCAAAGATGATGTTTTCTGTAACTTTTGTGAGCAGAATTCTAATGTCTTGTTCTGGACAGTATTTTTGGCTCTTGTGTGGAAAAAAAATAAAAAAAAAGGTTTATCTTGTATGTCTGTGTACAGTTTCTCTTTTGGCAGTGCTTTGTGAGAAATAGAAGGGGTCCCACAGGGGTTACCACACCCTTGTGTAGTGGAGACATTCCCTGTACGCCCTCCCCACAGCCCGTGCCAGGGGTGACACGAGAGTAGAAGTCTCATGTCTGTGAACTCTGCTGGCTCCTGCACAGACCTGCAGCTTTCCAGTCATGGACAACACATCCAGGCCTGGGGGCTGGAGTTGGTGTGATAATACGGTGATTTTGGAGCTTTCTGGAGCATTTTATCTTTCATTTCTAATAAGGTGAACCACAAAAGAAGTACCACATGAGGAATTTGTAGTGCATAGTGGCAGATGCTTTATTCATTGCTGATAAAATGTGCAGCCAGTAAATGTTTAATTAAATGCTCATTTGTGTTAAACAAGAAATTTTAAAGACACAACAACTATGAAAGAGGATGAGAGAACATGGACACGACAGTCTTGGGAAAAAATCTACAGAATAGGGAATGGTATTATTACCCAAGGTAAGTACAGATATCACACCAAGGCCTTGCTGTGGAACTCAGGAATACTACTGGAACATGTTGTTAGCCTGAAGTAGATGTCAGGATCCTGCACTCTGCTTCTAGATATGCCAGTCAGCATTATGTTCTCTTAGAGGAGTCACTTACACTCTCCAGCATTAGTTTCTCTCTTTATCTTCATTAACAATAATTACATTTTTCCCCTATAACTTTGTTAGTCCTTCTCATTCACACTATGTAAAGTAAAAGGAAAAAAATATCATAAAAAATATAGCAGTGTTAAATCATCATCTAATCCAATCTCTTTCTCTGAGTGAGGATTAAATAGATCTATGGGATTTCAGATCATACAGCCCCCTAAAGGTCTGCAGTAGTAAAGATAATGTCTCCAGTAAAACAATTCTAGTGTTTACTTATACCAGCCATAGGAATATATTTCTTAGAGGCTGATATGAGTCTTGTCTAATCTACTATAATATTATTACTTTTTAAAACATTAGTGTGAAAATGGGTATCTTTCACCTCTTGCAACAACCTTAAAAATTCAATTTGCCTCTGGCATATTTTCTTTCTGGATACAAAAGGCTTTTCACTGACAAGGTTTTCTGGATCCAATGTTTTCTGGTGACCAACAGTGCTGTCCCATGGAACCTCTGCAAACAAAAATCTCTGAAATATGCCAAACTGTAATTCAGCTGAGCTTTACAAAAGTGGCAATTTCTAATCCAGCCTTTGAATCAGTAATGGAAACATGGAAGAGTTTCAGATACAGGATGGATCCTATGGAGATCTCTATTCAATACATTACTTTCTCATTTTGACAGGGTCCTGATGGATGACAAGAATTCTCTGGATGCATCCTACCAGTTCTGTAACTGCCCTTAGAGCATCACTTGGTGCAGATTTGTCAGAACATGAGAACAAAAAGGTGTAAAAACACTTCCCAGAAGCCTTTTTACATATTATTCTTGTTCCATTTAATAACCATATAAACACTCTTAATTTTACTAGTGCACTTTCAGAATGATTACTTATTCTTCATGTCTCCACCCAGTGCCATTTTGCTCTGTGCTTTGGTCCTTCTGATTTTATTTCTGATGCTTATATTACTGTTTTACATGTACCTGCTGTAAATTGATAGAAAGAATTCTTAGTTGCCATCTCATCTTGACATCAAGCTTATGATGCATTCCCACATTTACCTACATTTTTACAGGAAGATAGAGAAGAGCAAGGAAACCAAGAAGATGTATGGAAAACAAACAATAAAATAAGTTCAAATAAGAGGCTGACTCACTCCACATTATGAAGAAAGGAAATTAAAAAAGGAATATTTAGCTACATAGGAGACAGGAATGACAAACATCATCATGAATGTTATTTCTATACATTCCAAATTTATTTCATCTCTATATTCTTTTATTTAATTACAGTACTTACATGTGAGTGACTTTGCTTAAACTGTTGAAGGAATGGGCCTCCAGACTCTGAAGTGTTTCATCTATAGAGATGTAACTAAACACCAGCAAACAGAAAAATAAACAGGTCTGAGACACTGGGAAACCACAGCTAGTGCCCATCATGCCGCTTGATTTGTCATCTCATTATTTTCTCATCCAGCTATGATGACACTCAGAAAGAGCCTGAGAGTGCAGGTTTTAAATCAGATCAACAGTTGCCAGCAGCTACAAGGCATTCTCCCAGCCCTTATTTTCTTCCTTCTCCCTCTACCTTTCTTTGCTTTTTCCATCCTCAGCATCCCCTGTGTTGGTGGCCACCAGCTGCCCTGTTGTCCTCTGCAGCTGATGGAGAGCAGCTTGGTGACACTGGGGCACTCCAGGAGAGGACAAGCAGCACAGGTTAGGCAATGGAAACTGAGCTGAGGCTGTGCTGTGCCAGCTGGCACAGGAGGTGCAGATACAAGGAGTGGGGAGCTGTGTGGTGGCAGTGCCTGTGGGACAGCAGTGTGCACAGGGTGTGAGGGGCACTGTGCTGCACAGGGCAGTGGGCACAGGAGAGTTGTGCTGTGCATGGGGCTGCTGGTAGAGAGCACTGTGGGATGCTCCTTTATCTGGAGAAGCTGTGGAGAAAATGCTTTGAGGAGCTGCAGACCAGGTGTTTGTGAGATATTCATGAATGTGACCCCAAAGCATTGTCCTAAACCCAGAAAAATTGTTCCTTATCCTTGACCTTAAAAGTACTGAATGTTCAATATGTCCTTAAGTCAGCAGAAAAACCAGGTGAAGCCCTTTTACCAAGATTTAGTGTATTTGCATTATTAACAGTGAAAACCAGAAACTTCTCTTGCATTTGAATATCCTATAAAACTTTTGTTTATTCAGTGATGCCTTTCTGACAGGAATTAGCTTTGCAATTAAGCACATAATTAAAATGTTTTTTCTTTCATTCATGTGGAAAAGCAGCACAGGGGAAAAGTCTCTACTTCTGGCTATCAAGAGTACATAGACATGCATTCATTTAAGAGAAACTGAAGCTCTAAAATTTTTGTTTAAACAAGGTTCATAAAGAGGACAACAAAATTTTCTATTCAGTACAGATAAAAAAACCATGTTTATTTGTGGAAATCATATAGTAGGCACCATATAGCAAAATGAACTGCTGTACTTTGAACAGTAAACACAGTATATATTCCCCTGTTGAAACTTCAGAACATTTTCTAGATGAATTAGGAAAACCAGGAACGATCTGGTAATTTTCATAGCACAGTTTTCATTGCACGGAAATTATGGGCTGGGAGAGGCAAATGAGACGTGGTACATTAGAGGCCAAGACATACACATAAAAGTTGTAGTTAAAACACAGGTACTAGTTCCCTAACCTGAAGTTTATATCAAGAAGGTGGGAGTTCATGTTTTGTGGTAGTAGTAATGCTATAAGAAATAGTCAGATGGGCATGGACACTATTTAAATTTAAACTGCCAGTTGGAGCTTTTGGAGCCAAAGAAGGGCTGACACCCTTTTATATTGAGTCAAACTCTGTTCTAAACTAAGTTTATCCTTTTTACATATAATACTATACATCATGTAAGGGATATTCCTCCCTCTCCACAAACACCCCAAACAATACACCATGTATCTGATTAAACTGAGATGGCACATGAAGCTTCAGATATCCAAGAACAATTACTTAAAATGATTTTGGGAAGTCTTTATTTCAATATATCTGGATGAAACTATAAAATACAATAGGGAGGCCATATTTCCCCCAAGTCCTTTTTCATGAATCTTTAATTGGTAATCTTCAGCTATTCAGTCAAAGCTCATAGAGAATTGAGACTTGCAAGGAGCATCAAGGGCAAGAAGAATTCCTCTTGCTACACTAATAATAAAAAGTTGAGCAAGAAAAAGTGGGCCTGTTGCTGAATGAGGTGGCTTTTTCAGTTAGCAGTGGCCAGAGATAAACCTGAGCACCCGACTGAGTTAGAGCCCTATGCATTCTGGTTGGATTGGATGAACAGATTGTGGACTAGAGCCCTCCTGAGGTCCCTTCTCAATTACACAGCTCTGATTCTGGGCAGTGAATTGTGAGGTGGCAGAGAAATCAAACAGACATGCACAGGATCATAGATTATGGGCCAATTACAAAGGAAAACAAATGTGGGACAACATTTTGTCCAGACTGCTGACACCAACGAAGAGTTCAGTGCAAGGGCAGCTGCTGAGGAATGCATTCAGTGCAGGGTGGGTTTGCAGCTGCAGGGTGAGCTCTGAGCAGCAGGAGCCCAGGGCAAGGGGCCAGGAGCTGCTGACCCTTTGATAACCAAGGGGACCCGTGGCACAGGCAGGTGAGGGGCACACTCAGAGGCACAGCAGGAGCCAGTGACCACAGACTCCTGCGGGCTGAAACTGTGAGAGCACAAAAGCACAGGGATTCCTCTGTTTGGGGTCCCTCCTTGGAGGCACCAGACTCGGGTTATTTTGTTATTTAATGATTAAATCAAGCTTAAACTATAAAAAGATCTGGACATCTGAGACTTTGCTATGGGAAAGGTGGGGTCGAGCTGGTAATGGTGTGAACGTGACTCTCACAGTGGCTCCTGGACAGTCAGGCAAGTTTCCTTAACACAGCCACCTTCAACAGGAGAAATGTGGACACAGCTGGTTCTGCTTTTGTGGACTGTATCTATGCACATGTTTGCACACAAAGGAAGTGACACAATGGAAGAAGTCTCTCTCACATCATGCAAATATTGATGTTTTGTGAATGGTGGTGAAAGCCCATTTCTAGTCTAGAAATGCCCCTGGTTTCCAATGAGATGTGCTACAAATCATGCTGGCAGCTGGAAACAAAATTTTAGCCAGGACCAGCAATTGAATATGTTAATCTGTTATGAGTGAAATTATTTCCTGTAATTTGCAAACTAAAAAAAAATGCTTTATATCTTTATTTATCACACAGATTTCAACAAAGTAGAAGTGGTCTTGTTCACGAATGCACAGGATGCCCTCCTATAACTGGTTCAGGTTAAAAACAATAGAATTACTAACTTCAGTTCTAAAATGTAAGTGGTGAGGTAGCAAAGTAACATAAACTTTTTTATTTCATAAGTCTTTATATCCAAAGACAGAATTTTGGAGAAGGAGAGTAATTTTAAACAAAAATTTAAAGGAATATTATCAGAAACTGAACAGAACTTACATCCTAGAGATGTTGGGGAGATTGGAAAAAGCATCACTTGGAATTTTTCTTAGATGAGTCTCCAAAAATCTCCTAGAGAAACAAAAGTTTGGCAGTTAATATCCTTTGGTAAGAACAATTTAACATTAAAAAGTCCTAAAAGCAGTAAAAAAAAAAAAAAACCAAAAAAACAAAAAAAACCCAAACAAAAACCAGCTTAAAAGCAGCTTCAGCTCTGCTCCAATATTTTTGTTCTTATCTTGCCTTTTTTCTGTGTTGCCATCCTTATCTCATTCATATTCCTGTTTCATTATGTGGCTTGTTTTGTTTGGTGTGCTCCATCAATCTAAATTACAGGTTTCTGCATCATCCCTCCCAAGAATTCAGCAGTCAGTGGTGATGATGGACTTTCCAAAACTCCAGAGCATGACCAGCAAAACATATTTGCCCATTGAATTTAATGAAGTACTAAGAGAATTCATTTAATAATTTCAGGCTCCACAAAGATATCCCATCCCTCATTCCGAGCAAGAAACTCAGGTATGTCAACCAAAATTGAATTAGAGCAATTGCATGCTACCTCCACAGAATTCTCCATTTCCTTTGTAATAAATACTACATTCTTTCTCCCCAAACATCTGATGTAGGGGTGGCATGTACCTTACCCATCTGCAGGAGATTTCAGAAAAACCCACAATATTTAAGCAAGATACTTATCCACAGCCAAGCTCTTAACAGAATGAATCTCCTGCAGACTCACTCCTCTAAATAAGAAAGGAGGAGATGCTTTTGAAAATAGCTGTTAACTTACAGTTACAACCTGTTGTTGTTAATCTTTGCTTTTTCAATACAGTTTGGGAATACCCTTACAGAATATCTAGTCTATGAATAGTTTGAAGAATAACCAAGAACAAATTATAAACTTTTCACCTAGCTGCTATTTAACAACAGTTAAAGAAAAAATAAATAAACAAATTAGGATGATTTCCTGATTCTGTTTTGTTTCATAATGCCAAATATCTGATTACTATGATTATATTTGATTTACATAGGCAAATATATTATCTTCTTGAGATTTATCAAGCTTCTGGAACTTGCATACAGAAATAGAACTGTAGAAATAGAGTTTAATAATAACAATATATGTAGAAATTCTTAAAGGTTTTGTCCTGAATTAAAGTATAAATTAAGAGAATGTACATTCCTATAATCCCAAGGGAAGAGTCTACTTCCCCAGCCTACCTTCTCTACTCCATATACTTGTCACAAAAATGAGTAAAGTCTTCTACTTTTCCAACAGTGGGTTGATGTTTCTCCTGACCTCAATACACCTGCCTCCAAACAAGGTCCAGCCACAGGGATGTCAATTGGTTCAGAGGTTATGTCTATATAGACACGTTATTTTAACATCCACAGCAGTATCAGTGATATTACTTCAGTAAGATATATAAGGGAAGTAAATACATATTTTATGTAGTTGCATCTCAATTTTAAAATAATTTTTAAATGCACATCTACGAAACACAATAAGTAAATACACACCACCCAAAGAATTTCAGATTGAAATATTATATATAATTTGAATAATGTAACAAAAGCTTTATGTATTTCAATGTTCTCCACCAATGCAACCATATGGCAATATGAAACAGAGTTTGTCAATTTGAAACAAAGTAAAAAAATTTACATCTTAATTTCATTTTTATGAGAAAATTATAACAGCAATGACCTTCTAGTTTTTATATAGGAGAAATAAACATGACAGCAAAGTAATGGCTAGGTAAACAGCTATTGACACAGTTTCTAGGTTTTTACATCCAATTAAATCCAACACAAACAAAAATATATTTTTGAAATTATTCTGAAATAAATGCATTGTAGTCTTTCAGTGGTGCAAAAATAGCTAGAAAAAAGGCATTTCACGTAGTGATATTCGTGCAGAGCTTACCAGAAGATGATTACCACCTAGTGTCCAATGCTAGTATTACCAATGTGGTACCAATGTGCTAGGGAAAGATTCACACAGCAAAGGAGCTGTAGGGAATCACTTCTGAGTATGCATGACTACATAGCTGCTTTCCTACAACTAGCAGTTCCACTGAATAACAAAAAGTATCCCTCAAAATTGGCTCAGCCCCAGGAAATTAAAGAAATACTAGATTCTTTCAAAATGAAATTGTACAGGTCAGTGTTTGGGACACGTAGGCACTGAGAGTAAAATCTTACTGGTAATGTGTCCTCTTCCTACAAACTGAGGAACATATGGACACTGTCAGACTGACAGGCAAGAATTTAGGTTGGTTACTTGCTAATTTATAGAAAGCACAAATTCCCAATATTGGAGCTTATCCTTGCTTGATTTGTGATCACCCAAAGCTTCTGACTGGATTTGAGTAAAATAATACTTTACAGGAAGGAATGATCCCATCCTCAGTCAGTTTTCAGATGGGCAGGAATGTTGGTCTGCTGGAGGGTAGGGAGGCTGCATGGAGGGTTCTGAGCAGGCTGGAATGATGGGCCAAGGTAACTGTATGAGGTTCAACACAGCAAAGTGCCAGCTTGTTGTGTCCCCTCCCAGCTCCTTGTGCACCTCCAGCCTGGTGGGGTAGTATGAGAAGCAGAAAAGGCTGTGACTCTCTAAGCACTGCCCAACAATAATTAATACATCCCTGAATTACCAACTTGTTTTCCAGCACAAATACAAATCTGATCCAATCCATTGCACCATACTTGGTACCATGAAGAAAATTATTCCAGCCAAAATCAGGCCACTTTTCTGCAACTTTTTTTTTTTTTTTTTTTTTTTATTTGCACCCAGGCCTCTTAAGTCCTTTGCCTGGCATCACAGCTTGAGAAAATGGAGTAGAGGATAGACCAAAGAAGCACTGAAGTGTACCAGACATACAGCAATCCATGGGACCAGACATGTTGCACTTAAGACTGCTGGCTGATATCATTCTGAGGCTGCCCTATCATCTTTGAAATATCATGATGATCAAGAAAGGTTATATCTAATAAAGAAAATCAGCATGCACATCTTCTAGTGAGGCAAAAAGGAGGATCTGAAGAAACACAGGCTAGTGGCTCCTATGTATTTATTTTTTGTGTGCAAGTAATTTTATACATTTGAATGTCCTTTTACAGGTGCCATGTATACAATCAGAGGCAAAAAAATCCTCTATTTTAATCTGTATTTCTATCTTAATAATTCCTAACATTCAGTTTGACTTTTTGACCTCTGCTGAGCAGCTGGCAGCAATTATAGGCACTTAGTGGTTCTCTGATTAAGCACAATAGTAGCCAGCAATTACAGCCTATTCTTATTCTCTTTCCCTGTAGGAGGTGAGCCTCTTCAGATAGCTCTTTTCTGAAATTTCATGGTCCTGTTTGAACTTTCTTTGCAGCAATTTATAGGCTTTTAGTTCAATATTTCAGAAACACAGCTCTTCTCTATTGTAGTTAGAGTCCATTTTATTGCAAGCCATCATAAAATTTTGAAGTTCAGGGTAAAAAAAGTAACAGTACCGATTTTAGGTCAAAATCAAAATTTAGTTCAAAAGTAATGGAATAGGTATGTCTGTGATCACAATTAAAGAAAATATATGAGGCTGTGGTATTTTCATATGGCACTCAGGTGAAGTCTCAGGTGACTGGAAAGGGGGAAGCCTTGTATCCATCTTTTGAAAGGGTAGAAAGGAGGACTGTGGTCACCATTGATTGGTCAATCTCATCTCTGTTCCTGGGAAGATCCTCCCAGAAGATAGGCTAAGGCACATGGAGGACAGGGAGGTGACTGGGGACAGCCAGCACAGCTTCAGCATGTCCTGTCTGACCAACACAGTGGCCTTCCCTGATACAGGGACTACATCAGTGAATAAGGGAAGGGCTACAGTTCTTTATCATTTTCTGATTTATCTGGCCTTCTGTAAAGCGTTAGGCACAGTGCCCCACAACATCCTTCTCTCTAAGTTGGAGAGAGATGGATTTGATTAGTGAAATGTTAAATAAGAAATTGGCAGAATGGTCACATTCAGAGCATTGTGGTCAATGGCTCAGAGTCCAGATGGAAACAGTGAAAAGTGTTGTGCTTGTGCCCAGCAGAGAATGGTATCTTTATCACTTAGATAAACAGCTGGGTCAAGTGAATCTTCAGCAAATTAGTTGATGACACAAAGCTTAGTGATGCAGTTGATACACCTGAAGGATGGAATGTCATCCAGAAAGACCTGGACAAGCTCAAGAAATAGGCCCATGGAAATCTCGTGTAGCTCAACAAGAACAAATGCAAGGTGCTGCACCTGGGTCAGGCAGCCCCCAGCACCATCACAGGCTGGGGATGGACAGGCTGGAGCAGCCCTGCTGAGGACTGGGAGTGCTGGTGGGTGAGAGAGAGGCTGGACAGGAGCCAGCAACGTGCACTTGGAGCCTGCAGAGCCGAGTGTGTGCATGCCAAGCCGCCTGGGCAGCAGAGCAAGGGAGGGAATGCTGCCCCTCTGCTCCAGTGAGACCCCACATGGAGTGCTGCATCCAGGCCCAGAGAACAAAGCACAGAAAAGATGTGGAACTGCTGGTGTGGGCTCAGTGGAGAATCATGAAGATTATCAGAGAGCTGGAACCCCTCTCTATGAGGAAAAGTTGAGAAAGCTGGGCTTTTTCAGCCTGCAGAAGAGAAGCTCCATAGACACTTTATTGCAGCCTTTCAGTAATTAGAGAGGCCTTCTAAGAAGTTTGGGGACACACTTTTAAGAGTGCCTTTTGGAATAAGCCAGGGTGTTATGATTTTAAATGAAAGATGGTCAATTCAGACTAGATATAAAGAAAACATTTTTACAATGATTGTGGTGAATCCAGGCACAGATTGCTCATAAAAATGGTAGATTAATCATCTCTGAAGCATTCAAGGTCAGGCTGGATGGTACTCTGACCAACCTGATCTACCTAAAGATGTCCCTGCTCCTTGAAGAGGCAGTTGGAATAGATGATCTTCCAAGGTACATTTCAACTCAAACAACTGTATGATTCTATGCTAAATTATAGTATTAGGTTTCATTTCAATTACCTTTACTGGCTATTTAGCCTCTATATTTATGTATCTACTTTTTTGTGAGAAAAACATAGCTCAAAATTTTCATGTTGTGTGATTCAACCTTTCTTCACAGAGTGCCATTTAAAACGCCTGTTTCTTTAGATCCAGACAGATTACACCCACTGGCTGGAGTTCAAGAGAGAACTAATCTTCTTTTAGTATGTGTCAGCAGCTAATTGCCTTCATTTAGGCTTAAATTGTAATGTTTACTGTAGCTGCTCTCATTGCTTCAACTTGAGTCCATAGCATGGCACTTTGCAAAATCCCGAGTATCATTTTCCAGTGACTTGGGTAAGGTATCAGGGCACTGGCTGGATTGCACAATCTTGAACAGAATAGAAGCTGTTGACATAAAATGGCCTTTTGCAGATGGCTCACTTCTCATTTTTGAGTAAAACAAGCTACTTTTTTTCCTCTCTAAATTTTGGCTACCACATAGCTGCCACCCAAGTGTGGTTAACAAGCTGCTATGCTATTAGCAGCTTCACAATATATATTGGGTTTTTTTTTTGAGACTCTTTATGTGTATTCTGTGAACATGAGGATATGTAGTGGCTGAGTCCAGCAGAACAC
Organism: Erithacus rubecula; assembly: GCF_903797595.1. Lineage (NCBI taxonomy): Eukaryota > Metazoa > Chordata > Aves > Passeriformes > Muscicapidae > Erithacus > Erithacus rubecula. The sequence continues at coordinate 41,145,601 of NC_136688.1, read as the reverse complement.
AAAAGCGTATTTAAAGTTGAGATTTTAGGGAACTGAGACTGTATCTCATTTTTCTTATTTCTGTTTTGGAAGATTATCATTTCACAGTTGTCTCTCTGAACTGCATATTGGAAGGTTCAGTCACACTTGGTGATGAAGGCAGATGATTTAGACATTTTTAAAATACTTCCTGAGACAGTTCTGTTCTCAAAATATAATCACCATTTATAGACTCTTTTGAGGTTTTATAAACCCATGTTAAGGAAAACATCTCTTGATTTTGCAAATATATAAACAGACTGTATGAGTCATATTCATGAAAAGTTGCCCTCTTAACTGATTAGCTATTTGCAAAAACACCTATTCCTTAGCAGCCACATGGATTTTTATTTTTTTTTTTTTAATATGTAAGCTTTTTCATTCCTTTTACAGATGTATCAATAAGCTCAGTTTCCCAGTTCAAGAGAAGGCTGTTGTGTGCCTCTGAAATGTAATGGGTTGGAAATGTTATGTCAAAAGGAAACACTGTAATGAAAACTGACTCCAGTAGCAATTCAATATTCAGTGTAGTGGAACACTTACAGAATCAGTCTGCTAAACCACTGTTGAAATCAACTCAAAAAATAAGAGATTTTAAACTCTGACATAAACTCTTTTGCTACTATGATGATCAAAACTCATCATGTTCTCAAACAAGGAAATTATACAAATGAATTTCTACTGCCTTATCACCAGTAAAAATGTGTGATATTCTCACTGAGGTTAATCTCTTCACAGCATTTACAAAATAACTAGTTGCAGTCCTTCTGCTTTCTTTTGAGCAAGCTATGTGTGTAGTTAAAAATGCTGAAGTGATGCTTGTTTCTACCAGGAATGGCAACAGCTTTTTGGCTTGTGCTTGTACAGTTCCTAGCACTTGATGGGTTTCTGTGCCACAACAGGAAATTTAAACGTTCCAAATGAACAAGAAGCTTTACCTATACAATGAATGATAAGGAATGAAAGAAAATATTGTATTCAGTGTTCACAATATATAATTTTGATCTTTAGCAGTTTCTCTGCTCCCTTAGTCCCTCATTCCTGTTCATCTGCTCACTTTGAGTTGCCCTGTGCATGTACAGTAAAGCACTGCACAGTTTGTAAATTACTTCAAGAACCCTTAGAACAGTGCTACAATTTACCATTGGGATTATGAACAAATCCTTTCACTTTAACATTTCACTTTAACTGAGACAATAATACATACTAATTTTTGGACCAGGTGTATTGGACCAATGCATGTCAGATGCAGGATTGTTTTATGTTAACAGCAGGATTATAGAAGCAGCACCCTTTCTAAAATATGTAGGTAAATGTAATAAAAAGCACAAGAATTGACAAGAAAGTATAGTTTTATGTAAAATTTGGTATTTAGGAAACATTTTATGTTGCAGCCATGTACATACAATTATTGAAATCATTGCCTGAGAGACAATTGATAAAATGATTTCAGGGGTTTGGTAAGAATAATGGTGTTTGGTAAAAAAATAATTAATTATTTTAAGAAGGTTCAGATCTGGCTTTGTCTTCAGAAATAGTCACATGATTTTACAAATGAAAATAGCTAAATATTTTTTGGAAAATGAATTAATTGCAACTAAAACATTATTCCAAAATGTGTAGCCATTCTATATTACTTACAGAATATATAGAATATATGGGCATTAATCAAAAGGAAATATCCTACCTATGGCAAATACACTGGAGCAAATGCAGAACTGTAGCTTAATAGCCAGTGTAAAGACCATATTCTTGAAGACTGTACTAGTTTTGTGTCTATATATATACCTATTTATTTATATTCCACTGTCCTTGCCTAACATCCTCTTGTTCAATTTCAATCAAGTTTGATTATGTTGATATTAAAATAGCACCTGGGTACAGGATAGAAACCTTATTAACAAGGGAAGGGAAGGGAAGGGAAGGGAAGGGAAGGGAAGGGAAGGGAAGGGAAGGGAAGGGAAGGGAAGGGAAGGGAAGGGAAGGGAAGGGAAGGGAAGGGAAGGGAAGGGAAGGGAAGGGAAGGGAAGGGAAGGGAAGGGAAGGGAAGGGAAGGGAAGGGAAGGGAAGGGAAGGGAAGGGAAGGGAAGGGAAGGGAAGGGAAGGGAAGGGAAGGGAAGGGAAGGGAAGGGAAGGGAAGGGATTCAATTATTTTAATAATTGAATGCAGGAGATGTAATGCACACTGAATAAGAAGCAAAACTTTATTAATTTTATTGTCAAAAGAAAAATAATTAAAAGCAACTAGAAATAGATTTATAAAATGAAAATGATTGAGAAGTGCATTGAAGTGATGCTGGGATAGTGATACCATGTGAATATGTCATCATAATGATGACAAGTAGCATATTACAATAGCTCAAGAATTATGATGCAATTATATATTTGGAAAAATGTTCAGTGATGTTTTGGTGATCTGTATGTATAAGTAAACTAAAAAAAAAATTAAAAAAAAAAATCTTACACTGGAAAAAGGACATCTCCAAGATCAATATCTGTGCATTCAGGCATTCTGAATAAGCACCTGCATTAACCATATTTGGATAAATAACAGTTTAAAATAAACACACTTTTCTGGCTTAAGTTGTGTCACTTTTCTATGAGAAGAGTTAGAAGTAAACATTTATTGGAATTTCTTATAAGCATATCTTAAAAAAAAGGTTTTCCCCATTCTCTTAAAGTAGGGTGGAGAAATGAGAACACTTCTGACTGAATAATCAGAACAAAACTTTAATTGGAGTTTCAAGATCCTGTGTGCTGAAAAGAGCTCATCATCTCCAAAGGCTGGCAAAGTGTCCCTACACTCACCAGTCTCTTAGTCCTACAAACCCTACAAAACTGAATAGCCACACAAAAAAGTTTTTAAATTGGCAATCTTGAGGTTCACATGCTACCACCAAGAAGCAGAATTACTTTGCCTAAAGTAACAAACTTGCTGCATTTAGGGAAAATTGTAGAGAGTTTCAACATAAAATGTGCAGATATGTACAGCTACATATTTCACCTCAAAGAAGTGTTCATTTGTTCTTAAGGTTAGCAGAAACTTCAATTATTTTGGAATCTCTTTGATTCAGAACTGCTGCCTATTATATGGCAAAAGGATGAAAACATGATGGAATCAGGGGCACACACTTTACAATCCCTCACGAAATTCTGTGTGTTAACTGCCATGTGCAAACAATCCAGTTTGAAGCATCTGAAAGCACTCTGAACAAAAAACACATAGAGGTAACTTATGACTCCAGTTCAACATATAGAGGGAAACAATATTAAGACATTTGCAGAGAGCAAGAGACTACAGGATCAGGTACAGTCACCAGACTTCAGCAGCTCAAATAAGAGAACAGTAGGAAAACAAGCATACTTTATCCAGAGAGAAAATTTCAAACTGAAGTAAAAAAACGTGGTGGTTTTTTGTGTTTGATTAGGTTGTGTTCTGTTTGTTTGTTTGTTTGGTTGGTTGTTTGTTTGTTTGTTTAGGGGGGTTGTGTGTGAAAAGAGCTCTGTTTTCCTTATCTCCTCAGATAATTCTCCCATTTGCTTTCAAATACAAGACTATGCAGCACATGTTCTACTGCTTCTGCCATACACTATAAAATCACAATTGCCACTACGTGGAATATTTTCTTGATATGCTAGGGAGTAGATTCCTTGAGAAGTTTGCAATGGACACTCTAATAGGAACACATGATTAAACTTCATGCCAAATAAAGAGAAAAATATTTCTCAGTTGTTTTTGTTAATTACTTTTCCTAAGGAAATAAGATCTTCACAGGGTGTTTTTTCTTTTCAAAACAATGGCTTATTATTTTACAGTCCCCATTACTACAGGTGTTTAAAACATTAGAATTCCAGTGGCCAAAGTGCTTTATTTGTGGAGCTGTATATGGAGAGGTACTTCTTAGCCATCAAACCAGCACATTTCAAGGAAAGCATCAAATTTAATTATGTGATCTCATTATTTCTATTAACTATATTAAATGCCTGTACAAAGGCATTTTCTCTTATAAACTGAAACTGCTATATTTTCTAACTTGTCATGGTAGATTTCAAAGAACATAATAATTGATGCATGGCATAAATTTACTGGAATTTCAACCTAAATAAACTGTGTATATAAAAATATAACAAAAAAACTTTTATAATTTAAAATCTTATTAACTGAAATAGTGCAGTCTAACCATTAAAAAAATTAAAGGCAAGCAAAAATAATGGAATTAACAAATATATTTTTATTTCTTTCTAGGCAAGTGACCAATTTAAGCTTTTACTTTCAGTGTTAAAAAATCTGAGAAGCATTCAGATAAGTTCAAATAATTTAATTCTTATTTATAGAAGGTCCTGAGAATCATTATCAAGACATAAACCAATCAATCTGTTACTGTTTTACCTTGCAATTAAATCAACTGAGTTTGAGTTCATTCACTTTATTAGAAAGTAATCTATATTTACAAATGGACCTTCCCACTGAGATTATAAAACTTTTGTATCTCAAGAAACAAAGAAAAGCCAGGAGTGATTCATCTGCTCAATTTTAGCCAACAGGTGCCATTTCAGTCTCACTGCAGTATTTAACTGACAGATATGACACAAGCTGCTCATCTGGGTTGGCAGCAGGAACCCAGACAAGATATTCTAGCATGCCTGTAATGTACCAAACACTTAGGCTGAGGTACCTGAATCACTCTATCACTTTGGCAAGCTCTAAATTTGCTGCTTTATCCCATACCCACACTCTCATCTGAAGTACTCTGTCTCCCAGACAGTATACTTGGATTCTCAATTCCCATGAGCTGTTTTCCCCGGCTTTGACAAAGAAGCTGAAAATGCACAGAGGATTTTATAGAACTCTTTGTGAGGCAACACATCCAACTCCTATTAGTTTTTAATCACAAAATTGTGTTCGATCTACCTTTCCTTCCCCTCACCCCCTTGCCACACAGAATCCAGCCTACTGCTCACTTTGCCCACAAACAGCCCAGTTACTTATTTTCCCATGTTTTACACAGACCTCTTAAGATCCAGTGAACCATCTCTTCACAGCCCTTTAAGGTTTGAGAGCCGCTTTTCCTACCTCCTCCTGCCACACGCAGTCTGCCGTTCCTGCTATCCCGCACCGCCCAGGTGACCTGCAGCACTTCTCCCCTCTCACCACTTCCTCATCTCACAGGACAGTAGCTCAGAGCATCTCCTGTCTGAAAAGTATGAATACTCACAGCTGGCTTCCCTAAACAATCCCAATGTACTCACAGGGTCTGGGTGTCCTCCGGAAGGCTGGGAATAAAGTAGATGTCCCTGCAAGTGATTTTGTACTCCTCCCAGTCAGAGCACTCGCAGAAGGCTGAAGGACACCTCTCTATACCCTGGCTGCACAGCACCAGCAGCAGCAGCAACTGGAAGGCTGCCGTGAGGCACAGCATCTTCCGCCGTGCGCTCCCGCTCTGCCTCTCGCTTCTCGGGAGAGCCCAGAGCGGCGGGGGCACACAGCACGCTGCCCCGCCGGAGAAGCTGCCGGGAAAGGCGGCACCTGTGCGGGACAACGCCGCCTCCTCACTCAGCGGGGTCAGGAAAGGTCTCAGCAAGCCCTGCGCGCCCTCGCCATCGGGCAGGGTCCCTCTCCTCGCCCCGGCCCCGCGCCCATCCCGCCGCCCATCCTGGACCTGGTGCCCCGCTCCTCCGCACCCCTCCCGCGGGGTTCCCGGGACCCGTTCTCGGGCAGCGCCGCTCCGGTCCCGGGACCCCGCCGCTGCCTTATCGGGACCCCGCCGCTCTATTCCCGGGACCCCGCCGCTCTATTCCCGGGACCCCGCCGCTCCCCTTCCCCGGGACCCCGCCGCTCCATTCCCGGGACCCCGCCGCTCCATTCCCGGGACCCCGCCGCTCCCCGCTGTCCGCCCGCAGCCGGCGGATCCGGCGCAGCCTCGGGCCTCCGGGGCCGCTGCCGGGGCCGCTCCGGGACTGCGCGGGGCGAGCAGGATCTCTGCCCTGCCCTGCCCTGCCCTGCCCTGCCCTGCCCTGCCCTGCCCTGCCCAGCTCTGCTCTGCGGCACCGGCCGGTCCAGCCGTTTTCAAAGGCAGCGGCGAAACATCGGAGCCCGGCCATTCCTCCTGGCGTCTCTGCAGACAGGAACAGGAGGAACGGGGCTGAGTAAGAGCCATACTAACTCACCTGTGGAAGCAGTGAAGTTAAAGCAACCTTTACAACAAGCAAAAATTAACTGCAAGTTAGGTATGCACTTAATGGTAAGCAGCCAAAAAAGCACTGAAAATTCAAAAGAGTGATTTTGAAAATGACAGGCAAAGGAGGAGAGAGTAGTATTTCCCACATTATCAGATGATAAAATCCATTCACCAAAGGAAAAAAAATGGAGGAAAAATCTAATCTTGACAAAAACAAAGTGGAATTATTGACACCTTAAGTAGGTACACCACAAGAAAAATGTCAGCATAAATGTGTGTAAGCTTCAGAGGAGGAAACTTTAAAATGTAACCTATGCACAGTATAAATTAATTACAATATTCTCAGATAAATAGTCCCCCTCCAGCTACATTAGAGTTATTAAATGTTTTGAGTACATTGGATACAATTTCGATAAAACTATTTAAAAGTACTTTAAGTCAGTTTAACCAGTATGTGATTCCTAAGTGTAATGAATCCCCTCAATACATCTTTTTAAGATAAGCAAGTGATACTATGGCCATAAAGAAATAAAATATAAATTCTGATGATATGGGCTTATGTTAAGTAGTTAGATCTTGTGTAAGTGAGGAATTCCATCAGTTTCACTTATCCTGTTTAGGACTGGGTATCCTTAGTGGTGTCCCAGAGAGGGGACAAGCTGAAGCACCCACAACATGTCCTAGAGAACTTCACACTGCATTGCATGAACTCCCTTAGAAGCATTGGCTGTCCTATGCCCTATGTCCTCCTGACACACTCCTTGCATTTGTAACTCACCTTCAGCCCTAAGAACCATCACTCACAACCACTTTTTAGTGGTTTTTATTATTTCATAATAATTTGAGGTCTTATTGACTTCTGAGGGCAAGAATGTGGTACTGGGGCAAGCTCAGGGCTCCTTACTCAATCCTGCTGATCTTTCCCAGATCTGGAAACACCACCTCAGTGCCCACTTGTACTACAGGGAGGCTTTTGCAGGATCTGTGAATCTTGCCTTCTTTTTTCTTCTCATGGTTTCCATGGCCATAATTTTTAAAAATTGAATGCAGATATATCAGAGATCAAACAAACATATAAGTTTAGTGGATTTAGGCTTGCCCTGGATCCTCTACCCAATGGGAGTAATCAGCCACCTAACCTTCACCTAACACATTACATGTTACAAAAATCATGCAGTACTATACCTGCCTACATTATCCTCTGGTTTTCCGCTTCTTACTGCCCAAGTAACAACTTGTCCTGATGGCACTGTACACCTTATTAAAAATGAGTAATGAAACTCTCTGCTCCTTTTGGCTTTGGCATAGAAATATTTTGGTTGACACAAAGACTGACACAAAGCATACAAAACCATCTAGCAAAACAAATGCATTTATGTTGTCTTTTGGACCTATTTCTTAGCTGTCACAAGCGTATTCTACATCTGATTTTCAGGTGCAGTGGGTATGAGTTATAGTTGTTTCATCATGCAAACAATATTGCCTGGCACTGTCCAGAGGCAGCTTGTCAGCTTCAAGCAGCATTAAAATTCTCTTCAGCTTATCTTCTGTTTTCTCACAGCCAATTTTGATGGCCTAGTATGACTCTAAGCACAACAGAGGAGTTCTTACTTCTCACAACATGACCTTGTTCGCCAGAAAAGACCAGAAATGTGTATCCCATCTCCAATTACAGCATTGCTGGAGTAATTTGTTGCAGTATCTTGTGTGTACTCTCTGTCAGCCCTCCTCTCTCTCTCTTTTATTCCCACTTCAGAGTTACTTTTTGTGTTTCACCACGTATGCACAAAGCAAAGGAAAACCAGATTTATTGGTGGGAAGAGAAGTAGTCCCAAGATTTGAGTAATTTCATTAGGTTTACCATAAACCAAATACTCACTTGTCTGGTGTACTTACCTTTACTAATAGGGTAACCTGCATTAGCTACTCCATCATAATTGTGTTGCAAATTCCTAAACAAGAGGAAGGGTAATTTGCGTCATGGCTCTACCACCAAGAGCAAATTATTTTGAATTGCCTTTCATTTATTAGGGAAAAGAAGCATGCACATAGATACTGGCATCAGAAGCTTTGGCATGGCAACAGCTCTGTGGCAGTGGTGATAGTCCAGAAAGTGTTAATGGAAGGAAAAGTATCCTCCCAGCTATTTCTAAGAGATCAAAAAATAGAAAAGACTGTATACCAAAGAAATGGCAAAGCTGACACAACAATGTTTGGAACAGACTCTAAAATAAATAAGAACTGTTTAATATATGGTTTCTGGGCTTGAACCATAAATGAGAGAAGCAAGGGACTCCTGTCATTGAAGACCTGATAGCTTTGAAGGAAACAGGACAGAACATGTACCTTTAGCCTGGGAAGAGCTCCAGGTCTGGATGCACCTCCTTCTGTGCTTCGAGACTTGGCTTGCACATTCTGAGCCATGAACATCAACAGAGTTAGGGGAGAAAAATGACTGTTGCTAACCACATGGTGTTTCCATGGGCACTGCCTTCCCTCGGAAAAGTTATGTTCTAAGCAAGGTGACGTTTGCCTTGTAGTTTCTAGCATGTTTAAAGAATTTTCTGGTTACAACTCTGCAATCACCGTTGAGTTTTTTACCTCTGTCAGGGTTCTGCCATGGCCAGCCTGCTCACCCCAGCACCATGTACCTGTTCTGACAGCTCTGGGGTTCTGGGTCAGCTCAGGCCTGAGCTATTCAAACACTGAACTCATTCCCAGCCTGATTCCTGCAGCCCTGTCTTGCTGACTGATTTTCCTGCATTTATTGGCTGAGATGCTGCAGGTCAGTGTCCTGTTGGCAAGGTCACTCTCTGCGCTGTGGCCACACTTGGCTCACAGTTGCAGTCTCCTCCTAGAGCAGCCTGTAAGAGCTGAGAACAATGATGGACCTGACTGCTCCTGCCTGGCCTCCACCAGGACCTTCCTCCAGCCTGCACAAAACTCAGCACCATGCCAGCCTCCAGGGCTATCAGTGTCTGCCCCAGCAGCACCATACTGGGGCTGCTCTCCAACTGTCCTGCCTGGCCATGGGCCCCCTATGCCAGCCCTGACTCCCAGACTGCCATCCCAATTCCCCAAGGAGGTGACAGTGCCTGGGGTTGTGGCTGCCCCAAAGCCATCAGCTGCCCAGTCCCTGGCTGGGCTGGTGGGATGGAATGGGCTCCCAGGTCATGTCTGCTGCTCTTGGAGGACCCTCTGTGGCTCCTGGTGCCTGGCCCTGAGGGAGCTGCTAGCCTTGCATTGCCATGCTCTGGCTTCTTCTAGACAGCTCCTCATCCTTTTGTTCAACATTTTAAAGAACAGGCCCAGTGATGGGAGAACTAAGAGTATATTTGTAAGTATACAGATAACCCTAGGCTAGGGATGCCTCTGAACTTTAGATCAGAATGTAAATTCCAAATAGAAAAACACAGGTAGCTACATGCAATAGGACACACCCTGAACGGCAGAAATATGGGAATATGTTGCAATTATTCCATTTCATTCTGCACTTATATAGTTGTCTTGAATACTTTATCATCAAGAAGTAGACAAACAGGATTATACACAGGATAGTAAGGAAAATGGGAGGTTTGGAAACATGACCTGTATTGAAGGAATAACAGAACAGAGTTACTTAGCTTAGTCAAGACTGCCAGTGTTTTTAGCAGCAAAAAAGCTAAAAGAAGCTAAAAATAGCTCTGATCACATCAGTTTTGAAAAGTGATGGCATCTAGCAGCTTAGAGTGACTGGCAACTTTTCAATGCTGTAGAATATAAATAAATGTCCCTTTTACATACTAAAACCAGTTAATGTATAAAAAGTATCACCAGCAAATGTATATCCACAATTATAAATATTATCCTAAGAACAGACATGCAAAATACTCTAAGCTCTGAGGCTAGGGAAAGTAAGTAATTTTTATCAATTAAAATGTCTTGTGCTTTCATTCAAATAAACAAATAGGAAAGAAAATCACTTTTAAATCACTGTATATTGCAGATTTTTTTCCTAGTTCTTTTTCAAAGACCCCTGCACGTTCCTGTTAATTTAAACAGCAAGAATAGACAACCACCTTTTTCCACTGTTACAGGCACTCCCTCTAGTGACAGCCAGCTTCTCATTTAGTACACATTACAAGCATTGCAAGGCTCGGAATTCCATCATTTTTGTGGTGCTTTTGGAAAAAAAAATAACATTATTATAATCTGTCAGATTTGATGTGGTTTCTCACTTATCCTTTCACCATTTATATGGTTTATACACAAATCAGATTAAACCACAACAGGTTCTAACAAAGAAGCAATTAGGTCTAATTGGGGCTCCACACAGATCATCAGATATTAACAGCCAGGTCTAGGAATATCTGCATGAGGAAATGTTTAAACTGGGAAAACAAATCAGTAAAGAGTAGATAAAAAGACTCGGTGGGGTTTTTTTCTGACTAATCACATGTTTTGCCATACTATATGCTGATTCCTACCTGTTTCCATTTCAGTATTGCAAATAATTTCTGGCCTGTCAGAAAAAAATACATTAGACACACTACTTTGACACAGCATCATTCATCACGTGTTTGAAGAGCTATATAAAATAATTTTATTTTAGGTTCTTGAAGATTCATGTCCATATAAAAAAAAAGTCTTCTATTTCAAGATAGTTTGGGAGTTTTGTGGTTATGGGTTATTGAGAAACTCTTGTGCTTCTCCTTACTTTAAGAAAAATCCATGAAAACCTGTGAAAATTGGAACACCCAGTAGGCTTCAGGATAAAGAAGAAGTACTACTGTGTAAAAAAATATAAAATTAAAAAGCCTGAGGCTGTCAATTTTAAGAGTGCCCAGAGAGAAGAGCAAGATGAAACTATGTCTTGGCCTTAAGCAATTAGTTTAGGTAAGAATGATGAGCTGTTTTCAGGCAGGTATATTTGTCTACAGAGTTACTGAATCAGAATCACAGAATCACTGAGATTGGAAGGGACCCTGGAAGCCATCTGCCCAAACCCCTGATCAAACAGGGTCAAACAGGTTTGAGCTGGTTGCTCAAAACTGTGTTCAGACAGCTTTTGAGTATTCCAAGGTTGTAGATCCACAACTTCTTCCTGCACCCTCTGCCAGTGTTTGGTCACCCTCAAAACTGAAAAGAGTTTCCTGATGTCCAGATAGAAAGTCCTGTACCATTTGTGCCCACTGCCTCTTGCCTTGTCACTGGACACCATGGTATCTACACTCTCCCTTCAAGTATTTCACACAATGATGAGACCCTCCAAGCCTTCTCCTCTCCAGGCTAGACAGCCCAGCTTTCTCAGCTTTTCCTCAATGAAGGGATTCATTATCTTGGTGACTCTCATCATGTCAGTAGCTACCTCAACATCCATGGGTCCATCCCAGGGGTTATGAACTCATGTCTCCCTTTATATATTTTTTTTCCCCTCAGGCTTACATTCCCTGTGACTCTTCATCTAAAATCAGCATTCTAGACATCTTTGACTTCATTCTGCTCTGTCTGCATCTCTTGCATGGGCATCCAAGCTTAGAAATAACCTCTAGCAGAAATTAATTTGCCCTCATAATTCAGACTTCACACAGATCTTGCACTTTTCTTTGACTTGGATCATGGCACATACTTCCTTTAATAAGAAGACCAGCATGTTTAATAGAAGAGTTTGACTATTTATTACAACAATCACAAATAAAAAATGGCTTTTAAGCTCGCCGACTTAGATGCCAATTCATCTACCACACAGTACTTCTCCTCTTTTATGCCTTTATGATAGCTGTTCATAAAAGAACTCATTTTCTGAGTACCATGAAAGATGGATCTGTAAGACAGTTATTTATTTTGTGTTGTCCTTTTTTTTTTCTAATAGCCTTGTGAAAGAAATAGTGAAACAATCTCTGAAAGCTACATGAATAATAATAACTTGCCATGAAGGACAAGTAGTGTAGGATGAGAAGGTATCACTAGTGACAAATGCAAGAATTTAAACAAATAAATTTAATCTTTAAAAAAAAGAAATAGTTTTTTAAAAAAGGTTACAGTTCTTCTGGATTTTCTACCCTTAAGGTCTGTGTCCTCAGACCCAATCCACATTTATTTATATATATGCAGTAATGAAATGGTTGAGAATAATATTTCCTTTTTTTTTTTTTTTTTGTTGTTGTTTAAAGGTTTTAGCCAAGATCTATATTTGTATTATATATTTGTATCATATATTTGTATTAGTCAAGGGGCACAACAGCATCAATCATTAATCAAGCAGCCCTAACCTGAAGTAGAAAGACCTGCTGGCCTCTCTAAATGCAAGCACTGTCATGTTACTGTCTCAACAGCACTTCAGGTAACAGAATGCTGGGATATATGTTTTAAAATTCATATAATAAAATAACAGGGTTCTGTTCTTGTAAAGTTAAACAACTTCTTTACAATTATGTCTAGCATAGTGGTTTGTTGTTCACAGTTAAATATTTTTTCATCATCCTCATTCCAAACTGAAGACGTTCGGTAAAATCTTATGTACATATTTAACAACATCATGAAAAAAGCAAGCAAGCAAACAAACAAAAAAATCACAATACTAATCAGCTTCAAAAAGAGACTTCCAGAAATATGACTCTCACATAAAATTAATGTATGCATGCTATCTGAAGGGAGAATCAGAACAGCTTTTTTGAAGGACAGATGTTCCTTATATGCTTTGAAAGTCTTCTGAAGCTGTCAACAGAACTCCAGATACAGTTTATTTAGATTTTCAATCTGCCTTTAGCAGAGTCTTCAGTAAAGGCCCTTAAATAATGCAAAACCATTGAGTAGCAATAAAGCACTTTTTCACACACAACCAGAACTAAGCTTCCAGAAATCATTGCTTTGGAGAGTGGGAAGGCACATAGGATTATACAGACTTAGGGTCTACATGCCTGTGAACAGGCACCAAAGGAAACAGCCTTCCTACAAACAAGCTCTGACATGATAAATGTAGGTGCCAGAAGAAACTACAGAGGGTTAGATCATAGTACATAGACAGGTTCATGTGCTTTCTCTAAATATAACCCTCCTGCTGTCATGGATGATGGGCCAAATGGACCACCAGGGCAGAGGACACACTGACAAACACATGCACACAAATTTTAGGCCTCTCCCTTCTCTAAAGAAAGGTGCAGTAAAAGCCTTCTAATATATCCATCTGCTCTGGAAATCAAAATGCATGGGTACAAGGAACAGACTTTACTGAGCTGATAGTTCATTGCACTGGTAAATTAGCAACTCCCATGAACAACCCTATCACACTTATGTATTCTTTCTTTCATTCCTCGAATTTTGAAATTTACAGAAGACACCAGAAGTAGCCACCAAATATGTTGTATAAAATCCACAGGGCACTTCAAGCAGTTTGTTACTTTATACTGATGTTGACCAAATCAACTGAGTGTGAAAACATCAGTGAAATCCTGAATTCTTCTCTGTTGAGAGTGGTGGGGTCTGGATAGGTTGAATCTTTCTCAGTAAAGATACACAAAATCCAGGATGTTCTGGCTCCAGTCAGGACAGGGTTTGTTTTAGTAGCAGCCAGAAGGGGGCACGGTCAGGACCCAAAAGTTATTTTATACCACCTAAGCCATTTGTTGGGTGCAAGGGGAAGGAAGCTTCTTCCAGCAGAGGAAATGTGGTGCAGGGAGCCATCTGGTATTGTCTGTTATTGCAGGGTCATTTTCCATGGATCGTTTCTTTTTTAATATCATATGTAATTACATGGCAGCTGGTGAAAGCTGCCAGTGTGGCAGACCTGCCTTTCACCTGAAGTGTGCTATAATCATACATCAAGCATGCCTGCTGTATTGTGAGCTCAGGAAACATTCCCGCAGGACAGCAATGAAGGCAGGCACTATGGATTGCCAGCTACACCTTATTACTGTGCTCAAAGGCCACTGCCTGGAGTGAATTCCATAGGCAATACTCATAATATGTATTAAAAACCCCAGCTCACTGCATTTACCTTTGGCTGGAGTGCTCACCTCTAGGTGATCAACTACTCCATGACTTTTGTCTATTGCAAGCTCTGTGCAAGTTTCAGAGGCCCAGGAGACATTTCCTGTAATCAGCCCCAACACTCTTTATCCCGTTTCTCTCTTCAAGGCCAGAGCAGCAGTGTACAATATTTGGTCGGTTTTATTGCACACAAGGCTAATGGACAGAATACTTGGGAGCAGGGAGATGCGTAGCTTAAGAAAACAAAAAAAAGTTAATTAGGAAGGGAGATGCCTCCTCGTAATAAACAGCAGCTCACACACCTTTTGCCATTGTATCAGCAATCTGCTCGGAAGCGGAACAGACTCGCTGACTTTACCAGGGCAACACCTTTTATTTTAGCTCTTCGCAGTCATTTAGCTGACATACTTGTACACAACATTTCTAAATATTCAGTGTTTCACAAAGCCACTTTTACAAACAGCAGGTCCCCTGCGGAACCTCCCAGCGCTGCACCCAGCGCTCCCCGCAGGCCCAGCGGCCTCCCAGCGAGGCGGGGCCGGCCCGGCCCTCTCTGCGGTGCCCCGCAAAGCCTCTCGGGAGTTGAAGTCCCGCACACCGGCTGTTCCATGGCAGGCCCGCGGCTTGTGGACTCCCTGTCCCATGGAGCGCTGCGGGGGCCCGGCGCCCGGCCCGCGGACCCGGCCGCTGGCGGCAGGGCGGCTAGTTCAAGTTGCCATAGCGGCGAGGTGAGGCGGGCGGGAGGTGCCCGGGGACGGGGCGGCCTCGCCTCGGAGCGCTGTGCGGTGAGGGCCGGGGCGGCCTCGCCTCGGAGCGCTGTGCGGTGAGGGCCGGGGCTGCGGGAAGGGCGGGGTGCGGGAGGCGCTGTCCGGCTCGGGGCGCCGCGGGAGGGCGGGCGCGGATGCAGCGGCGGCGGGAGGCGCGGGGGGCGGCGGCCGCGGGCTCCTCGGGACAGTCCGGAGGCCCGGCCGGCGCCCTTCTGGGTTCCACGGTCCTGGCTGGGCCAGAGACGCTCTCAGAGTCGGGTGTTAATGAAGTTCCTGCGTGCCGCCTGCAGAAGGATGTGCAGGGGGCATGGCGTGCTTATCAACAGTGTGAAGGAACCGTTTTCTGTGTCGCGCTGCTGAAGAGTGCCGGGAGCACAAACTGATAATAAAACGTGGTACTCATCCCTGAAGGCACGATGGTGAAATATCTCACATTCTTGTCTTTCCCGGGCTCAAACACAAGCACTGAAGGAAAGGGCCTTTCAGGTGTCATGTTGTTCCTTCCTGGAATTACTAGAATTTATTTTTTTTCGTCGTGCTCAGTCTTGGCTATAAAGCTTCAACCATTCCTTTAACACTAAGTGAGTTACCTAGTGATAGATTAATCTGTGTGGAGCTGAACAAATAAAACACTTGAGGAATAATCAAGTTATGTACACTGACTTTATCTTTTGTTTACATGAGCTAGAGAGCTTGAGTTGAGATTGTCAGCTCTACTTCTAACCTGGCAGATGTCTTTAAAAGAGTCCTCAGTGAAACTGACATACTCTGCTTCCTGCAGGGAAGAAAAATACTGAGTATTGATGCTTTTTATCACTTTAGCAAAGGTTATGATCTGCTTGGATATAACTAAAAGCCAATAACAGCCAAGTGATTCTTATGGTCAAGTAGGTCATATGGTCATGGGCTGAAATTAGCTTTTTAAAAAGGTGATAAACTTTTTTTTTTTGTTTCAATTGCTTGGTAAATGTGCATATAGAACATTTCTACAATTTTCTACTTCTTTGTGATTTTTTTTTTTTTTAATCTAAAGTGAAATTTGCACAGTTCCTTTAAAAATGAGGATGTTGCTTTATGTGAAACAACTTCTTCACCTTAAAAGTACTTGTGGTTCCTTTTAGGTTGCTTATGAGAACAAAGAGGAATGCTTAACCACAAATAGTAAGTTTCCTTCAGGCAAAATGTGCTCCTTATTCTCTGCTTTCTTTTATATTTACCTTGATTACTGACCTTTCTTCTTTGCTTTGGCTAGTATATATCCTAATGAGTCTAATTTTGGACAGCTGAAAATAAAACCATTAATATTTCCCGCTGTAAATCTTTGTTTCTCTCTCTTTTTTTTTTTTTTTTTTTCCTCCAGTCTTTGCTTTTTCAGAAGTTGGGGTTATGGTTGTTTTATGGGCCTCTACTTGTTTGTTGTGTCTTGTTGATACCTTTTTTTACCAAATTGCAGTAAAAATTGCGGTATTATTCCATACTATTATTTCTGCCATTGTTTTATTTATTTTATTTTTCTTTGTCTTTGAAAATATCCCATAATTCCTGTTTCCCAGTATTTAGTGTTTATTCTTTTTCAGTCTCATTAAGACTTCATTGCAGCTGACTAGAGTGAGGCACTGGAATAATGAATTCTGATACTGTTACTAAAAATGTGCTTTAGTGAGATGAGATGAGAAGGGGAAAAATATTGTGCAAGACTGTTCAATTACAGACAGGAATTAACATATGCTACTTTTTCTGATCTTTCTGCCTAGGCTTCAAGATACTGATGGCAGATTCATCCAGTGATTCAGACAACTTTCTTAGGGGTCGAATTGGCAGGCGGCCTTTGAGAGCATCCCACAGCAGAGCTCAGAGCTATGGTGCTGAAGAAGTTAAAGAGAAGATCCATACTTTAGCAAGCACTTTGCAGGTTGTTTACAAAATGCAGTTTTAAAGTGTTTATAGAGCCTGCATTTCTGTAACACAGGGTCAAATTTTCTTTTCTGAAGTTGTATAGGTTACTGTACAGATGGGAAACATTGCATTCTAGGCAAAGCAAAAAGGGTTTTGGGAAATTGATCATACTGCTTTTGAGCTGAAAGTGTGTGGCTTGTTGCACGTTTATACAGCTGCTATTTCAGATAGTAATAGAATGTTGTTGGGGAATACTATTTACAAAGTTAGCAAAATGAATAAGGCCAAATCAGCTTTGTTAGATTCTCACAAGAGGCATTAAAATTTCTAGCAGAAAGTTTCAGCCTTGTCTTGTATAAAATTAAACAGTAAAAACTGTATGAAATTTCCAAATTTCTGATAAATATGTAAGCAGTCAATTCCTTCAGGATAGAGCTAACATTTTGAATGTTTGCTAGATGTGGAAAAACACTCTGAGAAGAATTATTTCTAAACTTGTAATAGATACATACCTGAGCAAGAAAAAGTGGAGGGTGCTGAGGGAATATCTGAATTTGTTTTGCAAGTGGGAGGAGACATTTAGCTATCCTAACACCATTAGTGCTTGAGAATTTATTCTCATTCTTCTCTAGTTCAGTTCTGAATACCTGGAGTAGATTGGTGTACGTTTTATTACCTCTTGTTTGGCCAGCAATATTCTCTTTACCTTTTAATATACAAGAAGAGAAAAATCAATATAGAATGGTAAATTTAAACTAGAAAACTTCTTGTCTGGAAAATAAACATCAATCCAGAAAAAAAGATAATAAGTTAATAAGAATATAGTCCGACTGTTTTTTAAAAGAGATTCTCTGGTATTCTGATTCTGTCTAACCTCTTTCTAGCTGCTCTTCTGAAATTCTGATTTTAAGCTAATTGCTTTTTGTGGACTGCTTTTCAGCAGACCTTCCATCTGGTCCAGGTGTTTATCTGGTCAGAGAATACTCATGCAGTGAGCTTACCTTGTATATTCACCTTCAATAACTTGTTATTTCTCAGTTAACTATTCTGTTCTACAAGTAGATAATATAAAGATCTTTACATTTTTTCTGTAGAATGGCTGAAACTTGAAAAAAAATTTTCATTTGAAGCTGAGGCCTTACTGTTGTACTGAAATGATAGTATTTGGTTTTGTTTGTTTGTTTTTTATTCATTTTCCTCCCTTTAGCCATACTGTACACTTTCAGATTCTGGTTACTTGAATAGGATTTTGAATGCTTAGACCCTTTAGAAAGCACTTGTGTTTTCAGTTTAATCTTAGAAATCAAAAGGAATAAGGACAGCAGTAATGTTTGATTAGAGGAGGTTTCTGTTTTGACTTTTTTCTAAAACTTTTTTTTATTTAAGGATACCAACAGAAATCTAAGACATGTTGACCATTTGCTAGGACAATACAGAGAATACAACAAGGAACAAACCAAAGCAATAACAACTGTGAGCAACTTTCAGTTTATCTTAACTTCTTAGGTCTTTTTCATTAGTAGAATTCATAGATGAAAACTTGGTATTAATGGACAGAATATATAAGGTGTTAAGTAGCTGTGAACAGAAGCTTTTAATATTTATTTGAGCTAATTAAATTGTACTATAGTAAGGTGTTGTATAATGAAACTTGGACAGGTTTTGTAGACTTGTTAATTTTCTGGTTTATAAGCACCCAGTAGATCATGTTATGGTACTATGCCAAGTACAAGATGTGTAGCTGAAATAGAGTATTAGGGAACCTGTTTCTTTTTAATGAAGAAGTGATAAGATAAAAGCTGAATTATAGCAGGGAATGGGATTGTGATCATACTGGTGTAGCTTTTTTTCCTGTTATTCTACAACAGTTTCTGGATATGTTGACCAGCTTGCTCTAAATTGCAGAAAGGATGAAAATTATAAAATGAGTCTTCTACAAGTTTGAAAACAGGTGTTTTAGAATAAGCCAAACAAATCAGTGCTGGTAAGGCAAGAGAGGTTTACAGTTTGGTTACAAACAGGCTGCAGCAAGTGCTACCTTGAAACAGATACATATGAAATGTAGGAGTATTTTACATGTGAAGGTAGAGAAAGTGAAGAAGCAAATGTGTAGAAAAGAAAGCTTGTTTCTTCAGAGAAAGAGATCCAACAAAGTGTATAATTTTGCAGGAGCAAAGCATCATTTTAACCATTGTTTACAAACTTCTCTTAGAAAAAGAATAACCTTTAGAAACTAATGTTTTGTGGATTGTCAAATAACGGTGTGACAAAGCAAGTGGCTAAGAACCAAAGTTAACAGATGCAATTGTAAAAATGAGATGTAAGTTTGAAAAATGAAGAACTAATATTTTAATATAGCTAGTTCTGTACTCTTAAATTGGGAATGGCTTCCTTTCCCTGGAAGGGAAACTTCTAAAAATAGGAGTTTCTGTAAAGTTGCTTAGGGAAACTTGATAGCTGTATGTAAAACTGATTCCAGGTAGGGCTGGTAGAAAAATTCCAGTAAGAAACAATTTCTTTGAAGTTATTTTCTGGATTTGCAGGACTGTTAATGAGCATTGCTGACAAATAGGTCTTATTTTGGTTGTAGGAGACAAACTTTTCAGTTTTCATGGTGGTGCACCATGTGGTGCACCACTGTTTTAAGAAACTTGATATTTGAAGCTGCCAATGTTGGAAGCGTGTTTTGCTATAATTACAGGAATGTGATAGATATGGAAGAAAAGCTGTTATAAATTCATAGCTGTACTTGGCTTAAAATAGCTTTTATTCTCTTAATTACTATTAAATAAATAATATTTTCTGTGCTTTATAAAAAAACAAGTTTTTGTTCATTTCATATTTCAATAAATTTTAACTTTTCTGCAGTTAAAAGAAACATTGGAGCAATCTATAGGTCAATTAAGGAGCCAGCGACTAACACGAAACTCTGTAATGAGAAGTGCATCTCTCTCAAGCTTGTGTCCCAGTGACCTGGATGGAGAAGGAACATCAGGTAAAATGCTTCAAGGGCTTGAGTATGCTTGAATTATGTCATATAGGTGTGTTATGCAAAGAGGAAATTAAGAAAAATGTGTAGAGATAGTCTTATAGAAAGTTATCATTGATTACTTCAAAAAAACTGAGTTTAGAAGTTTGGGAGACCTGCATTAAGTTATTCACTTGTTTATGTGGTAAATTTTTCCAGCTTTCTGTTTGTATTTTCTGCTGATATCCCAAGAGATCTAAGTGAAATGTTGATTCTTTCAGCTGAGAAAATTAATTTTCCACTGCATGAGCTGTAGATACATACAAGTTAAAGCTAAATCCAGAAGATATTGCAGCTCCTGAAGCTTGCTTCACAGCAAAAAGGGAATTTGCATTTTAAATGCTTGAGATTATGGATGTTTGGAAACAGTGGAAAAGAAAAAGGCAGAAATTATTTATGACTGACAAATGAGTAGGTTGTTTTTCCTTATGTCTCAGAAAATTCATTATGTTTTGGGAAAAGGTATGTTTGGGAGAAGTATTCCTTCGAGAGGTAGTATTTTATGTATTTTAGTAGAAAGCTCTAAAAATTTCATTCCTATGTAAAAGCTGTGAAATATTATAGTTTGGATCTGTGATAGATTAATGTGAAAGAAAAAGTGGTTGGGCAAATAAAATTTGAGGAAAAACTACTCCTTGGAGAAACAATTCTTCTTTATGGAATATTTGTATGTCATGGATAAGAAATGTTTAAATTGAAGAAGAATCCTGAGAAGAGCTGAAAGAGTCATATGCATATTATGCAATTCAATAGTTGTTTTGTCTGCAATGTGACCTAGAAGGATATTGTCAAGATGAAATATGCATTTCTCTTGAAGCAAAATGAAAAGTTTCCCTTACAAAAGTTTGTCTTCCTACCTTTTTTTTATATCTCCTACAGGCAACCGCCAGTTCCTGCCCACTTCTCCTCTCAGGGATTATGGAGACTCGCGGGGCAATAAACATCGAAGGTCTCGATCTGCAAGTGTTCGATTTGTCCATGAGGCAGATAATGTGGACCAGGTACAGAGCACTAATGGGAGTTGCTGGGCCAAGTAGGCAATAAGTGGACACCAGACTCTTTGCTTTTACTTTAAATGAGGTGATTCTGAAGATTCAGCTAAGAATGTTTCAGCTATGATTTGCCCTTTCAATATTATCTGCTTTTTTGTTTGGGCAGTCACCTTTGGTATCTATGAGGTTTCATTATAGAGAAAAAGATGCAGATGGTAGTGATATAAAAAGTAAAATATGAAAATAATCTCCCTAACTTTTAGGCTGTCTAATGACAAAGAAAAATTATCTCTGAATAGCCTGTTTAGTCTGGAGAAGACTGAGAGGGCATCTCAGTAATGCATATTAGTATCTCTAACATGAGTGTCAAGAGAATGGTGCCAGACTGTTCAGTGGTGCCCAGTGACAGGACAGGGAGCAATGGCCATGAACTAAAACACCATAAATTCCACCTCAGTGAAAGAAGTTTACAATGAGTGTGGCAGAGCACTGGCACAGGCTGCCCAGGGAGGTTGTGGAGTCTCCCTGTCTGGAGACATTCAGCACCTGGACAAGTTCGTGTGTCATCTGTTCTAGGTGACCCTGCCTTGGCAGAGGGCTTAGATGGCAAGATCTCCAGAGGTCTCTTCCTGCCAATTAACATGGATGCTGAAGTTCAGTGAGGCTGTGAAGAGGATTATTCTGCTTTAGTTAGTGGTGTAGGGTTATAGTGCTTTTGCTTTTACTTCAGTGTAGCTTGGATTGATTTTGAACCAGACAGTTCTTCATCTTAGTTCTCGGTCTGACCTGTGGGTGGAATAATTTGAGCCTTTATTTCAGGCAGATGATGGGAGGTGGACAGGATGTTTGTGCCACAGGTGATTTTCATATCCCTTAATTTGTATCTTGCAGACTTCAGAAAAAAAAATTAATTACCTTAATGGATAAGATTACAGTGTTTCTGTTGTCCTACAGGTAGAGACATTTCACTACATATTTTTGCTTTTTCAGACAGGGTGGTTAGACTTGCTTGAGTGAATGTGTAGATTAATATTAAAGAAACTGATTGTAAGGTTTTCATATCGACTTTATTAAGTCAGTCTCAGCTTCCATGTAATTTTGAACTTAACTAGACAAGTTTTCTCATTTGACTTTTTGGGAAGCTATAGAAATTCTAAATTTTTATTTAACTCTGTTTTGTTGTCTTTTCAATCTAGTTCTCCCCCCATTCCCTCCATCCCCAAGGTAAGGGAAATAATTCCTTGGAAGGAAATAATATTATATGGAAATCTTTCCTCCCAACCATCCAGAATCCTTAGGAATATTTTAAATTATTTCTAGATATTCTATAAATATATGAGACATTTTATGCAATGGAGTTCAGGCAATGCATGCAAAGTTCTTCATATTAAGTAACTATGTAGGCAAATAGCTTTTTTTTTTCCTCCAGTTTTGATGATGACTGCTGGTTTATTTCTTATTCTTCCTTTTCAGTGACTGAATATGGCTCTTTTCTTTTCATTAACTATTTTGTAAGAAGAGTATAGTGCTTTGAGAAATGATGAACTACTAGTAGCCTTTGATCATGATTATAGGTAGAAATTAGACCAGAGACAAAGCAGTACTGCTTCACTAAACTTGTGGCTTTTTTTTTTTTTTTTTTCTGTAACCACTGTCTCTTTATCCCCATTTGGACCTTTTCCTGCTGAAGTAATTTTTCAGCCAAATTGTCTTTTAACACATTTAAGTCCCTCTGCTTCTTAGCACATACATTTTGAAAATACTGTGTTATTTCAAAGTCTCTCAGGTCAGGTTGAAGTTCTTGTTTAATCACACAGGGGAGGTAATGGTGCCTGTGTCTGAATGTTGAGGGCAGTCAGCTAGGTTGTGGAAGATCCAGGTTTAAATCTAGGGCACAGAACAAAGGAATATTATAAGTTAGGGTTTTTCATAACAATAATCCTGGCTGTGGAATTGTTGACAGCAGTAGATTGCATTAGAATGGATTAACTGTCACTTTCTATCCCATGAGGAGTGAATGACCTGTTCATTTTTTTATTTGCTCCCTAAAACTTTGATGATAAATTGGAAGCCTGCTGAATGGGAAAAATGGAAAGTTTTACAGGGGAAAGTAGATGTGTGTTTTTGTTTTTAGTTTGTTTTTTTTTTTTTTCCCAAGATCTGAAAGAAGAGTATGTAATGTCTTGGGCAAGGTAAAATAGCTATTCTTGGTGGTTCCTGAATACATTGTACTGTTCTAGTTGTTTTGTTTCAAATTCCTATGTAATTATTTATAGTAGCATATATGGCTGTGCAGAACTTTATTTTACCAATACTAGTATCTATTAACATGAAATATGTCTCTCTTGAACGTTACTTGTTCAGCTGTTTTAATTTGCTTTGCGTTACGTTAACGAGGTGGTATCATGTCTAAACTATGAACCCAGAAAAAAACCCCATAGTTAGGACATTTGGTTTAGCAAATAAAGTGCTGAAAGTTAAACTACAGTGAACAAGTATTGTGAAGGGTGAATTGAAATATAAGTGTACAAGCCTCATCCAGGCTCCAGTACAGTTAATGGAATTTTATTATTTTTTAGGTTATTTTTATCTGCTTTATTTTTAAAAGTGTGTATATGTGTAGATATATATTTTTGGAATATCACAGAAAGAAAGGGTTCCTAAACCTTGGTTGAATTAGTGTACTTTTCTTTACAGCTGCATTCTTTCCACCAGTCTCTTCGAGATCTCAGCAGTGAGCAGCTTCGCCTGGGAGACGACATCAGTCGAGAGCTTTCGAGAAGAAATCGGTATAAACAGAATATAACTCCATGTGAAGAACGGTCTGGGAAAAAATTCTTAAACTCTTCTATTTCTCAGAATAATTTCAGGGAGAATGAGGGATTGTGCAACATATAAATGAAAGTAGGAATATGAACTACTTGTTTTATGTAATCTTCTGCAGTATTTATAAATTTAAATGACACCTACTAATTCCAATTTGTATAATATATGGGGCTTTTAAAAATATATGCACAAAAAGACAAGGGCTAGGGAATTTCTTTCATACAGCTTTGCTCCTAGTTTGTTCTTGTTATTGGAATCCCTTCAGGGCAAGCTCTCCTGCAGGCCATAATGTATGTACTTTCTCAACATGTGGTGCTTTGTTCAATAGCAATAACAGGAATTAGACTGTTAATTCCTAGTAGGAAACTACTGTTCAGAAGCAATGTGTAGATGTGTCCATAATTTTGTACTTGTTGGCCTGATACTGAGCTGATACTTAGATGCAGTTTCTTTACTTGAGGAATTGGAATGCTTTTTATCATTAATTTTCCACTTGATGCTTGTTTCTAATTATGCCATAAATTATTATGAATAGGCTATGATCTTTTATGAAGAGGCTGTAGAATAAATTGAAGCAGTAAACAATTCTGGGGGGTTGTTGCTACTTAAAATTATCATGGGTGTTACTTTCCTTTGCACTGTAGAATATTGTCTTACTTACATTTTTCTATGAAGGACTGATGCTGAATTAAGAAAGACTCTAGAAGAATTGTCTGAAAAGGTCACTGAGTCCCAAAGACAAGAAACGGTGAGTGTGACTAACGTAGAAGGAATTATTTATATCCAGCATTCTAAGCAGGATGTGGGCTTCTAGTTTAATGTGTGTTGCTAATTGGTATCACATATTGATATGTGTATCTGAACATTATCTTATTTGGGCTACTATAGATTGTTGAAATGTTACCCTTTAATAATGAAATCAGCAAGACAAGTTTTATATTTCAGGTGCTTTTTTAAAGTGTTTTACAGGTGTGTGTGTGTGTATTGTGAATTTTTCTGCTTCAAAATTCACAGCCTTGGAGAAAGCTGCTATTTAACTTTGAACATTGGTTTGAATGCTGTTATAATTGTTGAAGGTACTTTTGGGAAGATATAAGCTTTCCCATGTTATGATGATAAATACTATTGTCTCTTCTCCCTCTGTCCCTCCCTCCCTGACCTTTTCAATCCTTATCACCTGTGTAGTGAAATGGAAGGAATCTCTTTGGGCTTCACTCTTCTCTGAAGGCTTTGTGACAAAATGTAACGAGGGAGGCAGGACAGCCATGTCAGTCTTTTCTTTTTTGTCTCTTGTGTCTGCTGGAAGCAGACTGACTGCAGACTATGTTAACTTAAATCTGAAAGAGATCTGCTGTTGAGATGGAAGTCAAACAGTGTATTGCTGTAGGAACAAAAGAAGCTGAGAATCACCCCAGTAATTAGCAGATGAGAATCCTGTAGGTAGCTTTTGACACACAGGACTTGAATGTGTGCTTTATGTAAGCATTTACTGTGATATTAGCCAGCAAAGCTGGCTTTTCAGAGCAAGTGTTTATGTGCATATTTTCTCATAGCTGATTCTCAAAAAAATTGCATGAATTGTTACTAAATGCTCTGTCAAGGGCTGTAGCGATGTGTTTGTCACCAATAACAGTTTTGTTGGCATGGACCACTTGTTGGTACCAGCAGACTTAATAAATGTACTTGTGTAAATTCTTGACTCTAGATTAAGTTGGATAGTGATTCAAGAGACACTTAGTATCAGTAACAGTTATGTTCTTGATATGATAGAGTCCATCAGGGAAAGAAGACTTGCTTTGTCAGCCTTTGTAGAAAAATAGGATGGGATTGTCGTAGTTAGAATGTTAATTTTGTTTTTTCCTAGTAGTCTGGTAGGATAAAGAAAGTTTATCCGATAAAGAACTCTAAATACTTTCAAAATGCTGTGGTTTTTTTTACAGCAGACTTTTCAGTATACTTATGGTTTTTTTTTTCTCTTTCATGAGTCAGGAAATTAGCAAACTGAGTTTTAACCAAGGTGGTTCTCAAGAAAATAGCTGCTACATCTGGCTACATCACAACTGTTCAGTGCCTTTGCCTGAGAGAAGCAAACCATCCTCAATCCTCTGGAATGAAGGCATCTACTATCTGTTGATTAATGAAAGAAATAACTAGCTCTTTGACCTCCTGCAGTAGGGTTTCAAGATGTGAAATTGAAGGTTACAACTTGTGACCTAAGAGAAGCAAAAAATTAGAGAGGTGAAGTATAACAAGGAAGTCTTCTGTAGTTTGTTAATGGTAAAGGCAATATCAGAAGAGTAAGTCTCTTAGTTGGGAGGGAACATTATCATGCAGTAAAGCTATGAAAATTGACATTTACTGATGTTCTTTTAGTGAAGACACAAATGCTGCAGTGAGCTGCAATGAGATGATTTTTATGTGTAGGAATACTAAGAATCCCCCTGGAATATTCCGCTCATTGCTGATTAGTGACTTTGTGAAGAACATTGGCCAAATGGAAGGAAGACTGGAAAAAGGAGAGGGGAAAAAAAGAAAAAGGAGAAAAATAAAAAAGGTCATTAATTCAAAGACTTCCTTGAAAAGGTAAAAGAATTGCTGGGGTTCAGTTTGCAGAAGAGACGGGTCATTAGAAAAGGTGATGAATGATGAATGGCCAAAAATTGGAAGTTTAGCCTACAATATTAGATCAGAAAGTCATCTAATGCCAATTCTGTACAATAGAAGTCTAATCACCTGGGATTTAGGAGCTTCTTGGTCTGGAAGTGATCTGTCTACTTTCTGTACTGAGTAATAATCCCTCTGTGGATTTCTTTTTTGGAATTTATCCAGTGTTTGTTACAGTTTGCATAGGTTTATAATATTGTTTTATAGCAAGGGGTTCTCCAAATAGATTAAAAATTGAGAGGAACTGCCACTTTTTTATGATCTGATTTTTTGGTCTTTTTTTTTTTTTTTTCTTTTTTTTTGTGTATGTGTGTTTAGGTTAATGTGTTTTGTCTTAGTTTTTTTTGTTAGTTGTTGTAGGGTGTTTATTAGTGTGTTTTTTAGGTCTAGCTACTTTTTCATCCCTAATTTTAACTTGGGAGGTTGTTCAGTTTCTTCAGAGGCCTTCCTGAGTGTTACTTTTTGGGCTGAAAAATTCTGACATATGCATTATTGTGTCCAGCCAATTCCCCACCACTTAAAAAGCCAAGTGGTAGCAACATTGTGCACTGCTGCTTGACCAGTGCTCTCTGATCCTAGGTATGGATCCTTTGGCCTTGTTGAAAGCCTAGTGATCTCCTGTTACCTGGTGAGGCTGGCAGAATCAGTGAGATGAGGTAAATGCAAAAGAGAGGAATTTAGTATGGATGTTAAGAATAAAAATAATTCTCATGGTATGCATAGCAAAGCATGAGATTGGAGTGCGTGCAGAAACTAGGGTCTGTTATTGTAGATATTTGACATCCTTTGTATGTGTATGCATCTAGGAATTCTTATAATGAGATGACTTAATTCAGAATTGATTGGCATTGGTGAAAGTGAGATGGGTAAGACAAAATACTTTTTTTCTCAAAACTTCCTTATGCAAAGTTTTGCAGGAACTTTTGTCCTTCGTGCCTTTATGACTTCACTTGGGAGTGTTTATCACCTCAAGAATTGCCATCCTTGTATTTATATTCTGCTGTATGAGTCTTGGCAATAAATTGTCAACTTGAAATCTTGATAATCTCACAGGATGAGCTCATGGTAGAAACATTCTTTTCAGTTCAGTGTCCTTAGGTCTTTATTTTTTTAGAGACATATATCTAAATTATTGCAGTTTGGTATATTTGGGGCTGTTTGAAAATTGCCTGTATGTACATGTGTGATGATAAAGGTCTGAATCACTAGTTCAGAAATTATTTTTGTTAGAGTTTATGATTCTTAGAGCCTTTTTGATGCCGAATTTGAATACTTTAACATTCACACAACACAATCAAAGCACAATATTTTATCTGTAAAGTGAACTTTTCCACCCTAGTATAAAAAACAGATAACATTGAAGGTGGCGACTCATGTATAGTTGGATACTTGTTTCAAGTCAAGCACTCTCCATGGCTTTGTACTTGAGAATCTATGTGCAGTTTTGCTGAAAAGCCTTTCTGGTTCTACAACTCTCTATATTAAAATCTCTTTGTTTGCTAGACATTTTGTGAGATTCCTTTGCTCTTGGAAAGGGTTTGGTTGTTTGCTAGACAGACATATAAGCAATTGAAAGAATATTTTGTCACTTTTTGGTTATATAAGATTGCCCTCTTGGATATTTTGTTGCAATCGCTTGGATAGAAGCACATCCCAAATAGCACAAGATGCTGATCTTTGTACATGAAAAGCAGCTTCATCTAGTTAAAATTAAGTAGATGCTTAATTCTGTAGTAGCTTAATTGAGATGGTGCTGTTATAAAATGATGGTAGACTGTTTCTGGAAAAAGACAGCAGTGTCAAGTGAATGGGTCTGTGTTACTGTGGTTATGATATCTCAGAGGGCCAGGATTTTTGTTAGGTAATGAGCTGTCCTCAGAAGATCTGGTGTAAGGATTTTTGGTACTGACAGGTGACTTGTAAAAGGTATAATACATATTATAATTTGTCAAGAGGGAAAAGTTTTACAATATTTAAAGTTATATCTCTGAAAAAAGTTTGCTCTTTTTGTGATTTGTTTAATACTCCTGTTTCAAGAATGCATTGGTGATTAAATGGGTCATAACAAGAACAGCAGCAAAAATCTGTTGAAATAAATTTTTATTAGCAGGACTTTTGCACTGGAAATAGCAGCAGAAAGCTGAAAAAAAAGAGCAGAAATTCAATAAATAGGATGATGATTTTTGTGCAGTAAGCATCCAGCATATTCTACAAGATTATATTTAGCTGCAGGACTTAAATGTCACCCTAGTTTTAAAAAGGACATTCTGTTTTTTGTGTTTAATTGCCGGAGAGGGGAGAATAACTTATTCTGTTTTCATAGATTTTGCTGCTACCTGAAAGCTGTATGTGGAGATACAGGTCTAGTGTCATCATTATAATTCAGATAGTCTGTGTTGCTAAAATGCCTGCTTGAAATCAGATTTTAATATGTCCTGAATGCAGTAATTTAGTGCTAGTATTTCATGTCATTGTGTGGAGCCTCTATATTCTTTGTACTATCCTTTGGTGAACACTTGTCTACACGAAGATTTTTGATAACATTCAGAGGTCAAGATACATACTTTCATGGGAGAAATATTGTCCTGAGTCAGGGTCATTTGGGACATAGGAAGACAAGTATGATTTTAAGTTTACTCTGCATGTGCTAATTAATAAATTAACACTTAAGCATTTCTATTTTTTTTTTAATCCCTACTGTTGTATTCCACAAGACTGTGTGACAATCTGAGGAAGATCAGAGAGGCTTCAGAAACAAGGAACATAATTCTTGTGGGAGATTAAAGCCTTGCTGAAGTGGCAAGGTGTTAAATACCATAGCAATGTACAAAGTATGGGAAACAAATAGGAGTTATAAATAGCATCAAAATGTTTGGTGGTTTGTGTTGGTTGTGGGAGGTTTTTGTTTGTGTGTTAAAGAGGATTATTTCTGTAACTGAAATTTCCATGACAAATATGATATATTATCCATCTTTTTTAGTACCTTGTTACAAATAATACAAAAACTGTATTCTGGAGTGAGCTGAAGGGAGTCAGAGGCAAGCAAATCACTTCATAAAGTTACTTTTTTGTTCTGAGTTAGTGGTAATTTGTAATGAAATCTGAACTTTGCAGGAATCTAAAGTCTGTCTAGTGCTGCCTCATGTCTTGTTATCTGTTGTGTATGCTAGACCCATGACAGTGTAGAAATTATTGAACTGTCCTTTGGAATATCATCTTTGGGGATGATGTTACTTTTGAATCTTCTGTCAAGTCAAAAATCTATGTTTTCTTTCTTAATAGCTTTAGTGCTCTTAAAGTGCTTCATTGAAAAAGGTACATGAGAGAGCTGAGAAAACTTTTGTCTTTTGACATAGTCAAAACTTTTAAAAAAATATTGAAACATTACTGTTTCATTTCTTTATGTTAGATATGTGTGGGGAAAAGGATGACAGCTTATTTCCTGGCTTTCAGCAAAGATATAACAAGTTTAATGACAGTGTTATTTTCTGTTCCTGCAACATAGCATCATTATTTCTGTTAGCTGGAGTATTTTATGAATTCCAATAAGTAATGCTAAGCAGTACTTGTCAAAACAAACATCATGATGTGGCCTTTATACATTGGTTTTTAGTAAGTAATTATTCTGGATTATGGCTGCAGAGCTTTCATAACTTCATGAGAGTTTGTGGTTTGATGCAGTACCAGGTATCTCCTGATGGTTTTAGGAAAAAATACAATATTCCAGACTGTAAGTTGGCCGTTCGTCTGGCGGCACAAACAAGAAGTGTTTTCTGAGACATGTGTTCTGTTGTAAGTAAAAAGAATGTTTTGTTCATTAAGCCTTGTGAAGCCCAGAACATAAGTGTACCCTTAATTGTGTTTCTGTTGCTACCTACATAAGTTGTGTTGCTCATGGTAAAATTTTCTGTCCATGCGTATGCCTCGTGTTAATAGAGATGTGCTTAACAGAGAAATATGAGAACTTATTCACCTCCACATGCATTAATGAATTGTGTTTTATTTTTTATCTCTTTTTATCTCCATCTTTCTCTTTTTATCTAAATGTTATTTGGTAATTAATTTTAAGGTAGGGAGGAAATGATACGTAAATATTTTTCTTGCTAATTTTTAGCAAAATAAATTTAATTTGCTGCCTCAAGAGGGTGCTATCTGCTAGCAGCTTGAATTGCAAAAGTGAAGTAATTCTGGTATTCTAGTCTGATTGAGTTTTATGTTCATAATTCAAGTTTATTTAATAAACAGCTGTTGTTGTTTGTATTAGTTTGTACACAGATTCACAAAATATTGGAAAAAAGGTTTTAAGTGTTGTAATTATTTTTTATTGTTACAGGTATTCTCCTGGACTTAGTTCTTATTTACTACTTCTTACTCACAGATTTTGCATCATGAAAGAGGCAAACATTGGTCTATTTTGCAGGCTAGAGATATGAAAGAAATGTCCCTTCAGAGGTTAATCAGGCTTGTGACAGAGAAGCTAAGACTTTTGTATTGCAATTTCACATTAGGCTGCTCTAACCTTGATAGTGAGATATTTAAAGCTTGAGTAGAACCACCACTATAGAGAAAAATATGCACAGGAGAATACTGCCAGCAAGATGACAGTTTGGTTCCCTGCTGGAGTACTTCTAGAGTACTCACTGCTATAACTAGTTATTTTCTCTACCATTCTAAGTCTGCTTTAATGAAATACAAATGATGTTCCCTTCTTTTTGCCCTATATTCTGTTTACGTTTTTGCCATTGATATTTTCACATGTATTAAAAGGCACACTAATTTCCTACCATGGGTTTTTTTCCTTTTGAAGGTATCAGAACGGGTGGAGAGAAGACTCCAGGAGATAGAAGAAGAAATGCGTGCTGAACGACAGCTCGTAGAAAGGCGCCAGGAGCAGCTGGGACACGTGTCTCTTCAATTACAGGAGGTATGCAAGCAAAAGCTTCCCTTGTATTTAGGATTTAGTTAGGAATGTGTTGCATTTCTGAGCCTGTACCTGTCAAACTGGCAAAGGTGCTCATATCTTTGGCACATTTTTTAACTCTCAATTCAGCTCATGTTATTCTGATGACCAGATGATACCAAGCATGATCTCAGTCCTTCATTATATGTTCTTGACTATATTTAGACCTTTTTGGTAACTGCCACAAATCTTCTGAGTACCTACCCTATATGCCCTTCCTGAAAACCTAAGCAAACAAAAGCAAGTCATTAGCTGGGTTTTTTCAATTAAAACATTTTATCTTCTGAAAGGTAACCTTTGCTTGCTCATGCAAATTAATTTATATAAATGCAATAATTTATTTCAACAAGCAATCAAAAGCACGGTAGTGGCCAGACAATTTTCATTGCATTTCAGTTTTATTCAACAATAGGTGATAAAATATAAAATATTGTTTAGGAAACAAATAGAAATGTTTAGAATATAAATTAAAATTTGAGACAGCTATGAGGTTTTTTTCTTCTTGTTTTAGAAAACATATGAAAAATACTTATTTCTTTTTGATTTTACTCCTGTTTAGAAAATTTGTGTCTTAACATGGTGTGACACTTTATTTGACTCCACTTAAAATATGACTTGTAGTGTTATCTCTGTGCAACAGGATACTATAATTGAGAAGAAATATGCAATTCCTTGGGTTTCTCTTTGTGTTTGCAGCATAGCTTTTTGGGAGGCATTATGCTCTGTGGTGATAGTGAGGAACTTTGCTCATGATGCTATGTATTTCATGTAAAGAAAATGGTCAAAGATGTCATATTTTAGAAGATGAGATGCTTTTTTTGATATGGCTTGGAATCCTTCTGCCAATATTTCAGAAAGACTTACTATTTCAATTTTTCCCCAGTTAGTGCCCTAGTGGGTGAAAGGAGCTGGAGTGCTGAATTTCAGTTTTCATTGCTCTTTAATATGCCTATGTCCACTTCTGGATTCTTCTGATGTGCCTTCAGACTGGGCAAGGGATGCCTAACCCAGTGTATTGGTGTGGTTTGATAATGTTATCTGCAGAATGGAACAATCTTATTTTGTCCTTTTAAAAGGATGATGGCTTGTTATCTCTAAAGATACATTGACACTACCGTAGTTTCCTTAGAAAGAAAACTTAAATTCAAGTGAATGAGTTCAAATGCATCTCAAAGAATTTTCATATGATCTTTCATAGATGATATGAATGATCATAGTTATGTGATTGTGAGCCTTCAGGCTGGGTACCTTTATTCTTGGTTGCTCATCTTTTGAATTTCATGCAAAAAGAATATGAAATAGCAAGTACATCTTAGACCTTCTATTCCCCCAAGATGTCCAACTGTGAATTAAGATGGTTAAATCCTTTCTTCTGTAAATTCTACTTTATTTTTCCTGAGGAGCCCCTTTCTAAACTACAGTTTAAGTTGCTGTATTTTAGAAAGAATGTACTTGAATTGGCTTCCGTACTTTTGCATAGCCTAGTGAGAATAAAGTAAATAAATATTTTGCTACAATTGCTATTTGAAGGTAACATGTTTCAGCATAATTTTGAGCTTATTAATTTGTTATTCTGTTTCTTGTCCTTTGTAATTCGAATTGTGAGTTAGATGGACTCTTAACTCAGACAGTGGCCTTAGTCTTCCAGTAGTCATTGCACAGACATAATGTTCTATTGAAGTCTAATTATTTTTTAATTTTTTTCTCCAAGATGCTTCCCAAGTAACATTACTGGAAAGGAGTGTAGTGTTTGGACTGAGTTTTGAAATCCTGTCATTTAATATGGCCTGAATGATTTACAGAGAAATATTATTTAAAGCATTTGTGGCTGTTTAATGATTCAATTTTTTCATTATTTTTCTTGTTGCACATGTCAAATTTTATTTGGTTTGAATTTTGCATGTGATCAGTAGTTGCTCTAATTAAAAAATCGTGAAGTTTGTGAGGATTAAATGCTATTATTTTTTCAGTAAAGTGCAGTGCCTGTAACTGACCACTACTTGTCAGTGTTTTACTGTCTTAAGAGAATCACCTTCCTAAACTGCAATTTTTAAATGATGTATTTTCAGGATCTAACAGAACATGATGATGCATTTATTTTGGCCTTTCTCTTGTCTGTCTTTTCTTTCTCTATTTTTTTGTATAATGTTCAAACTTCTTATTTGTATTGTAGTACTACTCTAATCATACACTGATTATGAACCAAGAAGATATCTAGGTATATACAGACCATTAAGGAAACGTGACATATACAGTTTTGTATTTTTAAGTTTTAAATTTGCATTTTTATTTTGAATCTTTAGCCTATCTATGCTGTGTGTAGTTGTATAAAAACTATTTTCTGTACATTTTTTTGTATCTTTTATCTTAGTGTGTATCGGTACACTTAAACAGCAAATTAGAAACTAACAATTAACAAACAAATTCATGCCAATTATAGATCTTAATTTTTTCTCTATTCCTGATATAAACATGTTTCTGATTAGAAAAAAGAACAAATATTCTTTCCTTGCCAGGGACACTAACATGTATACATGAATTGCTTCAACAACAGTATTAGTTGTGTAAATGAAAACTATTTTGAGATTCCTCAGTGCTTCTTTTTCTTTGAATATAAAGATACCACCACCTCTTACTTTTTGTTTACTCTTATACATCTGTTTTCTAGAACAAGATCAAGTATCATTCCTAAAAATATTTTCTTTGTATTCTTTACTGTGTGTTTGGTGTCCTGGATGGATTTACAGAATTCTGTGCTTGGCTTCTGGGTTTTGGTGAAATGTGTCCATGTGTTCATGCTTGGCATACTTTAGGTGAACAGAATAATTTTTTTTGAACATTTTGAGTCCACTGACTGTGGTAAGGCAGTGACTGCAGTTGTGTCTCAAGCTAGCAACTTGGGTAGGCCAGGAAGTGTTTTTTAACTTTCTCCTTGTGCAACTGTATACTTACATTCTGTTTGCCTTCCACTACAAATACCATGAACTGTTTGCCTCCTACTACAAATACTGTGGACTGCAAGAAACTGGTGGACAGAGAGTGGGGTAAATGATGGTCAAAAGTGTTATTGAACATTGGTTTTTGCATATCTTTATCACTGATCTTTTTGGACAAACATAACCTTGATCTGAGTGCATTGTTGATACTTGCTCTTTGGCTCTGTGCTATGCCACCTGTGGCCAATGGTTTTTGTTTTGATTGTAGTTTGAATCTGACTCTTGCTTGGAACATGAGCAAGTCTCATACATATCTGTCACTGAAATAGCTAGGTAGTCTCTCTTTAACTGCCTGGCTGGTATGCTTAGGTAGCATACTTGGAGCCATGCTAGTCACTAATGTAGCAAGTTAGGGAAAGTATGTTTATTAGGATTAGGATGTGGTATGTTTTTGCCTTACTTTTAACTATAGCATGAGGCTATTCTTCTTGTATATTGGTGATAATACAAAAAACTCCCTGATCAGTCTCACTTTGAAAGAACAAATTTCAGTCTGTGGTCTGTACACAGCTTTCAAAAAAATCTGGTTTGGTTTAAAAAAAAAAAAACCAACACAGCAAATCCGAACAAAACCCAAACCATAAGAAAAGTGAGTAGGCTTAAGTTGCTGTAAAAGTTATGGTTTGCTCTTGAAAGATTATCATAAATTGGAAAGGTTAAGGACTTGAGTTGTTTTGAATCATCTCCATAGTTTTCCTCATGTATAAGAGAAATTGATCTGTGAAGCATTAGGTTATGATTTTGAAGTTCAGTAGTTAACTCTGTATATGGATGAGGTATGCTCATTTAGGGTATATATTACATTTGTATTCTAATGCTGTCTTATGCTAATGAACTCTTTATAAAGATCTGTAAAAATTGCTCTCCTTGCTCAAATCAAAAGTTCATCTAGCCTGACCATCTGAGCAGGCAGTGGAACATGTAGCTGGTCCTTCCCAAAGCCGTCCTGTGAAGACCCGTGTA
Source organism: Erithacus rubecula (assembly GCF_903797595.1). Classification (NCBI taxonomy): domain Eukaryota; kingdom Metazoa; phylum Chordata; class Aves; order Passeriformes; family Muscicapidae; genus Erithacus; species Erithacus rubecula. Next base: position 41,110,344 of record NC_136688.1, on the reverse strand, counting down.
TGTGGAAGTTCTCTGTCTCCTTGTGCCCTCCTATATAACTGCTCCCTCCAAGGTCCCATCAACCTTCTCGTCAGTCTCTTCTGGAACAGCCTGACCACTAATGCTTTCAGAGAAAGATCTTGGTAGAAGCCTGTTGCCTATAGGCCTGTTCCCATTCTTTGGTGCTCCAGCTTCTCTGGGCAGTGTCTGCCTGCTGTTTGGGAGCCAGTCAGAGAGGAGTGTGTGCTTGGACTGTTGTCCTTAACATACTTTTCCTAGTTCCCATTTTTGACATTTGACTTCCTCAGCCCCTTCTTTGGGGACAGCAACTGAAATCAAAGTTGTAAATCAAAGAAAAAATCAAAGAATCAGTTGTATCTTTGTTTTGTTTGATTTTTTTTTTTTTCCTTTTACCCCTCCCAAGAGAAAGCTTATATAGTGATCCTTAGTGGAGGAAAAACAAGTGTGGCACAAAACAGCAAGAGGGAATTATTTAAAAAGGAGTACAGGAAGGAGGCAAAACACAGAACTAACTTTTACCTGTACAATTTCTGAATTGTCTGTAACAGTTGACATTTGTCTGGCTGTGGATGACCAGATGTTTCCATTTCCTTATGACATTTTGATTAACTACTTACCTAGCACCTATTGGCACAATGCACGTTTCACAGTCCAAGTGATGCACATATAATATGTTTCATTTACTGTAATATTACTTCTTTTTTTTGCAGTATATTTATAAATGTTGTTTATTTCTTTAAAATGAAATTACTATGGGCTGTTTTTACAATATGCAGAAAATAATACTGAAGGTTATATTTAGTAACAGTTATAGTAAAGAATGCATTTTTTATTTGAAATTTTTCCACTTTAATAGCCTGAATATCAGTCAGTGAAGTTGAAATGGCATATTTATTTCCATTTTTATTTCTGGGGATTAGGATATGCTACTGATGCAGAGTTATTTTTTTGCTTTCAGCAGAAATAATCTTTGAAAGTTTTACTAGTATTCCTGAATCCAGCTCAGCTGTAATATTTTCTTTATGTTTCCGACACCACTAGCCATATCTGCACATGAAAACATGCATGTTTTTACTATGTTAATAATTAATTTAGTGCCAAAAATAAAGTTGACCTAAAGTTGACTGTCTATAACAAAACTTCTAATTTTACTAGTAAAACTGATGGTTGCTTGCTGTTAATATACATTATATATTCCAAATAGGCTGTTCTGAACTGATACTTCTGGCCATTAGAAATACATAAAGAAAAAAATGCAAACGAAAACGAAAACCCAATCAACTTGGGTAATGCAAAAACAGCATTAGCTGAAGAGATGACCTAAGACTTTTGTTCATGTTGCTTTTTGTGGCTTCTCCCAAGAGTCTTTTTGAGTAAAATGTGTGCAGTGTTGGGTTTTATAGTTGGCTGGAATGATAGATTTAAATCTCTACTGAATACTTAGGAAAATACCTTAAATGTGTTACAGTCTTCTGTTATCTGATTAGGGATCAGTATGACTAAAAGTATAACTCTTTGTGGCATAATATTTTCAGTGGCATAGTTATGATTAATGTCTTCCACAGCCTCAGATTCTAGTGTAAACTGTTCAGGCAGAAGGATAATCCAAACTATACTGAAAGCCCTATATTTACTGAGGTGAGGTTATAAGAGTGAGGTAAGCATATAAAGCCATTTATTTTCTCCAGAAGGCTGCTTTTAAAGCCAAACTTCTAAAAGTGAATGCTTGGCTTCACTGAAGTTGATTAATATCTTGTATTCTGTTTTCATATGCTGAAATTGCTCTCCAGTGTACAGTGAAGAGAAAATGTTCAAAAACTGGATGAAATGCACAATTTATATGGAGAAATTTCAGGGGTATTTGTTAAAGGAGATAGTCCTTTAAAATGTAAAATGTAAATACTGCTTGGGAGCGACAGACTGGCAAAAAGACATTTCTTTCTGGAAAGGCTATGTGGTTTTGTTGTTCTGTTGTTGTTTTAGCAAGTAATTATGGAAGGAATAAATGTACTTGTGCTTCAAGATATGGGATGAAAGTAAAAGGTTTGTGCTAAGGTACCAAATTAATTAATTAGTGACTAGTTTGAAAAATGCATGGTCATGTTGCGCAGATAAAAACTGTGATTTATTAACAGTTACAGAAATTCATGGCAGATTATCAGTATATGGCTACTGATATTCAGCTGATGTTTCTAAGTGATTTAAAATGAGCTAATGATTTTGCTATGGCTTGAGATATCCAACCCTGGGTTTATGTTGCAAGTATTGCATGTTATTAATATCTGTCATGTCTAGTACTTCCTTTGTCAGGGATTACCTGTGTTTTAAATATGGTATTGGTTTGCAGAGGGACAAAATTTTGAAACTGATATTTAATGCCCTTTAATTTTTATAAGATGGTTTAGAAAGTGTGCACACGTGGTTTTAGATACCTCAGTCAGAGAGAATGAGAAAAGTCCCATAGATTTATTTTTTGTGATTGTTGTCAAGGAAGGGCACATCAATGTTGGTAACTTTTGATCAGGAACATTTCAGTTGTAGTTCTGCAGTTCTAAACATCATTCCAGATTTCAGAAGAAATAACCTTTTTTCTTTTTTTCTTTTGACTTCTAACACAATCTTATGGTAGTGTTTTCTTAATTACAGTGCAATGTATTTCATAGCATGCGCACTTTATGTTAGAGAATATATTCTTTTTCTCTGATGTGCACACAGCTATCTGTAGGGGATCTCTTGAGCCTTTTAGACCTTAATCTAAAGGTGTTTGGGGTCAACTTGTGTGTCTGGAACTCTATACATCGGAAGGATGTTAGTGCTGCTTTACACTTTGTGTTTGTCCCTGTTCTCTGCATGGGTGTGTTTATGTATACATGAACTTATATTTGTCTTTTCATAACAATATACATTGGCTCTACATGGAAATATTAGATGCAGACAGAAAGCATTTGTCTGGATCTTCTTTGTTAAATGTATCAGCAAATTCTTTAATTTTAACAGCCTTGGAATGATGGCTTCTGTAAATTTTGTGAAGAAGTTTACAATATATATTTTTCCTCTAAAGGTTTTAAAGAAGCAAGATGCTAAAGCAGATGAAACAGAAGAACTCATGAGAAACAAACTTGTGAAATATGAAAGCAAAAAGCACCAGGTAAGCCTTAATTTTTATCCATTTTGTTTGGTTTTAAATGAGTGTATAGTGTCATCTGTTACAGTATATGCTTTTTTTTTCTGAGAAACCAGCCGAACAAAATTTTCTTTACACTTTAAGTATACAAGTTGTGGGATTTTTTTCTGCATCAGAGGCACTGTGAATATAGCTATGCTCAGCTTGTCTCTCTTCAAAGCTCTTCAGTTATCGTATGTTACTTCTAATGACTCTTCCATCCTGCCAGGCAGACAAATTTATAACTTGGGCATTATCCTTGATTTCTTTCTCTGTTTTATCTCTGAATTTATATGTGGTCTGCTGTACCAGCAGCTCAAAGCAGCTTTTCTTCATCCCTGCAACTAACTCATGCTGGTTATTTTGCAGCATAGTTATTAGTAATTACTCTTATTGTACTGTTGCCATATTTCACTCTCTTTTCATACAAAACGAATTTTCTTGTATTTCTATTCTAGTAGGATACTAGGGCTGTATTACACTTTTTTTTTCCACTTGCATCAAGTTTAGCATCTTTCAAAGTTATACCCCTTTATACTAAGCCTTTATGTAGTGTTTTATGTTATGTTGTTCTCTTCATTCCCTTAATGTTAGATCTGTTTACTTTGCCTATTTGCCAGGCTCTCAACATCCTCCTTGAGATTGCTATCTCAACAATAACAATTTCTGCTGTCAAAACCTGTATTTATTTCCAAGTGGATCTTTGAACTATTTATGGAAGAAGTCACAAAATATTTTGTAGCTTTTGCTTTAGTTTCTTTTTTTAATTTTTAATGGTCATCAATTTGATGACTATTTCTGATTACATATTTTAAATGCTTTTAAGAAAAGTTTCAGTTTTATGAAATTCAGGACACCTCAGTATGTTAGACCTCTTATTTCCAGGATAATTCAAATACATCATCTAGCACCACACAGAAATCCTACATGTTTTACCATATAACAGTTCTACCAATGTGTGTCATCTTTAACACTGCTGTGAATAAACTATTTGTGAAAGGGACTTAAAATATTAAGTCATTATTAAATTTGAGTTTGAAAGTATGTTTCAAATCCAGGGACAACATTTTTGAAATTCTGTTAAAACTTATCTTCCATTCTTTAAACTTTTAACCCAGTAAAGATTTGCTTTTGTGATTTTTTTGTTTTGGATAATATAAAATTACTTTGTATCTTTATGTGATACAAAATATTATTCAAAAATTATAGACTGTAAGTAAAATTCTCTTTATGTAATTTAAATAATTGCAGGGATTTAGTTCAAGTAATTTTAGTTCAAAATTTGGGACAAATAAAAATACTATGTGTGCTATACCACATTTTAGGTAGATGGTTATATGTATAAATTGTGTCAAAATTAAATGTTAAAATACACTTTTTTATTATGATGCCTACATTGCTTTTCTTTCTTCATCGTCCCCTGAAATGAAAGCTTGAGCAGGAATTGGAGCAGTCTCGGAAAAGGTTGAGTGAATCAGAAGACAGTAGAGAAGCTCTTTTGCATCAGGTAAATAAATGCTTTAGTGTGGTAAAAATGCTAAGGTTTTCATATTGGGTTGTGTCTGAGTGTTTTTGTTTAATATTCCTATCTCATCCTTGGCTAACATTATTTTATGAAGGAAAAATGAGGTGTAGAAAGACAGGTTTAAATGAGTATATTATGTAGACTGAGCTTGTTACTTTTTCTGCTTTCCAAACTTTTATATGTTCATATGTATTAATTTTATTAGGGATAGTAATGGTATGTTTTTAGTACATAAATACATTATGTGAAATTTCCTTTCATAATTTGCTTTAGAACAACTTCTATATTAGTTATCATTATTCTGCAGAGCATGTGCTATAATTGGTGAAATCAGATCAATCAATTACCTAGAAGCATTTGCTACATTTTAACATGTAATAAAAGTAAATAAACAAATACCTGGAAATGTATCTAAAGTGTACTTTAAACAATAGCCATTGCTGCATGTATGATTAAACTTAATTTTTTTAGGAATTTGGTTTATAGCTTTAGAAGAAAGTCCTTTCTCCTAAACATCTTTTAGAGGGGCTGGATAAAAAGACTGAAATAACTAGAGAGGGGGCAGTTGGCATTCTCATCTTTTAGAATTAGTTATTTGACTGGTGTACCTAGCAGAAGTTTGAGTTAGCTATATTACTATTTTTAATTTAAATCATTGTGAATACAATATAGGGCAATATGAATTAGAAGTGTTTTTCTCCAATTCACCTTTAGCATGTTGGATTTTCTCTATTTTCCTATATGTTATCATCTTTGTAAGTGCTATACTATATATGATAAAAAGGAAAAATGTGAAGAGCCCCTGTGTTTCTTATGAATAAATACATTGTACTTTAAGGAACAAGATTTAAATAAAACATATTGTTTATTAAATTTGTATAGACATTTTCACTAGCTATATAAAAGGACAATTGCAACGTATATTATGGTAGCATTTTGTTTGGTCTAGAGAAATTAATGCTCATCTATGGTCAACATAAGTTAAAATATTTAATTTTGAATAATCACTTTGTGGCCTTTAATTAGGAAGTAGTTTGTCTCTTTGTTTACCATCTGCAGTACACTCAGGATTTTTTTATAAATACTTTTTGTGTGTAGTAATATTTTTTAGCATTAAATCTTGATGCTTGTGCATATATTTTAGATTGAGGATCTTCGTTCCCGGCTTTCGAGAGCAGAAGAAGAACGTGTAGAATTGCAACATCAAATTTCACATAATGCTATGCATCGCCAGAGCTACCAGGATGTACAGGATGATGACAGGAGAATTAGAGCAGGTACAGCTAATATTTTGCATTAGAGGCCTGTAAACTAGTTAGTAGGCATGGTCATTAATTTTATGTTAGAGTTGCAGTCTAATTCTTCTATTGTTTTAACAAAACCAGCCAATTAATTCCTCAGGTTTAAGTTAATACATATTGGCACTTGAATATTAACTGAGAAATAGCCATGACAGTTAATTTATGATAAAATATTTTGATTTGCTTTAAAACAAATTTTGATTTGTTTTAAAACAAATGAGGCAATTTCAGCAAACTGAGTAGGGTTTTTACAGAAGAAAAATGTGTATTATTTTTAAGTAATAATTTTGCAGAAAACTTGCATTTCAGTCCATTTGCAGTTTGAATTCTGCCATCTTGAAAATTATAACAGGAGTCATTGACTAATAAGGCTGATAACTTTCTGGTAGAATTTCCAAGCAATATGTTCCTGAGTGGTTAAGAAAGGTTTTCTGTATGATACAGTCAGGGCTTCTGTTTGCACTATGTTAGTTTTAGAGTTGGAATAGTTTTGAAGACAAATAATTTAAACCATTTCCAGATGTAATTGCATATTAAATTGCCGCTTTTGCAAGGTCTTCAATTAATTTTTAGTTATCTATTTGTATTTAAACTTTTCAAACATAATCAAAAAGGCATTAGAGAAAGTTTTTGTGTTTCTCCTTATTAACATAGAAATGTATTACTCAGGATAATAGAGAAATAGTGATTCTATTCTAGAGTTCAGTGTCTATGGTAGTGTTTAATTGGTTTGACTAATGACGTGTTGATGTATTTTCATACTTCATCTTCTGAATTATCTTGGTTTTTAAAATAGGACTCTGACTCCATGTTTTACAAATCTCATACAGAGCACTGGAAATGGGCTAGATTTTGTATGTAGCTTAGCTTCAGAAATGTAATGCAAAATAATAATTTCAATAATTTTTCTCCAATCATGTTAATGTATCTGCTTAAAAGTTAATTTATTTGAAACAATATGCCTTTTATGTTAATAAGAGCATATTTTAATTTTCCTGTTGATCTTATAAATCAAACCAGTTGTAAAAATATGAAGAAAATAAAAATATACTGTAACAGTAAAAATAGGTGCATACACTTATATAATTTTTGCTGTTGTGTTTCACCTTACTGTGTTGTTTTTGCTTCTTCAAAAATATACGGGAAGAAGACAAATAGAGATTTTTTTCTTTTCTTTCTTTTGCCTCCAGTAGTTATTTATGACTGAAGACCTTTGAATTTGTGTTTGAGAGAATGTATAGCTTACTCTTGTCAAAGCCTTTGGTTGTAGTTGCAGGTTCAGACATAAAATTCACAGATAACGTGACTTTCAAATTGGGAGGTATTACTCTGGTGAGATAAAACCTTGGTCTTGAAGCTGGTGGCCAAATTTCATTTAGAACAAAAATTCCCCACTGTTTCTTCCATTTTATTTTATTTAGTTTTGTCGGGGCTTTGGCTGTTTGGTTGTTTTGTTTTGGTTTTTGGTTTTTTTTGAGGGAAAGCATGCAGGGGGAACAATGGAAACCCCTATAAAATAACAGAAAAATACTGTTTCATTCAGTAAGATGTTATTAGATTATGATACAGGTGTACCATTTTTCACAGATATTTAGGTCAAAATCACTAGTTGTAGAATAGTCTCGAGTAGAGAATCAAATTGCCAAAAATTAAATGAGATAAAATTAATTTAGGATGAGTTGGTATTTCTACTGAATCTGTTGCTCTGTTCTTGCTGTTTTGCAGTAGCTGAAAGATATGAGAGAGAGAAGCAAGATCTAGAGAAACATATTTTGGAACTTAAAGCAAAGCTGAGTCATAATGCTGTAATGTCAGAGGTGGAAGAACTGAAGAGATGTATAGAGCGTAAGGACAAGGAGAAAGCACAGCTTGTAATGCATATACAGGTATGCTGGGTCTTGTTACTTTTTCCTTGGTGGCAGTTGTTTTTTTTTAAATAATTTCTCATCTGTTGAACATGAGGTGATGTATCAGATTAGGGATTAACCTTTAAAACTAAGAGTCATGCTTGTTATTGTGTAAATAACTTTGAAAAGTGATTTGAGTTTGCTGACCTTTTTCTCTCCTATGTGATACCAAAAAAAGGTATTGCTATTGCCTATGATTTCATGGTTTGGATTACTTCTCTTTCCCATGTGCAAATAAAAGTTGATCTGATTTTTATCTGCACTTACTGTTAATAATTGTTCTTGGGACTACTTTTATGAGGTAGTGCTTACTTCCTCATTCCATCATTCCTCAGTACTGAAGTTCAACTTTAAAAATTGCGGTACCTTGTTCTGTGTGAGAGTGCAGTAGAGTAACAAAAGTAGGTTACAGCTTCACTTTTTATAGTAATGAGATGCAATATAATTGTAAGTATTGGTAGTCTTCTTTATGATAAGCACATAATGTTTAATGTGATTCTCTAGAAAGGGATAAGAGCAGCCTTTTGTACTGGAATTTTAGTTAGAAGACTTTGACCATAAAATGAGATCGAAGTAGGCAGTAGCATTCTTATTTAAGGTGGGAAACTTTTGAATTTTTTGCTCTTGTCTAGATTTGTCATTGGTAGTAGTATGACTGAACAGTAACAATTTTCTTCTGTCTTCTGTGACTGTCAGGAGAAAAGAGTTTGCAAAACCATGTGCATTATTTCAGTAGTCACTTTTTGTTCTGCTTGTATTTTGGCATTCTGTAAGCAAGGGCTTTATGTATTTATTTTCCTAATGAATGTAATTATCTTTGAAATGATATTGCATCACTTTGGAAATTCAAATGCAGGAATTTATTTTTTTGTCTTTTCGTTGATTTACACAGTTATACTGTTCAGTTTACTTCTGCTGCTCCTTTACCTTGTCATCTTCTCTGCTGATTTAAATCAAACTAATACATCAAATTCCATTTGGAAAAAAAAAGGGCCTTTCAAAATAAGTTCCTATATGCTTTATGAAATTCAGTCATTGAATAGGTTTAAAAAGACCTGAAGTGTTTCTAAAGAGGGGTAAGACAAGCAGAACTCATTTCCTGGTGTCCATCAGCATTTGTATTTTAGCTGGTCAATAAAACCCATGACTAACTGAAAACATTCTGTTGTTTTGTTGTGCCTGAGAAACTAATTATTTTGGTGATGGGAATTAATGGGGTAAAAACCCACAGGAAAACAATTATTTTAAGCCTCTGCTTTCTTAAGGGTCAGAATGATTTTATAATACTAATTTCCTGCCCTGAAAATACTCATGCAAGAATGCTCAGTTGGGGTCATTGTCATTTCTCTGAGGTAGAAATCTTTGACTTCCCACATTTTCTCAACAGAAAATACTTTGTACTTCTTATCTGCTTCCCACTGCCTTTCTCCTGCAGGGGCAGTAACAGGAAAATAGCTGGTGTGTTTTTCTTTTAATGAGACATCAAGGAATGCAAGGATGTGAATTTCTAATCTTGTGTACTAACAAAGCATTTTGTCAAGCCTGTTCTAACAGCTGCTCCTATCAGATAGTCTGATTCCCAGTTGGAAGTGACCAGTCATGTTTGACTTGGGTGTAATTTATCTTTGTTTAGTGGGGAGAATCTAACTTGCCTCTGATGTACATGTGATACTAGAAATTTCTTTTGATTTATTCAAATGTCATTGTTTGTAGCAATTTGAGTTGTGTGCATTGTACATTTAGCCTCCAACAGTTGCCATAAAAATCACAGTGTGATGTAAAATGGAGAGGATGAAAAAAGTTAAAACATATTCTTAAGCTCATGTTTAGAAGTAAGTTCAATCTTAAATTAATTTTTAAGTTTAATATTTACTTCAGCTTCTGTAGTTTATTTAAGGCTGCAGCTGTGAGATCTTCCAAATATATACAACTGTCTTAAATACATTTATCTCCTTGAAGCCATATAGATATGGGGCTGTTATGGCTAGCTATTAAGATTTAACTATTATGACTAAGAAATAAACAAAGTGCACAAATTATAAAGATACAATACCCTACTTTCTCTGTAAGTGTTTTTAGACTCTTGTGCCTGGGAACCTGTTTGATTTACTAATTACTCTTCATCTGAATTTGGTGTTAGTATTTTTATAGCATTGTCCAGTACCACAGTCAGTTTGTTAAAATATTTCAGTTTTTCTGGGGGAAAATTATTGATATGTTTGTTTAATATTACAAATCTTCAGTAATATAAATCTTTCAGTCTTACAAAAATTCATTAATATTCTCACTAAAATTTACTTTTACTTTTTCTTCTACAAATGAAACTATTAGCCAGTTAAATGCCAGTAGTGCAGCCCTTATAAATCAGACAAAATTTTGGCAACTGCACCCATTTACCATGTTAACACAGAGATATACATTTATCATGTCAACTAAGAATTCAAAAGTACAGATCAGTACATTTGGGACTCCTGTTTTGATAGAGAAACAGAGTGTGGAGATACTTTCTGTGTCCTCTTGCTTTACAGGGTTAGCTGCATGAAATGTTGACTTGCTATGATGCTGTTTTCCACCTGATTTTTACTGTTGGGTCTGTGCTGGCTTAAGTCTTTTAAGCAAAGTGCAAACTCTTTGCTAAGATTTATCTTATTAACACATACTGTAAAAATAAAACATTAAACATCACATTTATATTAGTACAACCATATCAAAATCCAATTTTCCTCCTCGTGCAAATAGATCAATTAGCTGTACTTCAAGGTAAATATCTAAAACAAATGTTCCTCTTTTTTATTATATTGTAAATCAATAAGTTGGAGGTTGATTTGCTTCTATACAATAAAAGGAATGTTTATAGTTAATTGAATGTTATTTTCTGTGTTTAAGCTTGGACTACTTTCATTAAAAAGTTTGTGGTGTCTGTAGTTTTGTAAATAAAGTATGTACTCTGAGAAATTTATATATAAATAACTATTTTTTAATGAGCATTGAGTACTATATCAATTTAGTCTGACATCCTCTATGGTGTCTCCAGAATGACCTTAAATGGGAAGTGATAATAATGTGTAATCATGACTGAAAAAATGATGACCCATTTTAGAAAATCCATGGCATGGTAAATATAATATTTAATTGTGTTTTATGAGGCTATTTTTAACTTCTGCTGTACTCAATTTAAATCTTTTTATTTAAAGAAGTATTTTTTTCATTGGATTTTAAAGTTGTTTTGAATAAAATTTTGCTAGTTGTAGCTTTCAGCTTGTTTTGATTATCTTTTTAGCACAGCAGATACTATCCTGAAGAGATAGGTACAATTTTCTGTCTCCCAGGAGATGTTGGCCTGGTTTGGATGGGGAAAAAACCCCCCAAACTAACAAACTGACAAAGAAGAAGCCCTTACCAACAAACTCAAGTCTCCCTGCTTCCCCCATCCTTGTGGAACTATCTTTGTCTAAACAGTCATTCTATATCCATCTGTAAAGTTGCCTACTCTTTCATAGAAAAAATACTATTCACTTGTCCATTCTGAATTGCAGTCTGTTTATTTCAGGCTACATCTGCAGTTTTTTTCAGTCATTCTCGAATCTAATTCTCTTCTCTAAAGTATTTCAATCCCCTAAGGCTTGATAATATGTTTGGCTGGCTGTAGATCAGGTCTATCAAATTCATCTTTCATTAATGAAAAGACTGAATGGTATGAAAGCAGTCTGAGTAGGCCCAAAATGCAGAATACTGATATGAATTTCTGTGTGATGATCTTAGTAAAATACAGTTTTGCTAGTGTATCTTCAAAAACTGATTTCTGAGCATGTCCTTCCAGAAGGTATCTGGACACTATTTTTCCTGATTCTTTTATGTGACTATTCAGAGAAATATGATTTGAGAAATGCAGCACCTTTTCTTTTTAAAAGATGTGTTTTCAATTTAATTCATTTTTGAAAGGCTTATATGTGCCTCCTGTATTTTCAAATATCTTGCACTTTGTTCTAGAAGCATTTACAAAGCTGCTGTATTCTCTTTATATTCAGTGCTATCAAATATACCTTTATTTAGCACATTGCTTTCATAAAGGAAATCAGCATAAAACTGGGCAATAAACTAGCTCATATACTATAAATTACTGTGTTGTTGCTATTTTTTCCTTTCCAATTCTCATTTTCCTCTCATCTGTATACATGAGTATCCTTATATCTTTCTGTTTGGTTTATTTCTTGTTTGCATAGTGTGTAATATATGGCCAATGATTGATCTCAAACTTGCAATACAGAAAAATAACAAGAACAACCAGAAGAGGAACAAATGCAGAAAGAATTGAGTAGTATGTATTTTATGTCTTGTGTTGAAATTCTTTACCATTGCAAAGGGAAAGATTCTCTGGGCTAACAGGGCTTTCCTTGATAGTTAAGTAGATCTTTTATGCAGTTCATATTTTAAATGAAAATGTGATTTAATCTTGCTTTATGTTGTTTGATAGAGTTTCATACTGCATATCCTTAGAGAATGTTTGTATTTTGCTATGATGATTCCAGGTGTTAACATCTGACCTGGAAAATGGGGAGAAGCAGCAGGAAAAAATGCTGGACCAGCTAAAGGAGATACAGAATTGCTACAAAGCTTGTGAAAATGAACGTAAACAAAATGAACTCCAGTCTGCTGAGTTAGCTCAACAGGCTGAAGAGAGTACCAAGGAAGCAGAACGGTATCTCACTGAATTCAAGCATTCAGAGGCACTCAGGCTGGAGATTGAGAAAAAAAGGGAAGATTTGAAGGTGAGAGCCCAGGAAACCATCCGCCAATGGAAACTGAAGTGTAAGAAACTGGATCGTGAGATAGAAAAACAAAATCAAACTATCAGTGAAATGATGAACAAGAGCAGTCAGGTAAGATTTGGTTGATTTTCTTTTTTTTTTTTTTTTGGTACTCTTTCCCTTTGTTTTAAAAGTGGAGAGGAGGAGTTTATTTTTTATGCAAACTGTGACTTAAACTGATTTCCACCTTATGTTCTGGACATCTTCTGTATAATTTTCAGAACTTTTTTTTGAAAAATCAATTTGAAAATTATTATGTAACATTTCTGGGTTTTTCATTTGTCTTCAATATGGCAGACCACTTATTCCTCTCTTTTTCCCCCTCTAAACTTTCTCAGGAATAAACACGGAGTTTTTTGGTTTTCAACTTAGAATTCCTTTATTTTTTCAGCTGCTGACACTGTTTTAAAGATACGCATTCAAATCAATGCTAATGCTTATCATCCCATATCGGAATAATGGTAGAAACCATCATTTGTTTGGCAGTAAGTCTGTGGGTGTGAATTTTCCAGTGGCTGGGTCAAAAGTTGCTTGTTCCTATAGTAGTATATATATATATATAACTGTGAGCTTTTATCTTAACTTACATGCTCTGAGGGTGTAGTCTATCATATTGTATGGCTTTTGTTTTTACAGTGCTATACCCTCTTTACAGGTGTCTTCTCATGGCATCCATCCAGTTCAGGCTACTGAATCTGATGGGCTTGAGATGGCTCCATCCTCTGCTTTGTCCTGCTCAAAGATTGAGGTTTTCAGGGGCTGTATGGCATGCAGTATAGGATATCTATTAATCCTGTGTTGTTTCTGATCCAATAATCTGTTCTGAGATTGGTACATGAATATGAGCATGATCAAAGCACAGGAGAAGTCACAGTGGGGCTATTACTGAGTTGAAATGGATAAATTCTAGCGTATCTAAGCTGTGATTCCTGGTGTTGCTATTCTCTCCCAAATTGCCTATCATATTCCTTAGTTTTTAATATTATTTCCTCTATCCATGCTCCAACAATTCATTCTGTAGTAATCTTGTATTCATTAGCCCTAGTGCTTATGTGGGAAAGTAAGATTCTCAAATACCTAAGAAGTTGATCACTCTTGCTTAAAAAAATGGAGGTTGTAAGGGAAGGAAGAAAACCTGAACCATGTTGAAATCATGTGTGTCTATCAAATTGACAAATAAGAAGCAAGAAGCAGAGACGAATTGTGAATAAGAAGCCGTAGATCCCAAAAAGGTTCTGAAATCATTCTTCATAGACTGGTCTTTGTAGAGGCATTTGATAACACTGTCCACATTGACATTTGCTTTATTATGTAAGACTTCTTGACATGGATTTTTCCACTTTTTATGTGGCTAATATATTCACATACTAAATGCAGTGGCTTATATTCACCTACTAAATTCTTTGGCTTAAGCTCCATATAAGAAGTACTGTAAGTATTTGTTCTTACTTTTAAAGTGGTGACCATCTTGCCAACAAGTTTGAGGTGAAGAAAGCTTCCTTATTTTAAGATAGGGAAGATCAAACAAACTGTGTGTCACTGTGAAGGAGAAAAAAGTACAAGTGATGTTCCATGTTCTCAATATAAAGTTGGAAACGGTTTACTTATAGAAATATAATCAATCTAGATGCAGTATAAACTTGAGGTAACTAGACAAACATAATTTAACCAGCTTTGAAATAGAGTTAATTAACATCTGAGACAAAATTCTGTAAAAACAATGAAGAAAATGAAGAAATGGTGGTTTGTTGTCTTTGATTTCTGTTAAAAGACTTCAAAGGGTTGATGCAAAATTTTCTAAATTGGGTTGCAATCATAGTTTGCAATTTTGAGATTTTTGAAATATTGACAGACAATGGATGGGCTATAGAAAGACTGTTTAGGTTTCATTCTTTTGGAGTTATTGGGATAATGTGGTTGAAATTTTACCTGTGTGGTTGTCCTTAATATTGTTTGACAAACAATATTAAGGAAGCGGAGTTTCTAACATCTTTTGAAATATATATATATGCTTTTAAGTATGTAATGTCAAAAACATACTCAAAGCAAGTAACTTATGGGTTGCAGTTTGAAATTTTACTGGACTTTTGTTTTTATTTGGTTTTTGGTGGTGTTTTGGGTTTTTTAGCCAAATCCTTCAAGTGGAATTACAAGATAGGTGTAGGAGGGTCTTTTGGTTTGGTAGATTTCTTTTCTGAAAAAACCATGATGGTCCATCCATGCCCTCAATTTATTATATTTGTTTCTTTCTTTGTGTTGCTTATTCTTGTTGTAGTTGCAAATTGTTTTATTGTTTTTAACTGCACACTTTTAACCCTAATTGTCTTTTTGTTATGGATTATTTCAAGTAATTTTGCAGTATTCATAAGAAATGTGCATTGATTGTGGAATTGGTGAAAATGCTCAGTAAAATTTAGTATAAAATTTATTAAGTGGGTTTAAAGAATCTGATATATCTGAACAGATTGCCTGAACATGTTGCATAGTCTCCCTCACTGGAGATAGTCAAGAACCATCTGGATGCAATATTGTGCCTGTGTACTAGGATAAGTCTGAGCAGGGAGGTTGAACCAGATGACCCACTGTGGTCCTTTCAAGCTTACACATTCTGTGGTAATTTTAACATCAAATATAACAGTATTGGAAAAAGCACCCAAACCTTTAAGATCCTAGGAAAACAGTGGAATTTTCATTACATTTGATTGATTTTTATTTGGGAGATGATGTCATTATTTCTTGACTTTGATGGATAAGTGAACCAAACTTTTAACTGCTACTAGTTCATCTACTGTGCATAACTCCAAAAATAAGTTAATGTTAGTGTACTTTATATGTAATATTTTAGAAAATAAACAAAATAAGTTAGCATATGGAATGGACTGTAGGTACAGTGTATATGTCCAGTAGTCATCCCTATGTGCTACTGCATTACTCTATTACCTTATTTTCTCCATCTTGCTATTTGGAGGAACCAATGAAGAAACACTTCTCAGTCTGCAAAGAGAAGAGTGTGAGAAGCAGGGAATTAACCAAAATTACCCCTTCTTAGAAAGCTAGATAATTTAAGGACAGGTTCAGGTTTGAGATTGCACATGATCTGTGTCTAAATTTAAAGAAACACTGAGTACATTTAAATTGAGTTTGTAGCATGTAAAAATTTTGTATTTTCACACACATAGGTTAATTGTTCCATAGACATTCTTGATGTCTAAGGACATCTTTCCATCAATTGCCTTTAATTACTTCAGATCAGAATGGATTTTTTTTTTTCTTTCCTAGGCCCTCAAAGAAAAAGATGATCTCAAAAGTCAACTTCTCTCAGCTATAAGCCAAATAGAAAACCTTCGGAAAGAGCTGAATGATGTGCTTACAAAGAGAGCCCAGCAGGAAGAACTTCTCCACTGTAAAGAGGTAAAACTGGATGAAATGGAGTCACACCAGGTATCTCTTGAAGAAGAGATAAAAGAAATTCAAGGTACTGTCAAAAAATTGGAGAATGAGTTGAAAAAGCAAGTTGTTGTACAAAATCAAATGCAAGCTGAGAAGGAACACTTGAAGACAGAACTTGCAACTATTAACTTGTTTCATAAAAAAGACCAAGAACGACTCCTGGAAATGCAAGCAGATGTGAAAAGTTTAAGTGCTATACGTGTGGAACTAACAAACAAAATAGCAGAAGAGGAGAAAGCCAAAAAGGAATTACTTAAGAGCCTCTCAGACCTCCAGAAACAGCAGGAATCTAGTCATGAAGAGATGATTTCAGCTAACAGGCAGCTGAAGATGGAAAGAGAAATTCACCAGCAGGAGTTGGCAGATCTTAAATCAGAGTTACAAAATGTGAAAATCAAACATGAACAAAAGGTTCAAGAACTCATGAAACTCCTTAAACAAGAAAAAGATGATGCAGAGGCTCAGATTAAAATGCTAAAGGTACTTATTGTGAAGAATTACAATGTCAGACTTCCCCCCTCCTCCAACACACCCCACACACAGCCCCTGCCATTAAATGATGAAGGTAATAACACATGGGCTTTAAAGCACTTAACACCCATGTTATTGCAGGCCATTGTAAAAGTTTAAAGTTTGGGGTAAAAAACGTAGCAGTACCTTTTTAGGTCAAAGTCTTAGTTCAAAAATAGTAGAATAGATATATCTATGATCAAAATAAAAGGAAATGCATGATGCTGTAATATTTTAAATATGACAGGTAGGTGAAGTCTCGGGTAAGGATAGAGGGAAGCATACAGTCACCCCAGGACACCATCTTTTAAAAGGGTAGAAAGGAGGACTGTGGGAACTATTGACCTGTCAGCCTCATCTCTGTTCCTGGGAAGATCAAGGAGGAAAACCTTTTAGAAGTGACACTAAACCACATGGAGGACAGGGAGGTGATTTGGGACAGCCAGCACAGCTTCAGCATGTCCTGTCTGACCAACACAGTGGCCTTCCCTGATACAGGGACTACATCAGTGAACAAGGGAAGGGCTACAGTTGTTTATCATTTCATAATTTATCTGGCCTTCTGTAAAGCATTTGGCACGGTGCCCCACAACATCCTTCTCTCTAAGTTGGAGAGAGATGGATTTGATAGATGATAATAAATGGGCTGAATGTCACGTTTGGCGTGTTGTGGTCAATGGCTCAGAGTCCAGAAGGAGTCCTGATGTACAGCAATGATGAGTGGTGTCCCTTGGGAATCTCTGTTGGGACTAGAGTTTGGTTATTTAATGCATCATTCATGACTTGATAATAATTCTTGAGCAGTTGATAACATAGAAACCTTTAAGAGAAGACAGCAATAAAAAACCCCTTAGGTGCTTGTTAGTAGAATGATCATTAAAATCAAATATTTTGACAGCAGTGCTTAACACTGGTGACTTATTTTTAGTATGTATAGCATTATTTAAGTGGTCTGTCCAAAAGTGTTTCTTTCTTTGGCAATGACATTGAAATTAAAAGTGTACATTTGCTATCAAGTGGAGAGAAAGAAAGTGTATTGTGGATACTAATAAGAGAAAATAAATTGATCGTGGCTGTGCTTTTCTATGAAATGGCAAATCCTACAGTTAGGACCTTTTTATTTTTACTGGTTGGTAAACTTAAGCAGAGTATTAAGGAAATTCATTTCCATATTTCATTGCAGTTCCATGACTTCTCCAGAATCTTAAATCTACATACATTTTTTTAAGAGCAGAAGGTTTGAGGGAGATTAATTTTCTAAGATATTAGGGTAGACAATTTTTTTAGAAGTATACAAAATGATAATGCACAAGATACTCTCAATTGAGAGACTGTAAATGAAAGAAAATAGGAAATCTTATGTGTCTCTAGGAAGATCTGATGAGAACATAAAATCCTGCAGGTGATTTGTTACTTTTTGTCTGAACTCATCATTACATTGTATTTGGATTTCAATTTTATGGACATACTTTTCTTCCAAATTAAGGTAAACTTAACTTAAGCATACTTTAAAAAAAAAGTTGTTTTGAGATTAGAGTAGTGTTTAGGGAAATCGAACAGAAAATGCTGGGGTTTTTTAACCTATTCTTTTTTTTCAGGGTGCTAAGATTTTGTCTAGCAACCAGCTGTCTTTTACTGTTACAGTAATAATTGACCTTATTTATGCCTCAACTCTGTCCAACCTTTGTAACTGTTTTTGGAAGGGAATATACATATCCTATCCAAAGATAGTTAAAGCTTTAAAATAAAGGTCAGTTGAGAGACACTTGAGGAGAGAAGGGAAAATTAATATATTTGTAGGATCCAAATCCTTAAACTTAAGAGGATGCATTTATGAGTTACTTCCAGGAAATCAGGGTACAGAATCCTGTGTTTAGAGGACTAACTTCTGCATAGATTGTTAAAGGAAGTGACTTTTGATTTTTGTTATTCTGTCCTCTTTTGCCTCCTCTGTACGATACTTTCTTCCTCATTTTTACCTGGTTTTCTGTAGTGTGGCACTGGATTGAAACATTATTAAGTAGTTAAAGAATTTTTGAGGTAATAGGGAAGGTAAATAAAAATATTGTATGATGCACTAGAAGTAGAGAAGAACATAGTTTTTTGAGATGGCAGTGTTAAGAAGGATCTTACTGTTTCATTACTGAGATTCTGATGCTTAAACTTTTAATTTGGTTTCTGCTAGAAAACCCTAAATGATTCCCAACCAATGCCTGTATGATGCCTTATTTGGTATTTAAAAAGATAGATACACTAGGCATAGGAATTAAAGTGGTTTGCAAGTGGTCCCTATTTGTCCCTGTGCTCAGAAGGTCTGGATCTGTCCCCTAATTTTAATGCGTACCCTCTCTTGCTTTAAAAACATGCTTGTTTGCTTAGAATGATGATATACAAATTTTCCTACTACCTGACAGTATGGAAGTATTTGAAATATTAATCCTTAGTCTAAAGTTATATAGAGATATGTATCTATGCATATTAAATTGTGTATATGTGTATGTTTCTTTTAAAATAATTTTCTATACATTTTCCAAATGTTCCATCCATATTTTTTAATGAAAAGTATTAAATGTTGAAATTGAGTTCAATAAAGATCAATTAAATTATTGTCATACTTACCTTCTCCTTACTTGAAATTAATCAGTATTAACTTTCTCTTCTGTGTCTCAAGGGTAATATAGGTAAGGGATTTTTTTCTTGGATTGTCTGCATAGGTATTATAATGTAATTACCTTTAGTAGGAACTGAAAAGTTGATTTTTATAAGCATATTCACATGAAATATTTTGAGCATTGCAGGCTTGGCTTTGTGGTCTTAAGACTTTGTAGACTGTGGATGCCAAAGTTCTTTCTCAAATTGTCCTTTGGAGGAGCTTTTGTAATCTGTTTAGTGTCTAAATTAGTGTCTAGATTTAGTGTTGAAATTAATTCATAAAACTTCTTTCCTTCCCCTACTTCCTCACAGAAGTCATTTTTACAGTGTAATTGGAAAATAGAATCTTTGCTTTTCCTCAGAAAGAAATTTACTTAGTCTATTTTTGTGTTTAACTGTACCCTGCACTTCATCTAATATGAAACTGGTTTTGGGGAATGTGTGTGTTAATTTGCTTCTTAGTTGTATTTTTTAAGTTTTCTTGATATTGTCGAGAATTTCTCAAATCTTTCAGTCATTTTTTTTCCCACTGGAAACAAATGTGCATTATTTACTCAATCTTTTGGGGCTTTCTAAATCCTTAAATGTTTTCTTCATTTTTTTTTGCAAAGTTTCATGAGTAACATTAATCACACAAAATAATAGCACAAACTCACACGGTTTTAGAACTTAAACATAGTAAATCTTTGCTATTGTTTCCTTGCAGATATAAATTTAGTATTGGTTCCTGAAATTAAAGCTTAGTTTTAGACTTTCTGATTCCAAATTATTTTAGTAATGGAAAAGCTGCATAAATACTAGGCTTCTCAGGATGATGTAAGCTGATGAGTGTAGCAGAGCTGAAATGAAGAATCTGAGACTTCTATTTTCTGCTTTTAAAACACTGTATGGTTCTACAACTCTGTGATGTGTGTTTCCCGTGTTCAGATAAGTAATTGCACTTAGTAGAACTTAATTTATTTTTTCACATTTATCATTTGGCAATACTATTCCACTGATTTAAAACTTTAGAGCTTGGGTGTGTTTTAAAATAACCCATACAGTGACTTTGTAATCTGTTTTCCCTTTACCATCAGATGGAAATTTTAGAAGAGAAAAACATAGTCAAGTCTCAGTGTCGACAACTGGAAAAAATAAAAGTTGAGTGTGATAAATTGACGGAAGAATTAATCCAAAACAAGGAAGAAAATGCAAAATTAAAACGGAAATGTGAGTTTGTAAAACAAGAACTGGAGAAAAAGGTAAAATTAACTGATTTTAACCATGATTTGTTCCTCTGCTGATAAATACTGAAAATAAATGATGCATTATAGAAATAAATGGTAAACCTAAAAAACTCCAGCATTTATGTGTTAAAGAATATATCCAGTCATGCCATAGTGCACAGTTTCTATATGAATTAAAGAAGACAAAAATGCTTTGGCTAGGTTATGAACTGTATCCCTCCAAAGATTTGCTAATAATATTTAGGACTAGAAATATAAATCCTTTTGCTTGCCTGATCTCTAATATAGGTAATGAACAAATATTTAATCAACCACTTCTAACTATTTCTAGTTTTCTTAATATTTTTCTTCAAGATGCAGTAGAGCTATGAATAATTTAGAGGTAGTTTGAAGTTCATATGCAATGTAAGCCTAGTAAAAGAAATGCTAACAAATGTTGGGGTGGAGGATTTTTGGTTTTTTGGGGTTTTCTTTATAGTATAGAGATAGAAAAATGTTAAACCTGGCATTTCTTTAGCTTGCTAAACTATCAGGAAGTGATTTAAAAGTTCAGCTTGTCAGACTAGTAAAGAATGCTTGAGACGAAAATTCGACAATGTGTTTTTTCTGCATTGGCATTTTAGTTCTATATCTGTTATTGAGAGAATGTGTTTCAAGGCATGTACACGGGCTTCTGTAGTCTGTTGTGAATTAGCTCCAACCTTACCTAATATTGGGAAGACACTCTTTTTATGCCAAAATCATCTTTTATCTCTAAATTGAGAAAGACAAGTTTTTAAGCATGCAATCCTATGGTCTCAACTTTTGAAGGTAAAGGCAGATGGAGACTTCTACTTGATTGCATTAGTGGTTAACTTAAGAGAATATTTGCTATTTTGATTTTGTGGATTGTCACAAGGGATTGCCATGTTAGGATGGGGGAAATATTACCTCTTGAGAAATCTACTAGCATCCAGCATACATGCAGCAGAAGCTTATTGTGTTACAGAGTACTTTCTTTTCTTTTCCATACTTATAATATTCTGTTCTTAATGCAAATACTAATTCAAGGAGGCATAGACATTATAGCTAGCTTAGCTTTATTTTTTTTTTCATGAAAGGTGAAGGAGCAGAGCATAATTGTAAAATGGTTGGTTTCTTTCCTTTTCCTTCTGTGCACTTCTGAGTCATTAGTGACTTCTGTAGGCTCTGGATGGAGAATGATAAGGAATGTTGCACATTCAGAAAATCAAGCAGATAAGAAATAGAAAAGTAAAGTATGTATTCTGTTTTAGTCTTTGGGAATGAACTTAGATATGATGGACTGCATTCAGTGAATAGTGAGATAGCAGAATACTAACACTAGAAATACATAAAGTGCAATCTTACTACTTTCAGGATACTAATTTAGGTCAAAAATGTTATTTCAACTCCTATCTTTGTAGTACAGAAATACTGGAACCTGTTCATCTTAAAAAATTTTGCTGTTTCTTCAGTTTGAAATAACTACTGTCTCAAGTATTTCTGTATTAGTGAAAAAATCAGACTGCATATCAAGTAGGTGTGTTTCACATTTGTAGGCCACCTATATTAAAAAACACCTAGTAGAAATAACACCTATACACATACATATGTATGCAACCACCTGAAAGGAGGTAGATGTTGGTCTTGTCTTCCTACTAGCAAGTGATAGGACAAGAGCAAATAGACTTAAGCTGTGTCAGGGGAGATTTAGATTGGATATTAGGAAAAATTTGTTCATACATTGGAACAGGCTGCCTAGGGAAGTGGTTGAGTCACCACCCCTGGAGATGTTCAAAAGACATGTGGTGTTCAGGGATATGGTTTAGTGGTGGACTTGGCAGTATGGGGTTTTTAGTTGGTCTCTATGATAACTGAGTTCTTTTCCAGCATAAATGATTCTATGATTCTGCCTATATTCCATTCATGAAACTTGGGTGTTAGACATTACCTAACTCCACACTGGTATCTCATAAGTGCAGTGTGTGAGTATTTCCAACAAACAGACTTCAAACAGTTGTATCTGTGTCATTGTGGAGGTTCAGAATTAATAAATTTTTGAAATCCTTGCTCTTCTCACTATTTTTGGTGTGGTTTGCACACATTGGAATTTGCCTGTTAAAGCTTTAGCCCTTTGCTGAATTACACCTCCTGATCTCAGCAGCAGACAGGTGTGTTTCAATTCCACTTATTCTCCAAGATAGGTTTTTCTATATTACTTATGGTGCATAATTCAATATTTTGTATGATAAAGGTAATCTAGCAGCAGTTTTGTTTGGTTTTATGGCAGCTCTATCATAGATACAAAAGAAAAGAATTTGAATTTTAAAAGCATATGTAACATTTAATCAATCTTCTGACATTACATGATAACATAAAATACTTTCCTCAGTGCCACTCACTCTCCTATAAGATATTCTTTGAATAGTTTTCCTTTGAGCATTGACTGACTGCCAATAAAATTTTCCTTCTGGATCTCTTTCTGATGTTAGAGATTAGATGCCTAGAAGAGATTCAGATCAAAAGATAATAATGGGACTATTTGCTCTGGGCTCTTTTTCTCCTCATGAGATTCATAATGGAACATCTATTTTTGACTTTGAAAATAGGCTTTATGATTGTTGAGTTTGGATTTGGTAGTTTTTTCATAACTGATTTACAGGATAATAAAGAGAATCAAGGGAGGAACTTACAAGTGCTATTAGAAGGTATTATTTTTCCATGGCAAGGAGCTGAACTTAGCATGAATATGGTGTAGTTATTGTGATTATGGTGTGAATATGGCGATATTGAAAGATACATGACTAATGACATGTTATATCATTAATGCAATTATTTATCTTTGTTTTATTTTTCCTTTTTCACTCCAGGAGAAACAGATCAGCAATGAAGAAGATCATTTGAGAAAGATGAGTGAGGCCAGACTGGAGTTTAAAGATCAGCTGCGTCACTTGGAAATGGAGCAGCAATCTGTTCTCTCTATGATAGGAAGTGAAATTGATGCTGCTTGTGAAATCTTTTCTCGGGATTCCATGGAAAAATTCAAAGTAATTCTAAGTTTTAAGTATGCTGCAGGTTTTGTTCTTTTCTTAATGAAAGTTTGTAGTGGAACTTGTATGTACTGTTGTCACTGTTGCATGGATAATCATTCTAATAGAATTATGGATGTTTAGCTGATACAGAGGGACATTGCTAGGGGGTTTTTTTGTTTTGTTTTGTTTGTTTGTTTGTTTGTTTTTGAGATATAGTTCTCCTCTTGCTTGTGTGAAAGGACCTTTTATTAGCCGAAATTTAGAGGTAGGTTTTCTTAGGCTCTGTCCTAGAATTGGGAAGTCCTTAAAAAAGACCTAAAATGTTTTTAAAATTGAGATGAAATGAAAATATTTTGTTTAAAAATCACTTGGATGCTTTGATTTTTATATAGAGAATTGAATACTGAAAATGAAGAGTTTATAACCTCCCTTTTTGAGGAGCAGGTCCTTGCATCCAGAAAACTCAGACTCAAATTTCCAGGAAACTGGTAGCTTGCTGTAACTTTTTTTTTTCTATTTTTTTACTTCTCCTGCAACCTGTTTCCCTGTAGCTTTTCTTCTGAGCGTTCTCATTTGCTTCCCAGCTACAGAAACCATTCTTCCTCCCTCCATATGATTCTACATGACTAATCCTCTGAAATGAACATTGTGCGCTTCTGAGAACAAAGAGAACAGACTGTCTGGCTCAGCTTGTCACCACACTTACAAGTGCTTGACCTAGTGGCTTTTTAGCCTTAGCTGCACCCCTGAGTACACTCAGATTATATCTTTTTTCTTTTTTTTTTTGTCTTGCTGTTTAAACAGAAGAATGCATTGTAGTTCCTTGTCATTTGACTGGGCTGAGCTGCTTTTGAAATAATTTTTTTCACAATTGACATAATTTCTCCACTTACATATGGAGTTGCAGTGTTGCAGCACAAAACTAGATGGGAATTCTAAGAAAAAGTTTTTGACAAACAAACTTTCTCCTCTGTATCCTTACAGATGGGTCTTTTTTTAATTAAATTTTGTAATTTGCCCTGGTTGCCAGATTTTTAAACATTTAGCCATGCCTTCTTGGACTTGCTCCTCACCTTGTGCAGAGTTTTTGTTTTCTGGGAAAAGTTTTGCAGATCCTTGTTTATACAAATCTCCTTGTTTTTTTTTAATCAATGGCAAACTTAAACCAGTACTGAATACAAATTTTTGACTAGACAGCTGTTGTGAAAAAGAAAGTTAGTTTTGTAGTCCTGTTAAGAATTGTTTTTGTAAAGGTAAGAAGCTTTGTTTGTAATATTGTTTCTCTACCCAGTACTTCAGGTATTGCCAAGCTTTCTAAAAATTTTCACCCTTTCCTTCAAGAATTTGCTGCTGCAACTTGGGTAAGCAGGAGGAATTTGAGGGATAAATATTTGTTCTGAGAGAAGTCAAGAACTAGGCTTAATCTTCCTTGATAAAAGAATGTATTTCTTTGATGGATTTCCAGCAAGCAGAAAAGACTTTCTTCCTTCTATGTCTAATTCCCATTTTATATCTCTTTCTTTGTCACCTGCTTTTTCATAGGCAATATCCCTTACACCAACAGTACTGAATGATCCTCATCGCTGGTTAGCAGAAACAAAGGTAATAGTCAAATCTCCTGAAATTTTACTGAGTAAGCTAATATTCAGCATTTGATGGTGTAGTGGGAGGAGTCCTTACACATGGCAGGGGGTTGGAACTAGATGATCCTTCAGGTCCCTTTCCAGTCCTAACAGTTGAGTGAGGGGGTGAGTCTGTGAATGAGTGGATCAAATTAATTGAAAGTCCATTTAAAATGGCACTTCAAGGTTAAAAGGAAAAATACAAAGGGATTCCTTTGGCAATTATTGTGATATTTCCAGACTGTTATTTCAATTGATAGAATAATTTTCGAAATGTTTCTATCAGCAAGAAATAGCCATCTCTATAAAAAAAAAAAAAATCACAATGTTGTATTACAAGGCTAGAAATTATTTTAACTAAGGCTAGTATTTATTCAATCTAAGATATATTAGATTGGATTCTTGGAAAATGAATGATTTTTCTTATCCTGTTGAAGCTTTCAAATCCTATGTGTCCTTGGGGGCACACATGCTTGAAAACATCTACAACGATGACTGTAACTCCTAAATCTTGCCTTTCATTTTGCAGCTTTCCTCCAGCTCCCTCAGCTCACACATATAAGCACACTACTTAAAAAAAGTATCTTTTAAAAGATATCTTTTAAAAGAAATAAATTTATCATGATCAAAACAGATCACGAACAGTGGACGACAACTGCTGTTTTTGCTTCATGTAGGATGGTCAAAGTCACAGAATTGACTGAAGGAAAAAAAATTCCAAATATTTGCCTGTAAGAGGTTATTCATGGTGCATGGTCTGTGTTAGACTTGTAGACCAAGAATACTTCCACAATAGATAATGGAGATAAGATTGGAATCAAAGGAGAAATGTTATGGAGGAAGTATTTTCTTCATTTGAAAAAGGGACACTGACATATTATTAAAAAGAACTTTCAAAGAGCACCTAATAACACTTTGCATACATTTCTCACCTAAGTTTGTTTAGCTACTAGAGGGAAGTTTAACATTAATATCTGCTTAAAATGCCACTTTTTTGTTTTCTTTTGTTTTTAAATAAGCTGTGTGAAAGTATTCCATTTGATCACTTCAAGATTTACTATATTGATCACAACCTTATCAGTGAGGTCTTTTCCTCCTCTGAGTGAACTTTAAATATTGACTTTTGCTGACTAGAAAGCATTGATGTCACTTTTTGAAAAAGGAGAAATACTTTAAATTTTGTCAACATAAAATAGAGAGAAAAAGGTGTTCTGAAAGGCAGGCCTATCTCTTGGTGTCTGTGTGTGCACTAATTCAGTGTGAAAATTTCCATATCTACCCTAGCAAATTCATGCTTCTGATTTAAAAGAAATAAATTAATATAAAAGAAAATCACTTTTCACATGCAGTTATCAATCAGAATATGTCTTTTGGGTCTCTTGAAAATCAGCTTATGTTCTCTTAATATATCTGAATGCTCTCTATTATTATTATTCAGATAGCTACAAATGAGTAATCTGTGACTGCAAAGATAATTTGGTCAGTGAACATTTATATCCTCTTATTTTTATTAGAATTCTTTACTTTTTATTGTACCCTTTTTTTTAATGTAGACTAAGCTTCAGTGGCTGTGTGAGGAGGCAAAGGAAAGAGAAAGTAAGGAAAAAAAGCTGCGATGCTACTTGCTGCAAAGCAGGGAACAGCTCAAGCACTTTACACAGATAAAGGAGACTGAGCATCAGTCTCTCTTTAAACAGATAAAAACCCAAGAAAAACTTTTGGAAGAAGTTCACAGAGAAAAAAGAGGTATGTTACTGGTTCCAATTTTGTTAATAAAAGGGAGAAAGAATTTAAAATTCTGTTAATTATGATTATGAATATGGCACATTGGTTTTATCAAGTAATTAATTCAAACTGCAGTGAGCTAGTGATAACCAAGAATAATGATTTGTTTGTGATTTTTTTTTTCCCCTTGCTGACAAAAAAGGCAAATGCAATCAGCTGCATTTCAAACCAGTACAGTGGCTGAATAACCCACGACTTACATCATGCAAGTGGATATAGAAATTATTTCCCAGCTGTACCACCTGGGACATTGCACGAGCTGGGCAAAAAGGGATTATACAGGAGTCTGAGGCAGGCTGAGTTAGACTGCTGCTTGCATAGCTCACTGTGCCATGGTATGATCTTTCATTGTGTTCTGTTCCCTCAGTTTTGGAAGAAAGGTGTCACCTTTTAGGTTTTCTTCAGAAATCTTGTTCCAGCCTTTATTCGAGACTCCATACTGATATAACTGGACAGAATAAGTATTCTCTTTCATTATTTTGTTCATTGTCACTTTTTGCTGATTGATGTAGATTCAGATAAGAGTAAACATTTAGTAAGTGTAGTTATAGTTTCTAGTAGCTGACTTATTATTGAAAGTGATTTGTGAATTGTAGCAAAACCAAAACTGCCTGGTTCTGGCAAGAACAAAGTTAATTCTCTTCTAGTAGCTGAAACTTGCTGTGTTTTGGATTTAATATGATAGTAATGTTGATAACACACTGATGATTCAGTTTTTGCACCCCAAGTCAAGGACTTTTCAGTTTTCTGTGCTCTCATAGTGAGAAGGTGCACTAATAGTTGCAAGGGAGCATGGCCAGGCCAGGGGAGGTGGCAGAGGGAAATTCCTTATATTAGAACATTATTGCCAATGTACAAACACAGGAGAGTTGTCTGGGAGGAGCCAGTCACAGCTGGAGAAGGGGCTGGATATTGCTTGGTGGTGAGCAATGACATTGTACATCACATGAGGGTTTTTGGTTTTATTTCTATCTTTTTTGACATGCACATCATGACAGTGCATGTGACAGTGTATGCAAGAATAATGGATTTACAATTTTCATGTGAATTTAATTGGTTTGTTTTACAGTCATGTCAATTTAGATTTTTCTTTTTAATTTGAAAATTATGACCTTCATTATACCAAATCAGTTATTTTTTAGAAGTTGTAGAAGATAGAGAAAAAAATAGACTGAATATCTGCTAATGTGAGTTTTGAGTACTGTCATTCCACCAAGGGATACCTTTGAATGTTTTAAAAGGGCTTTATATTAAAAAAAGAGGGTGCAAGACAAAATCTGACTGTTTTTATATATTGAACAAATACTCTTATGTAGTGAATGGAAGGCCCAGCCTCAATTATGATAGTCATAGAATGTAAACATGTAAACTTTTTAATGGAAAAATGACTTCAACATGAAAATTGGAAAAGCTACTTTCCCAGAGAGAAAAAAGAAAACATGGCTTGAAGCATAAAAAAGATGTTAAGCCAAAAGGAGAAAGCAATCCATCAAAATGATAAAAGATTTAAATTAAGGATATGGAATGCTGGTTGGCCTTCCTTACTTTAAGCATTAAAAATGGAAGTACTTACACAATACTAAGGCACCCAGTAATGAAATTATGGGCAAATCTTGGTGCTGCAATAGATCAAATGAAAGCAGAATGCATGTAATTAATGAAAAAGCCCTTCACTTTTTCTTTTTTAAACACCAAAGTATCCTTTATGGTATTGCTAAATAAAATGGATATTCAGTCAAGTTTGATCAAATAGATGCAAATATTTTCTGTTGGAATGATGCAGATTTTTTTCAGATTCTGTGAGTAATCATGAATATACATGGATGTGGTTGACTATCCCCACTGACACAAACCACTTGTCTGAGTACCTGATATAATCTGAAAATACTCCATGAATTTAAGTTCACATAAATCACAACTTATGAAAATGGTACAGAGAAATTTTATTCTCAAGAAATTAATCTGTTAATTTCTTTTCTGTGGATCTGATAATGTGGGTTACTCATGGGGTTTTTTTGGGAGAAAGAGTGAAAATAGAGATTTATGGTGGAAATATCAGAAGTAGCTGGCATAAATATTTAAATTGCTTTGCTGATGAACATGTTTAAGAAAGTTTTATTAATTTATTAGGTCTACTAAAACTTTTAACTATGTATTTTTTTGTCTTTTTGTTTCACCAAAGCATTTGTAAATACCTAGAATATTGTAGGCTTTTGAAACCTCCTTATGAATCTCTGTAGCAGTGTTAATGTTATCACAGTGGTACCTGTGGTGGTATCAACTGGCTGCCCATGTGGTCTAATCCTGACAAAAACAAGTAAGCTAACATAGAGATTCATGAATAAGAAAATAGGGAATGAAGAAAAATACAGTTTTGAAGCACAGAGTATCAGGATTGTTTAGAGAGTAGCAGAAGTTTCATAGTTATCTGGTGATGCCTCAAGATCGGCTACATTTTTCTGCCCTTCTTGGTAAGAGTGTAATGATGGACACTTCAGAAATTCAGAAGTATAGCAATATTTATAAATACAGAAGAACTGAAGAGGATGTTAGTTCTGATTTCAGGTTTGCAGGTTGGTACTTTGGATACAGTTCCCTACTTAACAAGGTAGATAAATAATGAGGTAATCCGTCATGCTACACAATGGATATTTCAGTAAGTAACAACTTGGGTTCCATTTTTCTTCTTAGAATGATTTTGGTCTTAACAATCAAGTTTATTTAACTAGCATTGCACTAGGTATTCAATAGGTTAACAAAATAGACAAAAGTCTGACAAAATAAAATGCCTGAGTTCCAATTTCTTGACTAAGAATTTAATTTGCTTTCTGGAGTCTCTTACTATGCCATGGTGTTCTTAAGATCAATTTAAAAATTAGTTTAGGTAACAAGAATGTTGTTATTTTTTAATGCTTTTTCTCAGCAATTGTATCCAAGACCTGGCACAAATTTCTTTCATTTATTGCATTTCTATATGATCTGGCCAGACTGTGTAGTCTTGTAATTCAATTCATTAGAAGTCTATATTTGATCCTGGGTGGACCCATTGGTTTTATAAATTCAGATTTACTTCAATTGCCTTTGCAAGAAAATCTTGGAATATACTGATATGTATATAAGCTAGACATAATGTGTTATGTAGTGGTGGACACTAGGTCTGCACAGTTTTTTGTGTTTCAGGATGATATACTGCTACTTCAGAGAAGCCACAATAGACGACAAATAAATGTTAAAAAAAAATAAGACTTGACATATTTGGTAAAGCCATATCTGTTCTTTTTTAAATGAAACAATGTTAGTGTGGCTGTAGTAATGTAAGAAGAGCAGGTGCATTTCTCCTATTTATAGACTGATTTAATTTATTTCAAAATGTTCTGCAAATACAGTTTTACACAAAGTCCCAGGTGATGCAAGATATATTCTGTACCTATTCTCAATGTCTACTGAGATAACACTATGATCCCATTTGAATTATTACATATTTAGAATTTCTCCTATATAGGTACAATATATATTCTTATAGTGGTATATATATACTTACACTGCTAAATAAAGCTTAAGAAGGTAACAGTTGTATTGCTGAGCTGTTATAGACTAATGTTACATGCTTTTGTAACAGGCATAAAACTGTACTGAGCAAATGTGTGGTGTTTTTCTCCATTAAGTTTGTCACTCGTGCATTATCATTGTGCTTTGTCTTAGATTTGAGGATACAAAAATCAAATTTTGAAAGACTTAGATTTTTCGCTGGTTTTACTGGTGGTGTGAACTCTTTGAATCACACAATTGCCTCTAGTTTCATCACTTTATACAAGTAAATTTTACAGAGATTTGGGTAAGTGATTCCTGAAGCAAGACAACAGTTTATTTTAATTTTTCTGTTTTTTTTCTGTTGGGTTCTGTTATTCAACTGCTGTGGATAATGTAAATTTAAAACAGTCTGTAATATTAAAGTAGATTAGAAATGTAGGTAAAACTTTGCTTTGAAAAAACCTAATCTTTCAAGTTATATTCCAGTTTTTCCTATTTTACAGTCAGTAAGTCCAATTTTTGTTTGAATCAGGAACACTAAAGCAGAAAGAGTAAAAGTTTGAAATAAGAGACAGTGTAGTACATTGAGTATAAATATACTGACATTGAGCAGTCTCTGTTAATTAACTGAGCAAAAGTGTGAGATTGGGAAGCAGTGAAAATCAAAATAGTGTAAAATTATGACTACTATATTTCATTTAATAGTAAGGTACATATGCTGCTTTGAAGACAACTTTAAGCCCGATTCTGCCCTTTCAGCTTTTTTTCTTTCTTTTTTATTACATTTCTTTTTCTCATATATAATGTGATATTGCCCTTGTATGACCAAGAGTCCTTTCTGTGGCAACAAGAAACATCACAAGGTATTTTCAGGTCATCTTTTATTGAACAGTGAATGGGAGCATCTACTCTAGAACACTCTTTTAAGCAAACATACAGGAAGGATTCTGAAGGATTTCAGAGAAACTCTTCATAGTACTTGGTTTTCATAGTAAGCTTCAAAATGCATCAAGTTGAAATATCATTACAATTAAAATAATTTATTTCTTCTTAATAGTGTTCTTGCCCTTTAAATAATGCTTGGTTTTTTTAATGTGATGGGGGAGGGAGGAGGGAGGATTTCTAAGTTATTTTAAACTTTGCCAAAATGAACCTGCGTTCAGAGTCTTAGAAGAATGGAAATAAACCCAAATCATTCAGAAATCTTGCCTTGTGGAATTGTTTTGATTAGAAAACTGGAAATATCTGACTGGACATGCATTGCTGTAATTATTTAGTATTTTTCTGGAACCATTTTCATTTGACCTTATCTTTTTATGCATTCATTAAAAATATGGCTGCCATTGTAAAAAAGAGAAGGTAAGACATATGGGATCAGACTGTAGCTAAGATGTTTTTAAGACTTCCTTTGATTTCTTTTTTATTTCTGAATCACATACTTTAGATTATCTGAAACTTATGTACAGTTTTTTGGTTTGGAAAGCATGGTGAGTCCTTTAAATTAATGAGTTTGTACTGCTCATTAACACTAAGAGACTAAATTTATTAGTTTTATTTCTTGGTTTACCTGCACATACCAGAAACTAAATTAAAGTTGACAAAAGTAACCTGGTGGATGGGAATTCAGTGTATATTAGGTAATTAAAATGTATTATTTAATTTTTTCTTTCTTTTGTGAATTATGACTTTTTTCTTTAAACAAAGCTAAAATAGCTGGTGTTCTGTGAACTAGTGGCTTTTGGATTTTTTTACAGCTGTTGAAATGATGACATTGGACTCCTTATAAGCACAATTACAGCTTCACAGTGATTTAACACTGTATAATAAAGAGAATCTTGTAATCAACTGTACAACTTTATCAGGACTCCTTGAATTAATATGAAAGGTGCTTTCAGGTTATGCACTATTCTATACCAAACTGATATCACCATTTTACAGCTACTAAATTTAAAAAAACCCAACCAAAAATCTCTACTCCAAGCAACACAGGCACTTCCACACTTGTCTTGAATTCAGTATTTTTCTGAGAAGTATATAACAGAAACATCATTTGTTCTTCTTTAAGTAACAATGATCTCCTGAAGAAACTCTTCAATATCTGAAAAGATGCCAGTTTATTTAAATAAT
Organism: Erithacus rubecula; assembly: GCF_903797595.1. Taxonomy (NCBI): domain Eukaryota; kingdom Metazoa; phylum Chordata; class Aves; order Passeriformes; family Muscicapidae; genus Erithacus; species Erithacus rubecula. Next base: position 41,077,705 of record NC_136688.1, on the reverse strand, counting down.
ATACTGTCTTATAGGAAAGAAAACTGAACCAAGGGCTCTATGTTCCTCTCCTGTTATGCCTATTCCCTTGGTCAAAGCCATGTTAGTCTAAAATACAGATGAATCATATAGGGAATTTGAACAGAATGAAACAAATGCCATCTAAGATGTAGTATAGTAAAGTTTTTCAAATTAAAGAAGAAGTATTTAAAATCTTGTCTTGCTGTATCATAGATTTAATATCTTTCAAAATTAGAGCTTGTTTTAATGGTTTTGTCTAGAACTTTTCAGGCTGTAATAGAATATGATTTTCAGTGTAGTTCATTCCTCAGTTAGTAGATTTTATATCCTTTAAGCTGACATGCTATTTTAAATCCTTTTTTTTTTTCTAAAGTGAGTCCAAATGATATTGTGTATTTGGAGAATTGGAGTTTAAGTCCTATGTCAGTGTCAAAAATTTCCTCATTTTGAGAAGAGCTTCAGTCATCAGTAAACCAATTCTTAATGTTGACTGTATGCAACAAAATAATTTTTATTACAGAATATACATTTAAAGTGAATTATTGAAAAAAAAAAAAGAAGTCTAACTGGCTTAGGATTTTTCTACATAAAGATTAAATTAAATAAGTGATATTTAATCTGTTTGCACATTTTTTTTCCTTCTATTGGGTTAAATATAAAATCCTAGGTTGAATGTTTATTCTTATCAGCATGTTCAAAGTAACAACTGTCTGTATCTGACATATTTTTCTTTCCTTCTTGGTTTTGGTTTAAGAAAATGGTAACTGTGATTGGTACTTTTAAATAATTACATGTTTTGTAGTTAAAGGGGAAAATCCTTTAAAATGTTTAAGAGCTAGGCAAGACAAGCAAATTAACAATACAGTTCATACAGTGTGAGTGTTTAGAACAGTCATCTACTAATTGTTTTTACTAAATAATAAGTTCTTCTATGTAGTTTTTAAAGAAATTCACACATAATAATGGCCATATATATCTTAATCTTCTTTAGAGTGGGCAGACAGAGTCACAGTATTTTTCTTGTCTGCATCTATCATGTCTCTAGGATAAGGTCATAACATAGTCAAAGGCATGATTTGGATACTTCTGCCAATTTTAAAGGACTTGAGTTGCAGGTTATTAAGCACTGTTAGTAAACATTGTTGCTATAAAGTTTTATTTTTTTACTTAAACAGAGTAGCTGAGTCAAAGAGAATATGCTTGCTCCTGGTTATGTATTAAAACAAAGAGGAAACTTGAGGGTAAAGCTTGGTGTCCTATTCCTCAGTTTCTTAATTCTACACCACCTTTCTTCTCTGAGAATTATTCTTTAAAATGCACATGTTCGTATTACAGTACTTATTTTTGAGTATTTGAGCAGTGCCTTTGTGCAAAATTAAGTATTGCTAGTATGAAATCTCTGTTTAGTGGAAAACATTTAAATGTAAAATTTATCACCTTAATTTTTGTTTCACAATTCTCACACTTAGGATTTTGTTGGGGATATTTTTCTTTTGCTTTTTGTTTGTTTTAGTATACTTGGTGAATTGAGATGCATACCACTATAGAAAGAAACCAAGTGCAAACCCAAGAAAACAAATTCATCCAAATATGTATGTATGTAGTTCATGTATATGTACATACTGCATCAATATGTTACATACTTCAGCTGCCAGGACAGAAACTTTGTCTTCCTGGTTTTAATGATATTTGATGACCCAGTTGGAGAACATTTCTTTCTTGATTGGATTGAAATTCTAGGAGCAGCATTTTCTGAAAATAAGGCTTGAATGTTGTCTGTATGGAAAACTGATTCTACTTGCAAAATTAAATGATCAGACAATATACCATTTCTTGCAAGACACTATATAAAATGAAAATATCCTAGTGAAATAATTTTGTTCTAATGCAACATGCTTAAAATCCATGGAGCACATTTCTATTAAGAAAGAGCTCAGAGGACAGAATTAAGTTAGGATGCTGTTGAATATAATGCAATGATCTTATAGCTATTTGGCAAACCACAGTTACCGTATCAAATTCTTAATGCCTTCTTCAAACCAGTTTATTTTTCAGCAGAAGTGTATTTAAATTGGCAGATAACTTAGTTTTTCAGATGCCTTGCTTCTGTCAAGCCATGTGAAGTGTCATGGAACTTGTGAGGAAGTTTGCTTTGCATAGCTTCATATCATCCTTGTGTCTGAGGAAGAAGGGACTTTCTTCTCCAAGTGATTGGGAATGCTGAGCTGATGTTTCTCAAGTGTATTAAAGGGATTTTAAGGATATTGGGCAATGTTTTAATAATGTGGCTTCTTAAGTAAGAGTTGAATGGGAATATTCTACTGTATACATGCTTATTCTCATAAAAACTGGAGAAATATTAATGCTTCATTCTTGGTCATTGAGACTTATCTACACAAACTGGTTTCATGAGTTTGTGACATGGACTATTCATGTATTACAGTGAAACAGAGAAAATAAGGAACAGAGTGGGATAAGATCTGAATTTTAAGGTTGTAATGTTTCTAACTTGTTGCAAAAACCTTTCAAATTTGAAAATACAAAAGTACTCTATGCTTTCTGAAATATGTATCCTATATACAAATGTATATAGTATAACATCTTCAGGCTGGCATCTAATATTGTGGGAAGATTGCATTGTGAGGAGAATAAAAACAGAAATCCTTCTAAGATTTCTTTTTTGACTTTTTAAAAAATGATTGTATATTAAAATCTAATGTGTTTATAGTACACTGCGACTCCTACTTTAATCTCATCTTAGAACACTTTAGCGTGTGACTTGATTAAACTATGTATTTTGTAGTCTTGCTGTAAGGAATAGATTTTGCTTGCTCTCTGGAAGGAATTTTGATTTCCAAGGAATTGTTTACAATAAAGGCAGTGTTATTACTACTAAATTATGTAAATTTCCATCCTTACTGCAATTGATAATCAATGGTATGATTTTGTGGGCCATTCAGCTGTATGATTCTGCATTTTTCATGTGTTAATCTGTTGCTACTATAAGAATGGCAACATAAAATGCTTTTAGTTCACAAAATGAGCATTTCGTATTTCCTGAAGTGGTAATGTAATGTACAAATATAGTGTGATTGAAATTGAGCATTCTGTTTGTTGCTGCTCATAAGGTTTTTGTAATTAATTTATTTTTGTTCACTTAGAATTTTGTTGATGATTATTCACTAACTTGCAATAATCTAACTTACTTGAGTAGTAGCTTAACAGTACTGGACAGATCTAGGAACCATGCTGCATCAGGTTAGGAAGAAATGTCAGTACTCATAGTGTCAATTCACTGGGAAAGATGGCAGCTGTAATTAGAGCATTTTTACAGAGCTGTATGAACTCTGTAAACATGTGTACTCAATAGCAGCTGGGTAATTTCTTTTTCCATATCAATCACCAATATGGATAATATTTATGATGCCAGGTCAAGAAAAAATAATATTAGGTGTCTTGTACCTTAAAATTTGTTGCATATGTTCTGTTCTCATCTGATGTGCACCCTGAAGTATACAGTGCAAGTTGCATGTGTTCTCTGGTTCCAAGTTACACATCTGACATTATTCTTTTTCCTGAGCAGTGCTTTTATGTGTCCTGTAACAGATGACTCTGTTTGGTTTTTTTTAATTGCTCTAAAGACTTTGTTGCACTGCCTTAGCAGAGAGAGTTCATTGCAGAATAAATTGCAATATTGTTGTTTCAGCTCAGGTAAACTGGCTTGCTAGTGTATAAATACACATCAAAACAGCAGAAGGACAGGCATTTACAGTAAACCAAGTTTTATTAAATGGGAAAATATCTGTTATTGATTATGCTAGTGCTTTGGGATAAATGAAGTTTGAGGATCAAGCTTGTAGAGAAGAAGCACAGTTATGTATTGCACTGGGACATTATACAATGGGTAAAGTTTAGGTCTGGAAAAGATCTTGTCAGAAAGCTTGGTAGAGTAGAGAAACCCAGCATGATTAATTTTAAATATTGCTTTAAAACTGAAGGTTGTCTATAATTTGTATTTTATTGTCATTATTAAACCTGTAGATTATCATATGGAAAAAAAATCCTATCTGTATGTCAATTTGAAGGCCTTTTGAAATAAATATGCCAGCAACAAATGTTGCAGCAAAGGAAAATTATACTAGACGAAGGAGAAAATTAAAGAAAACACAGAAAAGCATACAAACTCCTTGGTAAGAGGTGAAAAACCAATTTCTGAAAAGCAAACTCAAGTTTTCATTTTGGTTATTTTCTTGTTTTCTGAAAAAAGTTTAGAACCATTTTTTCTCAGTACTAAACATATTTTAGAACTAAGGCTTAAACCTTTACTTTTGGTCTCAGGAGATTTAATTTTTGTAATTATATTTTGTCATACATAATATAAAGACATAAGGGAAGAGAAATTTACCCACTTGATAAGATTGCTAGAGGGTATGAAAACCTTACATAAACAGTATAAATTTTTAACATTGGGTGTACATTAAGAGAGTAGTTTTCTGTTGTTCTCTGTTCTCAAGAGGCATGAGCAGATCAATGCACATTATAACCTGTCTCATAGCAGTTATACCCTTCAGGGGCATTTCCAGTGAAACATGTTTACTGTTTGCATGGTATCTCTCTGTTCCTAACCTAGGAGATGATGCTCCAATTATTGAAAATACTTTCCAAGTTTGTTTGCCAATGTACTTTATAACGTGTGCTGCAAGAGGCATCATATAAAAACATATCAAATATTTTAGCACTTTAGCAAGCTTCACTTTGTTTCTTGCATTTGCATTGCTGAGATTAAACAGATATGCAACTAAAATGTAAATAAGTAAAAGATTAGATGCATAGAATACTCTATTCTCCCATTTGCAAAAGTATTTTTGTGGGATATTAACAGTCACTGCCATTTTTTATTAGTATTTGAATGTCTCTACCTGTAGGAATTATGTAGTGTTGGGAGAATGGGATACGCAATTCTATAATAAACATAGATTATTTGCAGCCCTTATTAACCTTATTATAAGATATGCAGTGTCTTTTTATGACAAATTTTTATAGTACATGTATTACACTCTTCATACTGGATGTACATTTCTCCATGTAATCTCCATTGTGAGACTAATGCCTTCTTACCTTTTAAATCAGTTAAAACAGCAGTGTAAATCTGGGGTTTTTTTGTGATCAGTCTCCAGGAATTCTGTTGATCAGAAACAAAAAGTCAAGTGCTAATTGAAAATGACAAATACTCTACTGCACCAGACAAAGAAAAGACAAAAGCTCTGATGTTGCTATTCAGTTATAATATATATAATTTTCCTCTTCATATTCTCTTCTCTTTTGGAGTATAGGAGAGATTTCTTCTTCAAATGTATGTATAAAAAGTTTTCTTGAAAAAGAAGTTTACTAGACTTCTTGTACTGTAGATTTTTGTAAATGACTATGCAGAAGGAATAATAAGTTAGTGCGTTTAGATAGTGTAATTTTCAAAATAGATTTTTAGATATTTAGGGAAATGTGCCATTCACTGAAAGTTAAAATGTTTGCCAGCTGAGCTGGTATGTCTCAGATGTGTATCATCACTTACTGTGGGACAGTACAACAACAGGATTGTCCCACCAAGGAATTAACTTAAAGCCTAACTGCAGCTGAAACAATTATAAGTAAGCATTGCTATTATAGCTTGCTTCATAATTGTCAGCACAGTTTATTGCATCTTCCTCTGTAACATATGTAATAGAGTGTTGTATAATTTCTAGTTGCATTATGTTGGGTGTCGGTGAGACATACTGAGCTCTGTGCATGTATGTTTGGTTGAAGTAAATGTTTTCTTAGAAGCTGTTTGGGTTCTAGAGATACATAGGGCCATCTACTAGAATTAAAAGCTTTCTTAAACATTTATCAAGGAGTGAGTCCTGTGGAGATAGGACTTTTTTGGTGTGCTTTACTCTTCTGACAGAACATCCAAGCTACTATAAGATCCTTTTTTCTGAAAAGTAGGGAAATTTAATTTCCAGACCAGTATCTTTGAGCTTCCCGTAATATCTGTTCTCCTATGCTGTGAACATTGCAAATGGATTATTTAGTTCCAGTCTTCAAACAGCCCAATTAAGAAATTCACTTCTAGGTTTGGGAGAATTACTCATCTCAAGTAACAAGTGACCTTGGCTAGAAAACCTTTCTGACTTGCAGCTGTTGGCCTCCTTTGGTTTGCCCAGTTACTTCAATTCAAATCAGCTGTACTCGCTGCTTCAAAAACCTGGATACCCTTAATTGTTGACCATTCCATAACTGATAGGTCCAAGACCAGTTATGTGTATTTTTGCATTAAGATCTACAGCTGCCTTTCAGATGTAGCCAAGAGGAAATTTGCTGATATGCATAAATATGGTTGGGATGATAAAAAAGAAAATCCTAGGATATTAAGAGAGAGAGCTTGCTGAAGAAAGTGGCATTCAATTTCCTGTTTTGACATTTACATATGCCATACCATAATTTTTTATATCACTACCATGCCCATAAACATATCAACATAATTTTCTAAAACAAGAAATGACAAATTATCTTTCTAGCTTGCAGTTGGTAAATGAAAACAAATTAGGTTTCAATTTCTTTCTGTGTGCTACTGGAAAATTTTATTCATTATCAGAAAGGAAATGTTTCTCCATTCAGGAGAGAATTGTAACAATTATATGTTATATGCAGTGATAAAAATATTCTACTGCATTTTCTGTTTAAAGTATCAAATATTATGAGGACCTTGCTTTGAGACATTTCTTAATTTATTTTCTTTTTTATAATGCTGGGGTTTTTTTTTCTTTCCAGGTTGTTTAATAGGTTTTCTAATAAAAACTGAGAGAAAAAGCCATTTTTCAGTTTCCTTGCATAGATCTGTGCTACAGACAGGTGTGATGATAGCTCACACATGCAAATCCAAGAAAATCAGGAGTTAGTGGGTCAAATTGCAGTTTCCTATTCATGGAGACATTTAATATCACTGCAGAGAAAAGGCAGAATTCTTTTTTCTGTTTCTCTCATTCCCATTAGTGCTACTTTCTCCACCCTTTGTTCCATGTCTCTTGCTCGTTGGACCCCTCTGTAATTGTATATTACTCTGTATTAGCCACATAGGGCTGTCTGGTTTTTGCCAGTATGCTGTTCTCATTGTTATGAACTGAGACCCTTTGGAGGTGCAGGTTTGTCATTTTGCCAAAGCAGGACAAAGTAAGCAAGAGCAGTGGGCAACCAGAGGCAGGGAGCAAAGAGACCTCCCTGCATTTTGGCAAATGCACCTGTGAATGCCACCTTTAATATGATCTGAGCACATCTGGTGGAACTGGAGCACTTGGTTGGACTGACTTCTGTGGGATACGAAGGAGGAGTAGTTACATTAGTCATTAGTACCCAAACTAGTTTATTTGAAGCTATTAGTAAAGAATTTCATTGTATAAATGTGCTATTAGATCGTTAGGGTTGAAAATTGATAGCTTCTTAGCAAAACTTTTTAAATAAAATCTGAAGTGTTTATTCATGACCATTGTATGTTAGATTTATTTTTTTTTTTTTAATCTGTTCTCAAGATTTATTTCTAGTAGGAGCATGATTGCCTGTATTCCAGCACTGCTTAGCTATGTTACTGCTGCATGAGTAATCAATACTTATATATGATAACAGTTTCAGCTAGAAGTAGAGTGAAGTAATTGGCATTTAAGGCCTTAGAAATATTAATAATCATCACAGAATGCTTAGTGACAGAAATTCAGAATGTCGCTATGACTCGTGTTCTGTTGAGTTTCTAGTGTCAGAGTAATTTCTAAATTCAGTAAATCTCTAGTATTTCCTCAATTTATTTTATTTTTAGGGTTTTAAATATTTTCTTTTTCCTCATAAGAAATTCTGCATAGTTACAACTGAAAGAGACTTCTGTTATTGTAGTCAAGTCATGGCACCCTAATGATAGTCTGAAAGAAGAGCTGTAGTCTTTTGATAGATGTTTCAGTAAATAGTAGCCAAAAGAAAAGCATAGCAGCATACTCCAGATCTAGTGTTTAGCTGTTCAAATACCACATGTATTTGTGTTAATGAATTCTCTTTGGCATATGTGTTTTTGATAGTAAGTGAGATGAAATTTGAAAATACTATCTTGGTTACCAAAATTAAATTAATATTTTATTACTACTTTTAATGGTACTAAAATTTTTGTCATAAGAAAAGTTTGTTTTGCTCTTAAAAAAATTTTTCTCTTTTTGCCTGCAAATAAAAACAATCCAGAATCTATAGTGACTAGAGGGATTTCACTGTTGTTACTGTTTGAGGTTTGGATTTTGTGTTTAAAGTGTAGTTACAGGACAATGTTCCTTAGCTCATGTAAGAGGAAGAAATAACCAGAATAATGCTGGCTTTTCCTGCTATATCCTTACCCTTTTTTTATCCTTAAGCATGTTAAACGGAAAAAAAACCCCATGATATTGACACAAAGGATGTTACAAGATGAGAGTAAATTGCAATTCTTAGGGTTCTTTTAATATAGTTTAAATCATTATTTTGAGCATAGATTCAACCAACACCTGTATGATTTGTTTTTAACTTCCACAGCACCCTTCTGGTTGCAGCAGATTTATGGATGTAGTTTTTATATCTAGATAATTTGTAATCAGAAAATGTCAGCATCCTGAAACTCCCAAGCCAGTTTCAAACCAGCTATCCAAGGCAGTAATTAAAAACAATGGGGCAAAAATTGTCAACTGCATTTTTGGTTTTTCATGTGTCCCATTTTAATTTTCATGGCAGAAGTCATAACTTTCAGATAAACTTTTTGCTTTACTGGATCGATTTTCCATTTTTTTGTTCATGTTTGGGTTTTTTTTTTTCAGTTGTACCATTCTTAATATCTGTAGTTCTTGTTTTCAGACAAGAACCTTCTGTCTGAAGTATTAATTTAGTGTGAAATATATGCATTTAAATAAATGTTTTAAGAAATTATTAAATAGAGACATAAAGAAAATTCTAGCCTGCAATGATTTTTTTTTTCCTGTGAGTAAAATGATGGCTTAGTAAAGTCTTCAGTAAGAAAAGCTATAATGGTATCATCCTACAGCAGTGAAGCAGATTAAAGTTGCTAGTGCCAGGACACTCATATAGAAGATTTAGTATTCCTGGCAATTAAAAGTAGCTGCTTAGGACTGAGACAAGTTGATTGATTAATGAATCTGCCTGAAACTGAAATTTCAGTGGTCTGATTTGATATGCTTTTTATATGCTTTTATATCTCTGTAGAGAACAGTTGAGTGAATAATGCAAACAGAAGGTTTTCTATAGCTCTGCAGTTGTGACTCACTGTGAGTTAATAGCACTATTGCTATCCCAGTGTTAATTCTGGTGTAACATCTCTCTAGATTTGAAGAGGCCTTTGATTCTGTTATGGCTGCAATTGACCTTGCTTATTTGGACCCTGCTTCAGAGAACAAGAAATCCTTGGGTTACCACCTCTCAATTTGTGATAGTAGCAGCTGTTTAGAGACAGCACTCATAATTATAGATAAAAAAATATTAGCTTTGTATTAACATACAGATTGTTCCTCTTCTACATACAAAGATGTTATTGGCACTTGAAGATGAGTTGATACCAATTATTCATGGTTCAAAAGCTACGTTAAGGTCTCCAGATATGATCCACTGCTTATAAGAGAGTCTCTATTTTAATAATAAGCCATACATTCTTGTTCTATCCCTTTGCTGTATATAGTTCTAATTCCTTCTTCTCTTCCTCATTCTTCCCACAGAGTTTCTCTCCCCATAGACACCCTTCTGATTAGACCTTGTTCTTCCTTGAACTTGGCTTTTTTCCTCTCAATTCTGTGTATTAAAATGTATGGTGCTTGACATATAAAGGAGAAAGAATTTTGGAGTAAGAGTTTTCTGAAGTTTTCTAAAACATTTCAGCCTTATTTAAACTAAATGCCTTTATTGAAAAAAATCACATTCTGAATGCTAACTGCCAGCCATAGTCAGCTTACTTCAGAAGTGAGAATATCCCAAAGTTCTCAATACTGAGCACTAGTCTCCAAACTTGGATTGCATGCCCCATCAGTAAAAATCTTGTGAGCTTACCCCTCTAATATATGTATATTTATTTATTGACAATAAATACATCTAAATATACAACTTGATGATAAATAAATATACACACCTTTGTAAATTCAACCCCACAGGGCTAAAAGACCTGTGCCTTGAAGACATCTTCATAATTAAACTGTCCTTGAATCAGAACAAGACGATTTTATTTTATCAGTTCAAGGTTATTTGTCTGTGTCACTACCGTTTCTTAATGAAACTTACTAGAACTTAATAAAGCATCTAGGAAGTGGTCCTTGGTTTTGGAAGTTCTTCTTTAGTGACTTTTTTTTTAACTAGAAACCCTAAGGTCCCTCAGGAGCTTTTGGAATCCTCTATAGCATGTGTGCTGGTACATAAGGGTCATTCAAAGGAAAACAACAGAATGCTTTTAACTGTGCTTCAAGATGTGTTAACTGCATCTATGTTCACAGCCCTCCCTCATACTCCTCCTACAGTAGTTTCAATTGGGAATCAACATGGTCCTAAACAAATATAATAGACATGATCTCTCTCCCAGCTCATACCTTAGACAGTTGCTAAGGCAGGGAAGTTTTGGGCTGTCGTCACCTTTTGTATTTTTAAGAAAGTTCATAGGAATACTTTGCGTGGATTTCAGTGCACTTTGTTTGAGCTTCACGTCAGAAGATAGAGAAATATTTTCTTTAGCCATGTTGAAATGAAGCACAGAAAATTTCCCAGGGATGGGGGGAGCCAGGAATAGAACTAAAAGATCTCATTTAAGCTTTAGGGAAAAAAAATCCTCATTCTTTTGATAAAGTCCTCTTGAAAGGCAGTACATTGTGCCTATAATTTTTTTTTTTTGGTAACTTTATAGTTTAGTTTTTTTAGTATATTCTCATATTCAGACAAACTATTCCAATGCAATAATATTTGGATTGTAGAAGACATTACAGCAATTCAGCCAAGTATCTTGTGTATTTAAGCTGTGTATTTAAATCTGTATATGTATCCACTCTTGAACTTTTGAATTCGTTGTAAGGGCGACACTGTAGTAATGTAGTAGGTAATGACAGGTACAGAAAGCTTATAAAACTGATGAGGAGAACTTTGGACTGTTTCTTAGGACAAGTGAAAAGTTAGAAGAAGTTTTCTAGGTGAAGTGTGGGAGATACTCTTAAGTGAATAATCTACATCAAATACCAATCAAAGTGGAAGGGAAATAGAGAAATATCAGGATGAAATGCAAGGAAGACTTATTGAAGGATGCAAATTAGAAGCAAGAATTATACTTATAAAAAAGTTAATTACAGTCCAGACATCATGTTAGAAACAAAAGGAAACTTTTTGTTTTATTCAGTACATTATAGAAATTATAAATTCAATTGTAGAATCTCATTGTCCCACCTTTGGTACACTCAGCATAAAGGACTTGAATATTTTAGTTCATGAAGGAGTTGTAACATTGTAGTTAGTTATTGGCATATTAATCAATCAGCTAGGATAAATAAGATAGTACTGTTGCATTTCACTCATTTCAATCAATAAATATCTCTTCCTAAATCTATTTTCTGATACTTTTCACCAGCAGTAAAAATTACAGCTGCTGTGTGTGTATGTGTGAAAAATCTGTTTGAATAACTATTTTTTCCTCACTTGTCTGTGTGGTATGATAGAATATATAATCTTCATCTCCACCTTAGTATCTGCAGTGTTTTGCAACATACTGCAGTGGTTCAGTGTCAGGCAAACTGCAAGAGATAATGACAGAATGTTTTAACTCATAACCTATATTTTTCCTGTAAGTTTCATTAGTCAAATCTAAGTCACTGTATGTATGTAACTTCAAGGACACTCAATTGGTGTTTACTGATGCATAGCTCAGTGAGATATAATATTTACATGAGTTGTAAGTTAAGCACTGTAAATAAATTGTTTTTTGTATAGCTGCACAAAAGCACAATCTCTAATTTTGCAGACAATGTCCTGAGCTTGCTGTTGATTTTGAACAGTTTTAAACATCTGAAATATATCTGATTTTCTAATAGTTTTAGCTTATAGCTCCTTATTGGATTGCAAGCTTCATATTTAGCTACAAATAAAAAGGGAATATCTGATTGATGAATATCTTTATTTCTACATCTCATCTCTCTTGTTGTCTTTTTCCATGTATTATTCATCTTTCGAGAAGAGCCATCAATGCCTAAAGGTGCCTTTTTCAATAATGCTATTTCTTCTAGTAAAATTATAAATTAACGTGTTCTGTGCACCATGAGAATAATGATTTATTGCTTTAAAAAATCCCCAAGTATTCTGTGGTTACATTAGGCTTTGAAAGAAGATGATAGCAAGATTGTTGTAGCAACCCATGCCACTGTTCAGCTTCATTTATGAACAAAATTTTAATGGGAAAAACTGTTCATAGGATGGATGAAAGGAGCCTGTACTAGGGCCAGTGGCCATCTTTGCTCTGTTGTGGACACAATACATTTTCTGTCTTAATTTATTGCAATGTTATTTTCTGGCACATGACATAAAACATATTTAAGTTTGCACAAGAATTTAATTATGGGAAGTGTACAAATGATAAAATAGATCAACAGAGCTTTTCATATCAATTAAGCAAAGTTACTCTGTCATGGTAAATTATGTCCTGAGGAATGATATAATATGCTATATATGGTTTTTTGTATAGCTGTTTAATATATATTGCTTTAATTTAATTTTTTTTTTTACTTCAGCTTTGGAGAAAACATGCCATTATTTTACATGGAATACTAAATGGAATCATCAGTTGCAATGCAGAACTCGATATTTAAATATGTGTTTGTAAAGGATGACTCTGTACAGGTGTATGTTCTGCCACACCTGTGTTCCAGGAACAGAATTTTGTGAAGTGTCCTGGGGGACAATCGATTTAGGCAGGGGTAGAATAAAGTAAATGCATTCTAGATCACACTAATTTCAGATGTAGCAAGGTCTTTCAAATCTAAAGACCATTAGCACAAATCAGTTCAACTTATTTTACATTACATAGATAGAAAATGTTTGAAAGGACCCTTGTAATCGCAACCTTTTAATTTAGAACAATCATGTCTACAATAGAATCTTAATTACCACATTAGAATGAAAATAAAGCAAAGTCAAGTATAATAATTGAGGGTTTTTTGGTCAGATGGAACTTGGGGATGAATTTCGCATTTCCCACTCCTTTCTCATAGACATTCCTTGCTCCTAAATTTTTTAAATGCTAGTATTACAATACAGATTTTTATCAACTTACATATAATGCTGGAATATGCCCAAAGAAAACATACTGGGCAGCTACTTTTCAACACAAAATTCTTGTATTAATGTTGATGGCAGCACGTTTGGCTACAGTAATCTGTGTGGCAGTCGGATCACTGGACTGAAAGCATACCAAAGAATAATGCAATAAAAAATAAATGCACCAAAACAAAGTGAAGAAGCGATAATTTTGCTAATTTTACAAAAGGATTTGGGAAAAACTATATAGAAGCTAAGAAGAAAGAATAGCAAGTCAATCTCTCAGCTTTTGAAAGAATTAACTTATAAAATTTTTTGCATGTTATCTCCATCTCTTTTAAAGGACTAGTGCTTGGAAATAAGTGTCAATCCACATGCAATCAGAAATTAATGATTAGCTATGAAAAAAGAGGGTTGGGGTGCTCACAGAGAGTTTCCATAACAAAAGTTAAAGGTTAGAGATATAAAGATCACAAATTAATGTCAGTAGAATATTTTATGTAGTTACTATTGTAAATCATTGAGGCTTTTCTTTATGACTATGTAAGTATCAGTATAGTTTATTTCTTAAGGAGGTAAACACAGGTACTTTTGGTTAGCTGTTCTGTACTTGAGTGTTGAGGGAATTGAGAGTCAGAATACAGTCCTCTGACACTGTCAAGGCAGTTCCATAATCTCATAACTCTCCTAATTGTTTGCAAACTCATATCTGAATTCAGTCAGTCTCTGGCTTAGATAAAGCAATGTTCTTCTCATGGAAAACTCATGAGTGAACTTCTGATAGTTAAAATAGCAATAAGCCTGCAGCATGTTTTTTTGTTTTTCCTGCTCTCTATGAGGTTATAAATTTAAGGTTTCTCAGAATTCTAAATATGTTGCAATTTATCAAAAACATGATTTTAATCATAAAAATATGTGAATGAAATAAAAGGGAGAAGTAACTCATGACATAAGCCACAGAATTCCAACAAAATTAATTTCTAATGTGAAATATTACATATGTGCATATATGTGCCAATGTCTATAATTGTCCCACGTGACCATACAAGATATTAGGATTTTATCTTGTAGAGACTGTAAGAAACTTTTTAAATATTTTGTCACAGTGAATTATTTTTCTTAGCACAATTGTTCCATTTTAGTGGGAGGAGGTAATTATTGGCATTCAAAATAGTCTACAGTATTCTACAGTAATTTTTCATATATAATTGCATAGATTTGACAATCAGTTTTAGACAATTTTTAGAGAGAATCTCTGTGATTTTTTTATTCAATTCTAAAAATACACCAGAAGATTTATTTCTGTATAGAAAAGTTTATCTGAATTTAAGTGAATCTTAAAGCTTTTTTTCCCCCAGTCAAACTGTCCTTCTGTGTTCTTGAGGCTGTATTTAGTCACCTCAACAACCCATGCTTGGAAACAATCATATCACTGACACATTTAATCTGTTATTTAATCAGCTGAAAAGGAGTGTTGTGAAATATGTAAGATAAAAAACTCAATTGCCATTTTACAAAGTACTTTTTCTATCAGTCCATGAGACGGGAAGTTGAATTTATAAGTTCCATTTTTCATTTTGCAGAGCTACTAGAGAAGACACACAGAAAAGAGGAAGAAATGGGAGCTCTCCAGGTATATTTTCTGCTCAACTAACTAGCTACATTTTTTGTTTAATTTCTTAAAACTATGGTATTGTATTACAGTATTATGATTTTCTGAACTGCCTTATAGCTTAAATTCAGATTTGGAAATATATGCAGACAAATACAGACCCAATAGCAGTAATACTCACTGATGAGTTTTTTCACTGGGGTTAAATTCTCTGGGCTGTGTTACTTTCTTTTGTAAAACTGAATAAAACTGAAAGTAAGGTGTTCTAAGTAAGTATTTGAAGCCTCTGAAGTACTAAATGTTCATAGTCACCTTCCTGAGAAAGAATGGACTAGTCAGTATTTGCTAGGACCTGATACAATATTATAAATCCTTATTCTGTGTCATCTAGCAGTAAAGCTTTTTGTGCTAAGCACTTTAAATTTGTGCTTAAAAAGTCAGATTTACCCTAAGCTCAGCTTTGGAATAGTATTGAAGCATTACAGTCAAAGAAAACATACTCCTTTTAAATTGAAATGGCCTAGAAAGCAAAATCAGACTGGAATGTCTGAATTGTGGGGCTCAGGAGGCTATGGAGGAGGGTTATGTGTGGATTCTTCAGAACTCAGAAAGAAAAGAAAGAAATTTTTAAGAACAAACCGCTGCACACAATGCCCAATATGAATATAAACAAGTTTACATATGATATGAAGAGTATCAATGAGTCAGCATACTGTAAGTTTACTGAAAGCAGGACATTTGTGAGGGAATTGATGAAGATAAGGCTCATAAGGAAAATGATGTTGTGTATTGAGTTTTGATCATAGGAGTTTGTTTGAAGATAAGCCTTCTCTTCTCATATAATAAATAGAAGGTATTTTGAGGGCCCGAGGTATCAAAGAAGTTAGTGTACAAACAGTTTGATCTAGTAAGAAGCCACAAGTTGCAGGACCCAAAAGTTACACAACACACCAATCCAGCTGTTTCCTGTTCAAAGAAAAATCTTGGCCTGGCTTTCTGGCAGCTCAAGTTCAACAAGGCTGAGAGCTTGTCTGCGCAAGCAGTTTACACAGGTGCATATCTAGTTACATCAATGTAAAAAGATCTCCTTTCATGTGAAGCAACTCTGCATCTGCTTTCATGTGAAGCTTCATGGTTGACAAATTGTTCTAATGATATTACTTCTGATTGAATGAGGAGTAATTTTAGACTGCAGGAAGTTGCATCATAGTAGTGTCTTGCATGGGTATATGTGCCTGCCTAACTGTCATGTTCCTGGTTAATTTGCTTTATTCCTTTCCCAAACTGGTAGGTCCAGTTAAGTGTGTGAATTGTAGTGCTCTGGCTGTTCTTATATTCAAATTCTTGATAGCAGTTTTTTCTCCCTTCAGATATCCATGCTTTCACAGTCAAGTAGTGTATAAATTATCCATGGCAAATTTCCTAATACATTAGATGCTAGTCTTCAGAAAATTAACTGCTGATATTGTAAGAGTTTATTATATTTTTGGAATTTGGCAACTGTATCATGCACTTTGTTTACCATATTTAACAAATTTGTTTAACATTTATTCATTTTGGAAACACTCTTTATTCTATCATTGTAACCATCCTCACTCATTCTTAGACCTTTTTTTTCAAAGTAGTCCTCTTTCACTGAAAAATTTATATCTGGATTGCTGTTCATTATAACCAGAAATTTATGAGATTTGTAAACACCATCTTTTTAATGGTAATGAGTATGTGCTTTGTTGCAGAATCTTTAAATAAATATGAATGTTTGCTACTGCAATTTTATGGAGGAACAAATATCTCAGAATAAAAAATTCTGAGTTTTCAATATCATATGTTTTTGTCATATGTTTGTTCTGATGTACAGAAATAATCTGTATCTCAGACTTGTTTCTAAGGAAGGATAAAGACTTTAGCATGTGATACACTACCTTGACTGAGAAAAAACTGAGTAATATTTGAGTAAGGTAAGAGTTCCTGTAATGTCTTAATGATCACATACTCTAAATGGACTCACCTAAGCACTTGACTACATGTTTTGTCAAATTACTTAAAATACCATACTAGTCAGGATATAGTACCAGAGTACACTATCTTGATTTTACTAACTTCATGTTTTTCTTAAAAATACTTCACAATGGGAAAAGAATGTTAAAGTATATACAATAAGTTAGCTAATTCTGAGTTCTCAGTATTTTGTGCTGGATTAAAACTGACACAAGTTTGTTTCATTTGTTTGACTAATGTCATCCTGTTATTAACAAAACATCATTCAGAGCTATTTCTGGATGAAAGAATAATGATATAGAATTTACTTTTTAGTTTTCTAAGGAAGTGCGTAAATGAAAACTAAGCCTGATGCTAAGATGACAGAAATTCCAAAACATGCTAGATTTACAGTCAGAGATGATAAAAAAAAGAAGTCATTCTTTGGTATTTATAAGAGTAAAATCAGCAATATTGAAAAACTAATGCACTAATTGAAAAAAATATATTGAGTAATTTATTTTCAAATCCTTTCTCACCTTGTTTCTGGGGGTTTCTTATTTTTGGGGCAAATTTCTATTTGGGATGGTATGATGAAGACATCCAATTAAGCACAAGAGTTCCTGCTCAGTTTTTTTAAAAAAACTGTACATAAGAGACCATCAAAACCCCAAAATGAATCCTAGTCATCATTCTTTGACTTACACTGTTTATATTCTTTGCTTTCTAATGGCATCTTGTATTTTGCTTTTAGGAACGTATTATGGCCTTAGAAATGGTAAGTTTTTAAAATTAATTTCCAAGCCAAACCAAATTACATTGCTGATAATTTGTCTAAATTATGAAAATATTATTTATATATATTTTTTATAAGGGTTTCTAACTGCCATTTTACTTTTAAGAGAAGGTGTGATAATTTTGCACTGCAGCTCTCTGCATAGATTTTTACTACGGTACTTGTGTATTCATTTTATGAAACACAGTGTATTTCAGTGTTGTCCTTTTTCTGTACAGTTCACTTCTCATCCCAGCCCTAGGACAAGAAATGTTGTAGATTTTATCCATACAAAAGGTGTAATTTTTCTAACATTTTTAGTGGTTGAAGTCCATGTGATAGATCTAATTCAGTGACTACGCTGTGCTTGGTCTGGGAGGTGCAGGACAGAATCAATTCATCTGCCCATATCAACACTGCAAGGAAATGAGTAAAGGAATGTAATTTTAACCACTAATTAATATAATTTAATATGATATTAAGTTGGAAGAACAAAACTTTATGCCTGTACATGCTGTGAATGCATTTTCCAGATGTCCCAAAGCAGTAAGTCCATCAGGTGGAATAGCTGGAATGAGTTTCAGCTTGTCCTACAGTTTCAGAATCATTCTTCTTTCCTTTCATGTGGGAATGTCCAATAAGACATCACAAATTGTATGTATCAGGCCCATAGTTTCTTTTCATGAGAAATCCAGAAAATTTCATCTGAAGAAATCACTACTGAGACAATATCAATGCTGCAAGTATAAACTTCTAAAATTTATTTATACAAATTATTATTTCATTCTTTCTGATAGTCTCTGCATTTCTGAAAACATTATCTGATTTTTAAAAATGTATTTTAAATGTGTATTCAACATGTTAAAAAAAAAAAAAATCTTTCAGTCATGAAAGGTCCTTTGGAAGTCAGAGTGCTGTGCTGCAACACCTGCCTTGTGGAAACAGGAGGCCAATGCTGACATTCAGTGTCCTGGCACTTCCCATGTGCTGTGTGACTGTCAGGTGTTGACAGAACATTAATTCTCTTCAGGACCTTCTCTTATTCATGGTTTGCTTTCATGACAACCAGTCAGGCAAGTATCCATTGCCATCCATTTCTCACAAATCATGAGTTGAACTGCCTGCTTATTCTTTGTCTTTTCTGCTCCCAGAGCTGTTTTGACACAGGCAGAGGATAGTTGCTTGCAAATACCCCAATGTCATGCAAATTCAGTCTGCATTTTGTGACAAAATCCTTTCTATTTTTTCTGGAGCTTTTCTCCTTTTTGAACTTCCAGTGTATCCTCCTTTAAAAAGGAAAATTTTTAGGTTATTGTTCAGATGGAAGAAAAGGATAACCTATTTATCATACTATCCCACTGTTCTCCCTTTCTTTACAATCTACTCATTTCCACCTCCTGCACTTGCTAGTAAAATTGTTGTAGTGGCGATGTAATGAACTTGCCAACTTAGATAATAAAAAAATTGGGAAAGAAATGTAACACGAACCTTTCAGATTCCATTCAGAGCTCTGAGTGAATTAACCTTCCAGGCCTAGCTTAATCTAACTCAATGATTTTGTGAGTTGCTGCAAACAAGGAAGTCCCTTGAGCCTTGTCAGCTCCTCCTCCTCTCAGCAGTCTGTTTGAGCTGGAAGCTCCATCTCCTGTCTACAGTACCAGGCAGTTTCTTGGGTCTTCTATTTCCTTTGCCAGCTCCTGTTTCCAGAGGAAAGTGCTGTTATTATGAACCTCTTTCAAGATATTACACATTACCTGATCATTCCCTTAAGGAGCCTAAGAGCAAATAGTACCCACTTAGAAGAGGCTTTTGGATATTTTGGCTGTTTTTTCAACCAAATCAGTTTTGATTATGATTCAGTAGATTGGTACACCACTTCTTGCTCTAGTTGTGCAGGTCAGGAGCAGAAGAGCAAGGTTTGTTAGACTCACTAGTGGATATAAAAGGAGTTAAAGAATCTAGATATTTTCTGGAATAATCCTTCAACTCTTTAGAAATGCCAGAGGAGCAATAGGTATACAGGCAAAACTGAGGTTTTGAGTATCTAGAGATTGTGTTTTGTTTGGCTTTTTAATTTGGTTTAGTGCTGTTAATTAAAGTGAATTTAATTATTTCATAGCTATTAACAAGTAAATATCGTAATTACTTTAGTAATCAATGATATAGTCTGACATTTTGAAAGAATTAGTATTATTTGTCTTTAAATAAAATAAGTTAATTTATTCTTGAGTACACTTTAGTTATTACATACAAGATCTGGCTCTGTATTATTTATAGAGAAAGATATATGGCTTTTTGGGAAAAAAGTCTGCATTCTATTCTCAGATGAGACTACAATGAAAAGTGTATTTATTTCTCATAAAGAGGTCAGGATGCATTTTGTAGGTGCACACCGCTACAGTGCTGTGCTTGGGATTTTAGTGGGTTTCTATAAATATGTACTGTTCTTTGTGAGCATAAGCTGCAAGTTATGTTCCTCTGCCTTACCTCATACTAGTCTGACAGAGAAGACTGCAAAATTTAGTTTGAAATCAAGCAAATCCTGAAGTTATTCCATTGAACATATGCATTCCATATACTTAGATCAATAAAACAGCTTGTTGCTTTCAGTAGAGAACTCAGAACTGAGGTTACCACTTTCTTAGAATACTTGGATCAGACTTTTCTGGGCACAATTCAACTTTTTGTAACAATGTCCATAAATCTAGGTTAACTGTAGTAATGCTGTAAGTATTCAGCAAAATTGTTATTTAATATGAATTTTCCATTCAGTATGAACATTTATGCATTTTATTGTAATGCATTTTTATGTTCAAGAAAGTGAGGTTTTGAATACCAGTAAAACAAATTTCTGTCTGCATCCACTCAGCAATGTAGAAGTTATTAGATTATTCTCCTGTAGTATCAGGCTCAAATTTACATCAGTTTTCTGGTTTATCATCCAATTTAAAAGAAGAATTGGAAGGATAACAATACCAAATGCATTTTGCAGAGAGATTATAGGACTGCCTGACACCATCCATTTTTATGTGTTTGTTCTCCCTCTCTCTGTCTCTCTCAGTGTGCCTTCCATCAATAAGTAAGTCTTGCTGTTAGCTCATGAGATTATTTCATGATTTTCATACCTTGCTGGTATGAATGTTGAGGAAATTCTGAATTGAAGGGTTAATACTTTCTTTTCCTCTTGCTTTGATTCTGTAGCATCTTGCCAAAACTACCATTACATCAAAGGCTTTCTGGTTCTCTCAGAACACAGCCATTCTTTGATCTTATAAAAATGACCAGGAGCAGTTTGAGATCCTCTGTCCTGCCTGCCTCGCCCTTTCCTTTCCTTTCATCGGCAAGCCAGTGTATCACTTCCCTTCACTGGGCTTCCCAGAGTCTTTCCTCTGCTCATTACCACCAAGTAACTTCTACTTCCTGAGGGTGCTGGCAGCCCACTGATTCTTTCCTCCTAATGCTCAGCTTTCTCTTCCCTTCTTCCTTGATGTTGTCTTCTTACCCCACAGATTTACTGCTCTTGTATAATACCCAGCTACTTGTCCATCCTCTGCCCGCTAGTATTTGGTGTTTCACTTGTTCTCTCAGGTTTTTTTTCTAATACAGTCACATCTAGTTTTCCAGCCCTTGGAGTGAAAAAGCATTTCCTGTGTTCAGATGGAAGCTCCTGTGTGAGTGACTGCTTGTCACTGGGCAGCACTGAAAAGAGCCTGGCTCTCCTTTACACCTTCCCTTCAGATACTTGTGCACATTGATGAGACCTCCCATTTCTCCACATTAAACAATCCCAGCTTTCTCTCACAGGGGAGATGTTCCAGTCCCTTAAAAATTTTGTTGGCCTTTCCTGGACTGGCTCTTGTATGTCTCTTTTGTACAGAACTCTGATCTGGAAGCAGCACTCCAAATGTGGGCTGACTAGAGGAGAGGGATCACCTCACTTGACTTGCTGGCAGTGCTCCTAATGGAGCCCCTACATGGTTTATCTAAGCTCCTTTCAAAATTATTAAAATGTGTCCCACATGTTGCAAATATTGAACATTTTGGCCAAAGTTTAATAAACCAAAATCAGTTTTTAATTAGAGAAAGTAAAAAAAAATCTCTAAATCAGGAAAATCCTTATTGCAAAAGACTTAGGTTATCTAAAGTACTTTATTTCAGTTGAACTAAGAGTAGTAGTATACAATGTTCTCATTTTTTTTAACATAGTAGGAAGATGCATGTAAATGTAATTTTAAAGAAAGATCCTGTGAGTTACATGATTCTCACGAGAAATCAGAGAATCATGGAATCACTGATGTTTGGAAAGCCCTCTGAAACCATCACGCTCAACCTTTGACTGAACACCACCTTGTCAACTAAACTATAGCACCAAGTGCCATGTCCAGTCATTTCTTGAGCACTTCCAGGGATGGTGACTCCACTCCTCCCTGGGCAGCCTGTTCCAATGTCCTTTCAGTGAAGAAGTTCTTCCTAATGCCCAACTTGAACCTTTCCTGGAGCAGCTTGAGACCATGTCTTCTTGTCCTGTCACTTGCCTGGGAAAAGAGACCAACCCTCACCTGGCTACAGCCTCCATTCAGTCAGTTGTGGAGAGTGATAAGGTCCCCTCTGAGTCTCCTTTTCTCCATGACAAACAACCACAGGTCCCTCAGCTGCTGTGGAATGTGTATCTGAGTTCTTCTACAGAATATAACTTGATAAGACATAGATATGTGCTTGCTTTTTTTTTTTTCTTGGTTTGGTTTATATATCACAAAATAAGTTAAATTTTGTTTGACAGCAGCCTATTGAGAATGTTTCTAATGTCCTGCTAGGTCCTTCATTTTAGATTTAAATGCTTTATGTTTGATCTAGTTATAACCTAGTAGGTTATAACCTATCTAGTTATAGCCTATAATCTAGTTAGGAGCACAGGCATCAGTTACACCTATTGATGCCACATCAGATTTTTTTTTCTCACAGTATTGTGCAGCTTTTCATTAAAATAAGGAAATCCATAAGGAAAACTCCTATTTTTTTTCTACTCAGACACTGATTTGCTGTGAATCCTTGTTTACATCACTTTTCTTTGTATTTTAATTTTTCTTACCTGAAAAAACTGAATGATATTTCTTCTTTCCTATGAAAGCTGTGTTAATTGAATTTTTGCCATTCTTTCTGGAAATATTGATGAAATACTGTTAATATACAAACCTATAACATTAATTACATGTAAAGATTTTTAGCCTGCAATGCTTCATAATGTTAAAGATGAACAACAAGGAAGTCTTTACATCTTTTGAGAATATGTTCCCACTAACATTACTCTCTAATTCTTGTGTTATATTTCCTTTAGTTTCCAGGAATTATATCTGGATGTATATGATCAAAATCTTAGTGAACTCTAAAGAATAGATTCTCAAAAACTAGTCCTATGGAACCCCAGAGAACGTGGAGCACTGACTGATGATTTACAGAAAGCTGGCT
Source organism: Erithacus rubecula (assembly GCF_903797595.1). NCBI lineage: Eukaryota > Metazoa > Chordata > Aves > Passeriformes > Muscicapidae > Erithacus > Erithacus rubecula. The sequence continues at coordinate 41,054,552 of NC_136688.1, read as the reverse complement.
TGCCAAAACACAACAGTTTTCTGCATGTTTCCAGCTGCTAGTGTGCATCAAACAACTGCAAATTCATAAAATACTTTCCTAATATTTTCCCATGTAAACAATTCCCCTAGTTAGCCCAGAGATATCATGTACTCATGAATGAGAGAAAAGACAGTCCATGTCATTGCAAACAGGAAAGGAAGCATTCATGAAGTTCCTTTAATTAAAATGTGGTCCACCCCATGCAGAAACATCTGGAATCTAAATTAAATGTTCAAGTAGTTTGACATTGGCAATGCTTTGTTAGCAAATGCCATTTGTTTTTCATTAGTGTAGTTTTTGATTAAAAAAAAATCTTGTTCAAACTCTCATGAAACAATGTAATAACAAAAAAAAAAGCCATTGAGCATTGAAATTGTAATTTGATAAAGTTACATGTGTTGCCTAGCTTTGTATAGGTAATTTGACTTCCTGACATGCTGACATCATCAAAATGGTGGTATAATTGGGGTCATGATATACATGGAGTATAAAGAAACAAAATACATTTTTTTGTTTTCTCCGAAAGTTCCCAATCTACATATGATGTACTATTCACAGAATGCCCCAGATATGAGTTTGCCTGGCATATAAAAGTCAGCAGAGCACCTCAGGTCTCTTAAGCAAAACCACCTCCTTAAAAGAAAAGTGTTATTTATTCATGGAGAGCTGGAGATTGAAGTTGGTAGTGCATAGTTTTACACATCTTAACAAGAAAAGCAAAGAATACTTTTAAACGTGCTGGATGCATCATATTCTTGCTGTTTAGGTACTCAGTACACTAAAGTCATTTAAAATTAAAGTCACTTTAGGTCACCTCTAACATTGTGTCTTTCATTTGAATTGTAGCTACCTGCTGACATGCATTGCAGTCTGTTAAAATGACGTTGCATTTAATCTTTTTATGGTTATTCTTTGAGGATTAGCTAGCTGGTCCTGAAATCAACTCTCATTTTTAGAAAAAATATCTGTGCAATACAGATAGCCATTTGTTTTCATGTACTTCAGAAAATAAAGGAGTACTCTACTTGAAAGTCAATGAAGTTTGGTTTCTGGTTTATGTTTGTGTTTTCAGTATATCGACTATAAAGGCAAACTTAGGAGTACTATATACAAACCTGCTTTGATTTATTTGCATTTAGCATTGCAGCTTTGAGACTAAAAATAGAATGTGTCTGATTTTGATTTAGATCTGTCCCTTGAGACAGTGTGAAACCGTCTATTACCAAGAACACATCAGTATAGGAGGATTAACTGTTCACATGCAGTTTAAACATCAAAGTGTTTGTATGAAGTCATGGAAATAAGTAATTTGTTTTGTCATTCTCTGTGAAAACACAGAACTCCTCTTTTAAAAGTAAATAGTCTTTATTTTTAAAAAAGAAAGATTAGTAGCACTCAATCTATTGAAGAGAACTTCTGTTAAGTAAAATGCCATTAAAGCTGCCTCAATCAGTACAATGGGCCTTTTTTCCTCTTATCAGTACCATCGGTGCACTGGTCAGTACCTGTTGTTGCTTGTTATACATGAGCAGACAGATGTGATTGCTGTTCTTTAGGATTATTTGTATGCATTATGGCATACAGCTTTCTGATTTCTGGGAAAAAAATTAGCAGTACTTAATTGCCCTCTCTATGAGGTGCTTCTAACATCCTTTTTCACATTTTATCTGTGTGGCTAAATCTATCTTTTTAATAGAATAGAGTACAGTCATGAATGATACAAGTATGGCATTTGAACCATCTTTAAGAGGTTGCTGTGAATTTCATTGATTACCAGACCATTTCTGTGGGCTAGCTAAAAGCCCTTTTGCCATCTTTCCCTCACATTCTTCAATGTATTCTTTCATTACCACCTTCCTTGTTGAACCCCCCCCCCACAACAAACTTGGCTTTTTTTCTGCTTTTATTTGCACATCAGTACCATGCTTTTCTTTTTTTCTTTTTTTTTTTTTTTTTTATGGAAAAGTAACACATCTGTCCCTGAAAATGTTAATGTGTGAGTTATCCTACTCAAGTCTCTCAGACTGCTCAGAAGTCCATGAGAATTTTAGAATAAAAAATGAACCATTCTGGTCAAGACCAAAGGTCAGTCTCGCCCAGCTATAGACATCACAACAATGGCCAAAGTAAAATGCTTAGGAAAGACTGAACAGGACTGACATGTATAGTGTTTCCCATTCATTTGTTCTGATTCCAGCTGTTCAAAGCTCAAAGGCTTCCAGACTTAGATGTAGTTTCTGTGAATTTGGAACCATTCATGAACTTGCCCAGTTTTCTGCTTAAAGCCATATAAAACTTTCTATCTTTATGTGACTTCTGATTTTATGCAAATTGGTCATTAGTGCCCTCAGGTATCTCTCTTCCTGGCTGAAGAGTCCTGTTCTTTAGAGTATTGTGTTTATAATTTCTCACTTGGAAACAGGACTCCATAGCTTTGAAAATTCTTGTTCCTTCTCTGACCTTTCCCTATTTCCCTTCTGAAATAAAGATTCACATCTGCACTCAGCAGTCAAGATGCAATTGGATTTATGATCCGGGACAGTTATGTTCTCTGGCTTTTTTATCCTTTTCTGATTATATTGAGTGTTGATTTTGCTTTTCTGATTGATATTGGCCACTACATTAGCAGATTTTTGATAATATGTATCGCTGCCACATGATCTGCTTCTTGAGCAGCAATAGTTACCTTGGAGCCCATAATTTTGAATGTGAAGTTAGATTTAAACTTTAGGAGTCTAAAACACCTTTCAGAAATCCAAGTAGCATATACCATTTGTTATTCATGAATCTCACAAAGCCAAATAAACAAGGATTGAATGTGCATCTAACCAAAGGGCTGGTCTTCTGTGTTCAAGATTATATTTAATAATATAACCAATAAGGACTAGCAGAGAAACAGCTAATTTCTTTTTCCTCTACAAAAAGAGCATGAAATAGAGGGGATATATTTAGAAGACACTTTGAAGAATAGATGATTAACATCTTCCTTAAATCCATTCACAGTCAATGTTTACATGAGGTCTTGGCTTTTAAATTAGAGAAGGAATTGAAAAATGGGATGGCTTAAGGCATGGGCTTACACCTACAGCATGAGTTCCTTTTTTTAATGAGAACAGATCACAGGTCATCTGTATTAAAACAAGGTGGGGAAATGGATAGAGAAATATATCTATATGCATAATATTTTTGCATACATATGATTGCAGGAACAGAAGAATGACTCCCATATCCTCTACCTAATTTCGTTTATTGTTACTGAATATTGATACAAATTTGGTCCAAGTTAGCTGCAAATGAATCCCATTGTTTATGAAATTTGATTTTTGTTTGTTGTGAATATTTCTTAAAACCTTATAAACATTTGGAGCTAACAACAAGGCAGACAACATTGCTTTTAAACAGATGGTGTGTCTTTATTTGGGTTACTTTGTTCATTTCTGATTCTCCACTCCTCACCCCTAGTCTCCATCTTTTTGAAGTTGATGCCACTTGTGCAGAGAGGCTCCCATTGATTTTTCTTCTGCTGTTGTGACGGAAAGTTTTAGTCTCTTCAGGTCTCAATTCTAGGATATAAATGGAATGTTTTTCATGGTGGTCAGATTGAGATTTTCCAGAACTAGTAACAGAGCTTTTGTAGTTAAGGGCAAATTAACTTGGTTTGCCCAGGGTTTACAATGTAATATTTAATTTCAGGATTGGTGGATTTTTTTTGTTCTAAGATTTTACTTTAAAGTGCCAGGGCAGTAATATGGTTAATGAAGCCCATTACTGGCAGATTAAATACCAGACTAGCAGAACCTTATCCAAAGAAGTGTGATTTTTAGAATTGTGGAGGAAATACTAACTGTTGTTCACAAAGTACAAACAGTTCTGGTTTTACTTACTCTTCAGCAAATAATAGAAGGGCAGCCTTTGAGAAGCTGCAGAGGCATCTGGCCTGTGGGACGTGACTGTTCTTTGTGCACGATCAACCAACTTCATCTGCATACAAAACCAAAACCATGATATTTATTTTCTTCAGTTCTTTGCAGTTTGCAATAGATTACATTTTCTGCGTGATGGGTGTGAATGTGAAATCTTATTGTTGAATCCAACCCTAACTCTCCCTAGAGTGGTAATTCATTTTTCAGTAGTACATACCATATGCCTAATCTTAAAATAGGAAATTTTATTGTTCTATATTTATCTAAGTTCTCACTACATATATTTTTATTTAAAAAAAATTAGAATCACAGAATTGTGCTGAGTTGGAAGGGACCCACAAGAATAATCGAGTCTTACTGCTGTCCCTGCACAGCACCATCCCTAAGAGTCACACCATGTACCCAAGAGCCCCTTGGTCAATCATCCATGTTGGACAGAGGCAAAGAATGCATTAAATGCCATTGTCTTGTCTCTGTCCCTGTTTCTAAAGTGACCATCCTCATCCTGTAAGGGGACAAGGTTTTTTTTACACTGCCTATTGCCATTAATATATTTTTAAAACTTGTTTTATTGTCATCCACGTTTCTGGCCAGCTTCAACTCCAGAACAGCTTTGATCCCATGAATTTTGTCCCTACAGTGACAAGCAGCATCTCTATATTCTTCCCATATCAGTAATGTCTCTTACTTTAGTCCCTGGAGACTGCAGACTTTCCTGTGACCTGCATATCAGGCCATTCATTTGCTTTAGAAAGGTGCTTCCTGTGGGGGTTATTCCTATTACAACTACCCTTCATTTTTATGTTAACAGAGGTCTTGGTGCAGGGTACAGGTGGTGGTGTTTTAGGAGGCCTCACTATCCCAAAAAGACCTTCATCCACCTCATCAGTCTGGCCTTCTCGTTCCAGAGCCTCACATGTGTTGTGGAAGGTGCCAGTCCTGCCTGTTGAATTCTGAGAAGGTGGAGGAACCTTCCTCCTAGTACATGCTGTGACCTCTTCCAGCCTTCATCTTTAACAGACCCTTGGCTAACAGTCCTTTGGCTAATTTCCCTGCAGGGTTCTGAGGCCATCTGCTTCTCCACTATAATGGAGGTTCATGACTTCTGAGAGTCTTGAGACTGTGAGACTGAAAATAATGAGTCTCTCTTTTGCTTGATGGTCAAACACTGTGTAGCCTGTTCAGTTCCTCCTGTAGCTCCTTCACCTGGTGACCAGCTCCTCAAGCACAGCTCACCTGTTGCAAAAGAACAGTGAGCCCCAGCCTCGTGCAGAGGCATCAGGCACTGCTGGCAGCCTCTGACCTGGAGCTCTGTCTCCCATCCGGGCTCCGGCTGGCTGGAGCCTCTGGCATGGCTGCTGCAGTGAGTCCCACAGCTATGTGTCATTGAGCTTGGTGCAAGGCAACACTCTAACTGGGGAAACTTGAGCTAGTATGCTGATAAGACTGAGCTATTTAATGTGTGAGATGGCTGAAAGATTGGATTATTTTTAATGATTTGTGTTCTGTTCTTTAGAGTACCCGAGTAGCTTTAAACCACCTGGAGTCTGTGCCTGAGAAACTGAGCCTGTTAGAAGATTGCAAAGATATTGAAGTGAGAAAGATTTCATTTGATTCTCTCAATAGTTGTAAAATATTTTGGTTAATTAATATTGTCTATGAATAATATAAGTTGCATATGTACATACTATATAGACAGAAATATACTGAAACTTATTTTCATGTTTATAGGATCTTTCATGTTTTAGGATCTTTTTGAAGTTATAAATTTAGTTCTATGCTCCATAATGTAGGCAGACATTGATAACTGGGCATAGCAGGTTATGTGTTAATTACTGTTTCAGAATATTTTTATTGAGTAATAAATTCTGATATTGCACATTAAAAATGAAAATTTTATAATTAAATAAATTGTGCCGGTTGTTTCAATATTTGACTTTATGAGTGAAGATGGATGATCTTTACAACTTTTTATTTTGTTTTTACATAATGACAATACTTGTCACTTATTTTCTCAGCACCACTATCCAATCAAGATATGTTTGAACATAGTGGGACATCTTGACAATAGTGGTGACACACTGTCAAGAGTGATAAGGCTCAGATTAGATCCTCAGTGGCTAAGTGGCTAAACCCTTTACTTGCCCTTTCCTTTACTTTCCATCTATGAAATGGGTGGTTTAATAAAAAGGATTTGTATCTTCTTTCCACAATATAAATTATAAATCAGTATTAAACCCTAGATCAACAAATGCATAATGATTTACATTTTGTTTGATAGGCGAAATTTCTTAATATGTGGTTGTCATAAACATTTCAAAACATACTTGTTTGGAGCATTGTTTATTTGGTATTCCTGCATGAGGTCATCAGTTAATCTTCACCATTTTATTACTGTCATCATCAACAGATTTGGTAATGCAAGTAATGATTAAAATGTTTGGGTTTTTTCTGAACAGTATTGTTGAGATGTATAGTTTTAATTTCACATTTCAGGTATCCCCAGAAGAGCTTTTTTGCTCTGACAGAGGTTTGCATTTACCTTCTGTTTCCGCTAACGGAAAAATTTTGTTCTCAGCAGGCATCTGCAATCTCCTTCACACCTGCCTCTCTCACTTAACACTGCTATGAAATTACAGTCATTTTTATAACTTAGCCAATGTTTGTGAGATTGGAATGCAAAATCTTTGTTTTCAATTGGGCTCTGTCCTTCTCCATCATGCTTGATTTTTTAAAGATAGTTTTTTTAAGATGAGTCCCTATCAAAACAGTGTTTTGTTTAAGAAATAATTTATTATTTAAGAGAGCTAAGCTTTATGCCTTAGCTTTGAGAAGGATGTCAGTTTGGAGCTTCATTACTGTTTCCATTTGCAAATAAATAAAATATTGGATTTTTTTGGTACAATAGCTAGCAAGTTCTTGCTTCAGTTTTTTCATCGGAAGGGAAAAGGAAGGAGAAAGTAAGTTTTGATAAACCTCTCAGATTGTCTAGGAGATTTGTTTGATTAACAAACTAATGATAAGTGTATATTTAGCTGGTTCAGGGAGAAGCATTATCTTTTTTATTAAAAATACTGTTTTGTCCATAGTCTTAGAACCCTTTTTCCCCCTAGTTCTTGTTTCTGTAGTGTTGTAATTAATTTTACGCCATTACAGAATTTTTGTTAGAAGGTATGGTATTGCTGAAGTTTGGAAAGGTTTACAAGAAAATCATTCAACAGTTAAAGATAAGGCTATTTCCATTTTCATCTACATGTATTTTAACATTATTTCTCTGTACAGAACGTTATGCTTTTGTATGGTCCCTGTAGTTCAGCCTCTGAAAGTTAGTACTTAATTTGTTCTTGCTGTGTTGAAAATCCTTGACGATACCTTTGTTGACAACAGTAAGAATTTCTAGCTACTTTTCACGTTATGAAATCATCTAAATCTTTTAAATGCATTTCTAGGAGTCCCGTTGCCGAAAGGAGATGATTGAGGAGAGGTATATGAAGTATAAAGAAATAGTGAGTTCTTTGCAGCAACAGCTGGAAGATTCAAAGCAAAGAGTCAGGCGAGTCAAGGTATGTGTGTGTACTCCACTTTTGTGTCCCAGTTACTTTCAATCAGCAACACAACCACAAACACAGTACAAACACAGACTCAAATCATACATGAATGCTTCTGTTTCATGTAGCAGCCATGGCTGATGGCATGGCAAGTATATTGACAGGGCATGAAATTTGGTAAATTAAGGGTTACCTTCATTGCCATGGATACTTTCCAAAAACCTTTCAACTTTCACAGAAGGGTATCTTACTTACTGTGTCTCACTACTCTAAAGTGGTTGCCTGCTTTGTCAAATTGCTGTCTACAGCAATTTTTAAATTGTTTTATTCAGTTTTCTCTTGTCCTTTCAAGTAAAAGATATAGAAATCTGTTTCCTCTATAAAAAGGTTGACTAATTTATAAATCATATGTAGTAATTTTTCAGTAGCTGATATTTGCATTCTTTGCAAATGATTATGTATGATGTCTTATTCATACATAAATGAAATCCAGGCAAACAGAAGGGAAGCAGTTTGCTAAAGGTCACTCACTGGACTTATAGCAGTGCTAAGCATGAATAACTAATTCACTACAATACAAATCCTGTGCTCTTCTGTGGAAACTTGGCCTGTAATTAGTTCAACTGGCCAATTATATCATGCTTTCTTTCCCTCATTAGCTTGTTCATTGCCATATCACTGTCATTGTGATAGCATCTTACTTCAGCAGAACTATGATTTCTTATGAAAGTGATTAAAGTAAGTGATCAGACCTGAAGAGTCATACTAGTATTTCTGCTACATATCTCAAATAATTTTCTTCAGCAATGTATCATGCTTGTGTCTCTAAGCAATTGAGCTCAAATAAAGGATCACACACTCTATCAGAAAGAAGTTTGTATTCCCCAACTTATCTGCAACCATCTTCCTTCTGTAAAACGAGAACATACTTACAGTATGTCTTTTTAAAAGTGGAAAAATATATACAGCATGTGTTAGTTTAATAAGTTACTGTTGTAAGAAGATATTAAGTTACTTGAAGGAGCCATCTTGCTCTTCTGTAAGAAGGAATTGAAAGGAGGAAACGGGCACAATCAGTTTATTGCTGATGATAATTTTCAGTATCTTCAATTTCTCTTCCCTTCACACAAGCATTACTAAATCAGTAGCTACTGAAATTTGGAAAACACTGAAAAGCTAAGTGGAATGCAATCAGCTGACGGTGAAACATAACATTGCACTAAGCTGACTGAACTTACTGAACTTGTGTGATTTGAACTCAGTAATCAGAATCCAGTACAAAGCTGATTCCAAAACAATTCTCTTTCTTTAGACAACTGAGAGCATTTAATGGTTTCCATTTAGTCAGGCCTAATTGGGGTTTTGCATGACATACAGTACTCTTTGCTGTCACGGCTGTTGCAAATGGAACAGAATGTTCAAAACCAAGTAACAGACGGGTGCTAATCTGATTTCAGTGATCAGGCTAGCTTAGACTAAAAAAAAAACTTTTTAATGCTTGCCTTTTGTGCCCTCCTTTGAAACTAACTCAAATGCCTTTTTTTTTTAATTTTATTTTATTTTACTGTTTTTCAGTTGGGAGTCTCTAAAATTGATTGCTGGAAGAGTGTAGGTTTGAGGACATCAGAGTTGATTCTTTCTGATATTTTTGGTTCACACTGTGTACATAGTGCCCCTGCTATACAAAGTAGACAGATATTTGATAGGTGATAAGAAAACCCACATTTCTTATAAAATTTTTACATTGATCATTTTAGATGAAATTACTTCTGGAATTAATCCTTCTCTTCTGTTATGTTTTTCTTTCTAGCCTTTCTTATAATACACTTGTTTCAGCATGCTTGCCAACATTGATCTCAGACAGGCATTATCTAATCTTGTGTCCCAGCCTTTTTTCATTTTAAGGAGGAAAAACTAAACCAAAGTTGAATGTTTCTCTAGAAGTGGGGTTTTTTTCTTTCTTTCTTATGATTTCTTTTGCCCCTACTTGATCTTCCTACTCTTCTGTAGTCTTGTCACATGGCTTTAAAACACGTGTTGCTTAGAAGCCCTGAAAAATTAAAATTTCTATTTGTATGTGTTAAAATGGAAGATTTCCAGTAATAAAAGTAGGCCATAGGCTGGCAGAATACCAGCAGGTACATCAATCTTGATTTTTCAACTAAGAAAGGGCCAAATAATAGTAGATAAAGTCAAAATTGGGGGAAAACCCCATAAATATAACGTATAAAAAGAAAATAGCAACAGAAGCAAAATTAAATCAGAAAAACTGAGGAAAATATATACATATTTAACATAAATACATATTTTGATGTAGAGATACAAATATTTTAGGAGAGTTTCACTGCCACAGGCAATTGACCATCTACTCAAACACAACATAGAGATGTAATTGTCTGTGAAGCACATGACAAAAGGCACATTCTATACATCGATATTAATGTAAAGAGAAAGCCATTTTGTATTGCAGATACTGGTAAAAGCACCTTTCTTGTTTAAAAGCTCTTCTTTTAAAACATTTCTGGAAGCAGAATGGAAAGACAAAAACTTTTTTTATTCTTTAAAAATTGTTATTGTGCTATGAACACTTTAGGTGTTAAGTCTCTCATCAGCACATAAGGGGATTAATATGGATAATTCCCATTAGTCTTAATAGAAGTAAATCCTTCTTCAGTGATGAAACAAAAGCTCATTGTATCTCTAAATTAATGTAGAATTTTTTTTTATGTTTAGTTTTCAAATCGTAGTATCAGCATGAATGATAAATTGCAAGATGTTCTAACAAAATTCCCTGAGGCTGTTTATGATTAGAATTCAGCAGTAAAATTGTGTATTTTATGAACTGATGCGTTTATTCATTATTACCTCTTCTCATTTCAAGAAACTGAGTAATTTGGATACCAGGCCAAACTTTTAATCTTATTTTAGATGATATTGTAACTGGGGACTACTTGCTGCAGTGCTAACAGAGATTTTAAAATGCCCTTTTAAAATTTATCTTCTCTTTTTAGCTTATAGACCAAACGACTTTCCTCACCAAGAAGGTATGCTGTATTGGTTTAGCCATAAACAGTAACATTGTACTTCAGGCTTTATTTAATGGTTTAACCAAAAATTTCAAAAGTGCCTTTAGGTATTTTGATATGAGAAATTAATGAAGTTTCCTCAGTGGCAGAGAAAATATATTTATATTTATTGCTACTTATGGAACTTCAGTGAATTAATATGAACCATTCATGGATGAGGAAGTCATCATTCACTGGTATCTGCCTTGCTAATATGGTATGTCCTGAATTGTGGATGTGATGTAAGCAGGAAAGGCCATTTTTACAACTTACTGTAGTGGCAAAGACTTGTAATGCTGCCAGTGCTTTTCTCAAAGCAAAACAGTTTTTTGTAGATATTTGACAGTGGTGAAATGGAGATAAAACTCATAAGCAAATTAATTTGAGCCTAACTGCAATACTGAGAATTCAAATGATTTTTTTTCCAGTGTGTGTGAAATCACAGCATGTGCCTGTACGAGTGCTGCTTGTTTTTTGTTAAAGTTTGCAGCTGCTTGATAGTAAGCAATAAAATTGTTTTTATTTGTTTCTTATAGGATGTGAAAATGAATGCTGAAATTTCTGATATAGAAGTGGCTCAGTCTTCTAGTTGGCGATCTCAAAACAGCTTTTTGTGCAGCTCACTGCTTTCAAGCTCAGGTTGTAAGTATTATATCACAGAAAAAAAAATCTATAGGTAACATTTTTTTCTTCTAATTTTTTTTTTTTTTTACTTGAAAGAGCGGGATACTTCTTTTCAAAAAAGAAGTGTTAGAATCATCTTAATTATCCTTCTGTGTTTTAGTTTTAGATGCTGGTTGGATGTCTTTGCCTAGGAAATGCTTCATTACATCTCACTGATAGTTGTTTGGGTTTTTTTAACTGGAACGTACAATATATATGTCACCCAAACCTATGCCAAGGAAAAGGGCTGCCCTTGAATTCTGAATCTCTGCATAATGAGTCATACTTGTGTAAGCTGTGTATCTTCTGAGGGACCAAAGAGGTGTCCTCAACGTGAATTCTTTCCAGGATCTTTCATGTGCACCAGTTAGTGTCATGCTTGTGTAGTATTTTTGCAGTGAAAGTTGAATCCACTAATTCTACTTCAATAGTGTTTTAAACTGCTTTTTCTCTATCCCCTTGTGCCTATACAGCTTGTGTTAATGTCAAGTCATGGGATCTGGGAAATGCTCAATAAAACATAGAATGTATTAGATCTTGATTGAGTACATAGGCACACCTTTGCATGAGTGTCAAAAGTAACCAAAACCAGGTTTTTAAAGGCTTTTTTTTGCATATTGATACATGGATATCAAAATGCTTCTCTTCACAAGGGTAATAACATCTCCCATTTCTTTTCAATATAGCCAGTTTGTGTACTGGGAACCTATTTGGAAAGTTGAATTCTATGTAGTGCTGAGTCCTATTTCAGGCTTCATTGCACTTTGAAAGTGTTGCATTTTAGAGTGAGTGCTGTGGTACATTACTGCTCACCAGTAAGTCCTGAGCTGATCTGATGAGGTTAAAGGTAATTGGTTTCTCTTCCTTTCAGAATCTATGGGTTGGGGTTAGTATCATTTTGCAGAGCATACTGAATAACAGCAGTGGGAATAAAGCATAGGAGCAAGTAACTCTGTACTTCAGGAGCACTTTATCTTGACTCAGAGTTGATTTTTTCCATTTTCCCAAACCTCATCTCTGTCAAACTCTTGCAAATCAAAGTACAGCTGAGCCTGTTTCGGGTATAGAGAAGAAGTAAATGATACCTCACAACATGTTCAGATATGGCCTCTAGCAGCCCCCTCCAATCTCAAGAGTTCCAAAATTGATTCACTGCAAAAATTGACTGAAATTTAAAAATGCAGCATAAATGTTCCTAAAATATTACAATGTCTTTATAATGCTTAACCTGAATTAAACAAGCTAGGACTTTGTTGTTTCAAAACTTTTTAATAAATTTTAGGCAGTTTAAAGAGAAATAGGATCCATGTGATCTGAATACCAATCTGATTAAACAGTTCTGCATATTTATTCTCTGATTCAATTGTTTTTACCAGCACTAAGTATGAAATTTCCTGGAGATAAAAAAATAAATTATTAACAAAACACTGTGGTGATTCAACTCAGTGCTTATGGCACTAAAATATGTGAATTACTCCACAGACTTTGGTTTGTGACTGTCACTTTATGCTGAAACTGATTTCCACCAGTCTAATGTGTCTTTTGAATTTGTTGGTATAGTTCTTGAGGACAGTAAAAATTCTGCAGTGATATTAGCATTAAGGAGATTTTCCAGTGAGTGGCAAATGAAAAGTCAGCTACTTCAGTCATGATAGTCACAAAAACATCATGAACTTTTAATTTCAGTAATGATATTAATTAATTATCATTTGAGACTTTGACAGCCAAGTATAATTTGACATCTTTGCTCCCAAACCTACTGTAACTTTTAATAAATCTTCTTATACATGTCATCATCTATTTTCTGTGATTAATTGTCTCCTTCTTCAGAAACAGAAGGATGGATTTTTTTTTTCTTTCATTTACCTTTTGGAGCAGTTTGCAAGCCTTTGTGATTTATGTTTCCCCATTCCATCTCTCTTCAATTCATGAATAGAGTTAATAACTAGTACTAGAAGCTTCCTTCCTAATGTGGATTTCCTGTGACTTGTAGAGAGCACCCTGAAGGAGAGCAGACTCATTTGTTATAATTTAACTTATTTGTGAGGGAGATCGTGGCATTTAAAATTAAAGTTTAAAATTGGTTGAAGAAAAAGGACAAAGAGTGTGGGAAAATAAATAAGGGAACAATGATCTGTTTCCATATACATATATATATATTTACTAAAATGTTGCCAATGCAGCAAGCAGTTAAAAATAAAGTAATTAACATCAACACTGTGTTTTGGTTCTGGTATAATTTCTGCAACTATACCAGCTTTTCCATTACAAGCATATTTTAAAATATGTTGAGGAAATGTGCTTTTATTTCTATACCCGTTTTCTTAGAAATGAAGAAGTTTAAATGAGAAAATAATTTATTCAAGGGAACATTCACTAAATATGGTTTGCAGTCTATATTAGTATCAGACCAAAATGGTTGGTCCAGACAGTCACTACTAGTTGTTATCTAAAGAGGAATCCTCAGAAACTGTTTTTACGGCCACTGTATTTTCCTGAAATTTTGAGTACAATAATCCCTAGAGTTACACATGCTTTGCATTAGCTTTGTGAATTGAGTCCTGCCTTTCTCTTTGCACATTTCATCACTCTGGGGTTTTAACCTGGATGGTTTCCCAGAAACCATATGTCGTAGAGGCTTTCTATTGTTGTTGGGAATTTATGTTCCAGGGCTCTATAAGTTGTGATAGACAACACCCTTGTGTCAACATGGTATGTAGTATGACTGATACCACAGCTGAGTAAAACCAAGTTGTCCTGAATGTAGGCTTTATTGTTATAAGAATTAATTCTAGAAGAACCTAGGGCTGCTTAAGCATAAGAACTTGGAATGACTAGAAACTTGACATTATCACTTTAAAAAATGCAAATTTAATTAGTTAGCAATGAACTTTCTTTATGATTTTTTACCTTACTTTGAATACTGTCCATGGGACATAGCATACTGACCACTGATACAGCATACAGCAGCAGAGCTTTGAACAAATTCTGAAAACTTTATGCTGAAAACTTAGAACTCACTATTAAACCGATGTCCCAAACACAGCGATTTCATTCTTCTGAAAGTAAAAACATCTCACCTGTCCTAACCAAACTGTGAAGTCTTGCCCCTTATTAAATAACCTTTGGTTATATGCTGCTACAGTTTTACTGGATCATTAAAAATTGTGCTATGGATATTGAGTAGGACCATTTTTATACATGCTTGTCCTATAAAGGAGGCCATTAGAAGGGTATGTTATATAAGCTGGTAGACATTTTCCTTCCCTTAATTACTACCTTTTGCTAAATGTTTGGATATTTGATTATTTTTCCTCAGAATTTTATTATGTTTTGTCAATTCATATTTTCTGGATTTTGATGCAATATAATATGTTTTTAAAAAGGCACTGTATGTGTACCATACAGTATACACATACTGTAGGTGTACATGAAGGTATATACACAGTATGACATTGTTTGAGCACCTGTTCAGTGTCACTTGGTGACTTAAGTCCATGCTGTGGGTAAAGATATTCCTTCACAAATTTTTGAGAGATTTGTCTTATTTTATTTAAACAAAAATTCTGGAAAAATAAATGGAAAATATTTCTTAGTGAAATAATCATTTTTTTTAAAACACAGTCTACGTTTCTTGTGCATAAGAAAGCTCTTGGCTTTGCCTGTATTACAGAGTATTAAAATCTATTTCTCTAGAAAAATAAGTCAGTTTCTCGATTCATAACCTTATGAATATTGAATATTTATTAATAAGTACTACTTGCTGAATAAATTATAATATCATATAATGAAGTACATGTTTTAAATAAAAACTAATGGTCAGTCAACCAAATCTGAGAATCATAGGTTAGAAAAGGCCTCTCAGATCACTGAGTTTGACTTAATGTGTGACTCTGAAGATGCTTAATCACCTTTTTTATGTGACTTATTTCTAGCACTTATGAAAGAGATGGTTCCTTTGGATACAAGTGCCACCAAGGAAGATTCTACTAATGTTGCTGTTAGTGAAATGAAGCCACAAGCAGAAGGCGGAAAGCAGTAGAATATTTTACAAAACCACACCAGTTTTCTCTGTGGTAAATTCCATTACACTTTTTTTTTTTTTTTTTTTTTAACAGTAGTAATTCCATCTGCTGTAGGAGTGATGCACCCCTAATGATTCAGCAATTGCCAAACACTCAAATGAAAGAGCACCAAGAGTAATTCTGATGAACTCTTGTGATAATTTAGGTGACTTGTACACCAAAGGCTTTCTGGGATTTTGCTGTTGTCTTGTATTTGCTTCTGCAGTTGTCCTAGACTAAATTTATTGTATTCCTGAATTACGAAGGGAAGTGAAATACCTGTGACATTAATCTTGGCTATGAGCTTATTTATCCATATACAGGATTTGTTCTGACACTTGTTTTTTTTATTATGTTTAACAGCATTATTAATAATGAAAAAATCTTCAGCAATTGCCTATTATTATGAGAGAGAGTAATTATAAAGTGTTGTACAGATGAAGTTGTGATTTTAGGTCATCAGTTGGAAAAAAATCATTTAAGGAAGAAGTGATAGAACTAAATTTCTCAAAGCAAGTGAAAATTCACATCTTGGTTTCAAGTTCAGTATATATATATTATAAGTTGTCTAGAATTATTCTTTTGGCCAGAACAGTTTTATCAGATGGCCTTGGTTAGGCACTTTAAAGAATTTGAATCTCACCCATCTGTATCAAGAGTGTTGAAAGGCACTTCTGTGTGGCTGTGAAAATTTTAAAAGCAGTATTTAATGTTCATTTATTTATTCTGTTTTGTTCTCTATTAGAGAAGATGTGTCATATTGATTATGAAATACTATGGAAATACAATATTGCACATTTGTATTTGTTCAGCTATCACTATTCTAAACAAATTGGACAATTTTGCATTACAGTGGTCTCAAAGAGCAAATCACAGAATAATTTTCTGCTGTCTAAAGAAATCCAAGTGTTTCTGATGGTTCTTGTTTTAACCTCTCAGCTACTTCTGGCTGGATCACTGCTAGTGTGCCTTAAAAGATTTGCCAAAACCATCAGAGTACTGTAGCACCGATAACACCATTCAAACAATTTTGTTCTGCAGTCTTCTGTCCTACTTAGGAGGACTATTTCTTCTCTGAAACACTGTCATTTATTATCACTGTAGGTGTCTCAGGTATAATTCACAGGCCATGATGTGCCATCTGAAAAGAGGACTTTCTTTTTTAATGATGAAGTGTTCTGTAGTCCCAGTGAGTGCTTTGGACAGTGCACTTCCTTGACAATCACCTTGTGTTCAACCTGTCTCAAACAGAACAAAATGCTGACAACATCAAAATCAGACACAGAAATGAGAAAAAAATTGAGTTTATTCTCTGTTCATTTTCCATGAAATTAAATTGCTTAAAATTGAAAAAAAAAATCTGATTTGGTTACAAAGTTTTCTCTACCTTTTTTTTTTTGTGTATTATGCTGTGCACGGTAGTGCTGGCATTGGCTTTTTGCAGATGTCTGGCACATCTGCTCATTCAGAGGGTCAAGAAAACAAAACAGGCACATCCTGATCTCAATGGCTATGACAGGGACAAGAAAAAAATCAACAGATAAACTTCTGCTCTCTCCAAACAGTGTGGATGTCATGAAACAGTGTTTAGCCCATGCCACAGCTACTATAAACTAAACTTTAAGTGGATCCAACATTTGTAATATTTTTTTTTATTAGATCAGAGCAGAGGTGGAAATATGGCATTTAAAATATTTTAACTGATTTGGTCTGCTGAAACTTAAAAAATTGCGAAATTAAATGTCTCCAGCTTGCAGACTTTACTTTTAGTACCTACATATTATGGCCAAAACATAGGAAAATCACTTCAAAATAG
Source organism: Erithacus rubecula (assembly GCF_903797595.1). Lineage (NCBI taxonomy): Eukaryota > Metazoa > Chordata > Aves > Passeriformes > Muscicapidae > Erithacus > Erithacus rubecula. The sequence goes on along the minus strand of NC_136688.1, from coordinate 41,037,452 downwards.
AATATGAAGCAGGAAATGATGCTCACAAAACACCTTATGTGGTAACAAGGTCTGCTGCATGGATTGCTGATGGATAAAAGCATACTCTAACAATTTTACTAAAATTTTAATGTTTTTTGGACATGGAAGTGCCTGTAGGTTAAAAAATGGGACTTGAAGAGTCTTGGCTGGGAAGTGACACCAGAAATATAATGTCCTCTCTTTTTCCTAAGGAATTTGTACAAATATAATGTCCTCTCTTTTTCCTAAGGAATTTGTAAAAATCTTAGCATTTTATGCATTTATAATTTTTTTTTTCCTGACTTGTAACTTAAAAATCTGAAATATGTATTCTTAAAAGAGGATAACTACTGCTTTATATTGTTAGAAAACTAAGGATAAGCAGTCTGTTCTCCCTTACTGTTACATCAAGTATTGAATTGACTTTTGTATTATATAGGACAGAAATTACTACTTTGTGAATAATTCTGACTTCAAGTATGTTCAGTGCTTAGTACATTTGCCTTTGCCCATGTGATTGAGTTTTCATTCATTTTATATCCTTTTATAAACTTTTCTAAAAGGGCTGGAAGATCAGAAGAGATGTCAAACCACACACTAAAAAAAAAAAGAAAAAAGAAAAAAAACCCACACTTTTACTGAGTAGACTTATGGACTCCAAAGCCAGGAAATTCTTTCTTAAATTTACCCTCTTGGCATGGCAGTCTAGATAGCATGTAATATTTGTCTCTCTCCCACCTTTGGTAGAGGTTCATATTACAAAGTGAATTTTGTTTCCTCTTTACTGAAGGCTAAAGTTCCATTCATGACATTATGTGAAACTGTCCCTTTGTGGTTTAAGAAATAATATTTTTTCCATATTGATCTGAAATAATACTCTTCTGCACAGTTTCAGTTTTTAAAGTAGAAAAGCAGATAATTTTAAAATAAAACCTTTTGTATATTTCACATCTTAAAAATTGCTGTCCCTTTTGGTAGCCAGATTTTTTTATACTTTAACCCTTTAATAACCTGTTACTCAATTCTTGCCCAAAGCAGTGGTTTTCAATAATCAAAAATGTGGTATCACACACATACAAAAAAATGATGATTTAAATCTTTGTTCTGTTTAGCATTTGGTGATTCAGGCAATTTTTTATGTATGTACTAAGTACATACAGATTTTATAGGCTAGTATCAGGCATTTTTTTTTAATGATGTGCTGAAATACAGCAGTGCTTCAATACAACATTTCAATATTGTGCTTTCAAAAATGCATTGGCCCTCTATTTTAGCATCAAATAGTTGTCACATGAATAAACTATAAATTTTATGCCCTTCAGTTCCTAATGTTTTACAGCAGACTTGAGAGTACTTAATTACTTTTGAGATTATATTTACTAAATAGACAAAATAATTTATTTTTATTGTGTAATTATGTCATTCTAAGAAGAAATGTCAAAATAAAGATAAAAATTAAAATTCTACAGTGCAAAACAAATTAAATTTATTACAATTGCTTCTCAAATTTTTGGTGCAAGCCAGTCATCAGTGATGGTGAAAGTACTCCTTGGATATTCAGAGCTCAGCCACATTTTTACTATTATAGCAAATTAAATAAAGAAAATACATTAAGAATCCATACAACAAAGAAACTACTATTCTAAAATCTATTTCTGCACTAAGGAATCTACATAGCAGTTCATCCCTGACTTGCAAGGCATAATCTCTGCACTGGGTAGCACTGAATAAAAATGCCAGTATTACTCTGAAAGGAAATCAGTAGGTATTTTTGCAACACTGATATAATTTTTATGGCTCAAAATGAGAAGTCTGCAACCTGGATGTGTTCTCATATCTATAATATGCAGAAAAGTTTTTTCATAAATTTTTGTGGCAGTGCTTGTTACAGTGGAATTTTACAGTATCTACATTAAACTTGTGTATGCAGTGTGTTATTAACAAATTTATCTCTCTCCAAGCCCTTGCCAGCTCAAGCCATCACAAGTAATCGATACTGAAGTTAATCTGAACTGCAGGTCAATATCTGATGGCACAGCCTTGTCAAAAATGGATATGCAGGAGGACATCACACAAAGTCCTGTGATTTTGATGTAATTATAGAATTTATAAGCAGTCGTTGAGGAAAACTAGAAGTAGAAGGGATGGAGAGCAATTCATGATTAAATTAAAATTTCAGAACACATTTATTTTTGATGCCTTAGCTTTAAAACTACCTTATAGCTAGTATTTACATCTGAATGAAAGTGATCCCCAAATAAAATTCCATCTTGGATAATTTTTTTTTCATGCTTAAGTACTTTCTACTCCAGCACAACTCAACTCTTTACCTTAACCATGTCCAGACTGCTGTCAATATGAACTTATTTGATTTTCTGTGTAAATAACTAAGTTAGATTTTAAAACTGAAGAATATTTTAATCCTCTGTGCAAGAGTGCAACATAGCAGAATCCAATACCCAAGCCATTCAAAAATCTGCAATGCTTCAGGGAATGTTGACAGCAAAAATGAAGGAGATTGCTGTGGTTAAAATCCAGCAACATCCAACATTTATCATTTGTGCTAACAACAAAGCTCTCCTGCTTCTAAAGCTGAAGTTGCACATCTATCATTTCTCTGGCTGAAATAATGAGATTTTTTTTCTCTTCCCCTAATAATCACAAAATCTGTAGTGTGAGAATATGCAGTGATGATATTTTTGAATTCCTAGTTGTTTTGTTTAGGAACCTACCGGGTGCTATTTGCAACTAAATATTTTTGGAACATGGATGTTAACATGTTTTTTGTTAAATTATTGCATTACAAACAAGAACTGAATAGACTTATCTCTTTTAGGATCATTTTGCTGTCTGTTTTTAGGGATATGGCTCCTTGATAGGTGTTTTGAGTAAGTCCAACAGTTGTTCTTGAGTAGTCTGTTATTTTCATCTCTCTTCACACCAGAGTTGTTTTGATCTTAGGCTGCTTTTCTCATCTGCCCATCTACAGTGCACTAAGTGCTTAGTCTAGAACCTAAAATACTCATATTGCAAAGTATATTTCTCCAGTGTGTTAATATCAAATCATCTTCCTTGTAAACAGTTGCTGGCATCTAAAATATTTCTGAAAAGTGATACTAAATTTGCTAAAGATGATCAAAAGGGTTTCTGTGTCACTCACATTGTTAAACAAGCATGGACCTGGGGAACAGCCCAATTTGTGTTTCTGGCATGAGGCTCTTCACAGAAACCACCACTAAGTTTTATACTTAGTGTGAAAAATGATGAAGGTGAGCTGTGTTTTGCTGCTGGCCAAGAGAACAGTTTGCATCAGTGGCTGTTTGCTGTATGGAGCTCAGTGCATGCACCATTTTTATTGAGGCTTTCACTGCCAGCTGCAGCACTGACAGCACCATTTCATTCAAACAGCTGCAACCATGAAAACATCATGGAGCTGGCAGAATTTTGTTACATGTTTTGACTAACAGAATGTCAACAAGACCATCAGAAACCTTGGAGTTGTTTGTTTTGTCTTCACTGGAGCAGTCTCCAGTGCAGTCATAAAGCTAGAAAATGCAGAAACCTTTGTTCAGTGTGAGCTACATCACCAGGGGGCTCACCAAGGAATGTGAATCCATTAATATGTTGTCCATTGATCCATTAAAGGTCTATAAATTAACAAAAAACTAATCTAAATTTTTTTTAAAGTGAGACAAATTATTCTTATTTGATAGTCAAAAAGTCTCTGCAAATATGGAAAAATGAAACATCAAAATCAAGAAACACTTAATTTTTCCAGAAAGCAAGTAATTTCTTAAATTTCAGTAGAGTGGAAGAGTAAAATGAAGCTCCTGATTATGTCAATCAACACACATCAATCCCACTTTGTATCATCTCTTAATGTGGCAGACTTGCTCACTTTGATTTAGACTTAACTATGTTCCATATTTAGGGAAAGTCTGTTGTGTGTGCTGTGCACTGGATAGCAAAGTTGAAATAATTCCACTGGAGGCAGCTGATGTGCTACAGAAGGAGTACTGGCTCTTGCAGTGTGTTTTAACAAATAGCACAAATGTTCAAATTTCTGCTGTGGTATTACATTACCAGAAGAAAGCAACAAATGGAAAAAATATTTTGATTGTAGGTGAGGGTGTTAATATAAGTGTCTTACTGAGGTTTTGAAGGTGTATCACTTTTAAGGCTGACATTTCTATATGTGCTTATTGGCAAAAACTGATACTCTATTTTCTTTTCCCCTTGGATCATATGAGAAGAAAATACGTTATTAACTTTTGACTTCTGGAACATGTATTACCATTTCATACTGCCAATTTCTATTTAATTTGGGGTTAGCTAAAAAAACCAAATAACCATCTAATTCTGATACTTCATTACAAGCACTCTTAATTAAGTTAGTTAATAAAAGTCACTTTCCTCCAGACCTTTGTTTCCTTTCACTTGAATGAAATACAGGTTTTTGTGCAGTTAGTATCCTAAAACTGGAGCAAAATTATTCTTGTGAACTAGCATTTTGGTTGGGACATTCCAAAATTAAGATTGCCCAGGCACTTCATACATGTGACACTCAATACATTGCATCATATTTCCCAGTCAAGTATTGTCACTGCATTAGAGTATAAAGTAACAACAAAGAATCTGCAGAATTTCAACAAATAATATGGACATGAAATGTTTCTGTGCTGGTGTGAAGTCAGAAAGGTCTGTTTAATACTTCTAAACCTTATTGTATTGGTTAATGTGATAGAAATAGGCCTAGTGGAATGAAATTCCTCAAAATTGAATTATTTCTTGAGATAAAGTCCTTGAATGTTTATCAAAGAATCCAGCTTTTTGTACTACTTTACTGTATTAACCAGAACTATTGCAATTTCCTTCAGACTTGATTTCTGAAATGTAAAAGTGTGTTCAGACTTCTAATAGCTGTGTAGGCATCAGGTATATTCCATCAACATAATTATAATTATGTCTCTTTCTTATAGACATTGACATGTATAAACATGTTCATACAGTGTAAAATTTTACCTCTCAAAAAGAAAGATTTACTTTTATGCTTGGAAACCTGACTGCAATACAACTAGCAGAAGCCTTGTCTGTAATATTAGTGGAGTTACAATTTTGTGCTGAGTTTTAGAAAAGAGGAGATAAATATTTTCTTTGTCTATTTTTTCATTGCATTCTGGGGGTATGCAAGTCTACAGAATGTGTTGGTCTGATGAACAACAAATGCTTACTGAAAAATACATGATCTTACAAAAATCATATGGTACCAAACTCCAAAACACTTGGGATAATTTGACACTGTCTCATTTTTATATTTTAATTTTTTTCAGAATCTGAGAAACGAGATTTCTAGTTCATTTAGATTCATTTTTTTTCAGTAAGACTAAATCAAATTTAGTTATATAACGAAAACCATAGTACTTCTAAATAACATCAATCCAATCTTATAAAATTTAAAAAACTCTGAAATGTGGCACCTCTTTGTTCCACTTTAATGTGGTCTAGTACAACTTTTTCAAAATAACAAAGCCATCTCTAAGGAGAGATGTTTGTTTGCTAATATGTATCAATTGTATTTCACATTTGTGACTAAATGTTTTATTTCATATCAGTTTTTCAACTGATCTAGTAATTCAATGAATACCCAAAATGGGGACTTTAATGTGTGTAGGGAGAAGCAATTATATCTTGCATCTAAATTCCAGCACTATTGGTATTCTTTCTTTAACAAAAGGCTACAAAATAAAACCAGTTTTGACTTTTTTGTGTTATGATATTTTTGTTCCAAGATAGCTTTACAAGGTATTTGCTTTTCCCATTTTTAAGGAGGAAAAAAATCCAACTTGACTATCATGAGAAGTATGTAATGAATTTTTAAAAATTTATTTAAAAAATGATCCTAGAATCATTTAAGTTGGAAAAGACCCTTTAGATCAAGTTCAGCCAAACTACTGCTTGACTGTTACTTCCTGTAAATCACATGGGTGCACATAAAATTAAGTCTACAGGCTGGATTTTCAGAACAGCTCATGCAGGTTTAGGAGCAATGCATTGTAGAAGTATAAAAGGAGGAACTGTTACTGTGTTGGTTTGATCCACAAGTCCTTACCAGCCTGTGAAGTTTGAGGCACCTTGGTTACACGCAAGGTGTGACTCTTGTCACAGCAGAACACCAGTTTTATTGTTGACTTGCCACTCTGACTTCAAAATGCCTGTGCCTGATTTATACCAATATGATGCCAGAATGAAATCTCATGTATAAAGCCTAAGTACCAATCAAAGTCCTAAGAGCTGAGATTTTGTCAAGTGATTGCAGTGTGGAGTACATGAAAGCTGCTGTTTGTGCTCTGAGTATGTTGCTGCAAGCTGAAAGCTTGGCACAGTCTGCAGATACCTTTAAGTTTGGTTAAGGCTCTACTAGGAAAGTTCATATGTTATTTTAACATCAACATTTGTACCTGCTTTCTGCAATTAGACTATAAAATGTTAGCCAATGAGGTGGTAACAAAAATATCAAACTGCATTGTACTTTTGCAGACTTGGGACTTACTCCAAGCAATTCCTGAAGGCAGGGTTGCGAGTCTTCAATGCATCTCAGGAGACAGTTGGTACCTTTGCAGGATCAAAGTTGCTAGCTGTACTTGTAATTTAAAGTATAACATAAAGACTTGTCATTTTTGTAAGCTAACATAATAAATTATTTTTCCAAGCAATGCATAGCATCTGTATTCATTTATCTAACACTGCCAAATTTTTGTAAAGGCCTGTTTTATGTAATTGATCTTTCTTAGTTTTGTGAAGTATAGATGTGTGATATGGAATTATGTTGCCCAATTTTCTTGTCTCTTGGAGCAATTGCCTTTTTTCTTTTGTTTTCTCTCTTCTACTGTGATATTTGTTTAAAAACTAAGATAATAGTTTAATATGAGACTAAGTAGATTTCTTCAAAAGTATTTCTTCAAAATACTTATAAAGATCAAAGATTTGTATACCATTAAGGACCCAAAATCTGGCAATGTATTACGGTGTTAGAGTAGGAGTGGATCTTTAATTGGCCATTACTGACAGTATTTCCAAAGGTGCCCTTAATTAGGACAGGATCTTGTGTGGACAGAGCACATCCCTCCAAATGAACCTGTTGTTGTAGTCAATGGGATCTGTAGCATCCTTCACCTCAGCCCAAAGTAAGTGGTCAGGGTTTGATCAAATTGCAGAGAACTGCTCTAACTATATAGTTTAAATCTCCACTTAGTAAAAAGGAAAATCAAGCATCTGCCTTAGATGCTTATTGCCTGCATTATGGGCACCATGTCCACCCACACAGGGGGGTCTATCCATGTGTGCTTTATCTGGATTACAGGGTAAGTTCTTTATTACCTTAAATAAGAGACACCCCTGGAGTCACTGAAATGGGATGCAGTTAAACAAGCAAAAAGATTGACTCATGGCAGTATTTAATGAAACAAAAATCATTGTTGCTGGAAAGTTCCACACAGCTAAATTTCTATGGAAGCTTTTAATGGAAAACAAAGCCTTGCATTATATTTTAAAATACAAAGTAAAACAGAACGAACCAAAAGGTATTGCATAATTCCATATAATGTTTTCTTATTCTGGTTTCTTACAACAAGCTGACCAAAGTATAGTTTCTTTATATACTGAGAAATCAGTTATGGAAAGCCTGTAATTATTTTACTAATGTCATTCTCCTCAATTATATATTCCCTTCCTTTTGAAATTAAGATGTTTTGCACGTATTTTTACATGGTTTTGTGATCTGCAGTTGTTTCATGACAAACTTATTTGGACCATTTTTTTTCACTGAAGATTGCAGAGTTGTTTCTTTCACACGTGCATATTCCTCTTCTTAAATCTTTTATTCCAGAATCTCTACCACCATTTCAGAAGGGCCCAGTCTTGGCACTGACAATTGAGCCCTACAGGCTCCTTTACAAGTGAAAAACAAATAGTTTATTCCAGTTTCCTTTTGGATACCTTCTGAATGTGATCCTTAGGTACAATTTCAAAAGCAGTAAGTACTGCTGTCTGGAAAACACTGAAAACTACTGCTGGAAGCATCAATGGTTCTGCAGCAGACAGGATTCCTGTGAGGACAGGTCAGTCAACATCGCTAATGCTCTTGGCAATGGACACCACCACATCTCAAACAACACTTCTCAATGGGTAAGGAATGTAGGTTGATAAAAAGAGTGGACAAATTAGTTTCGCAGGAATTTTAGTTGTATTCTCAGAACAATGCATTTGTTGTGACTTCAGATAAAAGCCCCAGCTGGCCCTCAGTTATTAGTGTGGACCTTAACTTATGCTTGTTTATAAGCCAGGAACCCATTGAACTGTTAAGTGATGGTTCTTCCTGGCCTGACCCTGGGTACCTCCTGGTGCCTCAAATTCATCTAGGAACTAAACCAGAGTACAAGATTGGGTCTACAAAAGGTTCCTCAAAACTGGTAAGTAAGAGCAATAGAGAATGCTGAAAATTACAATTTGGATTTTATCTCAGGAGCTAAGAATTTTGAAACAGTTTGTGTACAGCAAAGTGCAAGCCACAGTCAATTTTGTCAATTTTATATAGTAATTTTTAATACTCAGTTTTCTGACAAAACTTCCAAACAGGCAATGTTATATATAACACTGAATCTAGCATAGACCTGCAACCAACAGTGATAGGGGGCAGCTTATGATTTCCTTACAGTCCCTTGAAAAAAATTATACTATGACTTTGAGATGATCCCAAAAATTCTCCCACATATAACCCATTAGAAATGCAGTGTTATTTCTCTTAATTTTTTGTAAACTCTGTTTTGTGGTAGAAACAGAATAAACTCAACTTTTAAGACATCCACCAAATACAGGTAGATACAGACATACACCAAAGTAGCAAAATTTGCTAGCATAATGTAGGCTGGGAGAATATATTTTCAGATTTTGTAGACAAGTTTTTAGTAACTTTAGTAATTTTATCAGACTTCCTGAGAGTTTTCTCTTGACATCCCTTTTGTTGATCTTACCCTTGGGGCATATGCAACCTCCCATTTCCCAAATCCTTTTGTCTTGCAATCCCCATGCAGTGAGTCACATTTGCTTTATTTGTTTGAGATTGATGGAGTCAGGAACCTTTGGAAAAAGGCAGGAAGATGACTTCTCCCTGAGGAGTAACTGAATGTGCTTAGAAAAGTTTTCCATATGTGAGATGGGGCACTTGGACAGTAAGAACTCAGGATTAGGTGAAAATAGGACATTGCAGAGAAGAGAGAACAGATACACAGCCATACATGAGCAGTGATGGAAATAATAATTCTTGGGGACCTAGGAGGCACTGTGCATCATTGGCTGCATCTCAGAAAACCATCATTTATTTAAGACCAAGCCTGAAAGAAAGGAACTCATTTGTGAGCAGGAGAAATTTCTTTTACAGATACAGATATTTTTTACAGATCTTCCTCTTTTTTTGCTTAAACATTTGTTAGGACCCACCCCTGAGGCAGGGTAACTGAAGTTCTTGTGAATAGATCCATTGGGGTGCATTAGAATGAATCAACACCAGTGTGTCTGTACATGTGCATCTATCTATGTATCTATATATTTTGGGGTAATTTAGTTGCAGTGGAAAGGAGGTATGTAGCCATTTTGGTTACTGTTTATAGTAATATAACAATATAAAAGTATAAAGCTAAGGAACTTATCCTTTTAAGTCCACATAAGGATATTCCTTATATATCCACATAAGGAAAAGACAAATGTAGGCAGTTCCTCCTTGAGAGGAACGCCTGGGTCCACAATACTTGATTGATGCAATTTAGATGTCTGTAGGTTGAAGTGATGATCACTGTCTTCACCCATTGGGATTGGGGGGAGCCTGTAAAACAAGAAGTTCACTGGGTTCAAAAGTTCAGTACATTCAGGTTCAGGTAGGAACACCCAGGTACCTGCCTTGGTGGGGGACTTTTGCACTGTCTGGTGCAACACTGTGGATCATGCTTAATTCTCTGGTGGAAGGCTCCAGAAATGAGTTGGGGGCATTTCAGGGGTCTTTGCTGATTGATGATCCCTTCTAAGATGTGATGGCTGTTTCTCACAGGTGCATATTTGAGCCAGTTGTGCCTCATCACAAGGGATGAATACCTTCAGACTTAGGTGTAGATATCCCAATGCTTCCCCGGAGGTGGAGGGAGGGAAGTTTTACACCGGAGCCCCATGGGGAAGGAGGACATTGGCATGATAAAAAGTGTTTTCTCACCTCGGAGGATCTGCTGCTTATCAACCTTTTCACTTACCTGGCTCAAATCCCAGCTTGTTGCTAAACAAAGGTTCGTTTGTTGTGATCATCCTCTGGTGCTGGGAGTGCAGCCCCTCTGCACCTGGGCTGTCCTTATGCAGATCAGAGGTTTTGCCACAACACTCAAAAACTCTCCTCCTCCCGTTTGGTTGGGGCTGCGAGCTTGTCCTTAGCAAAGCACCTGCTGTTTTGCCAATCTCCAATTGTTTAAGTCTTTTAACATTTCTGTCACAATACAGAAGCCTTCTGCTCAGCACGACTATGTACATGCACCTGTCCATTTATTTTTTTGTTCCTGTTCATCCCCTGGCAGCTATTCTAGTCTGTCCACTAATTCTTCTTCCTGTTTCCTGTTTTTAGCTCCAGCCTCTGTCCTTGGAGGAGACAGCTACTCTGGTCTTCTACCAGAAGGCTGTTAATTAGTCACAAGTTGACTAGAGATTTTTCTTCTTGTTATCACGTCCTTAACATACACACAAATGTCCAGTAAGGATGCTTCTTCCTAGTCCTTCCTAGGGCAAATTATATATTCCAGCTCCTTTGGGATCTTTCCAGTTAGACTCATGAAGGAAACCTTTCTTGCTCATTTCCAGCCATTCCACATATTCCATTACTGCCAAGTTAAAGTATCTTGAGGCTATGGCTGCAGATGTCACTGGCTGGCTGTAACCCCTGATTTAGCCAACTTTCCCCATACTTTATTGGCAAGAACAGAGCTCAGAGGAAACTGTCTCACATGCAAATGCTCTATTAAAAAGGAAAGGTACCTGAATGCAAATTAAGGCAATATTTTTTGGGATATGTCAACCCAGGAACAGTGGTACTGTTTCAAGCAAAATATAATGCAATCTAGAATTTTGTCTCCAGATATCAAGAAAGTATTAAGAATTTTGAAAATATGTTATGTGGGTTTTAAGGGTATGTTTCCAACATGTAACAATTTTTGTTTCATGGAATTCCTGAACCTGTGGTGATAGTCTCCTAGTTAATGATAGCCTTGAGGTTTCTTTTTGCTTCCATGAATTTGTGCTGATACTTTTAGAACTGGTATGAGTTTTATCATCTTTAAGATTCTTTTGCAGAGTTCTGTGACATAATCATGCAATGTGGATGTGGTCAGCTTTCTGAATATGCCTCCTGCAAGTTTCCAATTCAAGTGACCTAATTCTCTAGTGCAATAAGAAAATTCTGCCTTCTGAAGACCCTTCTTTTATCATGAAAAGTACTCCTCTAAAAATAATGTGGAAAATCAGAAATTTTAGTTTTTTGTTTCCTCATCAGTTTCTGCTGTGGCTGCCTGGTATGTTGCAAGTGCTTTAGCAGCAAGGATCCCATCTGGATGGGATTTTTTTAAAAAGGAAGAAAAGTATGTTGGAGTTGTTAGCTACTCAACAGAGGTTGGAATCTTCTGGTTTTATTCTACAGCGTTTTGAAGGCAACATATGAAACAGATTCTGTGACCTTTGATGGAGGGCATGTCACTGAGGCACAGCCTAGTTTCAAGAGAGCACAGCACCTTTTTTTTCCTGAGAAACCAAAGCTGTTCTGCTGAACATATAAGACTGGCTAATTAAATAAATGAGACTAGCTCATTTTGCTGGTCAAAGGGTATGGGTAGACAGAAGATACCTGGGGCCTAGCAAAACTGCTTTCTTCCAAGTGGGGTGGCTGAATGAAGTTGGGAAGCATCAATGTTCCCTGTTCCCTTAAGTAGCCTAGACTAATCAGGTATAGACTAATAACTGTAACTGTGTCTTTTTATCTCCCACTAGAAGATTATTGTTTCATATTGGATTGGATTTTTATGTTAAAATTCAAAGCCCATGTAATCTTTTGTTGGATCTCAACAGACTGCTTTATGACAGGATCATTAAGAATCATAGAATCATTAAGTTTGGAAAAGATCTCCAAGATCAAGTCTGACCTTGTTAAATCCTGTTCAGAATGTACCATGTTACAAGGTGTTTCTGCAGTCTCCTAGACAGCAAATATAATATTCACTGTGATTTGAGATAGAAAGTTTAATTCACAGCTTTTGTCTCCATGCTATTTTCAAAGCTGGGAACAAGTGTTTGTTACTCTATATTGTTCTATAGCAAAGGACCATCTAGCTCAGTGTCCTGTCTCCCACATGGGTAAGGAATAAATTGCTAGGCAAGAGTTTAGGCCAGTATCTGGCACTGCTTCCTCAAATTATTCTCCCAGCTTCTGGCAAACTGTATCTCAAAAACCTCCTAAACCGAAACTTGCAATTTTGTTCTGTTTTTCTAGTTAGACATCTGTGGGGAGGCCGCTGCTTTTCTGCAACTAGGAAGGAAACTTCTTCCCTATTAGATGCATGGAAGGAATTCCCTTTTGTGAGATAGTACAGAGTGCACATAAACCTAAAATTGTTTCAGGCACACACAACGTTTAATTTGCAGAGTAGCAGCCACTGCTGCACAGAACCAAGTTCTTAAGTAAGTTCTCATCTATGCCTATCTGGAAGTCTTTTCTGGAAGGATCCATGTTTTTTTCAAACGTAATGGTTCTGGGGAAGTCCATTGTTTTGTGGAATATAGGAGTGTTTCTCCTTAGCAATTCCTGTGACCACTGGAATTGTGTCCTTCTTCTAGCCATGCGTGTGCTACAGGCAGTGCAGAGGTTATTGCAGGGAGGGGCTGTTCTTCAGTGAAGTCGGTGCTGACAGCGGTGTCTGCCACGGAGCCAGAAGGACTGATGTGGGTGACTCGACAGGGGTTGTTCTTCCATTTGTTTCAGTACTGAAACAATGTCACAGCAGGATGCTGGAAGCTACACGGGGGATGAGATGTAAAAGCCTACTTTTCAATGCTCCATTACTCTATTTAGTGTTTGCTTGCCTTTTCTATTGTGTATTTGATGAAGTTTTAATTATTATTTATTATATTGTTAATGCTACATGCCAGACACTGTGAATGCAATGGAGATGGTTGGTAAATAAAATAATTAGTATTATGCTTGAGAATAATGGCCCCTTGCACAGCGAATGGCATGAGTGAGTTGGTACTTCTGCAAAATGTTTTGCTATTCATACTCTTTCTGTACCTTTTCTTCCTACGTGCCAGATCCCTCTTGTTTCTCATGTAAATAAGGACTTATATCTACTTTGAATTTTCATTTTAATTTCCAGGTATGTAGAGTGTCTTGGCCAAAGCTGCAAACTTGTGGCTAAACCAGAAAGAATACTGGTCCCGAGTCTCCTTGCTTTACCTGAAAGACTCTGCAGTAATCTATTAGGTATTTATGGGTAAAGGTCTTTATTTGCACTAAAAATGACATTAAATAATCTAACAAGTTGTCTTTTTAGTAGGCTAAACAGAAAAAGTGGCAGTTTTTGCATCACAAAATGCAAGGTATCATTCTACTCTCCAGTTTTAATTTTTTTTTTAACTGGCAGGAGACTTGAATTATGTCTGTAGATTTTGCTTTGCTAAGTTTGTGTAAGCGAGCAATTGAGGGTAAGAGCCGTGCCAAACACAGAGGAGAATTAGATATCAGTTGGGGGAATTGGGAATAAATCAACACAGGAAGACCTTGAGAGCAAATGCACGAGTCACGGAAGGAAAAATAAAAGCTTCAAAAGGCATGAGCCTGTGATTGTTTACAGCTGTCAGGAAACATTGATCCTGCTCCCAACCTTCTTTGCTATTTAAGGAAAGAAAAAAAAATATGAGGAATTTAATTTTAATTATATAAAATAAAATTCTAGGGAAGTAGGCCATGCCAGGGCCTACTCTCTATCTAATATTTCACATAATTTGCTTGCTACCCTGGCTGAGAGCTGCTATACATGCCTGTCATGTGAACTGCAGTTCCCCAAGGCTTTGGGATTATTCAGGTTTGTCCCTGTTGCTATTGCTTTAAACCTGATTAATGGATTGGAAGTTGAGTTGATTTAGTACTTCAGGTACCAGCATAAAATTAATGGTTGCAGAAACTTGTTCAGTTTTTTTTTTTTTTTTCAATATATATTGCCTTATTCTCCCTGTTGTCTTTGAAGAAGGACAGAGAAGAACAGTAGGTTAAAGTTCAATATAACTGTTTCATTAAGCTCTGGAAACTCAAATGCAAATGAGGGGGACAGAAACTGAGTGTAAATTACTCCTCCAAAAAAATTCTCGAGGCAATGTTGGAACAGGTACTTTAGCTGCAAAGACATGCAAAATTGCTTCTCTTTTGTTCACCTTCCGGCTAGGAAAACGTTATCTCCTCACTTAACAACAGCAGCAGTAAAAGAAATACAAACAAACAAATCAAGGGAATGATCAAGGTCTGTCTGTCCAAGTTAGAGCAAAACCTTTTCTATCCTCCTTGGGGCTGTCTGGCGAGACAGCAGTCAGTGTCCCGCTACCCTGGAGGGAGTTCAGAGCATAATCCATAGTAAAGCCTGAGAACAGGAAGGGTGCCTGGGGAGGCAGCACTCCCCTGCTGCTATGCCAAAGTGCCACAGAGCACTACTGTGTTTGCTGTGTGCCCAGCTCAGAGAGGAAGTTTTGTTTCATCTGTTCTGGCAACTTCACAGTTTCCCTTGTAAGCCCCTGAAACTGAGCTGTGGTCGTGTCACATGAGATGCAAAGGGCTGGAGAAACTGGGTTGAGATCAACAGCACAAAAATCTGAAAACACAAGTTGAATCTAAAGCACTACCAAGCATTTAAATCATGGAATCATGAAGACTGGAAAAAATCCTGCCCTTTGCATAGTTGCACAGATAAAAATCAGCAGTCAGAAAAGAAAAGCTGCTCTAAGAGCACCAAAAGTGTGCCATTGGGATAAACTGCCAAGAAGCCGATTGGCCTCCTCCTGGGAAAGCTGTCCATGCCTAAACCTACCCTACAATAATGGAGGCAAAGACAAGACGGTACAAAGCTACTGCCTCTGCAAAACAAATACCCATTTCTAACCCTTTCCACCCTTGCCTCTCCCTGCTGCTGAATGGAAAAGGCAACAGTGTGTGTGTAAAGTTCTTCGCGGTACAAATTGATAAAAAGGCTACATTACTGGGTCAGATTCTATTTTAGTTTTCAAGGATAGGGATATGGATTTTATAGCCTCAGGTTACTGATAGCACAGTATTAATTTGTTCTAAATCTTGGGCTTGTCATACAAATTTAGCACATCTAGTGAACGGAACTAAACAAACCCAAATAATCCCACAGGTTTATGTGGGATGATGTCTCAGCTTCAGATGTTTCAAACTCTGGGTGTTTATTTCCTTTAATATGGTTTCCAAAGGTCTGCAGTTCAAGGGCAAAAAAAGGCTGAGCATTTGCAATTAAGTAATACTTTGTACTGTTTATTCTGTTAGTGATGGTGATCCAGGTGTTTGTATCATTCTTTCTATCAGATTTTGACACTTGTATGTCTGTTGTTGGTTTGGCTGATAGTTACAAAAGGCTATTTCTTCACTCATTGCTTGAAGCATTGGAATGAAGCCTGGCCCCCTTGGACATTTTAAGTAGCTGGTTTATTTGTCTTTCCAAAGCAATTTATCTAAATAGGCCAACACAATCAAATTACATGGGATTCTAAATACATTCCACTGACCACTCTGATATCTTAATCAGAACTTTTGAAAAATAATGATTACCTTTTGGCTCCCAAAATTTCACAAACCTTTCTTAAAAATTGGCCAGTGAATATCACTATCAGCCACACAAAACTAATTGTTTTCTAAAGTTGATCAGACTTTCCATTGGCATATATTCTGTAAAAAAAAAAAAAAAAAAAAAAAAAAGCTACGAGAAGAAATGTAATTTCTGCTGGTTCAAAAACACAAAAGCAGAGAATAACTGATAGTTTCAGTTGTAATCTTGATCTTGCATAAAACCTTTTTTATCCACCTTTGTTCTGCCTTATAAAACCATTTATTTTCCAGTATAGTGTAACATACTTGTGTTGCACAATATTGTG
Source organism: Erithacus rubecula (assembly GCF_903797595.1). Lineage (NCBI taxonomy): Eukaryota > Metazoa > Chordata > Aves > Passeriformes > Muscicapidae > Erithacus > Erithacus rubecula. The sequence goes on along the minus strand of NC_136688.1, from coordinate 41,021,222 downwards.
AGTAATTTAAAATACCACAATGATTGCATTGGCTTTCCCATGCTGCTTCCAAAATATTTGCCTCAGGGATTGTGTAAGTGGAGCTATTGCTGTTAAGTGTCATTTTGAGTTTTTCTGTATTCATTTACAAATTACCTCATGTGCCTTAAAGTGGACTGTCATCTGTGAATGAAGAAGGACAATATCTACTCAGAGAGAGACTTTGGAGTGCATGAAAGACAAACAGCATCAGAGCTCAGAGATGAGGATTTAACAAGATGCTAGCTAGCATTACTAGTTCCTTTAATTTTCAGTGGGTTATTAAAGTGAAATAAATTTTAGACACTTTACAAACTTCTTGAATGCAGAGTCAACTAATTTAGACCAATCTTTCAAATAAAATAAACACCACCAATCCCCCCCCCCCCCCCCCCCCCCCCATTTTCAATTGTTAGAATTGCAAATGGTTCTCTTAGTATTTTGTTCCAGGTGCTTTTCTAGATACTGAACTTGAACTTGAGACATTGATGGTTTCTTTCAAGATAATTATACCTGACCACAGCTTGCATCAAAAGGGGGTGATCTGTCACTAGTGGGGTTCCACAGGGCTCCATCCTCAGTATCTTCATAAATGACTTGGATGCAGGACTGGAGGAGATGCTAAGCAAGTTTGTAGATGATACAAAACTGGGAGGAGTTGTTGACTCCCTAGAAGGCAAGGAGGCTCTGCAGAGAGATCTCAACAAATTAGAAGGCTGGGCAGTCACCAAAATCAAATGGAGTTTGGCAAAGGAAAGGGACTGATTCTGCATCTGGGATGGAGCAACCCAGGATGTACAGACACACTGGGGAATGAGAGACTGGAGAGCAGCACCATGGATTCTGGTCACTGGCAAGTTGAATCTCAGCCAACAGTTCCCTGGCAGTCAGGAGGGCGAGCCCTGTCCTAGCGCACATCAGGCACAGCATGGCCAGCCAGGCAAGGGGAGGATTGTCCTGCTCTGCTCTGAACTGGGGCAGCCTCACCTTGACTGCCATGTGCATTTTTGGGCACCACAATGTAAGAAAGACATTGAACTATTAGGGAACATCCAGAAGAGAGTGTGAGGTGTTGAAGGGTCTGGAGAGGAAGCCATGTGAGGAGTGGCTGGGGCCACTTGGTCTGTTCTGCCTGGAGAAGAGGAAACTGAGGGAAGATCTCATTGCAGTTACAATTTCCTCATGAGGAGAAGAGGAGAGGCAGGCACTGATCTCTCTGGTGACCAGTGACAGGACAGGAGGAAATGGCATGAAGCTGTGCTGAGGGAGGTAGGCTGGATATTAGGAAGAGGTTTTTCACTCAGAGGGTGGTTGGGCACTGGGACAGGCTCCCCGGGGAAGTGGTCACAGCACCAAGGCTGTCAGAGCTCAAGAGACATTTGGACTGTACTCTGGGCATGTGATATGATTCCTGGGGATGGTGCTGTGCTGGACCAAGAGTTTTACTCAATAATTCTTGTGCATCCCTTCCAACTCAGAATATTCAGTGATTCTGTGAAAATAATTAGCTTCAGCTTCAGAAGTTTGACACTGTGTATGGAGAGACTGTAATCAAGTCAGTTACTGTATTCCTTATCTGCTTGTTGCAATTCTGAGGAGATACTACTTTATTGTGCTGAAGATTCATGCTACATTTCTGCTATCACAGCTAGCATTATGTCCAATATTTTCCATTACAATTTCAGATTATTCTGCAGTGTAAGAGAGTACAATTTGAATCTTATGATAGACTATACAACATACAGAAGAAAAAAAGGTCAGTACCATGTATTTTTGTGATTTCTGTCTTGTTTCTTATCCTGCCTTATTCAGTATAGTCAGTCTTATCTGCTTTGCTCTCTCTGTATGAAGAGAGTAGAGGGGTGCAGTCAAAACCATGGGAGTCTGCCATCCTGAAGCCATTGCTAGTAATTCATGAGCAAAAATTGAAAATGGACAAAGGGAAGGATGGATGGATGGATGGATGGATGGATGGATGGATGGATGGATGGATGGATGGATGGATGGATGGATGGATGGATGGATATCCAGCAAACAGAATAAAGCTATCAAACACTGAGGAATGCATATAGGAACCTGCATGAAACAGAACAAAAAGAATTAGGGGGGTCAGAGGCTTCTGAACAGCAGAGCTGTTGGCAAGACGGCTGCAAAAGGCTAGTTGAGGAGACAGTGAAATAAGAACTCATCAAATGCAAAGGGAGAAAATTATGCTAAATGAGAGAAGAGAGAGGATGTGTGAAGACAGTTCAGCTTGATCACCTAAGAATGTCTGCTCTCCATACATCCACCGTCTTGTATTTGTGCAGTAGTTCTAGAAGCTGTACATCTTTATGAGGAAATTGTAGCTAGTTGAGAGTCCTAGGAGAGAAATTTAGAGATAAAAAGGATGATACCAAAGTGACAAGTCCTTGTTAATGCCAAGAAAATATATGTGAGACAACAGGTAGGAAAAACTTCACGTCATCAGTGATAGAAAAGGGAGTAAGAGTAACAGAGCTACAACAAATATGAGTGAAAATTGAAATTGAGTGACATGCAGAGAAAAGAGAAGGAAGAGGTTTAAGATCTAATATAATACATGACCCAATACAGTGTCTCAGTCAAAAACCAAACAGAGCATGCTAAAATCAATGAGATGACTTAAGGAAGAAATATTGATTTTATTAGGAAGAGGAAAAAGAACAATTAGATTCTTATTTATCTTCCTATAAGAGCGAGAAGGCAAGTACATTGAGATGTAAAAAAAACACTGCAACCATAATTTTGTTTATTGGCAAACAGGTAAGTGATAATGCAAGGTTATGACTAATAGATCAAAACAGTTTGCAGGCTGTTTGTGGAAAGCTTTGTAAGAAACAACAACCACAGTTGTTCTGGAAATGAAACCTTGACTGTTTTGCACACTAAAATACCTTCTCTCATGCTCCTGAACAAGCCAACCTTCTTCAGAAACACTCTAAATAAAGAACAATGCTTTGCTAGCCTCCATGACAGGATTTTCAACTTATCAAGGATATATATAATCTGTACTTCTGCAGCAGGACTTCCTCCCAAGAAAGGTAACTAAAAGCTTGTCTTAGTTTTCTTTCTGAGTAGAAGAGCCTTGCATACAGCTGTTGAGTTGCTGGTAAAAGAAGAGCAGCAGATTTATTTACTGAATTGTTCATCTTTGATGGCATATTTCAAAGAAAAAATAGGACTGGGTCAAGACTTTACTGACAATAGAAGCATACCAATTTTCACAGAGAATGTGGAAGAGAAGAAAACAATATCCTTTCAAGCATTAAAGATTTTTTTAAACATTTTCTTTGGGAATTCCAAATACCTTTGGAATTTTGTCAGCTTAATCTAACCAAGCAGTGGATGCATGCACAGGTACTGAATAAACACTGTGCTGGAGATAACAACACATTTTTAGCACCAGTAAGCACAAAGAATTAGAGTTTCCAAGCTGAGCAAATGTTAGTTTTCCAGTTGAGTGAATAAAACCTGATGTGCTTAATCCAAACTGATTAGGCAGTGCTTGAGCTTGTACTTTATGTAACTTCTTTATTAAGCTGTTTCTGTTGGCAAATGTTTCAAATACTCACTAGTTTGTTTCTGAGATGTTGGATAATAATTGACATTTGAAAAGAAGGGAGAGAAGTCTAAACAATCTAAGTAGCAAGCAGAACTTCCACTCTTTAACAAATTAGTTAGAAATTAAATTAGAAACTTAAACCCTCTGCAATCAAAAGGAAAGCAAGGAAGACATCAAAGTTCAGTTTCTGGATGTCACATTAGAGTGAAATCTCATCCCAGTAAAGTGCATTCCAAAATTTGCATCAACTTCAGGAAGGACAAGCAACTAGGATTCTCTTTCTTTTATTTTGACTATACCCACTTGAGCCATTGAGAAGCATTTCAATTTCAGTCTTTTGATTTGTGGAAATCAATAAGAATGGAACCCTGACAGTTCTCATGTGCAGGATCTGGTGCACCAGGTTCCATCTTTGACCACACAGGCAGGGTTTTGGATGTCTCACAATAGCATTAAATTCAGTTTTTCATGCTGCAATCTAGAAGCTGTTGTCAAATTACAAGATTTTCTTCTCTTCAGATTTTGGCTATCTTAAAGACTTTACTATTATTGACCCTGAAACCTAAAATTCAGACATATCACAATTCCATTCTTGCAGATCACTCTATAATATTAATATTAATATACATCTTAGTTTTATGTTCTTTTAAAAAGCCCTGTGAAAAAATTAACACCTCTAAGTAACCAATATCTACAGTGGAATGGTCAATCCTTTAGGATGAGTGACTCAGTTTGCAGAATTGGTAGAGCTGATTTTAAATGCCTTCACATAACATTAGCCAAACTTTAATTAATTATTCTTAGCTTGAGGTATTCTGAATGTTGTTATCAGTTCTGCTTTACATTTGTACTGCAGTATAAATGGCAGGGTTTTTTTGCATTATGGAGTAGATAGTTTTGAGAATAACCCTGTAGGTGATTGAAAAAATGGCTGCATATGGTTTGAATCAGAAGCAACCATCTGAAGGGAGAAGTAATAAGCAAATCAGCCAGCCAGCTAAACAACAGAATATAATTCCTGCTAAATCTTTGGCACTGAAGTGCCCTCCCAGTGCCCCAAAGCATCTGGGAAATGAGTATGACATTCAATGCCTGACAGATGGTGAGAGCATCCTGCATGTAACACAGACTATGCCAACTGAGGATACCTGGTCAGAATTGCACTTGAATGCAAAAAAAAAAAAAAAAATCAGTCTTCTTAAAATTGAGATTGTCTAGATGAAAACAACGTCTGGTAAATCTAGTTTTTCTGGTTTTGATGAGAAACAGAACAGGTTAGATATTGGAACAGAATACTAGAGGCTTCAGAGTGAAAATTGAAAGCTTCTCTCTGTGAAGCTGGAAGGTTTTCTGACCCATACTCTTCCTTAAATCATCTCAGGTTAACAACAGTACGTTAGTGAGATATTAACTCTTTCTGAGACAGATTTTTAATGGAGGATTCTGCCAGTCCTCTTTCTTCTGGAGAGGAAACCAAGGTCCCTTGGGGCAGGAAACAAATTTAAATGGTGTTCCAGAAGTTTGGCTCCCTGGAACATAGTTGATTAGGGTAAATAATACATGTCTGCACTGAGCAGCTAAGCAGCCTTTCAGATGGCTGGCACTTCCACAAGGTGGGCAGTCTCCACTGCAGTATTAGTTTAAAATTGGTATAAAGCTTGTCACCTTCCCATACTTAGGAACAAAGCTCATTTTAAACAAGAGGCTACACTACATATGTAGCTATTTTGCTCCAAGTTTTTTGAAAATTGTTTCCAACACTGATGTCTTCGGCATGGCAGTTTTCATGGTCTTTTTTTACTCATATGAGTTAATGATTTTGCTTGGTTGGTTGGGGCTTTTGGAGAATGTTTTATTTTTCTGAATTTAATAATTATGTGTATCATCTTTCTACTTGGCCTTGTTGGTATAATTTTGCTCTGTCACAAGGCTTCCCAGTCAGTGTGCATTCACCATGAGCCTCTTTAGGCACCTTTGAATGGACACCATACTGCTTGAAAGGTTTTATCTCTCTTAGATAGCTTCCAGCTGTTTTTTAAAGAAACACTCTTGGTCTTATGTGTTTTTTACTTTTGAAAGAGAATATAATTGTGTGGATTTTTTGAATTTGTTTTCATGTTTTTTTGTTGGTGAGTGTTTTTTTCCAGTTGCTTGTTTATGGGGTTTTAGTTCCTATTTCATGGATATTGAATCTAACCATCTTAAGGCTGATCCTACAATTTTTTAATTATAAAGATTTTAAATGTGGTTCTGAACACTACTCAGCAACAACTCAAGGGCTTTTCTGTTGTGGGATTGTTGATCATTACCCACTAACCATTTGTTGATTGTATGTCAGAACACAGGGCCAGTGTTAGAAGTGTCATGTCCATTCTACAAACATGGAGTGTGTTCAAATTGGCCCTTGCAACCATGATCAGTTGTTACTGTTGAGGCAGCAAATGACACTTTTTCCAAAGAGCTGAACTGTCATTTACAATTAATAAGTGATGCAACTCTGTATTTATAGGAAACAAAGAGCTCTGCTTCAAGCTATAGATACAGAAAAGAAAGACTTCAAATTTTTCTTTAATCTTGGAAAAATCATTGGAAAGCACTTCTGATTTCTGTTCCCAACCCACCTTTGAAAACTTGAGTACTTTACCTATTGAAATCAGGCTGCCTTCTGAACATCACAAAGTCAAGACTGAACATGAAAAGGTTGTAAGTTAAGAAGCAAACATTCCTTTTCCATTATTATAATTTCTTATTGCTTATAATCTGAAAATATGGTACATTTCCCTTCTAGTGTGCATAGTTTTTTTTTTTCTAAATTGCATTTACTTTCTTTACCAGAAAGTTTATGGAATTGTTACAGCTTCTAACTAGCTCTGATTAAAGGCATGTTTCCTCTGTGCATATGAACTTTTCAGCACAAATTTGGGAACTAGAGGTGTCATCGTGGCCAATAACTTGCCTGAGCAGGTTATACTCAATTCCCAGGTCTGTATCAATAAAGCTACTACAAAATTTGAAATTTGGCTGATTCTGCCACAGTCAAGATTGTAGGCTGAATAAGACAGTTAAATAGAATGAAAAGTCATAGCTGATGACTCTCAACTAAGATGAAAAGGTATTGGTAGGGTGCACAGATATTTGATAGTTTATATTCCATGCAGAGCATGTCCTAAGTACTTTCTTCTAGTACAATCTACTTTTAAGATTGGAAAAAAATTACTTCAGTAAGTTCGTAACAGAAAAAGAGAAAACTCAAGAGTCAAGGAGACAAGTATTAGTATGGCAGAATCTGGACAGTTGTATTTGCATTATGCAGAAGAACTTGGTATTACAGCTTGTGTTATCCAGATGTATTTCTAATGAACAAGAGTCTGGAGACCAGTCTCTCCTCTTCATTTTCTTTGTGTGGTGAAGTTTTAAATGAAATTATAGCCTGCTTTCTGTAAATTGTAGACCAACCTCTATTACCTTGTATACTACCTAAGCTCAAGGCTGAAAAAACAGTTGAAACTCTGAAGCTGAAAATAACTTGTACTGTGTAGCTGGTAGAACACATTCTGCTTATGAGCATTGTGTTTAATTTGCATTGTTTCATACCCTGTAATGGAAAGGAGTCCATAAGATCCTGGAATCTGGACCACAGTGTCTGCTTCTATTGTTGTAGAATTCAGTCCTGTGGAGACAAATGCAGTTGTCATCTTTGCTTTAGTATTAAACAGTTCTCCATGATGACATTCTAGAGCTGCAGGCAAGGTTTTGAGCTCTGACTGCAAATTGTTACTTGGCTGGTAAAAATCAGTAGGGAGGTGTTAGAGCCATTGTCTGAAGCTTATTTTTGAATGCCTTCCATCTAAAAGGCAGGATGCCAATTTCCTTTGGGTTCTTTTTTCTGGGTTTCCCTTGGCTTGCCTGATGTATAACTGCTTTCTCATGCTAACAAAAATCTTCAGCATGTCCCTGTTTTGAAGTTTTCACTCTCGTTTAAGACATGGTGTAGGGCCTCCAGAGACATACAAGTTTCACATACACAATTATATATTCTGTAGGAAGGCATCTGATTGTGCTCACTGATGAATTTGTGTTGAGAGAAGAAGAACTTGTGCTAAATATCTCAGATTTTAGCACATGCCTTTAACGTCACATACCTGCAGCTGCTATTGATATTTATTCAGACCTTGACATGACTGATCATGTTCATTTTTGAATATCACTATTCATTTCTTCCTGAATATTCACAGGGAGCAATAGTGCACAGCTGCCCCAGTGGGAGTAATTGACTTTAAATATGAAGTTCACAAAAATATTTTGTCTGGCTGCTTCTCTGTCTTCTCATCTTCTGTGCAGTACGTGCCTTCTTAGGCTAAAACTTCTGTAGTACAATACTGCCCTAGCAAAGATCTGTGTCATGTTGTGAATACAGTCAGTCCTGGTACTGCAGAGACCTCAGAAGGATGTTACAATCCATATGCTGAATACTAATATAACAATATTTGATAGCTAGGAATTATTTCCCCTACTATTTAGCCTAAATTTGTTCACAAAGGAACAAAAATTCTAGTGTATTTTTTCAACTTTAGTTGAAGATATACAGATATATCCATATTTGGAACCTTTAGCTCTTTTAAGTAGGAGGCACCTTTTCTTACTAATGCAGTCAGATAGTTTGGTAAAGTAATCTTTGATTACTTGCTTTCACTGTCACCCTGCAGATATTATTAGGTTCAGTATCAATCTGTCAGCTTAACTGCTGTGTGCTAGTAGTGCCCAGTCTGATAAAACATTAATGACTGACATTCATAATGGCATCCAAGAATTTCAAACTGTCTTCTGCCAAAGGTTACTTTACTAGTCAATCCATCCTTCATCTCCTTTAACACCTGACAAGGAGTTAAAGATATCAATCAATTACAGAAATTGTAGTGTAAGAACATGTGAACAGCCATTCCTTGTCTGACCAGTGATCTATGTAATTTATAATCAGCCTGTCCATGACACTGCCTGGCAGAATAGGCTGGAGAGGAATGTATTGAGCAAACTCAGTATTCAGTTTCCCTTAAGCAGTGGTTTAGAAACTGCATCCAGAGCACTTTCAGCAATGGTAATACTTTCCATTATTCTGATTCCTGAATCCTTTCTATTTATTTATTTATTCATTCATTCATTTAATGCTCAATTCATATCACAATGGAGTTCCCATTGTAATAATTTTTCGAGTGAAAAGTGGTTCCTTTGTTTTTGTGTGTTAAAGCCTTCTGCCAGATCACCCATTTTACTTCCCCAGCCTGGAAAGCCATGAAGGGCAGCAGAACAGGATCTGAAGGATCCTATCCAGATCCCATTAGCAGAGGAACAGAAGGACAAGATACCAAGAATGGCCATGACTACCAGACTTCATGTATTGCAACATCACTTCCAAGTGTCAAGGCCCTTTTGTGCTAGCAGTGGTACAGACTTCTGAGAGAGAGGATGATGCAAAGAATTCATACTCTGAAGAGCAGAAGCTGTCAAAGTGGAATAATGAAAAAAACCAGGATTCTCATTATTTCTGTGTCTTTGGAAAGAGCTAGAAAGTCACAATTATTGCTGCTGCTGCCCAGACAGTGGGCTGGGAAATACCCTTGTTCACAATCTTCTCACTTTTACTCAGCTTTCTTCAGCTACTTCAGACCTTTTCTGCTTGGACTCACACCAGGAAAAGAAGCAGAACTTAGGAAAAGAGTCAAAATATGAATGGTCAGCAGAGAAGTGGGTCCCTCATATGTCCTGAACTTTATTGCGCCAGGATCTCTGAGACTGGGATGTTCAGAAACCCCCTGCTGCTCCTTGCACAGGAAACAATTAGTGCAGAACATAGACTCCAAGATGACAAGTATTGATTGCTACTCAGGGAAGCAAGCAGCTGCAATGGGCAGGAGAAAGTAGAGGAAGTCCCAGATAAGTATTCTATTAAGATTTATAACTACAACGACCTTACTCCCACATTTATTATATTGTTGCTCCCTTGTATAACACTGCTGTCAATAAAGGTGCATTCAGACATTGAATACTAATTTGTGATACCAAGTATGAAGCTGAGGTAAAATTTGAGGGAAATGTAAGAAAAAGCAGTTATCCCAAAATTTGCAGTTCTAAATTTGTAGCATGACTGCACCAATGAGTGTCTTAAAACCAAACCAGAAATAGAACATGTAGACAGTGACAAGGTAAGCACAGGCAATTCCAGACTAATATTTCCCCAGAATATTCTCCCAGCAAGGAGGAGTCTATAAATCCCTCTAAGACTTTGATGAGCTTTCTTTCAGTGGGGTGTCCATTTTCTTTTTGAACCTGATCTTTGTCTTCTATGGCCATAGGTTAAACAGCACAGTGATCAAGAAGTAGTTCCTTCTGATACTTTTATATCTAGCCTTTATCATCTTGCTGTTCTCTAGTTATTATATTGAAAAGTATACTAAAAATTCTTCCACATTTTACTCTTCTATTTTTAAACACCTACTGTATTTCAGATTAAATGGTTGCAGTTTCAGATTGTGGAGTCTTAGTTAATTAGTGTTTTTCTGGTTTGGGCTCCCTACAATACTATTACATTTCATTTTTGATATCTCTTCCCATTCTCTTTCTTTTGGGGAAGAGATCTACTCACAATTTTCACAATACCAGTGAGTCAGGGAGTTATACAGGGGAATAATCCTGTTCTTGTGACTGCTGGTGTTCAACAGTCTTTTCCTGACTGTTACAAATTATTCAGATTATGTTTTCATCAAACTATTTAGTAAATCCTCAAGATTTTCATCCTGCCTTGAATTAATCAGCCCAAAGCAACAGTTTATATGCAAAGTTCAGGTTGTTTTTCCCCATATGCATTTATCTAAGCTGAATTTCAACTGTCATTTCTTTGCCAAGCAACTCATTATCATGAGGCTTTTCTGAAACTGTCTCTCTTCTTTATTGCCTTGAATAGTTTAGTGTCAGCACCATTCTTTGTCACCTCAGTATTTTTCCCTCTTTAATTCATTTATGAATACACTGAGGGCCTCAGGTCCCAGCACAAAGCCCTGTGGGACTGCACTGGCTTTTTGTTCTTTGGCTCTGTTTCTGATCTCCTAAACAGTTCTTCATCCATCCAAGGACATTCCCATATTGTTTATATTATTTAAGAGTCTTTGAGTGAGGAGCATTACTGACTGCCTTTTGAAAAGACAAGTAGACCATATCAAAGGGATACTCCTTGTGCACATTCTTAATTGCTTCTTCACAGAAATTAAATAAATTTGTGAGGCACAAATTTTCTGTAAAAAAACCCACAAGAAACAAATAGTGTTGAGTGTTCTCTATTCATATTCATCCACGTGTCCATTAATTTTAATATGTAGGATAAATTCCACTAACATTTCAGAGGGCTGGGAGCCTCATTGGTGAGGTCTTCCTTAGATGTCTCTGAAACTTCCAGAAAAGAATCAGCCTTATGTTGGCCATTGTACCAAAGCAGTTTTGGGTACAAGATGCAATATACCACAATTAGTGCCTCACTACTTCATCTTGAGTTGCCTTAGAGCTTTAGGGTGAACAGCAGTTGATGGTAACTTATAATTAATTTCTCAAGTCTTTTGCATGCTTCTTCACATTATTTTTTTTTTATTCTTCTTTTTGACTCACCTTACTGTGCTTTTTTTTTTCACTTAGTATGCCAGCACTGAAATTTTCTGATGGGGTGCTTTCAGACTTTAAAAGCTGATTTTATTTTGCTTTCTCCTGGTGCTTTCTGAGACTTTATGTGTAGTACCACTTTGTCCTGAGAAACATGGTGGATATTCCAAGCTGTGTTTGGAAGCTGCTGATAGGAGGAGTGGCTGTAGAACAAAATAAAGTAAAAAGACAGAAGCAGTGAAGAGTAAGGGAATGTATTTCTAGTGACCAAGCAAAGAGAGCAGGATAATGTCACCTATACTCCACCAATGGAGTTTGGGTAGACTCATGAGATTTTGCTAAAAGGTAAATATGTTTACTGTAGAGCAGAAAATTGAACTTAGATCTTTAGGGTCCAGGACTGTCACACAGCCAAAGCACCATATGCATCTCTCTTGTTCATTATAAAAGTGCCATTGCTGGGATGATCTTAGTCCTATTAGCAAGTCAGCATTTTCACTAGAATAGTGGCTTGAATAATATTACAAATGAACCATAAAGAAAGGTGAAAAAAACCCCAAAAAAACAGAGATCAAGGCCAGTGGCTTTCAAGGAGCATGTTTCTTTTCTTCAAAATCTGGCTGGTTGCTTCAAGAGACAGTTGTGGGAAAAGAGGATTAAATAGGGGAAATACAAGAGATGCAACTAGGATGTGTGCAGCTTCTGTTGAAAAAGAAAACTGAAAAAAATCTGTGGAAGTATGTGGGGAAGAAAAAGTGCTTTATTATATTTATATGAGAATTAGCTATCTGGACCCACTTTGACTTTCATGATCTGTTTCCCCAGAAACTGGAAACTACCAATTACTATTTTGTACTCAAAGCAGTTACTTACATACATTTCTGTTTGTTTTGGCTTAAATACTATGGGTTGTATGCTTACTTTTAAAATCATTTAATTAAAAGTAAATAAAGGACTTTAGAATTAATTGTATGCTATTATAAGTGTTCTGAAGTTATACACATTAAACATTTAGTTTTAATAAAAAACATTTTAAAATGCCTTATTCCCATTGTTCAATTTTGGATCTACCATGCCTTGAGCCTCACTGAAGTACAATGTAGGAATGGATAGGAAGTTTAGATACAACTCTCTGATATACAGAATTGTCTTTAAGCCCTTGCTGTTTGTTCCAGCTGTGCCTCTGCACAAGTATCTTTAGAGGAGAAAGGAAAATGGAAGAGGAAAAAAGAAGGTATTTCAGGTAATTAACTATATACACCTTTCCACTACAAATATGAATACCATTTTTAGTTGTTGCAGTAACTTGAAAATGATTATTCAATTGTGAAATAACATTTATTTTGTATTGAAGGTATCTGAGCTAGTTCTTTTTCTTTTCAACTCAGATCTCAGGAGCACCTCTTTTTAATGGGTTTTTTCCTTTTTTTGTAGATTTATTGGGACATTTTATGTGCTACCAACTTTAGTGTTGAGAATTTGTAGCTACAATCCTCTTTAAAAGTTTAAAAAGCCCATTTTCAAGCCATCAGAAGCAAAAAAAAATATTTTTACAATACCTAGCAACATAACGTATTTATTTTAGCTTCTATAATTTTCTTACCCTTAAACTTTTAAGCATGAAACATTTGTTAAATATGCCCCTGGCCTGATAAAAGTGATAAGCTAATACTGTGAAATGTTGGGACCTTCCAGGTTTTCCCAGATAAAATATAGGACCTTCACCTCTTGCAGTGTTCAGAATAGGACTCTCTTGAATCTATTCCAGAAATGTAAAAATAAATAAAAAATCAATACTTCCTGGAACATAGTACAAAGTTTGGAAGAGCAGCAGAGATAAGATAAGCTTCCCATGTGTGAAATCCTTTCACTTTTGTAAAGGCTTTCCTATGTCATGAATTTCCAGTGAAAATAAAATCAGGAACTGACATAACCTCCTGAATGAAATGGAGTGGATCCCTTTTCCTCTCCTCATTTCACAAGCCCCTCTAATGGACTGTGCTATTCTGCACACTGAAATCACAGACAATATGGGAGTTGGAAGCAGGGGAAACTCAGCTATGCAGCCTTGAAACTCCCTGAGGGTGCCTACTGCTTCTGATGGACAGAGCTCACAAAGATGTTATTTTTTCTTCAAAGCTCTGCACACCAGTCTCTTGGATTAGATAGACAAAGGACCTACTATGACACAGAAACTTTCAAATGGAATAAAAATGGTGCTGTTGGGACAAATAAAACAGAATAAAACAACTAACATAAAGGCCATGAGTTTAAAGGTATTTTGTGGCTTGCTTTTTGGATGAGCTCCCAACAGAAAAAAAAACAAAAAACCAAAAAAACCAAACAAACACCAAAACAACCCCAACCTAATATTTAGTCCTGTCTTTAGCTAGGTAACAGGAGAATGTGTTGCATCATTTGTTTGCAGCTTCCAGGTGCTTAAAAAAGCTCAGTAGTTGCTCTCACTGAAACTTGAGTGCTGTCCAAATGTTAAAATCAGTTTCTGAACAGCTTAGTTCATTCTAGAAGGCCATGCCCTATGGGACAAAAACCAGAGGACCCACTGCCCTACTTTGTCACTATCATTGGCACTTCCCTCAGTTTTTCTGTCACAAATCTTTCAGAGACCATGTAATAAACTGGATCAAGGACTGAAAGAAACACTCTTCCTTTCTGATGGGCTATTTTGAATAATATTCCTTTTTCAATTTAAAATGAGATACTACAAACAGTTGTGCCCTCAGTGGTGGAGGGATACTCCATCTCTTTCTAGCAGTGAGTGGTGGAGATGGAATATGTCAAACTTCATTAAACTTCATTTTTTGGATGGAAAATTTGTTCTGATCTTGGTCACCTGGTCACTGGTTAGATAAAGCTGTTGTACTACCAAAAGAAGGCATATAGCCACCAATATCCTTCATGCATTGAGTTCAAAGCCTAGGAAATCTCCACAGGAAAATGACATGTTATGATGTCTTCAGAAAAGCTGTGTATGTTTGTTAATAATTAAAAAAAACAAAACTGGAAAGACATGTAAATAGTCGTCCCACCTCTAGAGACTTCACAGTACAATTAAGAAGGCAGAATGAATAAAATAATTAGATATATATGGAAAAAAATAAATTTTGAGATCAGATCCTGGTAAACTGTATCAGGTTGTTTTATTCATACTCCATCAAAGAAGTCTGTTGTGGTTTAGGAATGGAACTTTCCCATTTAGTGCTTCCACAGAAACTCTCCAAACCAGGCTGCTGTTCACTTGCTCATTCCCCCCTTTCCCCTCTTCCTCTCCCCTTCAGGAGGCTGGAGAGGAGGATTGGAGGCACAAAAGGCAGAAATCACAGGTTGGGGTAAGGACAATTTACTGGAAGCAGCAAGGAGATAAGAAAATGAACAATAACAGCAAAAATGCTAATATCAAAGTGTACCAGACAGACAAAGGAGTCCCATGTGGTTGGTTGGAATGGGTGTTTCCCCTCCCCTGGCAATGGTGTGTAAGAGTGAACCCCACCAGTGCTCCAAAAGGAAGTGTAAACACCAGCCCAGGCTGTGTGCTGATGACTCTTGCTCAGGTTTGAGAGGTGGTGGCGAATCTATATGCTGAAAATCTATGTATGCCTCATGTTTCTAATTGTGTTTGTTCTTATTTCTGGGAACACAAGCATTCTCCCGGGGCAGGGAGCAGCCCATTGGCAAGAAGCTGTGGAGTAAGCTTTCAATGTTCTATGAATAAATAAGGCTTCACTGGTTTAGGCTGACAACTTTCATTGAATGAATTCATTTGAGACTGGTCCTAGTGTTTAGATTTTGGTTTTTTAAGATCTGTAGAACAGGTGATGTTGAAGGGAAATGTGAAACAGAACCTGGACTTATGTTTTGAGGCTTGGTCTTTCCCTCTGGTCTTCACTTCAATTAGCACAGCTGGGGTGTGGCACTAATCAGATAATCCCCCCCTTCAGCAGCACAGCTGAATGCTGTTAATCTTTCAAATTGTCTTTAATTTAACACTCTTGTTGGTTAGCTTTGCATATGCTTCATTAGTAACCAAGTACATCACTAGTGGAAGAAAAGAATCTTTTTCTTTCCTTAGCTGAGAGAATTAATCCTTGAGAAAAATGTGAAGTTGTGTTGATGCTGATTCATGGTCTACCTAAGGTATGAAATGCAAGTAACTTGCTGGATATTCTTTTTTTAATCTTTACTAGGCCTCTAAAAAACATTAGTATCTAACTCAAATGACTGGTGGCTTAAGAATACTGAATGGGGTAAATTTTTAATCTGTCCAGGTCTTGTTTATGGTTTGGCTGTGGCTGCACGTGTAGCAGCAGAAGGAGCTAGTCTGGTGTACTCATGTGTACCAGAAAAGTTCCTCTTGCTTGCAGGCACATGTGCATCTGGAAAATGGCTTTGAACAATAAGTGCAGAGTAATTGTAGTTAATTACAAACTGCTTTGTAGTATTTGTTCCTTCTCATTCACCTTTGTCCTTTTCTTCCTTTCCCTTTTCAAGTGTAGTATAGTATTTGAGCCAAATTTCGAGTACATTAAGTACTCTGATGTATATCAGTGCCGATAATATGCTAAAGATTATGAATTATGTCTGTAAAGGCATCCTGCTTGAATGTGTAAGCCAGTGTTTGGTGTTCAGTTCTGACAGGTTTCTGGATGTACTCTGAGGACTAGTTATTCTTGAAGAATAGTTCACTACAATCTGATTTTCCTCTGGGTTTTTTATTTCTTTTCTTTATTGTACTGGAGCTCATCTCTGCAGAGGCAGGCTCGAAGAGGCAGACTTGTCCAATGTTATAAACGGACTTTTAAGATGAAAGGTTCTTAGTCAGAAATTTCTCAGATCTGAGGTCTTTACCACAGCTGTTCTGCAAAACTTTGGTCTGATTTTTCTTGTACTACAAAGCATTTTTTTTATTCCTTCAGCTTTTAAAAAATATTCTCAGTATGAACAAACAAAATTCCTCTCCATAGTCTCTTACTTGCTTGAGTGGCATCATTAGCCTGAGACTCCATGACAGTTTAAACCTGTTATTTATTTTATAGTTTAGACTAAGGGACAAGGATTAGATTAAAATTTTCACCAAAAATGGAAGCAAGAACAGAAAATAATACAGTTGCAAATGTAGCTAACCTTTCCGTTGGAATTTCCTGATTTTGAAAGTGGTTTACCAGACTTGGATCAGATTTTGAAACATTTATGCCTCTGTATAACTTTGTATATACACGGATAACATTAGTCATTAGATAAATGTCTGCAAGAACATAACAGTGTGTTCACTTTTTTCTTTTTTATTTAATTTTCTACATTTTCCTTAAGAAAAAAAAAAATGCTTGAAAGTTCTCATAAAAGTACTCCAAGTAGGATTGCCAAGGCTGAAGGAAGTCACTAGATGGGAGCTTCCCTGAGACTCATTAATCACTAGGAGATAAAATTTGGACAGATGGCACATGACTGTCCTGCTGTTCCCTTGCCCCTCACTTATTTCCTGCCAAGCACTGAGTAGTGCAATATGGGAGAACTGAAATCCACAGGATGTATGCTATGGGGGAGAGGAGAACTTGGGGCATTGAGAGTGTTAAGAGGAATTATGTTGCTCCCCAGGTTGGTGGTTGTATAGCATGGGAAGATGGAAAGTTCATTTCAGTGAACTTTCAGAGACCTGGATTGCTATGGGAAGGGTTACTTTTTGCTCTTGTGAGAACAACAAAATTCAACTGTCTTCTCTTAAATGGGCTGATCAATTTTCATCTTTTTTGCTTAGAAATTTTGAAAAAAAATGGCCCTTCTCCTCTCTCCAAAAAGCAATCTCTCTTGCAAAGACTGGATTGCTTGAAGAAGCTGACTAAACCTGAAAGGTTTTACAGTTATTTTCATTATGTGCAGCAAAACATATATCACAGACCTGACTTTTCCAAAACTGCAAAATGTATTTTGTGGTTTTCCTTTGTCTCAAGACTTCCTTTAACCCAATTCTTTCAAACACTGGAAGATCTCTCCCCTCTCACAGCAAGAATTGTTGTAAGGTCCAGTCCTTTTTCTTTACAGCTGCTGAAGCTGCTCTTTGCTCTGAGATCCTCAGATCTCAGAATGACCCTTTGGGACCAATAGTAGCAGGTGTTAATTGGAACAATCTTTTGGCTGCTGTGATGCACTCTAGGGACAAGCTGGGGTTTAAAAGCCATATGTATGCATGCCAGATCTGGATAGTTAAAGCAGAGAGTTTGATGTTTCACATTTCAGGCTTTGTCGTGTTTCCCACTTGTACTGATTTTTAAATATACAAGTGGAATTTGTTTTAACAGGGATACTGGGCAGGAGCCACAATGTTCATTCACTTCAGGGTATTGCAGATAACAATAGGAAGAAGAAATAGTTTATTTTTTTCCCTTTATTAAAGCTACTAAACATACTCATCCTTATGTATTTAGAATCAACCTGCATTTGTGTCCTTTCAGCATAGTTTATCAGTAGATAAAATGGGATTCACTTGCACAGTTTTTCAAAGATATGACTTATTCATTAGTTATTATGCTTGCATTGGTAGTTAGTACACAGCCATTTAGAAAAAAAATCATTCAAATTTCAGTATATTTCATCATCCTCTCATTGCCTCCCCCTTTGATTGTACTTTCTGATCTTGAATAATGAGAACTTGGTACTTGAGTTTGGCCATCCAGCATTTTTTGCTTTCTCATAGATATGCAAAGGGATGTGTCTTATATTCCACCCAATAAAGATTGGGTTTTGATGTATTTTAGACACTGGCAGGAGATTTTCTGATGGAATGGACAATGTTTAAATATAGAAGTCTGGGCTTGCCTGTTCTACCTCTAAGCAAAACCTTTTAGACTAAATGTCTAAACCTTTGAGGCAAGCCATGAGATGACCAGAGAGAGACTCTTACACCCAGAGGATTTCTATCAGCCTTGGAATCTGATGGGAATCTGTTTTTAATCTAAGGAACATACTGAGTAGTAGTGAATGTATGAAAAAGGTTTTTAACAACTAAACTAAATAAATCAGAAAAGTAAAGCTTGAATTTGAAAAGCATTTTGTCACACTTTTAAATGTTTAGTAATCAACAATTTTTCACCAGAGAGCTTTATGAAAATTATTGTTTGTGTATTTTGAGTCTTTGGGGCTTTTTTTTGAGCAAAAACATGGAAAATTTTGATACAAAGTAGTACTTTTTGTGGAAATTTAATTTCAGTGACTTTTTTTAATGTTGCCATTTCTCTTTTAATCTGCATTTACTGTAAGCATAAATTCACCACTTGGTTTTGTTTTGTTCCTCCATGGATATAAATGGCCAAGGAAGAGCAAGAACTGTTTTCTTCTACTATATAGCGTTTGTGACTTTCCTGCTTTTTGAAAAAACAGCATTTCCCTGTTGCATAATTCAGGATAGAAATATCAGGCTTTACTGGAGACCAACAGCACACTCAATACAGGAGCAGAAAGCAAAAAAAAAAAAAAAAGGAAGAAAATCTGCACAATTTTAAACTTACTTCAACGCCACCTTTTAAAATTTCTGTCTCTTTACCATGTATGCTAACTTTTCTGATGGAGTTTATATGGTTGAGTACACTAAAGAAGACCTCACAATGAACCATAAGCTTTTTTCTAAGCCTTTGTTATATCCACAACTTTTGATCACGTCTTAGAAGAAGCAGTTGTGACCATTTGATGATAAATCATTTACTGGCATGCAAGGGTCCACTGGGCTTTGCTCCCACTCTTTCATCTTCAAAAACTTTCTGCACAGAAATATTTTTTCTCACTAGCAGTTCAGTGCCTTTGGTGACATTTTAATTTTGTTCTTATTCCATGCCCACCCCCCTCCCCCCCTTGTAACAAATGTGTTGCTAAGTTGATGTTGTAGATTGCAGGGACAGAGAGTTAAAATGCTTACTGCTGTGTGGATTTGCAGGCTGTGATCTGTTAAACAGGCAGCAGTGACTTTCCTGTCATTGGGGTTCAAAATCACAAAATCTTGTGACCAGAGAGGCTTTGCCCATCTCACCCTGACCCCTATTTCCAAGGTGAACTTTGGTTTGCAGAATTGGATTTTGAATCCAGTTATGAATCCTCATAATTGCAGAACTAAAACTGCCTTTCAGTCATTGCACCATTCGCATTTGCTAAATTATGCTAAGTTAGTGCAACTATTTTTAATTTTTTTTTCTTTTAATGCATACTATGAACTCATGATTCTTGAAAATACTGAGATATTTAGAAAGCAAAATCCCCAGGAGACAATGATGGCCTATGATTTATGATAAATTTTCATGGATCATGTTCTTGTTAGATGTGTGGAGGTAATTTTTGCAGACTTGTGTTGAAGACCAGTGTGAGCTGGGGCCATGGGTAAGAATAAACAGATCTGATAGGCACAGAAACTAGAGACTGTCTGTCTCTCATTCAGTTTTCAGTGCTGCTGTGTTAAGAGGAGCTGGGAAAGCAGTCAGGTTTCTGTGCATAGTGATGCTTTCTGTGCACACCTCCCATGCTGGGTATTTTCCTGCCTCATGCTTTATAGACGTGGAGATTGCAGCAGGGGAGAGGGAGAAGGGAACCTGACCTTGGTGTGTTGCACAAGTCCTGACCAACACGGGGCTTTGGTGGAGCAGCTGCTGTAGATTAGAAGAGCCCTTGGTAGGAAGGGCAGGGCTGGTGAAAAACTGCCCCCAGGATAGGAGAAATGCATTGGTTTTTCATGGATCTCATCCTCAGCCTCCTCCTTAGTTACATCTAATGAACAATGGTACAGCTGGGAATGTGGCCACACACAGTTTGGAGAGTTTCTTTTTGTAACTAGATCTTGGGAAAGATTTCCCTTCAATGCAGAATTTCATGGATTTCCTTTGTGCAAGTTGAGAAAATAAACAAACAAACCACGTCCTGCAGTTGGAATGTTTTGGACACCATGAAATGAATTTGATTTCCCTGTCTGATGGTATACCAGGGGCACTGCTAATGGAATCTGAGAACATTTAGGTGTGGTTCTTCTAGTCAAGTATCTGGATTGAAGGTATATACTAAATATGTGCTGTTATTTCTATGTGTTTTTTATTTTTATGCTTACATATATATATTTACAATATTTCTTAAATTAGTAGCAATTTGGCCACCAGAGCTAATTTAGTGGTTCATGACACCTGTTTTTAGGAGGTTACCAGCTGTTTACCATTTATTGTTCACAGTAACTGCAACTGCTGAGACCTCACTGTGTTTCCCACAACTTTCCTGAACTGGCTGGGCCAGTTCTGCAATACTGAAGTGGCACTGACAAATGTTGTTACTTGATTATTACACCTTGTTCAGGCATAGCAGGTTTGCATATTTGTATTTATTTTACTTGATTAGCAAGAATTTATTTATAATTTAATTTGGTGTCCATCCCTTAAGTTTCTTTCTTTAGAATGACTTTGTCACCTGGTCTGGTAATACAAATGTAGTATTTTCTTTAACATGTATAGTATAGAATCACATGCTCCCACTCCTGGGTGTGACAAAATACTTGCATCCCACAGAAGATGCACAAAAGAAAAAATACAATATTTTGAATATCTTCTAAATATGAATAGTGCCAAATATTACTTCTTTTGCAGTCAGGAAGATTATTCTAGTCTAATAAAATGACCTTAGTAATAAGAGAGACATATGGGTTTGTGTAGGGAATTGTAACAATCCATGGGGTTATCTCAGTTTTGCCCCAAGGCTCTTCAGCTTTTTATGTTACATTTTTCCATCTGTCAAACGGGCACACAGGGGTTTTATGTAACCTGTGAATAACCAGCAGTACAGGGCTATGGAGAAGAAAGCCTTAAAGAAAGTCACATGTTGGATGTATTTGAAAAGAGGAAGGACACAAAGGGGGTGAGGTTTCATCAGAAGGACCACAAGCCAAAAGGGGGCACAGTGAACACAGGTGCTTATTTTTGAAGTCCACAGAACAGAATATCTCTGCAAAGCATCAGAAATGCTTCAGAGACAAGAGAATGGGTGGCACCATGCAGGTGGTAGTAAAATGGTGGAGTGAAATGTAATGTTACTTCTTTCAGCATCCATATCCCTTTGGATCAGCTTAAATATCTCTGTAATTTCAAGTAAGGACATATGAGTGTGTCACAGCTGAATGCTGGTGCAGAGCTATATTACCTTTTCCTGTTCATGTATACCCAGGTCTGGTCACATCTCTTTCCAGAGTGAAGAAACCAGCCAGAAACAACAACATTGTCATGTATGGCCTTTGCAGTGTGTCTGAAAGAATGTCCAGATATGATTTGGCCTTCATCTGTTTTCCATGGCTTGGTATAAATCTTGATTTTTTCCAATGCTTTCTTATTTAATTTGTGATCGGGCAGTGAAAAGATTACACCTTCAACTTCCTGCTTTAAATTTATTTTTTAATGTTTGCAAGGCTAGATAATGTGGAGAACTGAAGTTGAGAACTTTCCTCAGAAACTTGGAAATCATACTGGATACCAAGATCACAATGTGTAAATGAAATGCTGGCTTCAGGGGTGACTAGGGAGTATCAGACAACATAGAAGGATTAGGCCATTAATTTGAAAACACGTGCATGTACACTAGCACCAAGCATAAACTTCAGTGACACAAGAAATTTTAGACCCTAATTTACCTCTACTGCAGTTTGCTGTTATCTAGTCTTAAAGGTGTTGCTGGGAAAATTCAATCAGTAAGGTGGTTTAAAATTCTGATACCCATAGTAAACACTAATTCTGTATCTATAAATAAATCATATGCTGTACAAATAAATCATATGCTGTAGTGCATCCTTTTGCTGACATACTAGTTTTCTGACTGGTTTTGAATGGCTGAGGAGTCCCTTCCTAAGGTTTCTAGATTACAAGAGGGTAGCCTCTCCCTGACAATTCCACTGTCTATGTGTTAGAGCTTTTATAAAATAGCTGATCTCCAAAAAGATGTACTGAGGCCTCTAATAAAGTCTAAGTGTGAGTGCACTGATGTTTTCAAAGTTAATGTCACACCTGAAAGAAAAGCTGAAAGGGGAAGACTCTCAGCAAGGGACTCTGTTCTTGCTGTTCTTAATATTCTGAGCAGCACAAATGCACTGAAGTACCCAGTATGTCTCCTCCATGGTTCTTATGGAGACTGAAACACTACTCTGCTTCCTAAACCATATCCAAATTGCAGCCACTGTCCTGTTTTCTCCTCCTGTGTTCTCACCCTGTGGACTGCATATCCCTCTCCATTGTGAGAGTTGTTGAAGGTTTGAGGCAAAGCCTTTTAAAATCAGTGTGAGTCGTTCTGCTGGCTCTTATCAGCCTTTCTGTTCTTTGGTGTTATGGTAACTTATGACCCTCAGTTGACTTGTAATTATACACTTGAGGAACAAAGAGAGTGATAGAATGAAGCTGATGTTTCATTCCAGTAATAAGCTGACTGAACTGCGGAGGATTTACTGCAGCTGGCCAGAGCTAATGGCTGTGAGTATTGTGGTGGCTGAGAGTTCCTCTCATGTGCGTGGAAATTCTGAGGAAAAAATGACTCCACCAAGACCAAAACATATTTACTAGTAGGAATTAATGAGATCATGTGATCCAAAGAGGTCTGTCTCTGGGCTGGGAATACTTACAGAGAAGAGATGAGGAGCAAACTTATTGGAAGTTTGGGTCAGGACACACAAGCTGCTGCTGAAAGGGCCTGTCTACAGTTGTCTTCTGCACATTTGAACAGGGAATCTCTAAGACAGAGAGTTGGGTTTTTTTTGGTTTTTTTTCCTCATTGCATTTTCCCATTGCTGGTCTTCCAATTCTCTGATTACGTGAGCAAAATGGGAACCTACTTACATACAGTGATTGGTTTAATCCTTTACAAAATGGATTTTGTGCTGGGAACTCCCACTGAAAAGTCCCTACAGTGTGAGGGCTGTGTTCTTCCTCTTCCAGCATGCTGCAATCCCTTTATTTGTATGGAAAGCTGGAGTAACTTAAAAGCTGCCTTCAAGCTTATAAACATTAAACACATAAACCTCTGGTCTTTACCTTCATCCATTGTATGCTCTCTATAATCAACAGTGATTATACAGCAGTGCCTGTTTTTTCCCCACAGGTGAGAGCTAACTGTGCTGAGGCTGTAGACTTACCTTGTAGATTTTGAGGTAAATTAATGTTTTTGGCATATATGTCCATGTATATTTATGTTGCAGTATCACCTATTAGTGGCAGATCTTGTCTGAGATACATGAAAGAGAAAGCCTGAGTACTTAGACATTTACAAGTCCATAATTATTTTTGTGTTTGTTGTAGCTTTGCTTTTTTGCCGTCTCAGATCAATAAGTAGAGTATTAAAATTGAAGCATCACCCTGTTTCTTTTATTAGGGTTGGAGGAGTAGGAGACAGAAGAGCACATGACTGCACATAGATATGAATATAGGGATGAATATCCATCTACCTTGGCAGACAAATACATTGGATGTGAGAGAATGTAAGAACAGCAAATATTCTATAAAGCATGTCTGTTCTCCATGCAGTACTGTATCTAGGAGGCACATGAATACTTGAAGGATAGAAATCTCCTTTAGGTGACTTGTTGCTGCTTTGGTACTTTTCATAAGCAAGTAGCCCCAGTAGTTGTGGATGTGCATCATTAATGAATAGACAGGTTTTTTTCACTGCCTGAGTCTGAAACATATGAACATTTGGATGAGGACAGCTTGCATGATTAAGATAACATTCTGAAGTTCCACTTCGATTTTTGAATGTTACTTTCCTTGAAAATGGTATTATGTTACAGTTCTTTCTCATCATCAGAATTTCCCATAAACAAGATTCTTGCTTAAAGCCAAATTCAACTCTTATAAACTACAGAGATTATGCTATGGGCAATTACTGTTACATAGATTTTTAATCTGGTTTCTTCCCCTACAATTTTTTTGGGTTGGACTTTGTTCTTGGACACACTCTCCTTATTATTCTATTGTTATAATTCAGCTGTAATTATCCTCTGCTGCTTTTATTTCTGATTCCCATGGATTTAATTCTGAAAAAAAATAGCTAGTGTACTAGACCTATTAGATACTAACTCATATATGCCAATAATTCTGTGAAGTAATTTTTTTAAATTGCTACATGCAATATAAAAATTAACTTCAGAGCTAAGTAAAAAACCAATCTCTATAGTCACATAACCCTGAACACATTTTCTTTTCGAAAGCTCAGTAAAAAATCTGACTCTTGCTTTTATTTAGAGCTCATTAACGGTTCATATTTAGTTCTACTTACGCAGTTCTTCCTTGTTTTTATATTTGGCAGTTAAAGTATTAATGTTAATATCTGAAAAACAAAGAGCTATTACAGTCTGTGTATTTCCATTAGAATTTTTCTTCTGTGCAGTAATCTATTAATTTTAAACTTGAAAGAAGGAAAAAATTAGTGTAGGAAAGTAGCACTTCTTTGATTCCGGCAAGGTAATTCCTTCCTTTCCACAGAAAACCTGCCTGATAGACCTACTAAAGAAACCAATGCCTCTGTCAACGTCGTCCTTAGGATTCTCTGCTTTCCTCAGTTGTTACCATCAGTTGTGCAGAAAAGTCATTTAGACACCTAGAGTTGTCACCTGTTCTATCAGGGCAGAATTTGGATTTTAATTTTGGACAAGAACTCTCTGTTGGAGAGATAATTAGAATAAACATTTTGTCATCCCAGTGGACTGTCTTTCACATTGTCTTGTGGAATGGTGTTACTTCAGTTTTTTTTATAAAATATACTTGGAAATTCCTTGAGACCTGTCTTGCACATATTTTTTCTTCCTGTTTTTTGGTATTGTTCACTCCCCACTGAGCAGGGATATTTATGGCACAGAAGTAGCTAGTACAGGGGGGCAAAGTCTGCCTCCTAAGATATCAATGACCTGAAAATTGCATGGTCTAAGTATATTTTTATGATTTCAACCTTCCTCTAAAGATAGAAAACTATCAGTTGGAGAGGCTGGATAGCTGTATCTGCTCCCAGTCATGAAGGTGTTAATGGCCTTGCCACTGCATGGCATTTTCTCCTTTCCTTTGCTTTCATTTTCCAATTCTGCCTGCCATTGCTTGAAACAAAAGGCATTTAATGATGTGATGGAACTTGAGGTAGGGAAGGCTCACCTGTTTCTAGTTTGATCTCCCTGCAGTACTTCATAATAGAAGACACAGGCTGTTCATAACAAAATCTAAATTAATGCTTTATGTGTAAATATATTGGGAAGATATGTGAAGCTGAAAGCAATTGCACTAGATTTGCAAGAAAGGACTCAAGTAAAAAGCTGGGTTCTTATCACTTAAAAATGTTCAGAGAGTGGGTTTATAACATCACTTATCTACCATGCTCAAAGCAGCACTAAAGAGAAAATTACTTAAATGGTGAAATGTGGTTATTCTTTCCTAATTTATTCTCTGAACCTGGGTCATTGTGTTTGTGCCTGGTGTGTTTTTCAGTGTAATAGAGAAAGTTAAATGTGGCCTAAAGTGCTAACAGAAGACCAAAAAGTGAAAATAAACAACAGACATGGCAGTTTTATAATTCCTTATACTTAGTTTTTTCCAAACGAACATAAATGTTGTAGTTCAAACTCAGTGGCTGTTTAATGCAGTCTGATACTTTTAAATTCAGTGTTTGTCAAAGTCACACTGCAGAACTGTTGGATAATTTCACTTTTTCATAATTAAAATCAATTTATTCTGAAACCTCTTAACATTAAATATAGTTCTGCTGTTTATCCTCATCTTCAAAAGATGATATGGTACTCCCTCCCTTGCATACATGCTAGAGAAAATGTGAGCATCAGTGCTGAGAGGCATCCTACAGCAGACAGAGTTGCTGTTATCTCTTCAGGGTCCACCTGAAGAGGTGGGTAAGTGTGCAGCAGTGAGAGTTATATGTCAGGAATGTTTGCCTAAAACAATCAGTGAAAATCTCCAAAGTAAGTTAAAGCTGGGGAAATTCTCACTTGTTGGGACACTTAGTGTAACCTGGTTTTCTGTGTACCTTCAGGGAGCAAACATGAGAAAGGTTTAGCATGACAACAAAGCATCCCAAAGAGCTGTTTGCTTTTCTTTAGTCTCCACAAGAAAAGAAGAGTTTGAGGAGGTCCCACCCTTAAAAAAGACTGAGGGCCAGACCTCATTTTAAAGATGATTTGGCAAAAGAAACACAGACAAGATTTCCTGCAGCTAGTTTGTTTGAATGGTGACCTTTATCTTTCTCCAAATGAAAATGAAAACTCTTCCTACGCTGCATGACCTCCAGTGGGGTTAGTCAGTTGCATCATGATGAGATGATGTTAATATATCAACATCTGTTTCTACTGTGTCCTTTTCCCAAATGTGTGTTCCATGTCAAGAAATTTTTTTCTTTATCTCTCTCCCACTTTTGCTCATTCTTAACACCTTTTGGTTTGGTTGGTTTTTTTTGTTGTTTTGTTTTTTTTTAAACTGCACCTCATTTGTCCTCTCACTACCCAAAAGTGTGACAGTGAGACGAAAGCTATAGGTACAAGAAAGAAATTAAGACACTTTTGGTTTTGGACCAGTTTCATAATCTTTTGCAGTTTACTGAGTTATCTCTGCTGCAAAGGACCTCTCCAATAGCTTTGCCAAAACTGCAACTGTTAAACTGTTATAATGGAATCCAAATTAAATGAATTTCAAAATTGGCACAGAAAGCATAGCTTTACACGTGTTCCTCCTAGGAATGGGTCAGAGAAGGATTTTTTAGCTGCAGTTGGTTAGAATGTTGGCTAGGAAAACATTAACTGTCCATTAAGAATGAATAAACTTTTAGTATGAAGTAGCATGCCAAATTCAAGTCCGAAATGTGATCTTTTTCCTACATTCTCTCTCCTAATCTAGATTTTTAGTTAATTCTTATTTCCAGTAGCTGTTTCCCTTGGAAAACATTGTGTTTGCAAAAGCTCTATTTGTGCAAAAAGCTCTGATTTCAGCTATTTCTTCTGATAGTTGACTAGGATATAAAATTCTCAAAGTTAAACATACCATGTAGAACACAAGCACAGTATATATAATTTGAAAAGTCTTAAAAGATACAACTTATGGGAAATATTGAAACTGATAGTTAATGGTAATATCATTGTAATGAACTCTCTGTGATGTCCTTTGTGAAATCTCTTAAAGGAATCTTAGAGTTTAAAGACCTTTACTGCACACTGGCTCTTCTTTACCAGCAAAACTGTTCTCTGTGCAAATTATTTTTGTCTTAGTTGTCATTTGGACACTTTTTCTTGCAGAACAGATCCTTTTTTTGCTCCTCATGTGAAGGCCTATACATCCTCTGCCCTATAGTCATGACAAATTTCTGAATCTAGCTCTGGGAAGGTGGGGGAGAGATTTCTTACTGTAATCAACAATGCTTTTCACTAGTATTGCCATGAGAAGGACCAGGATAGTGGTTGAGCACACTTCCTTTGCTACTATTCCTGGGCAAGGGCTGTCCATCTTGCATAATGCACAGTCCAGTAAAGTTCTGATTCCAAGAGAGACTTTTTGGCACTGAGTGGTTAATAGTAAATATGCCATAGAGCATGGCACCACCTTGGTAGTCAGACAAACAAATGGAAAAGGTGTCTTCAGTCTCAAGTTTATACATACTGCAGATTTAAGCTGAATCCAGCCCTAAACCATGATGCCCAAGAAGGAATATTTCACCAGTTCAGAAGATTGGTGAGTCATAAACAAGCCATGTGGAACTGAAGTTAGTGTATAGAAAATTTATTTTCTAAGGATTGGAAAGAATCCTGTGAAACTTTGAGGTATATGGAGAGATTTAAATTATAGATAAGGTAACAACAAAATCTGCTTTCATGATTTCTTGGGTTAAGAAGTTTGTCTGCTAGGGTCCTTCAAAATGTTTGATGACAGCCAAGAACACAGGGAGCACTATGCATCATGATGAGATTGACAGGAAAATGGGATCTCAGTGCTGGCACCAGCTGGAAAAACCTAAAGAGCTCTAAAGAACTGTTACCACAAGGACCCTTAAAATGCAAGGTGAACTCATGAACTACAGGCTTCTATTAGCCTTTAGATTGGCTCTTCCTGGTGCTATAAGAATTTGTTACAGTAATTTTAGAAAGGAAGGTGTGTAAAAGCTGTTTCTCCTGTGAGAATATTTGGTCACTTCCAAGGCTATGAAGTAGACAGCACAAATGGGTGGAAGGGCTGGGGCCCCTCTTTCTGCAATACTTTGAACAGAAGAGGAGAAATATCTCACAAACTGGTTTATCCTCTTTATATCTTTCCTGTCCCTCAGGAATATGTTCATGTGCATGGAGAAGAAAACTGAGCACAGAACTCTAATAGGACACACATTGGTTTCAAGACATACAGTCATCAAAAACCTATATAAGGGAATGCATTTTGACCTTGTCCATACTCATTTCCAAGATTGCATCTCTCCTGATGAGCAGTGGAGTTAATGTTTCTTATGCTATTTTGTTGTTTTTTCAGGAGATGCTCTTACCCCTACTGTGAGTACTTATAGTTGAGCAGCAAAGAGGTAGCAGCCTCAGTATGACACATTTTTACTCTCACAAAGGCAGAAATGCTGAGTCTGGCTATTCAAAAGGCTGTAAAATGAAAATTGCTTAATGTAGAAGTAGCAGTGCTAGCAACCTTAGTTGTCCTTTTATTAATATATGTGCACCTCCTTTTGGCAGAGATTACACTGCATTTAAAAACTGCTGCAGATGCTTTTTGGGAGATCTAAGCCTGTCCATGTGGGTGGTGGTTTTTTAAACAGCAGCAGGAGATTTCAATCATGCTGCAGATTTCACACTTGAAAGAATTCACAAAATGTCCCATCCTTAGTCTGCTAAAAAGCTATAAAAAGTTAGGCTTAACTGGTCTAGTTGTGGGGAATATATAAAAGGATTTCCATCTAGCAAGCAAACAAAGGTACATCAGAATGAAAAGAAAATTCACATCTAAGAAAGAATTGGAAAAAAATTGCAGTTTTCATCTCTTTAAATTAGGCATTGGAGGACAGCCTAAAAATTGAGGCTCTAGAAGGATTAGGAATTAAACATCTTTACTTTTCAGTCTATTACAAGATTATATCAGAGCTCATGATGAGTTGTTAAGGTGATGAAATACCTAAAGTTCACGGCACCAAACTTCTGCTGATGACTGTATTTGGTAGCTGTTAATCTAGCTTCTTATTGCAGATTTAGAAAAACGAAGTGTTCTGACTTAATCCTGTCTCCTGGGAATCACTGAGGTTCAGAGATTTATATGGTTTACCTCTCTCAATAGCTCATATCATCTTTCCATCTTCATGTGTCCACTTGTCTGTGACAAATATACATGAATAAAGAATTAATGCTCTCTCTCTTCACCCACCCCCCTCAGTACAGTTTTGCATCTTACTCAATAACAACAATTGTGAAATTTCAAACAATGATCCATCAAGTTCATTCTGAATGCCTGGGGCTTCACAGAATGGCAGCAGCCGTGCCCCATCTCTGTGCCTTTAGTCCACAGCTCAGTATTGTGGTTTTGGAATGCAGAACTGGATTTCATCCCTGGTCTTTGGTGATCTGCTGAAATAATAATGCATAAATGTTAACCCTCTAGTAATGGGTAGAGTTATAGGAGCTGAATGCATGATTGTTTTCTTCCCAGACTTCACAGCAATCCATCTCAGATATTTTCCAATATGTGCTTGAAAAAACATATTGAAAAATTGGATGTGTTATCTGTTGGGAAAAGTTTTTCCTCTCCACTCCCTCAATATTCCATACACACTTTCCAGTAAGGACATTTATAATTAAGAATTTCACAGAGAGAAAGGAGTAAGAGATGCAGCAAGGTGAGAGCAGTTATCATTTAGATTTAATAGACACCTCAGGAAACTCGCATTCCTCATACAATATTACTGCTTCTGTCCAATTCATGTCCATGTGCCTCAGGTTTTGGGTAGGAAGAGGCAAAGATGGGCCATAACAAGGTCTTGTACACCTAATAGTTGCAGTGACTGGGCAGAATAGGGGGTAGGAGACAGGACATGAGAAAATGACCCTCAGTTCTCTATCTGAACACTTGTTTAGAGAACTTATTCCATCAAGCACCTGATCTGAGCACCAACCTTGTGACCTGTTCAGGCAGCCTGTGGAGGTTTAGCAGACCCTCTTGACCCTCTTTCACATGAAGACTGTTCCAGTTTTATACCCTTTTTTAATATTTTTGTTTCTAGTTTATGTAAATCAGAATGCCTTCATTGTTCATAGGTGCACTTCATCTGGTTCTAAATCCTAAAAATCTCATGATATGTTATAGCCTTAAGCCCCATAGATACTATTTAAGTTGAGACAATTCATTCCAGCTCTTGGTGAGACATGGAAGTGCTGGCTTCTGAACAACCTGACAAATGAGAACCACAGAATATCCTGATGCGGAAAGGACCCACAGTGATGATTGAGTCCAACTCCTGGCCCTGCACAGAACAGCCCCCAGAACCACACCACATGCCCAAATTGTCTAAATGCTTCTTGAGCTTTGTCAGGCTTGGTGCTGTGACCAGTTCTCTGGGGAGCCTGTTCCAGTGCCCAAACACCCTCTGAGTAAAAAACCTTTTCCTAATATCCAACCTAAACCTCCCCAACTCAGTTTGATGCCATTCTCTTGAGTTCTGTCACTGTCACCACAGGGAAGAGATCAGTGCCTTCCCCTCCTCCCCCCATGAGGAAGCTGGAGACTGCAATAAGGTCTGTCCTCAGTCTTGTTTTCTCCATGCTGAACAAGAGGATAGATGGGAAGTATCTTTTCCCTGTGTTAAATTTCTTGAATTCTGTTCCCTTAATGCAATTTTTTTAAAACTCAAAATAGTGCAGGATTGAGAATCAATACACTTTACCTTTATCCTTACTGATCTTAATGGTACTAGAGTTACATGTAGGATAGGTTTCCTGAAAATTTCTGTCCCTCAGATATTTTTCTCTCTTTTTTTTGCCAAATCCAGCCACAATATAAAAAGAGTGACTGGAGACAATGCTGTTTTCATTTTGGCTTTTTATGTGGCCATATGTCTCAGTAAGAGTAGAACTACAGATAAATGGTGCTTATACACATTTAGAAATGAGCATGGATGGCTCCAACTGAATCAGCATTTTTAGCACTTTGTGTGACTCTCCTGATTTTCTGTTGCTTACAGAAAAGCACTGTGGGAGAAAAGAAAGCTGATAAGAGGGTTGTAATAGAAGAGCTGTGTCATCTGTTTCATGTGGAAGCAGTAGCATGTTTTAAGCAACTGCTTCATCTTCTTCATCTTTTCATTTGATACCTTTGTTCTTTTCTTCACATTGCCCTATCCCAGAAAACATACCTTTTGTTTTATGGGAAAGTTTGTTTGCTTCTCTCTTTCAATTCTTTTATTAATTGTATTTAGGGAAATTGTTCATATCACATGTTCTCTGTAGGCTTCTCCTTTATGTGTCCAGCCAGATGTGAGATGAAATTAGCTTTCATGGGTTGTAAAGCACTTTTAGAGCTAAATTTGGGGCTGGGAAGGAGTGTGGACTTTATCAATATAAACAACTAATGGCAACAAGGATGATTGGGAAGTTGGACATGTGTCTAAACTGACAGCCTAGGAGACCTTTAGGGTAAGAGTGAAGTATGTAACAGCTGCTGGTTTTGGCAAACTACACCTGGATGTATATAGCTGATAGCCTCTGTGAGGGGTGCACTCAAAAACCACCTTAGACCTAGTCAGAGACAAAAACCTAGTATAAAAGAAGGATAGTTACACTGTCATTACAATTCTATCACAGAGTCTGCTCTCAAATGTGAGGCTGAGATTTTTGCTTGGTTTTGGGTTTTTGGGGGTTTTATTTTGTTTTTTTTTTTTAGATCGAGCTACTTGATAATTTCAGTAGAGATTTGTTGAACTATGGTGAAGGAGAAAATATTTTCAAAGTATCAGAAGAAATGGACCACCCTGTTCTCACATGATGTGAACTGGAAAGGCTCCTCATGGTGTCAGTGGATCTGTCCTAATCTGTGCATCTGGCAGTCTGGCTCACACTTTATGAAGAGCGTTTCATAAATGGGTGGAAGAGTAGCACACAAGATCTCTGCCTCACCATAAGCTCTCCCTGCCAGAAGGCACACAGTGCTCCAGGCAACAAATGGGATGCTGAAATCAGAAAAAAATGGCACAATCAGAACTCTGGCATCTGAGAAGCTGTACTTTTGCAGAATTTTCAGCTGGATTGTGATAGTATTTCAGGACTGGCACACTAACAGGTTTAAATGTGTTTTAATCCTCTTATGTAATTTAAGCACCTCTGGGAGTGGTGCGCATACATTAAATTATTTGTTATGGTGGGAGTTCTATCATATTGAGCCAGATGCTGCTTTCCATGAGATATGCCATTGTGTCTGGCCCAAACTAAGCTGAATAACTCCATCAAATTCGATTAGGCTATAAAATAGGTCTCTGCTATGTATTAAAATGCATCAGAGCACATCCTTGGCTCTTCTGAGCACCTGAAAAGTAACTTTATCAGCCATGCCACAGCTGACAGTTTTTCCCCTTCCTTTGATATTATTTTTGACTCTTTCTACATCATTACCCATCCTACAGACAAATGTTCATAACAGCTGATTTACCTTAGAAGGAGAAATACAGTGGTGTGAAATGGCTCAGAGGTCTCCTCTATTGCTGTATACTGAAGAACGTTTCCCAAATTACAACAAACTTGATCTTGTAGGGAACAAAGAAAAGTTGTTCAAGTCCATGTTATGTGTTATTTATTCTCCCTCTATTTTGTGAATTAATACAATTGTGATCAACATAGCCCTGCATAGTTTGCAAGCAAAGATCCAGTACTGTGTTTCTCCCATGCCCAGGTTGCCCTTAATTTGAAGAGGAATTTGGAACTTGCTAGGAATATGAAAGCAGATCATCATATAAGGCATATGTCTTTGGCATGGGTTATGGCTGACCAGAGCAGAAATCTCATATGTGTAAATAATGTACACAAGTGCAGTAAAATTTATTTCACTTACTTTCTGAAACATTTTCTCTAACAGCTCTACTTCATTTATTTATAGTTGAAAGTATCAACAACTACTGGATAAGCCTGAACTATATTTTCTGTCTTAAAATTTGTTAGCTCCCAAGGAAGAAAAGTTGTATCTGTTTGCAGAGCACTAAGCATTGTTCCTCTGTGACTTTGTGTTCTGTAATCTGTGCTTGAACCAGTTCAACTTGATTCTCTTGAACTGACTGTTTATATTGTGGCCAGTATCCAAAGGCTTGATTATAACCCATTCTCTTGTGTAGCCTTTTCTTTGCCTTTTACTTGTCCATCTTCCAAACCAGCCTGGCATTTTGCTTCCTGCCATTCTATCCAAGTTCTGCATCACCTCTTGCAGTCTCTGGGCAGATGGAACCTCATCTGTCACACTCTGCCCACCCAGTCTGTGACACTGATGTCTTTGTCTCTTAGTTCTTGAAGGTTCTGGATCCTATTCACATCCCTACTGCTGCTTCCCATAGTCCCTACACTTCCATTTATGTAGACAGTAAAATGTACAAAAGACAGTGTGCCAAGTCAGAAATCATAAAACATAATAACTGCCAAATAATGTACCCTACAAGAACTATGTATAGGTTTCTGTAGGTGTCAGTAGCTGCAAAATGTGTTTGGTTTGAGTATTATAAATCCTTCCTTGAGAGAAACATTTATGGCTTGAGCAAAAGCCAGGGATTTTTTTTTTTTTAATGTGTTAAATAAATAGAAGCATAAGTTCTTATGTCACATTTTGAAGATTACTCTTCTCAACTTGCAAACATTCAGGCATTGCAAACATTTTGGAATAAATATAAAATATTTTTATGGAGTGTGGAGGAAAACAAAAACCCACAAGAAACATGATAACCATGTATAGCATCTCTGTGATAAACTGAAAACTAACAAATAGTTTAACTGGAAATTTGGCAGCTTCAGGGTTCTCAGCTGCAACTATCTGAAATGAAGCTGAAAACTGTCACAGAGCTACCCTGAGCCTCTTAAAATCCACTTGTAAACCCAAATAGGTTTAAAAGTGAAGTCCACTGGAATGTGTTTGCACCACTCTTCCTCAACCAGGCAGCCTCATTTGATGAGGAGCTCCATGGCTGAGCCCTGGCACCAGCACTGGGGGCTCCCACTGGCCAAGAAGTTTGGCTCTGTGCTGTCATCCTCTGTGTGGCCATGGTGAAATCGGCTCTGGCCACTGTGGTTCTGTTAGATTCAGTTTTTAATTCATTTGGTGCTGTCTGCTCAGCAGAGCTCTGCTCATCTAAGCTGGACCACTTCTGAGTGACCTCCAAATGGAGAACATGGTGAGGAGCCCACCCCTGGAAGGGGCCCAAGCTCCCTGGCACAGTGTCAGACCCCCAGAGAGAGAAAAAGAGAATGCATGAGCTCTCCCTTCCCTCTTGGGCCTGTTTTCCAGTCTCAGACTGCTGAATTTAAAAACAGGAGCACATGCTTAGTTCAGTGCCTGTTTTATGCAGCCTCTGTGTCTTTTCATTGACTTTAGCAACACCAACACTCTCCTTACATTTATACCAGTGGAATACAGATAAATGCAAAAAGAGCAGCAAATATGTTTCATAGAACATATGGCTGACCTAAGACTTCACTGGGTTCCTAGATATAGTGACTACATCCATTAGACTATTCTTCTACTGAAACATTTGAAAATTTAAAAAATCCCCCCTGCTGGTGCAGTGATAGGGTCTGATGTCACCCACAGCCTGCAAATGACATTCTAAGCAGTGCCCATCTAAGCTTCCTACTTGATTGAATACATTCTCCTGCAGCCAACCTTTTAAAAGTCACAGCATTTAAATAAAAATGTTTATATGCACATGGATTTTTATCACATGCATCTGGAGCCAGTCAAACATTTCCCTAATGAAATGCATCAGGGCAAGGACAAGTTTTAATAATACACAGAAATTTTAAGAAATGTCTTTGATGGAAAGCCAATTTTTAACTAGGGCAAGCATAAGCATTAGCTTTGAAGAAAGGTAGCACATGTTTCAGTAAGCATTTTAAATGGGTTTCATCATCTCTGAAATAAATATCATCAACAGTGCTACTAGGTTTAACAAAGGTGAAAGGAAAGGATGTTTCTGAAATGCCCAACTCATTTAGGACTAAGAACAGCTAATGAGCTCCTGAAATGGGAGGACTTGTACCAATTAATTTCTCAGAATAGCTGGAGTATATCCCTGTTCTTTTCCACTGGAGTAGAACAAAATGCCATCATTACCCTGTTTGGGAGCAAGACCTACCCATTATTTACTATTTTATGGTAGCCAAGGTGACATAGTATCTTGAGCTCCTTGAGTTTATTTTGAGATTGCAGATGGGAAGTTGTAGGGTTCATTTCTGTTTTGCTGTTGTTTCTTATGTTTGTACTGAAATACAAACTTAGTCAAAATGTAACAGTCAAGATTTTTTTTATTTAATTTAAAGCCTGATAATTCATCATAGGTGCTTTTTGCTCACCTAAAAGAAGAAGCATTGTTGTTTTGGCTCTCCTTTACTGCTTTGATGCTAAAAACCATCCTGATTTATAAACAATGTTTTACTATTAATAGTTTAATCAAATGTGAAATATACCATTGCAGTGTCAGAGTAATTACATGTCACCAGATGAAGTATTTTTTGCCCCATGTATTGGGTTCCTTAGGCAACTTTGAGGAAATGTGGTTTTACTGATACAAGGGGAAGCAACAACAGGACAATGAAGAGAACTTAAGAGGCCTCAGCGCAAATCTTGTTTTCTTGAAAAGTGTTTTCTTCTATTTGTCCTTCTCACAGTGAATTTCATGGTAGTCACCATCCCAGTTTGATTTCTCCTGAAGAGAATTTTTCTGCAGCTAAATAGCTATGGCATGGTGGAAGTAGAGGTAGATTATCTTTCTTTGCCAGAACTTCCTTGTTCTCTTCCATGTGTCCAGATGTTGAATGAAGCACCAGCTTCCACAATGACATTTATTCTATCTGTACCTTGAAAGAGCACATTATTTGGGAAAAGCTGAATTGCCATCTCCTTATAATTTAAGCAAATGTAAATATGCCTTTTGAAAAACACCCAAATGATACTCACATCTGCAGATCCGCTCACCTCTGGAGGTTAGGTAACTCACACTGATAGAACAGGTAATAGAAAAAAACCAGAAAAAAACAAATTATAAATACTCCTCTGCTATTCAGTAGACAATGATTTTTCCAAATAATTTTGTGAGTTTAATTTATACTGTTATAAAAACTCTATGTAAAAAAAAAAAAAAAAAAAAAAAAAAAGA
The DNA here is from genome assembly GCF_903797595.1 of Erithacus rubecula. Taxonomy (NCBI): domain Eukaryota; kingdom Metazoa; phylum Chordata; class Aves; order Passeriformes; family Muscicapidae; genus Erithacus; species Erithacus rubecula. Next base: position 40,984,609 of record NC_136688.1, on the reverse strand, counting down.
AAAGAAAAATTATGCTATTACATAAAATGATGCAGAATAGAATTACAGTGTAAGAGCCCTAATGCAAATTCTGGTGTGTGGCTGAGTAGCAGAACAGGCAAGAAGTTGCTGTGCAAATGGTATATGCCATTTACAGAGCCTGAAGGGAAAAAAAGAAATCCCTTGCTAGAGCATATACATAAGAAAATATTTTTATGAAGAGAATATCAAAACTATTTGCAGAGTTTGCACTTCAAGAAAGGCACAGTTTTGATGCCTTAAGAGTAGAGTAGAAATTATCTGAGACCAATACAGTTCTAGTGTAGAACACAAATGGGGTTATTTAGGAGTGCTCCTAATCTCAAAATTCCCAGCATAGGAATGTCAAATGGACCAAGACAGTCATGGATGATGAGGTCTGAATGGCAGACACACCTGCTGACATTTTTCTACCTGCCAATTTTTTATAACCTTATAAACAATCAGCAGGCGATGCAAACACCACAATTTCTACTTTTACCACCCACAGCAAAGAAATTACTCTGTAGGAAGCTCTGAGATTTCTGGTGAGCTTGGACTGAAAAACAAAACTAGAGTCTCAATTCCTTTTGGTTAAAAATGTTTCCACAGCACTTGTGTGAGTAAGAGTGATGGCACAGTGGGGTCCAGCACATTCTGCTGACCTGAAAAGGCTCAGGACTCTTTCAGTTCTGTGCAATAAGCTCATGGATCAGAAGTCCTTAGCTTATGCTTGGTGCACTTAAACAGTTTAAGCTTCATTGTTAGTAAAGCAAGGGCTGATGTGATTTGAATTTGTTAGCTGCAGGGAGATACCTTTCATTGAGATACATAGGAAAAAAAAGCAATGTGGATATGAACAGCCTCAGAAGTATATCATGCCTTCAACTCACACAGTCTGCATAGCTCCCTAGATCAATATGAAAAGGTCCAGTGGACCTCCAGGAGGATATTCTGATGTGCATGCTTGCTTTAAGAGGATGGAGGAGGAAAAATGTGATGGAAAGCTGGATTGGCATCACAGCTCCAATCATGCTAATGGCAAAGAGCCCTATGATTTAAATAATTTTGGATATTGCCTTTAATTGGTTCTGGTTACATAATCTGTTAATCTCTTTCCTCCCACTGTTTCTCTGAAGGAATGTGCTCTAATGAGTAAATGTTCTGTCTGTTTTATTAAGGATGGAGTGCTAGCCATAAAGCATTCCCATAAAAATCACCACACAGAAATGGATTAAATGGCAAACACCAAGGTCCCAGTGGCTGGAGTCATGTCATTATTAGTGTATTTAAGCTTCTGTCTTCTGTTAAGAGGAAAAAAAGGAGTTTTAAAACACAACTACTGCATAATTGAGTAAAGCAGTTTTTGAAAACACAAACATGCCTGAAAGTTATGTACTGTATCTTAATAGAAAACCAATTCTAGATTCATTGTTGAAGTCAATGCAATAATGCTCTTTTCAAATAATGCTCTCATTTCAAAAAGTTCCTTACAGTGCTTTGCAAGCACACATGACACCCTCCTCCTACCCCCACCCCCAACACACCCCCACACACATCCAGAAGGAAAATAAATCTCATACCTCAACTGAGGTGCTTCAGCTCAGGCCACCTATGGGTATTGACCCAGAGGTCAGGACCAAAGTCCTGAAATTCTGTTCTCTTCTGTGGACACAAGAAGTAGCCAAAATTTTATTCCTGCCCAAATGTTCTTCCTGATCATGTTTTGTACACTGAAGTCAGGCAGGCACGTGCAGTTGTCCCTGCTTAGCCCAGGCAATTAGGCTGCCTGCAGAAATCACTTGCAGTGAACTGTCCTACTGCACTCCAGTTTTAGAGCATTGGCTTTGCATGGGCTTTGAGTGAAAAAAATTTCAGCCAGCAGTTTTGCAGCAACTGAGTCCAAGGTGCTTGCTTTTTAATTCTTTTTTTCCTTAGGGACTTGCTGCTTTTAGGACATTTTGTCTGTATTTAGTCTCCTTTTGCAGAAGCAAATCTTTTCAGCAATTCACTGTAAAGAGAGATGGAAGAGACAACTGAATGACTACAGTGGATTGTCACTGATGGCCTGTATGGGCTTAAGACAACAAAAGAGAAGGATTTAGCAAAAGTGTCTGTAGCTTCATGTCACAACCTTTTTACATCACTTAATGGTTCATCTGTGGGAAGAGACTGATTAGTAAGAAAGGGAAAATTACAGTAAATAATTTTGGGATGAGGAGAATGGTAGGAATATCCCCTTTGTTGTTCTGAGGAGAGTTGAGGACTGGGAAACTGACCTTTGGTCATTGTGCCTCACTAGGAACAGAAGCCCATGGGATACAGTGGGGGGTACAGTGACCCTTTGCCAGAATGGTTCAGTTAGAAGAGAACAGAGCTTTCCTCTGTGGCTGTCTAGGACACAAGCTGCCCCTTCCAGCTGTGCTGAGCACTCATGATGAACAGTTCTCTTTTCTTCCTGTCATGGTTTAGGAATGGTATTCTCCAATGTAGTATTTTCCCTGAAATCACTCCAAGCCACACACTCCTCTCCTTCCACCCTTCCCCTTACCCCCTCTATGGCAGAATAAAGAGGAGAATTGGAGGCACAAAAGATAAAGGTCATGGGTTGAGATAAGAACAATTTACTGGAAACAGCAGTGAGAGAAGAAAATGAACAGTAACAGAAACAAAATAGGGGGTACATGAAAATAAACATTATTGCTCATCCCAGCAACTCCCAACAATAGACAAAACCTGTCTGCTCCCTGTGCCACACCAGCCCCCCTGCTCCCTCTGCCATGCTGACTCCACTGGCAGGAACTCCTCTGAAGAGGCCCCTTTTCCCACCCCAGCAATGGTGTGAGGTGGTACAGGATAACCTCCATGTCCTCCATAGCCCCTTCTGACTACTGCAAAAAACTAACTCTGTCCTGGCTGGAACCAGGATTGAAGCACTAGTATGCTCGTTTCCTCAGTAGGAGGGTGAATCAGCTCACCCAGTTCTTGGAATTGGAAATTTGTGTGCTTATACCTATGTACAAATGCATTTTTGTGATTATATAGCATAGATGACATTTTGCTGAGGAGATGAAAGAGTTACACACCTGTAGAGAATTTTAGGGTACCTATTTTTATCCAGTCTCCTCTGCCTTCCCTGCAAACACTGCACATAGTAGATTATTGTTAGGTGAACTTCCAGCATGAATAATAATTTCAGCAGCTTTCATCAGTAAGATATAGACACCGAATCTACTTAATGTCTTATTTATTACAAGGCTCCTTAGGATTTTTCTGCAGTCTCTCCCTGGTGCATTTTGGGATATGTCCTTCATGATCCTTAATGTCAGTCTTCTGGTAAATATACTGTTTGTATGTTATATATGGAAGCAAATATGCTTTTAAGCCACTCATCTGCATTTCCTCATGTACATTGAGCCCTGACAAGGGCTATGAAGGCACAGGTGCCTTTGTGTGGTTTCACTGTCAGAAAAGCAGATTTATTAGTTTGAACATTTCATCATGTGAACATTGTTCTCTGTTTTTTGAAAATTGGATCAAATATCCGACTCTGAAACTTGGAAATATAAGCTAGCATCCAGTTTCCTGTAAACATGCCTTGCAATTTTGCTTTGCGTGACTTAAAAATTTGAATCCACTTATTCGCCAGTGAGGTGTGATTCTGATTTAAGTTTTGTATCTTTCTGACGTATAGGTCAAGAGGGCTCTTACTTTGGAGCACGCCCTTGTGAGAAAACAAAATTAATTCTGTCCCCCAGCATCTCCTGTGTGTCAGGTCCTGCAGCACTGCAGTGATTTTCATTTGGGAAGGATTTGTTTGAAGTGACCATGTAAAATGAGTTGTGGTGCTGCTCCAAAGCTGTGTCATGTAGGACCCTTTGCCAGGGATAAGCAAATGCTTTCCTCTTGCTCAGACTTTCTGTGGTAGAATTTTGTGCAAATACAGTGAAAGAATGAATGTTCAGTGTCACAGAACACAGCTTTGATATTGATTTTTGTCACTGTTGCATAACATTCAGGGACTCTGTAAGAAGCAGGGTCAAATCAATCTACATGTGTTTAAATACTCAGAAATAAAGCAATGGAAATTTTGGGAAAAACCAATCAGATCTTACCAGAAAATGATGTTTATTAAGTACTGAGCCAGACCAAACTCTCCCGGTCTTTAACAAAGCCATGATTTTAAATCTGTTTTAGTTCTGGAGCAGTAACAACAGACAATAAGTATTGAAATTAGTGGAAATTCAAGGCACTGTAGATATCAAAATGCATTTTGCAGAATTTTATTTTCACTAAGCAAAATTAATAGTGGCAATCAGTAAAAGCCTATATGCTCGTGGTTTTTCAATGTAAAAATACATGCAGTCCTAGCATATATATATAAATGTGGAGGTTTTCATAATTTTCAAAACAAATACATTTATATCACATTGAATTTACACATAGTAATATGAGGCACAGAGAACATAAACACCTATATCACCTGGAAGATTAATGAGCAAAGTGAGCTACCATCAACCTGTCTTTGTTCCCTATCCAAAGGAGTGAGGGACAGGCACTGTGGTCAGTAGACAGCAGATAGCATGACATGAGGCCCTCCTACTTTGCCACTCTTTTGCCAAGACTTTTATTGCTACATGACTGTCTCTTTCACTATGAAAGCTGTGGCCCCTTTATTCCAGCTAAAAGTGCACCCTGTCACCCAAAGACACAACCTTCTTATACACACTTGGTTTTTAAAGTTGGGTGTGCATGTGAAAGTAGATTCTGGTGTGACAGCAACTGAAGGTTATATATGTGCCAACAATATATATGATATACACAGCTAGACTAATACATTAACTGGGGGGACAGGGACAATTGTACAGATCGTTTGGTTGAGATTCACACTGGAAGTAAGGCCCCAACATAAGTTCTACTTCTGTGTGAGTGTCCTCCATATTGAATTAGACTCAGATATAACATTGTTACCTTAGACCTGTCTCCATAAAATTTTTTAACTTGCTTCTTGTATATTCTTTCATGGCTTTTTAATTAGATGGTTTTTAATCATGCCTACTGGCACATGAAAAAGTAAGTTTTCTAACTTACTTTTCTAACTAGAAAGAATGTATTTCTTAAATAGCTGAAGTTATGCTCTTTTAAAATCAGCTTTGAGTCTGGAAAAAGCTGTTTTGTGAGATTTCCAGAGGTTTCTGCCAAAATGCCATGAGACCATTACTTCACATTTACTTCCAGATTTATCTGGAACCCAGAAGCGCAGACACAACACTGAAGAGCTGGAAGAAGCAAGAGTTCATCAACTATTTCTGAACTTTCAAAATGAATTATTTCTGGTTCAGTCTGAGAAAAACAGAAAAGTTTGGGTGGGGAGGAAGTTGGCTTTATTTCCCAAGACTTTTCTGTTCTAAAGTAAATCCTCTTCAGATTCAAGATCACTTTGATTAATTAGAAGACAATTATCCATTTGCTGACTAAACAATAGTTTCTTCTGTTGAAACTAAGCAATAATATCTTCTTGCTCATCATCTTTCATGTATTGGCAGCAGATCTTATGTGCATACTGAGAAAAAGGTTTGGTCCCTCTGGGAACGCATGCATGCGGGGGAAAAAAAAAAAAAGCACTCGTTTGAGGAGGGTGATTATAATGCTGCACACATTACTTCAGGTATGTGCAAGTCAAATAGGCACTGACCTGAAGCAGTCATGGTTCAGACAGCCCAGCGTGGTTTCCTGCCTGCTGTGACCTGGCGTAGCCTGGGACAGCGCGAGGTTTCTCGGCCGCTGGCCGCCGCCGCTTCCTGCCCGTGGAAACTCAAAGGCTGGGGATAAAAGGAAAGAAACTTGGCCACTCAGAGTTAGCTTTTGGGAATCATGCAACAAGGTATGGCCGTGATTTCAAATTAGTGCTTGCAGGTAGTGGTCATCCTTCCCTGCCTTCCACAGCTGAGTGGGGAGCACTTTCCCAAGCTGCGGTCCAGGTCTCAATGCTTTTCTGAGTGCTGGGCAAGGAACACCCTACTGTGGTGACAGTGCAAAGGGGATACCAGGATGCCACAGAAGTGATGTCTGGTTTTATCTGTCTCTTTTCAACCTTCTCTCAACTTTATTCAGGGAGATCTATTATAGGAAAATTTATTATGTAAAATAAAATACTTACTAATATCTGGAAGGGGAGCCAGTTTAGACAGACCTTCATTTTTTCCCTCATGTAAATTAACTTTTTGTCAGTAGCACAGAAGCAGACAAATCTTAATGAAACTCCAGCTCTTTTTTTAGTGAAGGAGAATACAATAGCTTGCCTGCTTTATAAACAGCCTAATGCTCCTATAATTAAATTTTTGGTGTATGCCCAAATATACTACAAAGAAAACATTTCCTGTAGTATTTTGGTGCTCCTGTTTGGCTCTGACTGAAGCTGAGAAATGCGGAAACCATTTCAGTCATGAATAATTGTAATAGTTTGCATTTGTAAAGTGATCCAGATACTAACAATAATGGACTACATTTGGAGTGTGAGCATGGTAAAATGTCTCTGTTACAAGCACAGTTCTTTAAACTAAGTGGTGAAAGGGAAACATTAATTATACTAGGTCTGGTATACTTTGACTAGAGGTGTAGCAGCCTATGAAACTGAAAAGGCTGTTAATTCAATCACTGAAATGATTTAACACAAAATTTTACTGCGTGGTAATTTTAAAATAAAGCTAAGAGATTTTAATTGCCTAGAAGTTGGACTTTCTTGGAACTGCAGAAAAAAAATGATGTCTTATCCTTTTTCCTTGTATTTTGCACACAAAAATAGAGATAAATAATTTAGACAGGTTCCTTTGAACATAGTGACTCCCTCTTGATACTTTCAGTATTCCTACTGTTCTTAGACATATTTCACCTTCAACTACAGAATGGTCCAAGTTTTCCTAAGTAAGAAAACATGAGCACTTTTGTCACATACAAAGAGAAAAGGAGCAGGGGACGCTTAGAGATGTTGGCATGATTTACTGTGTTTGGAAAATAAATGTAGGCCTAAGTGTTCATGAAGAGGAATAGATGCTTTCCCTTTCACTGAGGATCCTTAGCAGCATTTCTAGTATCCTGGTCCATATTTATTTTTGGGTTATACACTCAGATACAATACATGTCAGTTTGCTGTGAGAAACTCACCAACTCAGAGGTCGCTGCCTATTCAAAACACATGGTAATCAGATGGGTTACCACTCAATAGTATTAAAAAACCCCACATATTTCTATAAAAACAAGTGGGAATTCTATTTCCAGTAAATTCAAATTCACAAACACCTATTTAAGGCAACTAGGGTTGAATTCCATGCTGAAGAATACACATAGATATACAGTTTGTGCTTTAACAATTCTTGCAGGGTCATAAAGGAAAGTGTAAGTTAGTGCTGACTTTTTAAACAGTAGTAATAGCTTTGCATCCCAGAAAACCAAGCAACAAATCACATTTATGCAGTACTCATAAATCAGTAAAACACAAAGCTGAGCTGGACAACTTTTACATGACTTCAATCACAAACTGTGAAATACCCAATAAAATTTCACAACATACCTGTGGAACAAGTTTTGCAATGTGCAAATAACACAGATTCCCCACTACCAGGAAGAAAAAAAAAAAGTCTTTCAACACATACAATACAAATTCTGCAGTGTACATGAAAAACAAATTCCAATGTATGTATGGGGGTTTGAAGAATAAATATGGTATTTTAATAGTCACTAAACCTGAAGTGACCCGTTGTCTCATGTTGAATTAATATTTGCTTTTGTGGTCCTTCATTGCCTCAGGGCTTTATTAAAAAGGTGAGTTAATGTGAGAACTGGTCTTTTAAATGAATTGTTGTATTTCTAACCTGAAATGCCATGATCAATCTAGAACCTGCCTGGTATTGGCCCCTAACAGATTCAAAAGCTTCTGAAAAGCAGAAATGCAAACAGAATGGAATATAACCTTCTGAAACATAGAAATGCTTGTGCTTGGTTTTAACTGTGTAAAGTAAATAGATTCAAGAAGCTACAGGGAGAGGAAAAAGGAGGGCAGACAGGGAAGCAGTAGTGGTATTAGAAGGTGTTCCTTGTAGGTCACCAGTAAAACAGCACTAGAGCAATGGATGAGAGAAAAAGTTAGGAGTAAACATCCTTAAAATATAGTGACCTGGGGGAAAAAGCATTATAGTTTTTAGTAATATCCACAATTTTATAATGCTGTCTAAAGAACAGAAGGTACATAAGGGAGTTGACACTGCTAGTGTCAGTCTACGAGCTAATTACCAGTGCCCTTGAGTTGGAAAGATGTATCTCCTCCTCATCTGTGTCCTGGTTCCAGCCAGTACAAGGTCAATTTTTGCAGTAGCCAGGAGCATGGCTGGGACCCTGAGGCTATTCTATACAACCTCACCCCATGTGCAGGGGGTGGCAGGGAAATGGGTCCCTTCTAGTCAGGAAGGATGGTGGAGCAGTTGGGTATTGCCAATTTCCATCTAGTGAGCACACGTGTGTTAATTATTCACCTCTCTTGTGCACTCTGTTATTAATATTTTTGCTGTGACTGTTCATTTTTGTATCTCATTGATGTTTCCAGTCAATTATTCTTAACTCAGCCTGTGATCTTTACATTTTGTGCCTCCAATTCTCCTTTCCAGCCCAACACAGTGGGAGGAGGATGCAGAGGTGGAGAGTGAATTAGTAGTGCGTGGTTTGGAGTGTTTCACTGAGAACTCTAAATTGGAGAATACCATTCCTAAACCACAACAGTTAGTCTTTCCTTTTCAAATTCTTTCAAAGTATTTGGCCTTGCAGCTATGGAGGCACATGAATATTGCTTTAGCCATAGAGTCTCTGTCACAAAATATGCAAAAGCTCAGCTTGAATAAAGGAAATGTGCATATATAAATAATATAAATGTATATTTCTCTGCTTTTAACTGAAGCAAAAAGAAGTGATGAAAAAGAAGCCCAGAAAGACAAGGAAAGGCAGGTCACAAACAGAGAGGAAAAAATATAGAAATGCAGATGTGGAGAAAGCAGATAAGATTTATCACTTCCAGATAGTCACTTGGGGGGATGTTACAGCATGAAGAGCTTGATTTTTGTTAGGAACAGCTGTAGAGAGGAATAATATCCAGTTCTCTGCAGCTGTGAGAAGGGGCATTTATGTCTTTCCATCTCAAGCAGTTCCATGTGACAAAATACTTGGCCACATACTGTGTAATGGTGGGATGCACAGGCCCATCCAGGTGAGCAGTACTGTACTTTAGGCTCTAGCAGCTCACTACCTCAGTAATATCACCAGTGAACTATGTGCTGCTTTCACTGTTGATTATAATGATGACAATATTCCAGTGCCTACTAGAAATCCTCAAAATCCAGCCAGAGAAAATAAATTCCTATTATTTATACAAACTGTGGCTTCTCTTTGGAAAAAGGTAAGAATTCATCAAAGAATGACTGGCTTTGTTATTTTCAGATTTCTGTGAGATCTAGTCCAACTAAATCCAAGTGCCAATAGAAAGTTATTGTGTATTTCTATATTTTCTTTTCAGTGCTGCTTATTAAAAAAGCAATTTGAGAAACTTGTAGTGAATGAATACTTCTCATGTGCAAGTAGGAATCAGTGTCTTGTACCTTATTCCTGCCTCATCTTTCAGATTTATTTTCTGCATTTCAAGTATACTCTCCTATGTATTTCTTTGTTCCACTCAACAAAGGAGACTCATGTTGAAAGTAGGGCACCTACTTAAGTGTTTAGTTGGATTAGGGTTCTTCAGAGGATTTCCTAATCTCTGGAAAAAAATGATTAATTGTTAAAGCATTAGGCCTTGAAGGCCTAGACTTCCAAGAAATTCAGCTCTGAATCCTGGGCTTGGCTGACTGAATTGTTTTATGATGGCCAGACCTAGGACTGTGCAGGGTATTGGTTTCTGTGTGCAGATAAAAATAGGAGGAGGTGAATGCTGAGTGAGTAAAGTTAGCTTTAACTAATGAGAAACTAAGAAAACAAAACAAAGCAACACCCAAAAAACCCCCTCCTCGCGAAAAAATAAAAAAATGACAAAACAACCCAGTGGAAGAGAATGCATACTCCATAGTCCAGTTACAGTTTAAAGTTTCTTGGGACACAGTCATGGAAGAGAAGATATTGTCTGCTTCTGTCTTCATGTTTAACTTTGTCAGGCCAGCATTCAAGATGAGAAAAATCTAAATTGCATGATGACATTAGATTTTGAGATGCTGCAGTTTACCATGAGGTCTTCACCATGTTTGTGACAGTAATAGTTTCTGAAATGTGCTGTGCCTTGTCAGGTAAATCACAAAGTTAACTTCAGCTCAGTAAAATTTGGAGGAAAAGTCCCTGATATGATTAATGGGCAAATGCCCATTATTTCACCCATCTGAAAACCATCCATGTTCAATGTGATGGCATTTTCTTTAATCTGATTAGAAGACTTGAATATCATCAAATATTCCCATACTTGCCCTATGTGCTCGAAGACCTTTATGCCTTTCTTATACATTGCATAAAAACTAAAATTACTTTTCTGCTGGCTTGCACATACTTGGGTTAATTTTACCCAGTACTTGCATTTCTCATTACCTAGTCCCTCAAACTGTCTTCTTTTCAGAGTTTGTCAAAGGGCTCCTTTAGAAATGCTAGTTCTTACAGCTCTCACCTCACTTTGTTGTGACTAAGCCCTCCTGAAATGTTATCTGTTCCACAGGGCATTCCTTCTGCAGCTGTCACATGCTGCTGTGCTTGCTCTGTACTTTCTGAGCTGCCTTATACTCACATAGCACTCTCAATGCTTTTTTTTTCAAGAAAGAGTTTCTATTCAGTCCTGTGTGTTTTTCCCTTGGTTGCTAATACCTTATGGTACTCTACAATGACAGTAAAGCTGATAACAATCTCGAGTAGAAGAGATCAGGCTGTCTGAATGCTGATATAAACTGAAATGATGGTATGAAATATGTGAGTAAATCATCTTGCAGTGCATTTCAAACACGTTTTTTTGCTGGTGTGAGTAAGCACATTTGCTGAGATGGGTCAGACACGAGTTTTTCTAAGAACTGATGGTTTCCCTGGTATGTACAAGTGCTTTGTAAATTTAACCTGTTATATCCTAATTCACCCCTAACAGCCTTTTCCCCCAACTCACCACCTTTTAATTGCCTCCTAGCACTGTGTTAATGAAAATACAGAGCTCTGAAATTTCAGCCAAGGGGAAACTCTGCCAATATTTTTTACCTGGAAAAAAATGCTTTTCAAAAAGAAAAGATAAGGAATAGTCTAAGTTGTAATCTAGAATTGCACAAATTAATTGGCTGCTCCGAGGCATAGTTATTTGGCATAACATGTTGCTTTGGAAGCTGTTTCCAGGTACAGCATGGAGCAAATCAATCCCTTTCTTGTTTCTGGGAGTTCCCTGTCCTTGCCATGGAATTGCAATAAGCAGTCAGAATGCTGTGGTCAGTGGCATAATTGGGTTTGGTCCCGGAAATAATGGGAATTCAGCCAAAGTCTCTGAGGGAAAGAGAAAGGACTCTGTAAACAGTTGTAATTGGGTCTGACTGAAAAAAGATCATTAACGGTGCTGTGTCTTTTAAACTGCTAAAGCTGCTCTTATACTCTAATTCTCCCACTAAATGTCTGCATTTTGTGCCAGTTGTTATCCCTATGGCTAAATGGAAGACATAGTTCTTTTCAATTCTATATTCAAGGTTGGATCCTTACTTTCTTCCTGTCCTTTTTATCTCCTGCCCCTAGTATGAGGCACAAATGCTGCCAGAAGTTTCTACTGTCCAGTGGGGCTGCTCCCCCTGCATCAGAGGAGTACCATTGCAGCTCCCCACTTCTGCCACTACTCATGGCCATTGTGGCAGCATGTAACTCTGCTGATAAGCAGGGTCCCCATATGCTGCCTTAACATTCTGAAAAAACCTGAATTGTTCTCTGCAGAGCAGAAATAACAGAGACAGCTCCAGAGGAAGGTAAGATATCCCCCAAAAATCAATCAACATATCTCCATTGTGAAAGAAATCATTGGGAGACAGGAAGAACTGCTGGATGGCTGGGAAAACAGCTAACTGCTGGGAATAAAACTACAGCTTTGGTGTCCTTTTTGGCTAGAGAGGAAAAAAAATGTTTTGTATACATCCATGTTCTTTAAAGAAATTCACAATATACAAGGGAACACAATAAACAAGGCTTGTAGATTTTCATGTGAGGAATTTCTTGAGCAAGAGAATGAAAAACAGTGCTTAGGGCAAGGATGGTGCTACCCCATTGTAGAGCTGAGCCTATGTGCACCATTGGACAGATTGGCCCATTTGCATCTCAGCATTCCTCTGGATCTTTCATAGGGAAGTGATGTTTGCCATGTTTTCATCATTATGTCCCAGTGAATGGCAGATGCACAAAGGGAATGACTTTCCTGAGGAGTCTTTTGTCTGTAAAAGATGATCAAGTCAGGTGAGACCTACAATGGCAGAGAATGAAAAATGACCTGTGGGGCTGAAAACTTGGCTGCTAGTTAATCTGATAAAATATATTGACTTTGTGGACAGACTTTGCTCTGGATAGAAATAAACAAGAGTCATGGTCTAAAATCTAAAATGGAGACAGAGTCTGACAAAACTGAAGTGCAGAACCAGAGTGCAGCCCTACCCTGTCTGTGTTGGCTCACACTCAGTAATAAAGGCACTCCAGAAAGGGGCTTTACTGATATAATTTAACTAAAAAAACCTTGTGTTACACTTGGTGTATTATGCCTAATGATCTGGAAAATATATGTTGGATATTCTCCCTGTGGTTACAGACCTAGATGCACAAAGACAGCCATACTTTTCAAAAGTCAAGATTATTGCTCAGCTTTCACACAATCTGTACACAGTAAAACTGGCACTCTTTTCTAACTATTCAAGAAATTCAAAATTCAAAAAGATGGGGAATTTATGAAAGGCTGTAATACTTTTGAAGCCAGACCCACCCATATTTAGGTAGAAAAATGCAGTAGAAGCAATGCAACCCGAGAATTATTTTCTGTATAACTTTTCTGTATAACTTCAACTTGAGTCCCAAATTCAGTGATGGTTTTGTCTAAATTTCTACATATCTCCCTGGCTTCATCACACAGCATCTGAATGTTTGGGAGTGCTTGGAAATCTTTATAATGCCTGTGAGGCAGCAGAAGTATTCTTGCTTTCCTTTTGTTTTAAGGAGGAAAAGAAAGATGAGAATTGCCAAAGGGTGTGCAGATATCTGTGCCAGAGCCAGGAGACAGGTACATGTTTTCAGTATACCAGCCCAATGCCTGAAAGGGCAGCTTTTTTTTCCCAGTTGTGTCTTTTATACACTACATAAATAGGTAGATGTGTAGTGTGATTATTTCCTACTGTGTGTTTGCTCCAGGGGTGCTTCACATAACTGCTGTGACACTGGAGCAGGCCTTGGTCAAACACACACCAAACTCACATCCTGGAAGACTCTCTCAGTGATGTAATATGTGCAGAAAAGTGGCTCTAATATCTTCTGTCTTCTTGGCCCTGATTCAGGGCCCTGATTCAGGGTCAAGAGGATATTTCCAACAGTTGCTTTTTTCAACAAAGAGTGCTCTGAAAACCCAGGCTCTGTGAACTGAGCAAGTGCTCAGGGCACACACTTCTATAAGAAGCTTGCTTGCCTACTAAGCAATTCTCAGCAATGTCTTTGGCTGCAAGCTATTGTTATTTGTTTGTACTGTGGCAATGCCCAGAGGCTGCAGTCGTGGATCAGGGCCCCATTGTGCTAGGTATTCTAAAGACACAACAAAAAGGTCTTTGTCATACTCTTAAGGGAAATCTGAGGTGAGTCTGGGAAAAGAACTTTCCCAAATCCAAAGTTCTAGGGTCAACTTGTAAGCAGTTTACTGCTCTCCACACTTTGGGTTTATCCTTGGTTTTCTCATCTGCATTGTTTATTCAACACAGATAATAAATAAACTCTGAAAACACTTATATTTCTGACTGAAATACAGTATTTTAAATAAATAGCCATCAAGTGACTGACAGAGGTGCCTTGAGGACTTAGCTGCCACCTCTGGCTCGCTCAAAATATTTTGTTGTGGTGACTAAAGGCTGAAGTCTGAGGCAGAAATAGCAGTTGCCAAAACCCAACTTTTTTCAGTGCATATTTCAGATGTGTGTATTTCATTTGCTTCATGCATATGGCATTGCTGGGGGTATCCACATGACAACATGATTTTTGCACCTCAGGCATTCACCAGCTGCTGGCACTTGAAGTCACATTCCTTTCTGTATCACATCACATTTAGTTGCTGTGGATACTCTTGTGATGCCAAAAACAAAGGATTAGGACTTACTGTGGCCCTTCCTCTCCTAGAACAAAAGGTTCTGCTTCTAAATGTCCTATCTGCATTACAGGCAAGTGGAGTGATGAGGGTCACTGAGGAGGGATGGGATGAAAATAAAAACTCCCACCCTACATGTGCCACCGATGTCCTTGTCTCCCCAAAAGGCTTTGGGTGAATGGAATGGGGAATTAAACTTTTACTGAAGCTACTAAAGTGCAAATAGCCACAAAGGAATGTCAGATCCACCTCAACACTTTGGCTTTTTATCTTTCCTGGGTGTCCCCTATATATCTCTTGCCTCAAACTAAGATGAGAAAAAACTTTTCTAGGTTTTGGAGGTACTGCTAGTGGTGTGTGGGATACTTGAAACCATAATCACGGGAAAAGGGTCTGGAAAGTCCCTCCAGGTGGCTCTTCACTTGTTGGGGAATCACTGTGTGTTGCAAGAAGATGGTTTGAAGCCATAGTTTATATTTTTCTGACCCTTAAATGCAGCTCTGTAGGAACTGAGTCTATTTCAAAATCCACATTCAGCTAGTAAAGGAAAAAAATGTAATATTTTGGCAAAAAAAGAAGAAAAATAAATATAGAGAATTCTGAGAATAATTCAGCATTTAACACACATAATTCTTGCCTATTTTCATCTATATGCTGATTAATTAGACACCTTAAAAACAGGTTCTGGAATTTTTTTTTAAAAAATTCTTTTGTTCGGTAAAAAAGTTAAATCAATGTATTTAGCCATTGCTGGTGGGCTTGTTTCATAGGCCTTCTCTGCCATGGATTTAAGAATTGGGAGAACAAATGTTTATCAGCTGGAATAAAGCCTTTTCTTTGTTTCTGTCTTCTGAGATGCATTCCAGGCTTTCGAAGAAGCCACAATAAATCTCTAATTTTCTATTTATATGCTCAAACATTATTTTCATTCATATATCTATAACCAGATAAGCATTCTGAAAATTCACATTGCACTATAATCACTTTGTTTTTCTTTAGGGACACTGACTCATAATTAAATAGATGCAGCTGAAAGACATTGAGACTGCTGTGTTGCAGTAAGGGGAACAAAAAAGGAAAGCAGGAGTTCTAAGGTCAGGAAAGCAGATTGGAGTAGGAACTCAAAAATTGCATTAATGCTCTGGTGCATCCACAAATACCCTTTACCAACCATGTACATTGCAGCCAGTGTTTTATACATTGGCTTCAAAATGAGGATAATTATTTTCCTGTGTTTCTCTTTTGTGAGAATAACTTTTAGTAACTGTAAAAAAAATAACCTGACAATATGGTAACACTCACATAGGTGTCGAGAGAAACAAGAAGCTTAATTAGTGTCTCACTAGAGACTGATATTCTCCTTAGAAAGAGCAATAGACTGAGTTATTGAAGGTAGCCAAAATTCAATCCCTTGCTGTTTATGTAATGAGCTAACTCACAGTTGGTATTTGTTGTGAATTGCACAGTAAAAGAATTTACTTTAAAAATGCCTTTTTGTTGAGTCTTGAATGTACTGTCCAAAATGTCTCATTTTTAACAAACTTTCAGAGAATTTGAGCCTGACCTGGATTCTTAACCTGGCCAGATTTAACACTGCCAGGCAGCATCTGCAGCTCTGGGTTAGGAAGCTGCAGGAGCATTTCCAGGGCAGGGCTGCACACTCAAGGTCTGCAGCCTGGCTGGGCTTTGCCACCCTGCTGGAAAAATTGCAATCATTGCTTTTAAGGTAACAGAAATGTACATGGTCATATCAAAACGAAGTATAGTCTACTTAAAGCTGATGACATGGAGTAAGTAACAATAGTGTCTAAAATATTGCAACTATTTGAAGTTTTTAAAATTGTCTTTAAAAATAGTATTCACCCATGGATTTTTAAATAATTTAAAGCAATCACAAATTGGGTCATAAGAAAATAAAATTGTATTATTTTATTTTAGTCCCTTTTCTTCAAGAATAGGATAGCCAAATTCCCTGAGTTCTTTGAAATGCTTCTATTAAGCTTCAAGCTCTCATTTGTTCATGGGATAACTTTCCATGTCTAACCTCAATTTTATTAGAAAGGAAAATTTCTATAACTTGACTCAGTTGCTGTTTCATGCTGCACTGCAAAGGAAAAACAGCTGTTTTTTCAGACATCTCTCAAGCAAGGTGATGTGTGTTTCCATGTAACTCTTGCAAAAACAGTGCTTCCACTTTTACAAAAAAAGGTATTGTGAAATAATTACAGCTTTGAGATATATTGTAGGGTGTTAGGAAATTAGTCTTAGCCAGACTGAAGGTGGATTCTTAAAATAACTTGTAGTATTTTTGGCTTCTGTAGCATTTTTGATGTGGAAGATCTGCTAAGAGTATGGAATCATAGAACAGCTGGGATTGGAAGGGATATTTAAAGATCCAACTGCCTCTGAAATGAGCCCCATCCAACCTGACCTTGACTGCAGGAATGGGACATCCACTATTTCTCTGGGCAGTCTGCTTCAGGGCTTCACCACTCTCAGAAAAAATTCTTCCTTATATCTAGTCTGAATTTACCATCTTTTAGTTTAAAACCCCACTGCAACAGTCCTCCTCTTTCTTATAAACCCCTTTAACTACTGAAAGACTGCAGTAAGGTCTTCCCAAACCCCAGCTCTTCCAGCCCATCCTCACGAGAGAGATGCTTAATTTTTTTGGCCCTCTCCTGGACTTGCTCCACATCTTTGCTGTGCTGAGGATGCAGAGCTGGATGCAGCACTGCAGGTGGGGTCTCATGAGAGTGGAATAGAGAGACAGAATCACCTCCTCTCCCTGCTGGTCAGGATTCCTTTGTTACAGCCCAGGATGTGGTTGGCTTCCTGGGCTGCAAGTGCACACTGTTTGCTTGTGTCCAGTTTCTCATTCACCAGGGCTGCCAAGGCCTTCTCTGCAGCATAATACATGACCTATCAAAGACAAAATATATTTGTTCTGAAATTTGAATTCACTTATTTTTCCAGGCGTTTCCCATTTCTTAATCTTAAAATTTGCCAGCTCTACAGGGAATTTTCCTGAAAATTGATTATAATGTGTCTTGAGTTCAGATAGCCAGAGGACCTTAAGACTACTGTCTCCAGCAGGTTTCTCTTGACTTCCAAATTCCTTCTCATGAGGCATCCTCGCAGGTTTTCTGGACTAAGAGATTTCAGAGCATCCATCTGGGTCTGTCTAGGCTAGCTGATGGCACTGCAAGTATCAATTCCATTCAGAATCTGCATGCTCATGGAAGATGCTTTTAGAGGCATCACAGAAAATGTGTATTCCAAAAACGTTTGTTTGTACTCTTGAGCTCGTGAGAAATGGGAGATATCAATTTCAGTGTGACTCAGGTAAATAGTAATATAAGAAAATTATGAGATTTTCACTAATTCAAAGTCCTTCAATCTTTTTAGGTTTGCACACGTGATTAGACAAATCACTGTTATAGGGTAGTGTGTTATCTTTAGATAGTACATGCTAAAAGATGTGTAATGTAATGCTAAACAAGCTATAAAGTAGGTTGCTTCTTGGTTGCATAGGATAGAGATCCTAATCTAGTACATGCACCAATGATTGATCTCCAGCCCTTGTTACTGTACTTTCAGCTGGTAAAATGTGATTTTTGTGTGTCATTTTGGCTGCTCCTCTGTGTGTCTTCAGTGAGTGTGGAAAAGACCCACACCTTCTGCTCTTGGCTCACTTTGCAGGGGGCCTGTGGAGGAAAGCTGGTGCATGAAGTGCTGCAGGCAGCTGCTGAGTTCCCAGGCACTGAGGGGACCATGCACTCCTGCTGCCCACAGTAGGAATAACATGGGCTGCGCTGGAGAACACCAGGCTTGCAACAAACAAATATAAATAAAATTTTTATCTTCTTATTTTGTGAGCTTCTACAAAATTAAGAGTTCAGCTTTGAGAAAATTAAACTGGCAAACTCTTCCCTGTTGTGAGCAGGATCTTGCTGTCTTCATTCAAGGAGGAGTTTCGTATTCTGGCCCCAGCTTGCATTGTTAAAGAAATCTGGACATTTCCTAGAAGCCTGAAGGTTTTTGGCTACTATAAATGCTAGAGATTTCCTCATGCTAAGAAAAACCACAGACTTCTCCAATTACAAATATAATTGTAATTCACAATTAGAAGTTACAATAAAATAACATTTTCTGCAGAACCAAAGACCAGTTTAAACTTGCAGTCATTATTTGCAGGGCAGGAAGGATGGAACTAAATTCTAACTAGGACTATTTAGGTGGCTTATGGATTACCCTTAGTAAAAGAAACATTATGCCCAATTTGGACACACTCTTGAAAGGCAAAGTGAAGAATTTGAAATAAGAAAAGCATTTCTCAAATGTCTTTTTCATCTTCTCCATCATTCAGTCCCAAAATGTTCAAGACACATTGTTGTCTGTCAGACTAAACAGAGAAAGGAAAGCATTATTCAATTCTTGAAATATTTCAGTGCCCACACATCTTCAGTTCTCGTGATTTTTTTTTTTTTGTCCAGCCATTTGTGTCAACGATATTATCTATTCAGAGAAGTATGAGGCAATAGGATAGAATGTTAACTTCTGTAAAGTCTTTCATTCCACATACTTCCCCAAACAAATACTTTACCAAGTTAAATAACATAGCTATGGAATTAAAATATTCCAGAGGGAGAGGCAAGAAGAAAGCCAAGGTTTTCAGTTGAAAGTGGAAGAGTGATGGCAGCTTCTAATGCCTGTTCTGGGATGCAAATGAGGATGTTCTTATAACCTCCGTTCTGTATTTCCGGGACTTTGTTAAGGGCAGGGTGCTCAAGCAGAATTTGGAAGAGGGCATTTCCAAGGCAGAAAAACAGGGTAGAATGGCATTTCAATTCTATTTAACCACTTCAGGTCTATCCTGCTTTCATGTTTTTTTCTGATTGAGTAAAAAAAGCTTTAAAGGATACAGTTTTCCAGAGTAGCATACGTGGATGTGATTCTCAATGCTGTAGTGTGATGCTGGTTTATATGAATTAGAGGTATGTTAGGTCAGGAAAGTGGAAATATTAGGATTTGGTGAGGTTTTGTAATTATGAGCTGAAACTTTCCTAAGACAACCTGTGAGATTTTTGGTTTATTTAGGTAAGATATTCTCTTTCAGAGCTGAACTCCAGCACACATTTGAACTTCAGTTGCAGTCTGAAGTTTAATATTAGTCAGGTCTGAATTCTGCATCTTCAGTGCATTTTCCTCTCTTTTATTCTGTCCCTACTGTATGATAAAATTTACAAATATTGTCTCACTACTTAATTTGTTAGTAATGAATTACTGTCTTCATAGAAATGTATACAGAAGTAAATGCTAAACTAGAATTGAACATAATTACATCACAGCAAACTATTTGGCAGCTGACTTATTAAAATAGTCATGGAGATAATTTTTAAGTCTGTATAAATATGAGTAATAAATGCTATATCTTTGTGCATTCCAAGGAAAACAATACATAATCAAAGTGATAGAGTCCTTACAAATATTGGATTAGTCACATTTAGTGATTTATGGAAGTAGACTGGTCATCCTCATGAGAGCCAACACGTATATCTTTTCTCTTTGACATTTGTTAGTCATTAAAAAGGTACCTCAAAATATGTATGTTTGACTCTGAGAGTAGCATAAAATTACACTGGGAAGTGCCCTGAACTCTAAATGCCTACAGAAAGAAATATGTATTTTTATAGTCACCTGGACATTGTGATGAGATGAAGAGTGTGTAAATTCTCTCCTCCTTGTGGAAAAGAGAAGGAAAGAGTTTTCAGTTTTATACTACTAGTGTAATTTTGTGAATGAAAAATATTAAAAATTAGATGTAAAATAGAAAAAATCTACTTGCAAGAGGCAGGTTATATTTAACTGAATATTTTAAAATGAAGAAGCTGTATAGATGAATATATTTGTTTACATTTCTGCATTAAATAGATCTTCACATAATGCTGTAACAGATATTAGACACCTTAACAGTAATTTAGCAAGGATGGAACAGCAGTGTAGGTAATGGATTTAAAAGTTCTTAGTTATTTGCTTAGTGTTTGAGGTTCTGTAATCCTACCTCTGAATTTGTGAATATATTTGTCAAACAATTCTATAATTTAATCAAAATCTAGGATTTTTGAATTAATAATCTGGCTTTGGAAGGAGAACTATAAAAATGTCGTGATGGCAGCAGCTGGCATGGGTCTACATTATACCTTTTAAAAGAAACTTGATATGGGCATGTCAGCTGGTCAGCAGATTGCATCTGCACCCCTCTTGAGCATCAGCTAGAGGATATGCAACAGCAGGGTGAAAGGAGTATTTCCTGCAGCTTTATCCCTATGCCATTTGCCACAAGTTCCATTATCAGAAGCCTTTTTTTGTGTTATTTGTCCATCCCTGCAAATATTCTTCAAGGAAAGCTTATAGAGCTAAGCTTAATACTGTTTTTGAAATATCGTATAAAGTGCTGCATGCCAGAATCCAACATGTGGGATGGTCTTATCATTCCCACTTATACAAACAGAAATTACCACAGTAACTACTGACTCAATTTAGGTCCAGCTAGAATCCTTAGGAAAATTAACAATTTTCAAAGATACTAAGCTAAAAGCTATTTCTCTGCCCTCTGAAATAAATTGTGAATGCCCTGAGGAACTGGAAATAACTGATAGTCCTCTTCATGTAAAACCTCATTTATTTTCCTTTTAACATTCACAGAAAATCAAAATCTAACACACTGTAACCATTCTCAAAATCTGAGGTAAATACTCTGTTCCCTATTGCCCAGCTGGAGAAGAAAAGAGGAAATAATACTCTTTCTTACATATTACAGTGTATAGCTACTCAATGACAGCATTCTTCAATATAAAAAAAAATTTGAATTAAGTAGATCCAAGTCCTTCTGGTATTTTTCTCTTCTGGTGTATCCATGTGCAAGCAGTGATACTGTTGCTCTGATCATCCCAAGAGCATCTCCTGTAAGGGCTGGATGTGTTTCAGTGCTCACCATATGACAATTTTTGCAGTGAAATAATGAAAATATTTTAAAATCAAAGGTCCAACTAGCTTAGTGTCATGCCTCCAGCAGTGGCCATATATGGCTGCAAAAAGAGTCAGTATGGGGCCAATGTACAGGTATTTCTATGTCATATTTTTCTGATTTCCTGGGGTTTCCTAATGCAACAATAATATTTCTCCACTAAAAAGATAAATTATGTACCCATTATCTGGTTGTGAGCACCTGTCTTGTAGAAAATAAGAATAAGCATGTAGGCACACACACATAGTTGGTTGTTGTAAATGTCTTAATACTTATGTGGATAATTTCCATTCTAATGCCAAAGTGCATCCTGGGTTTACATGGGCCATGGCACTAGGGAGGCCTACTGTACCTAGGAGTGTGTTTCAAATTTTCACTGATTGCCTAGTAAGTATATCCTTGCTGCCTCAGGACACCCAGCCTTGGTGCATCAGTCCTCAAACACTGAAGACACTTGAAAAACACAGAATCACAGAGAATCACAGAAACTTTAAAAGTTGGATGAGACCCCCATGATCATCTAGTCCAACCATCAATTTAGAATCATAATCACCCCTAAAACATATCCCCAAATGTCACATCCAGACACCTCTTGAAAACTTCAAGAGATGGTGACTCCATTACTTCTCTGGGGAATTTATTTAATCTAATATTTAATCTGAATCTCTCCTGGCATGACTTAAGGCCATGCTATTTCATTATACAAAATAGTAAAAACAAAAAAGCAAACAAGGGAAATTTTCATTGTCTTTTAAGCCTTAGGTTTGGGGAATGTTTTCTGACCCTTTTATCTCTCCAAAATTTAAAATAAAAATTTGTTTCCAGTTCTTGAGGTGTCATGTAGCCACATCTTCAAATACTCTGAGCTGTAAGAAAGCAGCAAATGTAGCTAGCATTGACACAGCAAGTAATTTTTAGGTAAAAAGCTTCAGTCAGGCTTTCACAGCCACTGCTACATTCCTTCTTTATGATGTTTTATAAGTTCCAGACAGAAGAGGAAGTGCTGAAATACTCAGAGAAAGGCACTTCTCTGCTCCAGAATGGAGTCCTGTCTGGAACTCAGTGTGAACCACTGGACCTCATAAGAGAGGCTGTCCTTGGGTGAGGCTGATTCTGGCTTCTACAAACCTATGGCAGCTGAAGGCTTGAGCTAAGATGCAGGGCAATAGACTGTGACCTTTTGTGTGCATTCTTCCCATAATTATACAATAAAAATGCAGACTGTTATTTCTATCTTGCTAAGTATCAGCTGTGAGTTTGAAACTGTCCAAGATCCAAAACAACACACTTTAACTGAAAAGTAGGCAAAAAACCCCCACACTCTGGAGATCAGGGATAGCAGCATGTCCTACAAAAAGAGACATAATATGACATTACTGATAGGAGCTCGTGTTTGCCTGTTGGGTAGAAAATGGAAATTTGCCAAGACTTTCTAGGAAAAGGCAGTGTGGAGTTGTTTTGAGATGCCAGAAAATGCTGGCAAGCCTTAGGTGGGATAGCCTTTAGGAAGGTTAGAGAATGGGTTGAGGGAAGGACTTGAAGAAAAATAAGTAATCATTGTGGACTTTCCATAAACGGTGAGGTAAAAGGTTAAGAAATAATAGCAGAGGGACAAGAATTTTTTTATTTACTGAAATTCTGTTTGCCAAATGAAGCATTGTTATTCAATGAGAACAGGTGATAACAATCCCTGAGAAGACATCATGGGTCTGATGACCATGTAATCCTTGCTCACCTGTGTACCTACAAAAACAGAGTGGGAAGAGAGCTCTGGGGTCAGTTCAGCCCTTGCCTTTTTGGCTTGAATCTGTACTTGTCTTCCAGATGATTAGAGAAACTTATTGAGCAGCGTCTTGTATCATCTGGTAATGTAGGAGGTATAGATCTTTCTGATATTTAGTTGCTTTTGTGCCTGCACAAACCACAGCAGCTGAGGTGGGTATGTAAAGCTCCACATCATTCTGGCTGAGCTTTTCCTATGTGATAGGGAATACTTGCATAAAGTTAACTCAGAGTAGATTATCCCCCTTGTAGCTGTGGGGAGCTTCAGAAGGGCCTGGAGCACTTCAGTAGTTGGTCTGTGCTCTTATCTTATATACAAACCAGAAGGGAATTCTCTTCTTCTGAGTGCTTTCTGGAATACTTGTGTACCATGTACCTTTCCTGCCACCTCACTAATTTCCTCTGGTTCTCAAAGGATCCTGTACTTTTATAAAAAGAGGCCGAATGGTGAACTTTGTCTCACGATAAGATAAGAATTAACAGGCCCAGCAGATTTAAATGAGTTGGATTAAAGTTGAGTCTGTCAGCACAGCCCATTGGCATGGCAAAATGATGAAGATGTGAGTTATGATGTATCTCCTGTGTGTTGTAATTTTTTTATGTGGAATAGTTAAGGAGAAATATTAATGGTAGTTTCAATGTATTTCACTCTGATGTATTATCTAGAATTCACATCTATTTTTGAACAGGTAACAAATGGAGATGTTTTGCTCCCTGATGAAGAAATTACCTCACAAATTAGTTTGTTGTAATCAAAATCTTTTCCAGACTTATGCTACATTCTGCAATAATTTTGTTAGCAAAGTGTTGTAGATCCAGAATAGAATTTCTAGTGAAGATGAAATGTAGTTGCAGAGAAGGGCATTGTGCAGGGCCATCTGCCTAATTCCAAAGTTAAATCTCCAGCACCCTATAAACTGTTAGTGCTCTCTTTTTACCCCAATTCCCTCATGACTGAGCATCAGAGGTTTCTTTGAGGATTTATTGTTGAGGATTTATTTATGTTTTCTATAGAATCTGGTGGTACTTAAGTGAATTATGGCTTAAAATAAATGTGAAGGGGGAAAAAGGAAAATATGAATTTTCAAGTATTTTAAAAGAAAATAGAACTTAAACCATTAATTTGGGGACTCACAGTTGTGGGTTTTGCCAAGAACAGCAAAATTAATCAAAAAAGTTTTTTGGGGTTTTTTTTTCCCTTGGTCATCCATTTTAAATGCAAATGCTCCTATTTCTGCATATGTCAACACTGAAAATAGAATAATCAGGTTTTTAATAAGATTTTACTGTGGTGAGAATAAAATCCAGTATTATCCAATGACTTTGTGAAGGAAATTATTAATTCTGAAGAAGTGACTACACACTTGGAGAGCCAACAGAACTATAAGCAAAATTTATGTCTATCCATAACATTGGTTTTGGCATAAAGGAAAATGAATGAGCAAGTGCAAAAATAGGAAATAGTTGAACTTTGTCAGATATTTTTTTGGTGCTCTAAAGAGGGCTGTGAACAAATCAACAAGAGAGAGAGGACTCTCAGGTATGTTCACAAAATTTCCTCCCCTCAGAAGGATGGTGAACTGTGGCTCTTCAGGTGAGTGAAGGCTACAGGCAGAGTAGGTAGAGCTGGAATGCACCTTGGAAGTCAATCTGAGTGTGAAAAATGGATATGACAGGAAGTGGGCTTAGAAACAGCAAAATAGGGAACAGCAATATTGGCACTGTGAATATATTACCTATGTGTGATAAATGAACATGCAAGGCACAGGAGCACATGCTCTGAGATTGGGACTTGCTTGCTTTGCAGGCTAGAAATAGACCTGACTTTATTCTGAGTTGTCCTTGGATCTGGCACTGCTGTATCTTGCTAAGAAAGGGATATTTTTTCATTGCTTCTACCACCTTTTCTGCATCCACCTGTGTTGACAAGCTGAAAGAGCTGATACAGTGAAGCAGAAATATTTCCTTATGCATTTGTGTCAGTTTTGAGCTTTAAGGTTGCTCCTCCTTTGCACTCTAAAGAGAGCAGAGCAATGCAGAAGTTCATAAATAGTTTCTGGGTTGCCAGGTAATATAATTCCCTCACAAATTAATGAGAGGATGGGCACTTAGGTGAGATTAGCTGTGGCTGTGTAATTGGGGTTTTTTCCCATGTATGTACAAGTCTGGGGGTTTTTAATACCTGAAGATGCAGGGGCAGGGATTTTTGCTTTGTTTCTTGCATTTACTATTCTAGCATTCTTCCTTTTTTTATAAGAAAGAATCAATTATCCTTTGGTAATTTTGATTCTAAAGCAAATATTTAAACACTTATTTTCTGCTAAATATGGGCCTGAAAAAGCATACGTTTAAATGTGTTTAAAAAGTAATTTTGGGGTGATGTTGTGTCGTTGAGAGTTGTGGAGACAAGAAAAGCTAGACTGATTTTTTTGGGTTTTTTTTTTTTGTTTGTTTGTTTTTTTGGGTTTTTTTGAGGAGAGTCAGTAGTACCTTCTGTGAAAATCATATCTTTGAGGAAAAAAGCTCAAAGGTTTTCAGCTTCCTTCTTCCTGCAGGTATAAATGAAAGAATAGCTTCCTTCCACAAAACAGCCCATGCTTCCTTTCACAATAGAGTGGATAGAAGAATTTTTATTTTGGCCAAGTTAAAAAGGGGATGCTGGTGCTTGCTATGAAGTGTGTATCCTATCCTCCTACTGCAGAAGTAGGAGAGCTGCAAACAGAGCCCTTTTCTCTACACTGTGATACTCAGCTGGGCTCAGCACTGGAAACACGATTCTGCGTCTGTTTAACTTTCGATGCACAAATAATTCAGCTGAAGTCAAGCTCACATGAGATTCCACACACCCTTCTTGGGAAAGTAGTCATTACTGCTGGGAATATTCCATGGAGCTACGTGTATAAGGGCCACCTATATGGGGAACAAACACAGACAGTGTTGTCAGGGAGCCCCAGGAGATTTGAGAGTGCACGACAGCAAGAACAGACTGAAAGGGTCTGTCCTGTACTGCTTACACTGCAGAACTGCACACTCTGGATTATAATCAGCCCCTTGAGGGCTGCCAGTTTATCCTGCCTGTACTGCACTGCAAATCATTCTTCTGTGCTGGGTGTATAGCTGCTGTCACACTGCTGAGGTCATTTTACTTGAGCCAAGGTGGCAGTCATTACAATGAGCAACTTCTTTGGCAAGACATTGGCAGCTTTATGGTAAAAGTAATTTCTGAGTATCTGGAGTCCAGCATGTCCTTATTTATTTTTGTGCTGGAGGCTTTTAAGGTTTTGGCTACACCATTAAAACTAGTCATTCAGGTAGAACATATTAACTGGCCATCTTTCTTCTCTCTGTCACTGTACTTGCAAGCCCATCCTTGCACAAGGGTCAGAATATTGCTCTTTATATAGTTCTGGTTGTTTGTGGACCATGTCACCACTTGTTTTCTTCTTTTTTTCACAGCTTCCTAAAAATCAAGATTCTTGTCTTCACCCTCAGGGCATTTCTTGGTTTAACTCATCTATAGAGGAGGACAGCTATAGTTGTTATTCAGGAAGAGAGCCACTGAGCTGAAAGACCAGCTATGCAAATTCTCTTTCCACCTTATTTTATTCTCATGGTGTTTCCTTTACCTGTCTTATCTGAGCATTTCTTTCACCATTTTGTCACCTGCTTCTCTGCTAAAATGCTGGATGTCCTTTCTGAATGAGCCCAAGGACTACAATACTGACTCTTAAAATCAAAAATTCATAGAATATGCTGAGTTGGAAGGGTCCCACAAGGATCATGGAGTCAAACTCCTGGCCCTGCACAGAACAGCCCCAGGTACCACCCCGTGTGCCTGAGAGCATTGTTGAAATGTCTCTTGAGCTCTGTCAGGCTTGGTGCTGTGACCACTTCTCTGGGGAGCCTGTCCCAGTCCCCAACCACCCTCTGAGTAAAGAACCTTTTCCTAATATCCAACCTAAACCTCCCCAACTCAGTTTGATGCCATTCTCTTTAGTTCTGTCACTGGTTACCAGAGAGAAAAGATGAATGCCTGACCCTCTTCTTCCCCTCTTGAGGAAATTGTAACTGCAGTGAGGTCTCCCCTCGGTGTCCTCTCCTCATACAGCTTCCTCTCAAGGCCTATCACCATCTTCACTGCCCTCCTTTGGATGCTCTCAAATGTCTGACATCATCATGCTGCCCAAAACTGCCCCCAGCACTGGAAGTGAGGCTGCCCCAGCTCAGAGCAGAGCAGGACAATCCCCTCCCTTGCCTGGCTGTGATGCTGTGTCTGAGGCACCCCAGGACAGGGTTGGCCCTCCTGGATGCCAGGACACTGCTGGCTGAGATTCAACTTGCCATCAACCAGGACCCCCAGGTCCCTTTCCCTGGCACTGCTCTCCAGCCTCTCATGCCCCAGTCTGTCTGTACATCCAGGTTTGCCCTATCCCAGGTGCAGAATCTGGCATTTTTCCTTGTCAAACTTCATACAGTTGATGATTGCCCAGCCCTCTAATTTATCCAGGTCTCTCTGCAGAGCCTCTCTGCCTTCTAGTGAATCAACAACTCCTCCACATTTAGTATTGGCAAACGTAGTGGTTCTGTTTGGTTTGGGTTGGGTTTTTTGTTGTTGTTAGTTTAAAGGACCTTTGTGTGATTTTGCTTTTGCTGTGTACAAGGCTTTATTCAATGTATACAGTAAAAGGTATCTGTATACCTGAGGACTTATAAACATAGTATAATAGTACACAGGGAGCTGCATTGCTTAGCCTTTGACTGTTGTGTGGTTTGCTCTCTGGGTTTTGCATGTGGATTCTTTAGACACTAAATGCAAATTAAAAAAAAAAAAAAAGAGGCAGAACCATGAAATCACATAGCTTTGTCTCTTACCTCTGAAAGTTATGGATACAGTCCACTTAACAGAAGAATAAACCCAAAATGATGTGGATGATGAAATCAGATCATCTCTTGTTTCAGACACTACTTTAAGGTCAGGAGGTAAAAGTGAGGGGTAACTAGGAATGTCTTAACACATTTCTGCCCTGACATCAAGGCTTCGAATTTTAGTTCCTCTGTTTCAATCTTCACTGCTTCACAGCAGTATTATAGAAAGTAATTAATTGGCCATTGTTTGTGGAATTAGTTTCTAACTGCAAATGAAGAGCAATACAATTTTCTCAACTTTGGGTGAGACATGACATTTTGATTCCATTTCAACGGGTGTAATAATTTTCTATTTTGATCTGGCTATTTGCTGAAAGAGAAATAGGTGTGCAAAGGAATTTCTGGAAAATGCTGCATAAAGAATTAATAGAAGAGACTGGTATAAAAACTAGACTGATGTTACAAATCCTAGAATAAAACCATGTCCTGGTCAGCAGCAGTAGAGATCACAACCACCTTTAACAGACATGATCTGCATTTAAGCAGCAGATAAACTTAGCTCTGTTTGACCTATGAAGTTTAGAAGGAAGTAAAGATAATTACATGTTTTCATTAGCTTCTTCCATCATGTTTGCTATTTAAGCCTTTTATCAGAAAGTAGTACAGTTTCATTTTTGTAAAAATTGATATCTTAATTAAATGAAAAGCAGCACTGCCTTTCAAACTTTTTCATTTTTTTCCTTCCTCTGAGATAAAACACCAGAATATATTTATATATATAGAAAGAGCATGTATGTTCAGGAAATGTGTTGTGTCTCATCTTTATTTCAGAGACTTCAGCAATGGACCCCCTCAATAGGCAGTAATTTGCAATACCAGATATTCCTAATAACCTGAAAAATTCAGGTAAGTGTAATAATATATTTAATTTATTTCAGTATACAAGATCACATCTTGCTGACTTTTAAAGAGGTTCATTCTTTCACATACCAGTACAGAAATGAGTTTTGAATGAGTTCTTATGAGATTTGAAATTTTACTCAACCACATAGTATTCTTCTAACTTTAAATACTACAGCAGGTTTCTCTGTGTGAACAGCTGACAATCAAAGAGTGTGTTTGCATAGTATGTTACAGAGACCTTGGGAAGTGTGAAGAGGACAAGGAAGGTGCATGTATATGATGGCTGTTTATCATGATATTCCCAAGTTTGTTTTTTGTGCTCTGGTATCAGAACTACCCTTTTATATTATGTGTATAGAACTTCAAATTTGTAAAAATACTGTCACTGGAGAGCTGGTCTCATTTATAGTAGCAATTTTGTGTCTCAAAAATGTATGCATTTTCAGTACCTTAGTGACACAGAGAAATACTATCATTCCCATTTTAAGTGCAGAAAGTGTGCAATTTTCCAGCATGACATAGTCTCTCTTTTCCAAGATGAAAATTAAATACACAGGTGCGGGATTCAGGCACTGTTCTGGCATGATCTTCCCCTCCATTGGAAAGGGAGAAATTGTACTTTTTCTAATTCAGAATTAGAATTCTTCTTAGCCTAGGAGTGCTGGTAAACTTTTAATGTATGAGCAACAAATACCTGACTAACCAGGTCCTAGAAAAGGCTGAATTGGACTCTTAAATTTTTTCAAATATTGAGCTCTGTGACCTTCACTTAAGCTCTTTGAGTTCACTCATCATGCTTAACCCTTTTTTCCTATTTGGCCTTATTTTTCTTTAAATAGTGTTACCTTCAAAGCATCTGAATGAGCCTCCAGCAATCCAGGCTTAGTTCCTGGTCTTGCCACAAGCCTCCTTCAGCCAACACTTTCTACTCCCTGCTTTCAGTGAATTATGGATTTAGGACTTTTGGCCTAGTGAATATGGGTGAAGGGACTTTGATTTTTCTGTAGCTCCACTACTGTTCTGATGCAACTGCAAGAAATCATATTAATGCTCTTTTTGTGTATATAGACATACACTGAGTTGCTCTTCCTCACACCTGTGTCGTGATTTGGGCACATGGAAAGAAAAATAAATAATGCAAAAATGTAATAATTTAGGACTTGTCAGGCTGAGGGATGCTATCTCTCTGCACAATCTCAAAAATCATGATGAAGTGCCTAGGCAGGGAAGAGACAATGCCCTGGAGCTTTTTTCCCATGTGTGCTGGGGTGTTTTCTTCTCCACCCCCTCTCCTCTTTTACTGTTCTTCTTTCTATCATTGCAAAAATTCTCTAAAATATGATGCCATTAACCAATGCATATGCCAGTGACTGAATTAAAATAACTTCAATTATGCTGTACACAAGAAATTAAGGAAACCCTTTTAAACAATCATTGTCCACATCAAAGATTTTAGCATTAGGACAGGATACATAGATGAGAACCACATGGGCAGCAGAAAAAAAAAAAATTCCCTTTAATTTCAATTTAATTATCCTGTCAATCAAACAATTGCTTAAGCATTTTATTTCTATTGACTCTGAAGGAAGAAATTCAGTGAAAATTATGAAAATATTTTGCAAGTGATTGGTAAGTTACACGGTGATTTACATTGTTCTTGCTGTTGTGGTAGTTACAGCTGTTATGGTAGTGATGGATGTATGAAGCTGAAATGAAGCTCCTTTTGTATTAGGTGCTGCACAAACTGGTGAAATTACTTCTGTACCTCAGAGGCAACTGAAGAATAAGGAGCAGAGTTAAAGCAAAAGACTTAACAGTGATTTAAAACCAATTTTAAAAATCCAGTAGTTAATGAAAACTACTCTTCCATTTTCACACTAGAAAGACTTAGATGAATGGAAAGAGAGGCCACAAAAAGCTACTAGTAAGACACATAAACTAAAGCCTGTCAAGGCTTGGATTAGACCTTGTAACTTGACTCACAGTTCCTTGCAGTGAGTAAATCATACTGCATGAAATTAGTCATTGTGTGTTTTAATCATCCATTCTCTGATTGATTAATTTTGGGGAAATAAAACATCATAAAAAATTTTAAGTCAGTACAATTTACTTAGTCTACAGGGTTTTTCCTTTAAAAGTCTGCTTTTCCTAATTTCCAGACAAAATGAAACACCTCAAGTAAATGTGATCACTATGCTTTTCCACATTTCAGAGATAGAAGGAAATCCCTTCAGCTGTATGAACAGTGTCTGGCTTGCCTATCTTTTTCAGAAGCCTGAGTACTCACAGAAAAGCCAGTGTTTCTGCACAATACCGTAAAACTAGATTGCCTTTGGATGACAATTGCCTCAAATATTCTTTTATGGAGTTCAACGACCCTGCTCTTTTAGAGCAGATGGTGTCAGCTGCAGGTAGTTTCATCATGGCTTGCCTCTTTTCTTTTCTTTTCTTTTTTTTTTTTTTTTTTTTTTTTTTTCCCCACTACAAACTATTTATTTTATCCTTAATGACTCAACCACTATTTGCCAAAAAGGCTTTTTAGTTTTTTATTCCTCACAATGGGACAGACAATGGTGTTGAAAGGTATTGTAGCTGGCATAGCCTGAAGGCACTGTGAAGCCGGGTAAAATACTTTGTCTCCTCCTCACTGTTTAATCTTGTCTTGCACTCATACTGACTTATTAAAACAAAATGGAAAAAAATCCTACCCACCCAAACATTCCAGCTTGATTTTTATCATGAAAGGGCTTCTGTGCCAAGAAGACACCTGGCTGGTTCAAGTGTGTTGTTTTCCAACACAACCAGATTATTAATTATTTTTCTTTTTAGGGGCCAGGACAGAGTTTTGAACTCTGAACATCCTTTACCTCTCCACAAGCAAAGCAAATATGTAGGATGACTTTTATTAATTAAACCGTCTTGAGATGGCAAGGTGCTGATAAGAGGGCACAGTTGTATTTGAAATTTGAATTTCCAGATGAAATTTGGAATCTTCCTGAGCTGTTATGGCTTTCTCTTTTCATCAACATACCCCAGGATCTTTCTTCATTTTTCCAGTATAATTTCAGTCTTCTGTGAAGTGTTTATCAGATATCTCTTTTTTTTCTGACTCTGAATATTTGGAGATGAACTCCTGAACTTCCCAATTCCAAATCCTATGATCATAGCAATGGTGCAAGAAGTCAGGAGCCAACTAGAAATTCAGTTGCAAAAGTGAAATTCAGAACTACAGGCATATAATAAGCCCAAAGAGATATTTCCTGAAAAAAACCCAAAACAACAAAGCAACAAAACCACCAAACTTGGAAGCTGCTATTCTCAAAAGGAAGTGGTGGCTGTCAGTTGCTGTTGTTGTTGGCTAAATTATGACAGCAGGCTGAACACTGGAGAGCGACACACACGAGGACCTTATGTGATCTTGCAACAGGATACTCTAACTGCAACCCACTGGAGTAAAAGGGGTACCAAAACTGTGCTGAGAGGTATTTACAGCAGAATGAGATTGAAGTAACTTCCCTTCAGTTTTATGTTCCCACAAGGAAGACACTGAGGCTGACAGTAGGCTGCCCACCTGGTATTCCCAGTGAACTCTGGATGTGCATTATACTTAGATCAGCCCTAGGGACAGATGTACTTGCCCAGGCAGTCTCTAGCTTTCCAGTCACCTCTTTTGATAGCTTTGGTCCAAAGCAAAGCCTGATAGTTTCTCCTATCATGATTGTGATGTTGCTTACCATAGATGCACATGGGATTTATAATGTAATTTGAAACTGAGGCTTTTGTGTATCTGTCTGGGTCATATGATTATGCTGGAACACAGAAGGTTCCACAAAAGCTCTGTCTGCTCTAAGAGTAAAGAGTATGTTTGCATAATACTAATTGTAAATAAGGACCTCAGAGTACAGGATACTTCTTTTCCTTTCTTTCTATACCACTGAAGCCATTTCTTTTATTCATGATATTAATTTATTTTTACTATGAAATTAATCCTGACCAGGATCTGGTATATATTGCCTGCGCCATTCCATTTTATCATTGCAATGTATTTTTTCATTACGACATCCTAGTTAGTACTTTGTTCGGTCTTAAAAAATTAAGCAAAGTTGAGTATGGGTAGTAAGTGAATGAATGACTTCCAAGAAAACATCAATGCTGCACAGGAAATAGCATTAGTGATTCATAACAAAATTATGATTCTTCAATTTTAAGTACTTTAGAAATAATAAATCTTCTGTATTTTGAAGAGGTAAAAAAGCTGAGTCATTCTCTTCAATATGAATCCTGATTTTATAGTTGGTTTGATTTTTTTTTTCTCTCTGTGTTATATGAATTGTATGGTGTTGCTTTTTTTATTGCCCTTAATAAGGACAACACCATAAGTCTGTAGTGACCCCACCCAAGAGAGTCTCGGATATTTGTCATGTAGGATGCATTAGGTAATAAATCCTTTGCCCCACCACTATTGCACTTGCTGCCAATGTGCAAACACATTATACTTCCTTCAGGGCACAGTGGGTGCAGAACACTATTGTGTGCATAATTAACTTGCTGCTTAAGTGAGCTGAGTAGTAAAGGCAGGTGGCTTCTTCAATGTGACTCAAATATCTTGAAGAAAAATGTTGCTGCTAAAAAAAAATAAAAGGCGTTCACTACCAGGAAAATTACATGACCACTTGTAGAAGTGGAGGATATGGGTAGAATGCCCAGGGAATGAGATTTTAAATGTACATTTTCCAGTAAGAGTACTGTTTCTCATCAGCTTTCATATTTGTATCAAATGAGAGAGGTGGAGGTGAAAGGCTTACTCACAAAGTGAGCCAATGATTAGTATACATTATTCTCCTAGTTTGCTGAACTTTTGAAAAACAATTTGCTTTTTCCCCTTTCTGTGCAATTTTAAGTGAGGTTTTTTTAGTCTGAATTAAAAAATTAACAAATGGGTACTTAGGCTATTGTGTGTGTAATATGCATTGACATCAGCAGGGCCTTTCTCTGACAGTAGAGCAATAAAAATTGGGCCAAGGTGAGTGTGATCTCAGATGATACTCAGCTGAATTCGCACTATAGACTTGCAGGGTCCAATGCATATTCCTTGCCCAAAGAAAGATTCAGTGGGGATATTACATCAGTTGGTTATGCTCTTCAGAGGGACATCATCAGTCTTGAGAAATGAGATTGGTGAAGTTTGATAATGGGATGCCCAGTGTCCTGGAGGAGAACCTAGCCCCACGCACCAGTAATTCTGAGTGTCTTGGAAGCTGCTTGACAGGTGTCCTGGAAGACTCCAGGGTGAGCATAAGCCAACAGTGTGCTCTTGCAGCTCAGAGAACTGACAGCCTTCTGGTCTGCATGAGAGACAGTGCTGCTAGCAGCCCAGAGGAGGGGATTCTCCTCTCTGCTCAGCATTGCTGAGGCCCTTTGTGGAGTGCTGTGGACAGCACTGGGCTCCCCAGTACAGGAGGGCATAGACATGCTGAAGCAACTCCAGCACAGACCATGAAGCTCAGTAAGGGAATAGAGGATTTCTTATTCTAGGAGAATTTGAGGAGCTGGAACTGTTCAGCCCAGAGAAGACAGTTTAGGGGTGCATATGTGGGTCATATTGTCCTCTATGTTCATTGTTCAGCTCCTGGCATGGGTGAGGGGGGAGGTAAACATAGGGTAAACTCTTCCCAGAGTTGCTCAGTGGAAAGAGAAGAGGGAATAGTCACAAACTGAAACACAGAAAAGTCCATGTAACAGAGAAAAAAGCCTTTTTGTCATAAAGGTGGTCAAATAGTGGAACAGGTTGCCAATAGAGGTTGTGGAGTCATGGTCATGGAGGTTCAACACCTGACTGGAGAAGGCACAGAGCAACCTGCTTTACCTGACCCTGCTTTGAGCAAGGACGTTGGACTTTATAATCTTTGAGGATTCCTTTTAATCTCCACCATTCTGTGATTCTGTGTAGCTATCTATAGGTAACTGAACTGTATAAACAGTGGGGAAAACTTGCTGTCATACTTTGCATTCCTCAGCAAAACTAAGGTGTCCTGGAGTGATCTTTTGAGAAGAAAATATAGAGATCAAAAGCCTTTTGAACTGTAGAAATTGTAGGTTTATCAAATCTTCTGCAAGATAAGGGACAGACGTCATATGCCTTGAAATTTCTACCAATTGAGACAATCCTTTCAGAATAATTGTAGAGAACAAGCCTATTTTGGCATGGGGTGAACTGCACAGGTCTCTGCCTGTGCAGGTAAATTTCTGTGGTTCAGGTATTTCAACACAAAGGCACACATATTACTAAAGCAGTATTTTATTTGTGTTATGTAGATGTACTTGTATATGACAATGGCTCAAAGCATGTTTCAATGTACTAGCAAAAAAAAAAAGAGAGAAGGTAATCATCAAGGGGAGGTGACTTGCTTTGTATTGTTACTCAAAAGAGTTTGATTTAACTCTCTTATATTCTAGATTGTGTGAAGGATTTATCTGGATAAGCAAGTCGGATGTATAAAAGCAAAATGCGTGAAGCCAAGTTTGCTAGTCTAGCTGTGTCCTTCCTGGTTCCTGGAATGCTTATTCATTCCTTACATCTTTTGCCTATCTGCAAGACCTGAAATTGGAGGTTTTGTTGATTTTGATGTTGTTCATACCTTTAAATATGCCTAAAATATTTTTTAAAAGCTGATTAACAGTGCCTTCCCAGCATGGTGTGGGAGTTCATTCAGATATTGTTTACCTCTTACCTCTTTTATAGCTTACCTGATACAGCATAAAGGATTACCTTTTACTGCATGGTCCGTCATTAATTTTTATTAGTTGCTGGTCAACTCCTTAACTCAATCCACTCTAATAAATTAACGTGATAAGACACAATAGCCTAATATACTTATTAATACAAATGAACGGAATCAACTTTGCTGCACACCTGTTCTCAGTAATCTGTGCAAATACTAGTGAATGGTCATTGCCTCTCAGAAATAACATCTACAGTGACATCTTGTTATTCTTTTTTTGCTGGCTGATGAAGCTCATGTTATTGCATTGTACAGGATGCTTTGGAAAATACAGTCACTGTGACTGTGAACTGTGGCTGAACTTTATACATCTTGAAGAGACAGCTCTCATTTGCTTGTGACCCCATCAGAACTCTCTGTCTTTATGGCTGGAAATGCTATAATACAGAAGTGTCTCAGAAATACCAATGTATTAAGTATTACTAGAGCCTAAGGAGCAAAATCAGAAGAGACAAAGAAGTGGACTTGAGTCTGATGGCTGTAAGTTGATCCTCTGTACAAGGAATTATTTCCTTGAGATCTGCTCTGGCTCACTCAAGATCACACAAGCCATCCATGAGAGAGGGGATCTATAACCCTCTGTAGTGGCTTTAACCATAAGGTGCCTGGAGGAGAGGTGCTAAACTTGCAACATACCTGTCCTTCATTAGAGGTTGTGAAAGAGGAAGAATATGCAGATAATGTAAATTTTATCTAGTGAAAAACATTTAAAATATTTTGTCTTGTCTCAAAACTGTTATACTAATTTGTTTCCTTTTTTCTCCCCTTCATGATTTTAAAAAAGCTATTGCAATACTTGTATCTTTTTTTAGCTCCAATGTGAATTGGTCATTGTGCATATTGTAAGGTGGGGACAGTGACACAGGCATATGAGAATCTGTCAGGAAGTTAACTTCAGATCATGGACAGGACAAAAAGGGTTCATGTTTCCAATCTGGGAGCATAAAATACTAGACTATCTCCCATTTTCCCCCTTCTCTCTCCCAATATCCGTTTTAAATCTTCATCTTCTTCAAAGGCTGTGTTCCAGTGCTTAAGCTTTGGTCCTCTAAAATAAGTTAAACTTAAGCCCAGAGCCTTGGCATTTTGCATATGTTAGAAGAAACAGAACTGAAAACTTGTATAGTTATACTTCCACCCAGTTTTGCCCAACCTCACAAGCAGCATATTTTGGTTTACAAAAATATAATCCAGAATTACTGTTTTTTAGTATGTATTCTTCTAGTTTACATAAGCTGCCATCTGTAATTTATACTCTGCTCTCTTCTTGGTATGATACTTTAAAAGCCATGTCAGCGAGGTGAAGCCCCAGGTGATTGGAAAATCATCACACCAATCTTTAAAAATGGTAGCAAGGAGGACCCTGGGAACCACTGACCTGTCCATGTCACCTCTGTGCTAGGGAAGGTCATGGAACAAATCCTCCTAGAAGCTGTGCTAAGGCACAAGGAGGACAGGGAGGTGATTTGGGACAGCCAGCACAGCCTCACCAAGGGCATGTCCTGTCTGACCAACCCAGTGGGCTTCTCTGATGGCATGACTACATCAGTGAACAAGGGAAGAAGGGCTATAGATGTCATTTATCTGACCTTCTATAAAACCTTGGATATGGTGCCCCACTACATGCTTCTCTCTAAACTGGAGAACAGAAGGATTTGCTTGGGTGGACTGTTTGGCAGATAGGGAATTGGTTGGATGGTCACATTCAGAGGATTGTGGTCACCAACTCAGAGTACAAATGGTGTCCCTCAGGGATCTCTGTTGGAACCAGTGTTATTTAATATAGGCAAAGGGATCTAGTGTACCCTCAGCAAATATGCAGATGACAACAAGGTGAGGTTTGTGGCTGACACACCTGAAATAATGGGATGTCATCAAGAGAGACCTGTAAAAACTCAGAATGTGGGCCTGGGAGCCTCATGAGGTTTAACACCTGAGTTCAGGTAATCCCCAGTACCAATGGCTGGGGATGAACAGATTGGAGCAGCCCTGCTTAGAAGGACTTGGGAGTGCTGGTGGGTGAGAGAGAGGCTGGACATGACTTGACAATGAGTGCTCAGAGACCAGAAATCCAACTGTATCCTGGGATCAAAAGCAGCTTGGCCAGCAGGGCAAGGGATAGGATTCTGCCTCTCTACATCCCTCTGGTGAGATATCACCTGGAGTGCTGAGTCCAGCTCTGGGGTCCCCAGCACAGGAAGGACATGGACCTGTTGAAGTGAGTCCAGAGGAGAGCAGCCAGCATGCTTAGAGGGATGAAGCACCTCTCCTACAAGGACAGGCTGAGGGAATTTGGATGGTTCAGCCTGAAAAAGAGAAGGCTTTGGGGTGACCTAACTGTGGCAGTCATTACCTGTAGGGAGCCCACAAGAAAGATGAACAGGAAATCTTACAAGGCCATGTAGTGACAGGATGAGAGAGAATAGTTTCAAACTGACAGATGGTAGGTTTAGATTAGATATTAGAACATTTTAACTGTGAGGGTGGTGAGATACTGGAGCCATCACAAAGCTGCCCAAGAGGTTGTGCGTGTCCCACTTCTGGAAGTGTTCCAGGCCAGCTAGGATGGGGCTCTGAGCAACCCAGTCTGCTGGAAGATGTCCCTGCCCATGGCAAGAGGACTGGAACTAGATGATCTTAAAGGACCCTTCCAACCTAAACCATTCTATGACTCTTCTGTACCAACTTTTCCAAAGAGAACATAACATGTCTAAGTGATACACTTTCCTACCTTTTCCACAGACATGTTTATAAGGTCTTGAATACAAGCAGTAATCCCATGTTCATTTTCATAAAATCTGCTAACCAGAAATCAAGATTTTGCTGCATTTGAATGCTTATAGAATGCCTGCTAAAAACATTCAGATGTCCATGTATTACCAGTGACCTCTGAGAGCACAATAAAAGGAAACTGTTATATCTATGAGAAATTGAAAGGATGTTTTAAACAAATTTACTTAAAATATGTTTGGAAGAGATTACTGGAAATGGTTAGGATAGAGTTCACTAGACAGAGGGATATTTTCGTCCTTCTCAGTAGAGGCAGCAATGACTGGCTGAGGTTATTGCAGCACTGCATGGATCAGTTAGAAACAAATATTATTTTGCACTAGAAAAATTACCTTTGTGAGTTTAATAGATTTAACTTTAGTATTTATGGATTAAAATTTAGTATGCTTGAAAATGAAAATCAAGGTTGAGAGATGCATCCCAAATCCACATATATTTGTTATTAATGCAGAAAGTGTGTTGGAAAATGGAAGGGTGAATAGTTGTATGGAAAAGGGATGGAAAAATTTTGTACAAGATGATATGGCCTTCAGCTGTGAGAAACTGAAGTTTACTCTTGCTTTACTCATGCTTGC
The DNA here is from genome assembly GCF_903797595.1 of Erithacus rubecula. NCBI lineage: Eukaryota > Metazoa > Chordata > Aves > Passeriformes > Muscicapidae > Erithacus > Erithacus rubecula. The sequence goes on along the minus strand of NC_136688.1, from coordinate 40,945,525 downwards.
TGCATGCAGCCCAGACAATTTGGCTGGCGTGATGGGGAGAGTGGCAACAGGTATGCAACTCACCCTAGAGGAGCAGCTCCTAGCCAAGTGTAAAAACACAGGTAAAATGAGGCAGTGAAATTAAGTTGGTGAAGCATACCACCCTTTTACTGGCCACCCCCTTCTTACAAGGAACAAAATGGTCTCTGATGGGAAGTGCAGCATTTTTCTTGAGGGCAGGAGTACTGAGTACAACCCAGTTCTTAGAAATGTAAGGTGCGGTTTTGCACAAAAAAAAAAAAAAAAAAGTTTTTTGTTTTATAGCTATGACATGCAATAAAACCACTGCTGACATGAAACTGAACAATTAGGAAAGGTAAACAACTTAGCATATAAAAATTGCTAAGGAGCTCCTCCTGGTAAAGTCAGTGGGACTTTTTGCCTGGTATGTTGAAAGGTTGAAATCTAATAAGGAAAAGGAGAAAAAGAGGAAAAAGCTGTGACGTATCATTTAGGGCTTGACCTTACAGCTTTGTGTAAGTAGCTTCACTCTGTTCTGAAGGCTTATTCCATGTGGTGAAGCATGATTTTTTCCTAAGTTATGTTGTCGTGTTAGTTTCTTAAGAGATTTCAGACATAAAGGTATTTGGGGTCATACCTTTCCCTTGCTGAAGTAATGACCAACACTTCTCACTCATTTCAAGGGTACCTTAATCTTTTCAAGGCTTTTTTAATTAAAATGAATTATTCAGTATGTGTAGAGTACTTTGAAAGTACACACAGCTACGTAAGTGCTAAGTGTTATTACTGTTCAACTCATTATCTTTTATCATAAAACTAGCCATGACTTAGCTGCTGTTAAGCTTCTTAGTTCTCAAGGAAAATTAACATTAGGAAATACTTTGACTTCTCTCTCTCTCTCTTTTTTTTTTTTTTTTTTTCTTTTTTAACCATGGTAAATTACTATTACCACTGATTACAGCAGTGATGACAGTGTATGAGCACTAACTGAACCAATGCAGAGATCAGTTGTAGTTACACTTATTTAAGAAACTGCACAATTATGAGTTGCTATGCTGCACTTGATCACAATTACAGATACATGAACATGGTTTGTCATTGCTCCACTCTTTTTACAGACACAATACATACAAACAATACACTCTTGGAAAATGGCAACTATACTCCTAACATGTGTCAGTGGTCACAGGAGGTACAGAGCAGTGCAAAGTCAGAAGTGGAAGACACCTACAATGCACTTACATCATGTCTGTGCACATGTGTTTCAAGAATGGGACACTTCAGCTAGTGCTGTCATAAGACTTTTTTTTTGTGCAAGTGCATTTGAAAATCCAGGTTTTTGAGGTTTCTATGCTGGACTAAATATGTATTGCTTAAAATTACATGTGTGTGTTAGTTGTGGGTTGTAGAAAAATTATCTGATTTTTGTTGGGAAGAGGTAGAACTTTAACTTTTTAAATGTGAAATTAGAATCTTACTAGCCCACTAAATAGACATTCTTTCAAGTTTGCATTGAATAATTATAATAATAAATACAAAAGTTTACCACTAAATATGTCAACAAATCTATTTTTCTCAGTGTATATATACCTTATCCACATATATTTAGAAAGTTTTGATGTAAAACCCTTAATTTTGCTGTTGGAAAACATTGTGAATTAATAGGAGTGAGGTAGAATAATACTGTGGATAGCTCTAGGGTAAATGCTAGACATGACATTATTTAGGGTGCAAAAACACTTCTCATACTTAGCTGTGTTTTGTCTTGGCTCTTTAGTTATTTGAGTTTTTAAAAGAAATAGGCTCTATCCTATTTGTTACCATATAGCTTTTTTATTTATTAAATTAAGTGTTAATCCTGCCTGTACACAGTGAAGATGAGGGCCCTTTTTTCACTTGCAGTGGGACTTCATAAACAAAATCACACAAAAAACTTGGTAAAATTCTTGATACTTAGCGTGTGAAGGAAAAATAGATTACTGCCTAGGTAACTAAAGGTATAATGAAACCTTACAGTTGAAAGCCATTATTTTGTGTCTCTGCTACTTTAGTCTGAATACTGCTGTTAGTAATAGCTAACACACATTTTTCTCTGAAGACATAAAAAGCTTTAAAGCTCTGGAAAACTTACTTAAGTTTCATAAAAATGTGTGTTTGATATAACTCTTTTAGTAAAAACAGGTATATAGGGAAAGCATGGCAGAAGATTTCAGTGGCTTATTTAAATGCACATAGTGAGTTGTTTGCTGACTGAGGACAGGTTTTTTGACTCTTAATCTACAGCTCCATCTAAAATTCTTATTTCAACCAGCACAATACTTCTGATGTAAGGGGAGTTACATTTAACTTTCTGAATCACTAAATTTCCTTTCAAATCCCTGTTCAAATATTGTTAAGAGGAAATTAAAACTAATGTTCCTGGGTACATGCTCACAGCATTTATTGAAATGGTCTGTCATGCTGAACCTCAGAACAAGCATCTTTCATCATCTATAAAAACTTCACCTTTCCCAAGAGAAGGTTAGCTGCTGGGAATTTTTTTTTTCTTTCTTCAGGTTGGGCAGCAGCATAACAGACCTCAGGACAGATATTTAGGCAACTATAAAGAACAAAATATACTCAGAGCAAAGGACATGGTGAGGGGAGAAAAAGCAAAAATGCCAGGTCCTGTACTTGTGTTAAATTTATTTCTAAGACAACGTTTTGATTTTTTGTAAAATCAAATTCCTCCATTTTATAAACTTGCTGTTTGAGGGTATTCTAAATCATGAAAATCTTCTTTACTTGACCCTCTGTTGGACATTAGTTGTGGCAGCATCAAGTAAATAAGAACCTGAGAATCAAACCTGCTATTTTCTTTCTATTTCTGACTGGAATGATTCTTTGCCTTGATAAAAGGGGTAGAGAGATATACTGAAATAAAAGAATTATAGAACCCTGAAATTCAAGTTCTGGCTTGTGACTGCAAATTGCTGAAATTCTCTGAGGCTCTGCCCCTTTCTCCACTTCATTCTTTCAAAAATTTCTACTTAAATGGAAGCTCTTCAAGGCTGGGATTTTCTATATTATATACTAATTCAAGGCTTAGCATAGTTGATGATTTAACTTAAACTTCATATTTTGTACATAATGAAATGTACAAAACATAAAGAAATGAGCATGAATCATGACACTTATATAGGGAACTGTGGTAGGAGATGGATGGAGGCAGCCATGGGTTTGTACAAGTGTCACAGATGTCTAACCAGAGAAATTGAAGACTGAAAGAACATACTTTTACAAGACATCCTAGGCCTAAATGATTTCTAAAGAAAAAATGGTAATGAGATTAAAATGGATTAAAAACAAATGACAAAAGAACCCATAGTGTGAATGAAAAAGTTAAATTTCACTAGAATCAATGCAGAAGTTTCAATAAAGCTGCCCTCTCAGTAAGTTTGAAGTCAGTGCCAGCTGAAGATTAAAAATATTCTTATTTCTTACAATGCAGCACTTCTGTTCTTTCCACATTGTTGAATATATATCCTATCTAGCATTCTTATTATCTGTGGAAATACAGCTCAAAAATTTGCTGGTTTTCATGAAAAAAATTAAACATTAATGAAATACTGAGTTTGTTTTTGGAGAAGTGGCTGACTTGAAATATTTTCCTCTGTTCTGGAAAATACGGTCATGGGGGGAAAAGCACATAAATTTATACATATTTAACATCCCTCTAAAAGAAACATAATGGGCACTTTTTGCATTATCACTTAGATTGTTTTAAGATAATAGAATAAACTTTTTCTAATGTAACAAAGAAAATGTTCAGTATGGACAATTTTTCAAACTGAAGAAAATATTGTAGAAAGCATAGCATGAGCAGATGATGTGAGTAGTTTAGGTAAAACTAGAGCCCTGGCCTAAGGCAGGCTTTGAGCAATATTGTTCATGTGTCCCATATACATTTAACCATTTTTAATAAACCCATGAAACTGAAGGAGTTAATTAAAGTAATACCAGTCTTCAAATGGCCTGAAAGCTATTATTTGTACACTTGAATTTATGAAAGCAAATTGTAAGGCAATTTGGACACCTACAATATGATTTCATTCAAAGATTTGTGGTTTCTGACATGAAAATTGACAACATTGAAATTAAAGATGAAGCCTTGACTTTCCATATTTGATATAAGAAGTTCCACATCCTCACTTAGAGAAATAAATTGCCCATGAATTCCTTACTGCCTTATCCAAGAAGACCTAGGTATTTTCCCGATTCCCAAGTGCTACAAATTCATGGATTTCCCAGAAGATAAAAACTTCTAGGTTATTTAGGCTGCAAATTCTTTCTTTCTAAAGGGCATACAAATGATGGTAATAGAGTATTGACAGAACTGAGAGAAGCAAGATTAGGTAGGAAATTAGGATCTAACTGAAAAAAATGCAAAGTTGTTCTGATCTGAGACTGAGCATTGAGGAGTATTTGGAGATATATATAGTTACTAATCTCATGCATCTAAGAGGCTATTCTTGTGAAGAAGGTGGGTGGTTTGCTGGGAAAAAGGAAATGGACCCTTCTCAACTGGAAAAGGTGGGGCTGGGGGGCTTTTCTAGAGCTTTGAGCCAAATTACTTAGAAAGGGCTACAGAGATGATAACAAAATTTTATACATACTCTTCCTCTCCCCTCCCCCCCCCCCCTCTGGTATTTAGATGGGTAGGAATCCTTAACATCATAACTCATTGACAGCTATACAGGTAGCTGCCAGTATACTCCTGCATACTTGTATTTCATGTGGAGAGTCATGGGAGAGTTATGTTTTAAATTCTAGTCCCAGCTTTTCTGGGGAATATAGGAGGTAATATACAGAACCTACAAATAGATGAAGTTGTTCTCATATTCAAGACATAAAAGTCTCTTTTGCTCTTCTTGTGTATTATTCAGAATACTTGGTCTGACTAATTTTTCTTCTAACAGTCTTCTGATTATCCTTGTCAATAAATCAGCTTTTCTGTTTTTCTCTAGAGACACTACCTTATCTTTTAGGGTGGATAGGGTGTTTTGTTTTGTTCCAAAATTAAGTCTGACTCAGCCAGGTGTGTTTTAGCATCAGCTTTGTTGAAACAGGGAGGGGATTTTTGTTTTGCATAGAAATTTGGGGATCGTTAGTGAAGGGATGTGAGGAATTCTTCTAGTCTCAAATTTGTCACTATTATACAACCACACCCATGAGTCAATTTTTTCATTTTGCCATCATACAATGAATGCAGGCTCTTAGAAGGTGCCAGACTGACAGCTTTGAAGTTTACAGAACAGGTTTTGCAGAGGCAGTAGGAGTCCCACTTTTCCTTGTGCACTTCGATCTTTCTGAACAACTGCAGCTTGATTATAAGACGACCTCAGTTATTTCCTGGTGTATCTAGGTATGACTTGCTATCTATTTGGATATTCTGTTCTTTCCTTATCCAGAAGTGACCCAATTATACGGCATTTTCTTCTTTAGTTCATTTGAATGTTCCAGTTTGGCTCTGTTGGATGAAATGACCTCTAATTGCAGCGCTGCTTTGTGGACTGAGCGGGCAGTGAGCGTGACTTCCTTTATCTGCTTTGGGCGGCTTCACTCCAAATTGCCATGGAGAGCTGCTCCTGTGGGCAATTTGCATTCTTCTTACCTGCACTGGGCCACACTGCAGATAAACTTAAGTAAACAGGTCTCTGGGGTATTAAATCAACACCTCTCACAGCTGCCAGATTCACAAAATAATCAACTCTCAATTATGCAGCATAATGGCAATGGTAGAATAACCCAAATAAAACAAAAGCAAGGCTTATACAAAATGTAAATAAATTAAGCAGTAAGGATAGATTTAGTGTGCTCACCTTGGAAATGCTGGTAAGCAAATTCCTGTAGAGAGCAGAGGCAGCTTTGAGCAGGCAGAATGGGGCTGGGCATGAACAGTGCTCCATTCAGATGAGATGATGTGGCCAGGAGTGATGGAGGAAGGTAAGGCCTGGAGATCCACACCATGGATAATCCATTCAGACAACACTGCAAATGGTGCAGGAAAAAAAAAAAAAAAATTAACCCCCTGCAACTTATTTCATTTAAAATATTATTTCTTTTAAAAAAGTATGCTGCTGATCCTAATAAAAAAAAATGTAAATAGTGAATGCTCAATGACATTTTAAGTGAGGGAATTGTTGCTGAGAGATGGGGGTGTTTTTTCTCTTTTGGCGAAGAGAAAAAATGTGGGTTTATGAGAGGTACAGATTTTTGTTTGGCTTTAATAAACAAATTTTGCCCAGGGCAGCAAGGCTAAGCTAAACTCTTCTCTTCCCCATCTCTAACCGTATCACTCTGCAGCTGCACAATTCTCCAGGGATAAACTCATGGACACACTAACTAGCTCTGAAACAAAAAGCTTCATTCTTTGGTTTTGGCAGTGAAAGCAGTGAGAAGCAGCAAGGCAGGCACACAGGTTGTGCTGAATCCTTTGGGATGATCTCTCCCAGGAACCTCCTGGGGGTAGGACCAGAGCAGCAGCCTGGCTTGCCTGACACTCTGAGGTACTCTTCCACAGCTGTGCTGCAACGAGTAAGTGCATTCAAAATAGTCTTGTTTAGTTGGAGGAAATAAGGCTGAGTAACCAAAATATCAGTCAGTCTACTTGGTTTGTGCTGTAGTGTCTTGAAACAGTGTGCTACAGTGGCTTACACAGGTAATTGGGCAACAAGTAAGTAAAAACCTACACAAAAAAATGAAGATTGTAAAATACACCCTCTGACATGCGGAGAGCTACTATGGATGCACTATAAAATGAGATTAGAGGAAGTGGCCTGAACTCTGGTAACTCCACCTCAAGTTTTCTGCGTCCAGATACAGTTATCAAAAGAGTTGCAGTAAACAAACTTATTAGTGACTCATGTCCTAATCTTCATGCTACTGTGGTTGAAACTGGAAAGAAACATGATGCTATGCATGGTTTCGGTTTTGATGGCACTGATTTTTATAAACATTACAGAATATGAACATCTATACTGATACTGTTGACTTTAGCCACATATAAGGTTTCGTAACAGTAAATGCTTTAATGCTGTTGGCTTTGCTCATTCCACCTTGACAAATTATGGATGATATGTTTAATTTCCCATTACTGAACATGACTGCTCCTTAGATTACGAGAGGACTTTTATTTTCTTTTGCTGATGAAGAACTGAGGTACATTGTAGGGCTATGCCCAAATTATATAGGAAGGTATGGCATAGCAGGTAACTGAAATGAGCTTTAGCTGAACCCTATCTCAGTTCTTTCATCTGTAAATTCAACCCTGCTTAAGTCTTCCTCATATATAAAATTCATCCAGTTTTCCTTCAAGTAGGAAGGCTTCAAGACTTCAAGGCTCTCTTAATGTCTCAAGGTCTGAAACATTTAGCCTTTATTCCCTGTTTCATGACCATCTGCAGGAAAATAACAGACTGTTGGCTTCAAAAGTGTGATTATGTTCAACATACCTGACTTTCACAAAAGATGCAAATAGTGATTTCCCTTGTATTTTTGACATCTGAGAGAAATAAACAGAGGGATCAATTGTTCCAGTCAAGAATAAGAAAAAACTATTAACTACTGTCAAGAAGTAGGATTAAGCTTCCATCTCTGTTGAGGGTGCTAGACTCTACCTGTCAAGTGAGGAGAAATGTCTTGTCCCTGCAGAGACAGGCTACTTCTGAAGACAGTAAAGAGGAAAACTATCTTTACCTATATTTACTCAAAAGATTCATGTCTTTATGGCTATATTAGGGAGTTATCATCCATTTTTTGACTGAAGCTCCCAAACACACCACCCGTTGCAGTTCTGTTTAACTCTATGCACACAGCCAGCTTTATAGACAAGAAAGGTGACACAGTAAATGTGAACCAACATCTCACTCCAGTGCTCCATGGGCTTCCTGCTCAGCTCCCAATGCGCTTCAAAGCTCTGTAGCTGTCTGGTCTCCAGCTGTCTTACAAACAACCTCTTCACCCATGAAGCACGCTGTGGGTAGGGGCAGTTGTTTCACAGGAACCCAGAATACATTGTGTTCCCAGGGTAAGTTCTTGCCTGACTTTACCTCCAGGGAACAGGAAGAGCCTGAGCTGGACTGTCCTCAGAGCTGTTTGCAAACTGTTCTCAGAAACAATGGCTGATGATTCATCTGGCACTGTCATCAACAGTCTCCAGGCCTGCCGTTTAACAGACCTTCCCTAAATAAAGAAAGGGGACCTTCCCAGACAGAATCATGTATTTTCTAAGTGGTGAATCTACAGAAGAGTAACTTAGGCTTAAGAGTGCTTGTAATCAAGTGATTACATATGCTTGCCCGAGGTCAGGCAGTGAGCGAGTTTAGCAGCTCTGGGGACCCTTGTTCCTGTCTTGTGCTCACATGACATGAGCACTCTGACTCACCCATCAGTGGGGATGTATAAATGCCTTCTTATAACGTGTTTTTGCAAGTTTTAGTAATAAAGCCAGATCTGTGAGGCTTCAATCCTTCTATGGCAACAGAACTGTCATCACCAGCATTTGACTTAAAAATAGTTTGAAAAAGAAACTCGTTCTTTTGTTTGTTTGTTTGTTTGTTTTGTTTGTTTTGTTTATGCTGGTAATGTGGATGGTCACTGGTTTAATGTGTGCAACCTTTTCAAGGTATTTCTATGAGTAAACATTTGCTGGAAGATATCCTGTCTGGGTGATATCGTTTGCAAATGCCTGAAATTAAGCTACCTAAACAAACTTTTCTTTGGTGAGAACAAGACACTTTTCTAGAGGTGTACATCCTAGTATAATGACAGGCCAAGTGATATTACAATGTCTGAAAATTAAAGACCCCAGAGTAGGGAAGATTGATGGTATTTACCTTCTGCATTTGCTAGCAGTGAAAGGATAGTTATGACTGATGAAGACCAAGATATATTAATGAAGTAAATTTGTACTCCTCATCAAGGATGTGAGTTGACAGAGGTTAGATATCATGCTGGCATCTCTGGGAATGAAATGTATCCAGTGAGGATAGCCTATGTAAGCACATAGTGAAGACATCCACTAAAATTATGGATGTCTGCAACAGGAAATGCATGAAATATTTACCTAAGGGATTTAGAACCATGCTAAAAAATTCCCAAGCAAACACATCTACTGTAGCTCCCCAAAAAAATAATGTGAGGACTAAGTATTGGACTAAAAAGGTGAAACAAAGAAAAATGCAAATGAACAAAAAAACCTTCAGCATGGGGCTGAAGGGGATACTTGCAGCTGTAAAAGTACTAATGGCTCTGCCAGAGGAAACTTTTCTGTTTTTTCTTTACAAGCTTTTAACCAAAAGTTAGTCAACCTTAGTAGACTAGGAGATGTAAATAGCTATCATAGGGGAATATTAAAGTCCTTGAAGCTCAGTTGGTTTAACAGCATTTAAGGCTGAAGCATATATGTTTTTGGGCAGGGAACTTTAGCATCAAAAACCCAAATCCATAAAAAACTCATTTTCTCTCTTTCTTATCTCCTTGTCTTACACATCAGTAGGTGAAGTCAGTTACAGGTGTTCACTTATGTTACCAAGAAAACAAGAAAAGATATTTAAAAACTATACATGTACTTCAGGCAGGTGGGAGAAAATATTACAGAAATGTGCCCTTTCTTGGGATGCATCAACTTACCTTCCCACAAAAGAAAAAAGGACAAAAATTCCAAAATTAAGCATGAGAAAAAAACCTATCAATAACAGAAGTCTGTGTTGTTGTGTCATTTTCCATGTCACATGAAAATACTTCTTCCAAAATTTGGAAGTATGTTGTAAGAACATTCAGAAACACACTGGGGTTTTTCTTTCTCCCTTTCAAAGCAAAGCAAAGTTCCACCCTTGCTCTCTGTCTCTCTTTTTTTCTCCTCTCTCTTAAGGGGAAAAAAAAAAAAAAAGTTTTGAGAATTTCATTTTTTCTATTCACTGCAGTCCTGGCCAAAGTAAAGCCCTCTTTTACATTGACGTCAAGATCTTTACTAAGATTAGGGTTTCATTTCTCTATTGCAGCAATTAGCTAGGGAATGTATAAAAGGCTTCAGGGAAGCAAGCTGGGACTCCAGAGGGGAGAGCACTTTGCACCATAGGCAGATAGCAAAGAGAGAGTTCGAGAGGAGGAAGGCAGGAATACAGAGACGCGGAGTAGGAGGGGGGACGGGGGAGGCAGAGAGGGAAAGAGAGGGAGGGAGGCAGGGAGGAAGGAACAGAAAGTTTATGTACATAAACCTTTTTTTTTTTTTTTTTTTTTTTTTTAAAGTATTGTTGCACCTAGTAGCTAGCTTTACTGACACAGAAATGAGAGGTCTGTTCAGTGCTTAAATATCCGAGAAACAATGGGATAGTGCAGGAAAGTTAACAATTAACAGTCTCAGCTTAAATTTTGTAACTGCAGGGAACTGGAACAGAGCTGCCTCTCTCTTCAGCAAAATCAGGTCTCCTGGTTAAGAGAAGAATTTTTGTTAACATCTAAATTTCTGAAAAAGAAGCAGCTTGCAGTTGAATGAGTATCGTGCAGTTATGGTTTTAACCAGCCTGCTCATACTTAACTATCTCTGCTTATTTTAAATAGAGCAGCTGTGAAAGGGGTAATGAGGCTTTTGAAATGCCTTTTGCTTTACTCTTTTAAATGAGGGTACAGAGCAATAAAGAGAGCTGAAGGTATCCGGCTGAAGAGAAGCAGCAAGGAAGATGGGTCTGCTAAGTGTGGATTTGTTGATCACGCTTCAGATCTTGCCGGTCTTTTTCTCCAATTGCCTGTTTCTCGCGCTCTATGACTCTGTGATTCTTCTGAAGCACATGGTTCTGTTTCTGAGCCGCTCCAAGTCCGGGCGCGGCGAGTGGCGGAGGATGCTGACCTCGGAGGGGCTGCGCTGCGTCTGGAACAGCTTCCTCCTGGACGCCTACAAGCAGGTGAGCACCGGGATGGGCACCGGGAGCGGGCTGAGCCGGGATGAGCATCCCGCTGGCCGGCCGAGAGGGGAAGGGAATGGCTGCGTGCTGCAAAGGATCACCTATCTCATGTAAAGTTTGATGGGGGAAGTAAAAGCTGAAAGGAGCGGTGCTTCTAAGTTGGGGTTAAGGATTCGTGAAATTCTGCAGCTGCTGACTCCCTGTGCTAACTCTCCGTGCAGCCTTGGCCGTGTCACTCAGTTTAGGTGTGCCTCAGTTTCCCCAACAGCCTGAATAATAGTCTTCATGTTTTTAAAGTACTTCAAGATCTTCATGTAAGAGTAATATAAAATACTGTAGATGTTTTCACAGCTGTAGTTTATTATTGCCATGTGAGATGCTCAGATATTATAAAAAGACTACATCTCCAGATAGAGCTCTACAGAGATAGATGTTAGCTGTGTTTTATTTGTTTTACCTTAAGTATTGAAATGAACCGTTGTCATTACACTGGCATTTTCTATTATTCATATGTTAACTTTTATATTGGAGGAAGCATCCAAGTAATAGTAAAACTGTGCACAAATTGACAAGTTACCTTTTTCCTTCATGAAAGCAGTGACAGAGGGACGTGTCAGAGATTAAAAAGGAACTTGACTAGCTGTCGGACAGCTGCCTGGTGATTTAGGTTAATAAAGCTAGTAACAGTTGTGCAACATGTACTTTTCCTTTCAAAATTTCTTACAAGCATTACCCAGTGGTACTGCCCAGGTCTCATGAGGTAGCTAGAATTCCCTTTTATAGATTGAAAAGGTGGACCCAAAAACCATGAAATTTCTCGCGCAGACCACCCAGTTAGTAAGTAGAACTGGATTCAGAGCTCTGTGGCTTTCAAAACAGTGCTTAGTCTGTTAATTTGTTGTCTTATTTAGACCATCTAATTTAACATACTTCATGGGATGTCATAGGGGTCCTGTCCAAATGATACTCTTTTGAAATATTTCTTTTTGTATTGCCTTCCCCTCAATTCGCTTTCACACCTCTATAATAGCCTTTGTATTTGCTCTTATCTAAAAATGTGAAGAGCTGGTGATGTTGGTGTTTGCTGGCTTTGTGATATGGAATACCATCTGCTTAGCCCGAAAATCAAGCCATGGGGACATTAATTTTCAGTGTAAGACAAATATAAATAACTTTAGCTTTTGCCAAATGGGTCAACCTCTTACTGTCACCACAGGAATCATCCAGCTGGCTACCCAAACAAAATAATCCTGAATGAAGCCAACTATTCTCCTAGCCCTTCTAGTCTTTGTTTTTATTCTCTTCATAGACATTAAGTAAGTACATTTTACAGTGGCCTTGTTAAATGGGTCACTGAACACCATTGTTCCCATTTTACAGACAAGGCAAGGCAGGACAGTTAACACATGACTTGGTCAAGGCTCCAGTGGAAGTTGGTAGCATGACTCTGCCACAGTCAAGTTTTGAGTTCCCATATTTGCAACCTGTATGTGGCCTGGGGTCTGGGGAAGATGTGAAGTTGTAAGAAACCTTATATCCATATTCCAAATATTTTCAATCTCTTTTTGCTTAAATTGCACACAGTTTTTAAAATTAGCCTATTGCATGCCTGTCTGTAGTCTCCAAAGTCATGCTCTGCCTTTCTTTCAGTATCATTGATGTTAACCATGGAAGCAACAGGTAGGGTGACTGTGCTATTTTTGGTGTTGGCAATGAAACTCATACCTTGAACTTTGGTAATTTTATTTTCTCCCTTATCATGATTAAATCACCTGGGTTCAGGTCATAAGGTTCCCAGAATGAACTCTGTGCCTCAATGAACTCAGCAGAAAAATGTATATAAACACAACCAATTTTTTTCAGCCTGTTCCAAAAAGAGGAAAAAATCCATTCATGACAGCTACCCTTAAGACAAAATGAATTTACCAAAAATTCATAGAAAGACTGTTTTACGTGATACAACTATGGGCCATAAGGACAGAAGATCATTGGGAACTCTTGATTGTCACAGAAAGATAGTTTGAGTATAGAAATCAAATTATAAATGGGACAAAATAAACTGAGGAGCACTATTGGAAGAAGATTCATCACCTTCACAATAAACACGAATCTTTCACTTATAATTTAAATGAGAATCTGTTCCTGTAAAGAAAGAAAAGGAAAAAGGTTTAATTTGAAAAGTTGTACTAGTAGATTTGAAAAAGATTGAAACATACTCTGCTTTGTAATATATTAAAAAACCATGAGAAATAGAGAAATATATCAAAGAATGTCCTACAAAGCACATTTTTCCTTAAGTCACCCTTTTCTAGATCCTGAAGAGTTACTCTGTTGTGAGACCTTTCTCAGAGACAGTAAGTGAGAAATTAACACGTTATGGAATCAGGGCACTGTACAGAATGGCAAAATGTAGCTGATATCAACCATTGGAGTTTGTTGCTCCAATTTGCCAGCTAAAGCCAGGTATTAGCAAATTACTTTAAAAAGTACTTAAACTCATTCCACTGAGCAGTATTTATGAGAAAATAACCATTTTTCATGTAGATTAATACAATTGCAGATGTCTGAGATAACCAGAGCCAGATTGCCAGCTAGAGGAAGACTGGATCAAAGAAGTAACTATGCTTGGGTTTACTGTGTTTTGTATCACTTGCACACAATTCTTCCTGAGCACCTTTCATAATATTTTCACAAAACTACTTTTACTTGATGTAAAATTTCTATTCAAAGAAAAGTTTATGGGAAGGCATTTCAGAAAAACACTGTGGGTAGACACTACATTCTGAATTAATGTAAATTTATTACAAGAAAGGACCTTTGCCTCAAAAGTATTCATTGTCCCAGAATTGATTTTTTTTTTCAAGGCTAGTATGTACAAGATATGATCTTGTAATGGTTAGAGTCTATTTCAAACAAGTTATTCTGATTTGCTTTCACATTTTCCAGAAATCTTATTAATATCTCATCCAAATTTCAACTTTTTTTCTGCTTTTTGTTCATTGCACATGATTTTTGGTGAAGGCAGTTATTTCATAGGCAAGATTACCTAGCAAGAGTTGAAGATTTTAACACCATCAGTGAGGAAACAATACAAAGTTTGTTGTATTGTATGTAGAGTATATTCAGTGTTCTTTTTTATTGGAACATTTTATACAACTGGTTTTCTCCATCTCTTAAAAACCTACTGGAATCAAAATAATTGCTTTTTTGTTTATATTGATTTTTAATGTAAATTTTGCTAATGAATAATATATTTCTTTTTACTTCCTTAGCTCTGAGTTCAATATATGTCCATCTCAGTGTTGATACTGTCTACACTGCACCAGCTTTGTGATTTATAGACCATCCTATTATTTTCCAAGAGGCAAGTGTGTCTTACATTACAAAGGAGTCTTTAGGACCAAACTAAACATCATAACTGAGAGAAATAGAGCCAGTAGTCAAGTTAGATTAACTTTCTGTAATTGAAAGAGTGCAAATGTTTTAAATATCATTTTTATATATGTACGTGTGCGTAGGTATTTGCAATTTTAAACATTTGCCTGTATAAAGATTGATATATAACACTTTTTCTCTATATATCTGTACACATATATATATATAGAAAGGCAAAAGTACACACATGTAAGCATACCTTTCCAGGAGTCAGTCCTCTCATTTCTCCATGTATGTATAGACATATATATGTGTGTGTGCACACATACATACAGGTATGAATGCACTCACAGCTATTGATGAGAGAGAAAAAACAAGACTTTTTGGCAGGATGTTAGTGGAACCATGATTTACACAGGCCATTTCTACAAATGCCAGTGAGGTATTTGCTTTAGCTTAAAGCATGTATACTGGAGAAATTTTGGAAAAAAAAAATTGACAGTTTTTTTTTCCTGATAGTGCTTTATGCTCTATGCTTTGTTTAGTAATGGGATGAATCTGTTTTCTAACATACCAAAGGTGAGAAATTGTTATCTTAAAATGCTTTTAAAATAGGTTAAAAATGGTTATACCCGTTAGAGATGTGGTGAGGCCTTGTGGTGGGAGCTTTTCCAGTGCCAGATATGAGCTCTGTGTTTCACCAAGGCAGAGCTATCCTTCACGGTCTCAAGTAGAAAGCTTTAATGTTATCCTTGAGGAAATTGTCCCTCTCTCCAACTCAGTGTGGGGCAGTTACAGGGGACACAATGGCCTGTCCCTGCAGCAGCCCAATATTCAGGAGTGCTGTGATGTGCCTCTGGCTCAGTGTGCACACACAGATCCGTGTGTAACCCTGCTCCATGGGCCCCAGAGGGGTGCTGGTATCTCAGGTGATGGATGGTGGTGGGTGTGTTGTACTTGTACAGATTTTTACAGTCCTCAGAATGGGCCAGCAGCAAGCTCTGGCATGACAGTCCCAGCACAGGGAAAGGCTGGCACAGGACCCAGGTTTATGGCGTAGACCCAGCGCTGGATGCAGCAGCAAGTAGAGTGGTTCAGTAAACACCCAGCGAGATTTTCCTGGGTTTTCAGGCAGGCAGTTAAATTACCTTTGGCTGCTTTTTCCTGCCTGGTAGGTAGATCATCTAAAATAAATCAGCATGCAAAGCAAAACAGTCCCAAACCTTGCATGTTAAATGCACGCTGCACAACATTATCACAAAGGTATATGTGAAAGTAATATATAAGCATGATCTTCTACCTTCTCTTTGGCTGTCCAGTAACTCTTTGCTTTTTGGGGAAATGTTTTAAAGGTTGAAACAAAGACACAACCTTCATACTTACTATTTGTATTTATTTTGTCTGGCAAGGTAAGAAAGTCTCTCTCTCTGCATTTGACAGTGATAAAGGGAATTTGTGAAAGAAAGTCAGTTGTATAATTTAAAGGTTTAAAACTAGGCATAGTGTGGTATTAAAAATATTTTATTGGTTTCACAAAGTTCAACTTTAGCAGAATTGTTTTCATTGACATTTGCAAATGAAAACAATCTTGAAAGAAGTGAGAAAAACAAAACTGAACCAAACCACAATTAAAACTTCTCCTGCAAAGTTGGGAGCATAAATTCAACAGGATTTAGTAATGACATTGTAATCATTATTAACACTTTCTCATCATTATTAAGATATAATCATGTTCGTTGTAGCTGTGTAGGAGGATCAGGCTAGGCCAGGGATCCATTTTACTAGGCCGTGTCCCAACAAGAGGGGCAGACAGTTGGTCTCATGGAACTTAAGAGTTCAAACATTCAAAGAGTAGGAAGAGGAATATGAGGCCTTTTATCCTACATGGACTCTCATCCCATTTCATTTTACAGATCTAAATTCACTTCTTCCACATCTCTTGGCAATGTTCCATTTTCACCCTTGTGCATGAAAAACTGACTGTAAGGAGTGCTTGCCTTGTTGTCAAAGCCTTGTAAAAACCCCGTTTTGCTGTGATAGACACAAAAATTTAGCTAATGGGCACTATTCAGGAAGAGGATCACACACAGTTCTTGGGTGCTGGCTCTATCTCTCTGTCAAAACCACCACTGTGTATTCACACTCATAAAGCTGAGTAAAAAAAAAAAGTAAAATAACCATAATCCAAATTAATATCAAATTCCCTTTCTGTGCTGAGTAACAGAATCTGGTGACAGTCTCTGTCACGTGTAGGTAGAGCCCAGAGGCCATGGTGTAGCAGGCTGTGCTCCCAACTTGAGGGAAACATAAAGCCCTTAAGAAGCTTGCTCTTGGCTCCCCAATCATAGGAACTAAAATTAACTGTAAGAGTGCAAGGCAAAAGGCTCCTTTATGGTTTCCTTGTGCCATGCATACTCATTTGTGGGACTGGTGGCTTTTAAATGGAGAGAGCAGCATTTGACTAGTTATTTTTATCTGGACTGTGCCTGGTTTGTTTGTCTCCCCCTTCCCTTCGTCAGCTCCACATATCTGATCCTAAATAAATGGCTCTGGAAAAGCCTGAGCCATTTCTAGTATCTGCTCTCCAATTTGAATAATTCAAGTCACCACCTTCCCAAGACAAATGAAGAACTTCTGCACCTTTACTCCAGACAAGGATTTTTGTCAACTGCACCACTCTGGGTCATGAAATAACGAAAACAAAAGTAATAGTTTGTAGAATTTGCCAACCAGAGTCAAATTATGATTTGGATGAAGCTATACCTAGCTGAATGGGATCAAATGAAAGCAGAGAATTATAAAAATTGCTAAAGTCTGCAGGGATTCAGTTCATCACCAGTCACTGTGCTCCTGTCCCAACTTCAACATGTCCATATTCAAGTGACTAATTTCATAAACTGTTAATTGTCT
The DNA here is from genome assembly GCF_903797595.1 of Erithacus rubecula. NCBI lineage: Eukaryota > Metazoa > Chordata > Aves > Passeriformes > Muscicapidae > Erithacus > Erithacus rubecula. Next base: position 40,928,297 of record NC_136688.1, on the reverse strand, counting down.
GGAAGCACCTATTTTTTCAGAGGGTTGACACAACCTGATGAGTCTGCCAAACTATATAAAAATCCATGATTTAGGGAAACAAAGCTGTATCCCTGTGCACAGGATCCCAGGAAGGATATGCTGAAGCTGATAAATGCAAAACAGGAAAAAAGAGAAAGCAAATGAGGAGACAATGTTTTGTCTGTGGGGCTTTACCTACTCCTTGTGGAAAATGCACTACAAACTTAGCAGTATGTGCTATTTCTAGCCTGCAGTTTATGAATAGGGCTTTCTCTCCTGCTTCTAAGTCTCCTTCATTTTGCAGGCTGTGTGCTAAAGCATCAGCAATCTTGTTCCCTTTTCACTCTGCATGGAGACTGAGAGCAGGCTGTCAGGCAAACACAAAATTCCCACAAATGATGCGAGTCAGTGCTCTGGTGCTGCTGCTTGCCCCTGCTGCAGGCTGGGCTGCTCTCAGCTTTGGCTGGCCTGCCTTGCGTGTCCCACCAGGCTGGGTGGGAGGGGATGCTGTGTGCTGCTCCGCTCCTGCCTCGTTCAGAGGGCTGGCACCCAATGGCCACATACTCACGCGCAGAAGTACGTGATTGTGGGAATGCTGGATTGCGTGTGAGGGGAATTCTGCTGGTTTGTTTCTCTGAATTTACATTTTGCCTGCCTTTGTGTAATATTTCAAAAGCAGTTTGGCTGAATACGTGAGTGTTTTTGTTTGTTTTCTCATTGCGTTGGTTTTCTTTTCCAAGAGCTATTTTTTCTTTCAATAAATAACAACAAAGATGGCCAAGGCCTACAATGCAGATGATCAGCAAGGATGATATTGTCATCCTGTGTCAATCGGTTCAGAGTCTGGTGAAATAAACAGTCCCTTGGGAATGTCAGTGCTTCATCAAGACCAATTAGTGGATCTGCCGCTGCTGCTTATGTTTAAGCATTAACGACTGGGCAGGGCTGCTTTTTGGAGTGCCTGACACTGGCATGGAACAAGGCACCGACCTAATTACTTCTCTACAAGAGCAGAAAATGCCTTGTGAATGCCTGCTTGGCAAGGATGTCTCATTAAGGGGAAAAAACCCAACAGAAGCACTCCTAGAAACAAAAATTGAAATGATAGGTAACCTGCGGCCATGAGACTTCCTTCATGGCTGTGGGAAATGCGGAGAAGCTGCTGTAAGGTGATATACAGCTGTACAGATGGAAAAAGGCCAATTTGTACTTTGTTTCCTAACTCCATCTATTTTTATAGTCCATAAGGAGTATGAGAGACAGAATGCAAACTGGCATTGTTGAAGAACAGAAAATATGTTGTCTTTGGTATTTATATTAAATAGGACTTGAAGGCCATTCCTATGTTGGTGTCTCTTGGAAGTTGTTTTATTAGTCTGTTTCTTGAGGGTTTGCAACTGGCCTAGGAAATTAAAGAGTTTGGTAGGCCTGAGTGAGGAATTGGTAGTGAGAAGTTTATGATATATAGCCTCTCTTTCTGCTTAAAACGACCAAGAAGCAAACTGTGGTTTCCCAGTCAGTCATGATAGTTTTGTTTAAATAAAACCTGAGGAGTAAGTAGAAACATCAGCTACTCAAATGTTTCTTTGCTCCTAAGCAACTCTGTTTGTTCTTGACTTCCAGGTGCTTCTCCTTACCTTTATTTTTCTTTTCCTCTGAAGAGTGAGAGAAAATATAAGAAATTCAGAATGAATTGTTTAATTGTGATTTGTGAGATAAATTGCATGTCATTACTTCTTTTGTTTGACTGGATGAGCAGACACTCTTAAATGCTGAAGTCCATTATTCATCCAGGGGGTTGGGTGAAGCACAAATACTTAAATGTCAGGCTTTGCTCAAAAGGCACCTTTAGAGCAAGCTAGCTAGCTCTGAAAAGTCATGTATGATAGTGCAGGAACAGTTAAGCTTTCTAGGAGAAGAGGGATCTAGTGTTTGTGTAGATATGCATGTGTTATGCTCCTTGAGATCTTCCTTTTTTTGGTAGTCACCAGTTTATCACAAATTGCTGAATTGTTTAGTTGGCTTCTGGATTGAATGCTCTCAGGATGATTATAAGGATGCCACATGATCTTTACCTGTGTATTTCTTTGTTCAAGTGCAGCCCTTTACCTTACTCCTGCTTTACCTATCTTACATCACAGAATGGCAGAGAGATGATCAAGAGTTGAACAGAAGACTACCTGCTAAGGTGTAGGTGGTCTCAAATGCTGCAAGATGCTTAATGCTACTTCTCAAATGCAAGAACCTGTGTCTCTGAGCCTTCCTCTCCAGACACATAATTTCCCCTCAAAAACTGGGATGCAGTTATTTTCTTTCTTTGAGTTCAGTGGACAGCACACTCACACATCAGGTCCTAAACTCAGCTGTTTCAAGCCTCTTCCTTTCAAAGGCAAAGCAGGAGGCTTTTTTTAAACTGTTACCAGTGCTCTAGCAGATAACAACACTGCAGATGCAGGTTTACAGGGATGGGGACAAAAGAGGCTTTGCTTTCCCAGAGCATCATTGTTTCTCTGTGGTGCAGCTGCATATCCTCTGCTTCCAGTGGCATGATCACTACACATGGCATGGCTGTGTTTCAATTTGCCCTATTGAAAAGTGTCAAAACAATGCTCATAATCATGTGCCAACATGCTGTGAGACATTCTTATATATCTGTGAAGTCTGGAATCATTAGTGACTGTGTCTTACAAACTTCTTTGATTAGTCTCTTGCTTCTGTTCTGATGAAATAGCGCAGAGTCATGAATAACTGCAGTTTTGTTCAAGATAGTCAGGTTTCTGAGGGAGAAATTGAAGATCCAGTATCAGCTATCTACTTGCCTTTGGATCTATGTTCAGCAGCAGCTGCATGAGTTCAGTGTTCAGCTGTTCACTCAGCTTCTTACTGCATCTGACTCCTATATTGCATCTAATACCCTATGATGCAATGCAAAATAGAAGTGCACCAAAAATCAGTTATTTATTGAGTATTTACGTGGTTATCATGTAGTGTTAACTTCTATAGACTTTAACTGCAGTGTAGCTTCAGAAAGAAATACATAAAATGTAAAAGACTTCAGAATTGAGCCCTGTGTGTTTCCTTCAAAGCAACAATTCTGAACATAATCAAATAGTCAGGGGTCAGAGATAGAAAAAGACAGGAAAATACAAAAGGATAATTGCATTGCTGTACTAGAGGTTGATGTTAAAGTCAGAGACATAGGAATTACTGTGGCAGAGCTCATTAAAAATTAATGGCATTATGCAATAACATTTTGTGGTTCTATACTAGTTATCAGATCTTGGAGCCCTCTGCAGGCTCCACCTTATTCTGGCATTCCCTCCTGTGAGTTGCCTTTATTCTGTCTTTTTTTTCTATGGACATGCAAACAAAAATGATCAGGCAAAATGTCCTTTCCACCATTGCCTGTTGGGTCTGAGTTAGATCTGAAGCTGGAGCTGAGAACAGTTAATTTTCGCCTCATCAGGCTTCAGCCATGATATCAACTTTCCCCTTTTCCTGCTGTTTCCCCCCCCAATCATCTTGTAAAGCAGTAGAAGGAAATGTGTTGTTCAGTCACTGATGAAATTACTGCAAATAGGATAGAAGAAATTTTAGAGAGCGCAGTCTTGGATGATTCACTGTCATAGCAGTGTATATATTATCTGGGCATCTGCAGAGATCTCGTGTTTGGTACTCTTCAGTATTTTCATTCTTGGACTGCAGGATGGAAGACAATATACAAATCTGTAAATCTCTCAAAATTGAGAGACACTGTGTGTTGTGAAGATCAGGAATATAACACAGAATGATTTTTGAGAATTGGAAAAATGTCTTGAAAATTGAATTTTGAGAATTGACAAAATGGTTGTGGGCCTAAAAGGGACCTTTCTAATGCCTTACTAGCTAATCCCTAATCAACAAGCTATTGTTTTTCCAAAACAGTCATGGTATCTCATAAAAAGCAAACAACTAGAATATATAAACAGGTGTAGTCTGTGAGCTACTTTATTACACTAAGTAATTGTCTGATTATACTGAAAATTGGTGAAAAACTGTTGAAGTTTTGAATAGTGAGCTCCAAGGATGATGTGAACCAAGAGGAGTGACCTCATGGAAAATGCTGGTGGAAAAAGCCCTATGTGTCACAGAGGAAACTTAGAAGAAATTTAAGGTAGTCTGTCTGAGCAAGTCTCCAAGTACATAAGGATGGACAGGACAGACCTCTTATCAAATTTTCTGACATTAATGAAGTAGTATGTTTGTCAGAAAAACCATATTTTCCTGAACTGTGAGTGCAGGTGGACAAGATGACCGTTTTGAAGCTGCTGCTTTTGATGATTTGCTCTGTCCCCACGTGACTCGTTGGGTGTACTCTGAACAGGTGACTATTTGAAGGGAGTAGTTATAAGGATACTGCACAAACAAGTCACACTAACTTGTTGTGTTTTAATTTGTTCTGCCATCAGGTCAAACTGGGAGGAGAAGCCCCAAACTCCAGTGTAATCCACATAGCCAAGGGCAGTGATGGCAGCAGTGGCAGCTGGAAGAATGTTGGTGGCAAGTGTGGAACCAAATGCCACCTTCTGGATTTTGCCAACTCAGAGCGGCCGCTGGTGGTGAACTTTGGCTCAGCTACCTGACCACCGTTCACGAGCCAGCTGTCAGCCTTCAGCAAGCTGGTGGAGGAGTTCTCTGGTGTGGCTGACTTTCTGTTGGTCTACATCGATGAAGCTCACCCATCGGACGGCTGGGCTGCACCTGGCATCTCTCCCTCTTCATTCGAAGTGAAGAAACACAGAAGCCAGGAAGAGAGGTGTGCAGCTGCTCACCAGCTCCTAGAGCACTTTTCCTTGCCACCTCAGTGCCAAGTGGTGGCTGACTGCATGGACAACAATGCCAATGTGGCCTATGGGGTTTCATTTGAGCGAGTGTGCATTGTGCAGAGACAAAAAATTGCCTACCTGGGGGGCAAAGGCCCCTTTTTCTACAACCTTCGAGAGGTCCGGCTCTGGCTGGAACGAAACTTCAGCAAAAGATGAAATCCATTCTCCACAGGAGTTATGTCAACAGATGTGTCCCTTTAAGGTGATGCAAAAGGGAAAAAAAAGAAAATGAAAACATATGCTAGTTTGAATAAAACCTTTCAGATGATTGCAGGAGAACACATTTGATAACAGTGTCAAGTGAATGCTAACTAGGAAAAGAAAACAAAAATCTAGCTCCACAGAAACATTGTGAAGTGAAAAAAAAATCCCACTCCTGCTCTTGCTGTGGGACAGAAGAGGTGAACAGGCTTCTCCAAAAAGGTGCTGCTGGCAAGCAGATAGGGTGGTTAGATAAGATCTGTGTCCCAGAAGGCCCAGTCCTGGGGTGAGGCAAAGAAAGCGTTTCTCATTGGAAAGCATTCCGTGGAAAAGCAATGCTGTACATTGCATCAGAAACGCTTCTTTATGCCCCTGTGGCCAATGCAAGGAACCTGGGAGGAGCAGGGGGTTTGCAATTACTTTGCATACAAATGGCAGTGCAGTGTGGCCATTTTCCTCTCTTGGCAGAAAATTTATTGTTCAGAGACTTCAGGAACCACATGCAATGCATGGCACAGGCAGACTGGCTGCTCAGAGCAAGATGAACCTTTGTCTGCTGGTATTTGTCCTCTCTGTGGACACCTCTGCACAATATATTCACTATGTAATGCTACCTTACATGTTTGTGTCCAGTGTGCAGGCCTGTGCCTGCTGAGAAAGGTGTTAAATTCTATGGAGTTGGACCAAAATGACAAAGGTGATCAAATAAGCCCATTACCATCTGAAAACTGAAATACCTGGACTAATTATAACACAACATTGAGAACCATCTAGAGCATGCATCATCAGACAAAACTCAGCTGATGCCAACCAAACCCTTGGTTCTGAGAGCTGGCAGCACACATTTATCAATGTTCTCTGGTTCTCATTTCTGTTTCTTTACCCACCTCCATCTCCTTCTGTCTAGCAATAGGCTTAAAGGTAATTTCACTTTTAGTTTTTAAAAAAACCCAACTTATTTCTCTTCTTTTTTTAATGTGAGATAATTACCTTGCATTACTTTGTATTTTGGGGATGGGGGAAACTTATGCACAATTTTACCTCGTTAAAATGGAAACCTATCCTGTCATTTACCCTGTTAAATGTAGTCATGTTGACTTTCACTGTCTTAGATACCTGAACCTAGTTTATAGCTATGTTAATCTGAAAGTTGTTTGCAGCCTTAGAATTGATTAGCTACAGTTCTGAGACTGGATGAGCCAATAATCTGTTTTACTCATTCTTGAAAACCTTCCCAGAAGAGAAACAAGGAGGACAAATAATTTGAATTAATGTGAGTGTAAAAGATAGCAGAATTTTCATATGAATGAATATGAAGAATGGATTGTTATATTAGAGAGATACTGTGAACTTAGAGTACACATTAAGTTAAGGTATTTCTAAAACTGAAATTATTTAATCAAGCCTGATGAAGAGGCAGATTTACAATGAGCTAACCTATTAGAGCTGACAAATGAAATCCCATATGGAGATGGACTATCCAGGTTTTCTCTCATCTTTGGCAGAAACATGAAACAGATAAACAGAATAAGTGGCAAAAATCAAATTAGTTATTTTAATTTCTCATCATGCCCATCATCAGGAACATGATGTGTTGATACTGACACAGGAAAGAATAGAAAATACATAACTGTTTTAATTTTCACAATGCCTATTAATATTGTATATTTCCTCTAGCTTGGCTCTTGGTCAACTTAGCCAACGTAGGAGGAATTTGGAAATGTGTTTTCAAGCACAGATCTGAAATAATGACAGTAACATGGGTAATTTCTCCTGTACTCAGGTTTATGCTTCCCATTCTTCTCACATTTTCCTCCCCACACTGTTCAATGTAGACACGGGTGCACTTACACAGTTGGTAATGTGCCCTGGAGAAGGGTATAAAGAGTGGTCCTCAGATCTCCTAGTGAACCCCACTTCTCAGAAGGTCTGTGTCTCTCTGTGTGCATTTATATATGCATCCATCTGTATATAATACATTTTTATGTATGTGTATACATATGCATGCATACATAAATGGTGTCTAACACCACTAATAATAGTTATCCTGTCCTACCATTCATTAATGTTACTGTAAATCATTGCTCAGTGTGGAAGATTGTTACAGATCTTCATGACTAACTGGGATATATAACTGAATTTTAAAAGCCTATTATCATAGAAACAGTAACATAGCCAGACTTCATGTTTTATTTAATCCAGTGTCCTACCTCTGACTGTATCAGATGCTTCAGGGGAAGGTGCAATAATTTTTAACTTGCAGAACTTTTATTAGCTTCAGCCCATATTATTTTTGCCTCATCTAAAGTGATTGTTGTCTTATCCCTCATGAGAGGCCGATTCTGGGTTTTGAGATTTAAATATTTTGTGAGGTAGGGATTATGAAAAATTTTAAAAAATCCCATTTAAATTCAAAGAAAACCAAATGAAAACAGATTTTTCCTTTCATATTTAAATTGGTTGCTCTTCAATGCCATTCTCATCTCTTACTGTTATAAGCTAAACCACTAAACATAAGCAATCCCAATTTTTCTTCTGTATGCCGGTCATTATATAATCTATATAGAATTTTGCATACCTTTTGTTTAAGACAAACAATAACTCATATTCTTATAGAGGTTCATACTCTTTCCTTACTTCTGAATCTCTTCTGGTTTTGCTACACTGTCTTTTTACTCAGGTGAGTAAAGATGTAGACATTAATCAAAGTGAAAATCTGTATTGATATACCCAGCACAGCTTCTTTTCCTTATTATATTCTACAGTCATCTGAAACTTTTTGAATCCATAGTAACTCCATAGCCTTTGTAAAATTTATACTAGTAAGTGTTTTCTTCTTTTCCTCATTATACCATTGAAGTCTGAACTGTTTATATGGGAAATGCTAGCCAAATGTTTAACACAGCTGTTGAAACATACCTTTAGTTCAGAGGAAAGAATTGGAATTAATAATTCAGTTTGTTAATACCCATTTGCATATCTAAAGTTACAGTTATTTTTCAAGCTCATTCTCTCCTTTTGAATTTTTTTATTTAATTCTGTAATTTATAGATGCCTCTTCATCACATAGTATACAGGAATTATGAAATTGGCTCCTGTCAATGGGAAAAACACATTGATTTTCCACAAATAAAAATACACAATAACTTAATTTCTTTCTTGGCAACATGTATAACTGTCCTGCCTAAAATTTAAAGCTATTCCAGCTTCACGGATTATGAAGACAGAAATGCATTTTGTACATTTTGAAAAATCTTGGGTTTCCCCAGAAAAAATTCTGGTCAGAAAGCAGAGCTTTCTCCAAAATAAAATAGGCATAAAGGAAAAAAAAAGGAAAAGTATTTTCTAGGAGGCTGACAATATATATATATATATTTTTAACAAAATTAAAACATTTTATTGAAAAGATTTTAAATGAAATGTCATGCATTGTCCCCAGTAGATAATAAAAGTGGCCACATGTCAGATACCCAAAATTCTAGTAAAAGTCATTTTGGGTCCAGGTAGAGATTTTACTCCCTTGCTAGCCTTGTCTAGTCTGCTGTGAGACTGTATTTGCTTCTGTCTCATTCTCACTGTGTCAGGGCACTATACCCTATTACTTGAGGTGCTCCAGTGTGACATACATATTGAGCAACAGCTCACAAAATAGGTGCCTGAAAGCATTCTGGAAGGCTACTGTATATAATAGAGACCCCAATACCATGTCTCAGCATTAGTATGGGAAACTTCCAGTATTTTTCATTTTGAGCAACATTAAAAGCTGTTCTGGGCTATCATTCTACATTGTTCTGTGCTTAGCATCTGTATTTAGCACGGTATAAATGGAATGAAAAACATTTTGTGCAGATGAGAAACTTTAGCATTTTGCTCTTTCCTTGCGTAGACAATGACATAAATTTAAGGCAGCAGGAAAACATGCCCCATCTATGAAAAATAAGAAAATGTATTAGGAAATGTGTTGTTGAACAATTGTGTGAACACTTTGAAAAACAAAATGCAGTGATTTTTAGGAGGGTAGTCTTGGTGGGGAAATCTACAACCCTTCTAAAAAAAGGTATTTGTGCTATGCATCCAGGTGTGTGCAGAGGGAAGTTATGTTTCTGCATGTGTGAAAGTGGCTTTTCTGTGATGTGGAGTATAGATTTAAGAGTTTTTAAGGCTTTCATTCAGTACTATAACCAAAGCAATAAGAGGTGTCAGGTAGGGAATATTGGCCAGTTTTGTACAACTCGACACCACGTCTGTGACAAATCCATAATCAGCTGGGCCCAGCTTGGAGTGTTGAGTGAAGAGAGGCTGGGGTGGGACAGGGGAGGCTGGTGTGCTTATGAAGATTGCTAACAAAAGAGTGGTTAGCTCAGTTAGCGTTCAGATGCCTCACACTGGGTTTCTCTGTGCACCTTTGTGTCTGTGCTTGAAGGAGGTGAACCTTTGGGTCTGTTCATAAGATTGCCGTGGTGTAGGTGCCTGTGTGTACTATGTGTGTGTCATTGTTTAAATGTCAAAAATACACTGCAGGAGAGCCAGCAAAATTTTGTTACAATATGGTGCTCCATGAAATGTGCTTTCTAGATTTGTTTTTTCTTGTATTATAATAAATGATAAAGGAAAATATGCCTCTTCTGTGTTTTATTCTGATTGCTAATCTGTGGAATCTTGACATTTGACCAAGGAAACTTTGAACTGTATTTAATTCAAAAGCTTATGCTACCCCGACTAGATCTTAAACAATACAAGCAAAGTTCTTTATAAGTGGTGGAACTTATTTACTATCTGACTACTCTCAACTTTTAAGAAAGGTAAAGGGGAGGGAAACAAAGAGGTACAAGGACAGTAGTTGAGTCTACACAGAATTACACTGTTCCAAAAAAAAAGTGCTTGAAGAAAGCATGCTGAGCTGTATATGGCACATGAAACATGGGCAAATTGGTTATAAATGCATCAGCTATACATGCCACTCCCATTTCAATGTCCAGGCAAATTATCAAAAATAAAATTAGAAATATAGCTGAATAGCTGCTACAGGAAAAAAAATCAAATTAAAAATGTGCACCAACCTTCTAAACAAACTCACTTTCTGATTTAATTGTATTTTAGAAATTCCCTCTTCTTTGTCATCTTTTGTTACAGTAAATTTTACAGGATCATGCATCTAAAAAATGCTTGTGAATATAGGTGAGAAAGAACAAAACAAATCACCAAAAGGGAGACCATGAAAAAGGTTATATCCCAGTTCCCCAACAGAGATGTTCATTGCAGTATACATTTTAGCCCTTGAAACAATCAAAAAACTCTCTCTAGATTATCTAGTTCACATCACAAAAGCAACCCCTGTAGTACTGAAAAGTACTGAAAGAAGAATTTTGAATTGTGAGAATTTTCCTGTAGTCTGGTGGGTAGTGATTATGACCATTATATCAGTTGTTGCTATAAGGAGCTATTCTGTACTCTGGGAGAAATAAAAATACCTTTCAGGTATTTTTATTCAGGTCTTGCTTCTTATTTCCCAGCTGTGTAAATCAGGTGAAGGCAGATGTGATGAAATAACAGTTTTGTTAGAAAATAGAAACATTAATAAATAACTTGTTAACAAAAATTAGACACTGGACACTCCTAAATATTTGTGAGAGTGTTCTGGTTTTTTTTTCTGGAATAGATGATATCCATGGTAGAAACAAACAAACAAACAAGTAAATTGTCTATGGAGCTGTATCTCAAGATGACCTAGGTACCAGAGGTTATTTCCTTGTGTCTGCCAACCTTTTGCAAAAACTCATAACATACAGAGTGAAGGTCTAAGCACAGTGACTCCTGTACATTAGACCTCAGCAGATGTCTTATGAGACAAATCTTTCTGAGGTTTTTTCAGAGATTCACAGGAAATTAGAGCAATCCTTCCAAATCAGAAATTCTTAGACTATACTTGGAAATAAAAATCACTCATTTCATGAGAAAGGAAATCTTGTAGCTGATGCTGCAATGGAAGGAGCAGCAGATTTTTGCTAGCTGCAGGAATTGTCTCTTAAGTGATCCTTGTAGATCTTCACAGATAGGCTCAACAGCAGTGCTAAAACTGTCCACAGTAGTTCACATAAACACACCCAATGGAAAATAACACAACTTTGTCAGCTGTGCTTCTCAAAGCACCTGAAAAACAGATTACTACAGATTAATATTGCAGATTAATTTGATAATACCTAGGCTGGATGTAAACATTAGAGCTCTTTTCTCAGGATATTTCTCTTGCCTGTCACTGACATCTGTATACCTCAGTATAATGCTGCTTCCCTGTTGTCCAATACCATGGCAAACAGTCCAGTATCACACCCAGCTCCTCCTTAGTAGATTGTAGTGACCTCTTAATTTACTCTGTGTAGCACTGGTGCTGAGCTGCAGTTCAGGTCATCCTGTTTTTTATTGGGATGGGTATTTCAAAGTCAACAGATCTACAAATTTCCCAGCACTATTTTCAGCAGTGGAAGTAAACAGTAGGTGAGGTTGGAGAGAAGAAAAGTTCAACAGATCTTTTTTATTCCAATGGGACTTATTATTTCATGCTGGTTGCAAGAGTTTTCTTATTACGTGTTTAGTTATGCACAAAAATCTTCATGAGGCTTCCACTTGTATATACTTAGAACATTAAATTCTAACTTCAATGGAACTTTCAGTATCTGAAGGGAAATTTCACAAAACACAAATATTTTTTTCAGGTTTCAGAAACTGTAACTGGGACAAAGTCAGAGGATACTCCTTCAATTTCATTGTAGCTGCTTAGAGATTTTTCTGGGAGGCAGAAAGATAATAATTGTCCTGTATCATGACCCATGTCAATGTGAGGCAAAAGGAAGATTTTCTGGCCACATGGCAGTCCTTTGTGGTTTCTAAAGCATTCCTGAATGTTACTGCCTCTGTTTTGGGGTGGGTCACCACTCCTTGAGAAAAAGCCTGCTGGGGTGGCCCAGTGGTGCGATGAGATGTTTTTCTTTAAAGGACAGAATTTCCCCTCATCTGACCACTTCAGAGCAACAACAGGAAGAAAAAAAGTCCATGAGAACTAGGTAAGTTTCCATTCCCAAACTGACTGCGGAGGAGGAGGATCTTCCTGTTGTGTTTATACTGTTTTAATCAATTTCATGTTTTCTCCCACTACAGAAGTGAATGTGCTGCTTCAGTGATTTGAATATTTACAACGCCAAAGCAGCCCTGGCTACTTGAATCTTTTTGTGGCCCCTCCCTCCTCCTTTTTTCTTTGTTTGGGGCCAGGTACATAGATAAGTCATTAGTGAGGTTACTGCAGTCTGGATCATTACCCAGAATACCATCTGCCAGCATTTTGTCAAGCTTCCTTCTATTAAAAAGCCATTAGCTTACATCTGACATTCGTTTATGATCAGCAGATAAACCAGTTCACTTGACAGATAAATAGGAACCCAAGTAACTATTTTTTTAATTGTGACTACTACCATATGTTGTAATTCATTATATATTTGATCACTGATCATGCTCTAATTAAATGTATCTTAAAACTCTTTTTCTTGTCAATAGAAGAAAAAAAACAGATGGTGATACTTTGATGTGGCTTCAAATTTACTGTAGATGTATTTTCATTGACAAGCAATAAAGAATTCAATTTGAAAAAACATATGGCATCAAGATGCAGCATGCAGGTTTACTTCTGATATTTGGAGAACAAGAACCGTTGTGTAAAGTTGGTGATAATTGAATTTTGCAGAAAAATTCAGAAATAATAGTAGTATTTTTATTAAGGAAAAAACTTTCACATACTGTCTTAAAGGTTTTGTGTACATTTGTTGGAATACCTACTTTGAATATAGTGGGCAACAAAAATAAAGGATATTCCTGTTAAGTGTGTAAGTGGGCTTAGACTATGTCATTTTTATTTTTAGCAGAATGAAAAACACCAGTGCTAAGTTTCTAACTTAAAGACTGTTTTATATCATTCTCTTTTCATTTTCCTATCTTAGTGTGTTAAAAGAAATGCAGTAGAGTGTTCTGAGGATAACTCTATCAGAAATTTAGTCACTACATACTACTTAGCTTGTTTTCTGACTCCTGGCAGCCTGAACCAGATGCACATGAGTCACAACAGAATGCAACAATCAGTGTCTCCTTCAGGGCAGTATGTAAATTTACAAATAAGTCCATCATGTGTTTAAAATTTCTTAAGCATTTATGGACTTAAAAAAAATAAATGTGGTTAACCTAAATACAACTGATATAATAGGACTTCACAGTTCATACTTTCCATTATTCATCACTCTCTTTTGAAACATAATCTTCTGTGAATTTTTTTTCCCCAGAAACATTCCAACCATGAACTCTTTCCAAAGTTGATGGGTTTTTTGTTATTGCTTTTTTTTTTTTCTTTTGTGGAAAATGTCAAGACATTTTACATTGCTATTTCAGAATGTGGTAAAGAACAGAGATACATCCACACAGAGACAAACAGACGCATATTTTTCCCATGGTAAAAAAAGAAGATATGATGACACTTAAATGAAAGGGGATGGCCATCCCAAGCATGAGTGACATTTTTCACCTGATATATTGCACATAAAAACCCTGAAGCAGAAATCTTCAGGAAAAATAACACCCATGTAAGCTGTAGAATACCTGCAGATGAGCATTTTTTCTGAGAAAGCAGCCACATAATGCAAACTGTAATGGTACTTTGCACAGGCTAGGACTTTATCAGCTTTCTAATGGTAAGGATGAAGGCATTGATGAACATGGAGGATGACTTCTTTAATGGATGTATTCCATAAGAAACCAGAGCCTGTTAAAGGAAAACATGTGCCACAGAGTATGTCTCTATTTTCAGAAGATTTTTCTTGCCATGGCTGAAATCAACCCTGCAGCCAGCCAAACTTTCATTATACTATCTATCTAGTTATTTCTGCAGAATCTTGCTAAAACTAATTTTTTTTTCCTTCTGTTCTCTTCCTGTATTCCTAAATGGACAAATTTGCCAGAATATGAAGGAATGAGTGAAAGAAAGGAAAGTCCTACAAGAGAATGTTTCCTTCATGAGAATCCATAACTCTGGCTCCAGTAGTGTACAGTAACCCTACAGCCTCACATGATTATTACCCTAAGTGACCATACTAAAGACATGAGAATGTCTCATACACTGAGAAGTGTGGGTTTGCACTCTACACACTCAAAGTGTAGTATTTAAGCAGAACATTGTACACTGAAGTTTTAGACAAGAAAAAATTTATATAATTGTAGCAAAGTTAAGACAAGCTGTAAACCACAAAATTTTCAGAAAACTCATCTGACATTATCATAAGTGTAACTATATATCAATAGTCTGGAGTTTAAGCAACAATATTTTAGTGATTAATCAACAATACTAACATGATGAGTAAGCTAGCATTAAATAATTGGACTTCAGTGAGATGTAAACAATTTGATTATTTTTATTATTTTTGCAAAAAGTTTTTCTGAACCTTTAAACAACTTTTAAATTCAAAGTGTGAGCACAGAAAAGAAAGTAAGAAAAAAGCAGAAAACAGATGATTATTATTGGCAGCAGTCATCAGAGCTTTACTTGCCTTGTTCTTGCCTTCAATCACTTGGAGTTTGTCTCCGTCTGCAGTTCAGGAGGAGGGGACCTCCTGAGAGGGGACCAAAGAAGAGATACAGCCTTGGGATCAGCCATGTGCTAGTAGAATGTTTAAAAAAAATAGCCCTTTATTCATCTTAAATAATTGAATGTCATATTCCTGCAGACTTATTCCTGAATCTTTGGAGTGTCTCCTTTAAAAAAAAAAAAAAAAAATCATTGCCTTTATAGTGGGCAGCTCTCCAAGCATTTGTCAAAAGTTCAGACCTTTATGTACACACACACATGCACACAGACACACACACAAAACAATACCTGAGCTAAGTGGGTTAACCATTACAAACACATCAGACCTCACATACCTATCTCACATAGAAGAGCACATTTGGGAGAACAGTAAAATAATGGTTTTTATTGTTTTCATAACACATTAAAAGGTTTTTTTACAGTTCTTTTTTGGTGTCATTGGTTGGTATCAGTGAGAGGACAAGAATACCCAGCTGATTGATTTTTGTTCATATTGTTCCAACACTGCTGCAGTCACAGGTCCAGCCCTTCTAGGGCATCCTTGGTGGATGAAGAATTGGCTTGATAGCCTCACACATGACTTTGGGTCAATGTCTCCTTGTATATGTAGAGCCCAGTGACAAGTAGTGTCCCTCAAGGGCTGGTACTAGAGCCAATACTGCTCAGTATCTCTGGTGGGATTGAGTGCACTCTCAGTAAGATTGCTGACAGCACCAAGGTGAGTGGTGCAGTGGGCACATGGGAGGGAAGGGGTGTCATCCAGAGGGACCTTGACATGCTTGAGAAGTGGGCAGATGCAAACCTCATGAAATTCAACAATGCAAAGTGCAAGGTCCTGCAACTGGGTCACTGCAGTCCCAGACAAACCTACAGGCTGGGTAGAGAAGTGATTGGGAGCAGGAAAAAGCTTCAGGGTGGTGATTGATGAAAAACTCAATGTGAGCCATCAGTGTGAAACAGCCCAGAAAGCCAGCCCAGTCCTGGGCTGCATCAAAAGAGGTGAGACCAGCAGGACCACAGGGGTGATTCTGCTCCTCTGCTCTGCCCTGGGAGATCCTCCCCCCAGAATGGAGTTCAGGAGCCTCCAGTGGGAAGGACAGGACAGGAGTGTCATGAAGGTGGTAAGAGGACAAGAGAACTTCCCCTATGAAGAAAGGCTGAGAAATCTGGGGCTGTTCACCCTGGAAAGGAGAAGGTTGCATAGAGACCTCATAGCAGCATTCCAGTATCTGAAGGGGTCCTGCAGGGAAGCTGGAGAGGGACTCTTTTTCAGGAACTGTGGTGATAGGACAAAGAGTAATAGGTGCAAACTGAAAGGGGGGATATTTAGACTAGTGCTAGGAAGAAAATCTTTGCTGTGGGGCACTGAAACAGGTTGCCCAGGGAGGCTGTGGATGCCCTAACCCAGGCAATGTTCAAGGCCACGTTAGATGTAGTGGGAGGTGTCCCTGCCCATGGCAGGGGCATCTGGGACTAGAAGATCTCTGCAGTCCCTTACAACACTTAACATTCTACAATGCTCTGATTCTAGAGAGAATTCCCTGGAGAACAGCATCTAGGGCTCCATTCCAGTTTTAAGTGATAAGACAACTACTTTCCATTAGTATTTACAAGTTCAGTTACCTTCATATGAAGGTTCTTGGCTTTGTTTTTTTGTTCTGTTGGATAAAGGTTTCTTTCCCTTTTTTGAATTTTCTGAGACACCCAATCTCCCTTATTATTAACTAAAAATCATGCAAACAAACCACAGGCCTTTATCCAGGCTTTCATCCAACCCAATTCTCCCACATTTCCTGTTTCTCAGCCCTCTCCTTTAAACCTTAGACCACACTGACTAGTCCAAAATCTATTTTAAAAATCACTTACATATAAATAAGGTTTGGAGTAGTCGCAGGATTTTGAAGATCCCAGGTGGGAAAATCAATAGCCAACATTCTGCCTTGATCTTTTGTGAACAGATATTCACAAATATAATAGATGTTTTTTGCTTGGGATGCATACAAGATGCCATTTTGTTGTAGTCTATTCTCTGTTTAAAGAAGAAAAAATATGTGTTAAAGTTGCCTCTGTAGATCTTTGAAGGAAACTGGAAATTCAGACAATGTATACTAAACATTCACTGAATGTATAGTAAACGATGTATACTAAATACTCATTGAAAATCTTGTTATGCTGTGGAAGTTAATTGTAGAGAATTAGTTAATACTGGTAACATTTACAATAAGAATTCAGATTTTTAGACTTATTTCCATAAATTATGAGAATCTTTTATCTCCAGGGGAAATGTAGCTGCTACTTTGGATGACTTTTTTTTTAAAAAGAAATTTTTGCTTCTTACAACACCACATAATTTCTATTTCAATTCTAGTTCTTCCAGGTCTGACATTATTCCTGGACAGTTCTTTATGCATTTATGTAATTATGGATCTCTACCTTTCATGCAAAAGGCACAGGTAGGCCTTGCTGTTTAGGCAGCATTCTGATCCAGGGCATTTTTCTAAGAGTTTGGGTTTCTTTTTTATTCTGAATAACTGGGCAGCTGCAGGATGTCAGATGATCAGTGGCCCAGCAGTTGGAACGGTGCTCTCTGAATTGGTATTGCACTAGAGATCCTCTAACCCATGTCTGGAGGCTGCTGCCAGGTGGGCCTCGGTGACCCTGGGCGCTGCTGGATTTCTGCAAAGCTTGCACAAGAGGAGTGGTATTTCCCCACTCTCTTTCAGAGTATTCGTTTGCGCAAATCTCTTTTTCTTCCTCGCGTCTGCCCGGCTCTCGCCAGGCGGGGGCTCGGTGCTGTGCACATTTCAGCTGCAGTGCTGTGCACATTTCAGCTGCAGTGCTGGCACTCTGGGCTCTCACGTGGAGCGGGGGCACGGACTGGCTCCCTCTGCCCTTCTGCAGCAGGGTGATCAGAGGACAGCTGCAGGCAAGCAGTGCCCAGCGCTGCCTGGGCGGCACGTGCTGAGCTGTGTGTGCAAGAAGGGTCAGCTGGAGCTGGCACAGCCCTAACCCAGACTTGGGCAAATAGTGCATCAATCTGCCAATGAAGACTTACTAAGTATATAACCTATGGCTTAAAAACAAATGGCATTATCAGAACCTGTGTTCGCATATAGGGAACAAAGTACTGCTGTTTGTTTTGTTGGCCCTCAAGTATTAAGGCCTACAGATTTCATTGGTTTTTAACTGACTCTTGTGAAACTGTCTTACAACTCTTTTTTTATTATTATTTTTTAAATTCTGGACACAATATGTTCAAACATTACTATCCTTTACTCCTTACCCTAAAACACATATCCATATATGCATATCCATATACAAAAAGGCAATTCATGCTCTTTGTATGTTAAGGGGCTGAATTTCTAATGAGTTCTGCTCCCATACACTTAATTTCATAATAATAAGATTCCCAAAAGAGGCTGACCTGCCAGTTTTGTGAACTGGTATAAATGGGACTGATATTCTGCCTTAGTATTTTGGGAGCTCTCTGAGTATGCAAAATATATGAGCTTTGCTTTATTGCTACATCAAACAGACACTAAGCCAAAATCAAAAATATTTGGATATTATGTTAGAAGAACCTTGGTTTCAGATGTCAGGCATTAAGAAAAAGCCCCTAGACTTATTCTTGTCATTCTTAATACAGGTTAATGCTTCATGCTTTTCTTTGAATGGCAGCAGGCTCTGGACTGGTCCCTTTTCTTGTTTACGTATTGGGTGGGATGCAGATTAAAAGAAATTCAAAGCAAATCTCATCAGACCTGTTAAATCCATGCCTTCCCCTGGGATTTGTCATTCTCTCCCCAAAAGACTGAATTCCTTGTTCAGTACAGGAAAGTTATGAGCTGTTGTTTTTTTTACTAAGGAGATAAGGTAGAGCTTATAGCTAGCCAACAAAAAGTACCTGCTTGTACTAACCTAGACCCGATCTGTCTTCTGCTGGTTTTGGCAAGTAAAAAGATACAAGTATGCATTAGTTGGAACAAACAAGACATCCTCAGATATTAATGATATGGGGTTTTTTTAGACCAAGTAGATCTGTGCAGTTCAACACAGAGAACACATGCTTCTTGATGTTGGTCAGCTTTGGAAAAAGACTTGATCTTTGACTATCACTTGTGGCTGGGCCAATAATGATTTTCAAGACAGAAGAAAAGTTATGAAAGAAAATGGATTTTCACAACAAAACAGCATTAGCAAAATTGAGAATGGAAGACTCTAAGACATATTTGCAAATGCAACCCCTAGAATTCTATAAGCCTAGTCTGTTTGGTACCCTTTGAGGGCAGAAATAACATGCTCAGTTCATTTAGCACTCAGTTTTTGTCTTATTTAATAAAAGCATTATTTGAGAGGAAACTCTCCCACCTTCCTTATTACCAAGTAATTACTAATTGCTAAATTAAACCTGAGGCAGGTGTAAATTTACACTGCCCTGACACAGCAGGCACAAAAGGACTCTGATTCTCATACTAAGCTTCCAGTTTGGCTGTGGAGCTGCCTCTGCAGAGACATACAAGAAGAGGCTTTATTTTTAAGTATTAAATATTTTTTCCACGTAAAGGTCTGGACATAGTGCAAGGTATGTGCTCTTGGAAAAGACTTGGGCTATTCTTTAGGGTGTGGGGGTGGTAATGAATATCTTTTTGGTTTATGGTTTCTTTCAAATCTGAAAGACCATATTGCTTAAACCAAGTCAGTTTGAGACAATATAGTGGCTAGGACCAGGAAATTTAAAGACAATAGGAGCTTTTACTTCTTTTCATATGCATTGTCCCATAGCTTATTTCTACTGCATTCTGTTGGAGAGAATTTTTTTTTTTTTTTTTAGCTCAAATATGTTGGTACTTTCAGTGCTGTTGATCTCTTCTGCCCTGTCTAGGGAGCTAAAATAACATTCTTTGAAACTAGATTTGACATTCAAGCAAATATTCCACAACAAAGATGATGGTAACTTATTATCCCTTGTTTCAGGCTGACTGGCCTCGAAAGTTTTCAGAAAGTTTTCAAATCTGTGATGGTCATGGCCTGGGGTATATCACAGACTTTCTGGCTTTGTCCTCAGAGTTATTGCAACAGTTGTGCTGTGGAGGAACACTGAGGTAGTGGGGAAGGGTTCTCGGGGTATGACTTCCTTGCAGCTGGTACTTAAGTTTGAAAGTTGTGTGTGAGAAGACTTGGTAATGTGGCTGCAGTTAAATGAGTGCTTTACTTCCTAAATAGTGGAGTGCTCAGAGAGTTCCTAAATGCCTTTAAAAGTCTGGGTGACTTGATTTGCATTAACCAATATTCTGAATATGTGTACTGGAAAACTTGAGCACAGACTCAATCACTAGGGATTTTGTCAAGGTTAAACAATTAATTAGTTGTAGTGACTAATTACATCTCACTTCTTAATTCTTGAGCAATTAGATAATCATACTATCTTACAAAATAATTCCCATGCCTTTCCTTCATTCATCCACACTATTTTCCCATAGATCTCCTTGAAAGCTCGAGGGTGGACATGCTGTTTTCCAGCCTTTAGTCAAGATTTGCAAAGAGTCAGCTGTGCATTTAAATTCTGTCCTTGTTCTGAGACTGTTAGTAGCTGTTTAGCCTGGAGTGCCAAATAGCTCTGGGGCAAAGTAATCGGTCTCCATGCATGGTTTGTAACTAATACTATTGTAATACAGAAAAAAACATGAAGCACTGAATGCTTTTTTTCAATACTATGGCACTCAAGCAAGTAGGATATGTTTGAGACATGCCAGCTTCTTAATCCAAAGAATCTACATCATAAATGTGAAATAGTAGGCTAGAACCTGCAAGGACATCTCCTGCCTTCCCCTTATGATATAATGCTTTCACACTTGCAGAGAAGCAGATTTCTATAATATCATTCATCTGTCGTAGAAAGCGATTTCTTTTCCCTCTGTTGCCAACACAAAAAAAGGATCAAAAATCAAAGGGTAAAAACACTTTCATATTTGTGTGTTAAAATTGAGATTCTGCCTCTTCTTTAGCTGGCAAAAATTTGTGATTTGCTCTTTGGAGTTTCTCAGCATCAGTTTATTAATATATGTTTTCATGTGGGGAAAAAAGGCAGGAAATGCACAGCTGAAATTACAGTTGTTTGACCTAGTTTGTGAAGTCCTAGACTGTGAGTTTGTCAGCCTCTCAAGTCCAGCTCTGTGAGAGGAGTCACCTTTAACACATGTGTTAGTTGTTCATGTTGTATTTAATTTATGAGAGAAGATTCTAAATCTGGTTTAATTTTGGGATGCTGAAATAGAATGATGCTAACAGTCTGAAAAAACTGGGTGACATGAATACCAAGAAGAGAGGGGTCAGGGGAAAGGAAATATTTAGGAGGGTGGGCAGGATAAATATAAGCAAAGAAAAACTGAGATGGAACATCATAAGAAAAATCCTGAAATGAAAATATGTTCAGCTGAGTTGCAAGTACATTTGCATAACCCTAGCCCTCTAGGGCAATATTAGAATAGAGATACACCAGAAACCTACCTATATATTTAAAAGGTCTATCTGTAGACTATTCTAAAGAATCTACAGGCACTTCTCACTGCACTACTAGAAAGGGGATTGGGAGGCAAGCTGTTGAGCCAGGGAAGTGGTCTACATAGCCTATGTACTTGTTCTGAACAAAAACTCTGGAGTCCAGCTCTCTTGCTTTATCAGATCACTATGAGCACTTAGCCATTCAAATAAGTGGGATTTCCTGGAACACATCCCTATAAAACTTTTCTTTCATTCCTTCTACCCAATGTTTCCACATAATTTTACATCTATCTGAACTTCAACTAGATTTTCAGATCCCCACAGGTAGCTGAACCTGAAGGAAAGTAGCACCACCACTTCTTCCTCTGCCATGTAGAAAGCACTCAAAGGACATCATATTGCAGAGCTGAACATAGCACTTGGTTTTCCTGTGCAAACATGAGGTATGTGTTAAACCTGATGTATCTTTTTTAATAGAGTTTGACTTTTCTGCATTGCATCTAGTGAGGGCAATAGAATTAAAGTCAGCTCCAGTACTAGCAGGCTAATTTTCTTTTAATTATTATTTCAGTTGCCTACGAAATTCTGGCTTTAAGCATTGAGGAGTAAGTAAATATGCATCCTTTCAAACTTTGGAGAATCAACAGATTTGCTAGGCTTGAGTAATTTTATTTTCTTAAAGTTATTAAAGCTAACAGGCAGAATTCAGCCATTACCAAGGTTTTGTATAATACTTCAATTCCTTCACACACTGACAGTTGCTAACAGCACACACACTTAATCTAAGGTGGCCCAGCTTCTGGAGTCTGTAGGCTGAATTAGTTGAAAAAGACTTAAGACACATTGCCCAAATGTGAGGCTTTTTTTAGATAGTAAGTCATCCTTGCAGTTTAAGGCTAGAAATGGATCCAGACAAACATCCCTGAATTGGAGAAGAAATATGGATACAAATTTTGAAACTAATATTTTTCTCTACTGGAAAAGAACCCCCTAATTTTCTATTTATCCTGTTCCTCCTTTTCCTAACAAAGCAGTATTTTTCTGATCATGTGAATTTTATTTACTGACTACCAAGTAATTGCATGGTGAGTAATTGGATGGCTCTGCAGGGCTGGAAATGGAATGCTGACTGCTTAACCTGTAGGTGAATATTCCAGCCCTGTGCTGTCCCAGCAGTGAGGGCAGATTGCTCCCAAATGCTGGCTGAGTGACGTGGTGGGACTCAGCCCAGTGGAGCCAAGCGTGTGCTCTGCAAGGAACCACTCAGCTCTGCTGGCAGCCTTGGGAAAGGAGCAGGACAAAATGGTTCTCAGGAAGAATGTCTCCTGCTAACTACCCTTTGTCTGGACAGACTGGATCTATGGCTGTCTGAGAACATAGAAGTACTTGTAGTAATCGAAATCTCAATTTGCTCATGCTGAGTACCTGCTGAGCTCTGTTATCTTTCACTGACACTAGATGAAAATTAAATATTTGATTTAGCTGCAGGACCTTAAGTAACTGCCTGAATCACTGCTGGAAAAGTAAATAAGATTTTAAAAGAAAATTTGTAGCACAGAAAGTGCCAGAAGGAAGCAGTACTCAGCACCACTTTAGTTGAGAGAGGGGAACAATTCCTGCCATTTTTCAGCAGTGGATCTTTTCTTTGTGACCCAGCAGTTGATTAGTTACCCTGAGCTGTTGTAATCTGCACCAGTCCCACTAAAATCCCTGAGTTTTCTGCTCAAGAAGGAATGGTGAAAAATGAAGCCCAGCTGTTACAATATAGAAACCTACAAGAGCAAATCTTGTAAAATGAAGTCCAGCACAGACAGAGCTTTCATTCATATTGACAGAGCTTTTTCTCCTTTTTTTGTTTTTTTTTTTTTTGTTTTTTTTTTTTTTTAAACCCCATAGAGCTTTTCCCTCCAATTTTTTTTTTTTTTTTGCAAATCTTCTTCCTATTGTTGCTGGGAGATTTAAAACAAACAGCCAAACAACCAAGAGCATTTAATGAACTCTGAATTGCCTTGCTCTTAACTGAGAGAATTTCTAGGTTTCTACTTCCCCAACTGGCCTAAAATCACAAAAATAACCTCATCTTGTTATAATCCTGTTTCACAACTGCTTAATTCCACTCTAGACTGGATTTTTCTTACTTAGCTCTCATTTTTCCCCTATTACACATGTATCCACTCTTCCTCTGTCACAAACAAGCTTGTTCACACACCCCCACACATCCATGCTCACATACACCAGGAGTGGTTTACAGCTCAATTTGAAAGATGTTTCTTAACAACAAAAAAAGCTTTCATTGTTTCTGATGTGGAGCACAACTAACAAAACAAAGGAAACCAGAGTGGGCAGCAAAACTCTTGGGGTGTGCAAGCTCAGTTGTGGGAAATGCGGTGTTAATTTTTCTTATTTTAAAATCCACTATTGCCTCTCACAGAACTCAAAAGAACATTTTGTTTGCTTAAAAAGTAAAAAAAAAAATAATCTGATGACTTCGTTATATGGGATTTATTTGGATTCTTTCTTTTTCTTAACTAGGAAAGTTTGTAGGAAAACAGGATATTTGTCTCTGAAGACGTTGTCTGCTACTTATTTCCTGCATAAACTTCCTGTTGTTGCTACTTTAGAAACTACTGTCTAATCCATTTGTGTCTCAGGCCTTTGACTCTGTCACTGTGCACCTGGTCCCCAAACCATGGATTTCCAAATTAATTCATTCTCCCATATCACCCTTGCCCTTGATTTCTTTAGCATCCACTGGCTGGATCATGTGACAAGTTTTTCCTCATTTTAGCATTCTTTCCTTGAATAACCATTTTATTCACCTCTCCCTCAAATTTCCCTGTTTCCTCACATGCTGTTCTTCACAGTATTTAAATTTCAATCATCTGTTGAAGCCTGTGGAAAGAAGGTCCTTGCCTTTGTGGACATTTCAGCACTGTTTCCCTGCACACAGAAACCACCCACAGCCTTGCAAATATCCCGGGAAATTTGATTTCCTGGGATTTTTCACTCTGTATGCATTCCTTTCATCCTGTAATTAGTACACTTGTTATGAGCTTACTTTACTCTGTGGAGTGTGGTAATACTATGCCAAAACTTTTTTTTTTTTTTAATGTGATAAAATGCTTTTTTCTTCTATCAGGGCAGATTACACAGTCAGCTGTGTATTAAAAGGTCAATGTACAAAAACCTTATAAAAGTATCGACCAGTCTGGAAGCTAGTTGTTATTTTTGTAATGCCCTGGTGACACAATGATTAAACTGATTAAGCCATAAATGATGAGGACATCAACTTCTGTCAGTTCAGCTCCTGGAATAGCCCTCCAGCCCCCAGTCTCCCAGTGTTCTGGATAAATGTGCTTGGAGTTCGTTGTAAAACGCCAGGTCAATGGACTGCCGAGTACTCAAACAAAGCAGAATGTCCTGACCACATGCAAAGCCAGCTCTGCCTGTGCTGCCACAGGTGAAAGCAAGGCAGGGAAATGCCAGCAGTTGGCAGACCTACAGCAGATGTCATCTCAGTTTGTCTGTGATGAAGGTGAGCTGTTCCTCTACACTGGTGACATGCTTTTCACTTCTGCCTGGCAATTTGCCTGGCTGCTCTACACTACTTATTATCCGGATAGCCTCAGGTCTGATATAATTTTCTCTGGAAAAAGTTTCTGTCTAATTCTTTGTAGAACATAATCACAGGGCAGCAGCTTCGAAGTCAAGCCCTGAAAGTATCCAGTACTAGCTGCAGTGGCTGCTCTAATGGCCCCCACAAATGATGCTAAACATTGAGAGCATTTCAAGAGTGTGACAAGTGTGGATGGTAGTGGTCGTAGTGACTTGCTTATTACTTTTTCTCACCAGGAACACTGCACACCAGCTCTCTGCCATCTGAGTGGCATGCCAGGACTTGGAGCCAAAACTTAGTCCTAGCTGGTTAAGGGCCTGATTACCTGGGAAATGCTCCTTTTTCTGCAGTGTCACATACCCAGAGCTGGTGACGAGGGAGCTGAAGTGGGAGTGCGTCAAGACGACGTTTGTGGCAGCGCTCTCTGCAGCACAGCCTGTGTTGGCTCACTTGCTAGGCAACCTCTGAATGCTGCCTTTCTCAAGAGTTTGGGAGGAGGTGAGCTGATCTCCTTTTGAGTATGGCTAGAACAGAGCAGCTCTGATTCTGAATTGTTATTCTGCCACTGATTAATTAACAATGGGAACAGTTTATTCATTAACTGAACTTGTCTCTCTTCTCTGCTTTAATTTGGAAAAAGCAATTAAATACTAGGGTTGATGAACCAGAGTGTAAATACACAAAAACAGCTAGTCCCAAAGCCCTGCACCTTTATTTATACAAGGAGGGTGCTAACAGCTGTTTACCTGTAAGGTAAACTTTCTGCAATTCTCCTGTTAGAGCTTGTAGGGATGAGGCTGTGGAGAGTGAGCAGTGTGGGTGCAGTGTTGGCACCCATACACAACAGAAGCTGGGCTTGGGCCAAGAGCAGTGTGCAGATGCAGCTGGTGCATCAGGTCCTGCATGGATTTAGCAGTTGCTATGAATCTGTGGAACTAGTAATGGTGCACAACAATATTGCATGGAAAGAATTCCATTCTCATTTTTTTAAATCTTTAATAAAGTCCTCTTTGTAAATGCAGCTACTTGTACTTGCTTCAGTAGCAGAGAGTATTTTTTGCTATATATGTAAGGATCACTAGATTCATCACTGACATATGTCTGTCTTCTGGATGGAAGGCAACAATCTTTGCTACCATTTCCTGTGAACTTTATGGCCTTGTGGTCTCTTGCCCCTCTCCAACTCCTAGCACTCAGAAAGGATGAGAAAAACACTACCAGATGAATGAGCAACTGGTGTAATCCTGCTGAGACAGGATACCACTTTCAAGTTGCACGTGATTGAAATTTGGGATGATTTCCACCCTTCTGGGGATCTGCTGGCCAGCTATAGGCAAAAAAACTGTTCTGGGTTTGAGATATCTTGGCAGCTGGAGGGATAAGCTCTTGAGTGGTCATTAACTGATGCAGCCAGACAGAAGCAAACGGAAAGCAACTCAAGGGGAGTAAGATATGTGCTTTTCTTTGAATTTATTCTTTAGCTGCTGTTTCTTATCATGGTCCACTGATTGTGTAGCTAATTTTGTAGTAGAGATTTTATAGTTTCTTTTTAAGCTTGGGTGTCATTTGTTCAGGAGTGAGTTCAAACATTTAGTCTTGGTCTTGAACTCGAATGTGACAGATTAGGCACCTGCATTATTATTATGACCAGATTTTTTCTATTCCCAAGGGCTTTTCTTGTCTCTTTCGCATTGATCTCTGGAAGAGTTTAGTAACAACCAAGGGAGTCAACAACAGAGCTACTTACTTCAGTCCTTGCTGAGATGAGCTTGTGAAACTGCAGACTTGTTGTACTGTTAACATATTAATGGTTAAGAGTGTGGTAGCACCTAGAAGAGAAGACAAGAATACAAACTAGGCCTCGACCTGAAAAATGCCCTTCTTTTTGCTGGGCAAATGTGTGACAAAGGAAAAGAAGTAAGCAGAAAGAGATGGAGGTACAGAGGGAAACAGCAGCAAAAATGGGGGTGAATGCTGAATAACCATGTCTTCCAATCTCCTCCACAAGCCTTTTTCTCTTCAGCTCTTTTAGAGAGGATCTTGTTGAAAATCCAATTAGAAATGGGGGCTAAAGACTGAGCATGCAGTGGGAGAAAATTGCACCTTGAAACCTCAAGACTCTTCTTTTCTGTCCTGTGAAGAGGGCTTGCCACAGGACTGATGTCAGAAGATTGGGTATGGATTGGTCTCAGAGAACCTGTGCAAAAGGGTGGCAGATGAAGGATCTGAATCTCAGGGACATTTCTCTGTCTGACATAGCTCAGAGAAAAATTGATTATTTAATTACAGGAGGGTTTTGATTACACAAATTGCTGGTGCAATGTGTGGTCAAAAGCCTGTTTGGAATAGGTCCTTCAGATTGCTGAGCATGCTTTCAAGACAAGATATTAAGGATAGATGAAGCTGTCTTGTAAAGATGGACTATGGTCATCTCGGCATGAGGCAGATGGAGGTTGTAAATGGGCAAGCAGTGCACTGACTCTGGTCTTTCTAAGACTCTCACTACAAATTATTTTGACTTGTGACAGCCACAAGCTGAAGTAATAAAATGAACTTAAACCTGACCCTGCATGCAGCCTATGAACATTTCTCTTCTGCCAGAAAAAATGCTTTTAGATGTCTCTCCTAGGGCAACTGGTTATTGAAAAGCTGGTGATGTACCATTTGCATAGGTAAGATGTTTCTCTTGGATCTCCCCTTCCTAGCCTCTATGTTTATGTAGCAGACAGCAGCAGTGCTGCATGTTCCCTCCTACCTTGGAAATCCACTGTGTGGAATAAGCAGAGGGAATGAGCAAAGGGAAACTTAAGGTCTAACTGGGCAATTTGACTTAAGGAAAATACAGAATAAATGTTTGTCATAGAGCCTGCATGTTAATGATCAGCCAGAGTTGAGAAAATATCAAGCTCAACAGTCATCAGGTGTGACAAACTCCTCTTTAAGAAAAAAGTTCAAGGCCTTACTTTGTTAGGATCAGTTCCAGACCAGGATTTAGGCATCATGACTTTCAGTAGAGGAATTCCTTCCCTCCTCCCCAATTCAAAAATCTGGTTGCAGTACATGAACGTAAGGTCTGACTTCAGATCACCATGTAATGAATTCAGATGTCTAAGAATAGCCGAGTAGAGGGGATGAGAGAGCCTGATCCAGCCAACTGGCAATGGGATGAGACCTCTCTCTATATTGCCTGGATTTAGAGAGTGATCTCAGAGGTGGCATTTTGAAATAGAGATTCAGCTTTGGAAACTGCTTCTGGCCTGGCTGTATGTTTTAGGTAAAAGCTGCTATTTTTTCATAAAGCTTGTTTGAAGGTGGAGCCTTCAACAATCCTTGTTTCATACCTAGATTACTCATTCAGGAAGTGTTAAAGATGAGTATAGACCTTTTGCCTGCAATGATGCCATAAATAACTCTCATATGGGAAAACTTTCTGCATTCCTTGAGCCTCAGTCACTGTGCACAGATTCATTGGAAAGCAAGCAGAAATACAGTATATTTGAATAGTAGAGTGCTTGCACCTTGAAATTGTTTATAATTTTCCATTTTTTACTTGTTCCTTTCATTTTGAAGGGAAGAACTATAAATTCATACATGAAAAAATATGAATGAGAAGCTATGAGATGCTAGTTAACAAGTTCAGAGTACTTCTTCAATGACAGGGTTGCACTTTGAGTTTTAGAGTGAAGGATAAGAGTGCTGATTTTACAATTAGTAGAGCAGTAATGGGACCCCACTAATGTCTCTGGTGGTATGAGACAGATAAAGGAATGGGTAACATTAGACATAAAATGGAATAAATATGTCAGTTCTGAGCAGGCAATGTGACAAAGGAGAATTCAAAAGGAGAGCAATAGACTGGCATTCAGCTTGGTGGCCACAATCAAACAGACTGAAAACCATCACCCTGAAGAGGTGTGATTTTGCTCTTTTTCTGTGCCCATAAGCAGGGTCTGCAAAGGCATATTAGATTTTTTTTCCATGTACTTTCTTCTCTTTACTTTCACCTTAGGGATGACACAGACACTTGATCATTATGATTTCCAATGACTCATGCTCAGCAACACAAAGCTAAATTGATCACCAATCCATCCTCCAGGAAATACTGGTGGGTATCCTCAGGAATCTAGGTTAGGTTCAGGTAAACATCTCTCACACTGGTTCTTCTGATGACTAGAGAAATATATTCTTCCTGCTTTCTGTTTCTAACAACAGAAGTCCTGTTCTCAAATAAAAAAAAAAAAAGTACATACTTGGTAGGTAAAAAAATCCAAACAACAACAGCAACAAAATAACCACCCAACAAAACCTTCCAACAGAAAATATAATGATATACCAGAAGAACCATTTATGCATTAAAATCTCTTCTCAATTTTCCAGAAGGCATCCGAAGCTCATTAAAAGAGGCTTTATTTTAGTGTGGTTGTGGTTTTCATTTTCTCTCTTCTTAAAAAAGCTTCTGTCACAGACAAATCACTTTCTCTGGTGTTTTCAAGCACATACTTCCTAGCAGTCATGCTAATACCATCACAGGAGGGAAGCATTTAACTATTGCTGTTTCACCTCTATCTCAGCAGTGCACAATTCTGACTTGCAATTGCCATTGAATAAAATTTTTCTGCAGGGAAATGTAGCCAATATAGAGCACTTGCCTTAAATAATAAAACCAATGAACTTGCACAGTGACTGATTTTTGCCCTATGCAAATCTCTTTTGCACAGTTGAATTGGTGGAATACAAAGAGTTCTCTAAGTCAAGTAATTGTGATGTACCCAGGATGCAGCACACAAGCTTGAGATTTTGTTGCAGGCTCTGATAAGGATCAGATCAGGGACAAAATTATTCAGTAATGGTATGTTTGCACCAAAGTGCTTGATTTTTACCTGAAATCTGCCTCTGTTGTCTGAGTGCCAATCTGTGGTGGCCTTATCTGTGATATTTGCTATGTAGCAGCTTTATTCAAAAAGTTTTGAAGTTATTGCAAGGCTTCTCATTGCTTTTAACAGTTTTGTGTAAGGCTCTGATTTGAGCACACATGGGAAGCCTCAATTACAGCCTTCATCTCCCTGCTTTGAAAATATGGTCTTAGCCACCCAGGATGAAGAAGGCTTCCTTGGTGCCAATAGCTGGATTTTTTACTGTTGTTATATCCCTTACAGGCAATGTCACTCAGTAGATAGCCATACCCACATCTAGCAATCCTCAGTGGTACTGCATTACTACTACTGTAGTGTTGTGGAATGAAGATGGGACCCTGAGGCCTTCTGTTGAAGGATCTGAAACAAAACACTTATTTGGCAGAGAAATACAAGAAAGAGAAGGCCTTGAAGGGAATACCTGACAGAAATGGTGTAGAGTTATTCACTGGAACAAATAAACCCACTGATGGAGAAGTGGTTAAAGAGGACCAGCAGTCCCAGAACTAAACACTGGACCAGAAGCCTGAGTGATTACTGTAGATGTAGAAAGTTAATAGGTAGCTGGAGCTAAATTCCCTCCTGTTAAGGCATATCTGACCAGTTGTCTGTGATGACTTCAACCTCAATTCTTTTTTCATGAGTCCCCTGATCTGCAAAGGTGTAGCAGCATTCCCAATAGAGTCAACCTGGTGACTTGACCTTGATATGTATTTGAGGCACACTAGGGTGAAGTTTTGTAGGACACTGAAGTTGGCCTGACAACTCATTTCTTTTTACAAGAGGTGAGCTTGGTACTTTTTGAGCTTTATTATTACCTAGTTAAGGAAGCTGTGTTAGCTCACGAGATAAACAAGCATTGGAATGGGTGCACAGGAAAGTGTGGAAGTAGTCCACAGCTCTGGCAGGGGTGTGGACTCTTTCTCCAGAGAGGGAATTAGACAAATGCAACCACTTCATGCAAGGTCAACATTTTTCACAGTTCTTGCCCCAGTAGTACCATGACCTGTATTTTCAGAGGCTCATGACCTACCCTGGTTCATGCTATGCTTCCCTATGTAGGATGGTGCTGCAGGACTAAGACACTGAGGATTGTTGTGCAGATAAGGGAAGGTGATAACTGCAGCACTTGTGATGGAACCTGAACAGATGCTGAGTAACAAGAAACTCCCTGTTTCCTGTCTTTTTATAGACCCCATGTCAAGACACCACCTTCTTGAGACCCTTTTTGTCTCTTTACAGGAAAAGAATAGTCCTCTGCCTTCTGAAAGTATTGCTAGGCTAAATTATTTATTTTCCAGAAAAAATAGTTGGTTTCAGCTTCAGACCTATCAAACATTCTCATGGTTCTTGTTTGTACACTTACTTTTTCAAAAATGTATGGGAGAGAAGAAGACTGAAGGTTAGTGGTCCAAAACAAATTTTAGTGGTTATTACTGTAGCAAATAGTTGGATTAGGTAAACATATGAACAAGAGCTTTTTCTTCTCAGCACTTTTTTTTTTTCCCCACAGAAGAATGTGAGCCACTCTTTATTAGGTGTAAATTGTGTATTACTGCATCAAGAGATTGATGTTGATTTACATGGGATCATGGCTTGGCTCACTCAAGCTCTGCTCCACTTTGCTGGACTACATTTTGACTGAAATGAGGCATCCTACTAATTTCTCCTGCAACCCTATTCCTCACATCTCCCAGGCCATGGTGTTTGTGTTTCCTGATTTTAAAGCAGAGTGTCTTAATTATGGTCAGAAAAAAAAATAAGGGAAAGGAATGTTCTGATCTGCTTTTTAACTGCAGTTCTTACTGGTATTTATTTCAAAGTAATTATAGGAATGGAAATTGCTATGAAAAAATGGCCTTTTCCTACTAACAATCTCAGACACTTATGTGTATTTGAGACAAATCTGCAGACCTTTGTTGACACAAGTTTTATTGCAAGCCATATTTATTTTTCAGCCACTACTGTGAAATAGCCTTGCAGCAAGGGCTGTCTTCAAGGAGAGGAGAAGGGTAAAGAGCCTGGACTTGCAGTGCTAAAGTCACTTTTTTTTTCTTATTCTCTTATCACAGGCAGCTTTTGCTGCTGAAACTGAGCCTCTCCTGCCCCCTCGTGCAGAGATGTGAGCACTGCCAGCAAGTCCCCTTCAATAGTCAGAAAGCAACAAAATAGAATAACGTGCAAAAGAGTTTTGAGATAAAGCAGTTGTGCTGAACAGTGATTTAGAAAGGATAGCCACATGAGACAGCTATGTCTGCACTGGAGTATCTCCCAAGCCATTAACAAAGAGAAGTTGCTTCTTAAAAACTTGCTTTTCCAGGCTGTAGAACACATAACCTTATGATGGTAGATCTAGTGAGTCTGTTTATATGTCACATTCAGGTTTGTGTCCAAAATTTTAATCTGAAGAATGGCATCTTCAGGAGTTAAGCATGGAAACATTAGTTAAGCCTTCCTACTCCACTGCTCCTCTCTGCAGGACACATCTCCCAGGGTGTTGAGCCTCTTGCTGGGTCCTGCTGCCACCTGGTGCCTCTTGCACCCTCATCTGGTACCCAGATGTCTCAGGCCAGACATCTGCTCTCCTGGCATCTGTCTCTCACTACACTGAGTTCTAAAATATTTTCTAAAATATTAAACATTTTGTCAGAAATGGCATGATGATCAAAGGGTGAGAGGCACAGCAATGCCTAAGCTTTGCATTCATATTTCAATGCACAGTTTTATGTACTTGCACCAATACTAGACCGTATTTAGAAGACTATTTGTTTTGTTTTTCTCGGTGCTAACTTAGACAAAATTTCACTGAGGTTAATGGGAGTTCAGCTGAGCAGAATACAATTGGAATCAGGACTATGATATTTGGTTGTTTTGTTTTCTTTTTTCCTAATACATTCAGGGTCAGAGTGGATTGTTCTGTGTTCCAAAAACATCTTAGCAGAAGATATTGAATTACAGCAGCAGCTTCCTCACCTTATTTTTGAGGACCAAACTACATTATATAATGAATGTTGTTGAGCAAACACATACTGACATTGTGGTATTAGACACTGAATTTTGGGTGCAGCTCAACTGTTTTAGGAAAAACAACAGCCAATGATACAAGACTGATCAAGAGCAGAGAAGATAAGTGGAATGTTCAGGAATACAAATTCTCTAATTTTTTTTCTAGGTTCCCATCCTGTAGGGTTTGGATCTTTTTCATCATGTTTCTTTGCATAAATGAAATCCTATCATCTCCCCCTCTGAATTCACAACAAAAACCCCAAACCAAAACTGAAAACCAAAACCAAAAAAACCCACAACAAAAAAACCCCACCAAACAACAAAGTGAGGAAATTGCTTCTGTGATTACTGTGAAAAGACTCTTAAGTGCAGATTTATAAGGTCTCCTAGTCTCTAAACTTGTTTTGCTTACTGGAAAACATTCTTGCAAGCAGCAGGGCACCACCATGTTGTACAAGAAAAGGGCGATGGTGGGGCACTGGAATAAACAAAGTCACAGAAGAAAAATCCACTAACAGTTATTAAATATGACCTCTGTGTCAGGAATTCCCTGAACTATGGATTGCTGAAGCCCATGTCTTTCCCAAGAGAAGTATAACAATAATCTTGCTATGCTACTTCCCCTCCTAACAGCTGATAGCCACTGCCAGAAAAGAGATAATCAGGTAGCTGATCTTCAGTCTGGTCCTACCATTCTATTCTTAAGGTGTCTCTTAATCTGAAATCAAATGAGTGCAAATAAGCTGCAAGTTACAAGGAAAGAAATAAAGTAGAGAGTAATTCACACAATCTTCTCAGTACCCTGCAGATTTGGCTGTAAATGCACAAATAAGTATGAAAACAGAGAATTGAAAGCCACGAAGAGCCATAAATGGATTCATCAGATCCAAATTTTAAATAATTCAGCCTAGAAAGATTAAGTGGTGGTGGTGTTGTTATTGCAACTTTTTAAAGGCCTCAATTAATTCTAGAGAAAGAGAGCCAATGCACCTTTAAAACTTTCTGCTTAATCAAGTATAGCGAATGCTCATTTAATGATTGTCTTTTTGTACCAACAAGAAGTAACAACGCTTTTAGCAAAAGAAATGGAATGAGAGAGAAATTGCCTAATCAGCCCTACTCATGCAGTGCTTTGTGAGAGAGATTATTGAATTTTCAGTCTCTGCAGAATTTTAATGAAGCTCTGTCTTGCTGGAAAATCCAGCCCTTTGTCAATAAAGTTCAATAACTCGACCACCCATGTAATAAGATGTACTGCCTGCAATCTTTCACTTGCCAAAGCCAGAGCCCTGCTGGAATCTCCCTGAAAGTTGGAAGTACTCATTTGTGTTGTGTATTTTCCTACAGTCTGCATGCAGTGGAATTTGTATTTACTGTAGTGAAGGTGTTTATCGTGAGGTAGAGAAAAAATTCAAATTTGTCTCAACGTGCTGTTTGCCATCCTAATAGCAATATAGCCCTGATGAAAGGGAATACAATTAACCTGTCTTTAGGACCACATAGCCAAATTCTTCATTAAATTACAAAATAAGTAACAAGGTACTGAGGAAGACAGAACTATAAGAAAGTGACTGAAAGATGTTTCAGTAATGTCTGAGGTGAGGTGAAAAGTTTTCTGTATTACCCCAGAGGGCAGAAAAATTCAGAAGGTCACTAAACAGGAGAAGATCCTTGCACCAATTCTGTTTCTTGAGGCCACTGATCTGCCAGACCAGACAGAGCAAATTTCAAGGGATATTCACAAAACCCTCCAATAACCAAAAACAAAAACACAGCAAAAAAAACCCTCAAACAAATAGTAACAGAACCACTGAAAAAAAAAACAAAGAAAAAAAATTTAATTTGGCTGGATAGTTATGGAGTGACTACAATGTATACACCAAATTTTAAGTTTAAAAATAACCAGAAATTCCAGAGATGTGAGCAGGCTTTTTTCTATGGAATAACTGGCTACACAGAGGTCCTCTGTGCTGTTAGTTTCAAACAGAAGTTCTATATTTCTGGATTTACAGAAACTTTTGTTGATGAAAATTTCATTGTGGCACTAACTCCTTGCAGTAAGAAATTGTTTTTATATAAACTGTCTTTTCAGTGGAAAAACTTTTGCTGAGGCAACTTCTAGACTGATTGCTCTCTAACTCTGGACTGTATTCCAAGATGAGCAAGAAAGGAAGTAAAACTTCTGAAGAGGAATTTGTGTAATGAAAATCCATAGCCAGCAGTGGGGAGCTGGGATTTGGTAAAACCAGGAGAAGACTCAGTCTCCTCTGATGAGAGGACACAAAGTTATTTAAGATAATGTTATCAGAAGCTAATGGGGTAATACAGAGAATAGCACAGAAGCAGATTAGCTACAGCAGGAGAAAACTTGTAATCAACCCTGACATCAAGGTTGTGATGGAAGTGAAGAAATCTGTAGAATATATGTCATGCAGAGCAGCAGGAAGTGTGAAGATTTTCTTGTCCTAGCTGCCCATAAATGTCTTTCAGACAATGGTTTACATTAAATGAAGTTAATACCATGAAGTTAGATGAACAGAATAGACAGGGAAGTAATTAGAGAACACCCAAAGAATGAAGAATAGGCAGCCAAAGAATAGTAATGCCATGGATGGTGTTTGCTTTGTAGAGACAGCAGAAGATCAGAAAGATTTAATGAAGATTCTTGCAAACTATGGAAATCTGTCAATTAAAATAGAGCGAGGAGCTGAAAATGTTGCAGACTGCTTTGGAGAAGAATGTTTGTCTGCTGCCTGATAAATAAACCTTGTGGAAGGATGCCAAAAGTGCACTAAAAGTTTCACAGTGATTGCTCTGGAGGAAAAAGGACTAAAGACTGGTGAGCCTAATTTTGGGTAGCTTTTAAGCTGGGTAGGTGTCTGGAGTTCGTGTTACTGTTAAAATAGTTATCCAGATTAAAGGAGATGTGAGTAAGAAAGGATTCCTTTTCAAAAATTGGTCACAAGTAGCATTATGGTCCTCTGGGAATTTTATGACAGTGGTAGGAATTGGAAGAAACGAGATAGGAAACAGGTAAATATCTTAAGAAATATTAAGAAACACTGCTAAAGCTGCAGAGATTTTAGTCAATGAAAGAATTAACGTGAAATAGAAGAAAGCAGACAGAGGGAAGTGAAGAGAATGGATAAGAATAAGGGAAAGAGGAAATAATTCTGGGAGGAAATTGAGATGATGGTACTGCTGAAGAGCAATTTAATAGAATGGAGCTGTCCATCATATTGAAAACTAATATAAGTAGAAAGACAGATTATTAAATACTTGCAGAATAATTGTTTTCATGTCCAGCCAGAACTAATCCCAGAGCAGGATAAGAATATGAACTGAATTTTTAAAATAAAGAGGCTTCTATCCTGAGTACTTGCTGGTAAATAGGTTGGAACTGGAGTAGCAGATAATGTATGGAGAAAGGAAATGTATAAATAAGGTATTGAAGAGAGTAGGCTTTTGAGCCCTCAGGAACTGACTGTTAAAAGTGTGAACAAAGCATCTATTTTAAAGGATGTGTGTACCAGGAAAGATCTAGCTGCCTGAAAAGAGAAAAGGAGAGAAAACAACAGAGGAAGAAACACATGAAGGGTAATGTTTGAGGCATGTGATGTGTCCTAATAGCAACGAAGAGAGAAGAAAGGCTTGCCAGCAGGACTAGAAATCAGAGAGGGTGTGGCCAACAATGAACTTGCATGTACCAGTGTTTGTTTGCTGGAGTCAGATAATTGCCAGAGTATTTGTGGTTTATGTCTTAGAGCAAATGTCTGGGAAGAGTCCAGGCTTTGTCTTACTGAGTGCACAAACCAACTGGGATTAACTGATTACTGATGAACACAAGGTAAGAACCTTTTCCCCTGTACTTGCCAAGTGAGACTGCAAAGGTGGGTGTAGATTAGCCAAACCTTTTAAGAGTAATTTAATTTCCACCTCATAAGTTACTTAGACAAGGTAAAATGTGCCATTGAATGATATATCCTAGGTCAATCCCCAGACATGGTGCACCATGCAGGGGTTACTGGGTACAATTCTGGCCTTTATGTCAAAGGGAGTCTGAAAAGTCTATCTTAATGTCCCTTTCAGTTTTACACTTCATTAACATCAAGTATTACATTTCATCTTCTTCACATGGAGGCAGCATTCTTTATAGAATAGTGGGTTCCCTGTGTTCAGAGTGAGTCTGTTTTATTACAGAAGAAGATTCTCACTGTATCCTTTTTCACTACTGTGAATCCATAATTAAAAGGTATTCCATTAAGCAGGTGCATGATTAAACTCTAGGTGGGACAAAGCGATAGCACCTCAGCAAAATGATTTAGAGGAGGATGGGTGTTGGTGCCCAGACTTCCCTGAAGACCCACCTTATTCATTCCTCAGTGCTCATCCATATGCAATTCCATACCACAGGAGTAGCAGTAAAAAGGCAGCAAGTGGAAGCCAGTAATGTGTGAAATCCATGGGTTTCTATGAAGCAGCAATTCCAAGACAAGAGTTCAGTTGCAGTCTTGCAGATGACACCTATGTAGGTCATTGTGGCTAATTATATATCTGAGAGCTATTTTCCTTCCCAAAAAGGTGAGAATAACTGTGAATAGCTGGATACCTCTCTGAGTTGAAATGGCATGAGATAACAAGATTTAATTACACTAAATACAAGTAATTTTAACCTTGTTAAGAGCCTACCTGAAAGGTAAGAAATATGGGTTTTATTCCTATTTTTGCTACAGCATTTCCTTCATTATGAGCAATTTTTAAATTTGCTCTTGCTGACTAGTATTGTGTAAGTATTTTGCATGAAATGAAGCACCACTCTACGGGTTAAATATTTGTTCTTTCTTCTCCTGTATGTGTCATTTTATGTCTGTAAAATGTGGCTTAAGTCCTTTATACAAGATACTAAGCAAGCACAAAGTTTAGTAATACAGTAAAAAATTATGCAATGAATATTCAAAAGTCAATCCTGCTCTGAAAATAAGCATATGTGATAAAATATAGCTTACTAAAACTATAAAAATATACAAAACACAAATGGATACAAAGCTGCATCTGTACCAAATACAATATACACTGGGACAGTGTAGCAAGTATATTTTCATCAAAGAAGTGTCACTACTGGGAAAATTAGCACTGCAAACAAGAGCCCAGGAATATCCTTGACTTTTATGAACAGGTTTTTTTTTTTTTTTTTGCCTTGGGTACATTTTGTTTCATTTCAAAAATAAAACTTTTTCAGCTTAGTGCAGGTTAAATTTTATAATAAGAAAATACTGATAATTGTGTTATTCTTCTTAGCTGCTGCCATTTTAAATTTCGTTAGGTACCATGATTCGTATGTTTTTGTGGAAATAATACTGAGAGATACTTCTCTTATGATATCTGCATGGTCTCCCTAAAAGGAGACATTTTAACATGGTGGCTGCTCTCCCTCTCTGAATGCAGGACAAAAGCTGAATGGGTCAGGGAGGCTGAAAGCAAGGTCCTTGTTCTTGAAGTTGGTAGGAGTGGTTTCAAGCACCAGTTTGTGCTTGGATTATATAATAACTGCTGGTATACATCATCACAGGTATTTCATGCCTTTCATTTCCTTTGCTTCTGTGAGTATCAGTGATTTCAGAGTATACAATGTGATATATGTGAGCTCTAATATGCTGATAAAAGTCCAAATTGCAAACCTTGTTATATTTTCTGAATGCCTGTCCCCACCTTCACCACGTTATGTAAGGATTTCGCTTTCAAGACACAAAATAAAAGCACGCTTAAAAAGTTAGATGCTACAACAATGACAAAAATCCTACTTGTGAATCCACTGCTTTAAACTTTACTGTCACTTCTCTTTTGTATTAAGCATATCCATATCTCCAGTGTTGTTTAATGTCTGCCTCTCTGTTTACCCCTCTTGAAGAAAGTGTGGGAGCGTAGGATGCCTTGAGAAAGCGGATGGCAGGGAACTCGGGGTAGAATTCTGTTATCTTTTTTTTTCTGTATTATATCCCAACTTTTCTTGATTAATCCTGTGCTAAAGCTAGAGGAGGATCTTTTATTTGCTTGGCCTGACTTCCTCATCCTAAAAGGCACTTTGATTTGCATGGAAGGAATGGCATTGGAAAGATTACACAGAGAGGGGCTTATATGAAGGAAAGCTGATTGAGAAAGCTTATTTTTAAAAGTCTGGTCCTTTTAGTTTTGTATTATACATTAAATTAGTTTTTTACCCTTTATACTTCTGTGCTCTTGGTATGAAATAAAAAGTTACAAAGAAGCATTTTTAATAGACCATAAATTCTCAGACACATTTTCCCTGAGAATGTGGAGCCTTAAAACTGAGGAAAGATACAAGGAAGACTTAAATTTCCTGTTGAGAGCTGGGGAAAGGTTAGCAGACCTGACCTCATTCCTGCTTCTCTCCCGGGTGTTAGAGCAAAGAACAGCAAGGGGTGGAGTGCACAGAGCAGTTGCTCTCAGCTGGATTGTTGTGGTTTTAGAAGGGAGGTCTTGATGGGTGGGTCCTGAACCATCCCCAGGGGAACAACATATATTGGTAGAAGGAGATAGACCCAATTTTTATAAAAAGCAATGATAGACACTAGTGGTAAAATGAGATAAATCACCCTCAGCAGGAAGCACTAAAGGTCATTTGTGATTTAGTACTCAGAGCAGCTTTAGAAAGGCAATCCTATCCTCTTCATTAATCATTAAAAGTCTTGGATTGAATAGCCTCTTTGTCTGCAAAAATTGTAAGATGCAGAATTTTTTATGTTTTCCCTCCTTGATGTTATTTAATTTTGTATTTTTCATGTGTAATGCCCAAAGGCATAGCTTGTCCTTTTACTTATTCTTTCTCCAAAGTCTCTTATTTCTGATGCTGTTGTAGAATGACACCCTTGCCCACCCCAATCTCTCATTGTATAAATGGCAAAGAGAAAAGAAGAGAAGGAGTGAGAAAAGGAATAGGAAGCATTTTGTGTCCTAAGTTTGCACAGCACTGAAGCTCAGATCTTGTGTCTCAGTGGGCCAGTGGCTTTATTCTATATTCATTGTTAAATGATCCCCTTCCAGGCTGGGTCTAACTGGGTAAAGTATATTTGCCCTCTGGAAAAATGTGAAACTCATAATTATCCCACAAATGTGAATTTCTGCTTAACACTGGAAACAATAATAATAATAAAAAAATCAGTTTAGTCTAGTGCAGTGTATAGAAAACAAATTAGCTACCAGATGTGAAAAATGAAGAGGGGAAATGAATTCCACAATTACCTGAGACTTAAGCAGAGCTTTAGGTCTTCTCTGTTAAGTTCATTTTGTAGAGGAAAATAGCTAATTTTTACAACTTGTGACAATAGACGTCAATTTATTTCTAAAACTTCACTTTTGTCTAGAGCTCCATGTTTCCTTGGATAACCCTTTTGTCAGTGATGATAAATATACTACCAAAGACTTCTGAAGACTTTTAACTTTGATGAGCAGTTCAATCAACATACTCAGTTATGACGCGGCTTCTAATGGATTAGAGTTTTTTTCCACATGCAATTGGGATGTGTCTCTTCCTATAAACAGGTTAGAGAGAATAAGCATTTCTGAATTGTCACGACAATTTCATCTAAGACTGTAAGCTGTTATAGCCTACAATTTGAGAACAATTTAATTATGTGAGCATTGCAATGGTAATAAGGAAGACTGCTTATTGCTAGCTCACAGCAGAGATTGTACATGATAGGTAATGAGACAAAGCTGGCAGACTGCAGTAAACTTGGTCCTGGCAATTCCCTAGTCTGAACCTGCTGGTTTTGGAGAAGTGTGGGCATGTAACTGTTTTCATGGCCCTGTGGGTGCTTGTAGATGGAAACCATTTTGGGAGGTGCCAAATGGTGCCATGAAGTCCATGGGTATAGAGTATGCTTTGTGCCTCCTTGGGCCAAGACCCAATAGACATACACCCTCAAACCAGTATTTTTGTAGAGGAATGTTTCACCTGACCTTTATACCTGTATATACAGTCTCAAAGAAGTGACTCACTTTTAAAAAATTAATCAGAAGAAGCGCAAACAGAGGGCAATGGAAATGTAGGGGATTTCAGCAGAGCCACATTTGGCTCATCATGTGCCTTTTTGGCTTATTTCTCTTGTTGCTTATGTAAGGCCTTTCTCTATTGTAAGAAATAAATGGCTCAGTAACCCTATCTTCCTCCAAGTGGGCAGGATTTTTTTTCCCATACCCCCATCCTCCCTCCACCAACAATATGTGAATAAGGGTATTGCTGGAAAATTGAAGGAATGCTGATCCCAGAAAACATGTTCTCCTCAGATTTGATCAATTATGCACATCTCTGCCACCCAGGATTATAAAGAGACCAACTTTATCTTATGTAAAAAGTGATTGATGCAGCACATGTGCTGCAAGGCTCAATGGTGAGCCTTTTATTTGCACTCTTCTGCCCAGCTGCTGGCTCTGTAACCCAGGCTGGACTGTCAGGACACAGACATTTAAATATGTTATTTCATAGCTGTATTTTCAGTGGTGATGTCTCAAAGTGGCCCTTTTGACTCTGGTGTTATCAAATATCTTTTGAGCTTTGCACTCCTGGAGTGTGACATTGCCAACCCCTTGATAAAGTCACAGCTGTGCTCCAGTGTCTGCTGGCCTCTTGTTCAATTTCTGCATCAGTAGATGTCTCTGCTTCAGCAGTGCATGTGAGAATTGGGTCTGACTGCCTTTATTTCACTCTGTCATTGCCTGTTGCACTTTGGAAGGTATACAGGGCATGAGACTATGTGGCTAGCATGCCACTGCACCACTGGTTTCCATTTTTGTTCTGCTTGATGTTAGTTCTTCATCAGCTGTTTAGGAAAAAACCTGTGTGCAATGAAAGAAGACTTTCTATTTGCAATGTCATATTCTTGTTAGGAATCCATCTGAGGGCTGTGCCTGTCACAGCTTTCTTGTTAATTGAGAGAGAATTCACCTTTTTCATATTTTTACAGTGTCCGTTTTCTATTTTTTTTCCTTATGTTTTGATGATTTGCAGATTAGGCATGTTTTAAGTCAGCAGTGAAATTCACTGTGCCCTGGGGACCACTGTCTAAGGGTAATTTTAGGCTGTGGCACCCTGACTTAGCAGACACAGGTGGATACAGCTGCTGTGCACACAAATGTTAAGCCTCTTGAGAGAGAGCACACAAAGCCAAGCGAGGAAGCAACACAAAATATTATTCCTGCAAATGCTTGAACTCAACAGAGCAGTGGTTGTGAAAGTGTGCTTTGTGCCTGAATGTGTGTAATTGCACCCACTGGTTATTCAGCCAAAATGATGAAAACTGGTCCAGTTTTTCCCTTCTTCTCTCTCTTTCTCTCCTTTTGTAATATGTGACTTTTTCTGTACCTTCCTCTTTGTGTCCTCTTTGCAAATAGTCTTTGCCAAATGAAATTGCCGCCTGGCATTAATGGTTATACTCTGAAATAACATTGCAGGCTGTAATAACATTCCATGAGAAGTAAGCCATTATTTTTAATAATGCGTATTCTGTACAAGACTAGGTAATATGTCAAAGTTCTTTGTCTCCTTGAATGTGGAACTCAACTTCTGTGTTATCACCATAATGCCGAAGCAACAAAATGTTGGCACTGTTCATCAAATTTTCAATGTATTTTGAATATTTTGATTTTTTCTTACATTTGAAAATGCTTCTTCCTCCTGTTCATGTCAAACAAAAATGTCCAGAACTGTAAAATGTCTGAACATGTGTTGCTGTTGTTAGGGAGGAGTTTGTTTCTGTCTTCTACACTACTTCTAGGTTTTAGGTCTCTTACTTAGTTACATTATCTCTCAGTTTTACAGATTAATCATTAAGGCTTCTTTAGATAGCTTTCTGGTCAGACAGAACCTTCAACAGAAACCACCAGCTATATTATTTGAATATTCTTGCCTCAAAAATCTCATCTTCACAACAACTGTATCAAAGAATTTAGTAGCCTGAACGATGCCACATTTTACAAAACATGCCAGACAATAGAAATACTATCCCAATGGAGCTTTTGTAAGTACAGTTGGTATGAACTATGTCTCTGGGAACCTTTCCTCACTAAGACAGTTTGTCAACCATTCTTCCTAATTTTTGTGCTGCTCACATAATTATTTGCTGGGATGGGAGTTTGTAAACACTTCCCAAACTTCCAGATGGAACCACAGTCCTTTTCTTTATTTCATATCTATCAGGGCTATGCAAGAAGCAGGTAACAGGACTGGGGTAACAGTGCAGACCCTTTGCCTCTCTTTTCTGTCAGGGCTCTGTAAAGCAGGATTTATTTCTGCTGATGCCCCTGTGGAATGGCTGTTATCTGTGGCAGGGCAGGTATGAATGCTTGTGAGGAGTTCAGTCTCTCCAGGGAGCCCAAATTACCCTCACCAATAATTTCATTACTTGGCAGGAGCAGAAGGTGTCTCTTTCAGCAGTGAAGCTGAGCCTCAGGGCTTTCTTCTCTTGCCTGCCAAGCAGAGACTGGCCAGGCCTGTCCCTCGCCATGAGAGCACAGAGCTCAGTGCCAGTCATGCTGCTGACACCATGGCATGGTCACCACCACTCTGCTCTTCCAGAAACGACTATTTTTGACTGCAGACAAGTCACATTCTCGGTGCCTCAGTTTCTCTTTTTGAGGTGGTAGTGAAGGCTGGGTAATATTTGATTAATGCTTCCAGAAACAGGGCTAATTATAATCTCATTCACCCCTTCTTTCCTGTGACAGTGCTGTGAAATGTAATCAGTAGCAATCAATCACCTAGAACTAAATAAAAAAGCCTTCAAAGTCAAAATGGAACTATTTTGGAGGCTAGAGGCTAAAAGCTTTAAGAGGTGGAAGTGAGCTAGTTTGGATAACTATTTTTTGATGATAGTAGTAGCAAAATTATTTAGTACATGCAAATGGTAAATATAAACTTAAAAATGCAAACTCTAAATCTAAATTTTACCTAGTATTATCCCAAGGAAAAACAAGTCAGGGGAAAGGTCTGTAAATGCCTATCTTCAACAGTCCTAAGAAGGTGACAGTATGAGAAGGATGATGTAAGAAGGACACTCTTAC
Organism: Erithacus rubecula; assembly: GCF_903797595.1. Taxonomy (NCBI): domain Eukaryota; kingdom Metazoa; phylum Chordata; class Aves; order Passeriformes; family Muscicapidae; genus Erithacus; species Erithacus rubecula. The sequence goes on along the minus strand of NC_136688.1, from coordinate 40,884,497 downwards.
TCTCAGAATCAGGGCTGCTTCTCTTGGTGAATGTGGATACTGTTAGTCAGGGTTGGATGCCCTGTATTTTTAACTTCAAGATGAGTCTTTCCTCTGAATGATGATTTATTTTTCATTTTGCGTCTAAACACATGCAATTAAGTCACAATTTAAGATCCCACAGAAAGAATCTCAATTGTTTTGAACCTCTCCTACTGCGTATCCACGACCATATGTGAATGCAAACATTGTCCCTTGAAAGGAATTTTGTGTCAGTATCACATTGGAACTCAGCAGACGTTTGCTTATACAACGAGATGGGTGACAAAAAAATACTTATGATTTGATAGAAAGAATGTAAAAACCATTTGTCAACTACTCAGTAAGGTGAGTGCTGGATATACTTAACAATTTGCTTTGATGGTGATGTGCATTTTCTAATTTATTGGTTGCCTGCTTCTTTCATGAAGTAAATTATGTATCATTAATCTTGCTTGGAAGCTGATACCTTCAAGATAATTTAGTGATTATTTTCTTAGATAATCTACCAGTTAGGAAAGTATGATGTGATCAATATAGAGAACTAATCTAGCTATCAATGATTTATGTGTGTACATGTGCAATATATGCCACACCACACTTGACCTCTCCTCTCAAAGGCATTCACATTTGTTTTAGGGAGTGAAATATTTTATTTCACATCTTTTGGCACTCAATGTTGATAGCAGCTAAGATTTATAATGGCAAAGGGAGTATATTGATTGATTCCTACACTCATCTACCTAAACATTTCTAAAATGTGGGAAATTAGCACTGATTCTTCAATAACCTCCATGAAGCCAAAGCCATGAATCAGCATGTACTTCAAGATCTGGGCCATAATCAGTGTTGGGAGGACAGATTGATTCTTGATTCAAGAAAGCAATTAAGCATATGCTTAACTTAGGGCACATTTTATGCCTATGGGAATCAGCTACCACAAAACCCATGTGCTTTCATAGCACAGCACTGTAGCACTGAGAGGACAGTGCAGAGCCCATCCTACTCCTATATTTACTGGGTAAATATATATATATATATGCCTTTTGATGAAGTTCATTTCCACTTCTTTGAATTTGCTGGTTCAAATTGAAGCTGGAAATATAATTACTACTGGTTTTCAGTGGCAGATATTTCTGTCATGGTTCTAAACCAAAGGGATGTTTTGGTCAGAAGTCTGTTTTCAGGAGATGTTTTGGCTGATGAGAAAGAAAAATCAGTGATGTAAAGCTGCTGAAATTAAAAGGCAAATACCTTTTCTCTGTTACTTTCATTTATACCATGTAAATGGCAGTGGAGCATGCTCTGCTTTCTTATTCCATGGAAGAGTATAGTCCAAGAGGTAAGAGAAACATCTGAACTTTGGATTGTCCAACCAAAGTTGATTTTTGAACTTTTAAGGTCTACTTACCACTGAAGCTAATGTGTTCCAGAAAAGGCTGTCTCACTTTGTGGCCTTCTAATGACTAACTATTCTGCTCTATTTCATTTTTTATTTCACACCTCTCACCTTTGTATTTGGATGCCAGTGAGACGAGCACCTTCAAAAGTGATTGAATCAAAGGACTCCAAGTTTTCCCCTAACTTTAGTTTTATAGAAACCTATTTTTTGCTCCAGTTAGCTGGCCTTCTGGAGATTGCTTTCTGACAGTAACCTGGGAACACCACAGCCTATTATCCCACAGGATCAAAGGACAAGTTTTTTTTTTTTTTTGCAATGGAGCCTTTTCCAATCTTATATCAACCATAGCAACAAAGAATCTGCACACAGACCGTTGAACCACTTTGGGCTTTAGGATGCAAAGGGTTATTTCATAATTTTTTCACCTTAAAAAATGTAGATTAAAGATTGCATGCGTAATTTCAAGAGACATAATGGAATAAAAATGCATACATCACTTTGGTATATATAAAAAAATAGAATTGTAGAATGATTCAAATTGGAAAGGACCTTCATGTTCATTCAGTCCAACAATTTACCCAGCACTGCCAAGTTCACCACTAAATAATGTCCCTGAACACAATATCTACACATTTTTTAAAGACCTCTGGGGATAGTGTCTCAACTACTTCCCAGGACAACCTGTTTCAATGTTTGAAAACCCTTTCTGTGAGGAATATTTTTCCTAATAACCAATCTAAACCTCTCCTGGCGCATTTCTTCATGTCCTATTGCTTATTACTTGGGAAAAGAGACCAACACCCACCTTGCTACAATCTCCTTTCAGACAGTTGTGGCTCCCCAGAGCCTCTTTTTCCCCAGGCTAAACAACCCCAGCTCCTTCAGCCACTCCTTGTAGGGCGTGTGCTCCAGACCCTTCCTCATCTTTGCTGCAGATTTCCAGCCTCTGTCCCCAGCCTGGAGCACTGCATGCAGCTGCTGTGACCAAGTGCAGGACCCAGCACTTGGTCTTGTTGAACCTCATGGAGCTATGTTGGGTATATAACAGATGTTATCTGTTCAATGAGAGACATTGCATGGCCACCTGCTGCCTATTGTAAAGAGCATGGGGCAAGGCCTTTCATCCAAAAAATGGCAGATTTGCCTGCATGCTCACAGGAACAGCTGGTCTTTGCTTATATCCAAAACCTCCCAGACCATTCCAATTTCTGTTTAGTTGCTTTACATGCTCAAATTTTCCTTAATGAAGTTTTCTAGAAAACAATATCTCCTGTTACTCCTGCCTAGCAATGCTTTGAGTGGAGGGTCAATGGTGCTGAGATCTGAAGTACAGCTGTTAATTCACCTGTCTGCTCCTTAATGGATAATGGAAGACATTTTTGGAATGCAGCAAGCACATGGATCCCTGCACCAAGACAAATGTTTTACCCTACATCCTTTTATTCAGTGACCTAGTCATAAGAGCTGTCACTTCAGAGATGGGAGATTGAGATTAATTTTCTCTCTGCCTGGGAAGGTTTGAAGCTGCATCTCCCCCACTAATGATCTGAATACCAGTGAATTAAATATCATGGGGTGAATAATCTCTTTTTCCCTTGAAACTGCACCAGTTCGTATAGAAAAAATAAGTGACTGAAAATCTGGATGGGGAAAAGACGAGGACATTACTGCTTCAGAATTACAAAGCTACAGGGGGAATGGAAAAAATATTTGGCTTCAGTAAACCTTATGTGTATATTCACTGAAATTATACAGACACTGGAACTCAGGTCTCCCCTTTGCCAGATGGGTGGCACAACCATCTGTGTTTCTGTGGATTTCATAGGACAGAAAAGGTCCTAAAATGTTAATGTTGTACAATGCTTGATTCTGGTTGCAAGGGCCAACTACCTTTGAGAATCTAGCACTGACTTTTTGCAATAGCTGGGGTGTTTTATAGTTAGTAATTATGGAAATTATCTATTTTAATTTGCATTTTTATATACTTCATTCACTTAGCTGAATAATTATAGCTTAGGATTTAATTATCTCAAACACATATCCTTCTTGCTTCTAATTTTAGTCTGTTCTACTACACCTGTCTCTCATCTGCTATGTTCATCTCTGTCACAATATGATTGGAATGTATTTCATGGAATCATAGAATGTATTGGCTGGGAAGGGACCTTAAAGATCACCTAGTTCCAGCCCCCTTCCACTAGACCAGATTGTTCAGAGCTCCATCCAGCCTGGCCTTGAACACCTCCAGGATCCACAGCTTCTCTAGGAAACCTGTGCCAGTGCTGCACCACGCTCACAGAAAAGATTTTTTAGCAAACATGGGATCTTAACCCCTCTCTTTTAGTTTGAAGCCATTCCCCTTGTCCTGTTACTACATGCCCTTGTGACAAAGCCCTCTCCATCCCTCTTGTAGGCTCCTGTGGCCAGCACAGCAATACAGAAGGAATTTGTGTCCTATACTTTTCTCTTATTAAGATTTCTGATCTCCATGTCAATGACTCTTTTGTTCTCTGAGCTGTTACACCATTCTCTAAATCTTCTTAGAGGGTTCCCCTCCCCCCTTTTTGATGCTGTTTTCTCATTTAAGATGCTCTTATAATATAAAAAAAAACATACTGTAGATTTGCTAATTTTAAGCAATATATCTTCCCTCTTGAGATCATTATTTTTATAAACCTTTTTAGAATATAAAGTGAAATATAAATATTAATGTTTAGTATAGAGAGTAAAAAATCACTCTAAAGGAGAAACTGCTAGCAGTGTAGAACAGAAATTTTGAACTTCTTCACTTGCAACTCAGCCAAATCTATGGTTGAAAAAAAGTGCTAAAAAATCTTCTGACAACTAGCTATGCCATTAAACTTCCTGATGACTTCGTTTCTTATCTATATGGCACTCCTACAAAGACAGTGTTTTGATTCTCTCCTGTTTGATTTCCTTGTGCTCAGCTTAACAGTGCTGACTGATGCATAACTTAGGAAATTTTTACTTTAAGAAGAGGCATTCCCCCCCTCAAAATAGCTGAATATTTTGAGCTCTCCAAAACATATTGAATTTTGCTATGTTGTCAGTTCTTGCTGACAGCCAGTGGAATAATCTGCCTCTGGCACTATTACAGTGGTGAAATTACTGTTGAGATCTGAAGGTAAACAAAAACTGGTTGAAACTGTTGAGCAATATCTGCAGCTCTTGGAGAGTAGAACAAAGAAGACAGCAACAAGAGTCATGTTATAAGAGTCATTTATTTCCCCTTATATTTATTTGTCTATACATATATATATATATACATAGAAAGCTTCTTTACTTTTTATTTTTTTAGGTGGTGTCCATCGCAGCTGCCAAAGTATAAAATTATGGAGCTAAACCTCTTTGCTGAAATGATGTCCAAGGCTAATTAATCTGTCACATGGCATCCTACATCTGGATGCAAAAACTGTTTGTGGGAAGAGTCCCCCACAGGTAGGATCACTGCAAGTGACTGGCATATGAAGGAAATCCTGACATACTAAAGTTGGGAAATACAATCTCTGGGTAGAAGGTTTTGCTGGGAGGCATATGTCTCATTCTAACCTACTGTTAAATCCAGAAAAGAACAGGAGTGTGATTATGAAAATGAAGCTGGATACCTGCAAACAAGCAAGCAGCAATTTTTCTGGGATATGACACTGTAAGCACAGAGCACTCAATGCCAGCTGAGTGGAAGGTTGTGGTAGCTGTTTAAAATCAACTGGGTTTAATCAGTCAAGCGACACATTTTTGGGAAATGTGATTTTGTTTTCAAACTAGGTTGGACAGCAGGTTCCTCCCTAATGTATTCCACAGCATTGCCAGCCTTCAGCCATTAGCTGTGCATGGATTTACCCTGAATTACCATGGTGAGCCCGAGGTTCAGATTTCAGCCTTATGTGTTTATTGTGAATAATATTGTGAACAAGATTTCAGAGTTTAGGAAAATTTGAAGCTGGGTGTGGTGACACTGGTAATTTGAGTCACTGTATGAGCCAAAGCTGTAGTGTGTCTGCATAGAGGACAAGGAGTGGAAGAAGTAAAAAAGTTCTTGGGGTGATGCTGTATCTGTGGGATCTTCCTCCATGCCTTTGCCTCTGTGAATTGTTGATAAACAGCAATGATATGGGCATCACACTGATGGTGCAGACACCACAACCTGTCTCCTCAACAGCACTACAGGGACCAGTATGGTGCTTCTAGCACAGGGGAACTCCTGCTCTACATTAGATTCCCATAAAATACCAACACCCTCACTGTCCCAGTTTTTGATTTCAAGATGCTCAGTGATCTGAGCCTGATGACTAAAGAGTCACCTAAAACTTCAGAGTGCTCAAAGACTTCTCCATTACAGATAAATTATACACAGCAAGAGTGAAACTTGCATGTGTTGGAAGCAGAACTGTTGCTGCATCAGACTGTGATCATAGTGGACCTCAAAACTATCTCAAACATCAGTAAAATTTATTATGATCTGCTGTTTAATTACCTTTGGTAAATGGCAGCTCAAATACAGAAAATGTTCAATAAGTAACTGAGCAATAACCCAACATGAAAATCTCATCTTCTCAGAGTAGTAAAGCAAGAAGCAGAGAATCTGCTTTGAGAAGTATCAGCAAGTGCCAGTAAGGTGCTCCTAAAACATGTAATAATGCTATGGTAGAAGAGGGAATTGAACAATCTGAGCAATATAATGGCTCACATTTTCCATCTATTTCAGGTTTTAGAATTTAATTCAAGGTATGCTCTGATTGAAAAGTTTTTGAGCAAGACCACTTACTCCCTCTCCTAAAATAAAGTATTTTTTTTTCTAGGATAAGTCACTCTACTTTTATTCCATCTCCAATAGCATCTGGACTGTTGGCTATACTGGTAGCTAGTAGCAAGACTTTGTAGGAAGTAATAGAATAAGCAGTTCATGACTCCCAGTTCAGAAAATCCTGTTTTGTAAAATAGAAATAATGCAGGATAAAAATCCTTCCAGAAAGCATAATTCCAGATTCTGAGATTTCAAGATATGCAGAAGGCATCTCTTCACACAGCCTCAGACTTGGAAAATGAGTTGATGTGGTCCTACACATGACTATGACACAGCAAGAGCCCAAGCTGCTGTGCAACAAAGGTAATTGCATGTGCAGAGACTAAGAAATCCAGAAGAAAGTGCTGACTCTCACAATTGCATCCCAGGATATAAGAATGAGCCCATGCTAGATTCTTTCCAGCTTGTAATAGAGATATATAATAAATTATTTTCAGAAGGTCTCAAGTCTCATAAGATCAGGGCTGGGTTTGGCAGGATCCAAGCACAAAGGACACAGAATTAAAAGGCAATTGAAAAAAGAGCTAAAGAATACGAAGCTGAAGCCAAAGCCCCAGCAGAAACCACTTTTGTTCTCATAGCTGGGGGCAGAGTCAGTGATCTTTCCTGATAATAAAAAGTAAACAAAATAAAATGTGACAAGATATTCCTCTTGACAGATGGTTTAAATTTTAATATGTCCTGCTGATGTTAAAGGCTAGGAGACCTTTTTACAGTTTCATCCACCAAATCAGTGTGAACTCTTAAACACATATCTTTCCAATTTCAGTTTTCCTAACTGTAGGATGTAGACAATCAAATGATACATTTTTACACTATTTTATTTAGCAGCTGAATATAAATGAAGGTTGCTATAGATCTTGTGAAATGGAGAAAATTGAATGTAAATGCTTTTCATGTTCTTAGATACTTACATTGCTGGTCAATGGAGACAAAAAGCTATTGTGTCACTTTACTCTAGTACAGGAACTGAGAAAGACCACTTCTCAGTCAAATTTCAAACTGTCTCCAAGTGCTTGTGACATGGGAGAGAATTAGATCCAGGTTCTGGATCTAGCTAATTCTAATGTAATGAACAATTTTTGTCCAAACAGACATGTCTTAGAGCCATGAACATTCAGCTGATTTTCAAGATGAGCAAACAGCCTCAGTATATCCTATGTCTCATTACTCAAACAGCTGTAGGAAAGAAACCTATGTCTCTGCATTCTCCTCAGTCTGCCCCTCAGGCTGCATAAGATTCCTCTAATTTTTCTGTTTCCCTCAGTAGACCTAGTGTTGTTCATCTTAGACTGAGCTCACAGACAAGTTTACAAGCTTTCAAAATAATAAATAAAACTTGCAGCAACTGTAAAAATGCATTAATAGCAGGTGTTTCTATAGTTACATTAAATTTTTGGTGTCTTGTATTAATTTCAGAATAACATTCAGTCATTCTAGGATATTTTCTTTGTAAATCATATCCAGCTATAAACTAGTATGTCCTGGTAATTACACCATTTCCCTGAAAATCTTAGAGAGCTTTATCTCCATGAAAAATGGAACATTACATTTCAGTCATTAGACACATTGCTTTTCTTTTATAACATAGCTGATATGTGACTCAGAAAACAGATACATAATTTGGTTCTGCTGTCATCAATTTCTCTAGCACATGAACAATAGGATTTCAGCCCACTCCTATGCTGGTAAAAAAATTTCTGCCAGTTAGGGCAAGTAGTATGATATGAATCTACTTTCCCCTATATTTTTTCAGAGCTGCAGGTACTTGTTTTACTTTGCCGTTGGCAAGTTTCACTTCAGAAACTGTAGGTATTGATTCAGTTTCTTTAGCAATATATGAGCCTGGCTGGCACAGGAGGTGCTTAGATCCATTGTGTAGTAAGAGTTGAGATTCTTGGGCTGATGTGACCTCAAGGAAGCAAGATAGATAGATCTGAACCTTTTGCACCACAGCAGTTCATTCCTCACACCACAAGCTGCACAGTCAGCATGATGCCACAGGGAATATTACCTTTCCATCAGAATCCCAGAATTTGTCTTGTGGTGTATCCTCTCAGACACAGCTGCTGCACTTCACTTTACTTGTCTCCCTTGCACTTTGTTCTTCCAAAAGAAAGTTCAGATTCCTTCTGATCTTACTGACAGATGGGGTGTTCCATTTTCTAGTGTTATCAAGCATATAACTTCAGTGGCAAAATTTCTGGTTGACTTAAATGTACTTCAGTATAACTAATTCTTCTGTTGGAATGTGTTCCAAATTTTCAGAGTTCCAGGTGTCCAGTTACAGATGGGAAATTTTCCTGAAAAGGTTTTTTTAACTGGTCATGGAAATGATAAGCTAAAGTTTGAGATTGTGGAGTAAAGCCTATCAAAGTGGGAAAAAATCCCTAAAGTACCATCTACTTTTTGAAGGCTCAAGATCTGACCTATTAAAACAGACAAGCCAGATACATCTTTTCATTTCAGTGATAAAATGAAATGAAATATTTCTGTTTGAGCTCAGAAATCTCAGTTGGGGTAACAAAGGTCTTCCATCAGATCTTCATTGTTCATATTCTCATTTTTGAAGGACCCATATGGATTTGCAACAGAACAACTAAGATTCTTATGCATGAAGACTGATTGAAAATGTATATGTATAAAAATATCAGAAGAAACAATACAATCAATACAATATCAGCAGAATGGCATGAATTGTTAACCAAGAAAACAGTTGTTTTTAAATAAAATCTGAAAAGTGTGTGTTCGCATCAGGACAAGAAAGCTGTTGCTCTGTTAAGGCCACAGCAGAGATCACTCCTCAGCAGAAAGCTTGTGCTCTAATAGTAGGGGAAAGGCAACAAGCCACAACACTGTGTGCCATTTCTTTCCCCACCTTTTATCCCAAGAGAAACTTGGTCTGAGATTTGTGGAGAATGAAGCAAAAACATATCTTGAGGTAAAAGGTTGTGATACCTAGTGTTGCTCCAGCTGTATCTGAAATAACCCTAGGTGATGCTGCTGCTTAGACTTATGCCTGTCTTTATGAGGAATTTTTCCTTCTTACTAGTTATAGTCCCCTGAAATAAAACACAGTGTTCACACCATCATATTTAAAAATCAGTAAGACTTTAATTGAGGGAAGAAGCCCCATAGTAACCCTTTGCATCCAGAATAGTAAAATCATTCCCAGATCAAAGTTAATTCTCATAGGTAAACATCTCCTGATTTTATATGGATCTGAAATTTGAACTAGAATTTTGTTTATCAAATAATTATTTTACTGAAGGTTTTTTAGACTTGTTTGCTCTCTTTATCTCTGTGAACATGGCTGTCACCACGGGTCAGTGGATGACCTGCAGGGAAGATGTTTAGTGAAAAAGTGTTCAATTTTCTCTTCCAAAAGTGAGGTGATGACTCTGTCTGCAAGACTGGATGCTCATTTTCACCAATCATTTCTTTAAGGGATAAGTAGCCATTCAATTGAGTGTCTTTTAATGTTGTTAATCCAGTTAAGTGCTTGTGCAGAGGAGTCTGACAATAATGGCTAACCCATCTGAAAGCCACCCATAATTGTCAGGATCTGGCAAAAGGCTGCCTCAAACATCCTGGCTCATACCCTGCAGATGACATGTTTTCTTGCCTTCAAGCTCCCTTGCTGCACATCTTTCTGACTTGGTTTGTTTTGTCATGTCAAGTAATGTCATAGCTGTGACAATCTTGTTTCCAAAGCCTTTAGCACTCATTCCTGACCAGTTTATCTCAGAAAAACTCTTTTCTTCCCTTTCAGTCATTTATTAACTATAGCTGGTGTCTTCAAAAGCTGGTTTTTCACAGTGTTTAAGTTTTGAATGATGTTATTGTGGCCGTAAGCTACAAGACAAAGGATCATGTGCTGGGAATGATTTTTCTGACATGTAGATCAGTTTTTGCATAATGCAAGTGTTCTGAAGAAAAAGATGAGCAAAAAATTTTGTTCTGGCTTTGCTCATCACCAAACATTTTAATTACTGTAATGTAAAAGTAAATGAAATAATTATTCTAATGTGTAAATATATATTACATTGTGAAATATTTTAACTTTATTCAGTGGACCTAAATCAAATCATTTCAGTAGAACTTTGAACTGCATTTTATTGCCTTATATTGTGAAATATTTTAACTTTATTCAGTGGGCCTAAACTGAATAATTTTAATAGAACTTTGAACTGCATTTTTTATTGCCTTTTGACTGTTTTGTATTTCACTGGACCCACTACTACTGGAAATTATACATGCTGTATAAATGTATACATGAACCCTGTAAATAAACTTGTTTATTTAACACACCTGGTTGCAGCTGTGTAATTGGCAATAAACTCTTGCAATTCCCACCCTGCTCCTCTGGTTTGGTAACTGTTGAAGAGATGGTGCTGGTCAAGGTAGGACTGTCTAACAGTCCTCTGGAGAAAAGTTTTCTGAATCATGTTTTTGGATGTAAGTATATAACATCTACCCAAGCTCCATGCTGCAGTACTGGTGACTTGGCAACCACTTCTATTCTGCACATTTGCTTATAGCCTAGCTACTTAAAATGTTGTGTTATGTAAATGCTGTTGTTTGCTATCGATATTTTTGGATGGGTATGTAAAATGTAGACAGCTGCATATTAAAAAGGCCTTGTTATGAGCTAGCTGGAATGGATTCTTCTTTAAGAAAAGTGCATGTTTGCTGTGCAAAACTGAAAGAGAAACTGGACATTGAAAAAAAAAGAGACTTGCTAGACTTCTCAGCTTCTTTGATGACTGGACAATGTACCCAAACCAAAATATCCCATGTCAGGAACAAGGGATTAAATTCAAGTATCTACAGTATGGGCTTCCATACCTGAGCTAGTTATATAAGCTTTTATAAATGTGTGATCTGACCTGAATGTGGAGCTTAGAGTTTAGCATTAAACTGAAGGCTGTTGGCAAAACTATTCAATCAGATCAGTCACAATGTAAGCCCTAATGAGTGTATATGACAAAATTTCCAGTGGTCATGAAGTGGTTCCAGACAACACACAGAGATATCAGCAGGTATTCAACATCTACCTAAATTTCTTTGCTTCTTGCAAATATATGTTGCATGTGCCAGATCATAAAATTTAATGCTGAATAGATCCTTCAAAATTTTCTGGAAGGTTGGTGCTTGTATTCATCGGAGGATTTCAAAGAGATTTGCAGACACATACTATGGCTAAAAATATTACCAATGCCATAAGACTCAGAGTAGTGGTGGTAAAATCCTCAAGAGGTTAGCACTGTAACTATTTACACTGATGCAGCTACTGGAAATGCACACATAAGCAGAAAGTAGGAGACTTAAACCAGCTCAGATAACTGTGTAAGTCAGAGTCTGTGGCTGTCACAGCCTGTCCTTGGCAGCTGTAATGAGACATTGTAGGGGCACCAAAGGCTGAAAATTGCCAGTCAAATCCAGCACAGCCTCCTTCAGGCAATCCTTCCCATTGCTCCTTTTCAGTTCCATGGTTTTCAGTGCAGATGTGCAGTTTGTTGGAGCCTTGTAGGTGCTCGAGGCAGTAGGCACATCTTGCAGTTGGTCTTTCTTGCACATGAGTTTATTTGTTCTTTGCATGCTGCACTGTATCAACTTTTCTCTTCTTGGTATGCAGTGTGCAAAAAATCCTCAGCTCTAACAGATCAGAGAAGGTAAACAGTTTACTCAAAGGCACAAAAGAAAGTGGTGACAAAGCTGAAAAAGGACTGAATATCCAGGCCCTCTGATCCCATTGCAATAACTTTTTGACAGCATTCTTTTCAGAAACTGCTCCAGTGCCACAGTTTTTAGGAGAGGAGCTGTATGCCAGACTGAAAGTTCAATTAAAAAATGAAGACAATCAGCTCCTCATGATTTCTTGCAGGAAAGCTTAATGACATATCTCAAATTTTCACATTTGTGAAGCTGAAACTGGTTAATTTTTCGCCATATAAAACAAGATATCAAGAGCTTGACAGTAATGAAACATTCATTTTATCTTTTTACAAGGCAGACAATTAGTAATTTTATGGTTGAAAAAGCTCGTTTTTAAACTTCGCATGAGGATGTTATTGCTAGACCTATTCTGATGTCAACTTTGTTGAAAAATAATGAGTGTGACTTATTCTGAATCTGCTCTTTTCTGGTGGGGGAAAAAGTCTTTCAAAGCAAACAAACTGAGAAACTGTTTTCAAAAGGTTTGCAAGTCTTGTACACTTTCTCTTTGTATTTGTCAAGACAGCTACAAAGTATATTTTCACACTAAATTTATGCTGTACTTAAGTGGCCTTTCTCTGGCCATCTTGAATGTCTTTTCCTCATTGAGTGGAACAGCTTCTTTCTTAACCTTTCTCTCTTGTGCTGGCTCTCCCAGTGCCCTGCTGCCCTGGAAGGTCATCAGTTCTGGTTCGAGCAGAGTTGTTGGCAATTGTCAAGTATTTCACAAAAATATAGAAATGACTGTTCAGTTGAAGACATTTTTCTTTTAAATGCTGTTCATGAGTTTTGAGGCCTTGTTTGACATCCAAAAAAAGTGCTAGATTCCATCTCCAAGAGTCTCTACTTCAAAGGTTTAAGCAATTTTTGAGACCTTCTCTCCTGAAGGTCTCTTCCAAAATACTGAGAAACTACATTCTCCAGGATTTCATAATAAGCCTTGATTTTTTTTTTTTCTGTCTGTTTCTATGCCAAAGAAAAATGCCTAAAGGGATGCAACATAAAATTTTATCAGAGGAAAACAAAAGGAATGAGAGTAAATAATCATGATAGGAAAATATGAATGATAGAATTAAATTCCTGCCAGGGCATCCTAAACAATGAGGTATCTGGCTATTACTTTTCTGGCCTTGTAAGTGAGGTTTCAGGGTTGATTGCTTCAGTTTGGAGAGCATCAACCTCTGAGGAAATCTTAAATTGTAATCGATATCCAGAACCCAGTGCCTTTTGATATTTGAACAGTGAGCTGCTCAGGGGGAGTTCAGGCTGCTTCAAAGCTGCTTGTTTTGTCTCCCAGCAGATGGTTATGTTCTCCTTCCTAAGCTAAACAAGCTCTCTAGGATCTTTGAAAAGAAAAATATTTATTGAAATTATATTTGCAAGCTGAATGTAATTTAGTAGCTTTGCAGATTTTGTTGCCCTGTGCTGTGCAGTCCCTCTTGCCATGGAAAGAGAGGTTTGCTAGTGTGTGTGTTCTCTGAATGGCTGTCAATGCTTTTTGTGTTTGAAGTGGGGGCTCAGCCACATCCACAGTTTTCCTATATAAGTTAAGGCAAACCTTGCTTCCAAAGTTAAAACAGAAAACTCTTTAATTTCAAAGTAGTTGTTGAATGCTTAAGCTGAAGGAAATTGTCCCTTTAACCCCTTGCAGACAGTAATTTGAAAGCTAAATTTTTATCTTAGTTATACCTGTACACTTACATAATTTCAGCAGGATTACCATATAGAAATAATCTTTTCTTTGTTCTTCATTTGATGTGATGCCTGGCCCTGAGCCCCCTGACATCAGAGGGTGTTGGAGGACTGTGCTGTTTGTGTTCTCTGTGGTCTGCATACTCACAGCCCCAGCCTGACAGATGCTGTTGCAGCAGGCTGGAAAGCACAAGCAGCACTAAGATGTGTAGATGCCTTATTGTCATTAAGCTTCTGAACTACTCATTGATGATAATTTAGCTTTGAGGGTATATACTTGAAACTTTGTGGGTTTCATGGGCTTCACAGTAAACCCCAAAGGAGGGCAAAGGAGGTAAAGTCTGTTTTTTGGCCAACAACCCTCATGCAGTTGTGCAGCTCTACCATAACCCACAGCACACTGTGCTTAGTCAGACAGTTTCAAGTTCACAAAGATCATTTCTATGATGTCCTCCATTAAACTGATTTGTGGAATGTTTCATTTTTTCACAGCTTGGACATATCTTATAAATTTCAGGAGTCAGGACCTGTTATATCATCACAATGGCTTTCCTGTTGAGGGAGGTTTGAAACAAATCTCTTCAATGCAATGTGGATTCTTTTATGATCACGAGCATCAGCATGTAGTGGGGTCCTTAAAATAACATTATGACTTTCATGATTTTTCCTTTGTTGTTGCCTTTTAGTGTTTCCCTGGACTTGCTTGCCCAATTCCAAACTGCTGTGTTTTACAAGGGTCTCATGCTGCCCCCTCCAAGAGGTGAAGTATAGTGCTCCTGCTTTATATGCTGCTAGCCTCTATTGAACTCTGGTTTTGAGTTTAGAAGAATTCCTGCTGTATCTATTAACAATTTGAAATAAAAATCTCTCTCCTCCTTGCATCTCACCTGAGGGGGAAAAAAAAGAGCTTCAAGCTTCAGTTTTCCATGCAATACTCCATATAATTATTGGAGTTCGTCCAAAATGGTTGAGAACTGTTATACTATTTTGGACTTTTTTGGGGGGGTTTTGGGTTTTTTTTTTTTTTGTTCTGTAGTTTTGTTTGTTTTTTGCTTTATTTAATTTAAAGGCTGTATCATGAGGAAAAACTATAACCATGGTAAGAGCTACCAAGATCTGACATTTGCAAGCCATTGTTTCTATACTGTCTGGATGAGGATTTTATTTACAAGTTTAATGTAATGTATAAGCCCAAATAGAGTGGGCAGAACATCATAATGGTCTGAAATAAAAATCCACTTTAAACAAAGCTTGCTATTATATTCGTTATATGCAATAGATACCCATTTTAAACAAAGTTTTCAGGACACAAAATGTCATCAAAAGTTTAAGAACTAGCAGCACAGCTGGTCATATGGGAAAAATGGACACTAAAACTGACTGAAAATTTGGGACATTGTCTGAGCAATGTTCATTGTAGCAGTAAGGAATTATAATGGTAAAGGGATAAGAAATGGAAATTAGATAAGAAAATCTTCTTATTGCCTTTCATGTTCACCACCATGATTTTCAGGTGTTATATCAATAGTGTGACAGATATGAAAGATTGTAATTTCATCTAAAAATAGTATTTTCAGATACCTGAAGCCATTTTCAGTTTGCCACTGACGTACACCTGGAATACCCACACTGATTTTTCTGGATTCACTTCAAATTCATACCTGCATTTCCCTATGAGCAGGAGTGAATGCTTCATTTGAAGAGAGCAGCTGTGAAGCCCAGCCTTTGTGCACCTTGTGCAAAGCAGCTCTCACGAGAGGGCCCGTAAATGAAAATGCAGAGTGTTTGTTGCAGGGCCTGGTGCGTGCAGAGCTCCCTGCTCTCAGACAAACAGGCTGTCACACTCCTGTTAAGTGGTACCAGTGCCAAGGATCGTGACAGGTCTGTGCAGTGCAGACTAATTACCACCACCAATTGTGTCTGCTTATTTCTCGCATGAGCGGGTAACATCTTCAGCGGAGCTGGTCACATATCATCACTGCCTGTAAGGGCTGTTGATTGGACACAGGATGGTTTGTGGCTATTCATAAAGAGGAAGAGTGAAAATATGGCCAGTTTCACATTTTATAACTGCATTTGCAGTTCCAGGGTAATTACCTACTAAATACAATCCAGAATCTCTTCTTCTAGATGCAGCAGGTGAAAAGTGCAAAATGGGGAGGATGCAGAATAAAGAAATGCCTTGGTGCTTACAGATGTTTTAGGCATATCTTCCTATAATTAAAACAGCTTTCTTCCACCCACTATAAAGGGCTACTCATACTAAATGCTGAGTAACTCCTACAGTTAATTTTTCACCCTCCATTTCCAGACTGTTCATAAGGTCTAGTTCTGCACGGTATTCCTCTTTCTCGGACAAGCTGATTCCACACAGACTTAAAGGCACATTCTAGAATTGAGCAATGAGCATGGTGCAGATCATGGTGTAGATTAGGCACAGAGTGAGTGTAGAAGCAAGGGTGGGACCTAAAAGGTTCTCTTTTTCCTTTCAAAAGGGAAGATTTGTTCTAGGACTAGATAAGAATGTGTTACTCTGTGGCTAAAAGCAAAGGCAGCTGGTATCTGTGGCATACAGGGGGTTCCTAAAGACAAAATAGAGGGATATTTAAGTGGTTTTCTGTGTAGCAAGAAAGGATACCTCTGCAGTCAATTAAACCTGGGAGCTAAGGGAGCTTGCAATTGTATATTCACATACATTTGTCTATTTACTGAGTGATGGCTAAAGCTGAGATACAGTGACTGCAGTGGAGGAAGTATTGGTCTTAATGAGCTATCACAGGTAAAAAGCCGAAACAAAGCAGAAAGATGGCAGTTTTTCCTATCTGATATAACTCCTGCTGAGAAACTATGGAGAAATTATTTTACTTTTGATTTTTCTTTGTAAATTTATACACCTAAGAGCTATTTCATAGCTTCTCCAGGATGTATTACCAAAGTTACTGTCCTTGAGATCAAGATTGTGCCCAGAAGGCTGGTGAGTACCAGGTTACTTTGGAAAAAGGGAGGAAGGAAAAGAATTAATGGAAAAAGGAGGAAAGGAAAAGAAGAGCTTCTGCCACTGCTGGCTGTATTTTATAAGAGTAAAACACTTCAGCAAGCATTTCAGCACTGTAAGGAAACTCCCTGTTTCAAACATTCCTCTCATCTCCTCCCTCCCATCTGTGTTTTTGCATGATAGCTCCCAAAAGTATTGTCACTGGACTAAATCATGTGAAGGACATTCCTCAAGGTGCCCTGCTTTATAGTCATTCTTCCCTGCTCTTCTGGAACAAGTCAAGTTTTTTGACCTAAGAACTCATGATTGTGCTGGAGCCCAGGCTCCCCTGTGAAGATGCTCCTGAACTTCAGAAATATCTGTATGCTGGATTTGGCTGGTCCTGACTGCCAGTTGATTCAGGAACCACTGTTCTTTTTATACATTTTGCTCTCTCACTCTTTGCTTGCATGTCTGGAATAGGATTTAGATGCTTTCTGGGTAGCTGATTTTCTCCTTGCATAGGCCCTTGTTGTTGATTCTGAGAGTGACATTGATGGACAGTGCTGCCTCCTCTCCTAGCTGGAAGATTCTCAGTGATGACATACCATGAGGGAAGGAAAGCCCTGAAGATTTAGATGAGTGAAAATTCTCAAGTTCATGTTCATAGCTAGTGAACCACATTGATCTGTATCTGAACCTGCTCTTTAGGTCAGACTTTGGGACATAGAATAAAGGCAATGCAAAGAGGAATTTCCTTGGAGGAACTCTTGAGAATTTCTGGTTCTGTGATGCATTTTGGTATGTGGTCTTGTGCAGGGTCTGGCCCTCCTTCCTGTCTCTTCTACTCATGTCTTTAGTACTGCCTCTTCTTGGAGCTGGTGGCTGATGGCAATGCAGTAAATGGGCTCTGTGCAGGGCCTGATCCAACCCACATATGGAGAAGGGATTTGGCTACAAAAAGGTTGTTATTCAAATATTACAGTAACCTTGCCTCATGGGATAGGCACTCAAAGCCAAGGCAGCTTGAAAAACAGGCTACTAGAAGGAATTAATCTGAAAATAACATGATTTCTTTGACATTCCCTCTGTGTGAGAACCAGTGTAGTGCAAAGCAGTAGAATGCCTAAAATAATGCCAAATTATGAGTTGAATTGAAAGAAATAAATGGTTAGTACAATTTATACATACATAAATATATTGTAAATATTCAACACACAAATACACAATATAAATGTATAAAGGGGACCAAGGTGCCTCTTTCAGAACATTACAAATTACAGTAGTGGCAGCCAGAGTTGTTAGTGCTGAGAAGCTGTAGAAATTCTCTATGCTAGCATTTACACCCCTGTCAAAGGCTGTATTGTTTTAATGATCAAATGCTCCTTATTCATGAAGAAGTGGTACTTTCAGGATTAGTGATGCCAAAAAGTAATAGTCATTTTAGACTTCTAATAGAATGTCTATAGACATTTAAGACTTCTAATTTTTCATCAGGAAAGGAATTAATTGTTGGACAGTGTCAAAGAAATAGTCTGGGTTGAGGTTGGCAGCTCAGATTCTTTGCATTTTGCTTAGTGATTGCCAGGAAAATATATATTTTACTAAAGAATAAAATCTAATGAATGTGAAAATTTCCAAATTGACATTTTATTTTACTCTTTCTCAATGTCCTCCTAGGTGACTTGGGGGAAAACATTCACTGTGCTTCAGTTACCCCATTTATATGGCAAGCAAAAAACTACAGCACTTGAATTTCAATACAAGAAATAATCTTGACTCTGATCTCTTGTTTAGATACTTCTAATTTCCTGCTGCAATCAATCTGCAGTATCTCCATAAGTCTCATATTCAGAACAAGCTGTCCTCCTGTCTTCTAACTTCTCAGAATTTATTTTAAAGTTATATCAAGTTGGTTATTTAATTCCACTAATTCTGAAACTTGTGATCTCTCTTTTCATTGTGCAAAATGACAAACTGATGCAGTGGCTTGCTGGCTTATCTAAGGTCACCCACAAATAAGCATCAGTCAGAAGTCTGACTTTGAGTCTGTGTTTGAAAACACAAGATAAAAATACTTATCTCAGGCATGATTTAAGAATAGCTTGGAAAAAGAGCTTTACTAGGGTTTTCCCTAGGAAACCAGAAAAGTCCAGGTGTGGTCCATGCACTTGAGATCCCAGGTCCTCTAAATACCTTACTGAAGGAGGAGACAAGGGTGGAATGTGAAGGATATTTATGTAGCTTCCTAAAGGTACAGCAAAGGGGAACAGGAAGAGGGTCAAAAAGATTGATCAGGTCAGTCAGTGAGCTTGACATAAGGGTTAAGACTGGTGACGTGGATTAAAGATTATCTTGGAGATTTATAAGGACACAGGGGTGTCAGTGAAAGATAAGAGTTAGAGAAAGTCAGCAAGATGTGGACCACACTTATCTTTACCTTGGGTATAAGTGATCCAAAGAAACATGCCATTTCAAGCTGCTGAAGCTTGCAGATGTTGCCAAAAATGAGGACAAACTTGAGAGAGAATGCAGGCCCAGATTTCTAAATCTTTTGACTATTTGGATTTACGGTCACACTTGCACAAATTTAGAGCCACTTGAGATATGTGGCAGTGTTCAACGTTTTGAAATAAAGAACACAGATATAATAATCAAGTGTTGGTAGAAGTTCTGTAATGTTGAAATAACTTCTGTGATTTATAACAGCTTTCATATAAATAGATAAAAAAGTGTTTCCTAAATTTTTACTAATCTGTATTACATCCCTCCAGGGTGAGGTATTATATCTGTCTGCAACAGGGAGCAGGAAGCATTTAGAATGATTGTCTGTGTCTGAGCAGAAATGAAAATCCAGGTTTATAACTGCACCCACTGGAAGTGTGACACTAGAAATTACATATTTTATGGGAAACTGCTCAAGGCAACTTGTGATTAAGCCATCAACCAATCTGAAATCAAGGGATGCTCCTTCTCAGTAACACAGTTAAAATCAGGTAATTGTTAAGGGCTGTATCCAGACCACACAGTCTGGGAAAGGGGGTTTGTGGTCTCTAGAATTAAACAAAGAAACTGGGCTAGGGTGAGATGAAAGGGGAGAACACTGCTACCAAATTTTCTGTGGTTCTCTTCAACAGTATACCCAGCCCAACAGGGCTGCACTTCTGCCCTTTGCTGAAAGCACACAATGACAGTGCAGCTCTGTCCAAGTTTATGATGTAATTTTGTAAGTGCTCTCTTATGTGTGTGTTTGTTCTCAGTAGTGTAGCTCTTTCATCCACTGCCACCACTGTCTTGGTATTCTGAGCACATTCAGAAGCCAGTCCAATTTAAATGCACCCCTGTTGTGATACCTTTATTTCTCAAACTCATCTTGAGTGTGTGGGAAGGAATCATTGTGGCTTTTTGTTTTCAATGGAATCTGATCTCTGTCAAGATCTCTGCTCAGGGCTTTCCATTAACAGCTTTTAGTTTACTAATCACTTCTTTTGAGCTACAGGCATTAACCATTTTTGCAATCAACCATAATACCTGGATAGAATCTTTTACATGTTAGATTGCTGTTGTTTGCTAAGAGTGAAAAAATTGCTTGTTAAGTAGATGTCTGATGAGAGGATAAATTGCTGGCAAAGGAAGTAAAAACAACCATGCTGTAACATATCCACAGCCCATTTAGACTTTGACAGCAGCTGGATCTGAATGCTTCATCACAAGGTGTAACGTTTCCCCAACATAAACAACTGTATCTCTGTGTTCCAGAAACTTTCTTCCTTATTCAAACTGATGCTTATTTTGTGCCAGAAAGCTTGAATACTAATAACCTTAATGTTTCTTGCAGTCATATTAATTAGGCTAACACTTTCCATCTATAAAATAAAACCAACATTACAGAACTTTAAAATTTTAGTAAGGAAATCAAACAGCCAGTGGGACACCAAGTCTCACCTCAATGCAAAACCCACCTGGCAGGGTTTTTATAATTCCTATACATCCAGCTCCCAAAGAGCTGTTTGGATTTATTTAGGTGGTAGAGTAACAACTTCTGCAGAAGTGTTGGAGGTGCTCCTTTGCCCAGCCTGCTTGTGGCTACCACGGGTTTTGAACTTTGCTGAACACATCTTTTCCTGTTGAACCAAGTGTGTCCCTGTATTACCTGCTGTCCTGTGAATCTCAGCTTTCATGGAAGCAGCTTGCTTCTCTCAATAGTCTCTTCCAGCTGGTTTTGCTGGGTCCAGTTGCCTCAGTGTGACGTTTCAGAGACAATTCTGTGGATTTCTCTTCCTTCATAGAGAGTCTGGGAATACTTAGTCATCTCTGGAATGGTTCATAGATATCTGGCAGATGTTATACCTGAGGTTAGACACCCACCTTCATTTCAGACACCACTGTGTGTAGGGCCAATGCTGACTCAGTGTTAACATGTCTGCCTGCATTCATACTTTGCTGAAGTGAAATTTTTTATTTCTATATTGTGCCCTGGAATCAATCCACTAGAGCTGGAATTTTCCCATTTCCCAGAAAATGGAGAGCTACAGAACCACAAGGAGTACTTCACAGGTTGGGAAAAAGAACAGAAGTTACCTGCAGGTCTTCAGGTCTTCTCTTTAGACATGCACCCTACCTCTAGAGGTCCTGAAGGTCCCTCTGTGTAGTATTTCAGTCTCCTGCATTGTGTTCTAAGAGACAGTGAACTGTACTCCTCAGCCATCGGTTTCCTAAAATCTTGCAGTGCCTCCATTTTGAGCACAATTTACTCTGAGTACTTTAAAAAATATCAGAATAGCAGTCTTATATCAGTAATCAGGTTTACAAG
The DNA here is from genome assembly GCF_903797595.1 of Erithacus rubecula. NCBI lineage: Eukaryota > Metazoa > Chordata > Aves > Passeriformes > Muscicapidae > Erithacus > Erithacus rubecula. The sequence continues at coordinate 40,863,055 of NC_136688.1, read as the reverse complement.
AGACTAGTGAAAGTTTTTGGCAAGGACAAATAGACTCTTGTCTCCTGTGTAAGCTTCACTGGAGCTTGGAGTGTGAGAAACATCTAAACACAGATTTAATGCTTTCAGATATTTTCTAAGGTCTGAAACATCATATAGAAAAAGAGTATTTACTGTTTAGCACAGACTACTAGGAACAAAACCTTTAGTAAATCAGAAACAGGATGACAAAATCACAATGCACCACAACTTCTAGATGTCTAGGATGACCCAAGGTAAAATGTCCCAAGACTAGAATTTTAGCATGTAACGAACTGTTAACATGTAATTAATTATAATTAAGGAATGGAATGCAGCCAGCACATGTTACACACGGAGAGTGATTTTTTTGGCCTCTAATACTTAGAGATTCCAGATATCTAACAGATGAGTGCAAGATCAGTGGTAACTCTAAGTATGTGAATAAAATGAGATTAATTTAATCTAACATACCCCCCTTTGAAATTAGTAATAAAGATTCTATTATCATCAAGAACTGATAATCAAGAGATCATCCTGTTTTATTACTTGGTAACTGAGACACTCAGAGATTAAAAGAAAGATTTTCTAAGTGATAAGAACTCTCCCAACTCTTGTCCTTATGAGATGTCTGAAAATTTTACTGCTGCATTTGTCAGTGCCAAAATATGTTTAAAACCTCCCTGCATTGCCTTAAACTCAGTAGGTGCAGAGCACTACCCAGTATTGTGTTTGTGTCCTCTGTTTGACCTGTGCATGATTTCTGTCTCTCAGAGCACACACTTCCTTGGATCAGGCAATGTTGAATACATTCCAAAGGATACAGATAAAACAGTCTCTTCCACGTGGATTAAAACCTTTTGCTTCCTGCTTTCACCCCCTTCAAACTTTCAAGCTGGGAAAGAACAATCAGAAAGAAACCAGACATACTTTAAGGGAGATTCTTTTAGTGTGTACAAAATAGGATAAAATAGATACTGATGTGATTTTGGATAAAATAATTGAAATTCGGTGGCAGCAAACTGAGAAATTATATAAATAATTAAACAAAAATATGAGAGGAAAGGATTGTTTAATAAAGCACATATGTGCTGATGGTGTGCTTTATCTAGTAGAAATTAGTGGATCATGTGGAAACATAGCTACCCATTTCAGATTAATTTCAACAATTAAAAAAAATCATTATTGTTTACCTACAGCACTAAAGAATAAAGGCTATGGAACCCAGTCTGTCTGGGGATGTCTGTGAGTGCATCAAAAGCAAACTCATGCACAAGCATTCTCTGCAAAATGAAGGACATTGTTTTCTTGTGAAATACAGTTGTTGCTGGCACTGCTTCCAATCTTCTGCATTTCTTCACATATTCCCAGCCAAACAAGGCAAGACTTCATAATACTTAGATGAACTGTGATGCACCAGAAAGGAGGGAGCAAACAGAGTGCATTACATCTCTGCCCATCTGAGGACTGATGGAGCAGAGGAGGACCAGGGAGCAGAGGTATAGCAAGGCAGATCTCAAATCTTTAGTAGTTTTGGGTTCCTGCCTAGTTTTTGACTAAGATATAAAGGATTTGGACATAAGAGAACCCAAGCAGAAATAGTGAGGCCATCCACTCCCTGTGACCACCTGAATCTCAAGCTATGTAAGATGTACTGCAGAGAGCAACCTAGTGGCACAGCCAAGTCAGAAATAGTCCTTTCCTTGGTCACTTGGCCAAGTATATTGAAATTCTTGCATTTAGCAGCATGACATTCTCAAGTTGCACCAAGGGAAAAAAGTTGGATATTAGGAAAAAAAATTTCATGTGAAGAGTGATCAGGTACTGGAATGCTCTGCCTGGAGAGGTGGTGGAGTCAGCATCCCTGGATGTGTTTAAAAAAAGACTGGATGTGGCACTCAGTGCCATGGTTTGGTTGAGGTGTTAGGGCATGGGTTGGACTCATGGAATCATCTTGAAGGTCTCTTCCAACCCAGTGATTCTGTGAATCTGTGACCAAACCCTGACAACATGGAATTCAGGCAGGAGGAAGACTGGGAGTCACTGCAGAGCTGGAAGGTGAGAGATTACTCCTGCTAGACAACTGGGAGGGTGACTGAAGGGTTTCATCTCACAGCACTTTATGAAAGCAAAACCTATTAATGCCTTCTGACTATTAAATCTGTTCAATGTCAGTGGAACATTGAACACCTCATTGTCCTAACAATAACAGAAGGGGAAACAAAGGAACATGATTCTACAGTTTTATGGTCCTTACCCCAGATTATTGAATTTGTAGCTATAATATCTTGCCCTAAGAAAACTTTAAACCAGACAAGGGATTTTCATTTTAGTTTGTCACATTTTTTGCAGATTTTATTCAATTATTTTCCCCATCAATTAAGAAGATTTATGAATATGTTTTCCATTATGTGATGTTTGTCGAGTAAATTATTCATTGGTTTTCCCTCAGCCAGCAAATTATTTTTGAACTATCATTTCCCCCCTTTTTTTTTCAACCTGCTTAGATTTCTAAAATGGTGACAGAGTTTATGTATTTGATGAATGTGTTTTGTTTGCTTTGTAATTTTTACATAACCAAATACACTTTTTATAGGTATTCAGACTCACAGTTTTCTAGTTGAACAGTTGCACTCAGTAATGATCAGGTGTAAGACCCCAGCTTTTGTCTAAGTTATTAGCCCATTCTATGCTCTCACTTGTCTAACCTTGAAGATTTGAAATATTACTGAAGAAGCAGATCACTCTAGCACCAGGCTACACACCCAGTTTTCATTTCATGACTCAGAGATCTTTGAATAAAAAAAGCTGAAAGGCACATTCACCTGCAATACTGTGGTAGTTAAGGTGCTCTTGAATTTTCAGTGTCCTTATTTGTTCCTGCCTCAGACAGGTGGTGGAGGATCTTGTACAAGTTACAGCTACAAGACTGGTATCATTGGATTGTTGGTAGCAATGAACAAAATGTCCATCCCTATGATGTCTTTAATACAATTGCTTATCTACTTTATATACCTCAGCAGTGCTAGTTAAGAGGGGCAATAACTGTCAATAATACAGCCAAGGTTTGAGTTTGGCATACAGGAACTGAGATTAATGGGTGTTATTTATCTGCATCATCCATGTGGCATTAGGTATTGGCCTCCTGACAGGCCCTAGGGGACAAGCACTTGACTAGAACAAGATATGGTCATCATCAACACTGAATTGCTGGCAGACTAAATGGAGGAGCCATGCAGGGTGATGGTGGTAAGTCTAACTTGCCCTTTGCATTGATGTAAACCATTCTGAGTCCCCAGGCAGTGGTAAGATGTTACCCTGGTTGCAACAGGGGGAAAAAGTGGCCTGGTACAAGTGAGTAAGAAGTGAGGAAAAATAAAATTTGTGCCTATTTAATAAATTCTCAAAATGTGTCCCATCCCAAACATTTTTCCAATAATTTAGTTGTTTCTATTGTTCTAGCTACAGCTATTGTTTTTGTGTTCCTTCTTGCTGCAGTGGAGCAAGTCTGTTTTAAACTTTTACTGCCATGGACTTTATCTCCAGTGCTCATATGAGAATGTTAAAAGAGCATGACATGGGTGTGCATGTGGAAATGATCAGTAATCTTTAGCCTGAAATAGCAGAACTCTCTTATCTCACAATGAGGGAGGAGGGAATGAAATTGGATTTCCTGCTCCTCATGACAGTTTCTACAGCTGTACTGTGGTAGCCCCATCAGCTACAATGCTGCACAGCTAACCTCAGCTGCTTTTCTCATGGGAGCAGCTGCCAGTTTCTCTTCAAAACTGTGGGGTGTGAAAACTATGCACAGAATTGGCACTTTCCTTCTTGGCTTATAATTTTCTGATTCACCTTATGTAAAGTTTTCTCAACATTTCTGCCTCAGAAGTGCACACCCAAAGTAATTAAGAGAAAAGCTCTGTTCTTTACAAGAAAAATAAAAAAGGCATTATTGCAATTGTGACCTTAGCTTTTGTCTGGAGAGATAAACCAATAGCAGGTGTTATGTTTGAAAATAACTGACAGTGAATTAGCCATGTACAGTGTGCCTTGAAGGTGCTGTAATGCAAAACAGACACTGTGTCCACCCCAACTCAGCAACACACTCAGAGCATTGGCATAATAGGAGCAACCAGATGTTTGTAGTGTTGAAACATGAGACAGAAGCTGCAGCTTGCAAATCTACTTGGAGGCACTCTCAGTCAGGTGCAATCCATGGGATTATTCTCCTTTCTGTTTCCTGAGGCAGAGTTTTATGGGGCTTGTAAATGTGAGGAATGAAGAAAGTTCAGCTCAGTCTTGATTATATCCTAAACTAATCTATCCCTCATTTCTTGCCTTCTACTCAAATCATCCTTATGTTCATTTGTGTGAGGTGAGCATGAATCCTTTGGCTTTTCCCTTCTGTGTCCTGTTATTTATTGAGAGTGAGAGCCTTCCACCCTTTTTTACTGCTTTTTGTGTTGCTATGGCAATGGTGGGATGGTCTTCTTGTCTGGCTTTTTAATTGCTTCAATATTTTAGTTGCTTCAATAAATATACTATAAAAATATACAGTGAGAGCTAATGTTAATGTTACAGTTATGTTACATCACATGTAATAGAGGTAAAAATAAATGTTAATGTAAACTTATCTTTAACTGGTTTTGAAACTGGTGATTTAGCTTTCAGCACTCTGCCTCTTGGGCTGTGGCAGGACTGATTGCTTTGGGTAAACACTTGTCTTCAGCTGAAGCCGTGGGTAAATAGGATTAGAAAGATGTGCCTGCACCATTGAATTCAGTTCCTCAGTATTGCAGGTGACTGTAAAATAGGCATTTAGTGTAGAGGGATGCACAGAGTGTCTGGATCACGTGATGTTCCAGAAAAATCCTTGGAGCATACTTCAAAATCCTGTAACAGAGTTAAAAACTTTGTCTGCATAGTGCTGCTAGAAGAGGGCAAGAGATAGGGCTATTGCTGATCTATATTTCCATGATTGTCCTACCCTACAGAGCACAGGGAAATCAAATGTCATGGCAATGGAATGCATTTTTAAAGGCCTTTGGGAGAATTTTTAGTGGCCATTGCTTTTGTTCTTTTCACATGTGAAGAGTGAAATATGATTTGAAATAAGTGTGTAATCTTCTGACAAGATGCTGAAGACTGGCAGTGGACCTGTGCACTAGGTCTCCATATCCGATATTTTTTCTTAACACTGAATTGTGGAAATTGATAGAAAAGAACTGCAAAATTGGTTTGAAAGGAGGAGAAAACATCCTGCAGCAAAAAAGCTACAAAATCAGCATGTTTGATTTATTAAAAAGCTTTAGAGCAAGCTTGGGCAGACTGAATAAATATCTTCGTAAAGAGAAAATACCATATACCAAAAGGGTCTTTTATTTAGCAGAGAGAGGACTTAAGACCAGGAACATCCAAACAGGAAATAAATCAAATTAAGCTTGAAGACAACTAATCAGACACAGAATGTCCTGCAAGCCTTCATATGGGGACTGGCACCTTTCTAGAGAAATTGTTCCAGTTTTACACAAGCTGGTGGGCAGAAAGGGCAGCAAAGGGAGAAATTCTGTAACATTTTATATACACATATACCAGCACTATTTATATGCTCACATAAGCAGACAGACATATAAGGCAGAAGTGATGACTTATTTGGCTTTTCTGGCTCTAGACTCCAAGGCAGTGATCTGTGTGGCAGTATGAACTTGCTGTTTATAAACTTCTTATAGAAGACTTCTTAAAATAAGACGGGTAGAAAGCAATTATAAGTTTTGTTGAAACCAATTATAATTTTTGTTGCTAAAGCTCTGTTAGATTCTGAAGCAATTATAAGAGAATTTGAATTATAATGTAAGTGTACAGTGCTTAGCTTTGATATGTGAAGGAAACATGGTTTCTAGTAATGGAACAATGTTGGCAATTAAACCTTGCAGTGCATAAAATGTTTGTAAACGAGATAAAGGATGTGTGTTGGTTGCAAGGGTCTTTATATGCCATTAGTGAAGTCTTCTTGAGTTTTGAAAAGTTAGACACAAACCACTTTTTGTGGAGAATGTATAAAATACAATTTTAAAGTTCTAGATTAAAACATATTATGTAGATGAAATAACTAACCAGTGGACACATTGTACAAGTGTGTGCATAAGTCTCATAATCTACAGAAAAAAAACACCTAGAAAAATGGTTTGTAATCAGAAAAAAATTTACTAATGTTTTGGCTAATATCAATATTTAGAAGTATAGGAATGATGAAGTTTAGCTTTGTGAGAAGTTTAATTTGACTTATTATTTATGACAAATAAATAATATATTGTTATATAATATATAAATAATGTGTTGATATAAATAATATATTTATATAGATAAATATTAAAAAGACTATAAAGTTTATTTCTGCAAAGTGTTATTTCTTTGTCTTGGTCATGCCCAGGTTTATTAACTGAAAATATTAAACTTCTGTTATTCTGCCAACCTGCACTCTTTCCTACAATAATTTGATAATTTTTGTGCTTTCCAAGGCTTTAGAAGTGCTAATCTTGAACAGTTCTTGGTGTCTGGTGATAGTATAAAGGAAAGACAAAGTCAGCCAATTTAAAAAGCTTTACTGTAAAAACATACATCATGTGTTATAATTTAGTGTTTATTTAAATGAGCAGTTGGAAGAAGAGACCTAATTAACGAGCCATTTTAGGTGGCTTGCCAACTTGCAGCCTGATTGTGCTTTGCCCTGGTGCTGGCTGCAGCCTTCCCTGCAGGACTGGAGGTGACGTGTGGCATCCTCTGCTCCTGTGGGGAGCACAAATACCCTGGGTCCCAGATAAGGGACTCAGAAAGAGCCATCTGTGACCCCCTCCCTACTGCCCCTCCTGAATCCCCAGCACAGAGTGGAGATGCAGAGTGTACCTGTCTCTTAAAAAGAGCTAACGTGATGGTTTCAAGTAGTTAATGTTGCATTGAACAGCAATAATTTGATGAGTATGACATGAGCTATTTAATTTGCATTGAATCATTGCCTTGCAGCTGCATCCTAGTCCCTAAAAACTATGGGTGTGTAATAAATCACAGAAGCCAAAGTGGGAGGTTTAGAATTTGCAGTACCTCCTAATCCTAGTAAAACAGTTCTGAAGTAGGCTGAATAACTATGATGAATGTGAATGATTTTGAGATCTATTTTATCTGTCTTTTAAGTCATGAATCGTCTACCAAAACCTTGGGAGCCTTTTTGACTTTTCTTTTATTACCAATTATTTCCTGATTCTTTTCTCTGAGTAATTTTTCATCTGCCTTATAGATGAGATTGCAGATCCTTTGATGATGAACTCTGAAGTAATAAAAACATATAGGTAGTAAAGTGTACCTTTAATTATGAACAGCTCTTCCTGGTTAAATTTCTGCCTTCCTCTGAATTATGTCAATAGACTTCTTATTAATTTTGGACTAACTGCATCTGCTATTACACACAAATAAAAAATAAGTATGACATCTTTATTTAGGAATAAAGCATAAGGACATAATCTATGGATCACAGATTTGGGTCTAGACTGGTTTCTGATATTATCTAACTGCAAGAATGTAAAAACCCCCATTTTTATACTTTGAGATTTTAAAGTGGATTATATCCATTGGGATTTCTCCCTGTAACTAATGATCACATCATAACCTTTGGGACTCAGCTTTATGAATTTGATCCTATGGGGTTTTTTTGGGGTTTTTTGTGGTTTTTTTTTTTTGATTTTTTTTTTTTTTCATGTCAGACCTTCATTGATAATCTTATAATTTTTTATTATAATTTCTTGGTACAGTCCATATTTGTAAACTGAAATTTGAAGCCTGATACCAATCTTGTCTGTTCAAAAAGATTTCTATTTTTTGAGGTTTGAAATGACTACCTCAAAAGCAAAAGGCAAAATTTGATCACCTGTGTCCAGTTTCTGCTAAAGATAATAGAAAAGACTGTTCTTTCTGTGGGGCTGGCAAGCATAATCAGATCACACAATTTGCAGTTGCTTGGATTCTTACAGAATACTTTTACAGAGCTGTTATATTACTGAAAAATATTTATTCATCAAAATATTCTGTAAGAAAAGACTTTGAAAAAGTCATAGCTAAGCTAAGAGCACTGAGATAAGCTTTTAACTACTTGGAAGGTGTTACTTAGTGAATCTCAGCTCAGTTGCAGTGGATGGTGCCCTGTGTCACAAATAAAACACCTGCAAGACAGTCACTCTCTGTACAGGTCCCAGCTCACTCTCTGTGATGTTCAAGAGAAACATGTGGTTTAAATTAGGTGAACACTAATAACCTGGTTATTATTATTCTAAGGCTAAGAAACCCTGAAACAGCACTTGATCACAAAAAATTTGTCCCTCATCCTTTCACCAGTCTAGAGAAATCTAGTGTCAGACAACATCATGTACTGATTCTAGCTGCAGTATACATAAAAGAAAACAACATAGATGAACACATCCCACTCCCCCCAAACATCTCTCTATTATTATGTTAAAGTTCGCTGTCTTTGGCTGAGCTGTGAGACATGAGACCCAGATGAAAACAGCTATTAACATTCTGAAGGCAGATTTATTAACTGCAGAACTATTTCACTCAGTGCCTTGACAAAATTATCTTTGTACAAATTACATTTTTTCCCTAATCACCTCGGGTACTTCACTTGGAAGGCTTCCTACTTTTCTGCAGCTAACTGGCAGGTATTACTTAGAAAAGCTTCACACCAAACCTGTTTAGGATGATGTCTGGAGTAAAAGGCCACTAATTCAACCTGCTGCTGTGAGCCCACATCTGGCCCTTTAGCTGTCAGGAACGTTGCTTGTTTCTTAGCTCATATTTGATATGATGGAAAGCTTCTGAGACTAGCTTGTGCTTTTCTAGCACCTAAAGCACATTCAGACTGAATTTAGTCATTATCCTGAACCCTTGCCTGTGTCATATGGAGATGCAAATAAGTAGCTTGTGCCAACATTCACAGGGCTGTTATGTTAAACAGGTGCTGAGCTCCTGGGTAAGGTGTATCAAGGCAGATCAGGTTGTATGGCTTACAGTATCCATCCTTCCCCTCTTGGAGACCATGGCTTCAGGCAGCCATGAGGTTTTTCTTGGCTTCAGCCAGGAATGAGGTGTTCTCTTTCAACCTGTATTTATTGACTTATGCAAACTTAAGATTCTTGAGTTAATTCCAACATGAGTGTCCTGATTTCTGGATAAAATACTCAAGCACCAAGGCAAACCCTGCAGAGATCAACTTATGAATTAGCAGAATGCTGAAGTCTCTCTTGCTTGAGGGATACATGGAAACCCAGACTTGCATCACTGTACTGCAAGTGCAGATGTTTTCTATTCTTCATTTTGTAAAAAAACTACTATGGAGCAAAGCATGAAAATTAAAAATAAATCTGAGGCTACTAAAATATCTGCAAGAGGACCTAATCTCCAATTCCTGACCTACAGAAGTCTCTTCCATCATATAGTTTCTGGAGAAAATGCAGAACAATCCAGGGGATAAAGCCCAGATAACAGAGTAACAGGTCATCAATAAAACCATGTCAACAGCTTCCTAAACACAGGAACCATTGGGCACCTGTGCAGGAGTCAGGCACCATGAGTGCCATTCTGACATTTAAGGTACCTAAACCACTAGCTTGGAAGCTATGGGCTTCATAAGCAGACAGGGAGGTGGGTTGAATACTGGTTTAACAGCTGTACCTAGAGGATGGTGATCAGTGCTATGAAGTCTTGTTAGAGGCCAGTGGCCAGAGTAGGAGAATCCTAGGGGTCAGTGCTGGCTCTAGCTCTGTTTTCATCAATGTACATAAATACTGAGAGGGAGGGTATAAAGAAGATGGAACCAGGCTCTTTTCAGTGACAGGACAGGACAAAACAGTATCAGTTTATCTGAATTTATATCACACTTATCAGACTGGGCTCTGTAAGATATCTTGTTGTGGGGGATGCTTGGCTCTGCACACCAGGCTTAGGAAGAACATAGAGATGGCTGAAGCCAGGTGAGATTGCAGAACCTCAGCTCTGTTTTAAGGGGAAATTTAACTCTTGGCAGCAAGAGATTGGCTTGCATTTTCCCCCCATCCTTTTGTTAAAGGACACCTATTTTGTATACTAGACTAATTAAATTGACTCAAACTCTCATACCTCTAAAAGCACAGTTGACATTCCTGCAGAAAAGTATGTTCCAGACTCCAGATTCCCTTCCCTCCCAACCCTCAGCTAGTTTAAGCATTAGATGATTCAGCCTCTAACCCATTCATTGCCTAATAAACCCCATAGCAAAAGTTTTGTGTTAATTGCTGTCAGCAAGTGCTGAGATCTGATTGCTGGCAATGTTTTTTAAGGCATAGCCTACCTACATAGGCCTATCAAGATGTCTTTGGAGATTTATCTTGGATCTGGAAAATAGGATAGTCTGGGAATCTGGGCTGACCCTTTTAGGGAATGAAAATAATTTGTGGTTGAGAGATGCACATACAGGGATATAAGTGTAGATCTATATTTTAATGTGAACAAGTAAACAGTCAGCACTATAATAATCTGTAAAGCATTTGATCCCAATAAACCATCTTAATCCTTAGGGCTGTTCTGGCAGTAAGAGATAACTGAAAAGAAACAGAAATATTCTTAGCATAAAGCTCACATCTCTGTGTTTATTGTGTGTGTTAGTTTCTGATCCTTTCCCATCATTCCCAAAACTGATGAGCACTTCATCTGTACAGCCTCATAGTTCCCTTCTTCACTAGCCCTTCAATTTGGATTTTTATTATTTCCAGAAAGGGCCAAGACAAAAGGAAAATCAAGTAATAAAGAAAAGCTTGGGACTAATGCTACCCCACTGGCATGCCCTCTGCTTCAATAAAGTTTCACTGCAGATTTTGGTTTTAATAGCCATACATGTGGTCCTGTGCTTTGTGGGAGGATGCATTTCAACATCTCTGCTCTTAACAAGCCTCTGAGCTCAATATTTTTGTGGCTGTCTCCTGGCTGCTGCATTGTCTTCATTGTTGTCTGCATTGCAGACAAAGGGCTACAGCTTAGAAATGCAGAGACAGTGAATGCCTATGTGGTGAAGTGCTAAAACTTATTTATTTTGTTGTCATTATCAAAGACTGAATGATACTTATGAAAGGGTAGGAGTAAGAGCACATTTTACCTCCAAAAATGGGTAGTGCCACTGCAGGTTATGTGACCAAAATTATTTTTATAATCTTCAAGCCAGCACTTGCTCCTCTACTTTTGGTGTCCTGACACCTACAGACACTTGAGGTCTGTCTGGTATTTCATGGACATACAGACCTTGTCAGCAGTGCAGATGTCTACTGGTGCTACTGGTCTAGTACTAGGGCTCTGCTGGCCTAAACTGTGTGGCAGATATGTAAAGGGGACTATAGCTCAGAAATCCCCTGAAAAAAGGTGGAAATTGTTCTGTACGTTTTTTCATTGATCAATTGGTTTGCAAAATCTTTCTTGGTTAGATGGGTGAATTGCCATGGGGTGCCAGGCTTTGACTCAGCACAAGGGTGTTTGCTAGGTAAGCTGAAGCCAATTTTTCCTCTCCCCACAAATAACAAGCTCAGGCTAAGACTCTTCAGCACAAAGGTTGCCATGTAATGGCATTAAAATAATACACATGTATTTGTGTTGTGGAGTCTTCAAGGTCTGGAAATGGAATTTGAGTTCCCTTAACTATGCAAATACCAGCAAAAACATTAACCTAACTGGACACTGCTCTAACTGGGGCAAAACAAGCTTTTTGCATCCATATTTCACATTTGGTGTTGGCTTTAAATTGCTTTTATAAACAAAAAGTTCTAGTTGTTGGGCAAGGATGTGTAAGAATTTTAGCTTCAGTAGAGCTGCACAGGTGCCAAGGCAAGAAATGATCCTTGGGATACATGGGATACACTAGGTTACATATACATAAAGCATTTGAGGAGGGAAGTACATATCCTTTAATTAATGTAAGCAAATCAGGAATTGGCTTCAAATTTGCATATGCCTTCCTTTTATATGTTTTGTTGATCAGTGACAAAGCATTTCTCAACTTCAGTAGTGCTCAAGCTGCAATATATCTTTGTGCTAAATGGCATTGTCTGATGTGTTCACCCTGGATGTGTATCTTCAGTGCAAAAGCCCATGCTTATGTTCAAAGCAACAGTTCTGTTGATGGATTTGGCTTACATTTACTGATGCACTGTATATGCAGCTCATTTTCTTCCATTTTGCTGAGCAAATTAGTCAATGAGAAAGCAATACTGTGAAGTACATTCAGCCATGAAAAAAAGAACTATAAATCTATTTGTAGGTAAAATAAGAATTGTAAATTTATTTGTAGGTCCCTTTCAGTAGAAGAAATCTTGATATTATGGCCACTTAAATGAATTTTGTTTTTGAGGGCTCAGAAACATCAGAAGGTGCTTGAGAGTTTCTATACTCTCAATCTTTGTGTAAAAAGGCTTTAAGAGAACAGAAACAGTCTTTCAGAAACTTACCCTGTTACAAAGGAAGCCTTTATAGTGTATACCATAATTGTTATTTTTTATGATCATAATGTAGCTAATATTTAAAAAAATATAAATAAGTGAACACCACGAGGTAAGGAAAAAAAGGAAAAATTCAAACAGTTTTTACAGCAAAACTCACAGAGATTCAGGGATTTATGGAAAGGGAGCACTCTCTGTTCACTGTCAGGAAGCTTTGCCATTAGCTACAAAGGAAGTTTCAGTAGGTTCTGAATGTTTGTAAGAGTTATGACTCAATTTATCCAGATAACAATATCTCTGTTATCTAAAATCTTGCCAACACTGTGTATTTCAGTGCAGACTGCTAGAGATAACAATCAGCTTCAACTCTCACTGACCCAGGAGGGCTGTGGTATGGCATTTAGTCTTACTTCCTATAATTACATGTAATAAAATTGTGTTGTCATTGGTGTTCTTGTAATTGGTATAAAAAGTTGTTTATAGCAAAACATTGCAGATGCAGGCAGTGATTTTCTGCAGGAGTTCACAGATGGCAAAGCTAAACTCTGGCAGATTAGAACTGCCAGGGTATAGTACTTGCACAGTGCAAGTAAGCTCTAGCTCATAATGCACATGGGAGAAGAGGGCTTGATTAACAGATTAGAAGGCTGCTGTGGATGTTCAAATGCATGCATGTATGTGTATTTACTAGTATGTATAAATCCAGGACATTTAAAATAGACAGTTAAAAACACAATAGTTTCCATTTTTAAATGGTTTGTTCTTAGTTAAGTGTTTTGTTCTCCTTTTAGAAGCTCCTGCACTTACAATATTTGTTCTGTTTTCTTAGCCAGATCAAATCAAGCCAGCTCTTGATTTGGAGAAGCTAGTGTTAATGGGAAGACTGCATGTTTTATACCTCTGGCAGTGCCACAGTGTACTTTGGAGGCATGAGTAAAGTGGAGAGTCTGGAAGCTTTGAGGGCTAATCTTTTTACAAACATGGATTTTCTATATAACCACAGGCAAGTCTCTTTGTCTTAATTTCCATCCTTGCACAGGGGAGATACTAGTATTAGCTCACAAGGGAACCATGGATATAAATTAATGCTTGTGACTCAGAGGACAGGCAGAAATGAATAATCATATAATGTAGAAGAAGTGGTATAGATCAAATACTTACAGAATTCAAATAGTCCTACTGGAAGTGTCCTGCATAGTACAAGTAAACAAGTGCATGATGCATGTGGACAAAAGGGCTTGATTTAAGTTACACAAAGAGTTTTAGCCCTGGCACAGCTCAGCTCAGTATTCTTGGTTTTGGAAATCAAAACCCTGTGCTTCACCTGCTGCTTTACCAGGCTGTGCACTGCAGGCAGATCTGTTTCTTTATCTTCATCTGCTCATACAAATAACTTTTGGAAACTGTTCCTCAGAAGGGGGACCTCATCATCTTGTGAAAGATCCTTCCATTTATCTTTTTCTCCACATAAGTAAAGGCTTGCTGTTACCATCACTTGATAGTAGTAACAACTTTAATTACTAGGCCAGGCTATAAGCCTGACAACTGTGAGAACCATGTGCACCAAGGAGACCATGCAGATGCAATTACAAATGGTTTACAGAGCATTCACTTTTGTCATTTCCGCTTTTGTTTCTGTGGTGTGATTCAGTCCTGATTTGCTGTTCTGTGTTTTAACACTTTATATAATAAGTATTCTTGAAATCCAAATACTGAGTGAATTTTGTCATAGTGTTACAAAGGCGTTGGCAGCACTATTAAATGTATATATATATATAATTCTTTTCCAATGAGTTCAGTTTTCCATGTGCACCAGCCAAAGCTGCTAGGCATAGTGCCCAGCTTATGAGCCATTGAAGAAAAGCATGCCTTAAGTTTTCCCAGCTGCTTGTTCAGGATTTTTCTGACCCATGAGGATATTGTCATTTTGTTATATTCTGTAAACAGGCTGACAAAAGAGATGCATGGAGTGGTAGATGGAAACTATTGCAGAGTGGCTTTAGGTTGTGCTTGGTGGCAGAAGTACAGGTTTGGGCTTTTGTTGGGTTTTTACAAGGTATGTAAATAAGCCAAAGTTGTTTTTTCTTTTTTTTTTGATCTGCTTCAATTGAATTTAAGTAAACAGCATGCTCATACAGCTTCATCCTAGCATGCTGAAATGGATTTGTCTCCAGGCAATTTACAGCATATCTAAACCACCTCTCATTTTAACTCCTACTCTGAAGGCAGGTGAGTTATGTAAGCCTCATGAGAAAAATCAGAACTTTGTCCACCACTTGCCTACATCATTTGATACTGCAAAGGCCCAAGCAATTAACACTAGCTAATTAACTTTATCTGACTACTACATTGAAATGGCCTCAATTTTTAAAGGTGTTTTTGTAGTTGATTTCCCCTGTTTTCAATAAGAATTAGCCAGCTTAATAACTTTAAAAATTAAGCCTTCCTTTAGCTATATGCAGTCCAACATAATCTCTTGAGTGTGCTCTTTTCCTTCTCTCATGCAATCCATGTGCCCAAATTATAGAACATTAAATCCCTTCAGACCAACATTTACTGAAAATTTTCATTGAATGGCATCATATTTGCTGATGTGTGAAAGACAGCATGAACAGGCACTGCAGAAAAAGGGGGTTATTTGGAACTGTTTGGGGACAGACAGGAGAAGGAGTTATAGCACTGTGCAATGTGTATTGTCTGAAGAGAAAACAGAGTGTAATAGGTTACTATACAGTGGAATAAGAGATTCTGAATATTTTTTTTCCTTAAATAACCCAACAGATGTTGCTACTGTGAGAAAACTTTCACCAAGAGAGAGTAAGCATCAGCCAAGTCCTTGCACCCCAACCTTCTTCATCACGACACCCCTGGTTGCAATACTTCTACACCACCTAGGCAAATGAGCTCTCAGAGCTCAGCCAGACTCCCATCCAGAGAGCCAAACAGCAGGAATAGTCTTTCTTCTCGTGCTAGTATCTCTACAACCCAAGCAGATCTGGTGAGGTTGACAGCTGGAAGGCAGGGCTTGCTGCTGCTCCATTTCTTTATCGCTTGCACATGGGAAGGGAAAGGCAGTGATTTGTTCTACCATATGAGAGACATCTTCCAGGGAGCCAGTGCCAACCTTGGCAGCATGGGAGGGTGCATGATAAAATGGCAACAGCTGCATGTGACTTTATGTTCTCACAGGACCATTGACAGAACTTTGTGATCTTGAAAATGCCTTACAGACTGATAGCATTAAAAACTACATCTCCATAGAAGTTACATGTTTAACTCAGGCTCTAAGTGTCAAGTCACATTCATTAGTTATAATTCATGAGTCTTTGCCTTCCTTGGGAGTCATCACCATCTTATGATGGAAGGTACCTTCACTGTGGAATTGACAGGAAGGATATCTGTCTTTTAATCATTATTACCAAACTGTCTGATCAGTATGTTCTTACTTCTTGTGGAAGAAAAATAGTCTGGCATGGCAACTGCAGAGGATGTCTGCCCTCCCTCCCAGACAAGAAGCACAGGCATGTCTGGAAAAGGAATCAGCATTGACATTACTCCTCACTTGTCCTTTTCTGTAACACCAGGGCTGGGAAAGCTGAAGCCCATTCATGCTCAGGTCTTCATGACCTGTCTCAATGAAGAACCTCAGCAACTGTGCAATAAACAGAGATGTGCTGAACAGTTCTGGAAATACAGAAGTAGACATCTCAGAGAGGGATCTTCAAAAAGTGACACAGTAAATGGAATGCTGTTTACCAGTAGAAGAAAATGGCAGGAAGAGGAGCAGCTGCCCAGTCCTGGTCCTTGAAAAGAGCTACATACCTTGCTCAGTAATGGTGATAGAGCAATTGTGTCTGCTCCAGATACTGGAGTGAGTCTGACAAAGAGACATTAAGATGAATAAGTGAAAGATGAATAAGTGATTGGAGCATATGTTATACAAGGTGAGGCTGAGGGACTTGGGATGGCTCAACCTCAAGAAGCAAAGGCTTATGGGGAATCTTACTAAATGTGTGAACACCTAAAGGGAGCTTGTAAAGAAGAGAGAGAGCCAGGATCTTTTCAGTAGTACCCAGCCAAAGGGTAAAAGGAAATGGGGACAAATTAATTAAATTTAATTGAACCACAACAAAAAATGTTTACAATGAGTGTGCACATACAGAGCAGGTTGCCTAGAGAGCTTGTGGCATTTACATGTGAAGACATAAAAAAAAAATTGATATAGTTCTTGTTCAATTGCTGTAGTTGACTCTGCTTTGATGTGCTAGTGCTTGGACTACATGATCTCCAGGGGTCTCTTTCTATCTCAACAATTTTGTGGTTCTGTGATGAGCCAAAGACATACTATAATTCCAAGCCTTTTAGGCAGCAATGAAAACTCCTTTCTGACATTTTCATTTAGCCTAAGTAATAAAATGGTCATTAGGTGACAGAAAAAATGAGAAAAAGCATGACTAAAGCCAGAGGGATAGGGTAAGTCAGGTTCAAATTTCTTGCTTCACATAATATTTCATAATGATATGAAGAATAATAGGTTTTGAGAGAAGTATTGAGAGAAAAAAAATTTTCAGAACACCAACTGCTTGGTCAGAAGGAAACCTTCTGCAATATAACAACAGATATTGAGGTTCAGATCTGTATCTCCCACATGCCAGCTGATTGCTCCAGTACTGGAAATATTAGGTATCAGGAATTTAATGATTTTGGGAGGGAAGTGAGTGAAGTTTAGACCAGAACCCGTGGGTTTGATATACATGTGGGAATCTATAAGTTGTCAAAATATGATTCACTAAAGAACTGAAAACAGTAAAAGAACCTCACGTGTATGTACACATACATATTCTCACGTATGCAAATATGAGCAAAAAAAATGTAGAAAATCACAGGCAATACCTGAACAAACATTTTATCCTAAGTTGAATTTGGTTGCAACTGAAACCTATGGAAAACACTGTTCAAAAGACCTATGGATTCCACCTAGGGGGAAAAAGGGTGAAGTCATCCCTGGTTGAAAATTAAAGTGCTGTGAATCACTCATTTGCCTGACCTCCAGACGTCTGTAAAAAGTAAAAAACTTTACAGATAGCTTGGGAAGTTTGAATCTGTCAAAACCCCACACTACTACTGTGAACTGAAGATCTGCACAACTTGAAATCAAGACAGAATACTGGCAATTTTGCATGATGGCCAGAATCAGACTATAATGCCCATTAGGACAAGGAGCATTCAGTACCGTAGTTGGGGCTAACTGGAAAGAAGTGAACACTCAGATCATCTAGCAAGCCTGATCCCTAGCACCCAAAATATATAAACTATGTTCTTTAGGTAGTACATGGAAGGTGATAAATAAATTCAGGGGACCTAAGATAGATCCGCATCTAAAATGATGTGAACATTTTCTGCATCAAATTAGTTGTCTCAATCCCCAAAAGAATTCAGCAGCTGCAGCCCATCACATGGGCCAAAGATGAATCCAGAATCCCATAAACATCATTGAAAGAACTACATACTTCGGGGGGAGAACATAAGAAAGGGTGTACTAAGTCAATGTCCTAGGCATGCTTTTGTCTGAGATAACTGAACCCCATATTACAGAGAACTATGGAACTGAGGTGGTGAGAGTGGTATGAGATAGACTCCAGACTCAAGTTTAATTTATATCCCTGCAAAGGAAAGAAAAAGGATTCACTGGACTAAGAGAAGAATGAAAACGTGAACTTGATTCTGCAATTTAGTGACTAGACACTCCTGTGGGATGGGGAATAGTTACATTACAGAATATTTTCACCTTTAAAGGTCTGGAATTTCCCTGAAGTCTTTTGGAAATAAAAACACAGCAACATCCAGGGCTTTGGGAAGAACATTTTATTGCTAAGCATATCTTTAAACAAAATGCAACTAAGAAAAGAAAAAGAATCAAAAAGAAGAAGAAAAAGAAAGGAAAAAAAAGCAATAACATCACAATAACTCAAATAAAAATTCTCCAGGTTGTCCATAAAGCAACAGGGATATGGTAGTAGCCCACATACAGAAATGCACATGTTCCCAAAAACTGTCCAATAGAAACTTACACAGAAAAGGAAAGTGTAAATATATTTCCTTTAACTTAAAAAAGGAAAGCAAAAAGGAAAGGAAGAAAGAAAGCAGGAAATCATTTCACAAGACTCCAAGACTCCAAGAACAGCAATCTTTTACAGACATCAAGATATAATCAACTTTTATATAGTTTCGGCCAGTTAAGTTCTCTAAAATCGTGCTTTCATACCTTTTTAAAACCTGTCTTTTTTTTCTTTTTAGTATAAAAAATAAAAAAGAAAAAAAGCTCAATCTCACACGCGCACACGCACCACACACACGCACACATACACGCACTGAAAATATTTGTTAACATGAAAGCGCCTTCTCTAAGTGTTTGAGAAGACTGGTTTTTTGAATTTAAGTTCCCATGTGCGTGTATGTATCTGATGAAACTTCTTCAAAGTCAAATATTCATGCGACTTATAAACACCAGCAAGAGTAGATTTCTAAACCTAAACAGCTGATTAATTTTCATCCGCATACAGCAAAGGTTTTAATTTCTGATATCCCAGGGTTCTCAACCCATCTTGGTTTTTGTTGTTTCCCTCTCTGTCTCTCTCCTTCATCTGCTTTTTTGCACATGACAGGCATGGCCGTCAAACCACCTCACTATTGTTCTGTACAGTAAGATAATCCTTTTCACAATAACTGGGAAAATGTAGAAACCAAACAACCAAATTAAATAAGTTAAATAAAACATAAGACATTCCCAATTTAACCATAAAACAGTATGTACACCATCAGGGTATCCATATAGAAATTATACTAGCAAAAAAATAGTAGTAAAATATGTAAACAAAATTTCAGATTTTTTTTTTTTTGACACAGGTAACTGTGACATAGCTAAAACACACACTCCCTTCACATTTTAAGGTTTGCTTTTGTTGTCTGTTTCTTTTTACTCTGTTCTTCAAGAACATTCTCATTCTGCATTAAGACCATAACAGAACTTCTGTTCCAGCCGTCCCATCAAACATACCATGATAAATATATCTGTGTGTATATATATATACTATAATATTAAATTAATTTTTCTTTATTATTTTTGTGTGTCACAGCAGCTTTATTTATTTTCTTTTATATAAAAGAGAAGGAAAAGGGAGAATAGGGAAAATGGAAAGACAGAGATGATCTGAAATGTCAAGCTACAAAATTAAAATATTACATATGTAAAACAAGTTATATGCAAAGAGAAAGATTTAATTTGAATCCTTTTACAAGTGTTTAGCTTTTCTGACATTTATTGGTCTTGTCACAAGTTGAACTCTAGTGGTGTCTTTCTGATTTCTTTATTAAACTGATTTATTATTATTTTTTGCATGCATTGCAATGTCACAGAACTAGAACCCAGAGGAAGGCTCCTTTATTTTTGCACAGTATATTCAGCTGAGAATGGTTAATAACTTTTAAGCATTCTTTTTTGAATCTCTGAATCTCGTTAACCATACTTTGGTTGTCTAATGCACACTGAGTGCTATACTCAAATAAAGCCAATGACTGATCAGAACAGACCCAAACCCATCTGCTCTTCAGTTCTTCAGTGCAAATACTGGAGCCAGATCCAAGAGAACCAGCTTTCCATGACAATTTTCCTCAGCACCACTCATCAGACACTTTCACTGCATTGTTAGCAAACAACTTAACTACAAGATGACGGATTCTAGAGACAATACAACCAGATATGCAGAGTAAACACCATGGGTAGCTTTTGAGTTCATATATGGTAATAGTCTCTCTTTATTTGTTATGAAATTTTTTTCCGAGACTTCTTCTCGAGTCATGTCCTGGGTCACCCCCCACACCACTCCATTCTTCCCTCCCTCACCCAAAAGTAACCAAAGAAATCAAACAAAAACCAAGTCAAGAAACAAAACAAAACCAAACCAAAAAACCAACAATCTCCAAAATCTTTTATTCCCCTCCTCCAATCTCGAAAAATTATTTGTATGCTGGACACGGCCAGATCAGTTTGCTCGGTATTTCTTTGTTGTTTAATAATGTTTGTATTTTTTTTTCTTTTTCCTTCTTTTTTTTTTTTTTTTTTTTTTTTTTTTTTTTTAATAAGTAAACTGAAAAATTATTGATACAGTCAAGGATCACGAACATTGTTAAAGACTCACTTGGAGATATGAAACAAGTAAGCCATGAAGTCTTCTACCTTTGCAGAAAGTTCAGCGGAGGAGGAGATTTGGAGATGTCCAAGTTCACTAACAGAGCAGAGCTGTGCGCGCCATCTCCAGAACGCTTAGTGTGCTTTATAATACATTAGGGCAAAGTTTGCTGACTCCAAGTGATGACTTAGACATTAACAGTCACTGCTGAAATTTTTTCCCAATACTTTTTCCCACAAACGATATCTCCCAATCATCTCGTTCGCTGCAATGGTTCTGATATCTCAGTTAAATCTCATTAAGTATTTATATATTTATATATAAATAATTATTCTTTTTTACACATAATACTCTTTGTCCTTGTTTTTCTGCTTCTTGTGGCCGCTCTTTGAGCTCTGCTGCTTCTCCTTCACGAGCGTGCCGTTGCTCTGGGCTGAGTTGCTGATGTAGTTCCGCGTCTCGTCCACCTGATAGGACCCCTCGTCCCTGTTCCTGTACTTGTACATGGCGTACAGGAGGATGAGGATGCAGAGGGCGGCAGCAGCCACAATGCCGACGACCATCCCCGTTGTGCTGCTCGACTCACGGACCACCTCTGAGGCCCCCGGAACCCGTCTGATTCCCGGCTCCGTGGGGTTTGCTGTGGGCACATTACGGAACATGGGGGAAGTGATTAGCGGGCTCTTCAGCTTTGTGCTGTCTAGCTCATAGGCAGTGGGCAACGGAAGCAAGACTATGTCAGGCTGGGGTTTGAGCTCACGGTTATTCATTTTGCCGGCTGGCAATTTGGGAACCATCACAGTCGAGGACGAAGCTGTGGAGCGGATCAGCTCAGGGGACAAAGACGTGGTAGTAGTCCTACCAGTTTCGGAGACTTTGTTAGGTCTAAAGTCCTTGGATTCCCACTTGGGTGCGTGTGCTTTGTAGCCACCTTCGAAGATGGAAGTGGAAAGACTCTTATCTGTTACCAAGGAGAAGGTGGTGTAAAAATCTTCATCATCAGTAGGGGGTAGGTTAGAGTCAAAGGTTTCCCCTGAGCCATACCCAGATATCACCAAGCCATCATCATCACAACCATCGCTGCCTTGGTCCGACAAGCAAGGTAACCCCGCCTCAGAGGTCATGGACAGGGAATCTTTGGTGGTCTCAATAATGGTGAGGAGGGGGCGAAAGGTAGGGGGAAGTGTAATGAAAGGTGCACGAGTAGCAATAGGAGGGATATCTAAAGGGTCTTCTACAAGTAGAGGGATAACTAATTCACCTCCTGGGATGGAAAAGAGAAAAAAAAGAAGATTAGTACATTTTAATGACACAATGCACCGTTCTCAGTTCACTTAAGGGTGAGAGAGGATCTGGGCATTATGAGAAGGTGTCAGGGATCAGCTTTCTCTCTACCAACATAGCTTCCTGGGGCTGCCTTTCATTGTTCCCTCCCACCCTGCTCAGACATTGGTAAAATGCATGTTCTGCTTCCTACCTATGCTGGGTATGTACAGTGAAATGCCCTGAATTTTTGCAGACTCAAATTTTTTGATTTTTGGAGATACTCTCAAGTGACTCTGTGGTCTTCAATTTTTTGGTAGTGATCTTTTTTAAGCATTTGGTTAGAAGACTATTTAAATTAATTACTTTAGACTGCCATAGACCAGGGTTCTCCTAGATATATTTTCCACCACTCATCTTGCCAGTTTTTCCTCTTCTAATTATTTTCATTTAAAATAACAGTGGTATTTCTTCTCTGCCATTTTAATATACTCACACTCTGTAGCAGTATATAAGTCCTTTCCATTCATCCATTTCTTCTTGATCAGTCTGGCTTTTAAATTGTGGGAAGGTTCATGAAAGTGAGGGATGAATAAAGAGCCAAGTACTTACTGGGTCCATGAAGGTACAGAGCTCTAGTCATAGTTCATCTCTTTTAAATCTTTCTTTAGCATTCTGTTTGACACTAGGAATGTCCCTTTCCTTGCATCTTTTGGGGCTACTAGTGCCATGCTATCTTCATCTTCTAGTCTTCTTGATATTCATTTACTATAATTTGATTAAAAATTAAAATAGATTTATGATTGACAAAAAACTGAATAAGGACTTTGATTAACCAAGTTAGCACCTGAGCTCAGGATTGTACTGCAGAAGTTGTTTTCACATCTACTGTTACTTCTTGACAGGCAGACAGTTGGCATCAATTCTACTGATTTCTAACATGATGGTTACCTGCCTACTGAGGGCTGAAAACAAGGTGGACTTATGCTCTCCTCTTCAAGCAGAGCAATAAAGCTATAGATGTAACATCTGTAACTTATGACAATATAAGATGCAAGTGAAACAAGAAAATCTGTGCATCATTTCTATGATTTGGATTCTGACCAGCAATATTGCTACTTTTAGGGTAATAGCCCTGTGTTGCTTCTATATTATGATGTGACTGCACCTCTACTTTTGAGTCTATGGTAGTTAACACTCCACTGTTTTATACTGTGGACTAAAAAAAAAAGTGTGGAATCTTATTAATTTATCTAATTCCTTTAGTTCTGATTATATAGTCTTCTGCTTATATACAGGTAATAATTTTTTTTTTTAGAGTGAACAATATTGTTTTTGAAAGTTTGTGTATAAATTTTCCCTTGGGCAATTTTTCTTCGCCTAGCCATTAAGTAAGCAGCTTAAAATATAAATTGAGTTGTTCAGCTGACATCATGAGAATAACCTAGATCTGTTCAAAGGAGTGCAATATTCAGTAAGAAGTATTCCTAATGCAGAGGAAATTTTGATTTATACTCACCATTGCTTAAGGAGGATGTACAAAAAGAATTATAGTTTCTAAATAAATAATTCTTTATTTTAGTTTTAGTTTTGTATTAATAACTGCTAATGAACAGTTTGGCATTGTTACAATGTTGAATACATCAGGGTCAAAAATTCTACTCTCTCAAATCTGCCCTATATATTACATGCATTTGTTTCCCATTAAATTCTGCCAGTAATGTCCATAGAGTGTCTATAAGGAATATGGTCTACAATCAAAATACCTTCTAAATGTATTTGGAGAATAATATATTTGAACAAATTACACATTGAAGATAGAATTATACTCGAAAAGGTACTTAACAGTTTGATTAAATCTGGATAGCTGAAATAGCAGTATGGCTTATTCTTTTCCTTAATGGGAAACTAAGTGGTGACACAGTTTAATCAATTGAAACAGTGGGAATTCTCTCAGAGGTACCAGGGTAGAAATGATGCCAAAATAATAAATACAGTATTTTGCACACTTTCATGCAAAGCCACTTTTAAGTTAAGATACAAAGGGCCAATTTGAACATGTTTAGTTTTCTGAGCTTCCTCAGTATGCTCATGTATCTATTCTGTTACTGCAGAGAAAATGAAGAAATAAGTATCAATGTCTCCAAACTACATGCTTTCAAAAAATTATGTAAAAAAGCCTAAAGTGTAGTCTGCCAAATGGCTACACTGCATTTTGTGCTCATGTATCTGAGATATTTTCTGAGCAATGTAGAAACTAGAGCATGTAATATGATTTATGGATGTCCAGAAGGCCTGTCCATGGCTTGAGTAGAGCATCTATAATCTATGCAAACAGGTGGTCTCAGGATGAACTTGGAGTATGCCTTAGGGAAAAAAGATCATCTGTGAGCCTGGTAAAAAAAATGAATAAAAATAACAGTATTTAAGTGAGGATTTCATAAAATTGCATGAGTCTGGAATTTAAGTTCCAGAAAGTCAGGGATAGATAGTGTTCCTTTAGTTTCCTAAGATTAGTATTTTGCTCAATTTTGTTCAATTGCAATACTCGTCTGTGATTTTCATTTATCATCTGTGACACTCAACTGGAAAAATGAGTTTGTGAGCTTTTAATTGCTCATCTGGAGCCTTGAAGTGCCTTTGTTATTAAAAGCTATTATACTGGCCTACAGCATCAGAATGTATTTGGTCTGCCACACTTTGGAGCAATATTTTAGGTAGTTTTCATCCAAAGAGAAGTTATCTTGGTCCTGTTAATGATTAATTTTATGGAAGGAATCAGACATATCTTACATTTAATATGAAGGTTTTCTTTTTGCCCCAGTAACCTTTGCATCTAAACCTAGGTGATAGTTATATAGTTTTTGTTGCTATTGAGGACTTGTGTTCATGATCAAGACTACTGGAAGTATAAAAATGATCACAGCTATCTTGAAATATTTAGAAAGCTGATAGACTTTCTATGATAAGTGGGGCTTTACATAAGTGATGAAGAAAATAATGGAGCTTTTTGATGCCAGCAAATCTGTTGGATGGAAGGCAATAAAACAGAGTCAGGACTAAGTTTAACAAAGCTTTCATCTCACAGTGTATGTGAGGAGGGAAATAACTTTCATACCAGGAGCACTGGATTAATTTTGCTACAATTATTTAATTTCATCAATAGTTTTTATTCCAAATTGTCCAATGATCCAGTCTATGGTTACTTGCATACTTAAGGAATTAAGAGACTGTTTAAGGTCCTTCATTAGGAATCACTTCTCCATCAAGGAGTTAATTTGTTACAGTTACTTTTGTAGGGTATCAGGTAGATGCAAGGGTGGTAATAATGTTTTGATTTTTAATTTTTTTATTGTCTGTAACAGAAGAAACTGAGACCAAATAAAGCTGTGTGACAGTAACTCAGAAAAAGCAATCTATGCTTCTCTTTTATTGCATTGTTAGGCATCTATGCAAAACTCACAGCAAACTTGAAGCTGTAGGTCTAACAGGATGCAAGCACAATGAATACTTCTTGGAGTATGTGATTTATAGAGGAATAAAAAATCCTTAAAAATGGCATGATAAAAATGCCACTCAGTCTAAGAGAAATGTGCTATTTAAGGATAACAGGGAATGTAAATCCTTTTTGGGAAAATCTCCCAGGAACATGTGAGAAATATGATCACCAATTTCTATGGAGCAAGTGCAAACTTTCATCTCATACTGCAAACAACTCTGTAAGTGGCTCTACATTTCTGCACATAAGACATGAGAGGGAGTCTGATGACCAGAAGATTATGAGTGTGTGTGTAGGGGCATCATCTTTCACAGAAAAATGGCTGAGGTTGCAGGAAGCACTGGAGCCAGTGGTCCTTCCATGGTGGAGTAGTGCCGCCTCTTGCCCAGGCCCCACATCAGTTTAAAGGTAAACACTGAAAGATTAAAAAAGCTAAAAAACCACTCGGTTGTCAAGAATATCTTATGCAAGATTTAGATCCTGAATGGTTTGCTGTGGAAGGAAAATATTTTACAGATTTAGGCCTCTAGAAAAAGCTAAAGAAAAGCCCCTGAAAGACCTTATGCGAAGGAAAATATGTTTGAGAAAGGTTTTATATTTGTCAAGTTTTCTCCTCACAATGTCTACCCATTTTTCCATTGCAAAATTAATACTTTGCAGCCTTAAATAAAACTTACAGGTTCAATTTCCAAATTGCTCTGTGCTGTGGAAAAAAAAAAATAAAAACAACCCAAAAAAACCCAAGGCTGCAACCCAGTTTCGGCCGTGGCTTTCTAACAAATATTCATGCAAGACTTAGATTCTGCTTGTGAATGATATAGGTTGTTTCCTAGTAGTTATAGGTTTCTTTCCCCCCTTTTATATTTATTTATTTATTTATTTGTTTGTTTGTTTATTTTTCCTGTTGGCTGTTATGCCCCTTTTAAAAGTGTTCACTGGTATGCTGCGAGCTCAGGATTACTTTAGCAATCCAAAGATTTCACAACAATTTTCCAGATTTATTTTTCACCTACTTTGTGCTTTCTCCCTTAAGCAGGGAATAGATGTTTCTCAATATGTTTTTTAAAAAGTTCCTCTTGACAACACAGTGCCAAAGGACTAAAAAAAAAAAAAAAAATAAGAGAAACTGATAAAGTTGTTTTCTCTGCAGTGACACAGATGCAAAACTTATTTGCTCATCAACAGTGTAGATGAAAAAAAAAATAAAACACCAAACTGGAAGGAGCTCTGAGAGAACTGAAGTATGTGAGGTTGGAAATCTTATACCAAACAGCCCAGTTTGGCCTCATTCCAGAAAGTGTGCATATATTAATTAAAAATTAGCCTTTTAATCTAACACATACACTACTTTCATGGAGTTGTACTTTTCTTTAAACTATCAAGAGCACTGGGGATATAAAAGGTCTACTTTAAGCCTTGGAGCTGCCCTGCTTTTTGCTTTATGAGCATATTTATAGATATATAATTCATACCTCTGGAGCTGAGCTCCAGTCAGAGTCCTCTGCCACTGGAAAAGATAGAGTGTTTAAAATTTAATAGAAGCCTTATGAACTGTGAGGATGGTGTGGGCAAGCCAGGAATGCAGAGGGCACCAAAAAATACGATAAATAAAACAACATGGAAAACTGTAGCAGCCGCTGGTTTTTCATCTTTAGAGCCACAACTACTTCAGTGGAGTTTCAGGCATCAAACTGATACAGGACAAAAGGCACACAAAAAGAAAGCCTGAAAGATTCATCTTCTGATGATGATAAGGAACACACCTTATAGTCTTTCTCTTTTCCAGCTGCAACTGAGGAGCTTTAAAATGTCATCCATAAAGGGTGCACAATTCATCCATTCCTGCAGGTACTTGAAATTCTGCATTCAAAGTTTGCAATTTTCATTCTATTCTTTTGATGTTTGTCTCAAGTCTGACTCCATTTTTAATATGAAATACTTGCCAAAGGAATAATTCCTTACCTTTTCCCCCTCTGTATCAACTCAATAATTCTTTATTAAAAGATTGACTTCATAAATTTCAGCCTAACGGTATTTAGTTAATTCTGCTTTGAGTCCTCTTAGGATAAAAAGAGGAAATTATTCAGAATATAGTTTCTGATGCAAAGGAAAGATGATGTTAACACAAAACCTAGTATATGAACATTCTCAGTATTTTCTACTCCTGCACTCTGAATTAATTGCAATTGACAGACAGTAGTAGAGAAAAAAACATTATTTCCACAATAGAATAGTTCAACTCTATCTCAGATATCTCCTTTTCATTTCAGAGACTACACAGTCCTCAAAGTGATTTGATAAAACTGGATTTCGGGTGGCGTTGGTTGAAAAGCATTTCCTAAGCCCCTCCCTCCAAGTATATTAAAAGACAGCAGTCAGTGCAGTGTTTCCCAACATGAGCAAAAGGAAGGTACCGAGTTTGAGAGGTCATGAATCCAAGTTAATGCTGAGCTGTCTGTTACTGATGTAAATTACTGGTCACCTTTGTGGAGTTTCAGTGATACAGAACCTTCCAGACAGGTCCTGACATCATGTCTAGCAGCAAAATCCTAGAGCAAAATCAAGTGTTTTGGTGCCCAGACACTGAGCTTCTCTGAACCAATTGAGGCATGCCCTCTTCTATCTCCCACTATTATTTTAAATTTTTATGATTACCTGGTGACAGCTTCCTATTCCATATAATTATTTGTTCTGTTTTCAGTATCAGCTGTCCTAGGGACTTGATGATTGAACCTAATGTACCTACTGAGCACAGCATTACCATGCAGAAATAGTGAAAACCTATGTATTTATAGAGAATTACAGCTTTCTCTTACTTTTTGTCACTGGTTTTTGAAGAAAGTAATGCAAAGCTCTTTTGTAGTAAGGAAATTTTAGAGGTTCAGGATCTGTCTGCATCATTTCTGTATGATGCTATCTAGTCTGATATTAATAGTATTATGGTGGGTGCACTAACCTGGTAAAGAGTTCACTTGAGAGTATCATTTAGATTGGATATCAGGCACAAAATCAGCAATGAAAAAATTTGAAAGAAATAAAGTAGTTTAATGGGAATAAAGTAAGAATGGTGTAGAGCTGCAGTAGGAAAACCTGGAGAACTACCAAAATTCTAATGAGGTCCCATAAATTTAGACTTGATTTGAAGGCTACACCAGCAGGTTAAATACAATTTAAGTAGCATGAAGGGAAGCAACATTACTGGTGATTTGTGTGGGGAAAGGGAAAGAGGGGGACTGAGAAAGAACAGAACCAAACTGCCTCAGACTCCTTCACCCCATCCTATGCACAATACAATATGGCAATCGACAATATACAAAGAGCACATAACATAAAGTCAAATAAAAATGCATTAAAAATAAACAAACTCATATATATATTCCTGAAACAAAACCATACACTAGAAAATAAAAATGCCACAGCAACAAGGTCAGAGAAAGGAAAAAACAGAACAAGTAATTCACTTCATCAGCAAAAGAAAGATCAAAACCTATGAGAACTGAAAAAAATTATGAAAATCAAAAACATTATTTCCTTTAAAAAAGGTAACCAAAAATAAATAAAAATATTTAGAAAGCATACCACATCGATTTCATAACAGTCAACTTACATCAACAAATTGCCCGCATGTTTTTTGGCATGAAAGGAAAAATTTACAAAAGAAAGTTGTGTAAGAATGCTCTTGGACAAGTAGCATTGCCACATTCTTGTAACTTGCTTTTTTTGCTGTTGTTTCTTAAAAACTTTTTTAGCAAAATGTTTATTATTTCTTTTTAAATATATTTGTTTTACAACAAAGGGCGATACAGGGAGGCAACAACACATACATCCACACCACATAACATGAAAAGAAAAAAATCTTGCACCTTAACAAATTTGAACTTTTTTTTTTTTTTTTTCTGCTGTTTTTGGTTGTATTTTTTATCTTATGTAAAGTTGTTAGCATATTGCAGTTGAAAAATCCTGTACAATTTATTGAATTTACTTTTGCTTGTTTGCATATCTACACATATAATGTTTTTTGAAAAGCAAAGTTTGTTGCTTTTTTGCCTTTTTGGTCAATTTGATATATATTTTTTTAAACATTTTCTTTTTTTTTCTATAATTTTTGTGTGTGTGTGTTTTAAGGAATGGATGACTGCACATAAAATTTTAACAATGCTAAAGAAAGGGGTGGTGGAGGGGAACTTATGGGAAGAAAAAATGCTTAGGGTGGATGGAGTGGGAGTGTAAAGATCTATGAGTGAACTACACAGGAGATGAAGATGATGGGAGTGAATGTGTAAGTCAGTTGCCATGTCCATGTAAGGGCGGTACGGAGTGATCTAGCAGCATTAGAGCTTCTGGCTGTAAGGAAGGGATGGGCAATATACAAAAACAAATGAGCATATTCATGCCCATCAACAAAAAGAAAGAACAGAACTCTAACATTGACAATCTCACAAACCCTAAGCTGCAACTTCTTCAACATGCAAGTTACAAAAAAATTAATAATTATAGTATTAATATTTACATTTTCATCAAAGGTTCTCAAATTATAAAAACAGTTAAGACTTTTCCCTACTAAAAATAGCAGTAAAAATACATAAACTAATAATAATAATAATAATAATAATAGTAATAATAATAACCAGAGAGTAAAACAAAAAAACCAAGGAAACTAGTTTTATGCATTGGAATTAGAACAACTTCATCTGTAGCTGCCCACAGCCTTCTTGTTCTAAGAATCATCTTTTCTGAAGTCCATTAGATTGGCAACAGCATTCTCAGTAATTTGAGGCAATCATTTCTTGAGTACATCAAATGTACTGTTTCAAATGTAAAGATTGTGTTTGCACACCCCGTCCCCACAGTCAAATTAGACTGCTTTTATATTCAGATTCCCTGAAGAATCTCAAAAATACAGCTGTAGGTTTCTGCCAGTGAAGTAGTTCTTTATTTAAAGACAGAAATAGCGGGAAAAAATTGCAGAAAACAATTCATAACTCTTTTGTTTTGTTTGTTTTTTTTCATTATTAGATTGGAACAAACCAAATCTAAGATAGAAATTCAACCATTGAAAAGAAATACATCAAAATATAACTATGTAGAGATATACTAAAAAAAAAAGCAAAAAATGAAAAAGAGAACTTTTTTCCCAGGAAGAAGGGAGAGAAGAACAATTGCTGGATTTTGAAATTTTATTTTTAAAGAAAAAATTATTCCACACACTTTCAAAGATGGACAAACCAGATGCACACATTGAAAGGAACAGACAAAGCAGTCTAGGGACACTTTCGTAATTTGAATTATTTTTTAAAATAATTGGATTCTCTTTCCTTCCATCCCCCTCCCATTCAAATATGTTTTCAGTTGTTGGCCAAAAAACCCACCACCCTTGAGTGTTGCTTTTTTTTTTAATACATCTTTTTTTTTTTTTTTTTTTTTTTTTAATCACTTATTTTTAAAATAAACATGGAGAGGAAAAAAAAAAGACGTGCAGTCTGGATGTACGTCATAAATAGACATAGAAAAAGATAGAAGAAATTGGCTGAGATCGACAAATGGGTTATATAATAGCTTAATTTTACTGTAGGATGTTAATAATAATGCATGCTTAAAGTAAGTTGCATTTAGGGAAAGTAGAAAAACAGAAGAGCAAGCAAGGATTTGGGGGGCGGGCAGGCAGAAGGGAAGGGGCAGACAAGGGGTGTACCATCCATGCCTCTCCAGAAAGGGCAAAGCACATTCCAGCAGGATCTCTGCATTTCTGGGGGAGGTCAGAAGGGGAAAAGGGTGAGGAGAAATTATAAGCTATGCTAGGATATACTTTTCACCCTAAGAACTATTTGAGTCCACTCAAAACATCAGACTCCATCCCTTGTTCTGACTCTAACTCTCCAAGGCACACCTGAAATCAGTGGCATTTGTTTTTCTGTCTAGTAGCAGAAAATACTGACACTGCTAGCATTAAGACAGAGACTACTTTCTCCTATGCTACAAAAGTATTAGAAGTTCAGGGAGATATCACTAATTGGTTCTTTCCTAAAACTGTATCCCAGATACTATATGTCCTAGAGGGGTCCTCAGCTTCCTCTGAATTCCTTAATGAAACATATGATATCTACATTTCTCTTGTATAAAGACCATCACTTAGGCATCAGAGTCCTTGAAGGAAGGAACTCAGGACCCCTGACAAACAAACTGTTTTGTTTGGTGTTTTAAAAGACAAAAAAATTACATATAAAGCTCTGGATACTACTTAAGATAAATCTCCTCAGGAGGTGGGAAAATCAGGCTATAAGCACTGCATACACCTTAGCTTTCCATCAGGAATGCCAGCAAGATCACTCCATAAACCATCATAAGGTCATGCTACCACCAATAAGTTTACGTGGGAGCATTCTTGGCATTGAATTTCTGGGAATAATGGGGATATCCTCCCTGTGGATGTGGCCAGGGGTACTTTAGGATAACAAACAAGTAGGATGTTTTGGCACTTTTTAACATGAGGAGCAATAGCACCTCTAAAGCCACTGATAGATCAGTGTCAGTTCTAGGGAATATTAAATAAGTATAAACCCCTCAAAAATTAAATAGCCTGGGTTGGTTTTAGACGTATTACTGAAAAGTGTCCAGCTCTGAGAGGAGTTATGTAAGAGCTCTACTTCAGAAGTGATGGGGTTGCACTGACTAACAGCACAGTGCAGGTGTAGCTGGAATGTACCATGCCTATGCTGGGAGGCTACACTGGACCTGTCTCCTACATCCCTTTGGTAAACATGTTAGGAAGGGAAGAGGTCAAACCACAGAAGTGGAAACCTGGTCAGGGTTATCTCAGGGACAAAACATGCAGGTTACAGGAAGCAAAATGTTGGTTAACATAGGAAAATGTGGGGATTAATTTGTGGATCAGAAAAAATTGGTTAGGAATATGAAAAAAAAAATTACAGAAGTGAGGCCTTTTCAGACCTCAGTGGAGATTTTTATTTGGCAAGGTTACAAGGATAGTGTCCCTGGACATCACTCCCCACCAGGATTCGGAGCCTCTGGTTTAATTGTACTTAGGGAGTTTCACAAAGAGGCATTTAAGCTTTGAATTTTAATCACTATTTGTCATGACTTGCAGCTGGATTTTCAGAGCAGTGAAATATCCCCCTTCAGCACATTAGAATTGAATGCCTTCTCTTTGATGCAAAACAGACTGTAAGGCATGAGTCTGCTTGCCAACTGTGCAGTCTATGTCAGGCCTCTCCAGAAAATACTATGCCCTATTTGATGATAAATGCCTAACTCATTGCATGAGGGTCTGCAAAAAGCCTTTTACTGCCTGAAAGATCAAAAGAGAAAGAGAGAACCACAACTGGAGCCAGAGACACTTAAAGAGATGACAAGATTTTGTAAAGGAAATCTTGATATTAGCCTTACAAGAGAATTTGAAGGGTGTTAAGCAATTTTTTATTTGGTCAATACAAAGACTTGAATAGAAATAGAGATCTTTGCAAAATCTGGGTTCAACAATTTCTGTTGAGGTTGGGAAAACCTTCTTCAATCTTTAAAAAAAAAATCCTGGCTGTTAACAGTCAAAACTAGATGTCCTAATTTGAAAATTGGATCCTAAATGCTTCCACATGAAGCTGCAAGATGCTATTTTATTACTGAACAGTTAGCAAATTATTCCTTAGGAAAAAAAAAAAAAAAAACAAAACTAAAAAGCATAACCAGTGCAGCTTTTTTTTTTTTGTATTTTCAAAAACTCAAAGTAGATCAAAAGACTGGGAGTATAAACATCTGTATTATCAAAGCTTACAAGTTTCTTGCTTGAAGGATTAAGCTGATAGCCAGTGTTTTCAAATGAAATAATCCATATATCAACAAGGAAACAATTATACAAAAAACCCTATGTTCAGTAACATCATTGATAAAGTTTTATTATACTATTTTTTGTTTTCAAATTGGATTTTAAAGAGAAATTTAAAAAGTGAAGGTAATGGACATTTCTCTGTGTGTGTGTGTTTATATGTGTGTGCATGTTAAAGAGCAATATGAAAGATGGATGGTCAATTAGGATCTAGAGCTACACTACTGTACCTAGGTTCATGCTAACCTCTGGAACTTCATGTCTTTTACCACTCTAGTCACAGAATCACAGAATTACAGAATCACAGAATATGCTGAGTTGAAAGGCACCCACTAAGATTATCGAAGTCCAACTCATGGCCCTGCCCATTCCCAAGATGAGTCCCACCATGCACCCCAGAGTATTTGTACAAACACTTGAACTCAGGCAGGCTGGGTGCTGTGACCACTTCTCTGGAGAGCCTGTTCCAGTGCCCAAACACCTTCACCAGAAGGTGAAGAACTTTCTTCTCATATCCAGCCTAAACCTGCCCTTGCACAGCTTCATGTTCTTGCACCCCATTGAAGCTGGCAGTTCTCTCTTCCCTAACACACTGAGTCCCACACTGGGTTCTGTCCACTGCAACACAATGCTGGTTCTTCCTGCTTGTTCTAGCTCCCAAAGGAACCTGTTCATTCTTGCATGCTTTTAACCTTTCATAGTGTTTTTCAGACATCCAGCCAAACTAATGCTTAGCATACCACAAGTAACAAATAGCTCATAGATTAATAGGACTAAATATTAAGTTTCAAAGCAAACCCTCTTCCCTACCCCCAACTCAGAAAAAAGATCTGTTCCTGTGATTCCCATCAGCTATCTGCACTAATTTAAACTGCAAGAGAAATGCATTGAATTATCTGGTCCACTACAAAACACAGATAGGAAGAGCCTAAGAATATAAATTAGTTATATCACTTCCCTTGCACCAGCTGTTTGTACTGGTAAAAAGCTCTCTCATTCTAAGCCCACAGGCATGTCTGAAGCTTAGAAATAAAAAAGCAATCTATAGTAAGAATATATATATGAGAATGACTGGCAAAGTCCCACATGCTGTTCTGTTTGGGTTTGTGTGTAAGAGTTAATTAGTGGGGCTTCTTTATAGCAATGAGTTCAAAAACTATCATCAGAAATGAAAGCACATTTATAGCTCTGAGAGCTAAAGAAATCATAGGGCTAAACTGCCACAGCAGTAAAGAATTTTTCAGGTGCTTGCCATAAGCTTATTATCTTTTCACAGCCCTCCAAATCAAAGAGTATTTGATGCTTCCAGTGCTAAGCAGCCCAACCAATATCACTGGCCTGAAAGCATTCTTCCCATGCATCTCTAAAATGTCTCTTTCTCCAGGGAGAAAGATCTGATGTGTTTTTTTTGTAAGACTGAAGATTGATATTTGTAGTCAGCCCAGCTAAGGGTTTTTTTTCTTTTTTTAATGTAAAACCAAACTTATTTAATCCCAGAAGTCACTTAAATAGAAAGCAGTCTTTCTGAAGGAATTTTCCAACCAAAACCCAGATTCTCATACTGACAAACTCAGCAGAGTTTAGCAGAGTGACATCCAATAATTTGAATGGGAGCAGGAAGGTCTGTCTTTGCTACGTCTGAACGAATGTAGCAAAAGTTTTCTGGGTATTTATGGAATACTAAAATATACATGATTTTCTGCTAATCCACAAACAGAGCAACAAAGCTATATCAGTGTCACCTCCTTTCTTCACTATACAGCTATGAAGCAGATAAACATACATGTCATCAGGTTGTCCAAATGCCTGTAAATACTTCATGCCTTCTGCATGTCTTCTCAGTAGTAGTATCCTAGGAAGTCATATGCTGTGGGACAGGCTGGATCAATGGGCTGAGATGAACTTTATGAGGTTCAACAAGGCCAAGTGCTGCAGAATGGGAAGTGACTGGAAAGCTTCCTGGCAGAAAAGGACCTGAGGGGTGCTGGTCAACAGCTGCTGAGCATGAGCCAGCATGAGCCCAGGTGGGAAAGAAGGAAATGGGCATCCTGGGCTGTGTCAGGACCAGTGTGGCCAGCAGGACCAGGGCAGGGATTGTCTCCCTTCAGTGAGGCCACACCTCAAGTGCTGTGCTCTGTTTCGAGCCCCTCACTGCAAGAAAGTCACTGAGGTGCTGGGGCATGCCCTGAGAACAGAAACAAAGCTGGTGAAGGGTCTAGAATGTCCTGAAAGGAGTGGCTGAGGCAGCTGAGATTGTTAAACCTGGAGAAAAGGAGGCTAAGGGGAGAGTAGTAGGCAGAACCCTTTCTCAATGCAATATTTTTAATCACTTGCATACTAAGCTACATCTGCCCTTTCTGTTGAAAGTTCCTACAAGGTAATTGAATTAGTCCCTGAAACAGCATAAGCATTTTCAAAGTCTGCAGCTAACCCAACCACAAGTAACCCAGTGGATGGAACTTCCTTCCCTGTTTTGAGAGGGAAGAACCCAAAGCATAGTAGAATCACTGCTAAAAGGTTTCTCCTGCAATGAGCTTAAACTTGCTTTCTGAAGGAAAAGTAGTGATTCTAGTTCTGCCCTCAATAATCCCTCTTCTTTTAGTATTTCCTAGTCCTGTTACAGGAATAGGAAAGTTTCCAGAGATAGATATTGTGCTTTTTATCTTGGAGTTGTAAACATAATAAAGCAAAGAAAAACCACACAAAAAAAAGTGCTATCCACTTCTGGGATCGCTAAATAATCCAGGAACATCCCAGGCATTACTTATGTCTCTGGAGGACCTTCAAGATCTAAACCACTCCACTTTAAAAGTCTCTAATGATGCAGCTACAGCTTATTCTCGAGGATACATGGGAATCAGTACAACCATGGACCTTTAACAGTGTACACACAGTACCAAGGAAAGTTCAGTTGGACAAGCACTAGGAAAGAACAGGGGTGTTAACATGTAAATTGAATATACAAACAGCAACTAACAACAATACACAATTTCCTTGGTAATTATATCAAGCTAAATAGTGCAATTACTGAGAAGGAATAATGTCTTTCCAGCATTGTGAACACCAGTTCTTTATAAAATGTAAAGTCAAGAGAATTTACATTGTGATGGCTGGGAAGAGGCTCATTCCAATAGGCTTTGAAAAAGACTAATTTGCCTGTGCCTTCATATCTAAATTTATTTATTTTATTAGTCACAGGACATGATAGGGATTATTATAGGGCATTTGAGAAATTTTAAGTTCTCTCCTAGAGTAATTGGGGTGTAAGAGTTAAGAATTGAAATGACCTATTCAAGCACATGTTAAAAAACTGCACTAAATGAGGGATTAATAAGTTCATCTTTCAAATGATGGAAGCAGTACAGCCCTGCTCATAATGTTATTTCCCTCATGTTACAAGAAGCCTTTGGAAGTCCAGAACTGAGTCCTAGGACTATGGAACTTCAGTCTCCTCTTCAGACAAAAACAAGGCAAAATACTCTTCAGAATTAATATAAGAACTGCCTCAGAGCCATCCTAAAAGGCTAGGCCAAATTCTCCATCAGTAAAATGAGCAGCATACACTATGAGATGTTGCATACACTAAGGCTTTAATCCCCAGTTACCTATAAAGGAAAAATGGTACATAATAGACTGTTGCTGATGAGAAGTTCACTAACAAGTAGACTGCTGACAGATTCTACAAAATTACCACTGGGAGCTGGTAGAAAACTGTAGGTAGAAACCCTGGTAATCTGTAAATACAAACAAATAGAACCCCAATTCTTCCTCTGGAAAGGAAAAATGGAATGCCAAGCTTTTGA
The DNA here is from genome assembly GCF_903797595.1 of Erithacus rubecula. Taxonomy (NCBI): domain Eukaryota; kingdom Metazoa; phylum Chordata; class Aves; order Passeriformes; family Muscicapidae; genus Erithacus; species Erithacus rubecula. The sequence continues at coordinate 40,825,961 of NC_136688.1, read as the reverse complement.
GCAGTATGTTAGGTGTTGTTCTCTCACACCACTTCAGACAATGTGAGATGCTCTTTCCTTTTGATTTAATAATGTGTAAAAGCACTAGAACCCCCTTGAGATCTCAAGCAGAGATGTTTGGAGATGGAGTGGCAAATGCCTATTAATCCATGCTTTGACGTCAATTCTCCTACTAGGCAGCACTTGTAACTGCACCAGACATACAATAGAGCTAACTAACATGTGAGTTATCTAGCTCTGCAGCACTGCAGGGGGAATCCTTTGTATAGGAGCTTTCAACATGTGAGCTAGTTCTGTCTATCATTTAGAAAAGACAAGAGGGGATGGTGCTGTGACTCAGGCATTTGGGAAAGGATTTTTGGCAGGACTTCTTGTTTGTTTGTTTTTACAGGCAAGTTTAATACTAGCTATGAAGTGCAGAAGCATAAAGAGAGGGTGCTGTTTTTGCAAATTTTCTTTTGAAAGTTCAGGATTACAGCAATGGAAGGCTGCTGCAGGCAAGTTTGAATCCTCTTTTACAACACTGTGAATGACTGGAATAAATTCTGTGATTCAGAAGCCAACGCTTTAAGCTGTTTATCAGAGATTGCATTACAGCAAGAGGCTGGGAAGGGTATTTGCTTTGTTTTCATAAAAGATTGGATTAGAAGAGAAACAGATCACATTCCAAAAGTTAACTTACTTTAGTATTGATCATATTAGTATCTGGAGACCTCAGCTTAAGAAGGACCTGTTGAATCAAGTCCAGAGGATGGTTATGGAGCTGGGGGCTGGAGCTTGTTTCCTACAAAGACAGGCTGAAAGAGCTGTGGCTGTTCAGCTGGAGAAGAGAAGGCTCCAGGGACATCTTACAGCATCTTTTTCCAGTACCTAAAGGGGGCCTACAAGAAAGCTGGAGAGGGACTTTTTATAAGGGTATGCAGTGATAGGACACCAGCTTCAAAATGAAAGGAGGTATATTTAAATTATATACTAGGAAGAAGTTCTTTACTGTGACACTGGTGAGGCACTGGAACAGGTTTCTCAGAGAAGCCCCATCCCTGGAAATGTTCAATGACAAGTTGGATGGAGCCCTGAACAACCTGGTTTAGTGGAAGGCATGCCTGCCCATGGTGAAGAGGCTGGAACAAGATATTTGAGGTCCCTCCCAACCCAAGAAATTCTATGATTCTGTACTGTGATAATTGTATCTATTTCAGAACCACAAGTAAAGCCAAGATGTTCACGAATAAAGCCAAGGAAATGGACACCAGAATTTTTTAGGTCCATACAGACTTTTTAAACAAAAATTCAGAATGACTGCTTTTTGCTGTTGATTAATTCTGTTTACCTCATTTGTAAGCTGGGAAGCCTTGGCATTCTTTCTCCCTAATCTTCATATCATGATAAGACAATGTATATCCCACTATCCCTGAAGTTTTTCTTTGTTAGAGAGATTGAAGCACTTTTCAAAATGGATGGAGAAGGGGGATAGGGGGGATGTGGAGATATGGTGTGGTTTTTTATTTTTTTTATTTTTTTTTTAAACCAACACTTAATATTCATAGATCAGGGCAGGTCAGATCGCTGTGCAACCACTATTAAAATGGATATATAGTCATACATTTGAATATGTTTTCCATATTATTGCTTGCTGTATTACCTGAAGTATTTACATTTAAATTTCAGGGTCATTGTTAGAAAATCAACTGAGAAATGACTGCACAGCTATTAACCATCATGTCTGAGCTTCATGGTTTAGCAATTCTCAGGAGCATAAAAATCATGAATACCTGTGAAATGAAAGTTAACTGCAGATCAAGTCTAATAGGATGGAAAGTTAATTAAAAGAAGCTAAAAAAATCTTATCATATTAGGCTTTCCTCTGCTATGAAGTAAGACATTGTATGGTTAGATTTTAATAGGAAAGTCTATTACTTTCTCATAGACTCTAATTTCCTTTATCTGTATGAGCCACAAAATTTTCTCATGCAGAATTATGTTTTCTGATGAATTCATTATTTCTATTCATATTCTTAGTCTAATTGATGGTCTTAACCGCACTGAAAAAAGAGATGGAGCTGGAAACATTATGTTAATAGAACAAACACTTTATTTGAGCAATTCTACTATTGGCAAACTTGCAGCTTTGAACTTTGTGAATGAAACAAAAAGGTGTTCAAATTCTAAGCTTATTGCCCTGTGATTTACTGCCTTATTAGGGTATTAAGGAACAGCACTGTTTTGAAGTTAGAAGAAATGTTTCACCTTCAAAATGTTCATTATGGACACTTGAGCCTGTTGCTTGCCTTCTGCAAAGGACATTAAATGAGAACAGATACATGGACCAACACTACACTAAAGAAGAACTGGCAGATTTGCCTGCTGTTTCCAGTGCCTAAACAATTCTTGCTAGTCTTTCATGGTAAATTTAAGTGTTTAATGCAAAGTGGCTTCTTTTCACAACCTTCCAAGGCACTGAATTATTCATCAAAATGGAAGCATGCCAGAAGCTAAATTATAAGTTGCTGTTGCTGTCTTACAGCTCCATCACAATTCCTTATTATTGTCTTATTTCATTGTCTGGTAATTTAGTAGTGGTAACCTCAGCTGAAAAATACTGAGAAAGGGAAGCAAGTGGCAATTCAAACACACAGCTACAAAGAGCAGAATTCAGCACAGGAGCTCTAAGCTTTGAGATAAGATGACAGCTGTATGTGCTCTGTCTTTATAGGTGGGAAGGCATAACATGGAATTAACTGGAAAAAAATACTTAATTTCTGCTCTTTCCTCAGCTTCACCTTTCTCTTAAAAAAATACATTCCACTTCAAAAGTCTACCATGGTGTTTCCTGCTTATTATGTCTCAGTGGATGGTTTTCCAGCCTGAAAAATATCTCCTTCCAACTCTAAAGATATTCTTCATACCAACTTGCTGGCAACCCAAGTTAGGGATCTGAGAGGTGAGTTCAGGTCTCCTATCATTGCTACTCAAAAGGAAAGACTGTAGGTAAATGTATGCACTTGACAACCTTGTAGCTACCCTATAGCCTTCAGTGATCTCACAGAAATATGACTGGCTGAACTTTTAAATGGAACATAGGTAAATGACTCCATAGGAAAAGTGAGGGACAGATTGGAATCCATTCCCTAATCCCAGCACAACATGAACTTTACAGGGCCCATCAGGAAACAAAACATTAAAAGACAGAGGGCTGGTCTCTAAAACCAAACACACAGATTAGTGAAGAGAAGGAAACACTTTGTTTGCTCATCTGTGGAATTCAGGTATAGCTATGGGTGAAATTATTCCCTTTGCTTAAACAATTATGGCTTTTCATGATGAAAATAATAATTTTATTTAGAAACATTTCCTCTCCTTTATTAATGCAATTCTTTTAAACTCAGCAGTACTTTATTCTCCTTCCACCTCTGCAACTGGCACAAGCCCTACAGATAATTTTTTTCCTGCATTGCTCCATGTTTCTCTCAGCTCAAGCTTGTTAGTGAGACACCTAAGGAAACATTCTTTTAACGTCTCTGATTATGATATTTATGAAAACCAGACAATAGCATTTATCACTCTTACTAAAGGTCTGAAAAGCTTCCTTTTAATACCTACAAAACACATTCCAAATCTGAGATAACCAATGCCACTGAAGTAGTAACAGTGCATTTCTGGTCAAGCACCTGACCTGACATATAGGGCTGGCTGCTCTGCTAGATAAGATCAAAAAGATCCTTAATACTGTCAAGTGCAGAAATAAAAATGGAAGTAGCAATGGCTTACTCTAAAGGCAGAAAAGGAAAAGGAGGGTTTATTGCTGCTCTCTTCAAGAATATTAATGAGCAGAACACAGATGCACCAGCTGGGCTCAAAAAAGTAAGTGAAAGTCAGAAGCTGCCTGATCTCAGAAAACCAACAGACATTCCTTATGTATTCAACAGTGTAGAATAAAGAAGATCATTGTAATGAAATACAGTAAGAATGTAGATGATGCATACTCTATGGAAACAAGCTGTTGTATTTGGCAGCTGAGCTTTGAAATGCTCCACCTAAAGTCTCTCCTCCCAGTTTAATCATCTGGACTTTTTTCTTTCCAGTCTGTGATTTAAGGTCTAGCTAACTCTATATAATGATTTTTTTTTTTTTTTTTGCACATATAACTATACAAATTTAGCCCTAATACTATAAACTGCTAAATACTTTCTACTTTCCTTAATCCCAAGTCCCTCAACATCTCATCAGTTGCCAGTTTTTCCAGCCATGTGGTTAATGTAATTAGCAAATATGCATGCACATGCATATATGCAAGAATCTGTACTTTTTTTTTTTTACATTTGTTTTTACTATGAAAGTATTTAATTTGCATCCAAATTCCAAACTGCTATAGAGATCCAAGTGCTGACTTCTTCCTTTCCCAAAAGAAAAATCAATATCCCATTCATAAATGCTGTGGACAAAAGCTTTGGAAGAGAGTTATAAAACAAGTGAGGAATGCAGCAGGAAAGTTCTGCTTTTGGTAATTTAAACCTATTACCAAATGTAGTCTCCCAGGAATTCCTTGTACACACAATTGGCTTTTTTTCTATATATGCTATGAATTACCTAATCCACTCTTTCTGATCTAATGTTCAGCTCTGGCAAACAATCCTACTTTTGAAACTTAAGAGCATCATTTGCTCCTCACCTGCAGCAGTTTTACACTGATGATGCTACATGCATTATTGCTAACTTACATTAGCAGTAAATGAGAGAGGTACAGCATGTGCATCATTTCTTACAGTGGAATCAGAGAAACCTAAAATATGACATGCAGTCTATCTCCTGGGGACAGGATATTACTTGCACTCTGCTTTCATATCTAAGATATTTGCCAAAACGATCTGAAATCTGTAATAATATTACATACCTGAACAATACTCATGGGTTTCTCATAAATATCTACTATATATTATGTATGTATAAATATGTTTATATATATTATTTTTCTTTTTCTTTGCTTTCTATTTCCAGCACCATTCCCAGGGCTCCAATCAGAGATGCAAAGCTCAAATTTATTGGATTTTATAAAAGGAGACTGCATTTGCCATCCCTTAATCCTTTCTTGCAAAGAATCTCCTTCCTCTGCACCAGTTCCCTGTGCTTATGAAGCTTCCCAGCTACATTCAGAACAGGAGCTGTATAAGCAGATGCATCACTGTAATGGAGCAGAGAGATAACAGTGCCTCTCTACTCAGCTTTGTCAGTACTACCCCTGAAATTATGTGTACAGCTCTGTGCATTTCATTACCTGAATAGAACAGCATAAGAAAATACAAAAGAGAAAAATGATAAAGAACTGCTGTTCAACAAGGAAAAACAATCATTACTCTAAGTTGATGTCTAAAATCTTTGCCTTCACTGTAGATAGCTTCATCATCTTGGATTGGAAAATTGATGTAATATGACACACAGAGTAAAAGCTGATCTAGCTAGCATGGCTAGATCCCAGAAAAGTGACTTCCTGGTGTGTATATCTGTCTGAAGATTTAAGAAATCTGGAGAATCAAAATGCAACTTTTGTTTAAAAGTGGAGGAGAGATTAACTAAGGCTGGAAACTGAAAGAAGAAATAAGACTCTGAGGTCTTATTTCAACTTCTGACATTCAGATAAACCATAAAGGCATGGTCTATAAAAGAATTAACTATCTCTTGTCAGTGTATAAATCTAAAATTTAGATCTTAGAAGCAAATGCTCAACTGCTCTAATATCCACAAAGCTCCCCTTAACTTAGAAAAATTATGGCAATATAGCTGTAAAGTGTTGGGGCTATTGGACACTCACATATGCAATCATCCTGAGGATATAACTACTAAAATTCATTTAAAATAAGCATCTTGAATGTGTAGCTGCCATCAGAGATTAAATTCCAATAAAATACAACAAACAATATTGCTTGTACAGGGATTTTAAGGCAAAAGGCATAGGTATCCATAGCAATTGATATTCTGAAGATCATAAAAAAATCTGGGCCTTCACAAAATGTCTGCCCTTACAGTATACAAATGTCTTTGCCCTGACTTGCTCCTTAGACTCCTAATTAATTAGCTTTAATGACATGTAAGCAAATTTGGTTTGGAAAAAGAAACAAAACTGTTCAAATTCCTCAGGATACTTTAATAAGCATCTCATGTGATAATAGTGTTCTTACACGAGCTGTGCCAAGCCTGGCAGGTCTGAAGAGTTTCTTAAACTATCCAAATTGGCAGCTTGTGTTTGGGACCTTGCCACCTATGAGACAGGCCAACAGAAAACTTGCAGCTTGTCATCAGGAAGGAAAGGTCATGTGAAAGGCAAAGGAAAAAAGTCATCAGGAGATTAAAAAATCTACTGGTTCAATAGTAAATGAGGTATGGATGACTGGAATTCATTTTTCCTCTACTATCACGTTTTTGTGTTTGCTGTAGACAGCACTACCAGAACACTCATTCTTCAGCAGAGAACTCTGCAAATCCTCTTCAGAGGAGGCAAGATAGAGAAAAAACTGCTGTACCAGGATTCCCTGCTCTTCTTGCATAGAGGAGAATTACTAACAGTGAGTGAGACACACAAATGGCTTTAATCTTTCACCAACTCCATTATTAGAATAGAGGTGCTGCAGGCACAACATCTGCAGTTTGTTTTGCCATCTGTTTCTAAAAATATCATCTCAGTGAAGGAGACTCTTTTCCTGTCTCTCAAAATAATTTTTGTTTGCTTTTTCTTTCCAAGGGAAAAGTGATGGATTTGGAAAACAGCATATGTGGGAAAGATCACTCAGCTTCAGAGGTGGACTTTACCACTGCTATTCAAAATACAGTGAAAATCTATGAACAAAACAACTGAAAATTTTGAGATATACTGGGTCAACTCCTTTGATAAATGTAATCAAAGGGTTTAGCCTTCTAACATAATTCATACAGAGCTAGTGACAGATGTTTCCTATGGAGGAAAGTATGGCTTAATGTTCTGGAGAACCTAATGGGGGAGAAAAGAAACTGAAAAACTGAAAAGAGCTATAAGAAGCTCTGAAATTATTTACAGGTGAAGTTTAGTAGTCATATTTTCAGAAATCAAAAAAGGAGACAAATGAAGTGGGGGAACAAAAGAAGTCCCCATAAGACACTTCAAAACTCAAGTTTGCTTTGTTTCCTTATTAGAGATTTTGTTAGAATGGGATTTTCATCTTTTCTTTAAAACATCAATTTCAAAATGCAAAAAAAGTAACCAAACCTAACATTTTAGGGGTCAAGGAACCTTTCCTCATTTTGGATATGACACAGACAGCTCAGAAGAGACTAGATGGAGGCCCTACAGTATTTTGACAGCACTAAATCTTTATTTTTTCACTAAAAAAGAACTAAGGCATGAATATCTTAAACTACTTTTAGTCTCTGAACTCCTTTGGGGCTTATTTGGAATGAAGTAAAAGGTGTGAGAGATTGAAAGGTTAAAGACCCAGACAATTTGCCATTTGCAAAAGCAGCAGATGCTTTGCTGAGGTCAGGTTTGCATCCTCACTCTGAAGGGGCAGAGGAGATTTTTGGGTATATGGTGGCAAAACCTCTGATCTGTGCCAAGTGCCAAGGAGGGGCCTTCCACCAGTGGACTGCATATAATCCACAATGTTCCAGGGAGCACCACCCACCAACCATGGGGACAAGGGCAGACTGGGGAGTATGGCCAGTTTACTGAACAAAAGAGCACTTTATTTTATTTCAGATACATACATATGCCCACTGCACTTTCTCTCCAGCTGTCAAACCTTTTTAATCCTCTCCACAGGTTTCTGAGAGTCCCCAGAACCCTGGCAGAGGTAAATGATTCAGAACCTTAGCACAGACACCTGCCTGCTGTGAGTTCAGAGGCGTGACAGGGATCCTCTGTTTCAGACTGTGCCCAGACCTCAAACCTGAGTCACACTTGCCCTCACTCACAAAACACCTCCCCCAAAATAATGGAATGTACTAGCAGTTTCATGAGTTATACAAAAGTCAAAGACTTGAACTAACAGAGCATAACAGGAGCATGAGAAAGAGGATAAGGCAAGATGCAATCTATTTGTTCCACATTTGCTTATAAAGCTCCTAAATAAGTACATTCTACTATTTCAGTTCCCCAAAATGCTTCTTTTAGCCAGAACATAAACATGGCATTAACAGATGTATAAATACACATGCATGTACAGAGAGAGAGTGTGTGTGCATGTTTTGCAATATGTTTATCATCTCTGTCTTAGCACTAAAAAAAATAGCATACAGGAGAATCACGGATTCTAAGGAAATACTGGTCTCTAGGCTCTCCACAGCAGACTTGTTACTGAATTGAGAGAGGTCAGAAGAAGAGAATAAAATTATATTTTGATATATTAGAAAATAATCTGAACTATTTACAGGGCTGTTTTTGCTGTTTTCATTGGTGAAACACAAAATTTATGAACCCCCAAGATTTCAGCACTGAAATCAGTAGTTGCTAAAACTAGTATCTAAAATCAGTGCTGGTTTCAGTACTAGGGAAAAATCCTGAATTATGGACATATATTAACAAAAAACAAACTCAAAATTGCTAAAATTGCTTTGCATTTCTGCTGTCCCTTAAAGACAGAGCATCCTTTCCCCCTTTTTTAATTCCTCTGACACTGAGATCGAGTGAAACCAGTGGAGATAAAATTTGGGGCAGTTTCTTGTTGCTCCAAAAGAAGCTAATTTTGAGATTTTATAACTTGATTTGTAAAGTAGTTACTCTTGAATGTCAAAAGAGGAGCTGATGATTATAACACCACCCCATAGGAACAAGGAACTTAGTTTTTATGAGACTCAGCAGAAGCAGAGAAAGAAGGTCCTTGGTGGTGGCTGTTTTGCAAGGTTTTCATAATGCATTTGTTAGTGCAAAGATCAAATGTGTTTGCAAATTAGTAGATATCTGAGATTTCAAATCAAGCCAGTCTATTTTCTTTTTGGTGTTTTTTTTTTGTTGTTGTTGTTTTTTTGTTTTTGTGTTTTTTTTGGTTTTGGGGTTTGTTGTTTTTTTGGTTTTTTTTTTTGGTTTTTTTTTTTTTTTTTTTTTTTTTTTTTTTGGTTTTTTTTTTTAATACCTCGTTCCCAAACTGGTATGGTCTTTGTCTTCTGCTCCTTACAGAGCATTTAAGATAAGTAGTATTAAAAAAACAACTACACTTCACTTCCCCTAGGAACTGGAATCCACTGCTTCTTACACTGGGGAAAAAAGCACTGATCACTACAACTTGTAAATAAAAAATTGGAACTGAAATAGAGAGGCAGGCTGAAGACAAAGCAATAACCCCTTTGATGTAATTATAAACTTTGATCAACTTGTGTTGAAAACTGAACAGGTTTTCCTGTTCTACTGAGGTATCATTCTAGCTGTCACAGTTCGTGTGAACATCAGTACCTTTGAGCTTCTGGAACATATGGAACCCTTAGATCCAGGCATTACTAAAATAAATTCATAAGAAAACCTTTAGAAGCAAAAGCCTATATCTGTCCCTGGTATCTGTAAATGCTCAACATAATTTATCTCTAACAGATATTATTTATCTTTCAGAAATCAGATACTTTCTTCTTGTTTAAAGGTAACTAATCAGTTGCTACAAACATTTAAGGTTCTAATAAACAAACATTTCCTTTTGATGCAAAATCTGTTTCTGAATCATGTGCTGGCTCTTCTCTTCCTCTGAATGTGTCATTGGCTATTTTTATTTTCTTTCCCATATATTTTATGAAGCTGAAAATCAAAGCTAAAAGGGACAAAAAGCAAGTCGCAGCAGGTTGAAAATATCATATCTTAGTATTTTAGACATGTGTCAGCTTGATAACACAGGCACAGCACTAGAGGGATTGCCAGAATGTGACAGTGCACATGGCTTTGAGTTTAGAGAACACGCTTTAAAAAAAGACTGGAAGGCAGCAAGGGCAAGGTAGCCAGACTGTGGGGCTGATTCTGATCTTTCCTGATCTCAAATGCAGAACTGGGGAAACTTACACCAGCTAAGTCAGGCTGGAGAAACTGTTAAATTTTTTTAGGGAAATTCTACAAGGATACAAGTAAAAGTGATGGAAGTGCTATATGATATTTAAGATCTGTATATTGCTGTCCACTCATGACATTAATTTATGTAGCCTGAGCATGGTTCATTCCAATACATGCATTAATTCTAGAGGGAAAAATGATATTTAATGAAAACAATTTCCCACCAATGATCCCTGACATTAAAATACTTGACTTTTGTATCCCTCACTTTATTCTCTCTGCATATGCAGATTGGGAATTGTACCTATTTTATAAAAATATGTGATGATATTACTTGTCACAGCAATTGAAGTTAGCATATAGTACTAAAACCTTAACAGTAACACAGTTTATTTGCACATTTCTGGTAGGTAGCAGTACAGAACCATTTTGGGGTGTTGAGCAGCAATTTGCACCTGAATATCAAAGTCTACTAAAATAGTGATTAAATCTCCTTTCTGTTCATCTTCACCTCATTTACCTGGATGTATTTCATTTATCCTGCCTTAGAAGTAGGAAAATTAACAATATACATACACAGCCACAGAAGGAATCTACTCCCAGTAGAACTGGGAGTGCCACACCAGAGTTCAGGGTTTTTATTCTTGGCTTAAACAACTGAACTCTCAGCTCTTCCCTTTGCTCAGTGACAAATGCCACAAAAGCTGAAGCCAGCAGCTTGCCCTGAGACAGAAAACAAAAATAAGAACTATTTCTAGTGCTAGACATCCATATATAACCTTACTGGGATAAAACAGAGCACAATGGGATCTCCCACAGCAGCTCCTGCACTTGAGAGAGCCCCATGTCCCTGCAGCAGGCTGGCCACAGGCACAGAAGAGGCTACATGAGGCCAACAGAAGTCACCATTCAGAGGGACACAGCAGCTTTATCACAGCCTGCTGGTTACTGTCCTGATGCCTGGACACCTGACCAACACCTTACCCCATTCTGAAGTTACCCTGAACTTCATGATGCAGGAGGCTAAAACTCCAATTGTTCTGCTCCAATAACCTGTCACTTGTTAAAAAAAACATCAGTTTCTTCTGCTGTTCCCCTTGTAACAGGACTGTCCTGGTCTCTCTGCCAGAGGGCAGTATTACACAAAACTACAAGCTTGTTGATTACAATATAATTTTATAAGCAGTTGCTTTACTTAAGCAATTGCCAAGAAAAAGCTTTAGATTCAGTAGGATTTACTAGTTATGAAAAACACGAGATCTAAAATCTAAACCAAGCCAGCTTTAAATATTGATTAATTTTCTGTTGTAATAATTACACTCAGTAATTTTTTCTCAGATTACATAAGAATTAAGAAAATTAAACTTAGCATAAATCATTGGTTCCCACTGGTGAAAGAAAAGTGATCTTTTTATCTCTCTGCAAGTATAGGAAATATATCGAGTAAGTTAAATGAAATTATTAATTAATTCCATGTTGGAAACCTGAACATATCCCATCGCTTCCCTCTTCTGGTAACTCTTAGTCTAAAAAGGCTTTTTGTGATGTTGTGAACATTAGCTGCATGAAAACTGTCTGCCTTTTCCTTCACTAACTTAAGCTGATCCACTGATGCTAGCTGATGTATCCTAATGCACTGAAGCTTCCTATGCCATTAACATGGCTTGTACATTCACAAAGAACTAAATTAAGGTACCAGGAAATGAACCACTGGACAAACCAAACTAAGTTTTTTTTTCTAAATAATGTTTCTAGTCTAAGTAGATACTTGAAAACCCAGCTTGTTTTCCTCTGTTTTATGCATTACTGCACATTTATGCTGCATATGGCAGAAGACACCCCAGATGTGACTCCAGAATTGTGTTCAAGTTATATAAGTAAATATCAGCAAGCCAGTTTTCACCAGCATCAGTAAGAGGCAGACATCACACACTGACAGACAGAAGACTGACCCCACAGAGTACAGACACACTACTCTTAGATATCCTAGGTACATCCTAGGCTTTTGTCTGCTAACTACAAACAAACTACGAACTGTAGATTTTAAAAATACATTCAGATATCTTTTCATCTGCACGTGCGCAGTGATTTTCTGTGTCCAAGACTGCCTTTTATAAAAAGTCCTAGGTACATCCCATTTAACAGACAGCCTGCATCCTGCATGGCATTGTCTGGCACCTAAAGCACAGACAGCAGGAATTCTTACTCTAAGACATCAGCATGTACACACAAATCTCTTAAGAAGTTGTATAAGAAGTCACTTTAGCATTATGTCAGTAAACCACTTCTAGGAGTGAAATGATAACAGAGTTTGAAAACTATTGAAAAGAGAACAGCTGCAAACTTGGTCTTATGAAGCTCTGCGGACATCTTGCAACATCCATCCTGGAGCCTCGGGGAGACACTCAGAACATCATTCAAAGCTTGGTGCCTCTTTGTGGACCTCCCTCGGGTAGGTGAGGAAGGGAAGAGGGGAGGGGAAGGGGATGAGGGATGACAGAGCGCCGAGGAGCTAAACACCAGCTTACAAACAGAGAACAGAATCACATAACAACACCGGACCAATGGACTCCAAGACACAGTGACAAGACAGATGGATACAAACAAGACACAAAATCACTACTGAGAAATAAAAAAAAGCAAAGAAACCCCATTGAAAAAAACTAGATCTAAAACTCTGAGGCTGCAAGAAGCAGCCAAGGGTACTGGCATAACTCTTCCAAAAAGAATAAATTATAATATAAATAAAAATTAAAATGAAAGCAATATCCCCCCAGATCATAGACTACAGACTTGCTCGGTTAGCCTGAATGCGTAGCTCTGATGGAACATACGATGGTGTCATCACAGCCCATGCACCGGTTAATGAAGGCCATGGTTAGTTACATCAGCTAAACTACAGCATGCCAGAAAAATGATCTTGCACTGACCCAGAAATAAAAGATACGACAGACACTCTGCATTGCAATAAAATTCTTTTTATGCCATCTGCAGTTTCTAGGGCTCTTTACATTGGAAGAGTTTTTCTTGGGAATGTGCAGGGTAAAGGGGAGGGTTTTTCCTTCTGGGTGTTTTTTTTTCTCTGAACTCAATTAAAAAAAATAAAAAAGGGAAAAGGGAGAAAACAGGATAGAGACTTAGCAGAAGTTTAAAAAAGTAGGAAAATAAAAATAAAGGATGGGTAATATTCTTCATTCTTTTGCACACAACTTTCTTGGGATGTCTAAAAATGTGGATTTCTTGAGGATGGCAAGAAAAGATTTTGTTGCCTTTATTGATTTGCAGATCTATATCTCATTCTTGAGATGATTAAATCATTATTTTGTTGGAAGAACTCCAAAAATATAAATTGAGAAATACAGCGATGATTTAAAAAATTAAAAAAATAGCAGTATGGCACAATTACGAGCCAAACAAAAAAAAAAAAAAAAAAAAAAAAAAAAAAAAAAAAAAAAAAAGAAAAGAAAAAAGGAAAGAAATATAAAAGAAACTAAAATATCAATCACCAAAAATTCATGCGGCACAAGATGAGGTGAAACGACAGAAAATGTTCTTCAAATATATACAATGTATATATCTATCTATATATACACAGACTATCTGTGTATATATCGATCGATATACCTGTATAATTTTTTGTTCTCCCTGCCCCACCCTACCCCAAGGCTAATTGGTAGATGAAATTATCAATTAAAAGTAAAGAAATAAATAAAAGGAAGAAAGAAAAAATTCTAACAGAAAAGAAATTAACGTGCTTTGTTCACCAAGAAATAACAGTATCATGCATCTGTTCACACCAGCGGATGCCAGGGTTAGATGAAGGCATGAATTTCTGTGTAAACATGTGATTGGATGATAGGGGCTACTGCTGATATTGGTCATTTATTACTTTAGCTTATAAATATATATGCACACTGTACATATAGTGCATATATAGATAAAATATCCTCATGGGTGGGGCCTTTGGAGCTCACATAAATAGAAAGACCAATATGCTGAAAACCAATCTCAGTATTCCTAATATAAAAAAAAAAACCCAACAAAACCAAAAATAAACCAAAACTTCCTGTAAGTCATCTGCATGATTGTAAAACTTGCTCATTTGCTTTTGTTTTGGCTTTAAGATTGTAGCTAGGAAATTCCATCCAACAAGTGATAGTATTCCACCCTAGAAGTGTTGTGGATGTAGCCCTGTCCTTTGGGTCCATATGGTATTCAGATTATGAGATGGGAAGTGTATTTCACTGAGTACTCAGAGGCATGCACACAACTTTAAAGGCCATTTCTTATTCACAATATGAGAAATGGGCAAGCATTCCTGCTTGTCAGAAGGAAAGACTGGGGGTAGCTGAGCACTGGATTGTGTGGGGATGTTCTGTTAGGAGAGCAATGATAATTCCCTAGGTGCATTGGGAAGGTTGATGCAGTTATGGAGGATAACAACCAAATCAACACTTCTTTTGGTTTCTTCAGTGAAGTTTTCCCTTTCAAAATATTGCTTTTTGTACTGTGCTGGCTGCTTTGGAAGACAGATTATGCTTGTTTTCTGCAAATAAATCTCTGACCCAGGCAGCCTGCAGGTGGATGGCTACAGGCCAGTAAATTATAGATACAGAGAGCATATCTGTTGGATACGTGCCTCCTGTGTGAAAATGTTACAAAACACTACGTAGCTTCCAATACAAAGAACTGAGGATCTTGGCATATCTACTGCTGTGTCCAGTCTCCCATCAGAAAGGCTTACCAGTCTGATTAGATAATAACAACCTTAACATATATGAAACCTTTTGGGAAACAGTAAATTTCCCTGGGGGAAAAAAAAAAAAGTCACATAGGAAATTGATGGACTGACAGGAAAGGAGCACTGGCAACTGAACCAGGGAAGAAACACAGGATGTGTCAAGCCAGGGAACAAAGATTAAGCCCTACAGACCATTTAAAGAGGCTGTACTCTGGGCTTCAGGCTAATTGGTGAGTGTCTGGGTCTCACTGTTTCAGGAGTCCCAGGAGCACCTTGGGCTATGATACCAGTCAGCTTCCTGGCCACCAGCATCCAGCCTGCCTGGGGCCAGGGCTCCACTAATGGACATTCCAACAGGAATGAGGGCAGTGGTATGAGGAGACAGCAACAGCTGTCAGGAAAGCATAATCATAATCCTCAAGGCTTTGAAGTCTCAGTATGATCAGATTGTAAGGGTGCTCCTCATTTCACTGAAAAGAGATAAATGCTTTCTTTCTTCACAGTGCTTCCTAGTCATTCCTTGCTAGAAAATATATTTTCCTTACAAATCTTACATTCTCTGAGAGCATCTGAGTGACCAAAAAACCACCACAGAGCTGCTCTCAGAAGTACGGACTCAGGACCTTGGTTTGAGTTTTGAGGAACTTGAATATTTGAGCCTTGGATCCCTCTGGAGCAGGCCAGAAGACAGCTCTGTACTCGTAACAGAGAAAATCATCACATTTCAGCCAAAATAAGTTTTTTGGCCACATACTGGGACAAGTGACATTTTTATAGAGACAAAAGGAGGATATCCTCTTGACTGTTAAGTAAATGCTCCTTCAGGGCAGATTAACAGGTTTTTCACCCCCTGTATCATTCAGATTAAGCCTTCTGGTTGATTGGAGATCTAAGGGTGTCTAGGCTTGTCTGCAAGAAGATGAATAGGAGACAATTTCCATCCCTGAACCTCGAGTGGTTTCTTTTGCATTACATAAAATACAAGGGGGCTTTGGATCCACAGCTGTCATTGCTGTCACTTACAATAAGTCCTTATTTATACGTATGTGTCTACAGGTGGTGTCTGTAAGCTACCTCAGTCAAAACAGGTCCAGTGACTGCTCCTGTTTTTTAAATGAAGTTTTTCTACCAAAATTCCAAATGAAATCGCTTTTGGAAGGGGGGCACAAAGTGTTAGCCAGCCTGCTACAGTGAGTGTTTCCAGCCAGCCTGGAAAATCCTGAAGGGAGCAGAGTTAGGGAATCACCTTCACACTGTCTTTTTTAGAGATGCAAGTGTTCAGATGCAGATCCTATGTGCATGAGATTCAGGTCTTAGATTCAACTGTCACTCAGAGTTAAGTGGCAATAAGACCTTGGCAAATGGTTCTCACATGATATTTAGCCTCAGAGGACGTGATTTTCAGCCTCTGAGTACACCAAAAACAAAAGCTTCAAAAGGACTCTACTATGTAAAGTATTGCCTCTGATTGAGGACCAAGATCAAAGTAAAATCTCTAGATATTGGGATTTGATTATGACCCATATGAAATCTGAAAACTTCTGATTTGCAGGGAAATATTCTCTGCTGCCCTTGTCTTGGCTGTTGCACAGCAGGTTCATAGTGATGTGTATCATATCTCACAGCTGCAGCAGTGAGTTCAGTAACCTTTACATTACTAGACCATGGCACTGAGGGTGATGGAAGGCCAAATTTGGCAGAAACTCAAGAGCTTTAAAAGCTACACATTATCAGAGCAACAAAAAGAAGACTGTGCTGGGTTAGGTCATTTAATTTTCAGTCTGCTGTAAAAGGGATCATGCAAGGCAGAAGGCAGTGACCTGTCAATAGAACAGGATGAAGCAATTTCAGATGAGGCCAATTAAAAAAAGAATTCCAACAATAAGTTTTAAAAAAATCTGAAGCCATACACTAGAAAACACAAGGAAGATAATCTGGATCTTTTCACTCCACAATGTACATATTTAAATACCAGATCTTGGCGTGTGGCCAGAATTCTGACGTGACTGGTGAAGTGTAAAGGCAAACATTACTGCTCAGCCAAGCCAGCACTACTGGATTTGGATAAACCAGCTCAGATTGCTGTAGTGCTCCAGAACAGAATGGGCTGAGTGAGTGCATTGATACTGGCTGTATTGCAGACACTGGATGCACTGAGAATGCATACAATAAGATAGACAAAGAAAATGAGAAGCCCCATAAACCTGTGACTTTTCCTTCTTATTCTGATGGAATGAGTTATGTTTATGCAAAAAGGACCTGCACATTCTTCCTCCTTCTGGCAATTCTATACACCAGCACCACTGATTAGGAAAACTCAAAATCTGGAAGTGCAGATTTCATCAGCAAGGACCATCTGGGAGACTTATTTTTAAATATAATCAAGCTAACTTTTATTCTCAATGTTATGGGAATTCTCTAGAAAATAATCAGATTTCAGTGGCTTATGTGGTCCACCTTCCTATGCAAGAGGAGTAGGGTGAAATGAAAGATACTGGGTGAAATTTGCAAGAATATCTAGTTGTTTAGGAGAGAACCTTCAGCAGATTTTCAGTGAATAATATTATTTTACACAGCAGATATTCAAACGTCTGTAGGCACTCATATCTGCCAACTGTAATGCTTAGCAGGATTTTCAAAAGCAAGTCATTTTTACAAATCCAGTTTGTACCTGTTTGCAGCATTAGATTTCTAACTGTGTCAGGAAGGAGGTATTTTTAGTCTGGAAATATTGCTGTACAGCACGATGAAATTTAATGCTAAACATGCTGGTTTACCAAATTTCTACTCAAACTTTGATTTTTCCACTGACAGCACAAGCTGAAAATATTGCTGCTACAATTTCCAACTGCTGAAATTACTGTGATTTTTGAAATACAAATTTACAAGAGGAGGAGTCTGATAAAGTCATCATTTTGTCCTTTAATTGAAATACATGGCAATCAGAATATAAATTAAAAAAATAAGTCCTCATATGTTAGTGAAACTTTAATGAAGTGATTTCAATCATTTGCATTTGCAGTACCTTTGTCTTTGTAACATGGTCCTATTAATCTCATGCCTCACTTTCACTACAACCACTGTGCTGGCTTTTTATTACTACCTTTATTCAAACTCTCAGGACCCCCATTGTTTATACTTCACAATCTAGTAATATTTGGACTGCTTTTCTTCCAGATGGGGACTAGAAAAACTCATAGAAATCTGTAAAAAATGAGATGGGAAGTAGGCTGAGGTCAGTTCCCAACAGTCTGTGCCACTGTCTCCACTGCCATCACATGGAAGTCAAGAGTTTGGGTGGAAGTTCCCAGCTACAATGCAATGCCAATATTAGGTCACAGCAGGACCAAGTTCTACTAAAAATGCAGGTACACCATGACAAATTGAAAAGAAATGTGAAAGCACTAGCCTTGGGTGAATTTTTATGTTATTATTATACTACTCAAATGGCTTCAGGAAATTAGAAACAGAACATTTATAACACTTTCTTGGTATTTTTTGTAAGGAAAAAAAAAATCATCCCAAATAAAACAAAGCAAAAACAAACAAAACAAAGCCAAACAAAAGAACCCCCTCAAACTATTTATATGTTTCATTTTTAAAGACAAAAATTCTAACCAAACTTCCTCTTTTTCTTTTAAATGTACACAGAAATTCGATGATGTCTGTTCTCTATTATAGAAATGCTTAACTCATGGCAAGCCTCAAAAAAGAAGACTTGAAAAAGCCTGTAAGAAATAAAGTAGACTGCAGTTGCCTGCTGGATACCACATAATATATCTCACCAGAAAGAAAAGCCACCAATTTATCAAAATGTATCTGAAAGGGAGACGTTGAGTCAGTTCCACATGGCCAGTCCTTCTGACTCTTTAACAAATACATTTTGAAGCATCACTGCAGATAACAAGGCAAGAATTACTACTAATTTTGTTATATTAAAACTATGTTTTGGTGCTCCCCAATTTCTTTGGGGTCACAAGAAACAAAATTAGTATAAACACATTACCATGTTAACTGTATGCAAAATCCCATGGACAAATGTATCCCTTAACATCCATCTTCAGAGTAATTAGGAAAGATTAAATATTGCTAATATCTGATTTTTATTTCACTTTTGTTTATCTTGTTTTCAAATGTACACCCTCTCCACTTCATAAATCTTCATTATTTGTCACAATCCATATTGATTTTTTCCCTACTGTGTTAGTAAAGTAACATCTAGAAATATGTGAGCTATTAATTAGCTGGAATCAGTTTCAGAGTTTGCCTTTCCATGCGAACAACTTTATATAAACCAAATAGTGAATACATATCAGTGTTTTGCAGTTGCCAAGTCCATGGGATCTGATGCTTGGCTGTATAGTTTCTTCTTTTATATACAGTGTATATATACATGAGTGTATATATATACACATATACACACACATATATACATATATAATTATATATGTATACATTCACACACATATAAAATATATGTATGCATTGTTTTTTGCAAATGAAATCAGAAAGCAAGCAAAACACGACTGACCTGACTTACCTGTACTGGGTTCACAGTCAATGAAATCTTCATCATCACTGGAACATTCAGCTGAAGAAACGATGTCATCTGTTGTCTGGCGTGTGAAGAAAAGGAACAAAAGAAAACAAAAGTAAGATATTTGCAAGTCAAAAAGCTATTACACAGGCAGCTACATATCCAAGGAAAAAAACAGGTTTCACAATTGTATCTTTTAAAATATTTAAGTTGTACCAAGCACTCCATATATGCCTGTGTAAATGTGACTCCATTGAGTTGGAGTCTCCTGTCAGAGGAACAGTGCTTCATCCCATGCTGTTGAATATTTCAGGTGTGCACAGGTGCTGTGCACCTGCTGGGCTGTTTAGGGCAGCAAGTGGATCACACTGATGCTGTTGAAGGAAGTACAGTGGGCTACAGAGCTGCTTGGCTGGCAAGCTGCCCTCCAACAGCCACTGTAGATGTGCCTGCTGGGAGGAGGCTGGGATCCTCTGGAAGTGCCAGCATCATGCAGGGCCAGCCAGAAGACACTTCCTGAGAGACCTGCCATGTGAGGCATGTTCAGACTGAACATGCTTTCTGCAAAGAAAAATACACAAGGTAGACCCAGATGACACACATCATTCAGACAGCTAGCAGTACTCTTTGCTGTGCCTGAAGCACCACTCTGAGGCAGACATAATTCCTGCTCTGTAAATGCACCTCTTGGGCTGGGAATCTGGTGTTTACCCAGATAGTAAATATCTGTGCAACTCACTTGTGGCATGATGAAGAGCTGCTGCACGTGTCAGGTATGCCCCACATGCAACCTCACCTCCTTGCTTAGCAAGTTAACAGGGATGTGGATGCACCTAGATTGACCAGCTGTAAAGTCTGATTCTGAAAGAGTTAAACCAAACTGCTACCATTCACAATCATTACAGGTTTCATCACATTCCTTTGCATTTCCAGATGGTGATATTTTCTTCTTCTTCTTTTTTTTTTTTTTTTTTTTTTTTTTTCTTTCTGTGTGTGTAGTGCTCTAATTAGTGAGCAGCATGTACTGCAGCATGTTAGAGAGAAGTGTACTGGTGTCTCTTCCCAGCAGCATCTCCTGCCTGTAATTGCTGCAATTAGTTGAATTAGTAATGCAGTCCATTAGGGAGAGCCTGTGGCAGCCTCTGGACACAGGTTGTAATGTTCCTGTGCACAATAGAAAATTACCCCAGCTCAGCAGCATTGGCTCAACCACAGCTTCTGATGAAACTGTCTCCCTTAACAGCTCTTCCTTGCAGAGAGCTGCCTATTCTGCTGAGCAGTAGCATCAGTGGGATGATGCTACTGGATGTACAGGACAGCTGTACTTCAGTACTCTAGGTGAATGTTTCTGGGAATCTCACATCTCAACAAAACTTTCAAATGCTTATTCCTGAAAAAGACTGTCCAGCTTTAAATAAGGTCTCCTTCACATTCTAATACCTGCTATGGCTGTCTCCAACACGTTCCCTCTTCCCTTTACAAAAGAGTTCTGAGGACTCTGCCTTCTCTTTAGCCTCCTGTGCTCCCAGCACTAGGAAATATCCCTGACCCCTGCCAGAAGTTCCTTGCTCTCCCCCTCTCTGCATTCGAGCTAAAGGGCGAAAAAGAGAACCAAGAACCAAGAGAAGAAAGATCAGAGTGAACCTAATGTTCCTTCAGTCTTGATTTCAGTGGCTTAGATTGAGCCAAGAAAAAAAACAGGACAGGTCAGTTGCAAGTAAAAATTATACACATAGAGTATTTGTAAAAAAACCAGTCATGAAGTATTTTATATGTAATTCATTTATACACAGCATGGTCATTTGGCAATGTTTTGTGGAGTGCTATCTTGCAGCACTTTTATGCTTACTTTCATTAAATACTTTTACAATCTTGCTTCCATGGGGAGTCAATATTAAAAGGAACTGAAGGTAATATGTTCCTTCCTTACATGTCAAGGCAATTTTTTAAAAAAACTTTCTTTCAGTCATAGGAAGTGGAAGAATTCTGTTGAAATCCTGTGACTTCTATGACAAGCTGGCTTTAAAATTTTGTCTGCTCAGTGAGGGGACAATAAAGGAGCAATGCACAAAATAAAAATTTACTTTTTTCAATTCTTCTGGTTCTGTCACATCGACTTTAGAAAGTATTACTTATCCTCAGAAATTTTATAATTTATACAGTGATCACATCCTCCAACAGTGAAATATAGCTGTCCTTGGGTAAAAAAATATTAGTTTTTAATTGCACCAATGTAATTTAGTACAAGTTAGTAAACAAGGCTATACTGCTAGAAATTTTTAAGCAGGAGAAATATAATTAGTGAAACTGGAGATTTATACTGTAGTTGTCTAAGGGTAAGGATGACACTGTGAATAAAGAATAAACTACCCGTCACTACTAAAAGACCTTGCTCAGACAGTGCTAATACCCTGGCAATTGGTTTTGACTTCCAGGTTAAATTTAAATCAGGTAGATTTTGCTCTTAGTTGAAGACCTGACAATTCACACTTCTCATAGGAAAACAGTGATGATTTGCTCCAATAGGAAATAAACAGAAAAATTATAACAATGTGTTGTCAGTTATCAGCTGCTATACTTATTTGATTACCCACTTGCTCAGATCTAAAGGCTTCATGCAACATTAATATGATATCAAATCCAATTGAATTGATAATGTGATTTAGTATTTGTAAAGCATAAGGAGTTCCTTTATAACTATTTTTATCTCTTGCATATTAGGGGCATCATATAAAACCAGGAAGATAACAAGGCTTTTTTTCTGTTTTCTTTTTTTCTTTTTTTTTTTTTTTTTTTCCTGACTGGACAACTCCTTGCAACAGGATACTGGTAGATAATAAAATTTTAGAGCATTTAAGAAGTGATCAGCCAAACTGAAGGTCAAAACATCTTTCCAGAGCTATTAATTACCCAATATCTAGTTTGGGAAGTCCCTGTACCACAACCTGAAAAGTCATGAAGCCTGGCCCTTGTTCTTCTTCTTGTTCAATTTCCCATCTCATAAGCAGCTTAAGGCAGTACATGCAACATATTTATGCTGCACTCTGATATGTGCACTAGATTTCCTGCTATAAAATCCTCTTGCAGCTTGTGTTGATTCTGAGCAGTGAAGGGCACAGACTCAGACAAAATGCAAGGGTGTGATGGCAATACTCACCAACCCTGTCAATTCCAACCCCTATTCACATTTTAAAACAACTGGTTCTGCATGTGATTTTATCAATTAATCCCCATCTTTTCTCCCCATCTCTACTACATGCTGTTTCATCTCATCTCATATTCTATTTTATTTTATTTTATTTTTTTGCTTTGTGGTTGCTCTTTATCCCATTCCTGCTGGTTTTGTATGTATAAAAACAAGGGTTAGAAAAAGAAATAAAGCCTCAAGAAGTGGTGTTAGATTTAAGTCAAGGTCATTAACGAGATCTCTAGAAACCACAGAAAAGATAAGTACACTAATCTGTCTTGCCATTTCCTATCTTGTATTTTTAATCTCTGTACTTTCCATCACAATTCATCACTAACTGATTTTCTAGTCCCACCACATATTGGTTTTCCATACACCTTCTGCTAAGATACCAACATCTGAATCATCCCAGGGGAATAAAGCTATTTCAGTGAGAAAGAACAGCACATTCCTGACCAGAGGAACAGGGTCCAGGAAACATCCAGAAGACCATTACTTCTTGTAACAGGAATCAGTACCTTTCAAGACCCTCCTGCAACTGAGAATTTTCACTGGACGTTTATTAAACTTGCTCCTTCCACAAGACAGGAGAGGCTAGTGAGCAGAGACTCTGGAAATCTCTCCACCAACACAATTTCTTCACATCAGAAACAGCTTACTGTGAGGCAGTAAGCAAAAACACTACCCATTTTCTAGTTCCTTTTCCCCATTTTTGAAATGTTCTCATTTTACTCACCCACAGGCCCCAGGGGATGTAAGTGGATTAATGCTTTAGTGTCTGCCAAGTGATCTCGGGATAGTAAATGCTAAACATTCTTATGTACAGGCAAAAGGATAGTAATGAAACTTCTCCATATGCTGTGATGGAAATGATGTTTGTGTTTTCATTGGAAAGAACATGAGAGAGAAAATATTTTTCCTTTCCCTATATTAGCTAAATTCTATATTAAAAATAATAAGTCATACTATGCTATTTTAAAATATGTATTTCATTTTTAAAGAATCCCAGCTTTGAAATTACTTGGCCTGTATTAAAGGCCATAAAACTAAAGATAGGTATTATAATAACTTTCAATAAAATTTCTCTCTGGCAGGAACCCTTTTTATTCTTTCCCCTGAAAGATTTTTTATGGCATTTATATTATTATTTTTTCTCTCCCTCTCTCTAGTGTTTAATGAAATTGCTTTGGAATAAAACCAGGGTAGGAGAAAGTGCTAAACTCTGAGTCCACCCCAGAGGATTTATGGGCATATTTACCTTCAAATTCTTTCAATTTCACTGAATTGGCTCCCCATTCCTTTCCATGAATTATTAGCTCTGTAATCACCTCCTCCTAATTATTCACTCTAAGGGCCTCTTCAATCTTGACACAGTGATGGTTCTACAATCTTTGTTCATTACACTGTATGTACTGGTGTGGGATATATAGTGCAAGGAAATTTGGCACGGTGTGGCAAGACCCGCTCAAGATGACTCCATTCCTGTCCAATCTTTAAATTGCCTAAAGCCCTAATTTATGTATCAGATCCATAACCCTTGCTCCTTTGTTCTACACAAAATGGCAGGTGCTGAATCTTCCATTTCCCAACTGCAAAGGTTTTTTGGCACCTTGCTGTTTTGGGTGCACCACTATTTGAGAAATATTAAGCATGCTGGGTAAAATAAACTCTGTCACAGAACAGCTTAATGAAATTATAAAAAAAACCACACCCAGGAATGATGGAGTTCTCCCTCATAGAGGGAGAGAAAAGACAAGGATCTATAAATCCAATTCCCAGACAAATTCCTGCAGAATTACACACATGGCAGTTGCTTCACTTGGTGAAGTAGGATTCAATTCTCCTACTTGCCTATTTCTTGAAATTCTTCTGCACACTATACATGTTACTTCCAATTCAGCACCATTATTTGAAAAACAACACTTAATGCTTTGTTGTGAGAGAAGTGTAAATCTATTTGCCACCAAGGAACCACAATTTACAGTGCTTCTTGAAATACGACCATCACAAAATGCTAGGTACAAATATCTTCCCAAGAGTGGAGAAATACAGTTGTATTAAACTGGGCAATGCATCTGCCTTTCACACCTCAAATGTACAGAGCTTAAAGTCAACAAACTTTTCCTAAATACAACTACTTCACTCCCTCTATTGCTTCCATACTGCTATATTTTCTATAGATCTCAAATTTATTATGGAATATGGACTATGTATTTTCTTCTATCCATTACAGTAGAGAGTAAAAACGCTCCCTTTAGAATAGCAAAAAGTTAGTGATGCTGTTCTAGGAATCAAGATGTTTCTTGGCAAAGAATAGGTTCAAGGCATTTGCTGTCTTGCCAAAAGAAGATAGCAGATAAAGTATCTGTCTCATTAGGTGCCATTTCTACCTTGAATATCTCCATCTTTCATACATTGGTAACTGGGATTTTCAAATAAATTTTCATATTCTCTTCACACTATTCAATTAAATGAGAACCCTTCATCTGCCCTTTCTGCACGTTACATTTGTTTCTCATTTTTTAATTAATCTTTATTTGCAGAATACTCTGGAGGTCACTACAGTATAGCAGACCTGAGAGACTCAGTCTGGACAAACTCAAACTACTACATACAGATAGAAATAATCTGCATACAAATGGGGAAATATTAGAAATATTGCAAAAATCATAATGAAGTGTTGCAAAAGAAGCTGAAATTTGTGACTGTATAAACTTTTAAGGAGAGTTGTGGGTCTCCTGTCTTTTGCTAAAATGTACTAATCTTCTCCATCTCATTATTGGAGAGAACAATGTGCATTTTCTCATCATGGGACAGACACAGCCACCATAATGTGCAAATC
Organism: Erithacus rubecula; assembly: GCF_903797595.1. Classification (NCBI taxonomy): domain Eukaryota; kingdom Metazoa; phylum Chordata; class Aves; order Passeriformes; family Muscicapidae; genus Erithacus; species Erithacus rubecula. The sequence goes on along the minus strand of NC_136688.1, from coordinate 40,800,663 downwards.
CCTTGCAACCCCACATCCTAATGCTGAGGTTGTGTCTGCCTCTGCAGAGGCAATGCATCAAAGAATATGCAACTAATAATTTTTCTTCATATAGCTCATTTGAGGTAAATACAGAAACAAGAGGACCAAATCCTCTGTTTGTTTAAATTGGCATTGATTTCAACCAGACTGCAACTACTTGCAGCAAGAGAGAATGGCTCAAAAATTTAGTTTTGGACAATTCAATGCCAAAAGATTAGGAGTAATTTTATTCAATTCAGAGAAGAGCCACTAAAAAGAGGAAAGAACTTGAGAGATGTATGAATGACTTAGGCTTAGTAAAACTAAACATCATAACCTGACTTCACGAGGACTTAAGGTATGATAAATTTTTACAGGTGTTACAAAGAACATCAGGAAGAATGATGAACTACTTAAAGTGCTTCAAAAATGATAAAATTAAGGGGGAAAAAAAGTGTTATTTTCACCAAGAAAAATCTCAGTAGTGATCTTTACCAGCTATGGAGAAGTCTCAATAAAATATCAGAAACCATTACTACTGAGGTCAAGCAGCTGCCTAAGCCATCCAGGTATGAACACCATTAGTGTATATGCCCTAATGGGGAAGAGCTTGCTCCATCTATCTTCAGTCCAATCTAATTCACTCTAAATCAAGTCCATATTTGCATCCTCTCCATCACTATGCAATATGAACACATTACACATTTCTCTCTGTCATTGCAAAGCAAACACCAAAACTATCCAGCACAGCCTTTCAGTTAGCTGGGCTCAGAGCCAGAATCACAGAATCTTCTGAGTTGGAAGGGACCCACAAGGATCATCAAAGTCCAGCTCCTGGCCCCAACCAGGACATCCCCAAGGATCACACTGTGTGCCCAAGAGCATTGTCCTGATGCTTCTTGAACTGTGTCAGCCTTGATGCTGTGACCACTTCCCTGGGGAGCCTGTTCCAGTGCCCAGCCACCCTCTGGGGAAGAACCTCTTCCTGACAGCCAACCTAAACCTCCCCTGACACACTTCAGGCCATTCCCTTGGGTTCTGTCACTGGGGCTGGTGTGTTACCTACCAAGAGGCTGGTTACCAGCAGCCATATATCCTTCAACAGTAGCCCAACAAAAGTGCATCTCCTGGCTGCATGTTCCTGGCTGGATATAAAAGCTGATTTGCTGTCAAATTATAACCTTAAGTAGGGATCATGAGAGAGCTACCTCTCAACAAAATCACCCATTTGTCCACTACTATGGCAGACAACAGATTAAGGAACTATGCAGCTAAGTAAGAGAAAGCAAAAAATAATCTTCCCAACTGTATGTCAATCTAGATTCATGGGCAGTCATGATTAAAAAGAGCTTTGAAAGCTTGAATTATTCCTTTGGAAGCCAAAAGCCTGTCTCACTAAAATCAATAGTTCATTAAGACTGTAAAGTCTGACTCTTCTGGACCAGGTTTGATGCCAAATTTCAGAGACTTTGTTCTGTGCCTGAGCTGTGGAAAGTCAACAGGGAAAAATTATGTTACTGCCTTTTGTCTCTGTCTGCTGGCAGTGGGAAGGGTGATGATGTTGTGAGGCAGTGTGAGCAGAGAGAGAAAGAGATGGGAGGGCAAAGAGGGGAGAAAGGAAAGTGGGGAGGATTAATTCATCTGTTGTTCAAGGCACCCTGACAAGGGAAAGAGAAGTATTGAACCACAGCAGCTTAACCCAACTTCAATGTACCTTCCCAAAAGCATAAAGAATGTAATTCTTCATGGTGTTCTGCTGATAAGAAAATCCTCCTAAATCCTTTCAATTTATTTCTTGGCCTGAAGAAATTACATGCTATTTAGGAGCTAAATAAATAAATAAAATTTAATTTCCATGAATCTAGATTGGTTGTTTATTGATCACATATGCCCACAGAGCCACTTGCTTTTCTATTTCTTTCCTTTCCTAACAGAACAGGCTCTTTTTGTCTTGAACTAGGAAAGCATCAACTGGCAAGTCTTTTCCAGACTATTCGATGTAACTTTCAAGATTTGCAAGAGCTTTGAACTGGGCTGTAAAATACCATTTATTGGTTTTAATACAAAAGATACAGCTTTGGTCTGAGAGGAGACTCTTTCTTACCTCTTACCAACCAATTTCTCCTTTCCATGTGAATTTTCCTTCTTCCAAAGAAGTACCTTGAAGATGAAAGTTGTGTGTCTATACACTGAAGACAGAGCCTCTTGGAATAACCACACAAGAAGAATATTCACATTGAATATACTTTTTATCTGATGAAGGAGCTTGTGCTTCTTCCTTGTAATATTTTTATTTCTTATTGAAAGAAACTGCTACTTAAAACAGAAACCATCAGTCCTGTTATATAAACACAGTTATGCAGATGGTGGTGATGCAGGTGAAAACTCCCTAAGAAAGGTGCAGAAGGTGTGCCCATCATGAACTAAAGTAACTAAAAAGCTTAATGCTAAAAATCAAGCCACTGCAGCTGACCCCACAACAGCTCCCACTCTAAAGTCAGTGAGAGCTGCTGGAAGGACAATTTGCTGAAATTCCATCACTGCTCAGGAATGTGACTTTCTGAATATCACATCAATCTACTCCACTCCAATGATGTTTCCCAATCCTTGTCCAAAAATCTTCAAATGGAAGATATTTCTTTCAAGAAATGGTAGGAAAACAGATTCAGAGTGTTCTCCCCTATGCCATTATCCCACTCAGAAGAACCAAAAACCAGCTAAACACACGGGGCAGCATAAACTTCAACTTCCTGCTATTCTCAACATCTGCTTAAAGCAGGACACAGGAAGCAAAAGCTGAATAACGATTCTTATAGATATGTAGGAAAGAGCCAGATTACTGACACTATTTAGCATTCTGCTGGGGTAGGCTCTAGTCCCTTTGGTACACATTCTAATGTATTATCTTAAACTGCCACAGAAATAATTTTATTAATGTGCTGGGCTATGAACTACTCTTGCTGAAAAAGAAAATGTTACATACTTCACCAGCAGAAGGGGAGGGCAGATCACTGGGATTCAATAACTTTTTTAGTTGCTCCAGTTCAAATTGCCAAGGACATTGAATGAGAGCCCACATGTTACTTGATTTGATTTTCCTGACATTGTAATAAATTCGCTATCTGATATCAGTGAAATTGCCCCCTTTCCTCATGCTTCTGTTTATATTGCCATCAAATGGGGAGAAAACAGCTTCTCTGCTTGCTTGGTATACAATCAGAATTTTAGCAAATATTTTGCATTCTCAAAGCAAAGCCTAAATACAGAAAATCCCTTTACATTTAGTAAAGGGAAGCCTATGTTTCAGAAAGTTAGAGACTCAAATGATGTGAGATGAATCAGCTGCCCTTTGAAGACTCAGCCTCTAGTAAGAGTAAATGGGTTTTTCTTCGCGTGCTAGCTGGCACTTAATAACTGTGTCAGAAGAATATTTTTCATTTACACTTTGCTCCTTTGCTGGAAATCAATATGTCGTTTGCTGGCATTTTCTCCTGGACATCTTTATTTAGCTTGTCTTTTTTCCTCGGAGGGGAGGGAGTTGTATTTGATTTTGTTCTGTTATTGATTGGATCACTCTGGGCAAGAAATAAATAACTAAGCACAGCAGAGTAGCTTTAATGACAATCTCTTAAGCCTCAAAATCTGCACACCTTGTTGCACTCCCCCCTAACACACGATTCCAAAGAAGCAAATCTGTAAAGTACAGTTACTATGTAGAAAAGAGTTAGTCACACATGCAATTTAACTGTCATTTCTACTTCTGTGATCACTTAATAAAGCCATACTAGTCCTGTTTCTATTAAATCAGTAGTCCTATTGCTGTAGCACCTACTGCTGGGATCTCATAATCTCTTGCAAATGAGGCTTAATGAGAAATTAAAGATACAGGTGATCTTCTCCCAGCAGACATTGTTCCCTGGAGAAAACAGGAGCATGTTCACATACTAAACAGTGATGGCAGTGCAGCCTGACACCTGATCTACAGCAGGCACTATCCACAGTGAGCTCTGGCAGGGGCAGTCACTGTGCCCTGGTGGCACCAGCCACAGCAATCCTGCCAGCATCCCATGGGAAGGGATGGGCAAGCCAGCCCTAAGGCTGCACACCAGTTGCCCATCATCTTTTCTCTTTTTAAAATGGGGAGCTCTTTACCTCCTCCCCTGCTTCTCTCTTAATTTGTCTTACTTGTTGTTACATCTGCCACAAACAGTTGGCACACACAACTGTAAAATTCATAAAGAAGAAAATACCCTGGTATGGTCCAAACTGTGGCACTTAAAATCTAACATGACAGGGTATGTTATTCATAAAGTAACAATAAATGCAATCACTCTGAAGAAATGTGCATTAAAACAACTTTTGCAATTATTATAAGTACCTCTGAGTGCAATAAGATAGTTGTTTATCTTTGAATATTCACATTAATGCACTAGACTATTCTTGCCAGACAAATATTCCTCTTGCTCTCCAAACATTAACCCACACTTAGAAAATGGCATTTAAATACTGTTACTCACAGGATTCACACATTAGCTCACAAGGGGAAGGCAGTTCCCACACATTTAAATGCAGAATAAACATAATGTAGAATAAATAAATGCAGACTAAATCCTGGCCCTCTAGGTACCAATCAGAACCTAGAAATGTTCTCTGAATAACAGAGTACAACATTTAACAAAGGAAAATAGCCACTAAATACCTGTATGTAGGCACATATACAACATAATTGCTTAAAAATGCTATGAATGGTTTTAATATATAAACAATAAGAAGTTTATAAACTCAAATGTCACAAAAATGGTCCATCCTTCCTCTCTTAATATCGAATGTAAATGATTATCAGCACTAGTACAGACACATGTGTTTACTCAACAAAAGGTATATGTTACCATTAATCTGTTAACATACATTATCATGGTCAAATCTAATAAAAATGAAGTTAAATAGTTCTAGACAATATTCCACCTAGAAATACAACTGCCAAATAATTAATGCTTAAAAATCATGCTTTTCTATAATTATGATTTTCTTTTCCTTTTGAAATATGCTGGAGGGACAGGGAACTGACTTCACACCACATGTTTGCAAAAAACACATAACAAAAGAGTAAACAGGGAAATGAAATCATTACCACCACCACCAGGGATCATGGGGGAAAACTTATGAAAGTTAGAGCCAGAAATTTGTCTAATCATAACTTTAGCAAGGAAAGAGATCTATTCCCATCAAACATATACCCACCAGCTTAAAAAACATATTTGGTCAATCAAGTACTGATGAAACCAGGTAAACTCAGGAGCTGTGGAACATGACAAGTGGCTCCTGAGCATTAAATGTGAAGTGACCTTCACTTAAATGGCACATGAAGTGGTCCAAGCTGTAAATGGCTGTTATGCATGAAAATTTTGCTGTTGGGTAAGGCAGACTCCCATGCACAACAAACCTGATAAACACTTATCGCTGCTGGACTCCTCAGCAGCCCCTGCCTAATCAGAACATTTGCCCTGTGAAGGATAAGAAGGCCATTTTCCTTGCTTATTTATTTAGTTTTGTTGTGAGTTTGATTAACTGTAGTGAAGACAAATCAATCTTTTGTGTTTGTGTAAAATGGAAAAAAGGAACAAAGTTAGCTTTAATGGCCCTGCAGATGCTCAGCTGGAATGCACTTACTGAGCAGAGAGCTAGACAAAGGAATTCAGGCTTTTAACACCATCAAGAACCAGCTGACATCACTTAGACTTCTACCTGCTTAAAGGGAAAACAACTCCCCACACAGTGAAGAGGCTTTCTTTTTCTCTGCAATTCTGTCTATAAAGGCATGAAGTACTACAAGGTTCTTCCTCGTGTCCTTCAGATTTCCATGGTGTAGTTTGGGAGATACTAGGAAACAAGTATCCAAAGGAACACTGTCAGAAGGAGAAAGGATTTGAAGCTCTAAATCCATCAGAATACTTCTTTCACTGTCAGTAAACTTGCTTCTCATGTCCGTTTTGTGGCAATGTTGCATTTTTGACATCAATAACCTCTTGTAAGGACTAAAAGATAGCCTGAAATTCATGCCCACTATGAAATGAAGAATCTTCTGGGTAGAAAATTTGAATGACATCTTATCAGTCAAAAGCTAAATTCTGAGAAATTTTTCCTCTCATGTATTCTAATCATAGTGTTGACAACAGTGGAAACCAAAAAAAAAAAAAAAAAAGCCCATTAAAAGCCTCTAATAATACAAAGAAATACCTGGCTCTTCCAGGCTATGGACAGCCAAGTTTTAGCCCATAGAGGATTTAACATTAGTCTTAGAAAAGCATAGAAAATGACAGCTTGACCAGGATGGAGCCAAAATGTAGCAAGAGTCCCCATATTCAAGATATTCTAGTCCCTGAACAGACAGAAAAAAAAGTATGCCTAGATTTCTTGCTACATCAGTTTCTGCTTCTTCACAAGAATTAAAAAAGCAGAAAGAATCAGAACTTTTGTTCTAAGAAAAATTTCCATCTTCCATTGATGTAACACCTACAGCCTGGTCTCTCCTGGGAGGAAACAAGTTCAGTTTTCCTTAAAATTCCATTTTCATGGTGCCATTATTGTAGCTTCACTTGTACCAGCCAGAAACAAGACATAATAGCTACTGAATTTAAAAGGTGGTGCCTCTGAGTTTTGAGATGTAGGCCCTACTCACACTAAAGAGGGTACTGGCATTACAGACATCAGGGCTTATCCAAGTTGGTATGGCTGCTCCTTTTAGGTCCAGCAAGGCTGACTGAAGAAGGCTTTCTGCCAGCAGTTACACTAACAATAAGTGTTTCAAACTAACCTGACAATAATTGGCATAGTTATGTCCCTATCAGGATTTTGACTGGCAACAGCAGGTAAAATCACAGCATGTGCTTTTCTGCACTCTGGGACATGCAGTGAGATTGTCAGAACTCCAGAGTATGGCACTGTATTCCTATGAAATGCTTCAGGATGGCAAAAAGAATCTGTAAAGAATCTGTAATTTGCTCCAATTATTAGCAGCCACTATTAACTGTCTCACAGTTAGCAGGCATATAACTCAAATCAGGAATTTGCAAGTAAAAGACTGCAGTCAGTGAGATTTCTTTTGATTCAGAAATCTCCGGTCAGAGGGGTCCATTATATTCACCAAGTCTGACTGCCCATTTTACACAACTGTGGAATTGCACAGAAGAGCTGAGTGCCAGGATGCCTCTGCCACCAATTTGCAATGACCCTTTACAGGGCTGTTAACGTGTCAGCACACCATGGCTTAATTTTCAAGATAATGAAGATACACATGTATCTCTTGGAAGTAAATGTCGATAAGTGCTATGACAGTACCTTGAGGACAGTGCTGTATAAAGTATCTGAATAAAGATTATAGAATTGTTTGGGTGGGAAAAAAATCTTAAAGATCACTGAGTCCAACCATTAACCTAACACTGCCAGTTCCATCACTGAACCACGTCTCTAAGTGCCACACCAACACATCATTTAAATACCTTCAGGTATGGTGAGTTAACCACTTCCCTGGCAGCCTACCCTGATTGTATCCGGTTCTTTATATTTTGTGAGCAGAAAAGCTCACCCTGTAAAAATGGAGCTCCCATATGGACTGTAACAAACTGTTATGCAGGGCTGAGTTAGGAGGGACATAAGAAACCTTCTGCTCTCTTTAATGTTTCTGAAATAAAATAAAACATTGTAGGTGACTACACAGTTCCTACAAACTGAGGTTTCTGCAGACAGGAATTTCTTGCAAATTCTTCTCATCAGTGGGAAAAGCCTGCAGTGCACATCTGCAGAAGTCAATGGCAGCAGAGCTTAACACCAAAGGCAAATGACCCTCAGAAAAAGAACCCTGCCATGATGGACCACCAGTACCCATCTCATTAGAACATAAAACTTGCTTTCAGTACAGCTTTTCCAACAGGTGCAGAGTAAAGTTCTGTAACCTCTCTACCAGGCAGCTTTGAATCTTAGCACCTCACAGGTAGTGGAACAAATTACCTGGCTGGTCCCAGGATATCCCTTTCACCTAAGTCTCCCACTTACCCAGAATGTGCAATTGATTGAAACAAATGCTACAATCTGACACCATGGAGCGCTTGACAGCTGTCAACTCATTAAATTCTATTCACTGGCTTCCCACCTTCTTGCCAACATATTACATAAATTGCATTTTAGCTGGCAGCCTTTTCCTTTGCCTGAAACCACTTTGTATAGAGCATATTTAAGTTCATTTAAAAAAAAAAAAATGACTTTATTCCCTTCCCTTTGGTAATTTGCCTCACCTTGCAACAGTTTGAATGGGCTGCAGGATACTGTTTCATTATCAGCTGCAACTGGAAATGAATATTTTATAGCAGCTGAACAGAGGTTTGGCTGTAAATGACTATATCCTAATTACACAAAACAGAAAGAATACAGAAAGAAAAATGTATTTCATTAATGAAATATTGATGCAATTTACAGACAAAGGCCTTCCCATTTAGAGGGGAATTCCTGCATTGTGAATCTTATAAGGAGCTGGAGGTTCACTGCCTCCTTGCTTTATCTAGTTATGTGTCTCATATTTAATTTTTGCCTTTTTCAGACTCTTTAAAATTCCTGAAGGTATGTCTGGTATCTGTCCATACTAAGTCACAGATGTAAGCGCTTCAAATGCAAATATATGCTTATAATGACCGTGTTATAAGAACATGTAAAACCAGAGCAGAAGTGCAGTCATGCTTGCTCAAACTCCACTGAAGCCTTGACTCCTGCCGCTGGCATTAGACATTTATCTTTGCTGACAGATAAAGCATAAGCACAAGAGAAACCTGCAGAAGTACTTTTCTCTCACATATGCTAGTTGAAGTGGCAAGCATCAGTTAGGAAGTGGTTATACCTGCATAGATTTTGTATTTCATGGTTCTTAATGGGCTTTTCGACCACATGCTGACATACTAACTTCTGAAATCTATTTATGTTTTTTCTATAATATCATATGGCAGTGAGTTCCACATTTTGTATAAAAGCACTTCCTCCTGTTTGATCTCAGCCTGCTTCTACTTTATTTCACTCCTCAATCTTTGTTTCATGAGAAACTGTGAGCAGTCATTGCCTAGTCACAATTTCTCTGATCCATTTTGATTTTAAAAACCTGTTATCACTATTTGGTTACCAATTTTTCATCATTAAATACTTCAGCCTATTTAACCTTTTTTCATGTGGAAAACATTGCATATCTTGCAGCTTTTTTATTTATCATAGATCAGTTTTTGAGAGCTGATGGGCAAAAGTCAGTGCAATGCAGAAGGCAAGGCACAACACAGATTTACATAGTTGAACAATAATAGCTTAGATTTCTTTCCTGTAACAATTTCTAAATTTTGGTTTGCCTTCTTAATGCAAATACATATCCAAAAGTCAGCAAATCTGGTAATTTGTTGGTCTACAAACTGATTTTCAATGTTCCATGTGGCTAAGAAGATATATAAATCAGTGCCAAATAGTTCATTTTTTCTGTTCTGACATTTTTGAGTTCAAGGCCCTATATCAGAAGTGATTTTTTGATTCCTGAGGTGCTTCAGAATGCCACCTGTTGAATTGTATATGGAGGGTGATCTACAAAGAAGAAATAAGGCTTTTAACAGGAAGCTGCATTTCTCAGTCATTCTAAGTCCAATAAACTGACACTTTCTGAGGTGGCAGAAGGCACTTGAGTAAGCTCCAGGGGTGCCTGTCAGGTCCACAGAGTCAGAAGGCAGAGGGAGAGCACTGTTATGTATAATCATTTAAAATGGACTGGAGCAATCCACACAAGATCAGCAACAGACAGGAGACTAGGTATCATAAATAGAAATGAGGAATGTACTGTATATTCCAGAAGTGAGGACACACTGTAGAATCTGCTCCAACTTGTTTCCTTATCTCTTTTTGATGGTAAATGGTCTTTGATATCATGCATGTTGTAAAGTGAATTAGGCATAAATACAATGTTAAAATGCTGCCTGAATAAAATTAGAATATGAGAAAGACCTGATCTTTAAAGAAAATCACATGCAGCTGTATTTTGTAGCTCAAAAGACAGTTAAAAATGGAAAAAGTATGGCATATGTTTGCCCAAAATAACCTTTCTCTTCAAACCATTTGTATCGTTTTGGATGAGCATGACATTTCACCCTGGTGTGGACTCTACTGTCCACTGGGGATCAGTAATGAAATACTTTTAAGGAAACTGCTCTGGTTTAAAGTTAGCAAGGTCAAAGAGAATGCAGACTAATAAATCCTGTAACTACAGAACCAAGCAACCACAGAATCTGGTTCTATGTGAAATGCAGTCTTCAGAAACGTGGGGGAGAAGCTATTGACTCTTGCCAGGCCAATCAACCAGATACCATAAGGCAAATCTTTGCACAAGAAAGAGAAATCATTGACCTGAAAGAATGGAATCTAGAAATTTCTACAGGCATAGTTGCTTTAAATCCTGTATAGGATGTGAACATAAAAGACATAAAGGAAAACACGACTCCTATACAATTCCATGCCTTGCCATTGATTTAAAGTAAATACGATTTCTCATCCACTTCAGCAAAAAGAGAAAAATATACCAGGAGTGAATGAATGAAATAAAAGGATAATTGACACATTTGGAAGGGAGACAGATACCTTTCACAGACTTCAATGACATCTCTCCCTGTGCTATGATTTGCTTTCTAGACTTTAGTCTCCATTTCCCACTCACTGTTTCCACCTTCAGCCCAAAGCTGTCAAAGCCTTTCTGCTCCTACTGTACCTCTCCCTCCCCTGCAGTATTACTGAAGCTCAGGAGCTTTGGTCTCCTACTTTCAACATTACTCCTCTTTTTCTCTACCACCCCTTCTTTCAGACACTGAGGAAACTGAGTGGCTCTTTACTACCAACAGAGATACTGATGGTAACTCAAACACAGGCTTTTAAATTTGCAGGGAAAAGATTTCTTTAAATTATGCATTATCAGAAAGCATAAAACTTATATGTGAAGATACAACAGCTATTACCTGAATCTTAACAATAATGATTTTACCCACAGCCTCAAATCAGATCAAAATTCTTTTATTTAGACACTACAGTATAAGCACGGTAAAAGAGACCTTTTGCAAGTACTGCTGTTTAGGCAAAGCAGCAACATATTTAGGACAGTTAATGAGGAAATAACAGCTCAGTTTCATTGTGAGTTAGGATGCTAAAAAATCAGCTTTCATTCTATGCTTGAACAACACCAAATGCCCTTTAAAAACTACCTCAAAATCAGAATGATATCAAATTATCAGTTTTTGGATAATTTTTTTTTTTTAATTTTCACCTAAATTCAAGGCATACCATTCAGTGTGTACATGGCAGCAAAGCACCCACTGGACACTTTGGAGGGTGCAGCCCCCACAAAAGGATCCAGGATTGACATCCTTGTTTCTGAATAGATAAAAGCAGGGAAATTTGTCACTGCATCAGGAACATAGGAACAAGAACCTGCAATATCTCCTTCCCCAGCAGTGCTTCAATTGCAGCCTGCTGTGGTGAGAGAGCCTCTCCCCTCCTTGCATGACAAAACAGAGAGCAGGACAGAGGACAGCCTTAGGAAATAACACTTATGGCCAAGATTAATGAAAGTGCAGAGGAAGCATGGGCAGAAAAAGATTGTTTGGCTAAACATGGATTCCTTAATCTGGTTAGCCTGGGAGATTTCCAAAGAGGCTAACAAAGACTTTATTTAGGAATGCAGCTAGTGCATGAGTAACATTAACTGAGATTATACCTTAATAGTCTACAAAATAACATTACCAAAGATTATACTTATGCTTCTAGGGCCTTCTGACAAGAAAAACTTCAGTAAAAAAAAAAAAAAAGAAAGAAAAGAGAGAACAAAAATGTAATTGCCTGCCTATCAGCTCCACTATCATAATTACTTTCAAACTCTTGACATGGGTTGAATCAGATGAACACCAAATCAATTTTTGCAGCCAGCAATCATTGCATTCTTAGCTCATAAATTAAAATGTCACTGGTAGACTGAGTACAAAATAATGCCTGTTTCAGTATTTTACCCTGCAGAGAGAGCAACATCTTTCTCCTGTTTGTGAGTGTAGCTTGTATATCCTTAATCACTGCACAGTACATTACACTCATCTAATTCAAACCAAAGTTTCCACAGCTGGATCCCACACAGGAAAACACAAGAAATGATACACCACCTACAGAGTGGGGTAATCTTATCCCCCTGGATATTCAGACCTCTGTTCTAGATCTGGGGAGAAGGTGCCAGGAGATTTTGTCTTGCATGTGCACAACAGCAGCATTGCAGCATTGGGGATTTTCTGGCTGCACACTGGTTCAGGGAAGGAAGTACCTTAAACCTGCACGGCACTGTCCCCCCTTACATCCTTTTCTGATCTGCATGAACCTCATCAGGCTGAAGTGAGTAGAGGGCTCCCCAATGCAAAGAAAATTCTCAAAAAACCCCAGATTCTAAGGCCACAAACTATTCACTGTTGTGATTTCTTTAAGGAAGAAAGCGATCAAATTAAATTTATGAGTCAATAGCATATGTTGAAACTTGATCCATAATAATAAAGTGCTTAATTTCATATTACCTTTTGTGTCCCATTTCTGAGTCTGAGCAGACATAATTTAATAAGCTGTTCTGTGTCCAGTACCTTGCCCACCACTTCTCCCTCTCTATTTTTATCCACAAACTCTGCAGCTCAGGGTCACAGAACCAGGCCACTGAGCTCACTTTTTGTGTAGCTAGAGTTACCAAGATACCTCATTGTTTTCTCCTTTTTAGGGGCTTTTGCACTTTATGTAATATTTAAGTGCATTTTTAACTTAAAGCACATTGCTTAATCTTTACTTAATGATTGAGATAATTTTTTCTCATGTAATGTGACTAGCCAAGTCCCAGATAACCTGTTTCTACTCTGAACTATCTCTAACATCATACTTACTTTCCAAAAGATAAAACTTCAAGCACTTCACTCTTTCACCCACCCCAGCAGGAAAGGAGCCATGAAGACCAACACTGGTTGAAGTCCCAATTGCTCCAAAATTCTCCTCCAAAGCTTCACCTCCAAATACCAATGAATAAGACATCCAGCTGCACTAGCAAATCCAACTGATAATTTTAAATGCATTTCTGTAACAGCCAATGTCAGTATTCAGTTTTGCCTCAAGGGATATCTTTGAAGAGTTGAGGATTTTTCTTATGCTCTTTCTAGACTTCAGAAACTGAGCTATAAACTCATTGAAACCTGAATATAAAGTACTTCCTTATTTAGCAAAAATAGGATTGCCTACCACTTCAACCCAACCAGCAGCTACATAGTGGAGTGCTGCATTTAGGGAAAGTTTCCTCTCTTCCTTACAGTTGATTACTTCTCTGGTTCAGAAAGAGAAATTTCACTTTTAGTGGAATAGTTGACTCTACCTGATCAGTGGAGTAATTTGACCTCATAGGATGTGATAAGCCAATGATCAAGAGGTCTTGTATGTTTATCAGTAAGTTGCATCCTTGTGCAAAAGCTTTCTGTCAGCTATGCCACCAAAGAGCTGACAGCTGATCACACTGGAGCTCAACAGAGCTGAGGCAGCAGTGGTCTCATATCTCTATGATATTGCCATTAGCACAGTACCAAAATGGCAGGAGGTGCAGACTCAGCAGTTCCACAAATCACAGAGAAACAAAAAGGAGCCTCTAAATGTGCAGGAGCTACTTCAGTTCTACATCAAATAAAGCCATGAATAAACTTACTCTCCTGGACCTCTTCCTCCAGATGATTCCCATTTTGGATAGAAACCCATTTCTAACTTCCAGCTATAGCTTATTCAAGTTGGGTAGAAGCCATTTTGGGCCATGCAACCCTTTTGTTTAAATAAATAGTATCTCTGACTCCTCTTTGTAAACACAACACACTTTCAGAGAGCAAGCATCTCTCTTTTATTCTTTTAGTATGCAATCTAAAGAAGCTAAATTTTGAAATATTTATTCTACTGACACTGACTCCCAATTCACAATTTGCCCCTCAAAACCTCTGTACCAGTGCCAGGTCCTTCCAGTCATTCTGGACATGAGCAGATATACTCTGAAACAGCGCTGAACAAACTTGATTTAAAAAAAAAAAAAAAAAAAAAAAAAAAAAAGAATAATTCTGCAGTAGTAAAAGTGTGGCATGTTTGTGTGAAGATGTTTACAAGTTCTTTGCTTTTACAAGTAGAGGAATACGGATAATTATGTTCTGTCAGATAGAAAACCAGGTTTGCTACCAGTTTTAACTCAGTTGCCATTCAGAGACTACCAAAAAATCTGACACCAGTTCTTAAGGGAGGGGTTTCCAGTGGTTTAAATGCAATGACTTTAAGGATCAGCCCAACATACCGCTGAACAAATTCAATTCAGACCATCTAGAAAATGGCTGGAAAAAAACAAGTGTGCCTCGCTTGAGCACAGGAGGAAGTAAAGAGATCAAACTGAGTAAAAAAGGCAGTTACTTTTCAAATTGCCATCTTTTATCTCTGAAGAAACACAAAGACAGAAAGTGATAACTGTCTTGATATATTATCAGTTATAATAACTACATTGTGGAGATGCAATAGAGAGTAAGTCCTTAGAAATTCCAAACTTAGAAATAAAATATAATGAATAAGTGAGAAAGCCCCACGTTCCATTTCAATTCTGCACTCCTTATCTGCCATGCTAATATTTAGAAAGTAATTATTGCTCTTGATGATTAAACTTTTTTTTTTTCTCCTCTTGAAGTGACTGATTTTTCTTTTGAAGTCTGCATCACCCTGAAGGGAAAATACATTTCTCAGCAGATTTTTTTTCCTTTTTGCCTAACAAGAAAAAAGGATTAGAAAAATTAGAATAAAATGACAATAAAAATAAAAAAAAGAGAGGAGGGGAAGAATGAGCAAGGAAAGACTATATATATATATATATATATATATATATATTTTTTTTTTTTTTTTTTTTTTAATGAGGATTGTCTTTAGGAATCCGCAAAGAGAAAGAAGTGAAAAATTATGAGCTCATCCCATAGGGTTGGACACCTCATGCTGCAATCTGGAGTTCCTACAATGAGGTGAATGTGCACTGCTGAGAGCTCATTGCTGGGGAGAGGTTAAAACAAGTTCTCCATCACCAGGCCAGGCATTTTCACATTACATATATATTTTTGGCAGCATTATTGCAGCTGGGTTTGTTCTCTAAAGCAAGCACAAATACATCTTATCCTAGAGTCTGAGTATTGTCATGATCAAGTTAATCTGGGCTGGAAGGAAAAGAATTCACACTGTAATGATGAAGGGAGGTGCATGAATATAGATGGCTGTATACTTTATCAATATAAAGAGATTAAGCTATGGAAGTTTCACTACAGACTCATGCATCCCCTCTAATAAAAAGCAAAGTAAATTAAAAAAATAATATACTATAGGATATACCAAAACCAAAATATAGTCATATGTGCTTTCTCATTCTGTAAACTTTTTCCATTAAAGTGATATAATGAGACATTGAGGGTTTTGGATTTACAGTATACTGAAACCATGAATAAAACTCTGTAAGAATCAAAGCCCACATATAGGAATGCACTCACCAACAACTCTTCCCCTCAAGAGTTTCAACCTCTGAAATCAGTGTATGTCATGCAAATTAACTTGGCCAACCTTATACAGAATCTTACCACATAATTTGTGGGCATGGCTCCACACTGCTCCAATGTGAACACACTAGGCAAAGTTCATGCTTGGACTCGATCTTAGAGGTCTTTTTCAGCCTTAACAATTCTCTGATACCTGATTGCTGCACTCTGCTCTTGCAGAATGGAATCATAAGATGTGCACTGTTGTAGATGAAAGACGTTTTCTCTGTAGCCTCTACATGAGGCTGACAATGTTGAAACTAATACTTCAAAGCAGTCTTTGGTAAGAGTACTCAAAATACCACATGACAAAGAAATTGAATTTTTTTTTTTTTTTTTTTAACAAACCCTCAAACCCCTAATTCCTATGTGGTTGTTTCCAAGAAAAAAAAAAAAAAAAGGATAGAAAAGGAAAAGTTATTAGGTCCTAGAGGATGACATACTGACCGTGATTCCCAGCTAAACTAGGATAGCTGCTGAAGCAGCTACTCAAGCCAAACTATAATTCACAGAAACAAGCTGGAGAAGAGCCAGCTCTGGATGAAGTGATTTGCTTGTTTGGGAATATGAAGTGTTTCCTCTTGACAGTGAGCCATGCTGACTGTCCTTGGGGAGATGCTAAGAAGAAACCTTGATCAGACCTGAGACAAAGTATGGGGTTGTGTAATGGATGCCCATCCAATGCCTCTGTATCTGCAAAGTATCTAGGCAATATCTGCAATAAAATAGATGTCTTCAGTTGCTAAAGAGGCTAAATGCACATTTCCTGGCATTGTTAGTGCTTGGTAAATCATCAGCAAGTTTTGTCATCTTCTTTATTTTAAATACACTGCTTTTGAAGTTAATAAAATGACTTGTTTCTCCCTTGTGCTGGACCATTTGCATAATTATAAAGAGGGTTCATGAAAGAGAGTCAATGAGATAATTCCCACATGCAAATTAAAGATCTTTCAATTAACATGGCAGGACGTGTGTGAAAACCATGCTAATGTAGTAGAAGATATCCCTAGCTGCAGCTCAGTAATCTGCCTGTATGCTAAGGCATCTCTGTCTCACTTTGCTTTGTCACTGGTGGCCTTTGCTTGGGCAAGAAGATTTATTAAAGATCTCTATTACAATGTTACTGGTGGTGTGGAAGAGCAGTGCCTTAATCTTTTTTCAGGCAAAAGTCAAGTTGTTGATTAAACAACTCTGTCTCTTTATATCAGGGA
Source organism: Erithacus rubecula (assembly GCF_903797595.1). NCBI lineage: Eukaryota > Metazoa > Chordata > Aves > Passeriformes > Muscicapidae > Erithacus > Erithacus rubecula. The sequence continues at coordinate 40,783,793 of NC_136688.1, read as the reverse complement.
AAAATTTTAAGAAGAGTCTGATTTCCAGAAAGCTTTTTCATTCACAGACCAATTTGCTTCTAGTTCCCCTTGTGAAAGGTGACTTCCCTGTCTTGTCTTCAGTCATAATATACACATGACTTTCATAAGGTTCCCCTTATTTCTCTGCTTACAATAAATGGTCCCTCAGAACAGCTACTGAAAAGCAGATATGGGTAGAAAAGGACACTGGATACTTGGTAACACTTTAGATTATACTTGATAAAAAGCAATGAAATCACACCTTTAGAATTCATATGTAAAAGCTAGTAATCAACTTTAAAATCAGAATTTAATATTTTCATGAGTATAAAGATACTAGATGACCCTTTATGGAAGTATTATATTTTTCCCTCAAAGTTGGGAAATATTAAAGACCAGATACCAGAAGACAGATGCTTGCTTGCTACTGTGGCACCCTGCTAGCTTTCTAATCACTGAATAAATTTTCAAAAGCAGCTCTTATCCAGGAGAAATGATATCTCTGTGTCTTCCAGCAAAACAAATATAACTGTATTATTTTAGGTGCTAGTTCCTCTTCACTCCTGAACTGTGACCTGAATTAGGAGTCTGCAAGTCTGGAAATCAAGAGTCCCTGTGTGAGCATGTCAGAAATCTTCCATGAAGGGATCTGCTTTACTGACATCATGCTGATACCCTCCCCAGAACCTGCAATAGCCCTAAAAGCTGCTTCTCAGGGAAAAACTTATTGGTTGCCTTAAAGAAAACCAAAAAAACAACTCATCAAGCATAACTCCAAAACCTGCAGTTTGCCCTGGATAGGAATAATTCATCAGAATATGCATTTATGTGGAAGATGAAGGTGACTAACAGCAGTCACTGTCACAAACTCAAAACTATGTTAAAGAAAGCAAGAAAGTTATCTTTGCTGAATGCACTCAAATTGTGCTTTTTTTTTAAAGTTTTTTTAAACCACAGACATTCTCTAATTAAAGGAATATGATTTTCACAAACAGGAACAATCTCCTCCCACCTAATGTGAGGATGAACTGGTAGTGGCCTTGGTATTAGTACCTCACTCTAAGTTTTATTAATTTAATCACCAGCCCACAGGGCATTCTTGTAGGTATTCTGAAGCTACTGAAGGATCATGGAACACAACTTAATTTCATGTAATAAATACAAAACAGGGAATAAATACAAAACTGGTCTTAGTGTAAGGCCAACTGCTTCTTCCCTGGCTTCTCCATCATACTGGTGGAGGAGACCTAATTCCTCCCATCTCCACTTTAAGAGGAAATCACTTTCCCATTCAGGTCTTAGTGTTCAAAACTCACAAGGGGAATAGTGTTGTGAATGAATCCAGCTGAGACACAAGCCTTGGTGAGTAGCAAAGTTCGCAAGGAAGCAACTGTAGCTCCCACATTGTGCACATAACCTTCAAAGCATTAGAGTTTTCATCCACCTATCAACATTTAAGAATAAAAAATGATAATTACAAAAAGCTGCTGTATTTGCATTCCTGTGCCTCTGGATTTGACCGGTTTATAGTGTGGTTCAAACAGATCAACAGTTTTAAATGCTATTTTTGTGGTTGCAAATAAAAATCAGGAGTTCATTCTCAGCAGGCTGTTAGTTTTATAATTATTATTAATACTAGTTGTTTTATTATGTAGCATTAACAAAGTAAATTCAAGCTTTTCCAGCACATTTTAGCTTTAACAAAGCAATTACTTGAGTCAAAATCATGTATCAAATCGAGCAACTTCTAGCAAGAATTGTATTTCTGTCTTCAAGTCTTTGTTTTTCAAATAATAAGGCATAATAACTTCTTGAAGAATTAGTAATCAATGTGTCACTCCTCTAAGTAATTATTTTACTTGAAACAAGTAATAAGCCTGTGTTCCCATTTGAGGGCACATGTAATTGCAATGTATTGTTAATTCTGCAGTCTTTTGTACAGAATGAATACTCAACTTTAATAATCATAGGAAACTATCAAACTATCTCTAGTGTATATTCTCTAGAAAAAAAAGGAATGAAAAAAGTTAGGACACTGAGTACCTTTTTAAGTTTCAAACTTCACAGAAAAACACAATTTACTGAAATGCACTCTGTGTGTGGTATTTGTGTGCATACTCAGCATGTCTTACGGTTTTGTTTGTTTGCTTTTTTGAAAGAAAACTATAAACCTGGTAGAACTTAGAATCAAATGGGCTTGTTTCTTGATGCTTGTCTCTTCAATTGCATTTTCTGTCATAGAAGGAGCAGAGCACAAGGCTCTTCTCTGCCTCAGCTTCACTGTCTTTAAAGTGAAGAAAATAAAACCATCTGCAGTGAGCATTATTGTCACGAGTGATTGTTTTCTAAGCACTTTAAGATCAGTAATACATGTTCTTAGCATTACTTGATTTTTAAAGATAACAAATTAAAATTAAATATGATGAATTTTCAGGTGAAATGAAACACAAACACTATACCTGAGTATGAGGCATGACTTCCATCCACAGAGGGTGTTCAAGAGCTGATGGATATGGCCCTAAGTAAACTGATATGACCAGATCTGCTCTGAAAAGGCTATTGGTGCCTCTCCTTGTTAGTAAGACCCTTTCTGAACTGGCCTCACTATTCTCACTTCACAAGTGTGAACCTTGTAGGAGCACACAAATGGACAGGACAACAGTGAAAACCTCAGTCTAAACAGCACTTGGCAGCACATAGGATGCACAGGCTGTGAGCCACTTCTGGTCCCAAAGGTGATTATATACATTACCTCACAACTGTGCCCCTGCAAAGTCTTTCCTCACAGCTGGACTTCCTCTGTGGGCATTGTCCTGTATCAAAGCACACAGGTGGCTTTTCCACAGAAGTGAGCTCAGGGAACACACACATCTGTCCACAGCTGGCTGTGCAGCACTGCCTGCCACATCTCTGCCACTACAGAAAAGCACCATTTATCCCAGACTCCGAGAGCACAGGTGTCACTGCTGTGCCTCTGCCATGGCCTCTCACAGCCCTGTGCTTTCAGCACCGTGCTGGGGCTTGAATTAATTGCTGACAAAGGCAGAACTGCAGCTTGTCAGCCATCAGGAAAGCCGTGATCACTCACTGTACACCACTGACACAAGACCAAGACAAAACCAGGTCTCCACACTGGACATTTACATTACTGCTCTTATTCTGCCCGTTTGTTTGTGGTTTAATGCCTATGCAGTTAATTTGAGGGCGATAAATAGCTTTTTGAGAAAACTAATTTGTACACAGCTGCAATTAATCAGAGTGCAGAGAAGAGTGCACCAGAGCTGAACGCCCTGCTGAAACAGATGGTTGTGCTGCCACCACACACTCCTGCATTCCTGTGAAGGTTAAGCCAAATTGCAGAGCCCTGGGAATTTGAGCCTGCACACATGCTGGCTCTCCCCACATCCAGTCTGTTAGGGAAAAGCTTGAATGATTTTCACCTGGAAGCCTCCTGGGGCTTGCAGCCATTAGTTGAGAAGTTTAATAACTGCTGGCAGGGGAAAATACCCCACCAGAAACAAGCAATTTACTGAACTTTTCCAACTGCACTGCTGAAATTTAGTATCTAGTCCTGTTCCTGACTGTTTTCCTTATATTGCCTGATCCTCAAAACATTCATGGTATGAGAGCAAAAAAGATAGCAGCCAGATGGCAGCTCCTGTTTACAACAGAGCAACCTGGTAAGAATCCAGTAGTTTTAGTTGCTTCTACTGGATTCCACCTGAATGCAGTAATAAGTTAATATTCCCAAGGATGGAGAAGCTGAGGTGCACAGAGTAAGGTGTAATGTTTAAAAGCTTCTGGAGTTCAGAATTGCTTCCAGCAAAAATTGGAGACTGATCTGCAATTGCACTGAATGATGTGCTGACTCTAGGGAATATTGTGACTGCTGGTGCCAAACAGAACTTCTCTGAAACGAGTGAAAAATTCTACTTGGTGGCACCCATCTTGCTTGGAGCATGCAATGGTTATTAAGGCTATTAATTAGGTTATTCACCACTTGCCTAAGGTGTATCCAAGAGTTACCAGGAAGAAGTTTAGCATTCACTATAAAAGTCTTGTCATTTAAGACAAGAAAACCCAGATGAAATCCAGAAAGATTATGTTTGAAATCTGAACCTCTTTCTAATACATAGATGCTCTACATAATCATTAGAAGATGACTAACATTCTTTAAGTATTACTGCTCAATGAGTCTTAAATGCAGAAGAACAGTGATTGTGCAAATGCCACAGCTATCATGAGTGATTCTTCAAAGGTCAGAGCAAAAGGTCCTCCCACGTGTGCCATTTTATTATGGAAGATAGTCCCAAAAGAGACTAGTGTGAGATATACCAAAAACACAAGACCATGTAACCTCTGCTTTAAAGTTGTTAATTTCAAAAGTGCTAGAATCAATTTTTGTTACTTGACTGAGAAACAAAAGGCAACATGGAAGTCAAGTTCTGACTGCATGGGCTTGCTGCAGTTAAGGGAAGAAAATTTCACTTTCCTACCCATTTTCCTTTCTTGGGCAAACACACACAGCCTAGCAGGAATGTCTTGAATAAGGGAAGCACTCCAGCTAGGGAGTAAAAGCAGGTAGCCTAGGAGTTAAAGCCTATAAATGTCCCTCCAGTAAATTCACATTAGATAATTAGTGTCAGGTTTTTAGTTCTTTCTTCGTTGTAAACTCTTCAATGACTTCAATAATTTGCCATTATCTTGAAAAGGAGGGATGAGAAAAAGGGCAATCAAAAATGGTTGCTTAAAGACATAAGCACTGCAGCATGCACTTGGGGGATTCTTGTTGCAGGGCAGAAAAACATCTGCATAGATCTTTAAGGAGACTTTTGAACCCTGAAGTTTAAAGGCTTTTTATGTTTCTGCACAAGTGGTCTTTTTCTTCTGGCCAGAACCTTGCTTTCCTAAGAAGCAGGAGTAATTACAGTGTTGATTACAATAAACTCATAGATAGTATTATTATTTCTCTCCTTTAGACAAAGTACATGCAAATGTATTCAACAGGCCATTGTCTTTGTTGAAGGAAAGAAAAAGGAGTCACCATTTCAAGATTAATCATAACAGTGGGGATTAAAAAAAAAAAAAAAAAAAAAAGAGAAAAAAAAATAAAAGAGCCAGGCCCAGAGTTTGATGATTGATAGTTCTGAAGGCTGTAAGATGTAGTTTTTTGGGCTGAGAAGCTGAGAGGATTTCTATGTGGGCAATAACAACTGCACATGCAACATCAGCTGAGAAACCAGAAAGCCAAGCTGGACTTCCCATGACACTTTAGCAAGGATAAAAAGCTGTGTTATTGCAGATCTTATGGAACAGAGGCATAGTGTCTTCTGTTATTAAAGTCTGCAAAATATAAAGCTATAGATCAAGTAAAATTTGTTATTTCAGTCAGAGACAGAAGTCCAGACTTCTAGTTTCTGCTCTTGGTTCGCATATTAGACTTTATTTTATAGGGCCACCACTGTTATAGCATCTGACCAAATTTTATGTTTCATCCTTATAACTGATATAAAAACTATTAACCTCACTTTCAGAAGGCACTAAAGGCACCAGAAGGCTATCTTCCCTAAGATCATATGGGAAATTCATAAAAGGAATGAACTGACCCAATTCTCCCAAGACTCATGTTTTGAATTTTCTTCTTTGCTCAAATCCACTCAAATGTCCATAACCTCAGTTAGCTCTGGATATAATTGTATTTTCACCAAGATGGGTAAGAAAACTGAGTTTTAAGCCTTCTGAGTTGCTAGGATGAAAGGCAGTACAAGAAATTCAGTGTACTATAATAATCATTGGCTTCATGCCTTGCAGTAGTAAAACAAAATAACATCACTACAGCTTATTATTCTTTAGATAAAATGCTTTTCTTATTTCCACTTTACTCGTAGTTCTGCAGTGTTCAACTCCATAACACTCAAGCTCTCCTGTTTACTCCTCGAGCTCCAAGCTATAGTTAAGATTTGCTCTGTAGTGCCTCGCAGTGAAAGCTCTGGGTGGATTATCCATGGGCAGTCAGAAAACAGTGGCAATAAAACTGATTTCAAAATTTATAGCTACAATATACAGATTGTCTTCACTCCTACTGTGCTGAATGAGCTGAAGATAAACAAGTTGGGGATATCCTATTGGGAGTTATGTATCAGCATTACAAAGCAACCTGATCAATGCCTGCACAAGCACATCAGCCAAAACCAGCAAAACAGAATAGCAGCAGGTAAAAACCAACAGCCTAACTGTGACCACACTGTGCTCCTACTGCCTGAAACGGGACAGAGTTCAACACTGAGCCTGGAATACTCTGCTTTTATGTGACAGTGGTTCACTCAAGGGAACTAGAGGAAAAGAAATCCCTCCGGCTAAGCTAGCAGGAGCAGCACCAACACCTATTTGAGATGCACTTCTAAGGTAATAGAAAGGACTGCTGCTACCAGCTTTTGAAACAGGTATGGGGATCTAGCACATGGCAGCTCAGCAGAACAAATGATCTCATTAAGAGCTATTTCCATTGAAGCTATCATGACCCTCTGCCTGCAATTTACATGAGCTTTTCCTACCTACATCAGAGCTGAAAAGAAATGATGTGAAAGGGAGATGTACTGATTCAAAAGTTGCACAAAAATCCTGAATCATATTCAAGTGCTTTCTGCTAGATCTGTTAGTGAATTCCTATTGTCTCTTGTAGAAAGGCTCCTTTACAAGGTTTATGATTTTTCTGCACTCTCCTGTAACAGACAAAGAAATTGAGATTTTTTGGAGGTCATCCTTCTGCCTTCCTGCGCAAACCAGAGAAAGTTTTTAAGGGCTATGCCAATGTGACCTGGCTATGCTTGTGTGAGGGCATGGGAAGCTGTGTCTGCTGCACATGCCAAGTGTGAGTGTGGGCTCAGGTGTTTCTTGGTGCCCAGAGTTTGCTGAACACGATTGTTACTTGTGGGAAGGAGTTTGCTGTACCTGAGAGCACTGACATGTGTAGGTGAGGAACATGATGGGGAGGGTACAGTACACAGACACATCAGTAGGTGTGTGGGTCTGAGAAATTGCTACAGCCGACATAATGACATGATTGGGAGCTTTTCTATAACTTTTTGGAGTACTTGAGTGCATACTCTCTGGGCAAATTGTATCTATCTGGTCTTTTAAGGTGCACTGTAAGGCATCCCAGGTAGCTATGTACACTTTGATGAATTTATTGATGATCTCCAAGCCTGGTTTAAACTTTGTCCTCTCACCTTACATGTTGGACAGTATGGGAGGGACCTTCTCTAGGGGAAGGTTTTTTTATGCAACTAAATAGAACATCCTTTCCCTTCCCTTCTTGGTCTTGTCAACTTATCCAACAGCAGATTGTTGAATTATTACCTTTGCAATAGTCTTGTCCATGAAGCAGATTTTTTGGGTTAAATTCCCATCATCTACCTGGAACATGCACAAAGCATTTAGTTCTTTGGGATATAAATCATAGGAAATCTTCCCAACACCAACAAAGCTGTCCTCTCTGCAAGAAGTAGGCAGAAAGCTGAACTAAGCTAGACAAGATGCATCTACCTATTTAAAATCAGATCAAAATTAAAGTCTCCAAAGGCATAGGCATGAACCAGTTTATGTTTTAAGTGGTTTTTCCTTCCTGGTGTTGAAAGAAAAGATCACTGTCACTCGTATTATATTTTCTCTTCCCTCTAGTCCAAAACTTCTGCTTGATCCTTGAAAACAGCAGCCTGTGTAATTTCTTTTTGGTAACTGGCAGTCTGTGGGGCATGAAAGCAATCCTCACAAATGAAATTCACCCAGCATTTACAAACCAGACAAGAGAAAAGAAGGCTGAAGTGAAAAGGAACCTTTTGTTTTCAGCAGGGAGCAGAGCACAACAAGGAAATAAAAAGATGAATAAACCTGTCATAGACTTTTTTTTTATGGAGCAAAGGCACAGTTATTAGGTACCCACAAAGAAGGCATTCTGGATATATGACTCCTAATACATCGTCCATAATACAGCACTGTGCAGAAGGCATACAACTTTTCAAACAGTTGTCAGGGACAGAAATAAATACAGTGTCTTAGTGGAAAAAAATGGCCAGAAGGATTAGAAGTGAGCATTGGGGTGGTGCAGGCAGAAGTCAGAGAGCTCTCTCTGACAATGTGTTTTCATACACGACACTTGTCAGAAAGAAAAGAAATTATTAACCTATCATTATTATTTTTCTCTTACTAATCAGGGTGAGGTTTTTGCTGCTCATAAAATGTGACAAATTGATAGTGCTCACTAGAAAGGAAAGGTTGCAAACACAGAGCTCTGACATATCTCCATCCACAATGGCATTTTGTGGCACTCTTTACTAAACGTGGGTCACACCACCCATTTGAAATCCATGATCTGACTCAGCTGAAAGCCCAAAATACCCACTCCTAATTCTCCTCATTGCTAACTGGTAATTTCCTACTGTTTCATCTCTTCCTACAGTTCTGACAAAGTACAGTATCATATTTCTCTTCAGTTTTCTATGTCTGGCATCAACTGCACATGCCACCATACACTGCAGCATTCCTTCTTATCCCAATACTGATCTCCTAAACATGAGCAGAATGTCCTCATACTTGAGTTATGCAATTACTGTCATATCTCCTAATGCAATAAAGCTAAATTTTTGCCATACACTGACTCCATTGCACAGTCTTACCCATCTGCTTGTCTATCTACTTCAACATCACAGATTTGGGGGGCAAGAAGCATCAGAGTGTATAGGTCTGGATGCAGATGGGCATGTTAGGAAAGGTCAGGTGAGAAATCAAAGGAGGTTTGTTTGAAGTCACAAATGCTGAGTAGAGGATGTTTATTCTCTATATTGGTGCATTAATACTTTGAACTAAGTAACAGCCAATTTTTAAAAAGATATTTATACTGCTAAAATGCATTTGCTGATGTTTTCTTTTTCTTTTCTTTCCTTTTTTTGTTTTTAAGCATTCAAATATTATCAGTAAAAGCTTCAGGTAACAGCAATAAGAAACATTTACCCAGTATTGTTTATGCCTTCATGATGACATTAGATCATGTTGTTTCCATGCTAACTCATAAGAATCAATTCTAAAATTAGAAACTTGGAAGATCTTTTCTATCCTTTGTTCAGCAGTCTGTTATTTGATATACTACAATTCACACAGAAACCCCTACAAGACTATTGCATAGTCCCAATTTCTTTATAGACAGCCTCATTTATGACCTGCGCCTGAAAAAGAAAATAAACTTCTTTTCAATGATGGATGATTTCAATAGTAAAATTTTGTCTGACCTGCTGCTAGAAGCAAGGAGCACATTACTGATTTGAGATAAGTTAGTTAGACTCAAAAACCAGAAACTGCAAAGCTTTCAAACAAAACTCAATTTGCACTTGAATAGAACTTTTTCTCTGAGATCTAGATAAAGGAGTTTTGTTTTCCTTCTGCATGAAGCAGTGTTTATAAGAGCTCTGGCTGAAATGACAAGTGCCCTACCACCATCAAAGTAAAACAGCTGGCAATCCACAAAGGTTGGTAGCACTTTTTCAGTTTCAGTGACCTATGTATCTCTCACTCTCCCTAATCTGTTCTCTGATCTTTCTCTTCCTTGCCTCCCACATAACTCTCTGTACACAAAATTATTTCCACTGTTTCAAGGAAATGATACAGCATAAAATGAAACAGCATAGCACAAAACCCCACCCCTTTCTTATATTGTACTAAAATGTTATGAAAGACACAAGTAACTTTATTCTTTCTATCCCTAAAAGTAAGCAAGAAACTCACCTCTGATACCAAACCTAGAAACCGATGATCCCTAGATATGATTTACAAAAACCTAAAATGAAGTTGCAGTAGGAACAGCTCAAATTACATCAAAACAAAAACTTGCCTTGCTTTCTGGCTGGCTTGTAACCAAAATACATTATGATGTAAAGTAAGGCCAGTTATTACACGCCCTTCTCTTTGTCATGGTACTGCTATAGACATTATCAGCCTCTGGCTTTGAGCTTCTTTCTTCAGTACCCTACCATGAACAGAAATGTATAAATATGCAACTTAGCATTATGGCCAGGGCAATGAAGCAGTGATTTGTCCTCTCAATAAGGGTGAAAGACTACTTCATAAAATTAAGTCCTTCATTCACTCTGCAGCTAAGCTTTATTCACATAATTTTTTAATGTAACATAAACAAGTTTTATGGGTCATTACTCAGACAGGTGTGCTACATACTGAACCTTTTAGATTTCAGGCCAGGAAAGTGAAAACAGGAATGGCAAAATTACTTGGCTGCAAGCATTCAGGGAATGCAGTGAAATGTTTAATGACAAGCACTAAGTTTCACTTTTTATCTTCCAACAACTCTTCTGAAGTTTGATATTACATTTCTTCACTTCTCCCCTCTTTCCTATCTTATATACTTTACTGAAAATGGCATCTTTCTGATACAAAATTAATTTAAAATCAATTAATTGCTCTCCTAACTCCATAAACTAAAAAGTGAAACATTCACTTCCCAAATAAATCAAAAATCTAATCCTGATAATTTGCACCCTTTCCAATACATCACAATCTGCTGTTTGAACCTAGAGGGTAGGGCTTAGGGATGCTCTTCTCAGCACAGTGGTGGCTAGACCACTTCCTTGCTAATGTGTAATTCCATTTGGAAACAACATTTGTGGGGCTAATTCTAACTTCTGACAGGAGAAATGAATGTGCTTCTGCATATAAATGCATATAAATGGTCTATGGCATTATTTTCCTTTAGCTTCGACTGTACTGCCAATAGGCTTCTTCTGATGCAGCACCCACAATTTCCACAGAGCTTTTATTCAAAATAAACAAAGTTTCACTTAATAACCTTCACTGATGGCTTTGATTAGTGCATTTTGTACTGATGTACTGATGTAATAAATTCCTATATCTTAGCCAGGCTGCTAATTTCTTTCACATTGCAAAATAATTTGAACTTTTTTTTTTTTTTTTTACATCTTTTTTTTTTTTCCATTGCAGTGAATGTTTTCTTTCTTGGATAACAGAGTGTTTTAAAATTTCCAGATAAGAAGGACTAACTTCTTTATTGGATTAGTACCTACAGAAATCTGAAGTGGATATGCCATTCCTTTTTTTGTTGCTTTCCAATCCCCACCCCCCCAGTCTTTGTGAAAATAGGGATTAAAAAAATGCAGCTTTAGGAATTAAGTGGATTTGCACTTAAATCTGAATCACCAACCTCTCCTGTTCTAAACTATTTCTGCACATTACTACACAGCTTTTGCACTCTGCAAAAGATAGATGCAAATGAGAAATGAGGGAAATGAAGCATGAACTGACTAGAAAGACAAATATGTAGCCTGTTAGGGATCTAAGACATTTAGTGCTCTGCTTATTCTGAAGGATTGTAAAAAGTTACAAAAAAGCAACCTAGAAATGCAAAAATATTTTGGAGAACATTAGCTTCACACTGTATCACAACGGATGGGTAGATTAACATTCACATACCTACTCTCTTTTTGATAAATATTTCTCAGTGACTTTTGCAGATTAAGAGATATAACACACATTACAGGGTTTTTTTTCTCTAGCTCACAGAATCTTGGAGCAGATGAGATGCCATGTTTTGACTTACCTGAAGAACCTTTTAATCATAGAACTGTAAAGAACAGAGACAACTTTGACTCAAAATTATTTCTGCAGAGTTCCATCACTGATTTAAACCCCATAAAGGGTGAGAGAATCCCACCCTCTTCAGAAAATTCTTCTCAATCTGAAATTTGAATGTGTTCCTTTCCTACCAGAAAGAAAAGCCAAACCATTCTGAATAGAAAAGTTTTCTCATTGTTCTTCACTACCCAGGACAAAAGGTTCCAATATTCCATCCTAAAATCACACTATTCTGAGTGCAATTATTTCATAATACTGTTTGAACAGAGGGGGAAATACAAGATCATTTCACAGACACATTGGCCAATTAAGTATATAGTTAATCATAATTGCATTAAAATATACCAACTATGACTAGAGGTAATCACAAGTCAAACACATCTTTGTTCAATTGACAACAAAAGCAAAATTTCTTGTAAAATTGAGAACAATTTTTATTAATGATATCCAGGAGCACAAATAATCTAGATAATTTGAATGCCCATACTTTAACTGTGTTAAAACTAGCATAATTTCATACCAGCATATATAAAGAGAATTCAGTTACTGTGAAAGTTGAAATAATAAGTGTACATTCAAAATAAACTATGCGTTAGAACAGTATGTGCATTTAAATGACAAAGGTACCCATTTATACAGACTAACATCTTATATATGGTAAAAGCAAATAGTGAGAGAAATATTTCCTTTAATAAAGCTAAATTGAAGGTTTTAAACCCATGTGGATTTGAAAGACAAAGCTGTTTTTTCATTTCCCTGATTAATGAGAAACAGATCATAGATTTACTAGTTATTAGTAGGAGCTATTGTACCATTTGGGTGGGCAATGCTCTATGTACAATGCTACCTACTATGTACTGAAATTGCACAATGCAGTCCTGTGGAAAAAAAAATTGCAATCTAAATTAGTAAATTTGAATACTAGAAGCAGTAAAGCCATGTGGTGCTGCATACCACATTGGCTGATTTTCCTTGTTTCTCAACCAGGTAAAATTATCTGCATGGAGCTCTGGGCTGCTCTGCTTAAACTGCTCCCAATATCTGTGCACATTTGTTCAAAGCTAACTTGCCCTATCTCTGTACAGGATTACAGCATTCTGTGCAGGTATTTAAAATTATTTTACTGAGGAAAGAAGTCAGAGCCCAAAAGGTAGAGTTAACTGGTGTACTATTCATTGGACTTGATTTTAACAGCAGTCAATAATAGCTCAGAGCTAGTGTTTTGTGATGTAGCAGGCTGGGTTTGGAGGAGGATGTGAAGGAAGACTGTCTGCTTTGTGCTCTGCTGACGTGAGCATGCAGCACCTGGTTATGCTGCAGCTCTGAGTCACATGAGCCATTAACAGAAAACAAAGTCACAGAAGCAAAAGACAGGAAAGCCATAATACATCTTGGAGTCAGTCCCAGCCAGGACCGGCTCCTTGACAAAAGTTCAGGTACAGTGCAGATACCAGCAAAAATGACAAGAAGAAATTATTTGCAGAGAAGGAGAATGAAAAATAATCTCTGCATCACATCTGCAACATGAAGCTTTAATTAACATTTCACAAGCCCTGGCACACTTGAAATGTCAGTTTCTGTTCAGTATGGAAAATCTGTGGGGGGTTCAGAACCACAGCTATGGATGAGGCACAAAGGCAGGACTATGATTAGGACACAGCTGAAATAAAATCAAGCTGCCTTTCCTTGTGGCCACGTGAATCATGGCAAAAATAGAAGCAGCTGTTACTGTTGGTTTGGTCACACTGGGGACAGCTATTGCCACTGGCATGAGTAACTGGCTAGCTGCTAGCATTGCTGTAGTGGTTCGACTGGCACAGATCACCACTTTCCAGTCTGCAACAGCTTTATGAAAATATCACTGTTCAAAAATTTCCATTTGGTTCAATTTCTTCACTGTCTGCTTTCTTTAGAAATAAATATTCTAAGTGTTTTTGGGACTAAGCCCCCTCAAGACACCATTATATATAGAGCACAAGCAACAGAATTGAAAAGTATGCATTTCAACATGATTTAATTTTGCTAAGCAAGGATATTTTCAGTTCTTTCTTGGGGAAGCTATTCCAGAGTTTACCAAATCCTGCTTTTATGAAATTGCTTCTTCTTTCAGTCTAAATTTATTTAATCTTAGAACTATCCCAATATACCTAGTTATATGCCCTCAATGCATCACTCTAAAGCATTTATAGTCTTTAAATATGTAATGTCTATCACAGTTCTCTTGCTTCAATATCATTTAGCAAACAATGCATCTTCATAATTCGTGTAATTGCTTATCAGCTCAGTTTGTGTTTTAATTTTTATATCTTTTTTTTTTTTTTTTTTTTTTTTTTTTTGCCAGTTAGGCATCTGAAGTGGCATACAATATCACAGGAGAGGCAATTCTCTTTAAAGTTATTTTGAAACTCTTTCTTTGGGTTTGACAAGCTCTGCAGAGAGGCAGCTTACAGGGTCATTTGCTATTTACCAGCAGTGTGGTACTGTGGCACAAATGGGAGAGGAGCCTAGTTTCCTGCCATCATCTACAGCATCAGCAGCTGACTTGCTGAAGCATCTCCATTTCCTGTGTACATAGCACTAACTATAGGCTCTAATGAAACCATTGCTGGACTAAATTCAGGAGGAGATGCAACTATTACTATGGCTACCTAATTGTTTCATTGTTTTTGTGGATGTCACTCATACAGTTCATACTGCACCATCTCTGGAACACGCCTAGTTCCCTTTAGCTTGTGGCTTGGCAAATGTACTTCACACATCAAGATTCAACAAGTTCTGTATGGCCTCTCCAACAGGTACTTCAGAAAGTTAAAAGCCCCATTCCTCTGATAGTGTTATAGAGGCACTGTTTCAATTTCTTCATATAAAATTGCTTCAGACTTTCCAATACATAAGATGTCCCAAATGACATTTATCTAGTTTCCCCAGAACTGCCAAGACCATTGCCCTTAGAGGTACAGCTGAACAACACTTCAAATCAGGATAACATAACTTCTGACCTCAACAGTTACTCTGTGCCAATCCTCTGTCCCAGGAGAAGAAAGCTTTTGTTTCAAAAGGTGTAACAGGAGGCAACACAGATACAAATTTAATTTCATAACATCAGAAGTAGCTGCCTCTTTGCACCAGTGTGTGTACACTCTACAAATCAAAATATAAGACCCAGAATATACAGAGGGATTATTAGAAAGTGGAAATGGATTTTGAAGCATTTTAGGTTGTAGTTGTTTGATATGATGAAGCTCTGCAATTGTAACTGACTGCAAGTCAATGAAGAGAGGCCCTGCAGAGAAACCTTGACAAATTAAGAGGGCTGGACAAGCACCTATCATATGAAGTTTAACGAGTGAAAATGATGGATTCTGCATTTGCCCTGGGACAGGGTAACTCTGGACAGACTAGGGCATGAGAGGCTGGAGAGCAGCACTGCAGAAAGGGATATGGGAATCCTGGTTGATGGCAAATTGAGCACAAGTCAGCAGTGCCCTGGCAGCCAGGAGGGCCAACCGTGTCCTGGGGTACATCAGGCACAGCATCACAGCCAGGCAAGGGAAGGGACTGTGGGTCCAGGGAAGAGCAGGAAAGCTGAAGAGTCTGGAGTACAAATCTTAGAGGAATGGCTGAAGGAGCTCAAGTTGTTTAGCCAGAAGAAAAGGAGGCTCAGGAGGAGACCGCAGGGGAGAGGTCAAGGGAGACCTTATCACTCTCTACAACTATCTGAAAGGAGGGTGTACCCAGGTGACAATTGGCCTCTTCTCCCAGGCAGCCAGTGACAGGACAAGAGGACATAGTCTCAAACTGTGCCAGGAGAGGTTAAGGTTGGACATTAGGAAGAAATTCTTCACAGAAAGGGTGATTATATACTGAGATGGCCCAGGGATATGGTGGAGTCACCATCATGGAGATATTTAAGGAAAAACTGGACGTGGTACTTAGTGCCATGTTCTATCTGACAAGACAGTGCTTGGTCTCAGGTTGGACTTGATGACCTCAGAGGTCTTTTGCCACTTAACTGATTGTGTGATTCTGTGAAAAACTTTGAATTTTGAATGTGTATAAGAATAAGTTCTTCTGGTACTAGTGGATGAAGAATTTAGCCATTTATGTGTGCAAGGAATGTGCAATGTGTGCATGTAAGGTGCAGAGCTGAATGAAAGAGTCACGTGAGTTCAAGTATAAATATAAATAGTCAGCTTCCTGTTTGAATGAAAATCTTAGGTAGGCAGAAGCTCAGAAAGGTAGTGCAATTCTCTTTTCTTTTGTAAAAATTATTTTGTAAGCCTGTCTCTTCAGCTTTGAACATTTTTAGAGTACTTTTTATATTTTGCTCTTCCACATGAAGCAAAATATGTTCTGAAAATGATAGTTATCTGTGAACTCAGCAACTCTGCCAACTAGAGAAACAGCTTTCAGCCCCACAACCCGTTTGGAGTGATAAAGAATTGCTGTGGTCTTGCACTGAAATGGACTGACTTCATTATCACACTCAATGATGGTTTCAACTTCATATTTCCTCAGCTCTGCCTGAAGGAAAAATGATAGCTCTGATAACCAAAGAATATTATTAAAGCTAGTTTCCCAGGGAGCTTAATGATAACTACATTATTTCTCCTTAAGAAAATGAAATTGTGAAGCTAGTTATGTTCAGTGTGCTTAACACTGGAAGACTTTGTTCCACTGGATTTTAAAGGACAAGCTAGCGTGATTTTTTAATATCTGTCTGTGTTGGATTGTTCAATGGAAGTGTTTTTGGGGCACACTTTGAAGGTAAAAATGAAGTCTTTCTAGCAAGTGATCTTTTAATCAGTTTGTAGTCTTTTCTTTGGTTCTTGTAAACAATGAAAATGAAATCTGGATTTAGTTATTCATCCACTGTGTATTTCAGTGTTTGATCACATGTGGGATTTCATGACAGAGAAAACTTCAATTTTACCAGTCCCTCCTTGTTTTGGCATACATTGTACACTTGATCTTGCTGCTATGTATAAAATTACTAGACTTTTTTTTTTTTTTAAAACTATGTGCACATGATGAGTGTTCCCAGGTTCAAAACCTTCTTAAAATGGTTTCTTCAAACATAAAGTGATGAATTACACACAGGAATTTGTTATTCTATTATACAATAAATTCTTGTATTTGAAGGGATAAAGGGATGGATTCTATCCTTGGTTGTATTTCATTAAAATGGTAATTATAATCTGGTATACTACCACTACTGATATAATATGGGCTACATTAACATCCTTCCAGTGATAAGAAATATCCCCTGACTTGACGAGTTCCCATTCTAAGCAGAAGATACTTCCATCTGAAAAGGGAAACCAAAAGGAACTCTTTAATCTGAAATTGCAGTACACTTTATAAATTTTCTTTCACCAAATTTAATGTCATCCTTAGGGGGATAGTAATTACAAGCAGATCAGATGAGTGATCTATCTAGACCAGTATCACACATTCCCCACAGCAAATGCTAGCAACTGTCTCCAGAAAACTGTACCCACCATTTCATGAGGTACCATGAACCACAGTTACTGTTCCTCTAGTTTCACAGTGTCTTTCTGTTAGTGCCTTAAAACAAGTTGAAATCTCCTTTTGGAGTCCTACAAAATACTACTGAGGACTTTCTCATTAGTATACATTTGTTTAATCCTCTTTTGAGCACTGATAAATTCTTTGGTTTAGGCTCTTTTTTGTAATTAGTTTTACAGGTTAATTATCTTTTGAATAAAGCACAGTTTCTTCAATTATCTTCTAAAATATCACCTTTCAAATCCTCTGAAATCTTCCTGTTCTTGCTTTTTTGGAAAGGACAAATAAGAACGTTCAGCATTTCCTCCCCAAATCACTCAGGAATTTTCCCTGTGTCTGCTTGCCTTTTTTTTTTGTGACAACCACAGCCTCCTAAGTATTTCCTGCTGTAATTTACTCGTGTCTCTTGTCAACATTAGCAGCTGTTTTTTGAACTTCCTTTAGTTACACTATTTCATGATTCTATGAGCAAAAATAAATGCTACATCCTTGGTAAGGATGTACTACTGTTTCATATAATGCCATGATCAGTGGAATTTTCTACCCCATTATTCCTGTATCACAGTGTAATTCTTGCTTTTTGACTTCTGCTGTGCAACGAGCAGATGTTTTTACTGAGCTTCTGGCAATGTCCCCTAGGTTTTTGTTTTTTCTCCCTGAATGGTTACAGTTAATTTAGAACCTAGTAATGTGTATGAACAATTCAAATTATTCCTTGCAATGGGCATTACTTTGTAGCTGTCAACAAACAACTGCGTATGATGTTCTGCTGCCAATACAACCTTCTTTATCAGGAGCCTCAAATTCCTCACTGTCTTCTTAAAGACAGACTTCCATAAATAATTTCTTATTGTCTGCAGATCCTGCAACTTCACTGCCAAGTCCCTTTTCCACATCACTGATTAAATACAGTGGTCCTCAAACATAAGTGTGAGGCACTCTTCCATTAACCTTTTGTCATTTTTCTATTAACCTGAAAATCAAGCATCTATTTCTCTTTTTGGTCTCCTGTCCTTTGCTGGTTTCAAATCATGACAGACATTTGCCTTTTCCTATCTGACAGCTTTGCTCCCTTATCAGCTCTTACAAGGAATTTCTGAAAGACTAAATAAGTCCCATTTATTTGTTTCACTATCCCTATTGTCTGGATGGCACAGAATTAATACTGGCAGATTGGAGAATTACAGTCAATCCCCGATTCTCACTTTCATTTTACATTAACTTAGGTGCTGGTTCATACTGCAAATTCATTTAATTACCAATCCAACCAACTTTCCTAAAGTCACAATCACTGAGCTATATAAATATGTATTGAAATATTGTGCACTCTGCTTCTGCTCTACAGCAGTTATTTTCATGATTCTTTTTCATTTTGAGTTGTCAAAGATTTGCTCCTCCATTGTCTCTGAAGTCCCTTTTTGTTAATCTAACAACCCCTCCCTTTATAATATTCTGAGCCGTCTTTCTGAAAAGCACAGGTTTGAGGTATGTTCCCTCTATCATAGAACAGCTTCCAAGAAATTATTTGGCAACTCCATAATGCTTTTTAGGAACTTTAATTTCTCCTTTTACTCCTTCATTGTCAAACCAACACAGGGATAATTTATTGAATATTCTGATTCTCATATTCCACCTGTAAAAATCATTAGCCTGTTACTGCAGACAGTTAACTAAGGACTTCCAAAAACAATCTGTGTGCTGAAGCCAGTAACTCGTGTGGTCCTAGAGAGAGAAGTCCAGGATAATGAACCATATTGCAACTTTTCTATGACATTATCAGCTTCATTATTTAAGTGGTAGAAAAGAGGGGGAGAATATTCAAACTGAAAATGCCTGAAAAACAAGAGGGAGGTGAATAATAGAGGAACTGGATTTTTCAAAACCAAACTCTGTCAAAGCAGCCAGTTTTCTCCATGGATTGTTGATGAGGTTAGAACCAGAACTTTGTATCTTGAAAACCCTTCAGCAGAGTTTCACATGCCACAGGGAAACAGATTTCTACACATTGGCACAAAACTAACTAAAAAAACATATTCTGAGAATAATCAGCAGTAGTTCAGAATGAAAATAGGAGGTTATATTAAGTCTGTTTGTCCTGATTTTGATATAAATATTTCATTTATTTAGGACCTGGAGGATAGAATAAAAAGTCCAGGCTGATAAAGTCTTCATCTTAATCGAATTTGGAATTTGCCACAAAACTGACTTTATTTCAAATTGATTTTAAAATTTAAGATACAGGAAGTGCAATGCAATAAGCACAGCTTATAAACACAGTTTCTACAGTTGTTTAGAGTAAACCTGCCTGATTGTACAATGAGGAGTGATCAGCCTGGCATCAGTTGTGAAGAGGAGGACCTACACAGCTATAGTTTATTGCAGAAATACAAATCAGAGGTCCTATTACCTCCTGTATAATGTATTCAGTGTTGATAAATCTTTCCCTTAAACACTGTATATGGGTGCTATAGAGTCTGTGAAGTTACAGGGCAAACAGCTGGAGACTATCCAGGACACAGCAACAAGAACAATCAGAGCTCTAGAAAACAGAGACCAGAAGAAAGATGAATTTGCTTGTTCTTTAGCTTGGAAGCCTGGGCCTGAACACAGCAGCAGTACTAAAATATGGTAAAGTGTGCTGCAAAGAAGGTGACTTGAAAGATGGACATGATAAGAACCATTAACTTAATTTGAAGACATTGAGGTTTCAGATAAAACATCTGTCTAGATTGAGCAGGTGGTTTTGTGAGCCTCTTTTTGTCCTTATCATCTACAATACTTGCTTAAAGGGGAAAAAAAAAAAAACAGCTGGAAGAAAAATGCAGAAGGTATCAGAAATGGCCTTGGGCAATTGGGACTAGGCCATGACACTGAGGAATCAAGTTAGTACTATGCTAGTTAAAATACCTCTTGGCTCCCTATTTCAAGCCATGAGCAGCAACTGAAATGACTGCATCCATCAGAGAGAGCACCATCTAGTCACAGTAAGTGAATTGAGTCATATACTCTGGATTCATCCTGTGGCATGGCACTGATTCACTGTGCAGCCTTAGGCAAAACACTTGAGCTTTCTGCACTTGCTTTCCTTCTCTGAGGGAAGAGGACATAACCTACCTCAAAAGCACATCACAAGTGAATCACGGTAGAAGCCCTGGTTAAAATGGTTCATTATCAAGGAAACTGAGAAAAAGCTTTCTCCCTAGAACACAGCTTCAGATAACTTAAGGGCACAGAGTCATTGTTCCCTGCTACTGCTGCCGACGCCTGCCTAACACAGGTTGTTTTGATCCTTTCAGGCAGGCTGTCAGAACGGCTGAAATAGTTCCCAACAAATGCACAAAAAGATCTCAGCAGATGGTCACCATGTATCCTTTCAGCCTATTTCCCTGCTTTTTGCCTGCCTTTTTGAGCAGAACAATCACTGCTCCTAGTGCACTTCTACTGAAGGCATTTTACAGTGTACCACAGTGCAACAAACAATTTCAGTCTAAGGTTGTTCTACTTGACATTTCCCTTTGAAGTTCCTGGGCAATCCCAGCTCCTGTGTCTCCTAGTTGACATCACCTACCCTACTTCCTCTGTGCACTTAATTTTCATTCATTCTCTAGGTATTTTATGACCATTAACTTCATGGACTGTTATCCTAGGACAGATACAACTGGAAAGTTAAGAGTTCAAGTGTCAAATCCAACATCACAAAGCAGGGAAACAGCTGAACTGAAAACTGAATACAGGCTCAGTTTGATCTGATTTCCAGTTGTGTGCTATGATAACCTACATATATGTATATATGAGTATGCATGGATATAAATGGATCCATATTATGTCTTTTATATCTCCATATGTGCATGTGTAAAACAGTTTGCCTAGCTGTGAAGACAAATAGAAGCATATGATTCCAGTTTCCCTTTACTCTGTAAAAGTATATTCCAAACTGGTTTAATTTCAAAATATGCATGAGACTGCTAAGTGTTTTAAACTATATCTTTCAGGGAATAATGAACACTTCTTAAGGAGTCTTTAGGGGAAGAAGACTAGAAATTGTACATGTTGGCTACAAATCTTTTGATTACTGTGTGCTTTATTTAGAAAGCCAAGTCAGATCTGCTATTTTCTGGAGAGCTTGCATTCCTAATTTTGGTTGCTTCTTTCTTTGTTGACTACAGAACTGATACACTTTGATTTTCATACATGACTTATCTAGTTTCCATGTGCTTCACAGCTGCCCAGCCTGAAGGCATCTATTCTGGCCTCAGTCCAAGGCAGACTTCAATAGTTAGTGGCAACTGGGGACATGCACGATAGGGGAACACCCATCCTCTGCTCTTAGATTTCTGTATTTAAAGGAAAAGGATAAGCTGTCAAATACAAAAAAAATGGAAGTTGTGACAGGGCACGATGCAGAAATCACTATATAAAAAGAGCAAGAGAATTGTTTGCCATTTTGAAAGACTCCAATTGATAACTGACACTCCTGTCACCTTCTTAAGTCACCTGATCCAATTTCCTACTAAGCAGTTCAGAAAAATCTATAGGTAGCACAGCCTTTGCCAAAGCAGATCAGAGCACCAGTCAGTCCTAGTTACAATACCCTGCCTCTTCAAGTGCCTGGAGAGTTTCTCTCATCTCCTACTCAGTACTGCACCAGAGCAGATCAGATAACCTCATTCAGAATGAGTACCCTGTATTCATATCTAGCAGCAACCACATAAACCTCTATCACCACTCTGTTCATAGTCAGTTTTACACAGGAAGGGGGCAGTGAATTTGTTCTATGTGAGAAAGCTCTTGTACCACACTATTGCAATATCCAAGCATCTTACAGCACTATTTTAAAGGCAATGACTGTACAGCTGGAACAATGGCTTTGTCCCACTCTATCAGCCTAACCTATTCACCTGGAAAACAGATTTTCCTTTGGCAGAGAGGAAGATCATAAGCTTTTTTCCTATGTTCTTCTCTCACAGAAACAGTGATCTTGGGTAAGAGGTAGGCTAGAGAGAAGCAGGAAGGGAAGAGAAATTTCAAGGTGACAAAGTGACCACTAGCTATTAGAAGAGGTGAGAGACAGGAAGTATTTTTCCTCTTGCAGTTCTGCATCATTCACAAGAATGAGGGAGCAAAGAGGCTGGGAAGCTGGGATGAGCAGAGGCCCTATGTAGAGTCATGATTCAGTGCAGATATACAAGCACACTGCAACTTGTCTTTAAAGAAATCTGGTATAAATGGTGTTGATTTCATAGCTGGTTGTATCTTACAGAAGAACAGAGCACAAAACAAACGTTTAGGAATACATTATGGCTAAAATATGTGAATGCATATGCAAATTAGGCCCGGCTTTCCACTCCTGCAGCATTACTGAGTATCCCTCTGTGTCAGTGAATTTGGGAGTACCTGTTGTGCAGGCATCAACCTACACATCAAAGCTCTTCTATTTCTACAAGGAATAGGTGGTAATAATGGCTCTTCCTTCCTAGCCAGTGATTAATCATTCTGCACTGCAGCAGAAGCCATACTCCATAGAGTTCTGGCAATGTTACAAAAAACAGGATGGCCATTTGATGGAAAATCATTATCTTCCCTCTCCTGTGTATGACCACACTGATAGCTGCACAGGAGAAGTACATGAACAACCTGTATAAGTTGCAGAGTTGACAGCACACTTTCTTCAACTCAGCTTTCAAAAGCATCACCCTGGAACTGCAAATATTCTTTTTAAAAACCCAACCCTTTTGAGACTTTAGAGAATCTTTATTTTAAAAAAAGCCTGGCAACAGTGAATTTCAACAGTGCTGAAGGCCAAGGATTTCCCATTGCAAATATCTTTCTATCAGAAGGTCATAATCTCATTCTGTAGAAATAATATCCTTCATTAGGAGCACTTACTTCCCCTTAAGTCATATGTCTCTGGCCTCAGCACTAAGGTGCCATTTAAGGGGAATAGTCTGATGCCCACTCTGATCACATTCTCAATGTGTACACATACAAGAAAGAGCAGTGAGAGTATTTCAGTGATCAAGCTCTTGATTTTATCCTTGAGTACAAGATTTCAGCTAGTGATTTCAGATTTAAAGGCTTTAATTTTTCTCCTCATGTTAGGAAGCTTCTCAGGTTATAGCTCTATTAGATATTGGGATCTATCAGAAAATGACAAAATAATAGAATATATTAATGTCCAGAAATGAGATTGCTAGTGGAATATACCTGGATGCTACAGAAAGCATTTGTATCAAAAACTCAGTGTATTACAAACAATAAATTAATAGATCTGTGCTACTGTGATAGAACTCTTAAGGACTGGATCAGTCAAGATATTCTTCAGTAAACTGAAACAAATAAACTAGATCAGCCTACTCCTGTCTCTGATGTTCATACTATTTGTCTAAAAATACAGGATCAGTATCTAAAATGTAGTGCATTTCAGTAATACTTAATTCATTAGTCATTAAATCAAAGACCATATAAAATTCTCTCTTTAATAATATATGCATCTGTTTAAAAAGAAAATTACAATTTTTATGGAAAGCTTTTTTATCCTCAGTTATAAATGAAGAAAATTTGCATTGAAGTGCATAAACTAAAGGGAGAGAGAAAGAGGATGATGAGAGAATGTGTGAAAGAAAAGGAGTGTAACTGATTGCAACACAATTTATTAGCTTCAAAGGTCAAGGCAGCCAGTGTTTTTATTGGATCTGTTTACCTAGGGGCATTTGCAGTGCCTTGACCTGAAACAAACAAGTTGCTGTGGCAGTGCTTCCATATATTTATGTCATTTCTAGGCTAATGCAAGCATTTCTTTAAGTCTTAGTGCAGCAGAGCTAGCTCTGTGCAGTCATCATCCATTGCCTGAAAATGCCAGGCAACAAGCAGTGGCACAGAACTATCAAATAAGTTATTTCAACCCTCACTTCACTGTTACAGGATCATCTTTGCCCTTGGGTTGGTCTGGTGGCAAACATTCTCCATAGGCAGGAGATGGCAGCAAGGGGTTGTGCAGAGCTGCTTCACTGAGGAACATGCCTATCCATGCAGAAGGAATGTTCTCTGGAGAGTTACTCCTTGCCAGGGTATTTCAGATGTGCTTTGGGATACTCATAGCAGCAAAAGTATAAAGAAAAAGGCCAATAAAGAGGTAACCAGCAACTTCCTAGATGATCTGCTTTCAGCTGCATTTCCACTTGAATTTCCAGGCTTGTAATTTTTCTTGAAAAGAATGGTTCATCTAGTTAATAAGGAAAGTTCAGGATACTGGAGTTTTCCAATTCACTCTGTATAAGACTATTAAATCTTCTGTAGCAGTGGCTCAGATGTCAAGTCTAGTGGAAAATGGCATCTTGACTGACACAGCAGATGTTATGAAAGACCAGCTTTTATTCAGCCCATCTTTTATTAGCTGCACTGGCACGTGGGCTGAATTTTTCTGTCTTGAGAATATAACCCTGAAATTCCTAGTAATACTTGTCCCAGCCAGCCTTCAGCCTCTGCAGCTGGGTTACTGAGTTTCTTTCTGAGGGAAGCATCCAATGAAGAGAAGATGGTACCTGAAGATGCTTCAAGTATCCTGACTTCAGAAATGCTTGCTACAGAAAGGGTTAAAAGTTCAACCTATGATAAAGTGACTCTAAAACAGAGATGTGAACTGCAGCCCCTTACAGGAACAGAAGAAGGAAATGGCAGATACCAATCTTCTCTTCAGCTGCAGTGCCACAGTGCCACACTGGACAAATGAAGGATCAGTTCTACCAAACCAATTCTACCAAACAGGTCAGTACTACTATTTGTTCCTGAAAATGTTCTCCACCATTGCTAAAATTTGAACTATTGGTAGGTTTACCAAAGGCTTCAGCAGCTGAAGTACAAAGCCAAGTGCACTAAAGCAGCTATAAATTATGGCATAATATAATACAATACCTGCCCACTCATTTCACTTAAGCCACAGAAATCTTCAAAATTAGATTGACTCTGAACCACTAGTGATTTACACTGGATGTGTTCTGGAAATCTAGAGGCAGTAAATATGTTCTCTTTCTTATTCACATGATTTATTCACCAATTTTTTTATAAAAACAGTTGAAACCATCAGGAGGTTAAATAGAAAAACCTATATACTAACAAAGTTAACAATCTTTTTCTTTTAAAATATTCCTTCCATCTCAGTGAGCACAGTAACACTGGTGCTTACACATGCCAACAATGCAGAAATTTGTCATCTAATAATAGCCAAGGAAGTATTAGAAGTTGCTGTGATGCTCAAAGTCTGAACCACCTTTAAGGTCTTTCTAGCTGGGAGAGTTTCTTTCTGAGACACACATCTCAACAGACAGGAAAGACAACATTCCAGCCTCAGGGTTTCTTACACATACAGCAAAAACTAGAAAACCAAGAGGTAAAATTGTCTTGAGAGCAGTGCTTTCACGGGATCACAAAACTAATTGGAAGTTTCAGGTCTGCAATGTTAAAGGAGAATTTTATTTCAGCCTCTAACTAAATTGAAGGCCCCATAGAGAGAAGTTTTTACAGAAGCTAAGATACAAACAATTATCCATGCATTAAAAAGTACTGCAAGAATTAATTTAAGAAGAGCAATAATCCTTTTCCTGTATGGCACAGATACCAGACATAAGAGTAGGCAAAGGCTGATAAGAGGTAACTAGAACTCACTATAAAGTGTCAGAAAATCATTGTCATACAAGAATGAAATGCTGAAGAAATGACTGAAAATTCTCCCCATTCCCATTAAAAGTTTGAATGAGATATTTTAATTCAAGCTGACATTATTTAGTTATACACCTCACTTCATTTTTCAACACCTACTCGAACACTGGTCCAATATTTATATTCAGTTTTGACAATTCAAAGAGTTACTAGCAGCATTTAGGAGCTGTTGGTAACCATCAGATACCACATAATGTCATGCTGGCACAGTACTTGTATCTGCAATTATAGTTTTACATAGCTCAAAGAAACAACTTAATTGCAGAAGTGTGTACGAGGAACAAAAAGACAAAAGATCAGCTGGACCCAGGCTTACTGTAGTACTACGGTTATAATTATGTGATACGTTTGTTTGCAATGCAGCTCTAGCAATGTATTAAAAAGTAAGGTTTACAACATAGCCTGCCTGTGTATAAAAATGGGCATAAGGAGGCTGACATCACATTTTGACTGCATTAAGAGCTGAGAATCTTGACCTATCATTTTTATCTCTGACCTAAAACTCTGGCTGGCCTTTCCTCTTTTTGAAACACTCATTTTAATTAAAGGTACACAAATGTGATGATCCAAAGAAGTGACTATGACACTGCAGGAGGCAGAAACACAAATGGTTTTCCAGTGAGAACAAAAAATCTCAAGTCTGAGGGGCGTCATTGACATTTCTGATCAATCCTCTTCAGGCATTTCCAGCCACATGGAGAGAAGAGCCTGCACCAGAATAATTGTGTCAGGCAATACCCATTTGTTGGAGATGCACCCAGTTGCTCCCAAGACCTATGGTGTCCCCTGCTTCTCTGCAGTCAGAAGTGGAGGCTTGTCCCAGAAATGCTAACAAGTTTCTGCTGGCTTGTGTAAGGATCTGGAAGAACAGTACTGGGCAGGACAAGAAAAGAAAATGAGAGTTATTTTTGCACAACTAAGAATAGGAACACGGTGCATACAGCTCATAGTCTGCTGTGGTTACCTTCAATCCCAGCAGTGACAAGTGCTGGGCTGTATGTGCATTTTCATTTATCTCTGCAGCTCCAGGCTGAGGGCAGACAGCACCCATTTTACCACAAGACCATGCTTGTGAGACAGGACAAGTGTATTTTCAATTCTCAAGTAAGCAGAGTCCTGTCAAGGGGAATATTAATTTCTACAGGGTCTGAAAAGGCAGCCCATTATTCCTGACTTTGCTTGTGGGTTATTGGTGCATTAAATTTAAAAGACAAAAAAAAACCCAAACCACCTCAAATAAAGGAATTTGTTGTTATTGCCAGCATTCTGCACTGTTCTCCAGGAAGATGTGTCAGCTGACTGCAGGATATATCTATCCTTTCGATATAATATGACAGTACTAACACAAGCAATTAATTAGTATTTTTTAGCTATACATCTGAAAACACTTTACAAAAGGAAAAAAAGGAAATACTAATGCCATATCACATAAACAAAGAATCCGGGCACACAGGGGCTTAAGTGCCTGGGGCAATATTTTGTTGAAATGTCAGGCAAAGTCTGGAAACAAAATGTTATTGAAGAGAACAGGGAAAAAGGTGTCTGTAACAGCTGGGGCACTTGACCCATTGACTCACATAAGGTTTTCCTACAATGGAATCCTATAACGATTGTTTGGGCCTAAACAGTTGGCTCTGGTTTCCTATCTACTAGTGAAGGAGACTGTACAAGTCATGCATTTATTGGTAACAATTAAGTCAGCACAAAGTCAAATAAAAACTTCTTCACTGAAAAAAGTTGCTCAGTGAACTACAGAAATACCGCGTGGTTCAGAAGACTGGTGATAACAAAGGGAAATTTTGAGAGGTCAAGGAAATTTCTGCACCTTTGTGTCAGTTCAGAAATAACTATCCTCCACAAGAGTCTCTGTCCTCTTGAAAAGAAAAAACAAACAAATCAAGAAGTCAAACTCAAAAAACCCAAATACACTGAGTATCATCAATCCAGAACAAATTTGGGCTTTCCCACCCAAGCTGCAAATGTCAGAGCACAGCCTGCCTGCACAAAGAGCCATTCCCCTCAACAGAAAGAAAGTTCTCACTAGCAAGTGTCAGGCAGCAAAGGGATAGCAATTGCCATTACCCCAGACTACTATAGTTAAACATTTCTGCAATAATCCAAGCAATTATGGTCTGACTTTATTTCAAGAGTGAAACGAAGTCCTGCTTTACCAACAGAAAAGAAACAGCTTAGGGCTGCCCTGAGTAACCCATATCACGTAGTTCTTAGATCATCATGAGGTGGCAGAGGACATTTACAAGCTGAATATTGAATTTGTCATTGCTCCTCAAAGGAGTGCATAAAAAGAAAAAGTAGCAGGCTAGGATAAAGTAGCAACTAATTTAGAAGCTTGCTTCAGCATTCATTCTCATTATTTCTCTTGTGTAGTTATCGGCCAATTTATATTTTAATTCAGATTTGAAAGAAGAGAGCAAGATTATTTCAATTTACAGCTAGCTATACCTAGCTAGAGGTTGTCACCACTCCATAGTCACAGGTGTGACTACACTCATACGAAGTTACACGTGACACAACCTTGAAGTTATCTCTTAGAGGGGGGTGAGAGCATTCTAGATAGAAGTACAGAGATTAATGAAGACTGTCTTAACCTGATTTTCCCATATACAATGGATTTTAGGTTGCCAGTTCTCATGAACTGGATTACAGAAAACAGCAAACAACAGATATTTGACCAGAGAGTTCCATTCATGTAGTTTTGTAAAACAAAACCAAGGTTAGGCAAATAAAAAAGCAACTGATTCTAAACAAATAAATGCCAGTATTTTATATTTTGTGAAATGTACTGCTGTATTACCATGGCTAATTGAGTAATAAACATCCTGGGAGGATTAAGTATTTTCATAAACAGTGCTTGCAGGAGTCTTAGCCATTGTAGTAGTTTAAGGCAGTTACTCCTCATGCTCTGGGAATCAACATCTAGGGACAGAATCCAAAAGAAATATAGCACACACATACAAAATTCATGAGCAGGTGCACTGGGAAGGTAACAATGTCCTCAGAAATCTCCTGGCTGTTTCATGGGCTCAGCTACTGTCTGTTAAGCCCATTGATCAAATTCAGACTAAGCCCTGCAAGGCAGGTGCTTCCCATTGTCCCAGGAAAGAGCTTCATCCTCTGTGTACTTTGCAAATTTGCTGGAAATGTAAGGGTGCACCCAGTTCAGAGGGGGCAGAGATATTACAGAGCTTCTAGCATTTGTGAGAGTCATAAAAGCAACTCCATCTGAGGGAGTTTATATCAGTGTATTAGGTTTGCATTCAGTTGGCATTAAAAGAAACAAAAGATGGAAGCACTGAAGAAGAAGCAAGGAGCTATGAAAAGCTAACTGCATGAGGAAGGAGAAAGAGAGTGTGGTGTGATGTAATGGCAAGATAGTGGAGAGAAAAAACAAATACCAAAACCAGAACATGCAAGCTGAGACAGAAAAGGTTAAGTCTGAGCCCTGGCAGTCTAACAAATTGACTGTGAATTCTTTGTGGGGGAGACAGCTGCCACTGAGTGCACATAAACACTCCACAGAAGAGCAGCTTCAGAAAGCACAGCAGAGGTCATTCAGAAATGCTCTGCATCTCAGAAAGCCTTTTCTATTTTTGAAGAAAAAAATCCAGAGTTTGACAGGAATGGTTTGATTTGTTTTCCAGGTCTGCAGAAACAGATGACACAGTAAAGCCTGGAGAGTACATGTGTGCTCATCATTTTTACAGAAGCCTTATAAAACACAGCAAGCATCTTAGACTTTGTGAAAGGTGTACCCGCCACTCAAAGTGTATTTTAATAAAAACTTACATTCTTGACCAAGTAACTAGTTTCACTTGGCTCTTCTATTTTTAAGAGCAAGAAATTCTTCAGAAACCATAAGATGTTAGCTTGGTACTGAAGGAGTAATGAAAAAGCCATTCTCATGGGATGCCAACATAGGGTGTAAGCACTATAGCACTATAAGAGGTGAAAAACAAAGGTAAGTTTAATGAAAACCCTTGACAACTACTGAAAATCTTTCAATGGTTCCATAAGGACTTCAAAGTGATAGAACTGTCACAAAAGAAAGAGCAGTCCAAAAAATAATGTTAATAGGTGAATATACCTAGGGGGAAGAGAGTATTTGTCTGAAGCAAATACTGTATTCCTTTAAAAGGCTTGGATCTGTGTCTTCATTACACACTACAGAATGTAATGCCATGCAGAGAAACTTCAGTAACACTTTGCAAGGGCATTGAAAAGCTTTGCCATATTAAGAAATAGCCTCGTTTAGAACAAAAGCTTCTGACTGACATCCTGCTTTACTGCTGTGGCAGTGGTTGAAGACATTAGCATTCCCACCAGAGGTTACTGTCCCTGCAGCAAGGGCAGTGAAGAAGCCCCTTGTGTCCATTCCTCCACAGCTCCATTTCAGGAGCCAGCATGCACTCTAACCTGCACATCTAAAGGGGCTGGCACTGCAGCACAGGCTGTGACCTGCAGCAGCTCAGGCACAAGCATATGTCCTGATCTGCCAGCTCTGCCAGGAGGCAGCTCCAAGGAATGATCAGATCACATGTGAACAATGACCTACTAAATGGCAAAATTCAGCAAGCAAAGTCTTTAAGTCTCAAATATGGAATCTTTTCCATCTCTTTGATTCTGCCACTGAAGTTGGCCACTTACATTGTCTGTTCATTTGCTTCTCATGAACCCCAGCTACCTCTGAAGACAGTTGCAGTATAATATCCTATCAATCAAGTCAGGTCATGTGTGAACCAATTAATCTGAGACAATGGATAACATTTCCTGCTATTCAATAAGCAATGTGACAAGCTAATATGGTGAACATTTAACACTGCCTAAACTGAGATAATTTAGACTTAGTTTGGACAGTGCTTCTGTGTAGTCTAGACATCTGTTGTTCCTTGTCAGAAAAAGAATCAGAAAAAAATCAAAACCACCTACTGTCTCTGTGGATAAGAGCTTGTACATGTTAACATGATATACAAAGTACAGCCATGAAATGCAGATGGGGAAGATTCTCATTAATCAGTGGATATAATTTTTCATGTCTGAAGAGGCCATTGCTGAGACAGTGGTCATACTGAGATCATTTGGCTATATAAAAACTTATCAGTTTAAGGGGTGTCCTGATGTAATGGCAGCTTGGTTATTTATATCCTGCTTTGGTTTGGTTTTGCTTCTTCCTTCATGGCCATGTTGAAAGCATCCTTCATTGCCATTCCAGACTACTGCTGGCTTAGATATGCATTATTAAACAATAATTAGCTGCTAACCTACAATTAACTGTGTATCTGTGATGAAAGCAAACAATCCTTAGATACAATTTGTAAGGTGCTTCATGAAGAAATCTTATCAACAGCTGTTTTCATTAGTGTTAGCATGCATACACAATGGTCCAGCAGGTGCCACAAGGTCGATTCCAGAGACTGAAGCCTTTGGGCAGGCAGGTTTGAAATCCACCTCTTTCCCTTGCTACAAAAAGAGAATCACAGTGCTACCCAGCAAGATTTAAGCTGAAGGGCATGGTTAAGTCAATTCTCTCTACCTGGTACTGTGTCAAAGACACCAACTGAATTATGAGTTTTCCCAAATTACACACAGGTAGGAATGCAAATTCTGTATCCAGAACCAGGAATGGCTGAACTCCTGCATACAGTCTGATGCCAAACAAGGTCAATCAAGTTACAATTGGCTTTCTGATGCTGCCATGTTGGCTGCAGCCCAAATTTCACTGCTCTGTGCAAAGGAAAATCATGCCAGATACATTTAAATAGAGCAGAAATGGCACCTGGAACAACATGATCTGGTTAAATGAACAATGACTGCAAGCAGTGATCAGAAAAAAATGCAGTCCCACTACAGACACCATGCCAGACTTGAAGGACAGTCCACACTTCTCTGTATCTCCTTCAGGATGTATGCACAATTTCCAGTAAAAAGTGCTTATGATCATCCTCTTCAGTGATGTGAATTTTCTGTTAAAATATAGCTTTGCATTTTCAGAAAGCAAATCAATGTTAACAAGCACGTCCTCCCTTCTATTATTATATATTCTTTTAGAACTGGCCACCAGATTTTCTTACATGAAGATTTCCAACAAAGATAATTTGTTTCTAGTAACAGAGAGTATGGCAACTCCTGTCCACTGACATCTTTGACAACTTTGAGGCCATAATTCATATTATGGTTTTTATCATAGTTTTTATCTGCATGACTCAAATCAGAAAATGTTATTTGCCAGACCCACACTTTCACACAAGTAAAAGTGAAACATTAATCAATTGAATGATAAGGAAAAAAAAAACCCAAACAAGTTATTAATTCAGTTTTACTTCAAAATAAAAACCAGCCTTCCTCTGTTTCAGCATGTACTTTTTATTCTTATTTTAAAGGGTCTGCCTGGACATCAAAAGGGAAGAGAAATGGCAGGGGTCTGGAGTGATTTTTTTCTAAAGTCTTTTCCATCTATGAATGAATTTGCACAAGACTGCTAAATAATGCCCTGACTTGACACGTGATGAAGTTATGATTTGGTCTTAGTCAAACTCCATATAGTTCTACAGTATAATGTATTAATGATATTAATAAAATACACTAATAAAATATGAGAATTTCTGTCTCAAAGAGATCAAATAAACAAGGGTATTTCTGAATTCTAGGTAAAGTACATAGGTGTTTTGAATTAGTAATAATTATTTCTACCCACATCCTTAGTCTGAATTTATGGACCATTGCAGGTGGATGGCAGAAGAGCTGCAAAACTCTCAGATGCCAAGGCAATATACATGACAGGTACTGCAAATGTAACTTGCCAGATGGAGCTTAGCTCTACCCATGGAAAATAATTACTCCTCTTGTTTTCCCTGTAATGTGCTATTGGGAGAAGGGGGGTACCACACTGCCTAACCACTGTCACCTTTCATTGCCACCAAGTTGCCTCTAAGCTTCAGAAAGAGAAAAAAGCAAGGGAAGAACAGCTAACAACAGGAAAATAGTTTCAAAAAATGAAATCTCCAAATCCTCCTAACCTTCAGCTACAGCTGCCATTAAATCAGGTTTGAACAGAAGAGAAATAGTAAGTTCCAAGTGACCAAATCTGACAGAAACAGAGGGACAGCCAGCCTATGCTATTCCCTCTGCATCTAGAACAATCCTTGGTGTTCTGAATTGTTATTTACACCCTCTGCCTTGCTCAATCTGCAAATCTCTTGGGGAAAGGTGATGACATGCCATCCTTTCACCCTATTTCTCCCCTCACAGTAGAAACCCCGTGGGTGCCTTTGATGCCTCACATCCACCACTAAAACAGTAAACAAGAGAGCACAAGTGCCTGCCAAGAGTTGCAGCAGCAGATCTTCCCAAGCCACCCCAAAGGAAACCTGGCCCTGTGGAGAGCAATTCAGACCAAGAATCTGAAACACAGACCTATCTTGAATGGTGCAACAAACCATCATAAAGGAGGAAGTCACAGACTGCAGGGGAACAACTCACTCCTCTTGACACACCGTTTCCTAAGGCCAGAGTCAACATAGCAGATCCTGGTCCTTAACAATCCATTGCCAGGCTCCCACCTTCCTGTCCAGCTCATGCTAGCTTTCATCCTTCTTTTCCTCCAGGAATTACATGGAGCAGATGCAAACATCATTCCCATGGCTCCAGTTAAGAAAGGACAAAATAAATAACTTGCCAGCATTGGACATTAGCTGAGAGCCATCCAGAGAGATACTAAGCCTTTTCACAGCAGATTGTAAGTGGTCCTTGCTTCTTGCCAGGACAACAAATGTTACAGCCAAGCAAGCAGAAATTCCTCTGCTGTGCTTGAGTCCATAAACAGGACAACGTGTAATCAGCCATCTGAGCACCAAAGAATTATTCATTTTCAGGCAAGCAACAATACCTCAGAATGAGTCAGATGTGGGGGTGGAAGAAGTCCTCTATGTGAGAGGCTCCCACTGCAGTGGCTCTTTCTGAGGCATATACACAACATACTACCCTCCTTCTTCCTCCCATCCATCTTTCCTTTCCACCTTGGCATTCTTATTTATGTCTAGCAGCTGGAAATCCTGCTGATTCCCAGCAACCACACGCCGCTCTGTTACAGAGTGGGACCAGCTGCCCTCCTGGCTCTGGAGGAAGCCCATAAGCTCTGCTGCACTGATCCTCCCCTAGTGCTTTTAAAGCTGGATGCCTTCAGGCACTCCAGAGAAACAGGCTGTATATTCTGACCTGCCTACCTTATCTACATTTCTAAATTTCATTCTCACTAATTGCTAAATCTCAAGACAAGACAAGCAGGTCACAGCAGTAGCCACCTGAACAGCCATTGCTCACAACCTTAAGAACAACAAATAATTAATTATGCAAGTCTGACAGGTGACAGAGTAAATGGCAATGCATTAGACAGTTGAGACAACAATATACAACTTAAGTAGTATATGTAAACTTATATGGGACAAATGTGAATGGAAGAGTGGCATGTATGAGAGTGCAGAATCAGTTTTAGCTTACTTTTCTATGAATATCTCTAATGAGGCTATGCTTATAACAATGAAACAAATCTGCAAATCTAGGCACTAGAGACTCAAGTGCTCATATAAGTTTTAATACAAATGGCATTGCTTCAGCAGAGAACAGGAGGATTAACTGCTGCCTAAATGTAATCAATTGGGAGCTAAGACAATGATGCATAAGATTTGGTCCCTAAACATATTTGCAGGTCCTGAGCCTACTCTGAGGGCATAATGCTAATACATCCACAGCAAAAAGTAATCAAATAGAGTCTCCAGGAATACTGACTCTACCAAAAAAAAAAATGCTTCTAAAGAACAAATATCCCAGATCACAAAATGACTGGGGTTGGATGGGACTTCTGAAGGCCATCTCCCTCAACTCCCCTTAACCCCCAAATTTAAAGCAGATTAACTTTGAGGAGTTTCACAGGATCACATTCATGCATTTTTTAGTATCTCTAGAAAAAGAGACCTCACAGCCTCTCTGGGAAGCCTCTGCTACTTGCACACTAAGAAGTTCCTCCTATTCAGATGGAATTTCCTGTGTTTCAGTTTGTGCCTATTGCCCCTTTCCCTGTCACTGGCCCCAAGGAAAAGAGTCTGGTCCCCTCCTCTTGACAGCCATCCTTACAATGTTTTCTATGCATTGATAAGATCCCAAACAAGTATGTTCCTTTTTTACAGGTATTCCTTTCTATATTCTTTTGCTCAAAGTGAAAACAAAGAAGGTCTGACCTTTTAATTATCATATCTTTAAGTCTTTTTTCTTAAGATCCCAAGGAAACAAGACAATTGGAATCCAATCCTACCCATAAGACAGGCCTCCTACTCAAATCTAAGTCATATACATTCAAAACAACCATTTCTGTTTTTACCACAGCACAGAGTAAATTTTCTGCTCTCTGCTGAACACATCTTTAGAAACAAGGTGGAACTTCGGGGTCTTAATACCACTATGAAAGACTTGGGCCAAGAACCAGGGAGAAGGGAAAGGGAATACACAACATGATGGAATTTACAAGGTGTTACCAAAACTATCAGAACAGAACTGAGCTTGTGAACTTGGTTGTGAGATGGACCAAGGACTTGGCTTATTTTACTACATGGGAAAGAAAAGAAAAATTTAGAGAGTAAGTGTCTTGACAGATGCTGAATGAATAGAGTAAGAATTAGAAAACAGTAGCCAGGGCTCAGGACTTTATCCAGCCTGCCACAGCCTTTTAGCTTTCTAGCTAAAGTACTGCAACCCCAAAGCAGCTTGGCAGCTCACCTCCCTCTGCAAGATGCTTGTGTTCCACTTGCTGTGGTCTGCCCCATTAATCTTCTCACCATCAAATCTGCTCTTACCACTTGCTTCCTGCATTAAGTTCTTCTAACAGAAGGATAATATATTAAAGGAATAATAATAACACTGATAACAATAGTCTAAGAAATACATACCTCTTTCTCCATATTTCCCCTCGTTTGATTAGTCTCCCAGCAAGAGCAGCATTAATCACTGGGACAAGAGATAAAAGATAAAGCCCAATTTGAATTTTGCTGTGTGCTACTGAGAATGTATGTGTGTGTTCAGGCAGCAGGGAGGGAGGCCGCAGGATAATCTGTCATTTTATATATTTATGCTGTTGGAGGCAGTCGGGACTGGTTCTCCATTGTTACCACAGATTAAAATCATTCCTGTCCTTATACTTTCATTGGAGGTCATCTTTCAGGAAAAAAGAGATATAATGACCAAGTTAAATTCAAGCTATTTCTGCAAATCTCTGTGTATGGCTTGGACATTGAGGCTATTGCTATTGTGAAGAACACAACATACAGTATTTTTTTGTCCTTACCTGACCTGACTCTTTTTACACTGAGTTTTCTTGCTTTGAAACATTAATGAAAAAAGAACTGTTGCAAGTGAGAAGAAGAAGTGCATTTTAAATTATCTTAGCACAAGTGAGTTATCCCAGCTCTGCCTGATTTCCAGCTGCCATGGAAGAATCCATGGATCCTCAGATCTCACTTCCAGCATTTCTACTGAACTGAGTCCCAGCCAGCCTGACAAAAATTAAAGACTTTATGCATAGGGAACTTGGAGTGTGGAATCAAGCAAAGATTAAAAGTAGAAGAGAGGTTACTAGCCCATATAGTACAAGCTTGTCTTTTCCTAAAACTTTCACTTCTCCACAACAGAGTTCCTAGAACCACCAGCCTACCAGTTCTGGCCAGGTCACTCTCCATCTCTAAACCACACTGGTTCTTTCCCATATCTCTGTGAGAGAGATGTAGCTCATCCTTTGGATCTTAGTTGCCATCTGCCCCTCAGCATTCATCCTTTCTCTATCCACTTTGATACATTTAGCCATTAGAGCATTTTCAACATTCCCTACTCCCATTCATGCCCACTATAAAACTACTGGTATTCCCTGGGAATTGTCCTTACCCACAATCAATTTCCTAAGAATACATAATCTGAGACACAGGAAAATGGGCAATACAGCACCAGTTAAAAGCTCTAAAAGTAATTATTAGGGAAGAGGAACCCTTTATTAGTAATTTTAAGAGTAAAAAGCCAACATACTGTGTATGCAAATAGAAATACCAAATACAAATACCAAATACAAATATGAAACACCAAATAACAACTTTTCCTCCAAAAATCCACTGTAAGAAAAAGGGAAGCATTTATATCCTGTGCATTACCAGGAGAACTGAAATCCAGTTTCTCACCTCTTTGGTTTTATTTTTCCTCAGAAATTTTGTGGAAACACACTCTTATCTTACAGAATATAATAGAAGTAATTTTGCAATCAAAATGAACAACATCCCACCTACTCACATGCCATCTAAGGGAGGAGATAAAGAATTGACAGTTGTATAGCCTGTCTTGTTAATCACTACTTTTACGAGCTGTACTGTGACAGACATATCTTGCAAATCAGTGACAAGTCATCCAAGAGATGAAAAAGAAACTGGTAGAGATCCTTCTGTTTCTGTTAGCTAACAACCCCATCATTCTGCAGAAAATCCAAGGCATTAATTAGAGGGTTTCAGAAAGCAGGTCTGTCACAACAGCACAGATGTGTTTCCCATTTCTGTGCATTCACTGAAATAAATGACCTACAGAAAGTAAGAGGTATATTCCAACCTCTCTGCCACTCCTGTAAAAAAACCCAAACAAATAAAAAGGAACTGTATGTTCAGGAAGCATTCTGGCAATATCTGCAGCTTCTAGGCATTTCCCTGAAGTATATAAATAGCAAGAGGAACAGATACACTATAACAAAACATGAGCCAATCCTCCAACTATATTTGAGCCATAACCATTGATTCTATTCCATTTATTTCCAAGTAGTTGCTTTTGCAATATTGGATCTCTTCATCATATCCTGTTGCTGCACCATCTTTCTAGAACAACACACTTGT
Source organism: Erithacus rubecula (assembly GCF_903797595.1). Classification (NCBI taxonomy): domain Eukaryota; kingdom Metazoa; phylum Chordata; class Aves; order Passeriformes; family Muscicapidae; genus Erithacus; species Erithacus rubecula. Next base: position 40,745,967 of record NC_136688.1, on the reverse strand, counting down.
CCTATTCTTTCATTTGGCTTGGAATCAAATGTATGGTCAACTAGAATAGCTTTAGTTCCTGAGCACTGTATTAGTCAGATTTTGAAAATAATCTTACACATGACTTTCAAGAATCCTTTTTGACAGGGTAAATGACATGTCTAAACGTACAAATACTGTACTCTGAAAAAAAATTGCATTCTGATGATATTGATGTTACTTTCTGAGAAATGTATGTATGCCTGCCTACCTGAAGAAGGAAGGTATCAGCTTACTATAGTTGTTATTTCAGCTTCCTATTATTTTATCCAAGAAAAGAGTGTGCTGCTTGTTCACCCAAAGGAAAGTAAAAATTTCAATAGTTCTTGATCAAGACAAAACAAAGTATCAGAGAAAAATCTAGAAAGATTCAGAAATTCTAGAACAATGCTAGACCTGCCCCTTTTTACCCTGCTCTTGCTCTTTGATGCTGGACCAAATCTTAATTTCCAAATTTGACAGGAGAACAGAACTGGGCACATGTGTTAAAAACACCAGCTGAGATATTGCTGCAATATGCAAATGATTGCTCAGACCTGTAAATTAAGGGAATGTAATCTCAATGCTTTCAGAAATGAATGAGCCAACTTGGACCTTCTGTAAACTATCAGACTGAAGAAATAAAAAGGCAGTGTGGATCCTAACAAAACACACAGAAGAGTGGCTGAAGTGACTGCTTGTTAATGCTGCTATATAAAAACAGTTAATCCAAAGAATGAGTGAAAGCTCTGTTTTGAGAAATCATGCTATATGCCAACTTTTGGGTCTCAAGTTTGCCACACACATTCAGTCAAACCCCTCCCCTGGAGTCATGAGACAGACATCTCTATTTGGAACCAATAATGGCTACTAAGTTAAATGTTCCAATATCACTGCTGGTAATGTCAACAAATGACAGCATATACCCAGCATATGCATGAACTGTTTTACAAGCACAATGTTCTTTATTACTGTAATTGTGCTTACTAGAAATACAAGGCTGAGTTTACTTTCATCATCGGTACTTGTCAGCACTGGGGAACATAGGCTGGAAAAATAATATTACAGTAAAATCACATTCTTCTTTTGAATGGGGACTGTACTTGTAGCTCACTTATGGCACTGGTTCCCTATGGCACTTTCAGAAGTACAGCACAACTATCTTCTCAGAGTGGATGAAACCATGAAAATGTAAGATTCTCCTTTAGATTATATGAATTTTATAGGTAATCTGAGTATCCTGACTATGACATCAATAAATATAATTTAAACACACCATACCACTTGCACATCTAATACTCACTTGGAGAATATTTTTGTGCCTTTCCCATACAGAGCATTATCATATCATTTACATGTCTCTGGTTAGGTAGCTACTATATTAAACACCAACAATTCTGTATTTCAGTGTGTGCTATATATATTTTTATATTACATATTTGTAAAGTATTTAGAGACCATTTGGTATGATTGAATTAGTATCTGTAACTGACATGAACAAGTCTGCATGAAAATATTCAACATTTGGATTCTTGTTTCCAAAATCTGCTTGTTTTCTCTGCTCAAAGTACGTTACCATTTAATCATTACAGAAGAGATGTGACTGTGAATAAGTAAATGCCATTTTGTGAATGTCACTGCAACAGTGCAGGAGTGTGGTATAGGAGAGGGGATTCCCCTCTGAAGCATGGTAAATTTTGGAGCTTTGGCCTCTTTAAGAAAAAATAATGGAGGGAGAAGCAGATACAAAGGGATGAGAGCCAGACTTTGTAATTCTCAGATGTGCCAATGAGCCAATGAAGTCAGTCTTTAAAGCAGAGGCTCATCAAAAGCTCTTTTTTCATTAGATCTTTGCAGTCTTGGGATGAAAATGTCACTGGTGACTTATAAGAAGCAAAAACCAAATTAAAGGCCAATTTCTTTCCCTACCAAATTATTATCTATGAGTGTAAAAGAAAGTACCTAAGCAAGACCAAGGGTGAGACAATTTTATTTGTCTTGCTGACAGTGAAAGTCTAATTAGACTGACAAATCTTCTGTGCCATTTTCCTTTGTGATATACACTGTAAGGAAGGATTTAGCCTGGAGCTGCATGTTATGGAAAGACATTAATCAAGATTATTGGACCCTCAACAGAAAACAGAGTTAGAAGGCTGAAAAGCCTAGTGGTTAAAAATAAAGGCTGAGAACCTTATTCTAAGCCATGCCAATGGGCTGGACTCTCCATATAGATAATGGGCAGATCACGTCTTCTACTCTCTAGAGAGAACAGTCTGCATGTAATAAATCATAAACAGTCTTTCTGTGTCTAGCTGAAAACATCCAAAAGTAATTTATTCTTGTCACCTACAAGCTATAGTTTGAACGGTTGGCAAGTGTCATTTTCCACATCTCAAAAAGTTGAGGCATGCCCTGGATATGTAACAGAGCTCACAGTTTCTGGTTCCTCATGGAAAGCACAAGTTCATCTGTCCTCCCAGAAGGGTTCTGAGCTCTTTTTCAAAGAAAACTGTTTTGACCTTGGGTCATCAGCCATCCATACCATAGGCCAGACATATTAGGGAACTGCCCTAGGGCCTCCAGAAGATTCCCTGGTTCTCCACTTGGATTTGATGAACTGAGTGTGTTTTGAATGGAAGATGTATATCACGATGAATGACCTCTAGACTGGCTTTAGCAATTAACTTTGCACAAATTGTTTGAAAACTGAATGACCCAGCTGTGAATGATGATAGAATGTGCCACATAAAAACACATGGAGAGTCTCCTAAAAAGTTTGAACAGCAACTCATAAAAGAGAATTCTGGCCACACGAGCAGCTGCCATGGAAGCAGAAGACAAGAGAATGAGTGTCACTTTAACCTGTTTTCACAGAGGTCTCCCAATCCAAAAATTTCTGAAGTACTTCATTAATAATAGAAGTTGCTCTTTAAATCAGCAAATGTGGGATTCCAGGACCTCTAAGCAATAAAGCAACCCTGAAGAAGCATGACAGCCTTGCAAGAATGCAGTGAGGCTCAGCACAGTGACTCTCATCCAGAAGCAGTCTGCATGGCATCTTATTGTACCACACACAGAAGCCAGCAGCTTGTCTTTAAGGCTTTTGCAGCTAACAGGGCAAGGCAGAAGTTTCAGAGAGGATGTTATTATCACAGGAGAGTCTGATGTATCAGGGCCCTGAGAAGTAGCAAGAAATTAGTACAACACATGCGCCCTCTGAACAGACTGTACTTAAATCCAGGACAAAACCATATGTAAGAGAGTTAAATCACTGCTTCTTCTTGGGGCAGTGGAGCACAAGCACCATTTGCAACTCACTGAAACAAACAAAAATCAAAATTTCTTTTTCTGCCTTATTTTCAGTTAGGAAAAAAGGGTCAGCTCTCATTACTTCCTTCTCTGAATCACAGGAACATTCCCAGCAGTATAGCATACAGCCATATATCTCAAGTGTTTCTCACTCAAATCCTAGCTGTCCTCCACTGACTTGAGTTTTACTGCCTTGCAGAAATTTAGTATAAATTTACAGACATTTTAAATGCTAATTTCAGGGCCACTGGGTATTTCCAGCAATATTTTTCTCTCAATTCCCTTTATCTTAGTTGTTTGTCCAAAACTATAAACCATGTCTGGGATCTTCAAAAGCTGAAGCATATCACTGGTCTGAACATGTACTGTGTATTTCTAAACCTCTTCATTTTCCCAGCTGATTTATTCTAACTGTGCTCTAAAATACTTCTGTCAGCAGTCAGACTACCTAACTGCAGGAGGTGTCTTGGTGTGTGTTACAAACAGAAGATATCTTTGCACTTATCAAGCTCTTCTGTAGTTTCTTAACAAGTGATGTGTAAATCTAAGTAATTCTGAAATTCCTCTGGATTTTGCAACACTATGTAATTACAGACTTGATATTCTGCAGAAGACTTATATGCATTTTAAAAAGGAGTAGTTTAAGTTACTTACATAGGAAAATGAGCAGCACAGATATTCCTAGCAGAGTAAGAACAGTAATTCTTTATCATGATTTGTGCTACTTTGCTTTAGATGCTTCACTTCTATTTGTATCATGCTTGGTATTCCTACAATTGGCCAGAATCCTTATGTGCCAAGTAATGTGCACGTGCAAAAAAAAAAAAGTACACTCTAAACCCAAGGAGTCTGTAATCTTAGCATAAAACAAGATATCACGCACGGATAGAGAAGCATGGATAATAAAACAAAAAAAGTGACAACACTGACTGACTTGATGAAGAGTTGTCTTAGACCATCATCAGCCTAATTTTTTGACAACTTTTTGGCATGCATCATGATGACAACATTTTCAATGGAATTGGAAAAATGACCTGTTGTTGCCTTTTGTATGGTATGAGGAAGCAGAAAGATTCCTAGGATCAAATCTAAGAAGTGAGCAAAAACTGCTTGAATCATGCTGATCAGAATCAGGAGATGCAAAACTTTAAACAGCCTTGAAAGTGAAGAAAAATACAATTCTCCTTATTCCTGAGCAGAAAAGAGAAAGCTGAAACAAGGTAATAACTAACTGTATTTGTACCTTCCATAGCCTTGGGTGTCTATATTTTATGTTTCCCAAAGAGTAAACTTGTTCTATTAGATTGCTCCACTACTTAGATCTAAAATTGTAAGCAGGCTTGACGATGGTGTTGTTGAACACAAGCAAGATAAAATAACCATTAGGCACCTGAAAAACCATGGCTGGAGATACTGCCCAAACAGGAAAAGACAATTTCTTCTCACTTTCACCACACAGATACTGCAACTTAAGCAGACAGAATCAAATTCCACCTAAAATAAGGAAGAAAGCCAAGCTATCTGTGCTGCGACAGCAATAAAATGGCCCAATATTGAAATGCAGAAAGTTGTAATGGAGGTACATATTGACCTTTATTTTTCTTTCAGCGGGTAGCATGAAGTGTCAAAGAGTTATTGCTTTAATATCAGCTGAGATGAGGCCATTTGTTGTGGTGCATGTGTATCCAGGAAATCGCTGCTCTAACCATGTTTTTAGAAGCACTTTGACACTTTATTAAATCTTCTTGATGCTCTTTCAGCACACAGTGGTCTCTGTAGGCTGAGTGAACTGCCACGTAGGCTAGGCAGGAAGCTTTCAGAAAGAGTTCCTTTTCAGACAAGCCAGCATCATTTCCAGCCTGACCCAGCTCATAAAGGTCCAGTGCTACTTTCTGTCCACTGGTGTAGCTAAACACAGTTTTGCTGCCTTTAAAATTTATATAGGGTAGGATAAGAACCACAGACTTTACAGTTCTGGAGATGTAACTGTACAAATATTTTCTCTAAAATTAGAACTAGTCACTGAGGAGAAGGAACTGTAATTCTCAGAAAGTTTATGACAAACAGTGACCAAACCTGGGGTAATTTCCCCTCATTTGGCTGAGACTTTACAAAATCACCTGCTGGGTGTTTGAGGCTAATAATTCAATTAATCCCAGTCCTGTTGCCATCTGGATTTACAGAGCACCAAAGCAGACACTGTTAAACCTCAGCTTGGAATTAATTACTCTAATAGTTGTAAATTCTACTACAGCCAGAGCTACCTCACAGAATCACAAAATGTTTGTGGTTGGAAGGGACCTCTGGAGGTCATCTAGTCCGAACCTCTGGTCAAGTAGGATCATGGAGATTCAGCTTTCCAGGACTATGTGCAGATGACTTTTGAATATTTAACAGCATGGACACTCCACAACCTTTTTGGGCAACCTACACCCATGCTCGGTCACCTTCATGCTACAAATGATTCCTGATGATTAGAGGGAAGGTCCTGTGTTTCAGTTTGTGCCCACTGTCTTTGGTCCTGCCACTGGGCACCACTGTCATCTTTACACTCTTCCTTCAGGTATTTGCACACACAGTTAAGATCCCCCTGAGCATTCTCTTTTCCAGGATCAACAGTCGCAGGTCTCAGCCTTTTCTCATACAAGACATGCTCCAGTCCCTTACTCATTTTACAGGCCCTTTGCTAGTCTCTCCAGTAGGTCCATCTCTTAAAGATTTCAAAACAAATACTTCATTCCAGTTGGTAACACAATAACATGATAGTATACTGCTGAAATAAATAATCCGCAGCTCAGATTGGTTATTCACACGATTCTTTTCTTTTCACAGACAAGGAGAGCCAATTGAAGGTGTTTATTTCTAATCAGTACCATATTCTGGCTGCCACAAAACTGATTCCAAAACCACTGCATTTTAAGGGTTGAAATAACTACTTTGGCACAATTAAGTCAGATAACCTGAAATCCATTTTTTATTTAGGAATGAGGTTTACCAAATAGATTGGAACTGCTCTATGTTGGAACCTCTACATTTTGCAAGAAACTGTTCTTGATAGCATTCCTTCAAAATTCTCTGCAGGAAGGCTATAAAAGGGAAATAAAAAATGACTCCAACTGGAAGTAATGCTTCATTGCTTTTCTCCTCATTATGAACTTCACTATTGCAGCAGTTCATCCTGTCATAATAATAAATAACCATACACCCACCCCCCATTAAGCTGTTTAACTCTCTTTGGAATACATTTTCTCACATATGGAACTTTTAAAACATAGTTTAAAACCTTGCTCTTATTCACATTTTGACAATCTCACACAAATTGGGTTGTGCTAGATTAAGAGCAAAATCCATTCCTATTCTTACATGCATGTGCCACAACAATTCAGCCAGCTGTTTGTCCTGTGTCCAACACAGGAGGACAACATTTTCAAAATAAAGAGCTACGTGGAGCATTATTCAGAGAACATAGCTCCTGTGAGCTTACAAATGAGCAAGCAAGACGAATTCAGAACTGAAGGAAACGGAGAAGACCAACAGACTCACCTGGATGCTGGGCGGTGAGCGATTTTTTCGGGTGGTAGTGGTCGCCATCGTGGTGGTGGTTTCCATGACCGTAGTCGACATTTCCGGTGGCACTGATGTCGTGGGTGTCGTTCCCAGGATGGAAGGGACTTCCCCAACGAGCCGGACACTTCCATTGATTTTAATGTTGGGGTTGTTCTCTGCCGCCATGTTGAGCACTTTCAGGCCATTGTAATAGAGGCCGGAGAGCTGGCCTTGGAAGAGACGCCCTCTGTCCTTCCCTCCTATGGCTATTTGCGCCTGGGTGTTGAAGATCGTTAACTGTCGTCCTAGTGAAGGGGGTGAATAACATTATTGACAGACATTTCCTCCAATCTGCATTCTACATTGAGCCCTGGCCCGAAGTGATGGACAAAGGAGAAGTAGATTCATTCTTGGGAGTGTTTATGATGACTGTAGAGAAACAGTATGGAAATGTGGTGCCTAAAAGTCATTAAGAAGGATGATTAGCCTGAAAGTATGAATACCTGAAACTGAACCTTATACCTCAGCATCCACTCACACATCAAAGCTCTAGAGGAACTTCAGAAATTTGAACCTATTCTTTTAGGATTGGATGAATTTTAAACTAAAATAGGACTTCAACATGTGGCTATTTTTCTACTATCAATTCACACTGCAGTACTTGTCAAGCTTTAGCCCATAAATAAACCTCCTTTTGGACTGGTTAAAGCATTGGATTGACTCATGAAGCCACTTTTAATAATGCAAAGGTTTCAAGGGTTGGCTCAAAAACAGTAAAACACCGGGTAAAAATGAAGTGATATAAGAATTGAGTAGGAGTGTTATGACAGGATCAGTCATTATCTTTCACCTGTAAACTTTGTGTTGTGAAGGCTTGCAAATCTAAACCCAAGAAAGAACAAACATTTCTGATGTCTCTAAAAGAGCAAAACTTTTGAAATAGTGAGGACAACACTGCTTCAGATGGTTAAGCCCCAGAATGCCTTACTCCACTCTTACAGAAAGTGAAATTCAAATGTAGGCAGGTTATGTGATTTAGTCAAGGTCACATCTTGAGTTTTAGAAGAGGTCCAATATCATATGTAATAAAAAATATAATTATTAAAAATAAATCTAGTAACAATTGCCACGTAGTTTTGTAGTTTTGTAGGACACTTACATCACATTCAGCCTGGAGTGATCTATAAATACTGTTTATGTCCCAGGCTGCACTAGGTTGACCATGTTAAGAAATAAATTGCTTCATGAAGCAAAAAGGCAGTGCCTGTAATTTCACTATTCCTCAAAGGATTAGGGGCATGCCACCTGAAATCTGCTGAATTAGCAGACAACCAGACTGGACATTGCTCAGAAGGGTTATCAATGCAGCATCAAGACAGTAATCATTTAAATATCTTGTGCTTTCCCATTTTTATGAAGTTTGAAATGTGTTTTCCAATCCCATTCCCACTCCCCAGTTCTCACTCGCCACTTCCTGTCTATTCCAGCCTGCTGAGAGGTGCAGAGTGCCACCATGTAGGAAAGCACAGCCTGTGATCCACTGCTCATTCCTGCACAGCCAGTGGTTAGAGTAGATCAAAACACATGGCGGAGCTCACCAATTTTGGTCGTCGTGGCAGGTCTCGAAGTCAAGTGGTGATGCGTAGCATCATCTTATGGTGACAGGATGGACCATGGGGAAGAGAATGGGGACAAGAGAAGAAATGTATCTGAAAGAAGTTCCTGTCCCCAAAGAGGGCCCTAGCTAACTAAGCAACAGTAAATGGAGAGGTGTAACACACAGACATGTGGAAGTGGGCTGCACATCCCTTGTGCTCCTCACTCTCAGATTTGTAAATGGAAAATTAGGATTTGATCAGGGTGGAGTAACTGCAGTGATGGAGAAATAAGAAATGAGAAATAAAAATGGGGGGGGGTATCCTTCCCCTGGAAAGTATTGAAACACCTGATGCCATATTCTGCATCTTGGGAGGTTTTAAACTTGCCAGAGGCAACATATGTATATTAAAACATCAGTAAACATGCACTGAAGCCACACATCCTCAGAATGTAAGCATAACCTTTACTCTCATCTATGACAAAAATAGGGCCCAGCAACAGCATTTTTAATATATTAACCTCTCTCAGCCTAGCTCCTGTCTGAATTAGAGGAAATGGCACTGTACACTGTAGAAGGTCAAACTCCTGTCCCATACCATGTCCTCAGAGACTGCTTTTCTTTTCTGTCCTTTTGTGCTTTGTATTTTTTAAGGGATATGCTATAAGAAGTTTACTACACCATTTTCACTTCTCTGAATATGTTCCCTTCCTCTAGCACTATAGCTCTGTCTGTATTGTCCCTGCCCCTAAAACTTGGACATGTCACTACTGCTCTCTTCTTCCCACCTTACTCATGGTAAGATTGCCAAAGAGTAGAGGTAAGATGAGTAAAGAAGGGACTTATGTGCAAAGGGACTTATTTCACTAATCTTGAGATGTTATCCCTGAAAACAGATGGAAGATAACTGCCAGTTCAGTTTTCCATTTTCATTTCCATTCCTTTCTTCCCTTGACTTATTTGAGCATCTTTTTTAATCTTTTGCCAAAGGGAAGAAGGTGGAAGGTGGTGAGTAAGAAAAAAAATTTTGCTGCTCCCAAAGGATAGGAGACAGGTTCTCTCACTTGTACTAGAGGATTATGACTCAGTTCAGGATGTCAACTATTCTAACCCAAGCTCATAGCATAGCTTTACAGGTCTGACATATCTCTTGCATTATTTGCAAGAATGAAGAGTCAGTATATTAAGCCTGGAAAAATGAGACTGTCTCCAACTCTGGGCCTTCATCTGCATCTTCTAATGTTGAAAGAAAGTACATATCAAGGAGGTGACCCTATTTCAGCAAAAGAAAAAAAAAGGAACTTTGATTTGTATTTTGGAGTCTTTACTATGAAACGGTTTTCCAGACCAGGATTCATGCACTGCACCACATGGTTAATGCTGGAAACCACACTAAAAATGTGTTTGCTAAAAGAACAATCACTTGTTGCAGTCACCTACTACCTGAAATTCCTCATTCTTTGCTCTCAGGTGTACATGCACATGGTAAAGACACCAGGGAAATGAATGGAATGAGAAAAATCTTTAGAGAGAATATACACTTCATTCTGCCACCATATGTGTCTTCTGATCATTCTTTCAATGGAATTTAGCTGAAGCCTTTACTTCCCCTAAGTAAAATTTATTTGGCCACTGAATTTTATTGAGGAACTATTTACATTAGTAAATTCTACTGGGTGTGTAATTCAATTCTGCAGTCCTTTTTCTTTCCACAGAGAACTTTTCCTACTGCTATATTAGTGTCATACTAAAGAAAAATTATGAGGTGTTTTGTAAGTATCCTGAATAGTTGAGGCTCTTGTTTGCTCTCTCGCTGACTTCTTCATTTGAAAAACTGAATTCTAATTAAAAATACCACAGAGAAATCTGAAGTATAACTTTTCTGTAGCACTAGAAGAGATTTTGGGCCTGATTTTGCAAATCCTAATTTGCAGTAATAGTTCTTGCTTCAAAAGTACAGTCACTTGCATCAAGGAGACTTTACAGGTAAGAGAGATTTGAATAATTAAGTACTTCTGGGATCAATCCTTTTGATGAGATGCTTCTGGGTCTTTATTAGCTCATTCAATTGCAGAACAGGTAACATCTGTGCCTTAGCAGACACCAAGTATTCTGCTAAGGAAATCTGCTGGATTTATGACTACTGAAGTTGAACAATTTAAGACTAACACTTCTTTTTATATTCACATATATAATCTCAGTGAAGTTAATAGCATTTCATATTTTGCTTATTACTCATGCAGTTCAAGACTGTAAACCTGTGCTCTTAATATTATTTTAAACTAATTTATAGGATTTAAAAGCCCTTCAAAGCCAATAGTGATGCCACTTCAGAAAGATAATGTGTTACATTTGTTTTCCAAGAATGAACCATTCCATTATTATGAATAACACAGCAGTTCCAAAGGAAGACCAAATCTATAGCATTCAAAATTGTCAATCAAAAAGTGTTTCATCTTACCTCACCCAAGCCAAGAACTCACATGGGCAAGACAGCTATTCTGTATGCCAACTCTTTCATGAATCTATTCCTTTATCCATCAGTTTGTCTTGCTCCATTTTGACAGGAATCTACCCTTTCACTCACTGTCTTTATATAGTCTTCTGACAGAAGGCTTCCACGTTACATTAATTGTTAGATGGATGACCAGATGGGTGAGCAGGCTGGTGAGCTTCTATATAAATTACTCATTCTTACATTTCTTTAAATTTGAGTGGTACCTAAGTTGCTGAAAATGCCTATCTCGGAACGAAGGAAACAAGTTATATTGTCTCAGTTGTTACACTGCACAGTGTCATTCCCTGGCACATAGTGGAAAGACTGAATTTCCTTTCACTTTAGCAAATACATAGCTCTATCCTTCTAGCTGAACTTCTTACAGTGCATTGAGAGTGCCTGAATACTCAAATACTGTCTCCTTTAGACTCTAGTGCATGTGTGATTGTCTTTTAACAAAGCATCAATATCCACAAAAGGTAGACTTCAAAACTTCTGGATGGATTACAAATGAAAGTGTTTTGGCATGCTTTTAAGCTCAAACTTGTAGAAGCTCAGACATAAAGTAAAAGATTTTGTGGAAAACCAAAAAGGAAAAAAAAAACCAAACAAAAACAACAAACCCACAACCAAACCAAAACTAAAAAAGATGAGTTTCTCAAGCACATGAATTGCATCAAGGAATTAGACATGCATCTGTTTTAACAAAGTTGAGGCAATCATTGTCATTAGTGTTAAAGGGACTTTAGCAATTCAGACTTACCAAAATTATTCTCTTTTTAGTGTTAAGCTTTATTTATCTATTTTAGTTTGATATTGTAAATTAATAGGGCAAACCACTGAGACTCAGTAGCATTTTCTGTTTATTGTTATCAAAAAATTTATTTGCAATTTAGCTGAATTAACTGTTTATGACATACTGGTTGTAAAAAAAAAAATATCTATTTTGCTTACACAAATATTTTTTCCTTAATTTCCTTAATACTTTAGCTTAAATTTTAAACATTATACCTTTGTAGACCAAATCTGAAAAGTGAGCAACACTGCCAGCTCTCGTTGAAGTTAATAGGAACTGAGTGCACACAGCACTTTGCAGGATCAGGCACCTCACATGAAAATATTTTGACTGGATTTAGCCACATCCTTCCTGACCTTAATTCATACTGGATAAATCAATTTGTTAATTCAGCTGAGGTTAGAAATTCAAAACAGGACATAAATTATATTTTTCCAGTCCTACAAGAGATTGGTTTTCCTTCCTGGCAAATGCGTTAATAACCATAGTCTAAATCAGCACAGAAAATGCAAGATCTGAGTTCAAAGGTCACCCCCTTTTATTAGCAGTACTTTCATAAATGGAAACAAGAGAAGATTGTGCTCTGCTTTGTCTAGATTTCATGGCAAGGAGATAGTTACAGTGCTTTTTGGGTTTTTTTAATACCACATTCAGTAATAGAGGGAGATCTTCCTGATTTAAACTCCACTGTATTACCAAAAACTTAGTTCAAGCCCTACTGAAATCAGCAAATTATTCTGTTACATTCAACAGTTTTTAAAATAGGTTCTACATCCAAGGAATTTTTTTTCCTCTCCAAATTTCTGACAAAAAAAAATTACTGTTCTGACACAAGTCCCATTTCAAAAGGTCATGGACTGTATGCAGAACTTTCACTCAAGCCATCTGGACTTATTCATGTTAACAAGTTTTTTTGTTGAACTGAAGCCAATTACTCCAGGCAAACCCACAAAATTAAGTAGCACTGCCTTAGACTAAGAATTTGATCCATATTTTAGATAAATACAATTTGAGTGTTCAAACAGTACTCCAGACATAGCAAAAAAGCAACAGAACAATAATTTTCTCTGTCTCCCTCACTGTAATTTAAATGAAAATGTTATAAAAATGTTTTCTTTACAACATTTTTAAAAATCATTTAATTATCTTAATACAATTAGGAAATACATAGCCATGGTGGCTAATCAGACTCATGAGAAAAAAACAAAACAACTTAGAGGAAGTGGTTTAACAAGTAGATTTGAAAATCTATTAAGAAAATTTCAATAAAAATATATAAATGTAGCTCAAGCCCAAATTAAAATAGGAAAATCATGCAGTGGTTAAATTGCCATAATACATGTTGTTTCTCTTCACTGTTCTTCACTTGACTGTTTTTTTTTGGTTTTTTTTTTTTTTTAGAAATAATCTCCTGGATTCTTGCTTGTTTGTCATTACTATTATAGCAAGCTTAGAATTTCGTCCCTTTAACTGCATTTTAATAGCAATGTATTATAGCATGATTTATCAACATATGGCAGGTGGAAGCTGACACAAATTATAATGAAAATTAAAACAGTCATTTATGCAGCACAGGCGATTATCATTTAAGAAACATTTATTTGCAGGCTTTAAAAATGAGAGTTTAGAATCAAATGGGTTTAAAATGAAAGTTTTAATGACTGTTACCTTTTTCCTGCAGCCACTCCTCTACAGGCCGGTTATATTTGAAGGGGATTTTCTGTTTTACCATTTGGAACCGTTCACTATCAGTGTTGCCTTTAAAGTTTAAAAAACAGCTTAAAAACAATCTGTAAAGTCAATGAAATAGTTAAAACATCCTAGATTTTTTGGTTTTTTATGACCTTATTTAGCTATAGATAAATAAGTGTGCATGTGTGTACATATATATATATTTGAAAAGAGATTTATCTTTAGTAGAGTGGAGAATAGTTATACATCCAAGTGCCTGGGGTTCTGGAAGGTCAAATAAATTAAATCCTGCAAAAAATATAACTCAGATTCTTCTCAGAGTATTTGTTTATCCAGATTGGTAAGAAGGCATGTGCAATTTGTCTGTGACGTGAGACCTTGTGTGAACTCAGTGCCACGAATTAAAACATTTTGATCAGACTCTGGATCTGATTACAGATGGACATGGCACAGTATGTCAATTAGTAATACTTTGATAAACCTTCTTGTACTGGTAAAAGATGTGTTAGGACTAGAAACCCAGGAAACAGGAAAAAAAAAAAGCATAAGGAAGAAAATATAAGAAATCGATGCCAAAAGGATGTAATAGAATTAGTTTAAAAAAACCCCAAACACCTAAAAATGGAAACAGGAAAAAAGAGAAACAAAATTTGAAAAGAGGAAGAACTGTTAATTAAGAATACATTAAGACTTCTGTTCAGTTACCAAAGACTTGGGCCTGTTGGCAGAATAAAACAAAAGCTTAGAAACTAATTTAAGTAAAAGCAGAAATAATTAGACAAAATGTAAATTCTGGCAATTACAGTTTCATTGTTCCATGTTGATGGATAATAGAATCATCCATTAAAGTGTGCTTTGGTGGAAAGCTCCTATTGCTTGCACAGCACAGAGAGGAACAGAGGGTTCACACAAAGCCTCTCTCCAAATTCCCTAGCTACTGGAAAATTGTACAGGTGAGATGGAACCTTTAGTAGAAAGGAGCAGCACAGTTTGATGGTTCTAGGAATGACAGTGAACAAGTACCATCATTCTGCTTTTTCATTTTCTTCAGCTGAAGTCATTTTCCAATTAATTCTAGTTTTTGCTTCAAGTTCAATTTTTACAAAAACTTTTCAGAAAGACAGGCATAAGAGAAGTGCATTTTTTACATGAAATATTATAATATTGTAGAAAAAGGATTAAGCCCACACCTTACTTAAGTAATATTACCAAAAGCAGAAAATCAGTAGATAGGTTGTGCTCCAGTTTGTTTTTGAATAAAAAGTGGTCCAAGTCAGCAACTGCTCTGCACAATTTGCAGTATTACCTTTAAAATCCCACATATAAATATCCTAATGGAACTTCATATTTATCTGACTTTCTGAAAGAGACTCTGTAATATTTTTCAATGTCAAGAGACACCAGTGAAAAAAAAAACATAGTTAAAAACTAAGTCCTATAAGTCCAGCCAGTCAGGAGCAGACACTGTCAGACTGCAGGGAATGTGACAGGTGAATCTCATGTGCTCAATCATCTTTACTGCATAGCTGCTGCTCAGAAATGCTGCCAGTCCATGTGAGGTACCTGCTGACCACAGCTGTGCCCTCCAGCAGCATCCTGGAACTGCTGACTTTCTGCAGCAGCACACCAGATACAGTCCCACAAGGATTCATATCACCTTATCCTAAGATAAGAGCATCATCTATATCACTGTAAGCTCCACTGTAAGGAAAACAGCAATTTGCATTTGGTTTATCATCTCCAACTATAATGATGAACATTAAGGAGCCTTGCTGCTTATTTGGGGCACCAGGTAAAAAGAAGCAAAAGCATTTAAAGAACAACTGGCCCAATTACTTATTACCTTCCTGAAAAGTTGAATTACTTTTTACCTTCCATATAACACATTAATTGTGGGAAACAGCTATTCCCCACTGTAGACATATCTAATTAAGGACCAGCTGACACACATTATTGCTCCAGTTTCTCTGTTGCACCTCAGATGCCTGCCATATACAACTGGTTACTCAGAGAAACTAGAATGAAAAGATAAAATTGAAAACATTCAGTCATTTGTCAACTCATATTTAACAATGTACTGTGGTGACTTGGAGTCATTTACAGACATGAATTTACCTTTAAATACCTTCTCAGCTCTCATAATTTATATCAGCACCACCAAAAAGTCAGTTTTGTACTTCTATGAATACCTAAGTCTAAACAGGAAATTTGAACCATGTTCAATGCAGCAACCAAGAAAAGGTTGATAAAGAGGAGCTGAGTTAATATAAACAACAAAAACAAAGAAAAAACTCTACCTAAAGCTAAAGAGACAGTAATATTAACAAAACAATGATATTTGATCTGTTTATTAATAATAAACTGAAGACAAATGTAAGCTGAGGTTGTGCAGATCAGTTGTTTTTCCAATTTCTTAACCCAAATGACAGCTTCCTTTCCTGCAAATTCTGCCATTCATTTAAGCCTAAGGAAAGCTTACACTCACAGGACAGGGAAGTAGACCCATTGGTTTGGGGAGAACAGAAACAAAATTAAGTCAAGCTTGCTACAAAAACAATGTCTTTTTTAAGATCAGTTAGCAAGACATTCAGCTTAGACCTCTTCTCAACACACTAATCCATGCCTACCAAAACAGCTAAATCTCATAAATGCAATCATAATAATTCTGCATCTCCTTTAGGATTTTTTTTGTTTAGTTGCAGTGTGCCTAATTTTTAATTTTTATTTTTTTTTATGCAAAGAAGGAGCACTAGGCCCTGAAAAATCCTCAGGAGGCATTTCAAATGCACTTAAAGACCTAAATTTCTCTCTCAACTCAGACTTGAACACTTACAAAGAGGCTGCTACTACTCTTTGTATTGTATGTGATAGAGGTAGACACAGTTTTGGTAGAAATGGGGGTTCCGCATTTTATAGAGTTTATTCTGAACTAGGACTATGAATGAATTGATATTATATTATTAATGGGCAGGCACATTTCTATAGCTACAAAGCAATTCTGTAACATTATTTACAAGCATCAAGAAACTCCACTGTCTTCATCCAGTGTTGGTATGCACATAAGTAACCTTTTACTGGTGGCAGTGAGATATATTTCAGAATGGAGAAAGTTCAGAGGAGCACAATAGACTCAGCCAGGGGCTGGCATGGAGTGCTTCCTCCTCTCTGTGAAAGGCTGACTGTAGAAAAGAAAAAAATGTGGTGAATTGAAATTCCTCTGAAATAGGGCATCTGACAAGAGCAGGACAACAAGACTAAGGTAAAAAAAGAAAGTGAGACAATCAAAAAAGACCTGACAAAGAAAAACTGGTTTTTTACAGTTGTAGACCTTCAAGAAAGCCAGAAATGACAACTATTCCCCACCACATCTTTAAAAACATTTTTTTAAAAAATCAGGTTTAATTTAATTATGTTGTTTTTATGTAGATATATTCAGCAAGATTAAAATACATATAAAAGTCACACCTTTAAAAGCGATGAAAAATTGAAGGGCATTAGAAATTCAATTAGGGTTATATTGCAACATTAGTATCTGATCTATTCTTTTTTTGGTTTCATTTTAAATTTTATTTCAGACATAACTAAGAATGATTTTTAAAAACATGTGCATGAGAATGTGTTGACTCATATACCCCATTACAACAGTGAGCTACAGAACAACTTTTTCATTGTTAAGTGCTTAGAATAGTTATTAAATATAACAAATAGAACCACAGAATTACTAAATTAATACTGACTTGGAGTTGCGCTTTAGAAAATAAATACAACATTTGATATGAGAGCTCAAAAAGGAAATATCATGGTTTGCAACATGTAAGTAAGTAATGTAAGTTCAGCATGAAGGAAGCTTATTGAACCTCTCACAGCTGAGGCAAGATGTGATTAAAGGTGTTTCTCGTCCATCTTCATACACAGACATTTCCAGTAACAATCCTTTTGTGACCTCAATGCAATTTCTTTCTATAGTTGAAAGATACACACATTCAAACAACCCTTTCATGTAAGTAATGTAGATCCTCTCTTTTTTTCCTTTTGAGTCTAAATTTTCCAGGCTGTTCTTCAGATGGAGTGATTTAAATTTCTTTCAGATAATACCACTAACAGCATAATTCTGCATTCAGAATCAATGTGGGTCTCCAAGGTTGCAGGATATAATTTTTTATAGTAAAATCATACTGATTGGTTTTGCTACTTGTGATTTACCAAATATTTTCCTCCCATAGCTTCTGGCTGCTTAAATTATTCAAGTACCAATAGGAAAGGTTAATTTCAAATAAGTTTCCTCTTTTTTCCTTCACCCATATAACAAATTCTTGTATATCAATACAACTTAGATCTGCTCAACAACTTCTAAAGAACTGTGCCTCATAAACACATTATTTTGCCTATTTTTATTCCTTTTTCATGTAAAAATTCTAAAGCCAACTGTGAAGACTAGGATTAAAAGGAGTAATTTGAGCCATTTAGGACTTACATGCACAATCAATAGAAATTCCACTGCATGTCCTAAGTTTTTCAACAAACTGATAAGCAATCAGATTTTATGACCTCAAGGATTTTAATGGCAACATTTTGAAATCTTCTAGATTCTTGAATCTTCATTAACCTGAATATTCAAAATATTTCAAATACCATGGTCATTCCTGAGGACCAAATACTTTGATAAGAAATATGGCAGAAGTGCTCTATGTTTTGGGGGCTTTTTTGGATTGTCCCTCTTTTTCCAAAGGAAATGTGGAATCCAGTCATAAAAAAAAGAGCCTACTGGTTAAATATGATTGGTTGCCAGTATTCTGTCTTTTTTTCTGAAGCCCTCAGTATCCCTGCTCCACAGACCACACTGATAAATAGATCAGATTCACTTTGAACTTCAGCTTTAGATAATCTTCAATTTAGACCAAACTAAAATAGAAAAAAATAAATCAAAAGAATTTGCTTGTGCTGATCACTACTGGCAATTCCCACGGGAAATACTTTTTCTGAAGGGCAATAGTCCAGGGAACACAGTTTAAATTTGCCCATGGGCAAAGCAGAATTTTCTTCCAAAACCCTTGAGTGCTGGAAAATGTTTCTCTTTTCTGATGATGGTTCCTTTAAGAAAACAAACAACCTTTATTGCATTAAGCTTATTTCTAAACCAAAATAGAATATTAAGCCAAAGAAAGGAAAAGAAAATTGAAGTTCTGAAAAATCTTGCTTCTTGGCCTAGACCAATCATAATTATTTACTACCTCTTAGGTGTGAAAGAGAAAAACTGAAAGGTTCCAGCAAATTGCACTGGGCAAAAACAAAGTACTTGCTTTTAGGTAGAATATTATTCCATCCTGATGTGTTGCCAAATCTGTGAAGATGCTGAAAAGAATACCATAAAAAAAAACACTCATCTGATCTAAATTATTGTCAAAGGCTGTTCTATGAAGCAGAATGTCTTGCTTCAGTCTCTAAAAAGAATGAGACATTTTATCTAATAAGCAGTTAGTAAGTGAAAGATGATACAGTAATAGTAATGATTTAAAGAAACATCTTGAGATCAATGTTCAAGCTTTAAAATATTTCCACCATTTCCCCCTTCCTGTAGATGGAATTTCAGTAGGAAGAAGGCTTGTAAACAGCTAGTGTTTGATAGCTCAGTTCACCCAGCAGCCCTTAATGCCAGCTCCCTTTGAGATTTTATGGATGCCCATAATCTCACTAAGATTTACACTCACTTAATTGACATCATCATGGGAGAGAAGTAGCCTGCTGCAGCATGAAAATTGTATATTTGATGGCTAAATGCTCTACTAACATAAACTGATTCAGTTCAATCCAAGACCAAAACTACCCTAGGGCTGATGCTGTGTGCCCTGGAAAAGGAGACTGGCATGCATCATGGAGAAGCTACCATTTCCCTCTCTGATAAACAAGAAAAGTTTTCAAAGTGTGCTTGTGATTGGCAGACTGAGCCTCTTTAACCACTTCTGTTTTCAGGCAGCTGCATTTAAAAACTCACAGTATACTGAATTGCCCCATTTTCACATTTCCTTAAGTACATATTTTGTTTTAAATACTATAAAGTACAACCACTATTTGTTCATAGCTTGTATTCAATTAGAAAACTGACACAAGTCTATTAGTAAGGATTAGAATCTATTTTTAAGAGTAGACCTTCCTCTATACATCATAAAGGAATAATAACACTTACAATCAAGTTTTAGCATCAGGTCTGTTTATGTATAGATGTTTATTTTGTTGTGTTACAGTAAGACCATATTGTGGTTTATGTTATGTAACACAGGGAATGGTTGCACTAAAATCCAAACATGTAAAAAATCTCTCCTTACTGTGGCTTTAGAAAACACTTGAAAAACGTTCAAACCTGAAACCACAGATGTGACTTATACAAAAATGAAACAGGATGGCCATGCTAAACAAAATAATTATAAGGCAGATGATCTGGAATCTTTCTAGCTATCACAAGCTGTCCCTCTAAAAATTCACGTAAAGCTTCAGTTTTGCCCTGTATTACAGAAGCACTATAGAGAATTAATTCAAATTTGGGATTTTATTTCCTTGGAGTGAATTGAAAAATAGACAAGTCATAGCATTGTTCAGCTTTGCTTCAGTTCTTGGATATTATATTTTTTCCTCTGCCTTCACTGTTCAATAAAGTTGCATCTTTTGCTATTGAGTTCTCATTTTATTTCTTGTCCTCATTTTCCCCTTAGTCCTGGATGCCCTTGACTTTATCTTCAATTCCCTCTGATCACATTGTTTGCTGGGAGCAACACCTCTTATTCTGTTCATCTCACTGTGGACTGGAGTTAAAAGCTGACCTTCACACTGCAACCCTCCTTAGCTCACTGCCCTCATGACAAGAAACAACAAGGTCTCAGTAATATAAGTACTAAAAATATGAGAGAGAATTAGCAAGACCCCAACAGTAAAAGTTATTCAGGCAACTGGAACTGTTAACCAAGTCTCTAGTGCCTCAACCAAAAGCTTTACAATGCCACCACTCTCTATTTTATCAGATCTTTTTTAGCCTAAAAAACTTGAGGTTCTAATTCAAAGTAAAGCTCCATTCAGGCCAAAATCATTGGGAATTCAGAAGAAAACTAGGAGATAGGAGTTTAAATGTTTGTGCAGGAGGTACAGCTAACATGGACCACAATGATACTAGTAAGACTAAGAAAGACTTAAAGAAGTCATCTAATTCAATGCTCTGCCCCAGGACAAGATCAGTAACATTTCAACCTCCCTTAGATTAGTCTTTCAATCCTGTTTTGGATGACTGAGAAAATAAGTGCCTTACCCTCGACAACCTAACACAGAAGCACAATAGGAGCAAAACGAAAGAAAACTCAGACTAACAAAGGTGGAAGAAGGTTAATCAAACCTTTCCAAGCATTCAGAAGAAAAAAAAATATTGTGAAAAATGCCACTCAGATCCTATTTTATATGTGCACATGCTGAATCACTTCAGCACAGAAACTGAGGCCATGGGCATGAAATAAAAGGAGTTTGCTTTAGTTCTCATTTGAGCTATGCTGGAAAACTGAACTAGTGTATAGCACAGAGAAAGCAGTTACCAGTTCAACCTCTGGAAAAATATTAAACAATTTGGGTGTCTACATTACTAGATGTTTGAAATGTTTTATAAGGAATGTGTAAATTACTGTGGTTTTTTCATTGACCAGATCCAAATTGAGCCCCATGTCAGACAGCCAAGGCTGAAGTGTCTATTAAAGAAAAACTGAAAACTACATATTGATCTTTCCATTTAAAGCAAGAAAAAAAATCATTTTGCAGGAAGAAATTAGAGATTGGAATAAAATCCACTGCTATTGTCCCCACATCCCACTTCTTTATTCCCTTGTGAAAGGTAAGGATGTGATTTATATTGCCCAGTGGGAACAAGCAGCAATAATCAAATACCAAACCCACTTTATTTTTATTGATACTTTAAATTCTATTAACTCTCATTTATCTAGAGGTTGTTTATCTGTTTTATGCATTAGGCAAAGACAGGACAGAGAAACATTAATCTGATTTACATATTTGGGGTTAGGCACTGGAACTGCATGAGTGTACCTATTTGTTTCCAGGAGCAATGTGACTCTGAAAACAGCACAGTTGCCTGTGTAGGGTGCATGATCTAAAGGAAGAAAACTCGTGGCTTTAAACCTGCTTCTTGAAGGGTCAGTGGCTTGCCACCACAGCCCTGCAAACTAGAGCAGCTCAGTTCCAGCAGACCAGCTGTCTCTGCCTTGGTGCTGGTAACTGTGGAGCTGGATTGACTCCACTAGAAACCTTCAGATGTTTCTGAATCTTATTTCCCTGGGCACATATTATTTGGGAGATATGAGGAGTTAAATGCACAAATAGAGAGAGCATGTGAAGTCCTTTCCCATTAATACAGTGCTACTGTAGGGAAGCTGATCAGTCAGTAATAATAATGAGAGCAATGCCTATAAGGTCCTTAGTCAAATGTCACTGATGAGGGCTGGAAAGCTAACCAATTACAAATAACTGAATGGCAAAAACTCTATGGAAGGGGCAAGATCTCTAGGGTGACTGCCAGGAAATAATTAAAAGCATGTAAGAAACTGATGAAAGAAGAAATTTATTAAGAAGCACTTCCTATCAAGATTGCATATTAGACAGTGCTACCATATCCTCAGGGAAATTCTTGAATTATTTAAAATTTTACTTGAAAAAGCAGTGGGGGATATCAGTTTATTACAGAATTAAATAAATGAGAGCAAACAGACCTTTCCCATTTATAATTGCTACAAATCATGAAATCAATTCTTCTGTTTGCATCAGTTTTAAAAAAGGAAAAGACAATTCTAGGATTCTATGGTAACCCAATAAGTCTTCTTAAAGACAGATGCTATTCACAAAATTGTGCCATGACCAAGAGCACCAGGTACTCAATAAATAGCAAAGATGCAAATCCACTGACCCAGAAAGGCTGCCATGTTCAGTGAATTGTAGATTATTTTCTAAGTCACCAAATATAAGGATAATTGGAGCTTTATCCTCAGTTTACTGATGGGAAAAACTGAGCTGTGGAGGGGTAAAAGCATTACCCAAGATCACAGAGAAAGGCATCTCTAAACACAAAGCTGGGATGCATAAACTTCTGACTCCCAGTTCCGTGACTGGCCCCTTTCATTTCTGACCATCCTTTCACACAGTTGCTCTACTTCAGATTGTAGCATTGGATTTTAATGACTTCATGCCTTCCAGTGCCTTTAGCAAGCAGGGAGAAGGCTGATGTGGATGCATAAACCCCTTCTGTCACTGCATGTCAGCATGTCAACCTGGGATTACAGCTGGCACTGTTCTTTCTGCAGGCAATGTGATCAGAAAAGCACAAAGTTGTTCAAGCCTGTGATCCCTCAGGACAGATGTTTGTTTGCTCATTCTTACTGTGCACACATGTGTGTTTATGAGAGAGAGATAGGGACAGAAGGAGAGTTGGGGAGAGAGAGAGACAAGAAATAAAACATAAAAACTCTATTTGACCATGAGAACTGAAATAGAACTATCCCAGGAGAGAAACGTAAATATATTAATGTCTGGGAACTCACTGCACTGTGCTGTGCAGCAGGATTCTTTTTACCCCGAGTCTCCATCTGAGAAATATTTCTCCATCCTTCTCCACTACATTAGACAGCTGCATTTGATGTATCATCAAATGGTTTGCTATGGCTGAAGCAATTGGTTGGATGGAGCTTTGAGCAATGTGGTCTAGTGAAGGTGTCCCTGCCCATGGCAGGGGGTTTGGAACTAGATGATCTTAAAGGTCTCTTCCAACCCAAGTCCTTCTATGATTCTAATTAATCCTATGTCAGCAAAGGAGAAATTTACCAGAAATAACAGTTGATAAGGTTTATGCTTGGTACCTGGACCTCACAGAATCATGGAGCAATGGACACAAACAGATGAGAACAGCTCAAAATATCTGAGGATTCAGTCAGGATACACATGCTGTGTGAACAGCTCTATACTTTGGCATGGAATTGTTGGGAAGACCAAGCTATCAGAATATACCCTATATGTCTTAGTATGTAATTACTATTAGTGGAAAATGGCTGGGGGGCAAAAAAATACATGGGAAAACACATGGATTGTATCTGTTTTCAAGCACTGTGACTCAAAGGCCTGTGGTAAGTATATGAATGCAACACCAATACTTAGGGATACTCCTCAGCCCAGGGTTCTTAAATCAGATACCAGGTGAGAAGGTGAGAACAACTAGGCAGAAAGATACATCAGTGCCCTATAGATACTGTATCTTGGAATATTTTAAGTGCTAAAATAAAGCAAATCCAGGACTGGGAAATCATAAAGCTCATCTCTTCATGAGTTTCAGCTTATGCTGTAGTACCACTGACAAAGGTTAATGCAACTTTTCCTAGGTGTTCACTCTGTGTAGCAAGAATTTATCTTGCAAAGAACCCTAGTCAATAGAACTAAGCTAAGAGGAAAGAACTGAGATTTGAGAATCAATACCATCAATGGAAAAAGAATCAGAGGAATAGAGAAAAATTATGGATCCTACTAAATTACCTAGGTTTTGGTTTGTTATGGTTTAAATTAGGCTGAGCAGTGGGGTCACAATGCAGCAAAGTAACTTCTCCAGCTGCAGAAGAAGTGGGAGTATTTCCACACAATCATGTCTTCCTGAATAAATTAATGAGGGAAAAGAAAGGAACCATTTGCTTTCCAACTGAGAAATACAAATGTAATTACTGTAGATATTATACATACAGCTTATTTGACTTCATATTTCAGATCATAAACAAAATGCAAAAGTAGGGCAATTTTTTTAGAAGGACATCTTTCAGGGAGTATTTTTGTTGTTGCCATGGTGGGTTATTGTAATTCTCTGGAGCATCAGACACTTGACAGGTCTCAGACTCAATAAGCTTGATTAGATGAACAATCAGGCTCTGAGAAGACAGAATAGAATCCCAATCCAGGACCCTTGGAAAGAAGTGTCATTTTGACCATTAAAGAAAATTTTCTTCTGAAGTATTTGGTATTCATCTCCAGATTTGACATATTGGACATCTAGTCTGATTTAGGAAGGTGTAAGAGTGCTGCTATACCAATTCAGCTAACAGCTGAACATATAAAAAATATAATACATGTCTGGCTTTTTGGACAGCACCAAAAAAACTTTTCCTCAAACTATCAGTACTTTCTGGTAATATTTTATTTATCTAGGCTATAAACAAGTATTTTGGCTAAATTAAACTATTGGCATATTAGAACAACTTCTATGTGATTGTTATGTAGCAGTAATAAAGACTACTACAGAAGAATATTCCTTTCCCCTCTCACAGATCTCAATGACTAGCAGTGGAATCCTGGGTGGGCATTAGTTGGTCATGGATACTTCATGAAGATAATTTTCTGTGTTTACTTCTTGGGCAAACTCCTTTCAACCCTATTGCTGTTAAATCATATTGTACTTTATGTTCTGCGTTTTTTACCTTACACATCTTCATAAAGACCCATGCATTTCCCTCTTTCTTGATGCCAAGCTGACAAATTCCAGTGCTTAGTAGACTGCCACTCACATGGACTTGAGGTATTTGGTGAAGTAAAACTACAGCTCACTCAGACTCAATACAGTGTGTTACAAGAGCTGAGATCAGTTTTAAGAAACAAAACAGGAGCAATGGATACTGGAAGCCACAATATAACAACTCTTTGTTTGTTTTCTGTCTTTTCTCTCTTCTGTTCTCAAAAACAGAATTTGGAAGACAGAAAAACCCTACAACACTTCCATAAAACTCTTTGAGGATGGGACAAATCAGAAATAAAGCACAACTTAATTTTCGCTGTGGGAAAGCAAAACACAAAGTACACAAAGTTAAGCTCTAAGCATAGTGCAACATTTATGTAACTTTTATGTCATGTCAGATTCTATCCTATCATCCAGTATGGAAACATATGCATTAACATGAGTGTTTTTGCACAAATTCCAAAGTATGTTTGTTCGTTGATGACTTCATGTATGGAGGTTTATATATCAGTGGATACAGGGGAACAAAACTTGAGTGTTCATATCAGGTAGCCATATTTATCAGTTTTTCAATTGTATAAATATATTATAGATGCTATGGCCCTGCAGTGACAAGCTACAATCAACTCCTGATTTCATCAACTTGTCATGCTTTAATCATCCCTCTTGGCAGATCTTTCAACATATGTCACAGTACTGCCTTCAAAATGTGCTTCTCCAATTCTGTTTTATTAACCCTGTCTTTTTATATGTTTTAGGCTCATTATGAAATGCAGTAAATCTGTCAGAGGCACTTTATATGCTGTCTCCAATTCATGCTGATAGGAAGCATCTGAGAGCTCATTTAAGTTCCACAAAACGAGTACAATATGAAGAGTCGAAATCCACAAAAAATATGTGACAAGAACCATGTGAATGATGATTGCATTCAGCCTACAGGGCTAATCAAAAACCAGTTTCTCTTGCTCCTTACTCACTGCCCACTCAGAAGGACATTTGGATAGGAAAATATTAACACCACAGTGGGATCTGGTAGCACCAAGAAAAAAAAAATCCTTTCAGCATGTAGATCAAGTAACACATCTTATTAATGACTCCAAGTCATCCAGCACAAGATCCATGTGCATTTTCATGCACACAACTGGATTCAGCCAAACTTCTTACTATTGCCTTGGCTTCAGAAGCAATGTTTCAGAAGTGAAAAGGAGGTCATAATAACCTTGAGTCTGAGGGAAGGAAGAGATTGTTGCAGGAAGACAAGAAGGCAGAAGCCAAAGTTTTTGCTGAGAGTTGAAGGGTGCAAAGAAGAGGAAATGACATGTCAAAATCATTCTGCAAGACACAGAGTGAATTTGGGGTAGGAGGACCCAGACTCTGGATCTCTCAAAGCACAGAGAACTAGGAATTTTCTCTAAGAAGGCTCCATTACATTTGTACATTTGAACATTAGTAAATCACTGAAGTGGTACCATGAGCCATGTAGAGGTACTGTGAGTACAAACTTAGAAAGAACTTGTTGCAACGACTCACTTAGTTCTACTTTTGAGTATTTCTGTTAATTTCACAATCAGCATTACACTTTGCATCACCAAGCTCACAAGAACTAATAATTGCAATGTTACATATTACTTGTATCAGTTCACATGTCAGTGAAGAAAGGATATAAAGTCTTTTCCTAATTTCCCCAGTGATGTTATTATTAGATCATCTAAACTTACCTTTTTTCCCCCCTGTCTAATAAATTATAAATTAAATAAAGAAAAGTTGGAAGAGGTAATATCCTATTGATAATATTTAAAAAAAGACAAGCTTTCAGAAACAGAAGATGCAAAAAAATTACAGAAAGGGAAAACTATAATGCATTGATTTAAAAAAAATCCAGAAATAAGGCTGCTTTTTTCAACAGTATTGGGCTGACTCATAAAAACTCTTAACGTTCAGTAATTCTGCCTTTTAAAGTGAAGGCTAATACAGATATCACACACTATTTCTCCACAGTTA
The DNA here is from genome assembly GCF_903797595.1 of Erithacus rubecula. Lineage (NCBI taxonomy): Eukaryota > Metazoa > Chordata > Aves > Passeriformes > Muscicapidae > Erithacus > Erithacus rubecula. The sequence continues at coordinate 40,719,008 of NC_136688.1, read as the reverse complement.
AAGGCACTCTTATTCCCCAGGTTGGACAGCAAGTAGCAAAACAGAGAAATCAGCTCAGTCCCTTGCTTCAGTCTTGGGAAATCTACGTCTCCCCATGTTCAGCAATAAATCCAGTGAGATGAACTCTAGCATGCACAAAGAATCTGGATACAATCTTGTAAGACCTTCTGTTTCAAGGACAAGATGGGGAGAATATATAAAAATCAGCAGTCATGGGTGGGAGTCCCTGTATGCTTTACATCAAACAAATCCTTGCTAAATTTTTTCTTTAACAACTGCAACAACCACTGCATTATCTGAGGAAATTCCTCATCATAACAAGCTCTTTTGTGTTTTGTGTAATTCCTTTACAAATAACCTTGAGCTTTCTGTATGTCCTCTTAATATCTCAGGAGAGGATCTCACTTTTTCCTCTTCTCTTCCTCTCCTGCCTGCTTCCCCCAGTCCCCCCTCCTCAATTATCTCTTGCTGTCTTCTGGGTGGTTATGTTTAATCTCAGGATTAGGCAGAAGCCTGCAGTTTGCTTTGAACAGCTTATCAGCTTCCAAGAGACATTTACAGGGAGAGAAAGACTCCAGTTTTGATAGCAGTAATTGTATTTAGCTTGTAAGATACAAGGCTATTTATCTCAAGGCTGGGAAATCACAGAGGGAGAGAAAGAAAATGTTGTTGATAAAAACTAAATAAAGCCAGAAATAATGGAAAAGAGAAGAGAAGAGAAGAGAAGAGAAGAGAAGAGAAGAGAAGAGAAGAGAAGAGAAGAGAAGAGAAGAGAAGAGAAGAGAAGAGAAGAGAAGAGAAGAGAAGAGAAGAGAAGAGAAGAGAAGAGAAGAGAAGAGAAGAGAAGAGAAGAGAAGAGAAGAGAAGAGAAGAGAAGAGAAGAGAAGAGAAGAGAAAAGTTCCTTCAGTAAAGGGATGATGTGGGAAACAGACTTAATTGAACAAAAATATCATGCCAGTTGTGGAAGGAGATTGAAAATAACAAGGGAAAGGTAATAAATGGCTTGAGTGGGACAAGAAAGTACGTTTCAAAGCAGACTATGAATTCTCATTCAATAGTCATAATTGTGTAAAACTCAGAATTTTATTTATAGAGATGGGTAGAACCATTTTTAGTGATACTGAGAACCCTAAGTAAGATAGCTGGATCTGTGGACATCCACATCTCTGGAAAGGAAATCTGTTTTTCTGTTTTTCACAGAAACTTTAAATAGTGCCCATCATGGACTGTGGGGTGCCATGCAACACTTACTACTAAAACCAAGTTCAGGTTCCTCACTTATAAAATACCCTTTCCATTTCACATTTATTCAGTCAGTATTCAGTCTATTCTCACAGCTTCATGCTTCGCTTTCCCTACCTTGAATTTTCTTTAAAATCTCTGATGCTGGCTAAGTTCTCCTACTGGATGGCTTCCTTTTTAAAGTGTCTACAAAAAGTTTGGGTGGGTATTTATGGAAAAAAAAATTGAAATAGATATTTTTAATTTTATTAGGCTGCAACCAGTATTCTAATCTGCTACAATAAAAAAAAAAAACAAAAACATGCAAGCAGGGAAGAGTTAGCATCATCTCACTGAGAAATATTCAGCATTTTATAGAAGTATCAAATGGGTAACAGCAGTACAAAAAATGCTACATTCCAATTATCCCAATACTTTTAATCATAGAATACTTTTCCTAAAGGAAGAATAAGATGAAACCAACCTTTCAATCTTACCAAGACAAACACAATTACTTCCAGTTTTTTCCAGCACCATAATTAATTCTCAGCAGTTAAGAAGATGAAAAATACATCTACTTTTCCTATGTTATAGACATGTATTATATCATTTCAGTGTCCCAAAACATGTCTCAAAATCCTAAAATTTTCTCAAGGACAAGAGATCATAAAGTGGAAAAAAATTTAGAAAAACTGACAGCCATGAGATTCTTTCTACAGCCTTTGGTGCATCAGCTTTCATTTAAACACAAAGCTATAACCTCTGCCTGATGTTCTCTATTTCTTTGTCAGCAAGTAGTTTAGACTAGACTAGAATATTTGGAAAGTAGCTACAATGATTATCTAGCTCAGTCAAAAGACAAAGCATATTCTCAAGGGCATTGTCCAAATGCCTCTTAAATACTCATGGGCATGAGCCCTGCTGACAATCTCTCTAGAGAAATGGTTCTATTTGACCAGTCTGCCAGTAAAGTAATGCTTCCTAAGATCTATTGTGAACCTCCTCTAGCACAGCTTTGAAACATTCCTACATGTCCCATCACTATGTACCATGGAAAAATAGCTCGGCACCTATCTCTGCTTCCACTCCTCAGAAAGCTGTAACAGGCAATATCACCCCTAGCCTGCTTTTCTCCAAACTCAACAACCCCAAAGTCCTTAGCCACTCTCCATGGAACACACCTTCCAGCCTTGTCACCAGCTTTGTTGCTGTCCTCTGGACATTTTCATGGATGTTCACATCCTTTTCAAATTGTAGGGAACTACTGTGAGTCTCACTGAGGTGAGACCACACCAGAGCTGAATAGTGCAGGACAGCCACTTATTTTGCCTGGCTGTTTGTGCTGGTTTTCATGCACCCCAGGACGTGGTTAGCTGTTTTCACTGTCAGGGTCCACAAATGATTCACACTCAGCTGCTGCCCACCAGCACCCAGATCCCTTTCTACAGGGCTGCTCTTCAGCCACTCCTCTCCTAATTCCTAATAATGTCTTACAGGTGTTATTCTGCCCCAGGTAAGGTTCTGCACAATCCAGATTTTTTTCTTCTTTAGTTTTATCCCATTAATCATAGTCCAATGCTCCCATCCAGCTAGAACCCCCTACAAGACCACTTGTCCTTTGAAGGGGGTCAACACTGCAGTTTAGTCTCATAAGCAAACTTCCTACATCCACTACCTTTCCTTCATCCATGAGATAGGTGACCTTAGCACAGAAAAATTACTATATTGAACAGGGCTGTCCCTAGAGCTGAACCCTGAGGAACAGCTCTGTGACCACAGTGCCAGGCAGATGTAGTCCCATCCAGCACAGCCCTTTGAGCTCTGCTGTTCAGCCAGCTCCTAACCCAGCTCACTGTGCACAGCTCATCCCACAGCTGGATAGCTTGTTTGGATGGTGCTTTGAGGGATGGTTCCAAAAGCATTACTAAAATCCAGGAAAAACTACATCCATCACCTTCCCTTCATCCATGGAACAGGTGACCTTACCATAGAAAAACATAAAATTAGTTAAATGGAACATTCCCCATGTAAACCCATGTTTATGACTGCATTATTCTTTAAATGCCTTTCAATTGCATACAGTATAACCTTCATAATTTTCCCAGGATCCTAGTTTAGACTAACAGGTCTGTAAGCTACCTGTATTGTTTCTCACACCCTTCTCATAGACTGGAATAGCAATGGTTAGGTTCCAGCCAGCAGAGACCTCCCCAGACACCAAGTTCCTTGTTAGATAACTGAGAGGGTGTGGGAGTCCAGGGTTTTTCCCTGGCTCCTTTGGGGGTGCAAAAACCCCCCTGGCAGACCCCTCAGAGACCCCTGAGTGCTGCCCAGGAGCTGCAGGGGCTGGATTTGGCTCCTTGGGAGAATCTGCCCACATTGAGAGAAGAGACACAGAAAATAATGATGAGTAGAGTGTAAATTAGAATGTTAGAGTGTAGATAAATAGGTTTTCTTGAATGTTTATGATAAGGGACACGTGGCCAAGATGGAGAATTTGGGGGGTGGACACCTTTTCCTCCTTCTTCTCCATGTCATCCATGTTGGGTGACACGTTGGCCTCTTGGATTGGTTGGGGTCAGGGCTGGACCATTTAATAAAATTGTATTGTATTGGTAAAATTTTGTAAACATGTAATACGTAGTACTAACTATAGAAGATAAGCCCTGCCTTGACCAGGCAAATTCCACCATGGATGCCAGGCTGAGCAGACCGCTGCTGGCCAGGCAAAGTGTCCCAGAGATAAGAAACAATAAACTGTCCTTGGAAAAAGAGAAAACCGTCTCCGGCAGTCTCTCTTCGGCAGCTTCGGGGAAAACCAGGTTTTGAACCACCCTTCGTGTCCCTCTGGGGTGATCTCGGGGCAGAGGAGGAACCCCAGACTGGGACACCTGGCGTCCCTGGGTGGGCTCGAACCACCAACCTTTCGGTTAACAGCCCTTCTCATAGACTGGAATAGCAATGGTTAGGTTCCAGCCAGCAGAGACCTCCCCAGACACCAAGTTCCTTGTTAGATAACTGAGAGGGGTCCTGCTTCTAGCAGCCTTCAGTACTCCTTCAGTTAGCTAGAAAAATTATTGAAAGAAGCAAGTAAGAACTTAGCCAGTTTCCCCCCCCTATCTCATATAAAATGCATGGCACAATCAAGCCACTTCAAATCTGTACACCAAGGAAATGAAGAAATACATTTTAGTAAGGCAAGGTTGATGCCTTTCACATTTTAGATAGGTAGGAGAATCTAAACCACTATCATTTTGACCTTTTCTAGAAAGCTTGTTATTTTAGACAAAGACTTTGTCTCACATAGACTAACAAAGAAGTAGTTCAAATTGGATTGCTTTTAAAAGAAATTGAAAAAAAAAAATAAATAAAAGATATGCCCAACAGTTCAGGAACATTCAATCCTTGGAACTGGAACTACTCTGAAAGAAAATCCCAGCACAGATATCAAGGTCTCAGAATCAACTTTTTGTTTTATAAGTATGCACTTATCTGGCCACACTACCTGCCAGAGCAGTCAGTTCTGCTGCCAAGAGCTAACTCTAGCTTTCCCAGAAATACAACTTCCTCTCAGAAATTGTACTTCTGAGATAGAATGAAGTAGGGGCATAGAGGATGAAACCCTTTTTTCTTTTATCCATAGCAAAAAACCTGCAGAATAGTGTAATCTGAATGGACAAAAACTACTACAAGAACACTGAGAGATAACTTGCAAATGATAAGGGGGGGAAATATAAAATATCAGGATTCATTATTTCATCCATAAAGTACATTTTTGGATGAAGTAATGAATCCTGATAATAATCCAGTTGTTTAATACTGTCTTATTTCTTGTTTCTAGAATGCATTAAAGAATCCAGGCTACACTTATCTTACTAGATCGCACGTTTCTTTAAATGAAGCTCCTTCCTACCTGTTGCTTTCTTCCCTTTAATCTTCTCCTTGAAAACATAACTTCAAAAAGATTTTATTCTTTTGTCATGGATAGTGTTACTTTACAGCTTCTTTTCACCCAGTTTTGTTTTGTTTGTTTTTTTTTTTTTTTTAATTTAGTTGGATGAATGAACAGGAATATCAGGCTGGTTTTGACATACACTATACATCTGGCATCACACAAAGTATTTCTTTGCAAGGAAAGACAGCAAACAGAGTAAAAAAACCCTGTCTTGCATAAGAACTAATGAAAACTTAAGGACTGAGGTATCCCAGTTCTGTGTAAAGACAGAAGATTTATTTCTAACTACTCTCGAAATTTCTGCAAACTGTCTCAAATTTTATGGGTTTCATTTTAACCAAAACCAAAACAAGTCAGATACTTCCTCTTCCTGAAATCTGGGTCCAAAATTACTCCAATTTTATCATTAAAATATTTATTTAGATACAGAGAAGGCTCTCCCCAGGAAATAAGGATGACCAAGCATAACCTGTTTTTTGTGATGTACACAAAAGGATGAAAGCATGTGAGCCAGCAAAGGGAGGCAGCCATAGAGAACTGTATTTCAGATGACAGCAAAAGTTTTATAATCTGAGAAAAATTCTATCACATTGTGATCACAAGCTTAATGAATCAAGCATGAAGAAATTGGCTATCAGCACAGCCTATGGAAAAAGCCCATCTCCTTACTGTGTTCTTGAAAGAGAAGAGAAAGGGCAAAACTAATGCAAATAAATCACAAACAGCTCAATGGTCTCGGCTGAACCACAGCAGCTGAACTGCAGAGAGCAGCCTCTGTACTAATGCTACCTTTTTGACATCTCTCAACTCTCAGGAGCTTTGTCTCAGATACCTACACTGGGCCACTGTTCTGTCTTACTGCCCAGAAACAGAAACTCTGGCCCCTTGAAATAGTACTAAAGATGAGAGATCATCCCTAGTAATTTGGATCATTTCAGCCACAAAGCAAACTTTAGCTCCAAGTTAATTCCCTCCTTTACCATCTTTCTCTAACCCTTTTCCTTCAAGAATGTGTAAAGCTCATGTTGCAGGTGACTGGAATGCAATTGGATGTTATAAAACCCAAAATGTCAGTGCCTGAGCTGTAAGTTTGTTGTCATTCTATTTTCCTTGTCTTTTATCTGAAGTTGTAAAAATACAGCTTTGGAACCTTTTGGTCCCATTGGGCTAGTTTCAGTTAATTTCAATTTAACTAAAGACTGTATTTTAAGGAAAGCCAATATTCTCTCACTTTGCTCATTTAATGAATATCCAACTTTTATTTGTACTTTTCATTGAGCAAGTAATTATGAGTCTAATGTATAATCCTCCCACAAGTAATAAAACTCAGAGAGGAGCATAGAAATGCCATTGAGAATGCTGCCCTGACTGAAGATTGCACCATGTGTGATGACAAAGAAGATACATGCAATTTATAAACTTTGTAAACATTAGGCTGTAGCACAGTGTGGAGACCCAAATACACACAAAATTGCTCATTTTACAGTAAATGCAGTGTGCCCAAGCAAGCATAGTCTACAAATACAATGTTTTTTAAACACTACAAATAACTGTCTTTCCAGAATTGACAAGATCCTATGCAAAACATAGGGGATTATTTAGCTAGCATCACTCAAGTTTTATATGAATTTAAATCTTCAGCAGGTTCCAGCTGAAACACACTGGATTAGCCTGGGTCCCTTCAACCACAAAACCTTCACAGTGCTGAATCTCTGCTGAACACAGATTTGGTCTTGCAGTCAGAACAAAAAACAATAGTGCAAGTTTGGTTTGTGAAAGACAAGTAATTAACTTCAAAAGCTCCTATTCAGCCTTCTTTTAAAAACCATTGACAGCCATTTTTCCCAGAAAATGGGAGTAAAAAGTATTGGTTTCCTGTAATTATTGGTTCATGGAATCTTCTCTGAATCTTAGGTATTCATAATGCCACTCTATGATAAAGATATTCTGGTATTTAACATGAATTGACATTAAGCCACAGTCCTTTCCTCTGGGAAGGCTGGAACATTGCTCTCCTCCCCTGGGTTTGTTTTTGTTTGCTTGTTGGTTTGCTTGGGTTTTTTCCCACAGCAATGCAATATCTTAAGGTTTTTTGATTTTTGACTTTTTTTTTAATTTGGCTAAAATATTGGTTTGAAAGGAGTAGCAAACAAATAAAGGAGAAACATGCACACATGAAGTATGGTCCCATAAGCCTTATTTTCACAGGGACAAGCTGAAAAATCCGTCATCTACAAACAGACAAAAAATTGAAATACATGCACAGAAAGGAAAAGGTGTCTGGAAGATAAAGGTGTCCTTTTTTCTTAGGGTACAATTGCATACACTCAATACCAGCCCAGAACATAAGATTAATGCTGATTCCACAAAACCATACATCTTCCAATGAAAACACAGAAATATCTTTAGCCAAGGCAGAAGCCCAGGGTACTGAGGTAGTCTCTGAGTGTGATTTATTTTTCCTTTTAAAAATAAATATCTCTGAAGAATTGAGCTGAATATTTTGTTTCTTTACACCAGAGACTTACTACAGCAAGCAATGTAAGAAAAAATTTATTCATAGGGTTTGTAGAGACTGTAATTGGCTGCCAAGTGGATTGGAGATACTTTACAAAATAATTGATGAAAGGAGCAAAAGAAAGATACTCAGCTGGACCTTTCCTAGCACACTTTCCTTTCAAACCAATGGATAGCAGAGCTAGAATCTAACACAGCATATCTGTCATGGCATTCTTCAAAAAGAATTTCTTCCACAGAAATAAGGTTAATAATTGAAATGCATCCTTTTGCATATACCTCACAAAACACTGACAAAGGGACATATGTGGCAGAGAACAATACAGAATAGATGAGTCACATTTAAAAACTTTCCTGTGTGCTTTCTGAGGGAGTAGAAGAGATTAAGTCATCCCCTTGGAGTAATTTATTAGTATAATGTCACATAAATTAGTATATAACCTCAAGTTAGGATATTTCCTATAATTTAAGTTTCTTTTGAACAGTTCCTACACAACTAGCAAGAAATATTCCTTCTGTCCTGAGTTACTACTGTACAACCTAGAAATAAGGAACTGATTGTTCCTTAGATGCAATATTGAAAACCAAGATGATCATGGCTTGATCTTAGGCAGAATATGAATAAGAGGAACGTGGTTAACACTAAAGTTCTTTCCTTTTATAACCATATGCATCATCACACCTCAGGTATCTAATGCACTGCCAGCACCACACAGCAATCTGTTTTTCACTTGGAGTAAGTTTGATCTTTTAGCATGGTGACATAAAGTATCATGAAGTTGTGATTTACCAGTGGTGGGATAAAACATGTGACAGTGTATCAAGAGCCAGTTATTCACTGTTTCTGATGGATTTAGGGTGATAATTTCCAAAGATACTGATTTTTTCCACTGCATTTTGACAGAAAGTCAGCTAGGAGTTTTCAGTCTCAGTTAGATGGTGTATTAACCTTTGTATCTGCAAACCTAAGAGAGGAAGTAAAATTCAGGTGATAAAAAATTGTGAGGAAAGCATAAGGTCTACTCAAATACTTGCTTAATCTTCTATGTTCCTTACATTTCTACTCAGTATTTATATTGACAGAATCTGGGGTGTGGCTAGAGTCACTGCTCCTTTTCATAAAGTCTGCTCAAAACTTTTCTACCCTAAATATTTAGAAAATATCACAAGTAGCAAAACCAAGTTTGTCATTGCATGGCTTCGTAACTCTGTGTAGAGCCAGGATTCACTTAGAGAGCTCTGAAACAGTATGATCTATGTGCTTCATACCACACTGGCATGCTTATTCTTCCAGTTTAAAGGACTATTAGTTTGTTTTCCAAGAGACAGAATACACATCATCAGGCTTGTGAATTTATTGTCAGGATGAAGCAACAAGGATTCATAGACCAACCAGCTGTTATTGAACATTAGTTTATAGATACAGATACACTGAGAGAGAAAAACAAAAAGAAAAATATATGTACCTGTGGGGTAGTGCTCATTCACTGGCCAGCTGTCAACCTGAAGTGTTGCATTGCCACCATTCCTGGTAAAACGCACTACATGGTATTTGCCATCATTTACAGGTGTGCTTTCCTCTTTAATAGAGATGTCCACTGTGCCAATATTGAAGACTACACCAATCTTGCCTTGCTCCTAAAACAAGAAAAGAAAACAAATGTTTTTAAATTGCTGCCACTTAGTCCTGGCCTCTAAGTCTCTAGTGGGTAATTCTGCCGGTAGATGGCACTGAAGAATACACAGAAGTGTCATTTTGAGCTTTGTCAGGACACATTTCATTGGTTCTGCTTCAGTGCAAACACTTTCTTTCACACTGTTTTTTACAGCATTCACCTGAAGACAGTGACTCATTTGTTCCCGTAAAACATCACAGAAGATGGGTGAGAAACCAGGCAACAAAAATCAGGAGATGTGGATAAAGAATTATTTGAGCAACACCTCTACTGATTATTACTAGTCACTTGTTACATAAAATGCAGCCACAGACAGGCTACTATATCAACACCTTTTTTGTTCTGTTATTCTTCTTGGGAAACAAACAGTCCTCACCTGCCCAAAAATAATTGTGGGATCCAGCAGGAAAAATACAGTTAGATGATGAATGGAACTCAAAGGGAGCAGAAATGCCATTAGCTGACTTTGAAAACCAGAGGGAAGTTACCTAAAAGATAGGAGCAGCCCATCTTATTTTCTCCATCCCACACCAACCAGTGTTTTACCAAAAAAGCAGTGCTCTCCCAAAACTTTCCAGAAGAAAGAGAAGAAGGGAAGAGCAGACTGTTGTAGATGCCACAACACTTCCCTCTGCAGCTTCCCCCAGGTGGTTTCAATAATGAACATATTTAATGACTTTAGGTTGTAAAATACACATCCAGAGTATACTCAGATTAGATATGTACCTTTAATATTACTGATTTAAACAGCAGCATAAATTCTCATCACTGTACAGTTAACAGGAATGCACCTTTAGACACCGAGTTAGGAGAGGCACAGTATGCTGGTGTCAGTTATTGTGAAGGTATATTACGTGCACTGCATAGATCCAAAACTGGTACAGGCAGGCAAAACTGAAATGTATCATATAGGAAGCTAATACATTTGCTAGTTATCCATATTATGAAATTGAAACAAAACAGAGAGTAGATGGCCATCTTCTATACAAGTATGTTTTCCTTGAAAAAAAACTGAGGCATAACTAAGAATCACAGGACAATTCTGTTTCATTTACTACCTTACACATCTGCTTAGAGCACATCCCCCAGGGCTGTTACCCTAACTTTACTACATTCACATTAGCAATCTCAGCAATAAGAAAGAAACCTCTCCTCTTGTACTTGATGACTACCTTGGATTTCTCTCCTGGATTTAATCCTGTCTCCTGGTAAAAAAAAAAAAACTTCTTCTGAAATTCCTGTCATGTTTCAATTTCTCAGAGAGGTCTTTCTGATTCCTGCTCCATCTTACATTTCAAAACTTACTCATACCAAAGTACTCATCATAATTTCCTTGTATCTTCAGTACTCTTTTTTCTTTTTGACATTTTCTTCCCAACACCAAATTTCCTGGTGTCAGGACTACAGCACTGTTTTAGGAAAGGAAAGCAAACAGTCCTGTAGCTGAAGAGGTCATGAGCAGTGATTCCACTACTTGAAGTTTAGAACTGAAACAGTAAGCATCTTGGTTTTTCTCTCATTACAACACTAAATTTTAGACTGTGCTAAATGTATGCAGGATACAAAGTTTCATGTACATTCATACTGTTATTTGAAGGGACTTTTCTTCCATATATTGATATCATCTTTCCCTTCTCACTGGAACATAAGGTAAATGGATTGCTGCTCCCAGCAGATGCATGAAATCAGATGCCATTTGAAAACAATGTTTCTTCTCTTATGCTAGCCCAAAAATAAGTGAAGTTTCTGTTAACAAAGATTTATTTCAGATGAAAGCATTGCTGGCACAGCTTCACCACTTCTTTAATACATGAAGTAAGTGATCTCCCAAAACTGTTTAAGTGGATTTTTTGCAGGCAACCATATAATTATCTTTACCTGCACAGCAGTTACCAAAGAACACATGATTAATTTTTCCTCAAAGACACAAATAATACACAGTGCCCAGGTAACCAGGCTACTGATACTGGGGTTTTGATATTGCCTTACAATCAACCTCCTGATCCACTTCTCCTACTACTTTTTAATTGCCATCAATACATCAAGCTTCTTTGGCAAACTGTGGCTGCTTCACCTTGGTGAAGGTACAGCATGAGCAGGTAAAATGAAGAGCTGCACCTTTTCTAATGGAAAAGATGACCACTACAACAGGAGAGGAAGGAATTAAAAGGTATTCAGCAGAGTGAAAGCTGCATACCTTCCAGCCAACTGGCTTAATGAGGCAAAGGTAAAAACCTGCACGTTGGGAAAAGGATGGTGGCAAGTTCAATTAATCTCTGCAGAATGAGAAAATGTTTCTGACTTCTCCTCAGAGGAAAAGGAGATAGCACCTTTCACCATTTCCTTTCCCAGGGCTTGAAGGAAAAGACCTATTTAAAGGGTAGTGATAAGAGGGCAAACTGGGAAAGAGATAAGATTCTGGAAAGAGAGGACTGCAAAATGCAAGTGGCCTTTAGCCTGATGGAGAGAAGATGGAAATGAGCAAACTGGTGCCTTCCCCATCCCAAGAGGCATCCCCTCCCAGAGCCAGAGAAGACAGCCCTTCTAAAAGCAGTGTAACACTTTGTTGCCACTAAGAAGTGCAAACATTTGTCTAAAAAAACCCCCAAAACCCTGGTTCTTATGGACAACCTACTCCAGCTCTCTTAGACCACTCTTGGGCAGAGCTCCCTGTGACTCTTTGAGTTCTGCAGAATCACAACTTCTGAGACTCTTAATTTGGACTGAGTAGGAACTTTTCATAAAAATGGTTTTGCTCCAATTACCAGAAAAAAACACAACACAATATGTCAAAGGTAGGGCTATTGAAGCCAAACTGCACACACAGATTCCAAGATACTGTTTATTTATGATATAAAATATCTCCAGGGCACCAGACACTATGAAAAGATTAACAATTAGTTTATGCACTGCTGGCAGAAGAAAAAAAGATAAAGTAAAGCAAAGCACAGAGAAAATCCTACAGCAAAGAAGAGTGACCATGAACACAAGGGGAAAACCCACAATTTATTTTCAACATCTTTGCAATTCCAGTTTCTTACACTACAGTACTTCATTAAAAACAGCTTTTACCAAGACCTACCTTCCTTCCAAATCTGAAAGGCAAGCTTTACCATGACACTTCAGGATGGTCATAACTTTTCATTCCTTTCCCCCAATTTAAACTGGTGGATTTTCTTTCCACATAACCAAACAAAGGTATTAACTAGACCAGTAAATACGTGACAAAGAAACATTTACCTTTGAGCCATTACCTGTAACATTTATTTTGTAGCTATAGGGAAAAAAAAAACTAACTACAGAGAAAAGAAAAAGGTGAATACACACAGACCAAACAACTGACATGGTCCAAAAGGGTTCAAGAGGATTTTAACAGATAGTGCAATTTTTTTCTTCTCTATACTGGTATTCACTGGGTGCCCCAAAAATCTTTCCATGAAAAGACAACTATTAACTAATGTTTTTGAAACCTCCAAGTGACATCAAGTGCTGGCACTGTGCCTTGGAAAACCGAGAACCATTTCATTTATAAATAATGAAGTGAACTCAGCATTTAATCTATCTTACTTTTTCTCTTATTTCTTTAAGGCTACTGTGCCAAAAAGGATTTTTAAAGTTTGTCAAGAATTTGTCTTGTGCTGATTTGTCCCATAAAATTCCCTCAAAAACCACATTACTGTTTCAGTCCTTATAGTACTTCTGGAGATAAACTTCTGCCATTACGTCTCTAAGACTTTAGAAATATAATTATGATCACATAATGGAATGGTTGTAGATAAATTATAAGAACAAAAGCAGTGCAAGGTACTGGAAAAAAACAATTGTACAAGGCTTCTCCTTGACCTGTGTATTCTACATAGACTCCTGACAAAAGGTTTTTATATGCACAATTACCAAACATTTTAAACATTATTAATTGACACAAGGGCTAATCTAATCTGCTGATCAGGAGATCAGCAATTTATTGCTTGCCCTGAATCATTGGTTCACTTTAGGCAACCTTTTCTTTTACCTTTCTGTAAACCAGATTCTTATCTGTGAGAGAGGAGTTAAAGACACCTATCTTTTCAAGCTCTGCAAGCCCTGAAAATCCAGATATATTTTGCTTAAATATTGATTATATACTGCCAATCCAAACATTTCAGCCCTGAGAGCAACTACAATCTGAGAGGAGCAGGTCCTAAGCTTTCCTCAGCTTCTACATACAACTCTTTCAAAACCTGCTCCTTTCTTCTGAAGGGACCTCAGGACAGGTCTGAGGTGATACATTTTAGCAGGTATGTTTAACTTTTGTTTCCCTTCATTCAAGGAAAAGTAGAGCCTGTCCTGAGTGCAAATTGTCAGGCCTTTGCTTTCTCCATGCCATGCCTTTATATTTTGAAGGCATCTTTATGTAGCAGACCAGGTAGAAAAAAAGAAAAATGGGGGTGGCAGTGATTTTGTAAGATGAGCAGTTAGAGTGTGTCAGAGGGCACACATACATGAACAGCCACATGTACTCTGTGCTCTGAAAAGTGCTTTACTCTTAGGTTTTCTTTTCCTAAATCTAACATTTAAATTGTCCACACTAAAAGTATATATTTGTTCCCTGTGTTCAGAAAGCATTTCATTTTAAAATCCAAGGGAGAGAACTCCAGGCATTAGGACAGATCCTACTCTCAGCTGCATCAATGTGAATCAATAGCAATTCTGTTGAAGAAACTCAATTCCTACTGGTGGAAGTGGAAGCAGAGTTTATGCCAGTATCTTTTAGTGTTGTTTTCCTGATTTTTCTGAAGCAAAATGTAAAATTAAGGGAAGTGTTTATAAAACATACCTGAAATCTGATTATAATGCCATGTGCTTTCTCACATTCATTTTACTGCATAATTTTTAAATAGCAACTACTGCACATACTGCCTCCTCCTCCCACCCTGGCTGGTTCCAGCAAGGCTAGACATCAAACCTGGCAGACAATACCCCGAGTTACTCTGTCCTGCAGATCACTGCTGATTTTGCTGCTCTCATTTGAAATTGATACAAGCCCTTTTAGTAATACAAGCCATTTCATGCTGTAGGAAGGTTTAGTAAACTTTCCCTCCCTCCAAAAAAATGACACACACAAACACAAATGCACTACCCTCTAAATTCAGGAAAATTACTTTGTTTTTCTATAACCCTGAGAACTGCTCTTCCTGGAATGGTTTGCTTCAGCTTAGGCTCCTCACACTTGCAATCTATGTTTTTAAAAAGAGATTGAACTTTTATTTCTCCCTCTTTGTTTTCACTTTATTATTTAAGACTTTCTTTGCTTGATTTCCTTTGGGGTTTTGTTTGCTTAGCTGGTTTTTATTTTTGCTTTTCCTCAAACTGGATTCTGAATGTTAGTCCCTCTGAAGGATCACTCACTCTCTGTGGTTTAGGGGGGCTTTGTACATCAGTGCTAAATGTGTGAGTTATCCAGGAGAAGTTATAGATGCATATTCCACAGAGGACACATTTATTACTACAACTGCAAATCACTCTGTGTGAATTCTCACTGTACACAGAAACTCAAAGTTCTTTGCTGATTAGAAAGGCAGCAAAAAGCAGTATTGTCCTTAGGGGGCCCTTCTGGGCTGCAGCTAGAACTGAATGCATGGCTGGACAGATCTTTCTGGCATACATGTATCAATGGATTTGGAAAGGGGAAGTATTAAAACCTGTATTCAGCACAGACTACAAGGCAGCTAGTTCTGCTCTTCTCTAGCTGCTATATTTAGTACTGGTTTGAATATCACTGAGAGGTAAGTCAGGACTCAATATGTAAAAATCTCTAGGGCTGGGTAAAGGGACAGTTTACTGAAGTCTGCCTTTATCCAAACAATGATGGCAGGGGAAGCACACTCAAGAATCAGTATCCCTACCCTGGCAAATAATCAACAAAAGTAGCAAGTGCTCTGAGAGAACTGATAATTTACCTAACTTGGAAGCTTTTGATCAGGGTGCCAACATTTTACGGTTACCTTGAATCTAGGTAAAAACGTTTGTAAGGGGAATTTTGTTTGATTCTTAAGAGCTGTTAAAAGGACCAGTAGATCATTTTTTGTTATATGCTGTTACTGCCTCTTTAAGGTGCTCAACCAGATCTACTCAATGCCATTTAAAACCTATTTATCAGAAAGAATCATATATACACAGAGAGGATAAAATAAATAGAAATTATTACCCTTTGGGGGCATGGCTTTTAAAAGAAGCAGTTCTCAGGATACATAATTTATAAGGCTAAAAAGGACAATTTTTATAATCTACTCTCCTCTAAAATTTTATAGGAGATCATATATCTTGTCTGAATTGATTATTTTTTAAACTACAGAATATATTTTACAGCAGCATTTGTGATTTGCAGCTGAGGAAAGAAGGCTTGGATTCATTACAGTTGCTATTTTGATGAGATTGGCCTCGTGTTGAACACGGTCAAAAAGGCAAGTGGAATTCAAGAACTATAATGAAAAGGAACAGTGTATAAAAGGAAAACCTCTATTATAAATTAAGGGTGGACCTTTGACTCAAATTCTTGAACACAGTATGCAGATCTTTTTTGAGGCCATCTCAAAAAGAGAAAGAGGAGATACAAAAGGTTCCAAAAAGTAGTACACTTGAAACAGTGTGTATAGTCATGAAGCAATGATTTAGCACTAGTTCTTTATAACTCAAAGAACTACAAATTTATAAGAAAAGCATTTGACTGACAATTATGTTTAAGCAAAAAAAGTATCAAATTCATGGGAAGAATAAAGAGCCGTTGAACACAGCAATATGAATATAACCTTGTGCTCCGCCCCTCCTGAAAAGCAGATCATTATTGTTTAACTGTTACAGCCTATACTGAAACACCATCTAGCATCATACTGCCAAAAATTACTTGCAGGTATGTGATCAAGCCAAAATTTTCTTGAAGGTTGCTACTGATTCTTGTTCATTTTAAGAAGTGGTGAAAAAATTAAATTAGGAAAATTAATGAAAATATAGTCTTTTCTATTGAAGGCTTAGGAAAGGTAGCTCAGACAAACATCTGTCACAGTCAAGCTGCCACTGTTAGTCCATCCTCAGAGCAAAAATATGCTAAAGCAAAGCCTTAGAGTTCCAGCTTCATCTTTCCTTGACTGCAAACTCTCTCCTCAGTTTTACAGAGCATAAAAAAAATCACTCAGGCCTCTGTGTTTCTTGCTTAAAAGCAGGTTTTCCAATCTTTCATTTAAACTCCTCCATGGCCCTAAAACTCCTTCAGTTTACTTATACTTTTTTTTTCAAGTGGAAACACCAGAAATTTTAAACTTTATTTTACAGAAATTACACAATCTTACCATGAGGGCTCATATTTGAGGCTTATTCATCATGACCAACAGTGTAATTCAGGAGTGCTCTCTGGGGGTGTTCCTTGTTTTGAAAGATGATCTCTACTCTTTGGTTGGAGACACACTACATTATTTGGCTAAAGTAAAATTTATACCAGTTTCCTTGTTAAGAGTTTAACAAATGTTCCAAACTGCCCTTCATTTTTGGTCAGTTGAATATTTATGTGGGACACAGACAGTAACATAATACTTCTTTAATGGCCCATACTACAAAAAATTGTAGCACAGCAATACACTGCTACTAAAGTACCTCTTACTCCCAGTCTTAAACATTTTGTCCACGCACCTTTGCAAAATTACAGAAATAGTTGCCAGTGGAATGTGAAATTGCCATTCTCCTGCTCTAATTTTACCTAATCTCCTTCTCTCCCTGCATCTTTCCATCTTTCAATCTTTGCCTTTTGTCTAATATAAGTTTCTTTTATAAATAAAACTACCCTGAAGACATGTGAAAAAAAAATAAATTGACAA
Organism: Erithacus rubecula; assembly: GCF_903797595.1. Classification (NCBI taxonomy): domain Eukaryota; kingdom Metazoa; phylum Chordata; class Aves; order Passeriformes; family Muscicapidae; genus Erithacus; species Erithacus rubecula. The sequence goes on along the minus strand of NC_136688.1, from coordinate 40,701,791 downwards.
GAAGCTTGGGTCTGTGACAGTTCTACAGGGTCAGGAGTGACTCATTATGTACAACAACAAACACAAGATATCCTCACCAAGAAAAGACATAAAATGTAGAAACTGCTTGTTTATTTCAGCCTAGATATGCTGCATCACATAAAAGGTTTACATATCATTGAAGCAGTTTAGGTAACATTAATACATAATATCAGCAGAATTACACTTAGGAATTAATTTTGCACCAGAAACTTACATATTTCATGTAAGGTGATACCATTAGTACAGATTGAGACTTTTAGATTTTAACTCACTCACAGAGGTAATCAAGATTAATTAGACAGTACAGGGTTGAAAGAAAAGTTTTTTATTTTACTGCTGTTATGCTGTACCTTGAAAGAGCCACTTTAATTTCTCTCTCTCCAGTTTGCCTTTTTATAATGTGAAGTCACATTATCAAAAGGCTTATCAAACACTATATATGTTATCTGCCCAGTGGAGCCCTGGTATCCAGTGAGGCCTCCAGATGTTATTGCAGTACAGTTAATTAATATCAAGCAGGGTATCCTGATTTACAGTATCATCATAACCATGATGAGGCTTGTACTAAGCTCACCCTAAACCCATTTCCTCAAAATCTGGGGAATGCTGTGGCACATCTAGTTGCTCTTATATCTGACACCTGCCAAGCCCAGTAATCAGTGATATTCAGCAGTCTTAAAAGGGAGGCTTCCACTGTGCCATTCAGTGCCTAGGACCCTGTGCCCAATTAAGTCTTTTTTCCTGTTACCTAGGATAGCACAATACACTGCCAGTCAATTACAGGCAGTAAAATGTTTCAAGAAACACATGCAGGTGTGTTTAGGCCACACAATTTGAAAAAAGCAATTGTTATTACACAGCTGGTGAAACTCTAACCACGAGGCTGCTAAACCCCACTTATTTAGGAATATCATACTGCAAGTAAAGAAACAAATTAACAGCATGCTGAAGAGGGGCATCTCCTAGGGAAACAGAATGCAAAACAAATTAAAAAGGTGATACCTGTCTATTGGTTCACTAGCAAATACACCATTCAGATGGCTAATTTGTTCTCATGGATCAAAATACGCATCATAAAAATATGCCCTATGTGATGGTGTGAACTCCAAGTATAATTAGGATTAAATATTCTGACAGTGCTTTCTGAAAATATCAATATCCTAGAAAGTATTGTGAAATTATACCTTGTAGGTATGATTCTGCACTAGGTCAGAAATAGGAAGCCTCTGAATGTTGACAGCAGCTTCAATTTTCCCAGAGAAGGGAGCCAATGCATATTGTGTGCTGCATTTTAAACTTGAAGCATGCATAAACTGCTGCACTCTCCCAGTGTTACAGAAGCTGGCTGATTAAAAGCAGGCCTTTACCTTTCAAAGAGCTTCTCTGCAACTCACTCTTCAGACAAAAACATGACCAGCTGCTAAAATGTCACATCCACTCAATAAAGAAATGACTGCAGTAACAAGTCAGATTTTAGTAGGGCACAAGAACAAGGAACTTGCTCCAAAGCAGAGCTCTTCCAGAAGAAAATATTTCCATCCATCTCACAGCATCTCCCCTGGGGTTTCAACCCTCTGAGTAACATTGCCAACAACTTGTGCTGGCAGAAGCTAAAGTGGCAGTCATGCTCTGGTGGCTTGAACCTCGCTGAACACCAGATACTCACCAAAGCCTTTCCATCACATCTCCAATTCAACAGGACAAGGAGAAGAAATAAAATGAAAGGCTCATGAGTTGAGATAAGGGCAGACAGAGAACACTCATGAGTTGCTGTCCCCAGCAAAACAGTCTCAACTTAGGGAAATTAGTTTAATTTATTACCAATCAAACCAGAGTAAGGAGAAATTACTCAGCTAAAACCACCTTATCCTTGACTCTCCCTTCTTCCAGGACTTTACTCTCAAACTCTCTACCCTCACCCTGCTGTCTGCCTCACCATGGGTTTCACCACAGGCTCTATCTCACTGCCATTGCTCCTGCTCAGCAATTTCTCCTCCTTTTTAACAATGTTTTCACAGAGGTTTTACCCACTGACACGGATGGCCTTGGGCAGCAGCAGGTCCCAGTCTTGGAATTGGCTGGCATTGGCCCTGTCAGACATGGGGGAAGCTTCTGACAGCTTCAGAGAAGACACCTATATATCCTCCCCCTACCCAAAACTGCCATACAAACCCAATACATACACAAAATACAGAATTAAAGATCTGGTACTTACAGGCTGTGTGGAATAAACCATGTACTTTAACTACTAGGCTTCCTTATCAAAAGCATTGGTACAATTTTGAGATGCCAATAAGCTGAAGGCACAGGACATATTGCTCAGTAATAGCAATCCCAGCTGTCTGTCTCAACCCATAGCCAACAGAAAAGTGAGCACTTGTCAAGAAGATGGCATTAAAAAAGGACATTGCATTCTGACAGGAAAGGTGATCACAAACACCAATTTGCCACCATCCAATTAACCCAAGTGCAATAGCTATAAAAGTGCAAGGGGTGAAGAGGCTTTGGACAGAATTAATCTATTTAAACTTGGTTTTGCCTAGAGTATATTTTTTTGCAAACTCTCTTCTCTTAATCTTAAAGAATATCCTAGAGTTTCAGAGTGGACCAAAAATATGAATTTAAAGGCTTTACATGACTAAGCACTATATACTACTGCACTTTCCTTTCTCTGTGTTTTCTTTACAAATTTTTAATAGAATAGAATTCTAAAAGAACTTAATGCGTCCATGATCTATGTTCTATGTTCCTTTTGAAATCTATGAAAGAGATTCCATGAACTGTATAATATGAACAGCCTAGTGCAACCAAGACAAGTTGCACCAGGCAAGCAAGAAGTTTGAGCTAAGGTTCGATAGGTACTTCCAATCCAACAAGAAAAAGAGGGAAATGTGACGATTTGCAAACAGAAACAGTACCTGGATTCAATAACACCTTATTTCTAGTTTTTCCAAGCCAATTTTCTTAAAATGGTAGATTTTCTTTTAAAGTTAGTATAACATTGCTTTTGAGATGTGGCTGGACTCCAGCTTTCTAATCTTGAATCAAAGAGGTTTCCTAAGATTTTTCATGGAAGCAGAATATTAAAAATACATGAACACTGCAATATAGGAAACTTAATTTCTAATGAAAATACTCTAATAATTCAAAATAATTAAATACTCTACAGATTGTATGACAGAACACTGACAGATAAGAAATAGTGGAATATTACACAGAAATGGAAAAATAAGAGGAGAACATAATGGTTTGAAGACATAGCTCACAATAGAAACCACCAGTACCATTTGCATGCTGGAAAGCAGAGACAAAGATAAATTGCTTGACAAAATTTTGCAAGAACAGAGCAAATAACTGAAATGTCTTTTCATTCTTAAGCCACTACCTAGAAATTTACATTACCTTAACTTTTCTACAAGGAGCACTTCGAACACGCATGTTTTACATACACATAGGATGCACCAACTACTAAATAGGTCAAAACATCTAAAACTTGTTGGATAAAGCACCTCACATCAAGACTGACCCTTCCTACAGAGACGAGAATTTTATTAAATCAAGACAGACCACTGAAAAAAAAAAATAAATCAACTTGGCTACTTGCATATTTATTTTGTGTTACAGAATTTGCTTACTGTTTGGCAAAGTGGTATCAGCTGAGCCCCTTGCCAAGTTTATATTATGTTAGTTAAAACAGAACTGTTGATGTCAAATGGAACTTGATTATTTGGAAAGGATGTCACAAAAAAAAAGCTGAAGTACTTCCAGTACTGATTTTTTTTCAGAGTAGGTGTGGGAAGGAGTAGTGAATAAGGAGAAGGTTAATGTCACAATTTCAGCTTCCCTACGTCTTCCTGACACCTTCTTCTCTGCCCTTTCAGGGAAAAGTGTTATGAGATGTGAAAGGACAGCCAATATAACAAAAGAAACTCCAGTCTTAGGACTGTGCTGAGATCCTAATCCTACTGTAAGACTAGCAGTGCTTAGAAGATGAGTTCTAGGTTCTAGAACACTTTGAAATCAGTAGGAGAGAAACACAAAATAACTTAGTGTAAGGATGCATTCCATTGCTCAGCCTCCCTTATCCCTATGGGCACTCACTTATTCACATTAGCTTCCATGGGAAGCAGCTATGTTTCATAGGGACAAAGACCATCTCTAGAGATAATCTGTTATTTAAAAATCAGTGTAGTTACCATTATGAACACTGAGGTAAAGGAAGCGCAGGGTATGGGAGGTAAGACCTGTACAAAACCAGCCCTAACATGTCCATTCCTTGCTAAAGAAGAATTTTCCGAATAAACTGGAGCAGCCAAAGGAATTTAGAGATAAAGGACTGTTATGGCTTAGACTATACAGTTTATGCTCACATATTGGAAGGAAAAATTTTCTTGCTTTTGTCCAGCACTTTTTGATTTAGCAACATTCAGTAAATATTACCCAAGTGCAAGAACTGAGTTTCTCTGTTCATTCATTATTTTGTCAGCAAGCTGCTAAAATTAGTAGGTCAAACTCTGACATTTCTACTCAAGAGAAAGCTCTGTAGAGGACCCAGATCTGGAAAAAAATTTAGTTTGATACTGTATGTTCAGCACAAAATAATGTAGCCTTTAAAAATCAAATTTTAAAGAACTGCCATTTTGTTCAGGGGAATAATATATGCCTTATCTTTTTGCAATAATATGACCATAGCCCAAACTCTCCATATTTTCTCCTTCCTACACAATTTAGCCATCTGATGAGTTGATTGGGAGGGACAATAAACTTGCAACAGGCTGATCTTGTAAAATACAAGCTGAAGGAGCAATAAGGGTGATGGATGTCTATGGCCAGCTATCATGGCTGCTGTGTCTGTGTCTTCAGGCAGATGGAGGACAGTACTGGCAGCATATGGCATGGGAGTTTGGGCTTGGAAGGTGGATACAGCAGACTTCTGGTAAAAGGAATTAGAACCAAGGCAGCACAGTGGTTAGCAAGCCAGTCTGACAGACCAAACTGTGGATGACCTTCCTCATTTCTGCACCTCTACACCTTACCCAGTTCTACAGGCTCCCACCTCCATTCCTAGAGCTGGACTTCTAGCTCTGCCTGCAGAGAGAGAGCCAAGGAGCCTTAGTATGAAAGGGGCTTGTGTCATCAGTCATTTTGGCAGATGCAACCAGGCAGCAGTGGTCAGTTGGTGAAGTTGGCCAGGGTGAATTTATATATATTTCTATATATATTTTCTGAATATTCCCATTAAAAGAGGAGAAGCTAGTTTTAGTTAACATTCTTGATAAGCAACTGTTGACTAGATCATTGAAAATTACCTACTTTCTCAATCCTATTGATGTTTCTGCTTATGTCCATGCATGATAGTTTATAAAATAGTCACCTCCTTTCAATGTCTCTGCTATACCTATGCTATGGATAGACTATGGCCCTCAAGAACTTCTTAGAGGGCAATTACCAGCCAGTTCAACAGCAACTTAGTGTTGTCAGTTTAAAAATAGTATATGGAATGACAGAATTATTTGGATTTGAAGAGATCTTCGAGATCATCTCTTTCCATCCTCCCCTGCCCCTGCAGGGGCACCTTCCAGTAGACCAAGCTGCTCCAAGCCCTGTCCAACCTGGCCTTGAGCACTTCTAGGGATGGGGCAGCCACCATTTCATTAGGCAACCTGTTCCAGTCCCTCACTGCCCTCATAGTATATAATTATATACTAATCAGAAATTATACAGTATTTAAGGCAGAGCTATTTATTATAAGAACATGGGGTTTCACAAGCAAAAAAATAATAAAAAAAAACAGCTCCAGAGGATGGTACCCATTATAAAGATTCAAAAAATTATTTTGCAAATTGATGAGCTATGCTAGCAATATAGCCTTGCCAGGCTATAAAGAAAATACTGAAAAAACAAAGCAGACAATATGTGTATCCATGTTGGAGCACTTCAAGAACATAAAAAAAGGAATGCTGGCACTGGCACTGATTCCCTGTGTTTGTAGCTACCACGTGTTCTATATTTAGCCATATTACAATAAGAAGATGAGAAGATAAAACAAAATAGCATTAGAAGTATTGGATCTGCTTTTTGCAATGGTCCTGTTCATCTCTGTGGAATCCCACTGCTCTTCTGAATAAATGCCACTATCCTCACATTGCTTTGTACTTCATTACAATATTAATAATCAAGCATTCTCCTTCAGAAAATGGATACAGTTGTTTTGGAATTAGTAACATGAAATTTATGCTGATCCACCAAAAAACATTTATGCTCCTGTATGCCAAAGAAGAATTAAGTACATGACATAAGTGAAAGAAGCTCCAGGGAATTCATGTAACACCAATCTCCAGTTTGCATGCAAAGATAACCTATGCTAACACTTAAAGGATGGATAAAGCTAACAGATTGCAGTTCTGTATCATAAAATCACGATGGTCTTTTTTCACACCAGAACACAAGTTAACCTAATTACAGTCTCCCTAAATAGCTAGGTACAAATGCCAGCCTGAATGCACAGCAGATTCCTGCGTCAGGCTTCTGAAAGTTTCAGAAGGGTTTGCACAGCTTCTCACTAATGAGCCTCAAACACTAGCAGAACTGTCCCAGTGTGGGAAAAGAGACCAGAATGGCCAGAATACATCAGGGAGAATACAACTGGTTCAAAATTTCAGGTGTACTAAAAAAAAAAAAAAAAAACAGGTATCAAAGATTTTAAAAATTCCACCTTGTGATGGCTTTTAAACTTCTCAGATTTTCCATAAGAAAATGAAAATGTAATAAAATAACTATAATGGTTTCATTTAATTACCCAGATTATGTTAGAATTTTAATTTCTAAATATATTACTTGTTCTTACATTTAGTCTTTATTTCCATATTCCCTTTTCCTTTGAAGAAAAAGAAGCAGAAATGATGAGAAAATGAGATAAAGCAGAAATCTTCTTACCATTTACAAGCCTAAACTTCAGATATTTATTTTATCTGAAGACACAATTTTCTAATACAGACAGCAACATTATCTGCAGTGGAAGGTGTTCAAACTCTAAAAATGTGTCCAGTTAAAATCTTGCTTTATGGCGTTTGTAATTTCTTTTTATCTTTCCTAGACAAAGAAATATGTGGGTTTCTCAAACTGAAATTACATGCAGAGCATAACCACTTCAAACTGGTAGCTCATGCAGCCCACTACTACCTTCAAAAAGACACACCATAATCTCCTGGTTTTGTATACTCTATTCAGTGTGGTTGTTGCTCTTGCTAAAGAGGTTGGCCCTCCTTTAGCTCCCTGCCAAACTTTGGGAAGTGTTATCTCAAGGGAACAATAAGAAGAATTACTATCAGGGGAGATAACACTGTGGTCTTTTTAATAAGGACTCTTCTTGACATTGAAGCATGTGCTACGTGGCAGCAAGGGAAAGTTTGTTTAACATAATTTCCTCACGCAAAGTTCTTTGGAACTTCTACTGGTTTGGTGCTTTTAAAAATGCAATTGTCAATTCCCTTTTATCATGATTCACTTTTTCTTTCAGGTGACTAGAGTTCGGATTTTGTTTTTAATGTTACATATTAAACAAAGATGCAACCCTAAAGGAGCGGGGTCATGATCACAGTCAATGGTTAACAACTCTACAACCTTCAAGTGGCATTGGTGACATGCACTTCAGCCAGCCTTCAGGGCTGTATTTCCCTATTTCTTTGTGAAACTACATAGGTTATTTCAAGAAGAAAAAGAACATGAAAGACTTGCCATCTTTTCTAGCAAACATTTATCCAACAGAATGATCTGAAATGGGAAAGAAGAATAGAAAAGCTCTATTGTTTTTGTGAGAAAGGTTAATAGCAAGAGCTATTTTTTTCTATTTAAGAAAGAAAACAAACAAAATTAAAAAAAAAAAAAAGAGATGAGGGAAATGAAAAAAACCCAGCAGCTCTATCTCAGTATAGAACAAAGCAACAGAGAAGTAGCTGTGCCAAGTCTCTCCCCATTTTTCTGGATAACTTTACAGACATGCAAGATACAATACTTAATTAGTCTCTTTTTTTGTTTTTTAAACATCGAAGAAACATGCAAAAACAGCAATGAAAACTCCCTATATGCCATCCTCATTAACCAATGCACCTTCAAGAGTACTCCAAGAAAAGGAGTGAGATTCAAACCCTACAGCACTTTCTCTTTTCACGTTTTCAGGACAGGTGGACAGTAAGTAAATTATTCTGGGGGCATACTAAAACCTGACTTTTTTGGGGGATTTGCAATTTTTCCAACCACTATCAACTGGGCTGAGACTCTAACTCATTTGCTGGAGACTACCAAACAGCTACAGAAGATTTGGCATCTTCTTTTATTACCTGTGTGGATTGAGATCAACCGCTAACTAGAAATTAAGGGCATTGTTTAATTCTGGCAGCATTCCTTAGATTTCAGTGTTGTTTATCTAGAAATAAGTTTGGCTTGAAAACTATTTCTTTAAATTGATCCTCTGAGTCTTCTTAACCCTGTTAGCAGTGGAGGATTGGGTATATTGCACTATTTTCTGAGATTTGCCCGTGGTTTATTTGCAAAAGCCACTTTTCTATCATTTCATTGACACACAAATGAAACCTGCACTTAACCCCGCCACAGCTAGCCCCGCTAGCTGAACACAAATCAAAGATTTCCACTCTTCATTGTCAAAAAGATGGAGTATTTTCTGTCCAGCTCAAACAGCCCTACTATATCCAGATCAGTCACTTTCCAGAAACGATGGAAGCCACAATACCAGCCTTGACCACTAACATCTCAGAACATTTCTCTCTTTTGACTATGAGTTTATGTGTACTTTTCTTGCTGTGACAAGCAATTTTGGAAACAGTCTGCAGTTCCACTTGTGTATGTCACCTGTAAGTTACAGTGCTTTTTGTCTTGTATACCGGGGTTGGAAGAATGATCTGAATTGCTCCTTCCTGAAGAGCCTCTCATAAAACTATGAAAAGGAAAAAATGGGGGAAATGAGGGAGGAAACAGACCTACAAAAGCATCAACACTGTGTACTAAAATACTACTGCTAGCACAGATCACTGTCTCAACTGTATATCTGAGATAGCTGAAAAAGAGAACAGATGCAATGACTCATGTTACTGAAGGTGCAGTGCTTGTGATCAGAGCTGAGTTTCCTGGATTGTTAAATCAGCAGCCTTCTTAAATGCGGAATTAAAGACATTTTAAATAGTATTTCAAAGTTACAGTTGGTTACATTTGAGCATGCTGACCTTAACAATGTCACATTAAATATTTGCTTTTTAATTAAGGTAATAGCTAAGCTCTGAAGATGGGTATTGGTTTTCACTTCATTAATTTTACTGTTAAATGGAAAGTAAGACATAGAAGCAGATAAGCAGAGCAGCACGACAGAGGGCCCTTTCAGCTAGCCTGAACTGCCACAATGCTCATAGTGCAGAGCAGCAGTTTCAGGGCTGGGCAGGCTGTGTGTGCAGGAGCCCAGCATGGCTCAGCACCCACACTCACACACAGCTCATGGCAGTGGCCAGCACACACCATTCTGATAGCTGGGCTGGCCACACAATGCACTCCAGCTCCTGCACACACACACGTCAACCTCTTCTTCTCTGCAGTTCTGCAAGCCCCTTTTCTGTTGACTGCTGGAGTATTAACATGCTGGAGTACTAACATGGGTGTGTACATATACATATATATATATATATATATATAAATAAAGGGAAAACTCATGTATGCCAGCAATAACTCAGGCAGCAAATGACCTACTTTAGTTACTGAAGTTTAACCAGATTGCAACATGATACAACATTGTTATCATGGAACATAATCCTACAGTTTCAAGAGGATTACTTAGATTTGAATTAGAAATTAAAATTAGTTGTGCTATAGAGACCTTTATAATAGGAAAGTCTCAAAAAACCCAAAGTACTTCAAACTAGGAACGGTAAAAATGTGAAAATATGAGATATACAAAATAATGTATGAAACTGTGAAGTTAAGTACTTCAATTTATCTTTTCTGATTAACAGATAACTAATGAAACTATTTAATCAATTTCTTTTAGCTTATAAAACAACTAGTTTGTAATCTAGGCACATATTTGCTATAAAATATTTTTGAGACCATTGCACTAGGAGTTAATATTTTTGGAGCTAACAAAATTTCTAAGGATGCAATTTTCTTATCAAGAAACAAGCATAAGGACTCTTGTACTCCAGAGTAAAAAATGAACAGATAGTGTATAGAGAAAAACTTTTGCAAGAGCCCAAACCAGGAGCTACTTCCTCTCCTTGTGCTGGTTTTGCTGGGTGAAAGTTATGGCCAAGAAATTCCCATCTGGAACACATTGATAATTCTTCTGTGTTCAAAATTATCATTCTGAACATAGGAGCTCTTAAATAATTTTTGTGATGGATTTGGATTCTGTTTCCACGAGCAGTAAATTTTTAATCTAATTTTTCAAAATTAGGCCTACTCATCTTATCTAATATATGATGAAAAGAAGCTTTTTTACCCTTCATAATTACAAGAGAAAAGTGTTAACTGTTGAGACAAGTAAAGAGTTTTCCCCATGCTCTTTTTTTGAAATTATCACATTATTCTTGCTCACAGGATTTATTATAGAGTAAGGGAAGATTCTCATTGGATCCATTCTGAAAACACCAGTAGCATATCACTGCTTGCCAGGTAAAGGACAGCTGGCAGAGCATTTAGTCCAGTGACTGAAAAACAGCAAGTAATTTGTTTTTGTAAGGAAAATAATGGTTTAATAAATCAATTGGAGAGCTTCATGTCAGAAGATCTTAAACCTACCCCTTTTGTTGGAAGGGACTTGCTGTGTAACTTGCAGGAGGCATAATAGCAATTTCCCCCCTCTTTCAAATGAGAACAACATTTTTATTAAGTGGGTACAGACTGCTCAGAGATCCCGGAATGGGAGAAGTCTAGACAAATGCAAACCTCACCCATGTATTGTCTGACCTCTTACTGAGATATTTACAGATTTGTTTGCAGGTTGAACAGTTCCTGATAGCAGGACAGCTTGTTTCACTGCACAGCCCACCCCTCCTGTCTGCAGCTGTTCTCAGGGGACACGTGTAACCATCACATTTGTCACAATGGCAGTGGTGATAATGATACCCTGTGCACTAATGAAAGGCAAGTACATATTTCACTTTCTGTGAGGGTTGGTGCTTGGGCAACACTGCCTGCCAACTGTCTCTGTCCACAGCACAACCTGTAATTTACTTAACAAAATGAGCCATTTCAGAGATCAGTCATTATCCTGCCTGTCTTTTTCCATTTACTGTTGCTACCAGTGATAAACATAACAGGTCTTACAAACAAGGCCTTTATGGCTGGAAAGGATGGAAGAATAATAATTGAAAAAAATAGGACTCTTGCCCAATCTGATCTGTCTAGTCAGATCTCTTTACCAGAGTTCTGGAACTTCTGCTTCTTCTCATCTCTAAAGTTAAGCAAAAGTATCTTGGACATACAATTTATTCTCAATTTTGCATCCTCACTTCCAGCTTCCTTGATACTTTACAGGTTTTTGTGTGGTAGCTGTGGTCTGACAAGAAATAGTCTTTAAAATCTCTTCCTGTTTTATGTCCACCATGTGTTTTAAAATCCAGATGGATGCTATGGTTCAGTTAGTCTCCTAGCCAAACAAACTTCTAGGGGTCAAACAGCTCCAATGGCCATAAAGAAACAATGTTTGTCACTACAGATGTTTCACCTCCCATTTACACAGAATTTGATGAAAGCATCCAGAATATTTTGTTAATTTACTTCTCCCTTCTGCTGATGGAACAGGTATATCCAGACCCTAAACAGCAGTGGGACCACTGCTCACAATTCAGTATTAGTCAAGTGTTGAGTGAAATTCTGAGCATAAATTATTCCACATCATGGTCTATAACTTCAATGTCTCACTCATTTTCCCCTCAGTATTTAGTTAACATTTGGTACTGCATTGTCCCCTTAATTCAGTTGCCATTTACTCCACTCCTGTATCTCCATCAAAAAAAGAGATTTTGTATCTTTGAAAATTGCAAGGATTTGCACATCACAAGAAGTGGAAAAAGGATTTGGTTTAGCCTTGAGGGCTTCAGAGCACTGTCAGAAGAGCCCTAATTCATTTTTTGAGAAGCCACTCAAGTCTCCCACTGTCACTGCTGATGAGGGACATGCACACTCCCTGCTCTCTGAATGCAATCAACTTAGGTCTTAATGACTCTCCAGATGATTTTAAACGTCTAGAGCCATAACCCAATCACAAGGATTTCCACTAAGATTTGATTCTGAAAAGGGTAACTTGAAGAGAAACTTTATCTTCAGTCTGAACTTCACACAAAGTTAATGCATTGGAGCAAAAAAAAGGCGGAAAGGGGATGATATAAGGTCTGGATTTTCCCTATTCATACCACAACACCAAAGCTATGTTACCATTTAATGATAGTGTTTGCAGTTTACTCTGTAAATAGCTGTGAAGAGCTGCAGTACCTACTGAAAGACACAAAGAGTTAGCATACATTATTCCCAGAATACAATACAAACTGTATCTTTCCAACATTTACTTAATACTTACAATTAAAGCTGATCTGCTAGCAAAATAATGCAGCTATTCATACACTACCCTACAGAGTACAGCCACAACAGTACTGGAAGGTAACACAGACATCTTTGGGTTTTGGTAGTTTTCTTTGTGGTTTTTTTGGAGTTTTTTTTAGGTTTTTTTTAGGTTTTTTTTTTTTTTTGCCTTTTGGTTTGATTGTTTTGTGTTGGTTGTTGTTTTGTTGGTTTTTTTTTTTAAATATTTATGATCCTTATGACAATGAGGCACCTGCAAACTCTACTTCATTGGTTGGCACTGTAACAGAAATAAATGCCACAAATTATTAAAATATGACAATATAAATCCAGAATTCTTTCTATAAGGAATCAAACATACTAGGACTCTTTGGATCTACAAAGATGTAATGAAACACCAGATAGAAGAAAACAGATGTCAGACAGAATTTCAAAAGATCTTTAAAGAACATTTTACCAAAAAAAACTATATCAGGAAAAAAAACATCATAAGAGAAGAAAAAGTGCTGTAAATAATTAAAAATGACAAAAATACAGCAAAAAGAAATTAGGATCAAAATTGTGGGTTTTTTTTTTCCAGTATGATAAAGAAAACAATGCAGGAACTCTGCTTAAGCAGCTCTACCTCACCTAGTTGTCAGTGATGTGGAAAAGGATGTAAATAACAAAGAAACAAATCTGCAGCTGGCACAAAATTATTTAAGTTGTTTCTTAGTAGAAGATCTATGAAATTGGTCTATGCAATGGCAAATTAAATTTACTGTTGACAGATGCGAAGAAATGCATGCTAAAAATAACAAATAACTGCATGTGTACTGCCAAGCTCCAAATTAACTGGAAGCACCAATAAAAAAGCCCTTGTGTGTTTATCTCAACCTGTCAAAGTCTAAACATGAGATACAACATGGGATGAGATCCTAAATGAGGGACACAGCAAAACCACTCAGGCAGAAAACTTCAAATACTTGGGAATTTATTGTGAATAGTTTTTTTTTAAAACCTCTATTCAGTTGTTCTGTATTTCTGATACAGGCAAGTTTTGACATTAAAATTTGTTGGAAACCAAACAGCAAGAGAGCCTAAATTAATCTGGGACCAAAAAAAAGTGACATCCCTTAAAGTGACAGATTTTGAAAAATATTTCCACATATATGTCAGAAGATAAGGAGGCCACTGCAGCATCATCAACCCTTGTTCCTACAACATGCAACATGTCCACATGGATGCTGATTAGATGAGCCACTGGCCTGAAGAATAATATTCATACCTATAGCATTGCAATACATTCCAGTTTTGCCCTTGATTGCACTTTGTCAAGATGTACATAGGCAAGGCACATATTCAACCTCTTTTTATTTTTTTCTTTGATTACAAAGGAGTCATTGCTCAGACTGAAGATTTGAATTTTCCAGATTGTGACACATCATTGATGGGTGGATGATTCATGTCAAATGAACCAATGCCATGAACAGCCTTACATCAGTGATGGAAAGATGCTTAAAGCACAAGCCAAGTGTGTTTATTTCTTATGGGACCTTATTCCAGGCAAGGCAAAAGAACAGCCTTCTTGGCTTTGTGGGTGATGCAAACAACGGAGGCAGAATTCACATTGGATTAAGTGTTTTGTAACAACCTGCAAAGCAGAGAATATGATCTGACAAAGGGGTGGAACATGTAGGAGGGAAAAAAACTTACAAAGATTTGGCAGCATATCCATGGGTTAAATATGTAAAATGTGAGAAACATAAAAAGTATTTAAGGAGTGCAAGTTACAAAAAAATTACTCCTCTCCAAACCCTGAGAGTTCCCTCCTGACATAATTAGACTAAAAACCAAACCACATAGACAAGGCAGCAAACTCACCTCGGGATGTGATCTAGTTTAAGTAGACATGGGGCTGCTAAGAACTAAGGTAGAAGAGAGAAATGCAAAGGGGTTCCTATTTTCCCCTTACCTTGCCCTTGTTCCAAGCAGTTGTACTTGTGCAAATCTCATGAGTTTAAAAATTTATTCCTTACCAGAGCAGGATCATTACATTTCTATCTGTCCCTGCTGGGATAAAAATAAGGTCAATGTGTCACAAGCAAGATGATCTCAGTGTGCAAAAAGGAAGAATATTACTTACAGGAAATCACTGAGCTACACATATGCCTCTCAGTCCTGCACTCTATGAGAAGATTTAAAATTCTGAGATCAGAAAAAACAAATAAAAAGGAAAGAAGGAAAGAATAAATCAAATAATAAACACCCTTTCTTCACAGCAGTAGACATCTTCAGGTTCTTATTAATGCATTCATGAGGAGAGGATAAATAAGCCACATAAGTACCCCTAATCTAAATCTCTATATCTGTGTTCTCCATACATAACCCAGACCTGTTGGAAATGATTGTGTGTTTGGTTGTCTTCTTCTGATCTACATTCTTGTCTGCAGAATGTACCAATCAACCACTTACACAGTTTAAATTAGAAAACATCCTGATTAACCTGGTCAAATTACTACATGACAAACTAGATTTGAAAGACAGTATGGCTGTGAATGAGTTTAACAGACTGGATAAGAAGGAAATGGATGGTTTTACATATATCTGCACTGAAAAGAGAAAAAATTCTAATAAAAAAGTCTAATAGCAGGTGCAACCATCTTGTCTTCTCTTCCCCTGCCTCCATACCTTCATCCAAATAATTCAGTATTAAAGTACCAGGAGAAGACATTTCAAATTTCTGTAAGATCAACCTGACAGCTTACCAGCTGTTTCTTTACTCTTCATCCCACAATGGCATGAGTAATCCAAAGAGTGTTCTCACTTTCTCTGCTAGCAGCATGGTTACCTGCTGTTCACTTACCCTAGTCTATTCCCTGAGCAGTGAAGTACTGTCTCTTTTATATCCTACACACTTTGCAAACCACAGGATTTGATATTGTGTAAGAGCAACCATTACCTCTATCTCATCCTAGAAGTTCTCATGCTGGGAAAACAGCTTCCCATCTCTTTTCTCTAACATCACTTCTCCAAAGATACATTGGTCAATTTTTGGTGCTATTACAGTACCTCGGCCTGAAGAAGAAATTTATGGGCCAATATGTATTTCAGCTGTCTCCTTAAATACTAAAAGAGGAAAACTACAAGTATTGAATAAGAGATAAACATGGTCAGTTTGGGGGAAGGTCCTTGTCTCTTACAGGCACCTGGTGGTGTCTAAGAATGAAAGACAGCAGTGCAACAGGCTTTGAGGGGCTGTGAGTCTTGCACTCTCAAAATACAAAGCTCTTAGAAAAAAATACTATTAAAAAATCACTACCTAGGACTTGAGCCAATCCTTGCAGATATGTGTAACTTGTCCTGGGTTGCACTGTATCACCTGAAGTCCAGAAGTCTGAAGAAAGTACATTTAGTGTCACAATCAATAGCTGGAAGGACACCAGGAAAGCAAGTGTGCCCCAAATTCTCTGGTGAATCTTGTGTGTTAGCACCTGCCATGTCCCATTATATCAGCTGAGAACATGTAAGGGTCCAGGATGTGTGCAGCCTTACCCAACAGAAATCATCCCCCATCTCTTTTTTTGTTGTTGTTGCCTTTTTTTTTTTTTTTTTTTTTTTTGGTTCAGGTTTTTTTTTCCTCTTTGTTTTGTTTTTTAAGGGATATTTTTTCCTGTTGCATGCCATTCACTGTTTTCTGAATAATTGTGTCTGTGTAGGTAAGAGGCCTGTGGGATTTGTTTGCTCTTCTGGCAAAGCATGCAGGCATGTCCTAAAATGCAGGGCCAGACTTCTCTTGTGTTTGCCAGCATTGTACAACTGGCCCTTCTGAAATGCTACAAAACAGAAAAGGACTAAAGGAGGATGGCAGCACTTGCCAAATGGCATCTCCTGTCAAATGCACACACTGGTCTGGAAAGCCACTTGGGTGAAGAAGGAAAGAGCTATTAGCACTGGGATAGAAACAGACACCCAATATCCCCACCCACACAGATGGAGGAAAATATAACACCTTACTGGTAATGGTTTTCAGAAGGGACACAAAGCAGGAAGCAAAACAGGACAGACACCAACAGCACCTTTTTTCTTTTCTTTTCTTTTTTACAACAGGTTTTTTCCCCCCTCTGTCTCTCATCTAGTGTCTAGATGATACATCTATGGATATAATGCAGTCTAAATCTCATCTTAAAAAACCCCTCTGTTCCTGGATGCATTCTACAGACAATGAAGTATGAACACAGGAAAGCACCATGGCTAATAAAAAAGGACTTTCCTGTCTCGTTCTCTGTAGTCATATAATAATATCTCACATACCAAATAAATGGAGATAAAACATAGAAAAGAAAGAAGGCTTGGGATTCAAACTCTGAGGCATAGGTAATAGCAAGTTTCTTCAGAGCTTTTGACTGTCTTTCTGCAGCTCTCTCAACATAAAAAAAAAATCAACAGGAATAATATTGATACTGCCAACAGTAATAATTTATCCTGTGACAGAGCAAGAAGAAACCATGAAGAATGTGGCCTTGCAACTCTCAGTGACAGGACAGTATTCATAGTATAAAGAATACATGATACAAATGAGCATCATAATGGGATGCAGGACAGAAAATGCCTGGTTTGTCTTCAAACAGGACTTGTTTAGCAGTAGATCAGAGAAAAGACACTGATAGAGGAGACAAAGAAGCAAGAGAGAGAGACCAAGTCTCAGAAGGAGGGAAGCAACAGGAATGGATTAAATCACCAATCAACAGAGATGGTAGGAAAAAAATTTGTTCTCTACGTATGTTCTTAGAAGAAAATAGTTATAGAACAACACATTGAAGTTCCAGAAAAAGATATGTTACAGTACAGTCACTATTATTATCACTATTTAATAAAAATTCCTTTTCTATACAGTCACACCGCTAAGACCATCACAAAGCATTCTGACACACTTTGAAACCAGGACATGGCACAATGGTTAGCAACTAAATGAAGGCACAAATGAAATTTGCAATAAAATACGCTTAAGCAATTTGGGCCCAGGAACTAATCTGCCAATGGGAAGTCAGTCCACTCAAAAAACTATTAGCTTGGGAGAAATGCCATAATGGGGAAGTACAGGTTTAAATTTTAGATGCCAAGTGATTACAGCCCCATTTGAACTGGGCCAAGGAAGCAAGGCTAGCACACTTTCTGCTGTGAAAAGCACACAGATATATTTAAAGACCATAAGCACAGTTGGAATGTCAGTTCTACCATCTGTCTTAAAGGGATACTCTTCAATAATGACTCCATTCAACACGATTTTGAAGCCCTATTTTTGCGTCTCCAGCAAGACAGTATTTTAGCCTACAGTCTTTAAAATGGTCTTTAGCTCCCTTCACACTTACCACAGCTCATTTAATTAAAAAGATTACAGTCAAAACCAAATACAGCATCCAGGATTTATAATGGAAAGTAATAAGAAACTCTCAAGTACTTGTTGAGTTTGTTTTTGTTCTGTGTGTGCATGTTTGCTTTTATTATTCAAGACTTGCCACAGAAAAGTCAAAGTCAGAATTTCACAATCAAGTTCATGCAAAAAAGTCCAGTAGTGATGGGAAAAATATAGGTGAAAACAGTGCTAATATGGTTGACATTAATGCTTGCTCCACCAGTCTTCAGAAAGCTTGTTTCACTTGTGTAGACTGCTCATTATATCATCTCTTCACAGAATCAGGATCACTACACATCAGAGGATAGACAAGTCAAATTTAATGGTCATACTTCCTGAGGATGTGACTGTTCCTTTGTAAAACTGTGCTTTGTTTCAAGCAACAAGCCCCATTATTTGACTTTGGCAAAGCAGAGCTTATGGTTCCAACAAGATCTGTGGTCACTCTGTACTTTTATTATAGCACTTGATTTAGCATAGATTAAATTCTCCATGGCTTTACCAAGTGTAAATTTTGTAAGATTTGAAATAAATAAAACTTCTCCCTTCATCTTCCCAAGAAGAGCAACTGTGAGAAATGAGAACATACTGAAAGTACAGAGATGACATCTAACTGATACCGAATTATCAAATTTTGGAGGCTGCTGTCAAATAAAAATTCAACCCACTTTTTTAGAAATTGTTAACGCTGATATTAAAGCATCCATCTCCTTGAACAGTTCCAGAAAATGTAAAAGTTACCACTGTGAGTGGGAGTTAATTCTGTATGTGAGACAGTGAGTACCAGAACCTCACACCATGAATTGTAAATACCAGGCTCACTGTATGTGAGCATGACTCATTGATCTATCTGTACAGATAGACTGCATCACTCCTGAAATGAGAGGGAACGTTGCATATCCTTAGTAGCACACATCAATGTCAAACATCACTTTAAACCAGGAAATGTTTACTCAAGCAATGTAGAACTTAATTGTAACATAATCTGACCCATATGGAAGGCCAATGTATTTTCCCAGTGTTCTTGACTTCCAAGCAATGTTCTTGCTTTTGCTTTAGGAATTGCATATACAAGCACAAAGCAATATAAACTCCCTTTAGTTTTTGAAAGCTACTGGGATCACAGGCAGGTATGCCCTGTCTACAGCTGTACTATGGAACAGACACACACAAGAACAGAGCACATCAGTAGGACAAGTTCTTCAACACCTTCTGCTACAGAAAGATGGGGTTTCTCTCCCAGCCTTAGCCACTACAATTCAGACATGAATTCATAGTTGACTAGAATACTCCCATATTCAGCAGTGAATTGGAGCACTTTCAGAATCAGAGTCTACCCATTTATCCCAAAGGCATGATCTGCTCACTGGGAGCACCCATCCCTCTGCTGACTTAAAACAAAAACCCAGAAAACACCACTGGACTTAAAATGCAAGATCACAGACAGCTGATGATATATAAGCTATACAGATCACATTACAATTGAATTACTTTTCTTTCCATAGCTTTTTTTCAGTGTTATCATCCTCTGACTATACCAAAAGAAGTGTGAAAACTTAGCAGGTCTTTTGGCCCACTGTTTTTAAGGAAGACGCATTATCTCAAAATGCATCTACATCTGCCATCCTTTGCTATCACATACCAATGTTTATTGACATCAAGTGGCACAAGTATATTTTCAAGAAATTATTTTCAATACATATATTTGCCTCCACTATTTTGTTTTGTAACCATCTAGAACTATTTAGGTTTAAAAAAAAATTGCTTCAATAGCACCTGAAAGAAGATATATACACTAAACATGCTGGAGTTATAAAGACCCCAATGAAATGACAGCACTCTGAGTATGAGAAAAGCAGTCAAGACATGGGTGTTTTCATCAAATATGTCATAGCCTTGCTTTCTTCTAGCCAGCAAGTCTTCAAATGCAATAATGTGACACCTCCACCCTCCATAAACAGGTAGTGTGGAAGCTGCCTATCTTGTCTTAATCAAAACACCAGGACAGAAAGATAATAACTTTGTACAGTATCAGTACTGAAATACTTCCTGTATTTCCTGTGTTTATTTTTTTAAATCCTAGTTTTTCATGTACTGCATTCTCATTAGATTTTGATGCAGTCAGCATCAATCTCTAAACAGCAATAGCAAACCTCATGAATCATTTTGGCAAAACCTTCCTTGAAGTGACTTTGAAAAGGCAAGAACTTTTTTTAGCTTTATTTTTTATCTTTGAAAACCGGCACCACCACACACTTAAATACATACTCCCCTAGCCATAAACAGCAACATACTTATGGCTAACTTTCTACCTCTTGCAGTTTGAAACTTCAAAAAATCACCTTCCTAATATGTGCTTCTAATTAAATTTCAGTCCCTAGCCACAGCTGCTGTGATTCATGCATACCCTGCAAGGTTCAGTGTTAATTAATGAGGGCTCTTTAAATTCTCTGAGCCGGGGTGTGGGAGAGAAATAGGGTGTATGCAAGACATGAGGATTTCTCACAGTTGGTTGTAGGGTGTTGTGATGCCCCTCTGGGAAGCAGCTCAATTACAGTATGCATCCAAACAAGAATGAAAAAGGAGGTGGGGAACTGGGAACAGAAACCCACACAGTGTATTATTCATAAGCAAATATATAATTATGCAGTCTCATGAATTAGGGATCTACACGTTTAAAGAAAGACAGAAAAACTGTGTCAGAATATTGCTTTGCAGTGTATGGGTTTATTATTCCTTTCTTCCTACAAAAATTTAGAGGTAAAGTGGGACACAGTCAACAGATCCCAGGGGCCTCTAGGCAATCCAGGGACAATTTCTGACAGGTACAATCTGAAGTATTAATAAATTTCATGGATTGTGGATTTCTACAATCCTTTCTGGGATTCCAATTTGAGGCTGAAAATGAGAGCACCCAGCAGCTCAGTATCTCTACAGATAAGAAATTTCAAGGTGAGATTCTAGAACTTTGCTAAATAAGCAAAGTAGTTGGACTGGCTCACATGCATGTAAGTTCATAAATAATCACAGTTATTACCACTTACTTGTCTGATGCACAGGGCAGGCTGCTCAAGACACCACAATTCTCTCTTCAGCTAAATATCTGCCATTCAAGAACACATCTTGTCCTCAAAGGTAGCACAAAATATTGACCTGAGAAGGCTATAATTGGTTGAACACAAGGATGAGCATTTGATCTTTTTGCCATTTGTTCTTCAGTATTTATTTTTTACGTAATTGCAATATCCTGCCTCTCCAAAGCATCTTTCATCCTTTATGTCTGTTCTCAGCAATGCAGCACAGAAAATACAAGACCCCAGTATCAGAATCTGAAATTAAGTAGCCGACAGCTAAATGGAGCCTCAGAGGGGAGATTCAGAGGAAAAGAATAAATTAATGAGGAGGGATTTGGCCTCAGCTTTCACAGTGCTTCCTCTTACAAAATATTCTTTGGTACATTTAACAGTCCTGAGTAGTCAGATCCTGAGTCTTCATCTTAGCAATCGACTGATGTTACAGGTGCTCTGAAAACTCCAATCCCACAGGTGATTAGCATCATGCTTGCACGTGGGGTGGAATCACATCTTTCCCTCTCTTTCAGAGGGAAGCTTGCAGTAAAGACATCAGCAAGCCTTCCCAGAATCAATTTCATTTTTGGTGCTCTGAGGACTTTAATTAATGGTGGATAGACAATAACCACAGAGCCTCTCAAAACACGCTATATTTTCCTGTTAGTAGAAATTCTGCATAGGATTAAAGAAAAAAACCCAGATTTTTAAAGTAATAGGGAAAAACCCCTCTAATTCAATATTTATCCCAACCTAGTGCTTACTGTTCCTGGCTGGTTTGGAAAGGCTAACCCAGAGATACTCAGTTATTGTTTTTAATGAGTGTGTAAGTACCTGATAATTTAATCATTACTTTTTCAAGCCAAGGACTGGCTCTGACTCTGCAGTGCTAGTCTGATATAGGTACTCCCTTTGCAGCGGGCACACTGCAGCTGCTCACAACATTTAAAAAAAGACACACAAGAACTCTGAAAGCAAAACTAGCAAGTTGTCACGGTCTAAGCAGAATTTATTCACTGCCTAGATCTAAATCTTAGTCAAGCCCAGGAGGAGCTGTAGACAAAGCTCTTCAGCAGGCAGAGGGGGCTGCTCTATTAGTAGCTCCAAACAACTGGTTCACCAACAGAAACTCTCAAGATACAGGTTCTCAGCTCTGGTTAACATCTTCTGGATTTTAATGCTTGGATCTTGCCTTAAAAAGTAAAGAAACTGCAGATACACAGACACTGGAGTTCTTTTTATTATTTCAGATAGCAGGTTGAAGCCGGCATGGTCAGGGAACAGTCACGTTGTCTTCTGCCTATTTCTGTCTCCAGCAGGTGATATCTGTCACCAATTCCTTCTCAGATAATTTTGCCATTAGGAAACACTCTATTTGTCCAGAAGCAATTATAAACTGATTAGTGTTGTTTCCTTAAGATACAAATAATTTTTGATAGTTAGATCTTAAAAGACTTTCACTTCTTTACTCCAGTATACTCAGAAAAAAGTGCTATGACCCCCTGGGAGAGCAGGATTTTTCTTTCATTTAGACTAAAGGAAAAAACCAAAAACCACATCAAGACTAGTCTTGCATGGAATTGCACCTATATTGGCAATTCCTAAATATTATAGCAAAATACACCTTTTCAGCTGAAGTAGAGTTAAACCAGATGGGCTCCAGTCCAACTCAGCTCTATAATCTCACTTACTGGATTTGTCATAAATTTTGTCATGTTCTGATTTATCGCAGACCATAGGCTCATGGGGCTCATTATCCTCCAGAATTGTTCTCTACATCCTTAGCTGCTATTCACATTGGAGTGTAATTTGAATGCTTCTTTCTACCAGTCTTTTCCCACTGCAGATCCACTGCCTTTCTAGCACTCGCTCTATTCTGAAAGGGTAATCTTTTAACCCAGTCATTTATTTCAGAGCTACAAGTAGCTACACACATGGAAAAAATCTACTCAAGTTGGAGGCTTTGCTTCATCCTTATGGATCTGATTCTCTAAAGTACTCTTGGGTATAGGCAGTACAGATAACACAAAGAACAAAATTATTTGTACCTTCATCTGCCTCAGTTTTGGTTTACTATACCATTTTTTGACCTTGCATTTATAGGAGGTTGTCTTCTCACAAGCATTTCTGACCACATATGAGACAATGATGAAGCAACATAACCTCTTGTAGCACTCACACAGAATACTACCACTACCAGCTACAGAAAATTTTGCAACACATTTGAGATTTGCCATTAAATGCCAAAATCTTTGGCCGGGAGTGGAGTTCCTCTGCCATAAATCACAAAGTATCTATTCAGTCACATCCTTTAGGGCCACTAATATAGGAATTTCACAGGGTTAGCATTTATTTCAAATAAATTGAAGGTCCATTTAAAATAAACCATAGCACCCACAGAGCTGAGTATAAAATTGCATTTGTATGTGTTTGTTCACAGCACTAAGCAGCAAGACACCAGAGAACTTTTCTCTGACCTTCCACATCCCCTTGTTGTCTTACAACTTCTATCAACATGGAGGGAAAGTAACACCAGCTTTGGTAGTGCTTCTGAGACAATCAAGCTGCTCAACAGAAAACCCCCTATGCCAATGCTCTTTTATCCCTCAAGATAAATACAACAAAGAACTGACAATTCTCTGTATAATGCAATTATTTCCACCTTTAAAGACATGTCAGAGCATCCTATGACACATTTCATCTGTCATGAAATTTTCAGAATGCAGGACTCTTCTCTGTTCTTCTCTGGGGATTTGTCCCTCACTCCTTCTGTGATCAAATGGCTAAAATCTCCAGAAAATCTTAGAGACTGAGCCAATACTTGTTTGTGGACTAATGCTCAAAAGACCATTTGCTATTCTCTCAATATTCTCCATAATGCAATGAAATAACAAAGAATGTATGACTGAAAACCCAAAAAACAAAATCAATGTGTGATAAATGAATTGAAACCTTGACAAAACTGCCAAGAGATAATGAGTTTCTGTTTGCTTCTGGAACGTTGTCCTCCTAATTTTTCTATTTAGAGAGAGAATTGCAGAAACAATATGAAACTATTTAAGGAATAGAACAGTTGCCTTCCCAGTCCAAAGCACTAACATTTATTCAGACTTCAGACCACAAGGCTTAGAAGATCCTTACACTGAAGTGGGATTAGGATTTAACAAATCAAACCCTTCTTCCTAGATCTCAAAATGAGCCTGGCCATACTGCCATGTGCAAAGACATTAAAAGCAGAAGGGTAAGCTCTTCTAACCTTTAGTCTTAATGATATTTTAATGTTGCAGAATTCAGTGGAAATTTGCCTTCACCCCATTTTTTTTGCCATCAAAATGTCATTGTCTGTAGTTTTATGAATTTGCCACTTTTAGAACAGCAAAAAAAATGTACACACAAACATAATAGCATGATACCTAATTTATCAGTAAGTTTGAGCTCTGCAATCAATATCTCATAAAGATAAGGGCACACTATCTTCATTATAACACCCTTTCAGAAATGAATGTTGTCCATTTATAAGCTTTAGCTGTAAGACCATGCAAAGCTTTGAAATGCATACTCTGTAACTGTTGATGATTATAATGATAATCATGATTTTTTCCCCTACAAGTTTCAAAGGCAGCAAATACCAAAATTATCTGCATTTCTCATTAGAACACTGGCCCATAAACTTTCAAAGTAATTTGCTTCTCACTTAGAAATTACTTAGAAATATGTGACTTAGAAATATGTACATAGGTACTCACACAGGTGTGTGTATATATATATATATATATATATATATTCACACACACACACACACACTGGGGGGGTGTGTAACAGATTATATATTTATTTACAGTGCCATTCCCCAGTCTTTAGACCATGCATGTGATCCTCTATAGGCTGAAAAATGATGGTTTTACATTCCAATCTCAGCTCTTTCTCCTCGGTTTCCATAACTTTAAATAGGTCAAATTGTGCTGATAAATGAGCCCCTAATATCTATGTACAGATTGATAAAGAATAAATGCTTTTCAGATCTTTTGCTAAGAGCAAAATTAGTCAAAGAAATAACTAAATTTTGGCTGAAATTAATGTTGATTTACTGTACTGAAAGCTGTGAAAATCTTATAAACTGCTACCCTTTATAAATAAGACCATTATTCCAGCAAAACACAATCTTTTACGAAACTGCTTAATTCACAAGACAGAAAAAATTTGAGAAAAGTAAATTGAGCTTTCTTCCCCCTCAGCCACTCAGGTCCTTCCATGTAGACCAAGGTGTTATGCTATGAAATAGTGTTGTAACACTGACTTTCATAATCAGTGACCTCTTGCTCAGTGATACCTGGAAAGGATGCAAAAATCACATTTTGCATCTCATTTTGTGGAAAACTATTAACTCTTCTATGTTTAAATACCTGAAACTATGGAATGCATCCCTCTCAGCTTTTTAGAGATTTCTTATAAAGCCGGTTTATCCTTTGAAGTATCCTGGAGACCCATGCACAGGAGTATCTCATATACATTTTGTTCTGTTTAACTGGATCAAATTTAAAATGTCATGCAGTAGTCACTTTGAGAACATAACAGAGAATCACTTTTGATTATGTCAAATCTTCATGATCTTCAGTCTTGCAGTTAGTTTCCCCACCCTCTAGATTTTCCAACAATCTAAAGTGCTGCCTGCCTGGTCTTTTTTTAATCTTGAGTTATGAAAAACCTGTTATTGCTCTCATCACCTGCAATAGTGTTTTCCATTTTTGCCAAACTTCAGGGAGGAAATACTGACACCCCAGAAATGAGCCATGTTCTCTGCTTGGAGATGTGTGTTCCTCCTACCTAGAGTACTGAGCCTTGAGAAGATGTATTTGGAGAGGCAGTGATCTCGACCCGGCCATTGGTTCTGCTGGACCCTGGGGCTTGAGAATCCCCTTGCAGAGCAGCAGCAGCCACTGCATGGGAGGCTGTGGGACAGCCCTGTGCCAGCCTGTGCTCTGGGCTGGTGGGTGATGTGACAGAGATAACCTCACAACCTGTCAGGAGCTGCTACATGACTCTGCTGCTCAAAATAAAAGTGCTACAGAACAGGAGGGAGGCAAGAAACTCTCTGCAGAGAGGATCTGGGCAAAGGGCTGTGGCAAAATACATCTGGCCTGCACCCAATGCTGCACAAAAACAAGGTTCCCAGACTCTGGAAGAGTGTAAAAATTGCTCACTATTCTTTTCTTACTGAAATGGATATCTTACAAGCCATTTTGCCACCTGGCCTTTTTACTGAAATCCAGAAAGATCCCTGCTTTTCCAATCTCATGCCCCCTTCCCTTCTGCAGAATATCAAGAGGCCCAAAACCTTGCTGGAATAAACCACAAACTTTACGAGTAGTTTTACCTTCACACACAAGGACAGCAAACACTTCTCTAAAAGATCAATTTGTTCCTCATACTAAGAGAATAGTTCATTAATTGACATGACAAATATGGGCTGGGAAAACACACCATTAATCAATAAGTATTGGAATGATAGATGTAAGTTGAAAGCTTTGCAGGATCAATTGGAATTTATCTCATAGTTATGTTATTTGTCATCTGTTGCTCAGGGAATGGTTCTTAGGCAGCCTCTGGGACACACATAAATATGACTGCCAGCATGTCAGAGGGTCCCATGTCACTGTGGCCTGTGACATGTCCTGGGAGAAGAGTGGCTGCTTCATGGTGCAAAGGGCTCAAAGTAATAATGTTACCTGTCCATTCATTTTTCATCATACATTGTAATATTGATGTTTACAGACTCCTGGTCAAGATGATTTATGGATTATATTAACTAGTTTTAACTAAACTAAACCTTGTAAAAATGGACAACTGTTTAAAAAATATTCCTACAAAGAAACCACAGCCTGAGAAGACTGGTAACATGAGCACAAGTGAACAACAAAAAATGGCAGGGTGACACTACTCCTAGTTCAAGCTCCTCATTAGCCACTTTATGAAGTAAAAATAGTGACAATTTGATCTGACAAGAACTAGGCCAAACATCTTTTGTAGTTATCAAGAAGATTATTTGAAATACTCATTTTCATCCATGGTCTTAATGATAAACCTTGCCCTAAATATACACTATGCCTTGAGATAGCATGAAGCCTCCACAATTAGCAAGGCATTTAAAAACAAAGAATCCAGAACATGAATACAAACATCTTATTCATCAATATCCAGCACTTTACAGGACTTAAAGACTGATCAGCAGCAAGAGGTTTCTTACTTAAAAGTGAAAGAAAAACAGCCACATAGCACTGGTGAAATGCTTGTTTCTCCTGCCATGGTGAAAACAACATGACAACAAACTTAAATGCATTCCTTAGTTAGTAAGACTTTAAATCTGCAGACTCTTTACAAAACTTTGCAGTGAGATGGGGTGGGGATTGTGAAAATCTTATGCACCACAGAGAAGTTGTCTGGATATCCTGTGGCAAAATGCTTTCATTTAGCTATCCAACTTAAGCATGAGCTGTACACTTTTCTTTAACAAAGAACCAAATGTTCCAAATTTGTTGACCTTTTTTGAGATGACAAATGGCTGTCAGCAGTATTCTACCTAGCAAATATATTGAAAAAAATAAACACAATCTGTCCTTTCAAAGACAGGTGACATTTTAAGGATGACTACAAAAAGGTTTACTGTTCTAAGAATGAATAAAATCAAATAATTATTTCAAAATATTGTCATCCTAATCTTATCCTTTTTAATTTATATTTTTTACTAAAAAAATGATATGACTAAATAAATACACATATGTAGAGGGTGCAAGCTCAAAGACTTTAATGATAAGGAGGTGAAATTAAAAAAAGTATGGAGGTCACTACTGTAGTGTAGGTCAGTCAGCAGTTACAGTGGCACATTATCCATTGAATGCTGTGGGATAAAGAGTGGTTTATAGAGTAAATGGAAATTGCATATAAGAATACCAAAACCCAGAATAATGGGGGAATAATACTTTGCAGACAGCCTGCAAAAAATAGTTGATTGAGCTGGTAGAGCAGCTGGCAAAGATCAACCTGTGATAGAGCTGAGGAGGAAACAGGTTTAAAAGACAGTGAAGAGTAGCAGAGCAGAGGGAATAGCCTATCATAGATGCTTTATGCACTTGGAATCACACATTCATACATCAGCTGTGAAATGCAGCTAAAGCTGTGCTGCTTCTGATGAGATGCTGCTGAAGTGCATTTCTATGAGTGTCCTATGCTTATATGACACAATGGCTTTATCTCTACATATAAACATTGCAGCTGCTGAAGGGGAAATAAAAGAAGCTTCTTTCTGAGCAGCTGAAATCTTTTAAAGTGTGCCACTGCTTCTGTAATAGGTTCTTGTGAGACAGCTCAGAAATGATGACAGAGCTGAAGATACTTCCTTGTAAACTGCAGAATTTCATCACTAAGTCTATCAATCAAAGTTCAATTTGTCATCCATCCTACACATGTAGTAATACTTATTACTAGAGTTGGGAAGCTGCCACACTCCTACCTCACAGCTGATCCTTGTTGTAAAGAACCACAACAGCTATTTACACACAATGATCCCTTACCACAAGAGATGCACCCTTACTCACCATGCCCTCAAAGACCTTCATCTTATTTGACTAAAAGGAAAAAAAGAAATAAAGGACTGAGTATCCCAAAAGAATGGAAAGTAGTACAATTAAAAACTGTTTCCAGGAATGATTTTCACAAGTTTTAGCTGAATGCACCACTATCAACTTAAGGAAGAGGAGTGGGGTTTCTTTCCCCATTTTGAATATTGTTTAAATACTCTTGATGAGACACCTCAGTTAAACCAGAGCAATTCCTGCATGCAGCACATACTTCATATAGCAGGAGGTATGAAACAAGATCCAAAACTGGCCATGTTTTTAAGCTAAATTTTCCTGTGTGGCAAAAACTTCATAAAACCTGAAGTTCAAAACATGAAGTAGGAATACAGTGAATTCAGAGGAAATACTGGGAATCTACCATAGTATTATTCTGTTAGAGGTTGCTAAGAGCAACCAAGAGAAAATCTAAAAACTATTGTATTCATGGTAATGTAAATTGAAAATAATAGCCAAACACAGTAATTGAATGGATGGCTCTCCCTTCCCAATGAAGCTCAAAGATCACTTCCATCAGCAGTAGAGAACCTGTGACTTACTAAAGTTAAAGTATCACAATTCCCCTCAGAAAGGTGTGGAAGCATCTCTAGAAACATATTATGCTTTTAATTGTCTAATTCTTGTAGAGATACAGTCCTGTGACATACCCTTAGTTTGTTTCTTATCTCTCAAAGAGTGGTTTGATTGAGAGCATCAGGTTCTAGATGCATAGAGGACAAATGTAGTTACACGTGGTCCAATTTTCTCCCTTCTGCAAGTATCCTCCTGTTGGTATTGTTAGGTATGGGGTATTCAAACACCAAATACTAGCTTGTTAAATTCCTTTCAGCTCTATTCCACCTTTTAAGAGATCCAACTACCAATGAAATTAAATTAAAATGAAAGCATGATACTGTGCTTGCACCCTTGATTCCTTATGGTTAAATCCTTATGGTTAAATCACCTACTCCAAACAATCTTCCTTCAGCATCTGCATTCATCAGAGAAGCCAAGCACAAATTAACAGTATTTTCAGGTTTTTACTAGAAAAAGCTTTCTGAGGGCTAACATCCTCCCTCTTGGAAGAGGAAACAACACATTTCAAATACCATGACAGCTGTAGGTAAATCTGACATTGGTAGGTAGGACTGACATGAGATTGACCAGCATCTAATGGACACATGGTTAGCTCACCACTATACTCCCCAACTATTTTTTTATCATACACTTTTGTGAACACCACAAAAGCTTACCAGCTGAATTATGTAAATTCTTTTCTTGTAAATGCCTAACAGTTATTTGAAGTGACTCTAATAGTTAAATTTCCCTGTTCAGTATTCAGCACATTAAAATTTCTGTTTCATGATTTGTTCATTAATGGCACTATAATAACTCAGCACCTCATCAGCTGCTCTAAACAAGCATTTTTTAAAACTAAACAATAAATAATTCATAAATATTTATAATTAATAAATTAGAGAGCAGAAAGATCAATTGTTGTGTATGCTGTATGAAAAGGACATTCCATTAAGGCATCAATGGTGCTGTTGACTGGAATATTAAGGAGAGAAGAACTGTGTATTGGTGGAAATGTAATGCCTTCAATCCAGTCTTTTCTTGTATCAGATTCTGCCTCAGGATTTTACATTATTTATACTGACTCAAACCTATGTTTCTACTTGATCTTGCCAACTTACATTTCAACTCAACCTCAGCCTACCCTTCTGGCCAGTTTGGACACAATGTTTAGCCTACTTGGAGAACTGGACAAAAGGTTTCTGGACTGTCTATTTAAATGTTAGTATGTCTGAAATTGAGCTTCTCAACTTCTCTCTCCTAATCTTTCCTTTTACTACCACTGAACACTTTTTCCTTTATTCTTTCCTATCACTTATAGGATTGTAACAATCACTGACACTTTTTCCTTTATTCTTTCCTATCACTTATAGGATTGTAACAATCACAAGAAAGTGTAGCTTCTATTCTTGCTGGCTATGCCTAAGTTCGGCTGCTTCTTTTCTACACCTGCTTTGGAAATACTCTCCCAGATTCCCTATGGACTACTATTAAAACTGCCTTTCCTGCTCAGTTAATACAGTCCTACAATCTACAATACCTCAATTTCAGGTTTTTTTGGGTGTTTTTTTCGTTTTGGTCATGAGTAATATATAACAGGTTTTTCAATAGACTGCAACAACACAACGTGTAGTAACTCAGGCAAGAAGTGAAGAAAATTCCTTTGACTGAATTCAGAGAGATGATGACATTTCTTCCAGGCATAGATGTACTGGGATACCAAAAGTAATATCTTTTATTTTGACAATCAAGTTTTGATGACAACATGTGGGCAAGCAGGTCAGATGAAGCAGCAGTACAATGACTGTAGCTTACCTTACCTTTCCCTTAGGTCTCTCTCCCTTTCCACCCCTCTGTCCTCTCTGCAGCTTATGTGGAAGGAAAAAAAAAACCCCAAAAAACCTATGGATTTCTTGATACATTTCTGAAAGAATTAACCAATTAAACTTGAGCAGAATAGAATAGTATTTTTCCAACTATCTTTTTCAGATATTTTTCTGTTTTTCAAAAACGTGAAAACAACTAAAGAAGTTTAGATAATACTCCAGTGCATGAGAAATCATGTGCCATCAGTCATTGCCATGGATTTTCTTTTGTCCTTGATTCTCCTGACTGATTGCACTAGACTTAACCTATTAAATATTTAATTTCTGTCTTTCTTGGCCTCAGTACATTTGTAACTCACCTTGAAGCCACCTAATTTTGTATTATGGTAAGATTAAGTCCTTATGACTATTCATTTTCTCATTTATCACTTTTCAAAATGATGTGGTCTAAAAGCATTTTTTAAAGGAAGGTCCAGTGGGTCCATTTGCACCTCCTATTTTTTCCTTTAAAAGAACACAGAATGATGGCTGCTCTACTCCTCCCATCTGACATCAGCACAAACAAAGACACAGTGCATTTTATTGCAATTAACAAAAGATAAAAAGAATAAACTCATGCAACAATCAATATTCTCTGATAATAGCATAAAATGCTTTAGATTATATATTTTTGCAAGGCCTGTAAGAGCAGAGCAAAAGAGGAAAAATGAGAATCTCTTAGGATACTTCCCTAAGAACAATTGATGGAAAGATGCCAGCAACTGCTACACATAAAAACCCCCACAAATAGTCACATAATAATTTTATGGCTGACAGTTTCTTTAAAGTGCCTTGATTAGCATCTGTTCTGGTCCCAGTACTGAAATATCCACAGCATGAAGGCACTACCAGCTGTCATCAGCACAGTTCTGAGAACAAGTCTCAGAGACATTCAACCTGCTTCTTAATCTCCTGAAAGGTAACATCACCTATTTCATGGATGAAGGGGAGGCAGTAGACACAGTTTTTTCCTGGGATTTAGTCTAAGATTTTTGGTACCATCCCTCACAGCACCATCCAAACAAGCTGTCCAGCTGTGGGATGAGCTGTGCACAGTGAGCTGGGTTAGGAGCTGGCTGAACAGCAGAGCTCAAAGGGCTGTGCTGGATGGGACTACATCTGGTCACAGAGCTATTCCTCAGGGCTCAGCTCTAGGGACAGCTCTGTTCAATATGTTTATCAGCAATCTGGATGCAGAAGCTGAATGCAGTATTAATAAGTCTGCTGTCAGTAACAAACTGGAATGTGCTGTCGACTCTCTTGAAGGACTAGAAGCCTTGCAGAGGGCTCTAGACAGATTTAAGAACTGGAGAATCATTAACAGTATGAAACTGAGCAAGTCCAAATACTGGATCCCACACCTAGCATGCAGAAAGGCCAGGCAAAAGTATAAATTGGGAGAGGAGTGGCTGGAGAGCAGCCCTGCAGAAAAGGATCTGGGTGGGCAACAGCTCAGTGCCAGTCACCTGTGTGCCCTCACAGTCAAGACAGCAAACCATGTGCTGGGGTGCATAAAAACCAGCACAAACAGCCAGGCAAAAGAAATGGTTGTCCTGCTCTATTCAATGTTTGTGTGGTTCCACTTTAGCACTGTGCCCCACAATTTGAGAAAGGATGTTAAGGCCTTTGAAAGTACCCAGAGGAGAGAGGAAACAAAGCTGGTGGAAGGGCTGGTAGGCATTCCAGAAAGTGGTCAGACAGCTGGATTAAATCACTGTTGTAGGTCCCTTCCAACTGAAAATATTCTAGTCCATTCCAACAAGCATAGAAACTTGGAGGAAAAAAGCTTAATTTCAATATTTGCTTTGCCCATTCTGCAGTTTCTCTAATTCTGCAGTTCTGACAGGCTACTCTGTCACCACCTCACATAAAGAATCAGACTTCCTCAAAGTTAATGTGACTCTAGTAAAAATACTTTCTTAACAGCTTGGAGACTAGCTGCAACCAAAGCTTCAAGACTGAAGCAAGATTGAGCTACCTTCCTGTTGAGATTACTGGAAGACAGATAAATGACTACAATAATGGAAATAATTTTACTGTTTTGGTATTGTCCCAAATACCACCAGAAGTAAGAGGATTACAAAGTTAAATGATTCAGACTTCGTATTTAGTCTTATAAAGTGGGTAAATATTCTTTTTATTTCTAATTTCATTCACCATTAAATCTCCAATCCTGATTCACAAGATGCTAATCCTAGAGACAAATGACAAAATGGGAGTCAAATAATTGGTAAAGAATCAGCTGTAAAACCACTTCTCTTTAAACTTTTAACAGCATAGAGAAGTGTCTAAAACTCTTATATCAGTACTTACTGGTCCTTTATTTGCTCAATTTTCCTTTACAACCTGAGGAAATGAGCTCATGGTGGTTGTGTCATAGACATCTCTCTCCTTTGCACCTCTTATTTTGTCACAGTTTCAGTGGGCATCTGCATTCTTCCTATCTTTGCCATATCTACATTACATTTTAAAAGGCTTCAGGCTGCAAAGACAGCTGATTCATTGGCAAAAACTCTTCTATTGCTCACTTCCTCGTCAGGAATACGTGCCTTTCAATAGTATTTTGAAAAAGTGATAAACTATATAAATTACTTAATCCATGAGAAAAAGCGGATCAAGGCAGCTAGATAGTAGTCATAGTTGATAGTTTTTTCTTTAAAGTAGATTTTTGAATTCTGTTTAGGACAGCATGAAAACAGATGGGAACTATATTTCCTAGTCAAGTGTTGACAACTCCTGAGTCTTCTAAGAGATGCTTTTTGAAAATGCAGGGACCAGAACATTCTATGCAATCTAACTCCTGCCCCTGAGACGCGGGATCTCTTCCCAAAAAGGCAGACATCAAGCTGTCCTTTACTGTGTGATACTTGGTTTTTGTTTGGTTTACCCAATCCCTTCTTGCTTTTGCATTTTTGAATAAAATTTTATCAACTCCCAGTTTACAAAAACTGGGTTGAAATAATAAGAATTATCACAATTATTTATGTACATGGCTCAATCCCTTCCACTGGCTGTAGTGAGAACAGTCCTATCTCATGCAGTGCACAGCTTAAAATCTAAGCACAGTCTCCTTTAGATCAGAGGCATCTTTGGTGTGAAAACATCAGAGAAATTGTGAGGGACACTACATAACTATGGTAACATGGTGGTGACTGCACATTTCTAAGATGATCTTAATTGTGGGCAGATTGGGTCTTTCCACACATTAAAGTAACACACAAATTCAATTTGATACCAGCAAGTTTGTACATTTATGAAATAAAGAGTTGGTACTAATATCCGAAGTTAAAAACATTCAGAAGTGTACTTCATTTACAGTACTGTGCATCCACTCTCAGCATCCACTGCTCAGTATATAATCAATATAAGCTTCTTGAAACAGGAAACATGGCTTCTAATCCCATCCTAATTTATCCAGCTTGCAGTGTGATGGATGGGAACCATTGAGGAGCAGCTGTTTCACAGCACAATGATGGAACCAATGTTCACATAAGCAATGTCACCTGGAGGTTCCTATGACGTGGCTAGATAAATCAGAGTGGACCTGTTTCAGTGTTGGGGACAGTCCTGATCTGATTTGGTTTGACTTCCACAGTACTTTCCATCCAGTTACAACTGCTCTATTCCATTATTTACTTTGAGTTTAAAGGATTCCATAACCCATTATAGCACATTGTAACTAGAAACAATTTTATCATATCAAATAGGCTTTTTTTTTTTTTTTTTTTTTTTTTTTAACTAATTGCTGCAACCCACTAAAACATCACAACACTACAGCAGATTTATGGCAGGAATCCAGCCTTAGACAGAAGTGAAACAGTATTTTTAGGAATGGATAAATTTTGCTTACTGAAAATATGTTTTTCTGTGCCTATGGATAAGAACATCTTTTCTTAGGTTTAAATAGTAAGGATCTCTGTTCGTTTTTAATATTTGAAAAAATAATTCTCTCATAGCACAATAAAATGATTATGTACAATACTTTATCGGGAGGAGAGAAAATTATACACTGGAGTCAAAGTAATCAGGGCAGTGCCACAGTGGTTGCCAATGGAAAAATACAAAAATGCTGACCAGTTTCAGTGTTGGTTAGCTCTGCAGAGAAGCTGTTAGCATTATTTGTGACAGTAATGTCAAAAAGACCAAGCAGAAGATCTAAGATTCCTTCTTTTGTTTGGCCATGGCCAGTATCTGCCAATTAATCACAGTTCCCAACCAATTATCGCCTCGTCTTGCCCTTACATAATGGCAGGGAAGGGACACTTCACATTTCATTTACAGTTCTAGGGCCTTACTGACAAACACACCCGTCATGCATGACATGATCCTTTTCAGGACTTTGCCCTGGAAAAAATGATTCAGATGAAACACACAGATGCAGGTAGAGCCACAGGATGCAACGCTAGAAACTTCGATAATGAAATCCCTCCCATGTATCACAGAAATTCTATGTAACCTGGTCACTGTTGCTATTTAATGTAACATTTCACTGGAGATAAGGGAAGCGATTAGACTGTTGAAAATTGCATTAACATCCCTCATAATTCAATATTGACCATCAGCACTACAATATGTGGTAAGACTGATAACTAATTTGTGTGCAATTCCTGTAATAAGGCAGGAAAGAAACAAAAAATGGTTACAGGTGAAAGTGTTGTGGGATTATTTGATGAAACAAAACAGTGTTTTGTTTGACCAGCTATATCCGTCCTTTTTTCTTTAACAAAAAATAGTTTCCCGTTTTAATGAAATACCATAGGCTTATTCATAGACAATATATTCAATTGCTCTAATATCAGCATATTTCGAGACTGAAAAAACATATTCTAGTAGTTATTCCAGCAAAGTTCTCAGAAAAGGGATTTTGGACATTACAAAATGTGTTATGAAATTGAGTTGAGAGAGCTAAAAAAAAAAAAAAAGAAAAAGCAAGCATCGTTAAGATATTTGCAGCCTTTAGTTTCAAATTATACACCCTTTATACAACACCCTAAATTAAGTCACACCAAACAAAAAGCCTTGACCTGGACACTGCATCAATAAACAAATCTGAATAGCAAAAGTGCCAACAGGAACAACAGAACAACCAAAGCTGATGCTAATATTCTCAAGGAACATAAACTCAAAGCCTTTCAAGTAGCAATAGCAGATTCAGCATTCACCCTGTAAATCACAAAGATTCTTAATAGTGAAAGGTTTTGAAATAGCATGTGTAGTACAAGCAGTGGAACTTCACTTAAGTATTTTAAAAGGCAAGCAAAAGATGAGTAGCATTAATCCCCCTCTAAATTATGAATTTCTTTTGCAAGAGAAAGTCTAAAAATCTAAGAGTAATTTCTAGAGAAACGAGAAAATGACAAAATGAACAATTTGCTTAACATTTGCCTGAGACATTTGTGGCAGTTTTGGACATAATGATGACAAAAGGAAGGTCCCTTGTGGAGACAAAATATTCAGGCAGAGAAACACAAATGTGAAAGACTACCTATAGTCACCCTGTCCTTCAAAACTTTCTAAACATCTCTGCATTACTTGGTCTTTCTGTTTATACTCATAAATAAGTGAGTAGCAGTCCTTCTACCACTGGATCTTGTATACACACTTACTCACTGTAGCTTGTGTTGGAGCAAAATATTTACTCCAAACAGCTTCAATGCATTTCTCCCACCTGAAATAAATATGAGCAACTTCGAAAGCTGAGAGTTTGAAAGGTTGAAAAAAGGATTCATTTGGAAACACAAACCAAAGAGTCCTATCAGATTATGTGCCTCAATTTACAAAGCATATAAGAATGCCATTAAAATTTGCTGTAGGTCAGCTAACTTGTGATTTTGTAAATACCACACATATAGCCAAGAGATACCAAAGCATGGGAGGAAACACACAGAGATGACGTGTTTTTAAAGATCTGTTCACACCTGTTGCCTCAAAAAAAAACCCAAAAAACAAACAAACAAAAAAAAAAACCCCAAAAAAACCCCAAACAACCAAAATGTTAGGGCTTATCCTGGAAGATTTCTTTATCCAACAAAAAATAAAAGTAACTTCTTGTAGTATTTCTATTGACAGACATTGTTGAGTGTTACTATAAAAATATTTATCTTGTTCCCAGGAAAGGTGCACACAAGCATTAGTTAGAAAATTTAGCCCTGGTGGGACAGCTATATTGATTCACTGCGATAATTACAGTCACAGTTCCTATTTCATCACTTAAAGGCCACTCTGTTCTGAGGAAGGTGCAAGAAAAGAACAAATAGTTATCCCTCCCTTGGGAATGGCAGTTTCTAACTGATCTCTAGATTTTATGTGAAGCTACCCTTTCTCATGGTCATCTCAGACCTTGGCTAACATAAATAACTACCTAGGAAAACTGTCCATAAAATGGTAACATTTGTGGTGACAGTTTTCTGAACATACTGCATACATTCAGTTGCTGGCCTCAGCCCATTTAGGTCTCCTGCATGCACTACACACAGCCAGACCCTGAAGGAGCTCAGTGTGACTAACAATATAACAAAAGCTAGGAAAGGGAACTGGGAATCAGGAATACATTAAACACCACAGACTTTTCATCCCTAGCTAGGGCTTTGTATCAGTCCCACAGTAGATAAGTTGATACTGACTTCAAAAGTCTAGGAGTTGGGACTGTTACTGTGCTATGGAATTGCTGCTACCTGGACTTGAATGGATAATAGTAATAATAATAATGGAGGTCACTGAAATCTCAGAGGTGACTTTCCCAAATGTCATTTACTCTAGTAATTTTCTTTTTCTGTTCAATACTTCGTTAGGTGGGCTTTGTAATACCCACAAAAGTTTAAAATTATTGGCCTTCATCCAGCTGATGACTCAAATTCTCAGAGCTTTCCTGTTCTTATGTACTAGGAACAAGAGAATGCAACTGTTGATTTCAATATTTTTGTTTCAGGAATAAGCTCTTTCAGGGATGTCTGTGTACATTTTTGTGGTTTAGAGACTAAATAACGTTTACTGACAAAAGTTTAATAGAAGTGTAGCAATGCCTTGTGTTTACAGATCATCTTTTGTTAAACATCTCAAAGCACTCTATGAATACTCATGACATGAGCCTCTTAATTGGATTTGAAGGAGGTAGCAGGTCTATTTTGCAGAAAGAAAACTTCAGTACAGTAAAAGAAGAAGAAAAAAAAACAACTTTCCAGGCAATATATTCAAAACTATAAACAGATCTTATAATTCTAAATCCTGTGTTTAATTAACAGGCCACTTTTCACTTATAGATCAAATAGTTACAATTCTCTGTCACCTCTTCTTAGAAAGGTTGCATTGCAGTAATTCACCCAAGTAGCACTGAAGCATTGTAACATCTCCTGCTTAACCTTTCCCTTCTCCCTGACTGCCACAGACTCATACATGATCTGCTGATGTCTCTTTCTGCCTTTTGGCCTTCTACTTGACAAGCTGGTATAAACTGTGATTTTTTTGTAGACAGACTGACAAGAAAAAATGGGAGGGATCAAATATACACACCCACATTTAATTAGTCTTCAGCATGACTGCTTCATGGAGAGCAAGGAAATTCATAAACATCAAAAAGAACTAAAGCCTCAATATAGATCCATATTTTTAATTTACTGCTGCCATTGACAAGAAGGCTGCTGTAGTGAGGGACTAGCCCTGCACTTATGGGTCAGAACAGAATGTCAGAAGTTAGAAATAAGCAGATATAGGCAGACCATTATTCTAAAAGACCAAGTCACACAATTCCCCCAGCTCATTGCTTTTTCACAGTATTACATCTTAAACCTTCCAATAACTTTACATCTCATATCACATCTCTCAAGAGCTGTTCACATTTACAAATGGGAACCTAAAATCAGAGAGCAGAGAACTGCAACAGATACCCAGAAGAACATATTGCAAAACAGTGGCAGAGAAGTGTTAGTTCAGGAATGCTTGTCCACACTCCTTGAACCTCAGCCCATTTTATCTCAGTGGATTCCTCAAGACAAAAAGGAGCAGAACTAATGTACTGCTCCTAGTACTACACTAGGTTGCTGAAATCAACCTTAAAAATGAGACTTTTAAGTGAAAACTCCAGTTCTTGAAGAACACATGTCTTATTTCTAAGCAGATCTAGAGGACAGATGAATGTCAAAAACTTTTCTGTGTTAAGGTGCCTGTTCCCATTGCATTCTGGTGGCATATAAACCTACCACTAATCGCTCTTTGCTTTACAAATGAATTTGCAGAATGACTAGGACAGAGATCTGACTAACGTTTCCAGATGTAGGATTCACTGCTTAGAAATACCTTGGGTAATTTTCAAACCACTTCTCCTCCTCCCCCTTCATTTAGTCTTCATTCATTACTCTCTTTCCCCCCATACTCCTGTTTTCATTCCCTAATGACAATCACCTTGGTTCAAGTAGGTGGTGATGAGGGAGAGAATACGTCTCTGCATTTCAGCAAGACTATTTCTCTACAGGTAACAAAAAGATATTTGCTAATTTCTCTCTTGAGTGAGTCTTGGAGATTTTCCAAGGCTCACTCAAACATTTCTTAACTACTTCTAGAGCATCCAACTATTAAAAAGTTTCAGGTACAGTTCAGAACATTTTTATTACCCAAATTAGGCAATTCTTCCATCAGTTGGCATAATCTGCCAGCAAGAACTCCAGAGCATGTTTCTCCTGCATACCTCTCGTTCCAAGGTTTGATGTAATAGCTGGCATCCTTTCCTTCTCTTTGGTGCCTGGCAGCAATGGAAATGGTGCACACATGGTGCCCTTCCCCCAGCATCAGAGCCCACCTGCACACAACAAGGCTGCTGCAGTGCACGGTGAGGACACAAACACCGAGAGCACCGAGAGCAGAACAGGGCAGGGTGGGCACTGCTGCCCACAGGGGATTGCTGCTCTCACAGCAATGGGAAAGCAGGCAGCCAAGCCAGCTGCTCCCTGAAGCACCCTCCAGGCCACAGCTGCTTCCATGCATGTACCCAGGATGCTGAATTTCAAACGCTGCTTGAGCACAGACACGTCACTGATGTCTGTTCTATATTTTCCTGTCCTCAGCTTGCTGAGGTAACGCGTGGCATTCAGGAAGCCAGCTGGATATTTCCTCCTGACTTCAGTTGGAGCTGAATTGTGCCCCTGCTGGGTGGTATTGAGGTGACAGCCTTTGGAAGAGGAATGCCAACAGCTTTTAGCTGAGATGCTGAAACATCATGTGTGACAGGGAAGAACAAACTGGGAGTGTGTTGGGAGCTTAAGCTCTGTGTCTGTCTGAGGGGACTGACACACAGTCCGAGTGATGTGCTACAGCAAAAACACCTCACATATTTCAACAATCAAGAAAGATTTACCTGTTAAATAATCGCTGCCACCCAAGGATATGTCTTAGTGAGGGTGAATACATCCTTACTGGCAGCTTCTAGACATGCACCATGAAGACAGGAGATGCTTGCACAAGGTTATTATGTTGGTAGCCCAGACAGATACAACTTCTATACTCTTAACTAATGCAATAAAGACTAACTTAGAAGAGAGTGATCTTATTCAGTTTTTGTAAGGCATAATACAGTAGTCAGAAGGACTACTGTATTGTACAGGAAATTATTTTACCTGCATATATAATCCTTATCCATAGCAACATTAGGTGCATCTGTCTTTACTGAATAATTTGGCTATTTTTTTTTTTTTTTTCCAACCCTCTAACCCTACTCTAGGCCTTCACAGGGTACTGGTATACTAGAATTTTTACTTTAGCTGTAATTACTCCCTTATAGCTGGACACCTCCCTCTCTCCCCTTCCTTCCTCTGTGTTTCTTACTGTTCATCAGAAATATTAAATCCACCTACCACTTCTCCTGTATACTTTACAAAAAAAAGAGAGAGTGGTGAAATTATTGAAGGCTGAAAACAAGTCTTTAAAGTGGTGGTGTCATTTCACCTAGAACTACTCCCTCCACTCTTTATACGCCTTAGAGCCTGAAAAACCAAAGAGTATTTATTTACTTATGAACCTGCAATCTTTGTATCTCTATCAGCTTTGACAAAACATGAAAATAGAGTTTTTAACCTTGCTGCTCAAGTTCTCAGGTATCTCCTTTCCTCAGACCAAACCTGCATCTCTCACGATTAGCTGCAAATATATTTTTAATGAGGCTGCCTTTAAGATAATCACAGTTTTACAATAATTGTTACTTGAGAGCCGTTATTTGTTGTTCCCAAGATTTCCCAAGATTTCTAAGTCAGGAATCAGTAGTACAAAAGGTAACTGATATATTGAGAGAACTCTGACTACACAAGAAGTGAAAGAATGTACAAAAAAAATCAAGTTATCTTTGCCAGGATGAGAAAAGTTTTCAAAAAATAACAGAGACAGGACAGGATCAAGCAGCATTTACCGATATGAGAGACAATTGATACACAACTATGGCATCTACATCAGTATTTCCCACCAGCAGCTCAGCATTCTGCAGTAGCAGTAAAAAAAACTTACACTTCAGTGGAATTTCAACCACAAAAAATTGACCACTTTCTTTGTTCCTCTGAATAGGAAGGAATGAAGACTGAATCTCCAACAGGAATAGCTTATATGCACAGAAAAAGTAGTGTAAGTAATTTATCACTACTCTGATGGTCTTTTCTAATGAACATTCTCCAGCTACTGAAAAATAACACAATAATGTAATGCTCATTTTGCTACATGAGTGAAAATGCCACTGACATCCTCTCTTTACTTAACTATAGAATACAGAACACTGAAGATTAAACCATGTAGTACCTTCACTGGAGTGAAGCACATTTATGTATACAAGATCCTACCTCCAAAAAAACAACCAACACTAGAGCTAAGTTGCTGAACTAAACAAAGTATTAGATGAATAGAAGGAAAAGTATTGAAACCTCTAGTCACTGTCTTACCTGTTCCAATCTGATCTATATTAAAAGAGGCCGAAAGCCACCATTATGAGATGTTAAAGTGTCTGCATGAAATCAGCACATGGAATTTAATTCAGGTGACAGACAGGTCCATCTTACAATAGCAGTGAAGGAAACAATTGATTTTCCTTGCTTTTGACAATTTCTCTGTAAAAATGCCCAACTTCCTGACACTGACTGCCTCACATACCCCCAAGAAGCCACTGAGTCAGGTGCAGTGAGTACAGAGATACAGGGAATTTTCTATACATCATATTTGAGACATAATTGCTAATCAAGTTAACAGAAATCATCATTATCCTTTTCACGGTTGTCATTAGCACAAAAATTCAGTTAAAAAACTAAGCAAGAATATAACATCAAAACAAAAGAACTAATCCACAGGAAAAAAAAAAACGAACCAAACCCACAAATGAAAAAGAAAAAAAAAACAATAACTCAAACCAAAATCCCAATATCTCTTCAAACTTTTCCATTAATATAATTTCTAAAAAACCCACTGGCATTTGATAATGATCTATGAACATGGAAAAAATACCCGTTAGTAATTATTTCTGAGAAACGTTCATATGGTTTGGTTTCTGCTATTACTTTGACTATTACTTCATTAATTATTTGTGTGCAAGTTTACTTCAGAACTGCATATTCACATGCCTTGCAGCTTGAAGATTTTGATTGCTGCTGCAATCCCCCACTTCCTGGCTGTATTGAGCAATGAAGCCGTCCAGCTGTTCTGTGGTGCCGAAATAGTGATTCAGTAAGGAGGTGATGGCATCAGATTTGATTTGTTAGTTTGTATTGTGGTTTCTAGAACCCATGAATCCTTCTCATTAAATAACCATCCATCGTGTTGGAGATGATTAACTTCAGAAGTCAGAATTAAATCAGCATTGAATCTGCACTGCTATTAGTACAGTTAATTTTCTGTTTGATGGCTGATATGCCAGGTGTCCATTGTTCAATGTAACTTCAAAAGTGAAAAAAATAATTGCTTGCACATGCTCTTCTTATTTCAATAATACACTGAATTCAATTTTAAAGAGTGGGTGAGAGCAGTGGGAGTTATAATGGTATTGACCTTCCCCTCTGTGGAGGATGTTAATGCTGCAAAACAATCAATATACTAAGAAGACAACCAAAAAAATGAGGCCACATTTTTGCTTTTCCTCCTTTAAGATTTTTATACTGATGATGTGCCAGGAAACTCATTTTACATTAGACCAGTAATTCTTTCTATACAAAGAAGCGTTATATTAGCAGCTGACAATCCATCAGAGCCAAGAGAGCCTTCTTAAGAAGGAAGTGAAATGAGAGAGGTTGCAGAATGAAAAATTTGAGTTTTTTCACACATAAAATAAAATTCCCAAAACAATAGTTCCTTGTCACAAAAAAATAACTGGATCAAACAGCAATC
The DNA here is from genome assembly GCF_903797595.1 of Erithacus rubecula. NCBI lineage: Eukaryota > Metazoa > Chordata > Aves > Passeriformes > Muscicapidae > Erithacus > Erithacus rubecula. Next base: position 40,658,332 of record NC_136688.1, on the reverse strand, counting down.
CTCTCCTTCTTCTACTGAACCCATAGTTAGAAACCTATAGGCTGCTTCTAAAGGAGGAAAAAATTCTACCAGCTTGCCAGCTGAGCAGTCTCTTTTCTGCTGTTGCCAGTGTTTTCTGGGCAGAGTACAAGGTTTATCCTTTTGTGCATTAGGCAACCAGGTCTCTGCTGGACATACAGTGGGAGCCAAAGTATTATAGTTAGGATTTAGAAAATCAGTTTTTGCACGAGAACGGGAGATGGCAACTATATCACAGACTGTTCTAAGAAAAACACTAAAGAAGCTGGACTTCTGTTAATGCTTCAGCTCTCTTGTAGTGCCTAACCTCGGGTCAGTTTTCTTTTATCCCTCTGCCTACAGAGTGCAAGCAGGCTGAAAGCCAGCCGGGGCAGAGGTGTGAGCAGGAGGGAGCTGAGGAAGGGTCGCCCCACACTGACCCGGGCCAGTGCCACCCCCAGAGACAGCCCTGTCCCTCTGCCAGCCAGCCTCACAAAGCACAGCCAGTCCCAACCATCTGCAATTGGAATTGCCACCATGAGGGAAATGGACAGCATAAGGAGGCCCACCGGCCTTCCTGGAATTCATAGGTACTGTTGGTCTACGAATGAATAATTAAAAAGGTAAAAATACTTGTACAATACACCCATAGGAGAAAGATAGGGCAGCAAGCACTAGTGCAAGCCATTAAATTCTGTTTTGGTAGGTGTGTTTGTGTCACAATTAAATTTATTACTTTAAATTTAATTCATGATTTATCCATTCAGAACTTACTAGCTACACATGTTTGTGTACTTAACCACACAATTGTTTTAGCTACTCCTGCCTCCTAATTGTTAAATTTATCAGACTGGGCACAGGTCAGGAGAAAGTCTTACTTAACAAAGCAATTAGCCCAACAATTAGTATACATACAGGATCTGTCTCCTCAACTTCTTCTAAAAGCCAAAATCATCAAATACTTTTCCTGAAAGCAAAACCAGTCATAGAGAGCCATACAGTAAATGAACCTACTGAACTAAATAAATGGAAGTACTTCTCAAAAGCAGTTTGGCATCCACACATCAAATATTCAATAGCATTTACTTGATTTTTATTATAGCCTTCTGCCATGCCATTGTTGTTATTTTACTGTACAGTTGTAGGCAGCTCATTTTCACCATCAGGGACTCATTAAGAGTCAGCAATTTGATGCTTAATGACTTGTTAACCCTGAGTAAATATATTAATATAAATTCAAATTGAATTGCATTTGGCTTATTTTTTCTTTTTTTAGCCTTTTTTTTTCCCAATAACATATTCTGTAGTAGGAGAAAGTACCATTTAAGAAATAATTTTTGCTAAAATATGTTCACGCTTACTTTTCAACACACCATCCACCTTTCTAAGGGTCACACTAACATTTGTGTTATTTCCTTTCAGTTTATATAGTTTCTTCAACTATGGTGTTAGCTCTGATATGGAAGACATTTGGCCTATTCTCAAAAATGTGTTTTAAATACTTGAGTAATACCCTCTCCTTTCTTCCATTTTCACCCCATTACAAATGCAGGTTTAGAAAAATCCATTCGTTCTTTTTCAGGGTTTGGTTTTATAAGCAAGGCATATGAAATGCAAACATCAATACCCAGACCTTTCTTGGATTTTCTATGCCTGAGGACTGATGAATGTCAAGTGTTCTTGTACCCCTCTCTTTTAATTCTTGTCCTAACAAGAGGCAGTTACTGAGCTCTAGCTGGTTCAAATCAACAGGAAAACAGAGAAACAAAAATAAACATCTGCCGGACATCTTTAATTCTTATTCTTTAGCCAGTGGGTGAATCAAGTGTCTGAAGCTTTAAAAGGAGCTGTTTGATGTATTTTGGCCTGCTACAAAGCTTTTATGGCCAACTCAAAGATACTTGTGGACAATCAGATATGAGGTGAAGCTGTTCTACACCATCAGTTTTCAGGCACTGTTTGCAGGCACAGAAGTGAAAGAAAGCAGACCTCCAAATTAGATTATTCTAATGACCACCTTACTTCTTGCTCTGCACTGCACTGTTCTCCTGAGTTATGCTGCTCTTCTCTCAGGAATTATCATTAAATAACAGAAGTTTCAATTATTTTATGCACTAGAACTATCCATGCTTGACAGAGTACAGTTGGTGTGCTACACATTCGTGGGAAGCAACTCCCAGAGTTGATAAGGAAAAGATGTCTGCTAAACATTACAGTGCTGGGGTTTTTTACAATACCTCTACTGACAAAACTGGTGTTGAAATCATTAATTCAGAGACAACATGACTGCAACAGAATGGGCCAGATTTTATTTTTCTTGCACATTGTATAAGTTCTGGATACAACATCAGCTAAGGAGAATGCTGATATTCTGACCCCAGATCAATCCTCTGGATTGTTAATAGCATCATCAACTGATAAAGGAAATAAATGCTGTAAAAGTGAGTTACAAGAAAAGGTTAGGGGTGACAGACGGAAATGTGAAATCAAATTTTATAGACAAACTGAAGAATGTATATATATTTAACTATTTTTATTCCTTAGTTTGGCTTATTAGATTTTCTAATTTACAGAAGCCATTATTGGTTTTGAATTTCTTTTTTCAATGTTGCTTATTTTTACATAATTCTGGCACCTGCACCTAGCAAGTTAATATACTACCCTCAGTAAGAAAAAACACAGGGAACACAGATGCAGATGGTCTTGAGTGGAATAGCTTGAATAAGATTTGTGATGGCTTTTCTCCCCCATGGTTTTACTTGGCAGATTTCACAGACGAGAAAGACAAAAAATGTCACTAAACACAAGCAGTAAGATTATTTCTCAAACTGTAGTGTTTAATTCAGTGACTGTATGTTGCTCAAAAATAATTTCCACAAAATAAACAGGTAAGTGAAGAGGGTCTCTTGGATCTCTAGTCAAGCACGGATAGAATCAGTCAAGTTTTATACTTTGATACTGGTGTATTTTAATTTGAGAATATGGCTTTGATTTAATATTGAGAGACAGCTCAAAGCTTCATTGAGTCTTATAGGAGTGCTGTTCCTTGGATAGAACAAAGCAACTGTTGAGTGCAGAAAAAGAATACCAATTTAAATTATCCCATATAATTAAGAGAAACAGGCACTGCATACCCAAGCTGGAATCTGGTATAATACGGTGAGACTAATACCACAGTTTTTAGAAAGAAGTTATTGTGATCTGATCAAATGCAAAGGACTTGAGTTTGCTGCTTTACTTCTGTACAGAACTGAGCTGTGAAATACTGCTTCAATTGATTTTAAAAACTGTTGCTAGGAAATTCAGGTATTTACACCCAGGGTTTTGACCATTTGCTTTTAAAAATTCCTTATGGACAGTTTCACAAATAAAATCCTAAAAAGTCTTGCTATTTTAATTGTGGACTGTCTTAGCAAAAGTAAAACTGAGAGGATACTTACAAATGACAGGAAGTTGATATGCACACTTCTCCAGAGTAAAGAATAGATAAAAAGAGTTCCTTCACTATTGTGGTAAATAATGAAAGGCAAATATGGTTATAAGAAGGAAATGCACCATCACACCCTAACCCAACATTTCTGACCCATGGCACCATTCACTCATAGTCAGACTGGTTTTTGAGGGCCAGTGCCTAAATGAACATACAAGGGGTTGGTCCACTGTGGCAGATTCTTGCAGTGAAGACAACAAAAATACACTCTCTTTTCCCTAAATAGTGCTCCAAATAGACAAATCAATGAAGTGCAATCTCATCAAACTTGGCTGGGATGACACAGACTGTATGACAGAATATTGGCTGACCCAGATTCATCCAATACAATGTGATGAGAAGTTTGTGCTGACACAGAGATGAAGCAGAGAAAAGAGCACAAAATTTTGCAGTTTCTAATAGAAAAAACACATCTTTCAACTGTTATTTTCATCTAGGGAAGCCTGCTAATCATACTAAAGGTTAAGGCATGTTCCACATTTCTCTTACAAACAGGAGGGCCTTTATTTCATTCTTATATATTAGAAATAATGAAGAAGTCTAAAATCAATTTTTATCATTAAAAAGCCAGCTTAACTCTGAAGACTTTGTTTACCTACTTCTTCTGAGGTCATTCTTTTTGTTGAAAAAAGATTAGCCTATTTCCATACTCTGTCATAGTAAGTAGGGTCTGTACTTTTTTCTTTCATTCCCTACAATGAGATTTAATATGTAACACTAAGTAAGGTATAGCTTGACAAAATATCATTTTTAATGGCCTAAAAACCATGCTACTCCTATTGATTCCTTTATTAAACAGATTTAGGCCAGTACTATCTCATTGGTGTTTAACAATGTGACTTAGAAGAAAAGACCCTGGGATTGCAGAGACAACAATGTTTACATCTTATGAAGGAAGCTAAATCCAGTAACAAAAACCCAACAAACCAACCAACCAAAAAACCCCCAACCCCCCCCCCCCCACTCCCTGCAAGTTCCACCCAAACCAAAACAAAAACCAGAAAAGAACTCACAAAACCAAAACCCAAACAAAACCTCCACCAAAGGGAGAAGAGGCAACTGATGACAGCAGCAAGTTTTTCTTGAATTTTTATCTGCACATTCTTGTGAAAAAGGTACACAAAAAATATCATAAGCACTTACTTCACCATCATTCATTTATTATAACTCTCTCCCAGTGCAAAGTTGTCCCACTTCTGCTAGTATCTTAGCTGATCTATTACTAAGACAGAATACAATTCCATCAGTAAAGACATGTTTATGAGGTAATTTTCTGAGGAAGCACTTGAAAGCCCTCAAGTGAAATAGATGACAGAAATTCAGAATATTTTAATTATTTAGTGCATTTCCTAATGCTTTGTCCTCCTTTACTTCGTATTATTAAAATAATTAGCAGCACAAATGGAAGTAGCAAAAATCCCAAATCTATAGCACAAACACGAGAAACCATGCATTTAGGCTTTTGCACTCCCCAGTTTGCTGAATCTCAGCAGCAGGAAGTTTCTCCTCTTAAACACTACCTTAATTTTCCTTTTTTTTCCTATCCTTTCCTCCTTTTTATAACCTTTTGTTCACCCTTTGAATTCTTTCCCTTTCTTGGCCATTACACTCAGAATGGTTTCTAGAGAGAAGAGTGGATGAATTTGCATGTCCAGTGGAATTTCATTCACAAGACTGAAATTAAGGATATTGCAGATATTATTTTCATTAGTTCAAAGATGCATTGAGTTTTGGTTTTGCCTAAATTCACTTTTAGATATTAAGAAATTAGAATGATAAGTAATCGATTTCTGAGCAGCCAACCATCTCCACCTAGCTTTCTTCCTCTGTAATACTTTTGGCTTTGTGCTACTGCAGGCAAATAAAAATTAAATGCCTAAAAGGTGAGAGTATAAGTAAAAGAGAAAACTCTCTGTTGACAACATCAGTATCTGGGAATCCATCTATTTTTCCAGGAAACTGACTGCCTCTTTATGGTACCTTCAGAGACTTGTGACTGACTTCTTACAGAACTACCAGCACTACAAAGATGTAACTAGCTCAATCTTTTAATTTTATACCCGTCATCACTGAGAGAGAAGCTGTCTCTCTGCAAAGACAAACAGCCAGTAAGTTCCAGGAGGGCCATGCAACAAACAGAGCTACTGCCAGAACAGTTTATAGGCAAAGTCAAGTTCAAAGAAAAGCAAGTGCAGGGAAATCAACATTTGGAGACTGATGCTGAGGTGGGGAAGGCAGGCTGTGATTTTCACCACGTACTGCATTTCCTCCCAAAATAGTTTACACTTGCCTTTTCATTTTTAAAAGGATGGAGAGGAATTGGGGGGTTTTGCAGGTGAAAAGCTTTTCTCAAATTATAGCTGGATAGGGCTAGCTTTAGAAAGTCACAGGGCATATTGCAATATGGCAACACTACACATGGATGCTGCAACTTATTTACAGCATCTTTTGCTTTTCATCTCTGTCTTCCCCTCCAATGTTGCACAGCTCCAATCCATTTAATACTCATTGTTATTTCTTGCATTGTAAGGTTACCTCACCCTTACAATATTGCTGCATTGTAATGTTCCTACCTATCAGAGCCTGCTATAAGGCTCTGATAATGCACATGAATGCTGACCTGCCTGCCAGTACTTGATAATTCCTGCCTTGATTCTATCAAACCATTCCACTGTTTCAAAGCTTCCTGATACCTTAGCCTTGCACCACCCTTGCTCAGTCTCTAGCCCTGGACACAAAACTCATCTTAGTTTTAAGTTCCAGCTCTACTTTTGTTTGAACATCAAAATAACTTTTTCCTTGACTCCTAGACCAAGGCTTTTCAACTCAATCCCCTGAAGTTTAAATACTCTATGAAAGTTTACATTCACTATCCATCTACCTTCAGGCATTAACTGTTGCTGCCAAGGTGGGAAGTCCATTGCATGCTCTGAGGTTACTGGTCCCCCCCAGACTCCCTACCTTCCATGTACAAGAAATAAGTGTCTCACTGTAATTCATAAGCCTAAAGCCCACATTAAAGGAAAAAAAAGTTGGACCTCTTACATTCCTGTGATCCCATCTGCCCTCCCACAGATGCACAGGATAGGAACCACTACAGGTTCTGTTTCCTGAGTAGGTGATGCCAGTGAAGCTGTGGATTGTTGTTGAATGTATATGGTTGCATCTCCTTCTCACAATCCTAAGCACATGTAAGGGTGGATTAGATAAAATACAGGTTATTTTCAGGTGAGATTATCTTTTTTCTAAATTGCACTTAAGGGATGTGTAAAGAGAACAGAGTCAAAAATCTGTTATCTAGAAGCAGAAAGTTAATTTGTTTGATAAACAAATATAAAAAATGTTGATGAATGAGAAAATAGAGAAATGATCAGTACCTTTGAAAATCAGCTCTCTTCTGGATAAAACGGACAAATTGCTGATGTATCAAGCACATAGCTATATGGTTTAGTTCATGAATTATTACAAAACTATTTCAAATCATTAGTTCAAAAATGCTCAAGACCTAGAAATTCTCAGAGCTGACCCATTACCTAAATGACACAGCATACTAACCAACCCAGCAACTCAGCCAAAACAATCTCTTGCCTTGCAGATTAGATAAAACATGAAAAGCTTCTACAGAAAACATTTCAACTCTTTGACTGACCATATATTGTTCTTCCCAATTGCTGCCTGGCTGGGGACATACCAGTCAAAAATTTGTTATGGCCTATATCCTGATTAGAAAAAGACAGGCATATAGTAAGGTTACACATACAAAAATATTTTCATTTAGATGTGTTGGTGGCCTGGAGCCTCTGCCTCACTATAATTTTGGAAAATACTCTCTGTGGGAAGAAACAAACTCCAAATGAATGAAGAATTCGCTTCTTATGCCATCAGGGGAATCTCAGAAGATTCTGAGATGTGTCTATTCTAGTCAGACCAGACATGGTCACAATAATACCACAGAGTTAGATATAAATGGGCTGCCTAAATGGGAAAAGACTATTCATCTTCCAAGTATCTTCACAGCCTTTGTCAGGTAGCTGTTTTCATATCTACACATTGTCTGTCTTTGTGTCAGTAAGTCCACATACATTACCCTGCAGCATATGCTCATCTCTTTATGGCTGCCTATTTTTCTTTGTATATTTTCCCATTTGTGAAAAATCCAATCATCTGCCTAGAGCAGCTATACAAGTAATATCTTTCCCATGTAACTACTGCTTATAAGCTTTTAAATACAATTGTTTGAATAATTCTACAGAAACCTTGAGGAAAGTGAATTTTTAAATCAACTACACCTTTCTATTTCCTTCCCTTTCCCCCTTTGATCTAGATCGGTTGGTATAAGGTAATGTCAGAGTGGGACAAATCTTTTTCCAACATTCCCAAAGTGAAGGAATCACTTTGTCTTTTCACTTTTCCTTAAAACTGGCCAGAAAAGAAAAAAAACTGTTTTTGCACTGTTTCCTACGGTGTAGGTTTCTTCCTTCTCCTCCTTCTGTGAAGAAAGGTAAGTCTGTTGAAAAAAGAAAAGAAGAATGACAAAAGGCAGCTTTGCTAACTGATCCATTTCTCACCAGACAGTCTATTGTGTCTGAATAGCATCTTCCCACTTGGACTGTGAGCAGGTGATTGATTGAAAACATTTGTTAGTGACTGGATATGGGAAGTCAGTCTTGGCTTTGAATAGTCAAGAAGTTGGAATTTTTTCCAAAGGAATTTTATTCAAATTTTTGCAGCTGGATATGTCTGCTAGGGATAAGACTTAGAGGTGCTTTGAGGGAGAAAAGATCAAGGTAGTAACAGCTTTCTAGATGATGGAGACAGACATGCAAAGTTCTGAAAAGACTGGCACCCATCATCTCCCCTCTTCCAGCCTGGCACTTACATTTTCATCAGTGCAGGAACACCCTCTCTCCCTACCCTAGATTCATTGTCCTACATTGTAGTGCCTCTGTGCATTGCTAATCTGTTACCACATCTGGTTTTAGCAATGACCAAATGTGTGTGAGGTGACTCCTGGTGATACAAAATCTAAATGTTCTGAGTCCATCAGGATGACAGGACTGTATGAATAATGCTGTTAGAAGAGTATCAGTAATGTGTTTGTCAGCATAAGACCCCTTGAAACTCTGGGCTTGGCTGCAGCACTCAGAGCAGTGGAAAAACAAAGATTTCTCTGGGAACTCTGTAGGAGCTGGGAGCTGCTACCTGTCACAGTGTTCAGGTTCCTCTGGGATAAGTAGATGATTAACTGACTGTGACCAGGTGCCAGTCCCTGACCTGTGTTATGGACTTCAAAATCCCAAGGCAGCAAGCCTTGGACTTTTGCTTTTCTGAGTGGAAGAAATCCTTGATACAATCTGACCTACTTTACCTGTAAATAAACAGCAGGGACAGATACCACTGATCAGCTACAGATTGCTTTTTGCTGCAATGAAATCCCACTGAGGTCTTGGGGACCTGAATGCCAGACAGTGATGGCACAGTGGTGTTCAACAGAAATATCACAGTGGATTGCCTAAATGGAAGAGAGCATTCAGCCTAGTTATGAAGTGACAAAGGATTACAAGTCAGGACATGTTTAGAGCAGACTTCCAGGGCAACGTGATCAGCCTGACTTTAACCTCCATGCCTGGCCTGAAAGCAACAGCAGCAGAACAACACACTGGAAACTCTTTATGATATACTTCAAAAAGTGACTGGCAAAAAGCAGCAGGAAGGATGCCAGTGTGTCATTTTGAGCCCATGGGGCAACAGACAGAATTCCATCATAAAAAAAGCATTTCTACTTCCCCTACATACGCTGTGACACAGGAGACACAAGATGCCTTACTGAGCAGCTTCAATATGGGAAGGAGCAAGTTATAAAAACCTGGTACAGATGAGAGGAACTGTGCAGAAACTCTTCAAAGGAATAATTTCAAAGAATTTTAGACAGTACAAGTGGAGAAAAACAGAAAGCAGGGAGAAATTCTATAATATTTGTTATACAGGATCAATGGCTAAAAGCAGGGAAGGAAAGTGCCTGCACCCAAATGTTTTGAATTTGTCAACAAGAGTTCAAGCTGATCCTAGATTTAAGCTTTCTGCTTATGTTAAATATGGCTGTACTTGACTTCAATTCCTAATCTCTGCTTTGAGCAGAAAAAAGGCAGTGTTAGAGACAGTAATTAGAAAATAATGAGGGAAGACTTTACTATTCTGTTTCAGTTTTTACTCTGTCACTTGCCTATAACCTAGTCCTCACTCTTCCCTGCCAAAGCCAGATCCCATTTTTAAGAAGAAGCTGGAGGAATATATCTATGATTTTCTGTAACTCTATATCAGCCTCTTAACTTTTCATTGCAAGATGAGCTTATCATGAGTGAGAAATTTTTACAGCTCTGTGAGACATTTTACTGTGATGAGGTAGTATTTTCTGTAGCCATTTACAGCGTGGAACAGTGAGGAATGCAAGACATCTTGGATGGCCTACTGTACAACTTTGAGCCCTTGTTCCATTCTCAATTGAAGCAGAGAACTCAAGTCTGGACTTAGGCAATTTCACTGAATGGTGTGATGATAAGCCAGAACATTTGGCAGCACTAACATTTTATTATCAACATCAAGATATACATCAAGATAAAAAATGAAGTATGGTTGCTTATGACACATTTTGGATTTTGTAGTTCTATTTTTTGTTGTCTTGGGTAGGAGTGGGAGTTACAATTGTTACTAGCTATAACTTTTGAAACTTCTATTCATTTTGAAATGGTACATCATTGAACTGTGACACTTTTGTCTCACAGTACAGTGGAAATTGTGTTTTTTCTTCACTGTGCTTGCAGCTACATAAAATCTTTATTTATATTGGTTTAGGAAGGAGGAGAATTAGCTCTAAGACACCAATGATCTTTGTGTAAATCTGAATTAATTCTATTTTAATGAAAATTTTCCAGGTGTTCTATTTAAAACAGGGTAACAGCAAAAAACTAAGTCTAACTCTTGGGCTGAGGATACAGTCACTGCAAAGGATAAGAACCTGTTCAGCTTGAGACATACGCAAATGCAAATCCAAAGTGAAATATGTTACATGTTTTATTTCATTATGCAATTCTTTCTTCCCTCCCAAAACTTTGAAAACACTAAGGCTTGCTGAAAAATTCATAGGCACAGCCAGTGACACAGCTCCTGCTATGGTTCTAATATCTCCCTGAAATGCTTTTCAAATATTGTGGTGCAAATGTTAAACTTTCATTAAAAGAGAAGAAAAACCCCCCAATTCTACCTCTTTGCTTTGGAAGGAAACAGGTGTCAAAACACTAGCAGGTCATGTGATTGTGTCCTGTTAACCCAGTTTTACAGAACCCTCTCAGCAGCTAGACAATAGCAACCTTTAAGATGTAATTCAGCCTCCATCTGTGCCATTACTGTCAATTATGGATACTTTAAATGTTAAAATTGTGAAAGAGAGATTAAACTAAACTAAACTAAACCAAACCAACCAACAAATAAAAATAAAGGGCAAAAAAGCTATACCATTAAATGCAACCCTCCCAACATTTACATAGCACTGCTACAGTTTGAAAGAGAGAGATTGTGGCTGGAGTGTTATTTAATACTAGTCTGCACCTCAAGTATGGCAATCTAAATTCCCCTACAGAACAAGTTTCTTGGTTTTCAAGGCATAGCAATTTCTACCCATGCTTAGAAAAAGAGTGGGTGTTGTGAAAATCAGAAACTGCTGCACAACAGAAGGTCTTATGTTCCACCTAAATATTTAGCTAGCAAAAGGAAGCCTAAATAGCTGTGCTTTTCCTATCCATAAATTCCCCCAGAATGAAGAGAGGTGGGAGAGAGGAAGAAAAGTTAAGCTAGAGAATAGCACTGGCCCCAAAAGAAATGGCAGTACATGGGCTAAAAGCACACCATGGGATGCCAATTAGAAACTGTGCCTTCTTATTAAAGGATTTGGGTTCCATAACAACTTTTCAAAACACAGTAGAAGAAAAAAATTCAATGAGTTAAGAGACAAAATAGTATTATTATTGAAAGGAATTAAATGATACAGCAACTTGCAGCAGCAATAGCTTGGGACTAGTGACCCATGGGTCTTTTGCTGCCCTAAGGCCTATATTGTAAAGGAAGGAAATTAAATTATGTCAGTAAGAGAAATCATTTAGACCACCACCTAGATCACAGAAACAGTACTGTACTCCTGTTTCCTGCAAAACCAATGTGCTTTCCTGCAGCCTTGCTGAGCACTCAGGTAAGGAGCTCCCACCTGAAACAGGACAGGACCAGCCTCAGTGACAATATCAGGGTTTGTTCTTGTGAGCTAATAGAGATCTCATACACAGTCAGGGAATAACTGGGAAAATTTACTGGAGAATGAGAAATAGATACTGTGCTGTACCTTTTATTTGCTATGAGAACTTGTCAGCTGTCCTGGAAAGGTATAATCTTCCTAGACAACCCAAAGTAACAGCTGTCTGACAATAGTTTGTCAGAATAATCATTATCATGCTATTACATAGCAAGCCCTGTGAACCCAGCTGTCTTTTTAATGGTGGCAGCTCAAAATCTTGCTGTGGGAAACAAACTCATTCTCTCACTCCCACCTATGCTAAATGCCATTACAAGCCAACATATTAATATCACTCCACTTGAACATTACATATGATGCTTATGTTTAAATAACACCCTCAGATACAGTATGAGCAATCTGAACTTTCTGATGAGACTGAAAACTGGCTGCAGATTTCAGGTTTTTCATGTAATGACTTGTTTTCCTCAGTCTTTGCTGTACACAACAAATCTAGGGGATGAGCTTCCAAGTTTCTGGTTTAGTTTAGCAAAAATTACCATTTCAAGCCTTAATACATTACCTTCCTGGAACAAAATCTTCTCCCAAGCACACAAATGTCTGCTTTGTGTAGCTAACCCTACTAAATACATTTAAGACTGTGAGGAAAGAGGAAAGAATATGGGGAAATACACAAGTGTTGCACAGCAGGACCAGCAAGACTGGGGGACAGCTCAAACATTCTAAGAAAAGGATTCTGAAACTGTTTTGTTTCCTGGTTGCAATGGCACTGGAGAAACCACAAATATATACAAACTGTATGTTTCCCATGATACTTACTTGAAATCTGTCACCTGTTTATGCCACATGCTGCTGTTCCAAGTTAATTAAAAAAAAAACCAACCAAAAAAAAACAACAACAAAAATCAGTAGTTGCAAAGGCATCCAGCTTACATCCCTCCCCACTGCGAGCTATGGAATTTTTCCCACCTAAAAGGTTTCAGTTCAGTTTTGGTTCAGGCTGGTTATGTTCAAAACACAGAAGAAGTGTCTGCTAAACAGCTGGTTTTCTAGATTTCCTAAGGAATACATTCCTGCAAATTATCTGTGGCATGTATGCAAATGAAATAGTGCAATGAAACATGGAACCACTCGGGTCTCAATTTGTGTTTCACACAGCAAAGCACTTCCAGTCCTTCCACTCACACTGGAGTGTGCATTACCTCACAAGGAACACAGAGCCAGTTTCACTTCAGCATCTGTCTACAGCAGAGGAAGGGAATACTGCAGGAAGCAGGATTATATCTCAAATTTTATTCAATACATGGACACCACAATATGACACTTCCCATGCTGTACAGTACGTGCCTTTAACACCAAACTTTAATTTGTAAAACCTTTGCTTCCATCATAAATAAATCTTGCAAATAGTGGGTAGTTCCAAATCCCATGACTTTTGTGGAGTCCAAGAATATCCCAGGAGAAGACTGTCGAGAGAACACCCGTTACAGTGTTTGCTACTAAATTACATCCCAAACCTGAGAATAATAGTCCCTATTATGTAAGGCTTATAATTCATCTTTTCATTTGACATCTCCTTTGTGCACCGTGGAACCAAACAGGCTGCCTTTTCTGAATGGAACAACAGTTCTCGTTTCACATGTCTCATTGAAGGAACACCTCTACAGAGCAGATGGATCTCCTTTGCACTGCACTCTATGAAAAGAAGTGTCATTTAAACATGAGCCCTTTATATCGACTGCAAATGGAAAAATAACCAGCATGGATTTCTGATCCTGGCAGAATCTGACTGCCTACTTCTATTTGTATGCTTTCGCAGATGAAAGTCAGAGGAAGAATAAATGAGGGTAATTTTTAAATAGCTAAAAGCCAATACTTATTCCCCTAATTTCTCTTCTTTCCCCTGACATTAGCTGGGAGGTAGTGATGGGTTGTGTGCATGCATACAACATGCATACAGACCCCCTTGCACAACTGTAGAAGAAAGCCTTATTTCCAGAGTACAGCTACATACACAGAAGTCAAGAAGCAAATGATATCTGCCCATAATCCCAGATTGCTCTCAACAGCTCCAGCAGTGTTTATTGGACATCTGCCCTGGTAGCACAACAGTGCTACACTCACAGTCCCACACTTTTTCTACTGCACAATTCAAGAAGAAACTAACACACTACTTGAGCAATTTGGCTTTGTCTGGCTGCTGCACAATGGCATCTGGGTTGCAGTGCTTTTATTCCCCAAGTTATGAAGTCAGCATGACACAGAGCTATTTTGGAGGATGGCTGCTACACACCGGTCACAATTTGAAGCCATTTTCTTCCACTGATAGAAAAGAGAAAAGCATTAAAGTAATCCAGTTTCTTTGTAGAATTGACTTTAGCTACCTAAATTTAAATGACTGTAGTATGCCTTGCAGTTCAAGAGAAGAAAGAGGAGAAAGGGATCATTAAATGATTATTTTACCACGCACATGGCAGCTGAACAGAAGTCCTGTGTGATAAGAACGAGGCACTTTTTAGGTTCTTGGAGGTAGAAGAGCATACTGAAAATGGTGTAAGAACAGTCTTCTGCCTCTCTGCTCCGAGGAAAATAAAGAATACACGTATTTTAGTTCAAAACATAACCTCATTCTCATAAAAAAAAAAAAAAAAAAAAAAAAAAAAAAGAGGAAAAAAAAAGAGTGTAACATACATTGAACAAGCTATCCCTATTCAAACAGAAGGAAGCATCCACCAAAATAGACTGCTTCTTCCACACCAAACCCCCAGACAACTATCAAGAAATAGACCTGAACTGATAAGCATACTGAGATCTTTAAGTTTCTAATGTCAGCTGTCTTTCAAGAAAATATCCTGGGATGTCCACAGGTCAGTGTCCCTTACTCTCTCGAATAGTAAGTGTGCTGGTGCCCAACCTGTGCAGGTTCTGCAACTGCATCAACCATAAATGTTTGGGCTACGGGACTGCCCCTGTAGATATACATAGTTTGAGAAAAAGTGATTGCCAAAATGGATGAACTAAGGAATAGACTAAACTTTCAAGCAAAGATTGAGAAATAGCCTGCTTTTTCTTAGCAGAAATCAGTATTTCCCATATTAGGACAGAGCTGGAGATAGGAGTCTGCACAAAGGTTTGTGAGAGCCAGATACCCAAGTTTATGTGCTAGTATGTCCACAGAGAGGAGAAAATGGAGCATGTAAAGGATTAGACAGATCAAATCCAAATTAGATTATGCTGACAACTTCCTGAGGAAATACACTCTGGTGAGATTTCTAGGCTATCAATCTCTTACAGATTCTTAAATGAGAACTCTTAAAAGAGGTTCATATCAGGCTCAGTACTCCAGAGCCCTCTCAGCTGTCACTGTTACAGGAAGATGGGTTGCAGTAATAGATCAGCCAGGGAGGACAGGCTGCTTTTGGCTACCACACAACTATGCTGGGACTGTGATCTTTCCTCTCTGGCAGCTGTGTCAGCTTTCCCACACTATGCAATGTCCATCTCCATATAAGAAAACCTGTCTTTGCTCTCACTATGTTAACATTACCAAGATCAGTGACACAAGTGACCTTTGTATTTCAAAAATATAGGCGGCACTGCTCAGACATCTGCAAATGACTGTTTTTCCTAAGTGTACATGAGCCAACATGTATATTCATCAACATTTCAGAGAGGCACACATATCTATTTAAGAAGAACTGGTTTAGGTCTAATTATCAGAGATGGCAATACTCAGCCTCTCAGGCCATTTTATTATGTCTCAGAAGCAGGCAGCTTGTAACAAGTGCACCACATCCTGCAGAGGATGTAACCAAGACAATTGTTTATTCCATTACTGTTTTCTTTCCCTTATGGTGGGAAGAAGAGGTTTTTGTCAGCAGGAGAGCAATTCATGGTGTTACTTTGTCATAGCCCACAGCCAGGTATTCTTTACTTCTCTCACTGCTACAGGTAGCTCAGACTCCACATTCTACCTTCATTTTCCCTTAACATACCAGATTTCATCTCTTTTCCTCCTAATACTCCTCTCCACATTGCACATTCCTTTTCTTGTTTTATTTAAAACTAGTAAAGCTGTTATTCAGAAGCTGAGAGAAAAGAGATTTGATGAGACTCATCTATTGCTGAGACCATGCTGACCTGGATCTTTCACTTTTCTCTTTCTCTCCCCAGTGAGCAGCAGTAATAAGAGCTCAGCAACTCTAAAAGCAATCGATACAGAGATGACGTGGGCAATTACCAGCCTGGACAACCCAAAGGACTTCCAGTAAATAAATAAAGAAAAAACAAGTAAGTTTTCTGAAGCCAAATAATTCCACCAGGAGCCTTTGTTGAGGTGGAAAGTCACAAGGGGTGGTGGTTGTGAAATAAATCAATGTCCAAGGCAGATGAAGAAGACTGCAAGGAGGGCATGAGAGGTAGTATGCAAGCTGGCACAACAGAAACACAAGGATCCAAAGCCACAAGGACCAAACTCGAGTTTGTTCCAGCAACCTGCCTGCACCATTACAACTCCACTGCCTTGAGCAATACAGTGGAATGCCATCATTGACTTGCTGTGTTTACAAACTCACAGTCATACAAAGTTGGACCTCGAGGACATATTAAGACAGCCATTCCATTTCTCCTCTCCATTTCAAGCCCCAGAAAGCCTGCAGCATCACAGCATGCAGCTTGTACCTCAATACTTCCCTTTTCCTGGGGCCAAGACTAAATCCATTTCCCTGCGAAATGCTGAGAGGGAAAAGCTCCACAGCTATGGCAAGATTCCACACTCTTCCATCACTCTTCAAGATGTTAATATAATCCTGGAGTGCCAAAAAAGCTCAACCCCCCATATTAATCATCTCACTAATGCTGTACTTCCACCAGTCCCATTAATGTAAAATAGTGCTTACTGAAAGAAATTTTTAATGGTTGTCCTCTTGCATATTGGTTGAAAGAAAAATTCTCCCAGATCAAATGATTTGCATTAGTTTCACCAGAGTGATTCTTTTTTCCTTCCCATCACTCCATTTTTATTTATATAGATATTCCTTAATCCTTCAACTATCTAATGTCTTTGCCCCTTTTTACCCCTTCATCGCTGACACAGAATGTTTGAGAAATCTGATGCCTCTGCCCCCCCCTCCTATCAGAACCGTGCCAGAGGCAGCAAACGAGATGTCCTGAGACTGCAGTGTAGCCCAATGGAACTGTTTTTCACGGCTTGCAAAGCTGTTTCACCACATGGTGCCCTGCATCAAACAGCTCTGTACAAGCCTCCTGCACCCTCAGGGGGTTCGACTCGGGCTTCAGCAGCAGCAGGCAGGTGGCCTGCAGGATGACTGACACTTCAATACTTACTATAGGACTGGCGGTGGCAGGAAAGCACATACATATTTCTTGTCTGTCAGTGACAATAGAAATGGGAAAACAAGTGACACCTGCTGCTAATGACAAATAATGAGCTCAGGTTCAGAAAGGCTCATTCACACTGCAGGCAGTATTCATGTGATACATGTGGGCTCCGAGATCCACAGCAGCTTAAGTCAAAAAGGCGAAAACAGGAAGATGACCAGGAAAAAATGAGCTGCAGATGATGCTGTCTGTGTTTATATGTTTGCAACCCTCACCTCACAACTTCTTTCAACTAAAATTTTGCCTACATACAAAAAGTGAATGCTCAGATATTGATAAGACATTCCAGTGTTGTTTGAGATCTGTAAAGTTCAGGAAGCAGCCATTAGAAGTACAGACTGTTATGCAGTTAGTGCAAATACCAAGGCTAGGTCAGGATTAATCTAGGATGACAGAGATAAGCAGGGGTCTTAGCCATGGGAGTTCTAGTATCAACTGCCAAATATGAGATTTCTGCCTATTCATTAACATCTATATATGATCTCAGCATTTCTGTTATGAGAGAGTCTCCAGCAGCCATCACTGCTTCTGTGAAAACACTGTCCCCATGTGCCTGTGCTCTGCTAGGGACATTATGTACCTGCTCTGAAGCTACAAACATGATTTCTGTAGTAAAAAGATTCTCCAAGGGGGCAACTCTTTCATCCTTTTTTTCAACAAAACCTTCTCTAGTTGCAACTGGACTTACTTGCTTATTTGTCACTGGTTTTTGAAACAGATGGCCATTAAACAGCTTCCAGAGAGAGGGAAATACTAGGGCTCAGTACCCACTAGGCTAAGCAATGCCTTTGAAGACTGGGCATATATCAGCTCCAATGCTTCTTGGAGACCACTCAATGGACCACAGTTCCTCCTCCCTATGTTCCTTCACTTTTGCTAAATCTGAGGCAAAAGCAGTGTGAATATTCCTGTGGGATTTTTTAGGAGAGAATCATAAAAGTGTAGCATGATGACTTAGGTTTGGATTATCGACAGGGAGGTTGACAAATAGTTCTGGCTTGAGCGATAAACTTGGATATCAGAGAGCAAATCTAATGGAAAAGAAAAATCTATCTGTAATTCTTTGCCACATCTGCAGAGCCTGAATTGGCAATTGGGATTTATTTTCTTAATTTTGAGCAACTTGGAGCTCTCCTGTGATCCCTGGTATCACCTCTCAGGCCCTACAGATAATACAATAGCATGTTTCATTCTAAAGCAGAAAAATTCACCTTGGATCACCACCCCTTCCAGGTTCTTGGTTTTTTCTCCCTTCACCCTGTCCTGCCTGTCAACACTTACCTCATATACACACACACATATAAATATATTTATATGTGCACTCCATATGTGAAAAGTCTTTGTCCTTTGACCAAAGTCTGACAGAAAGGCAGATGAATTTCAACTCAGAGAACCACCAAGCCTACTGACCCTGTGCACCTGAAACCCCAAACATGGTTCCACGTCAAGTCTGTGCAAACACAGCTGGGTCACTGCAAGATATGTCACAATATGGATTGTAGGATCAGCCTCAAGAGTATCTACTGATATCCTACACCCTTAGCCCTTTTGATGTGGGGGCATCTTGAGCTACATTTGTTGATTAATCTTGCAGTAATGCATCCTTGCAGTAATAACTAAGCAGTCTAACTTCAGGCATCTTAAAAAACAATGGTCTAGCAGAATTGGAAAACATCCAAGGATTTATGGACACTTAAGGCTTTGTAACTCACCAACAGTCTCCAAATACCTTGTATTTTCTTTCACAACTCACTAGCTCTCCTTTGGCTATCATCCTCAGGACTTTTGCTATAAACACTATAAAGTTGCATTGATTCTCCAGAGCATTAAAGACAAGCATGAGATAAGTATCTCCAAAATGCATGTCATATAATGGCCAAGTATAAAAGTGAATCTGCTATAGCTGTACTTGAATTTACCATTTAATTTAAAACTAGTATCAGAAACTCTCTATAAAGAAGTTTCTGTGGTGTTCATTTTACAATTTTAGAGTATCATACAGAAGTGTGCTTTCATTCATACAAGGCAGGGTATGGTGACCAAGCCATGAAATACAATCAGAATAAAAACACAGGTTAAAGAACAAAAGCCTCAAGTCCCTCCTGCAAAGTAGAATTTTCATCCATAATACTTCTAAAGTATAATCTAACTGTGAGTACTGATTTCAGGAATACAGGCTGGCTAGTGGTTAGGGCATTAAAAGGAGAAGAAAAATATATCAAGAAATTATTGTATACCTTGACACTAAATTTTTAGTTCAGCCAAGCAAATAAAGTGGTGCAAGGAATGTATCCAAATCACCCAGTGGTCCCTAAGCTGAAAGACAAGCTACACCATTCTTACCAAACTACTGTGATGCACAGCCATTTGCGCCTCCTCCCCACATCAGAATTAGCCCAGAAAGAGGAAATGTGGACATGGCATCCTCAGAAAAAACTCTTTCATTTTACAGATATTCTCCCATTCTGCCATCCAACCTGTTAATGTAACAATGCTCCTGCTTATTTTTTTAAGAACTATCTTGGCATGTACAATTTCCCAGTTGTGAACTAATTTTAAAAAATAGTAGTGAAGTGTTTTTGCTGCAGAAAATCAGGAATAAAACTCTGTAACATCCTTTGTAGTATTAGAAAGCAGGAATTATTCTCTTTTCAGTGCAGAGAGTACAGAGGATATCTCCTCCTATCACACACTGCAGTTATCCAACAGACTAGTTTATATCTATGTAACTAGTCCATATTCATTGCATTTCCCCAAACTCATACATATATGCTAAGAATTCCTGCAGATGATTTTACATATTTAAATCACTTCTCAGAACTCATTTACATTAGAGTAGGGTTCTCTTGAGGGTCTCCGGTGGTTGTTTTTGGGATCATCCCATTCCTCAAATTATCCTTGTATGGTCACAAGCCTCCAAAAAAGCAGTTTCTTCTTGAATGCATCACAGCTATGTGGCATGACCAAGATATACCTTCTTATCAGCTTTGCTCAGGCCAACAGTTTTTAGTCTCAAGGCTAAGATATCCACTTGCACACATTAATCAATGTGTGAATACAGGACTAAGCATTATCTGTTAAAGGAATTTACAAGACTTAAACACTATTTACTACAATTAAGGATTTTCCCAACAGCTTTCCAACCTTTTCCAAGAAAAGCCTGGTTTTTGTCATGATGTAACCTTCTTCTCCTGCAACAACTGCTGTAAGCTTTTCCCTCCACCCTCCCTAACAGTTTTATCTGTGTATAAAAGACCCAAAGCCTGTCTCTAACACAAAAGAGTTACTGGGATTAAACAACTGAGACAACTAGGAGAACATCAGACAACCAGAAAAGGTAAAAATTACAGAGAGAACTAAGTTTAGTGAGAATAAATCATTCCTGTCTCCAGAATGCAAGAGTGAAAACACCAACAGATAAAACTAAGAAATCCTATGAAAAAATCAAGTAACTAGTCAGACCTCTTGCTCTAATTGGAGACCAGTCTAGAATCTACTTGGATCAAACCTGGATAAACACCACCTTCCTCAGGATGCTCCCTATTGATCCTGGAATTTGCTTGCTCTGCTCCTAAAGTACATTCAAATGTTTTGAGGAGATTGGGAGCTCTCATGGCACTGATACCCAAACAGACATCCCACAGAGGAGGATATACATTCCCAAAAGAGTCACTTAGGAGTAGAAGTAACAAAGAACTATTATCTTTGAAACCTACTGCCTGTGGTCTCTCATAGTGGCTGTTACCACCTTGGTGTCCCTGTGCATCCTGATGGGATTGGGGCACATGAAGAACTTGCTTGTCTTCCCATCTCTTACCTTATGGCTACATCATGAGGCTGCCAAGGCAGGGAATATCTCATGGTCTCTTTTCAAAGCAGACAATGAGCTCTTTGTTTTATTATTAGAGTTCCATCACATTAAAGTGCTATTGATAAAAATGAATAAAATTATCCATGTGGCTCAGATGAGTCAGTGCTGCCTCATCACAAATTTTCCAATAAAAATAAAGTTAGGGCACCTTCACTGAAACATAAAAACTGGCATGGAAGAAATTCTTCCAAGTGTCTAAGAACTGTCCTGAATATCTTACTAAGTGTAGAAACTCAAAGATGAACACACTACTAGACTGCTCCTAGCCTACACAAGCCAAGGTTTATTCAGCTTTTTCCCATCTTAAATGATGTTTAAGTTCTATCTCATGCTTTCAGCAACTTGCAAACTCATTTGTGCTTTCTCCAACTATCTTCTATTGCTTCCATTGACCCCATATCTTCCAAAATTCTTCATTCTTAGCAAAAAACCTCCTTGCTTCATGTCTCATACAACAATCCCTTCAACACTCATTTCTTTGAGCTGTTTTTAATGTTTCCTGTATTTCACAGACCTTCCCTATTTCAGCCATTTTGTTGTGATCATATTCCCATAACTCAATCTTGTTTTACTTTTGTCACTAATTTACTTAGCAATTTCAGAAGAAGTATGTGGGTATCTGTTATGACTCAAAGTCCCAGTATCTGGATTGAAGTGGGACAAGGTAGTGGGAGAATGAAACACATTGGATCATATTCTCTGAGGAGGAAGCACACTTCAAGGTGTTTTCCTACAGAACATTACCATAAGGTAGGAGGTAATAGAACAAAAAACCTTGGAGAAATCACAAATATTAGAACTGGCATTGATCAGCTAATAATGAAATTTCTGTAACACACAGACAGGGTAATTGGTGGGGGGGAGAGACGAGTATGATAACATTAAGAATCTGAAAATGCTGGTGACAGCAGGAAATAAGCAAATCTGTTCTGACAGAGCAAGAATGGATGTGAATGTCTGCCACGTTAATGATAACTAGAAGAAACTAGGCAACTGGCTTTTCTTTCTCCCCCTCCCCCCACATTTTTTCTTTTTTTCTGGTGGATGCAGTGAAGGGGGCAATTAAGAAGGCAGGTTATATAATGTGGACATGATGACTGATATTTGTTGTTTGCAGTCCTCTTGGAAAGACAGATCTGCTGAAATAATAAAAATACTAGCTTTATATTTCCCAAAAATCAAGGAAAAAGTATGCTCTCTGTTGTTATTGTCATTAAATATGTATACTGCTATACACAGAAAAGAACACAGGTCAGGGCACAAATGTTCTGTGCAAATATTGCAAAGGATAGTCCAGACCCAAGAACATACCAGTAAAAATAAAAACAAAACTCAAAAGATGCTGGAGGAAAACACAAATATAAGGGTCAGGTAAAAAGTTGCACTGAAAAAAAATATCTATCCTCTCTCTTTTAATCAATCCCATCTTTCTATCACCACCTAAGAGCCTGATTAGTGTCTTGTCACCATAAATCTAGAGTTAACTGCCCAGATGAGGGGAAAAAAGACTTCAAAATCCCATTCATGCCACCTCCTCCACAAACATGTATTTTTAGCACAGATTTACTTATGTGCTCTCTCTGTAGAGAGACCTAAAATTCCATTCTCCATCCCAGCCCTCTGTGCCTTCTGCCATAGGAATGACCAAGAGTCAGAAGTGGCTGGGGGACAAAACAGGTGTGTGAAAGGAAGGTGCTCAGAGCAAAGAGTTCTGCTGTGGCATCCTGGCTACTGCTCTCTTCCCCTCTGCAACTCCTCTGCTGCACAGGAGGGACTAACTGCTCCAGATGATGTAAACACCTTATGATTCTGCATTCCAACAGCAGGTGTTCACAAATGCACCACTGTACTAGGTTTAGCCCAGAAAACATAAGAAAATTTGATCTTTGTGGGGGGGGAAAAATCAAGGTTAAGGGAAAAGGAAGACTGAAAAACCCCACAACCTCACCATCACTTACAGAACAATTTTTACAGAAATTAAAAAATATTTCACTTTTGGAACACAAACACTTTCCTGGTGCAAGAAGTATTTTTGTTCCCTAAATGAAATATACTTCCTATTTTCCCTAGATGGTAATAAAACATACAAGTGTTTTCTAAGCACTTCTGTATGCATCTTTTGTGCTTCATGGCTCCAGAAACCTAAACCACAAAGAAATTAGGAACTTTGGAGTCTGTAGCCCACCATGTCCCAGGTTCTGAACCAGGCAAGCCATCAAGAACATATCATTATTTCATGCCTCTGGAACATCTCCAGGCAGTTTCTTTAAAATACCAGAAAAGAAGGGGAAAAAAAGGTATTCAGGCTACTAAAAGGACACCCTTCAGGAAGCTACAGAAGTTTCCATCCAAAATCTACTCATTTATTTTTCAACTAAATTCTCACCTGGATAATTTTTTTTTCCAGGAAATTAACATTTCCAATTAGAAAATCCTTGACCCAGATTCAGTGCTCATTAATCAGTGTATATTACTGAGCACAGAGGACTAATGCATCTGTGTATACACAGACATGCTCTTCCTTCCCTGGAGCACTTTGATGTCCAAAACAGTGGGCTACAATATTTCAGGGATGTACATGTTGCATAGCCTCAGGCATACTGCACCTGCTGAAAGGTCTGGCTAACTGCCAAACATCTTTCTTTTGGAAAAAGCATTTGCTTTAATATCTGCTAATTCCAGGAAGGGGGCTCTGCTCTTCTTGTTTGGCTGTGTCTTTGCATTTGCAATGAACAAAAGAAAGGGACAAGGCAACCATCTGTGGGTGCTTCATAGAAAAATAAAACCCCAGTGGGCTTCTTATTACAAGGAGGAAAACAGAAAGAATAAGAGATAAAACAAGCTGAATGAAACAACCTGACACCCTGAGCTCACTTCTCTGCAGCAGACTTGTTAAGCATTCCAGCCCAGACAACCTGGAAAGCCTTTGAAACAAAATTTAAAATCAAAAGCTTTCCCCAAAGCATTTACTTTTCTTTACAACAGTTTTGTTCTATCTAGTTAGGAGAAAGGGAATCCTACTCCTCCCCACATATTTTTACAGTCTTAAATGGAACACAGCCAGGACATTGGCCTGACATCAATGATCAGATATATTAGAGGCATTTGTATTTGGCAACTAGAGATGATGATGAATACACTGTAATATTTTGAAATAAGTATTTCCAATTAGGTGAATATGTAATTGCTATTCTATGATCAGATTCACTCAACACTAGAATTCATAACATAAGATAAACAGAATTTTATAAGTCCCTTCCCTCCATGGGTTATGCTATTTCTGTACACATAAATAGCACAGTTAACATCAGCAAAAACCAACACAACCTGCTTCCAAATACACATTTCTTAATTTTATCAGCATCTCAAGATTATTACTAGCCAAAAGCCAAAATACAATGCTTTTATTATAAAACTAAAGCTTCACACTAAAACAAAAGAGTGAATCAGCAAAAGAAAATGCAGTCTCCTCCCCACACTGAAGAGTGAAGTAACACACTTCTCTCTGGAGATTTCCAGTAATGAATTCCTGTTTTAATTGAAGCTGCAGCCAATGCATGAGATCCAAATGGGCCTCCCTCTCTTTCTCTCTCTAGGTGATGCTGTGCAGGAAAGAGCTTTTAAATCAGGCAGCGAGCATAAGGAACTTCAATTTCCCTTTGACAAGGGCAAAATTACAAACATACACCTCACTTCCAGACAATTAATTAATTTGTTTACATGATTTCTTTGCTTTGTTTTACTTTCATGATTGTTTTTCCCCTCCATTCTTTTAGACTTTTTAACTCTCTAAGGTGTAAGATTAGCTTTTGACAACTCATCTTTGTCTCAGGCACAAAGTCATGAAAATAAAGCAGATTTTTGGAGCAGGGAAGGGAGGCATTTCCCTTCAGGCTTACTGCTAGCACCTAGGGACAATGTTAAAACACACATAGCCATTCTGTACAGGACAGCATCAGCTTTTGCCCCTTGTAAACCAGGCAGACACAGTTGTTGACACTTAGAAAATGTTTGCCCACTTATTAGAATGAAAAGATGGACCCTCAAACTGCTGGTGTCTGCAAAGACCACAGTCTGACAGTCAGAGATAAATGTGGCTGACTTCCAGAGGCAAAAGGCTTATCCACCAATGGGATGCAAAGGAGAAGGCATTGAAGTAGCCAGCAACCACAGGTATGCACATATGCAGCCTCCCAACACAGTGCTCCCACTCCTGTGGGTCGGGAAACCTACCTCAAATGCATTTGGGAGGAGTAGTAAAGGGAAAAAGAGAAAAAGCACAGTGGTCTCAGTGAGGATAGGACTGATAGATTTGAGACAGTGAACACAAATAATTTTTTCTTGTAGAAAGAATGCTTCTTCTACATAACACCACAGACTAAATCCCTCTAGCAATATCAATACTGTCTACATTACCACAGTGGTGCATGTTTAATTTCATTTCTGCTGCTACAAATATAGGCCAATAAATTTGACAACACATCTGTTATTTACTTGCACTCAACACAAGCATATTCATGACATTTACTTTGCCAGTTTTAAATTTAACAGTTTTCCTTTTATTTATATCTACTTAGTGTTAGTGAAAAGTGCTCTGGTGACTTTCCATATACATGCAGTAAGTGCAGCACATTTAGCAACAGTAAAATATTCCTTGGCTATGTACCATTACTGCACATATTTCTGATTACATAGAACTAAAATATTTTAAAGTGGTACAAGATTGTTACATCCACTCACTTTGAGTATAACTAATAACTCTGTGCAGCTAAATCATGCCTGCAGTTGTACCATCAGCAAAGATCCAGGAACTCATTTCAGTGCTTATTGAGTTGCTGACACACAGTGAGGTCCTTCATAGACTGTGACTTGCATCACAAAGAGGATTTCACATGAAATATTGGCTCATTCCTATCCTCTCCGTCCTTCCATTACTTCTTTTAGAGTAAAATATCAGTAGGGGCTTAAGAAGTTGCGACCACAGATATGAAGGAAACACCACAAATACTACACAGCAGATTCTCATGAGCAGTGGGAGTGCTTTCCAAAGCAGAGAGGAGCTGAGTGCATCCAGGTCAAGGACATGAGCACAGGAGCAGCAACAGAGAATAGTGCCTTGCACACAACTGTGCTGTTGACAGGTACCAGGGACTGGGGCTGTGACAACAGAGCACAGCCACACTGCCTTGCTCTTGCTCTGCCCCTGAGTCAGGCTGTCAGTCTTCTGTCCCCTGCACCACAAACCCAGTATTACAGTGGTTAAACCATATAAGTTTGCAAATAGCATTAGACAAATTACAGAAGACCAAGGAGGGAGATGAAAATTCACAAATCAATACAAGAGTGCAAACGAGAAATTAAAGCAGTAAGATGACTTTTCCTGTCTGACCTCTGGCTTGGAATTCTCTGCATTTTCATGGTACTATAACTGGAACAAACAAGCTCATTGATGTTTGACAAAGCTGTACAATGCCTGTGCATTTCTGCAGAGTGGCCTTTTTCTTCTGGTATTAGATATAGTTGTTAACTGCACAAAACTGACTCCTTAAATAAAAGATCACAAGCGTGTTAGAAAAACTCAATAACTGTGCTGCTTAACAACAACGTCCTCTGCCCATAGTCAGATTTTACAGATCACTCAGACTCAAATATGGTCTGTTGCAATGAAAACATGCTAGCAAATTGAAGACCATATCACAATAATCTGCTTTTCTAAAATACAGTGTGTAGAGAACTATGTATACCAATACACTTCATAGCAGTAGGACTGGGGCACACACAGCACAGGGTCTTTTAGAATCTGTTTTGAAGTTTTGCAGATGTAACAGCTTTGCAGAGAGAAAGAATAAGCAGTGCAGAGGAACCAAGTATTTTTCTATTGAGAGGATGTCAATACATCAGCCAAACCGTGAGTGTGTGTGCATGTCTGTTGTGGAGGATGCTGGGTGGAAATGGGACAGAGTAGGACAAGACAGCTTGCTCCACCCAAACTTTCTATCCTGAACTAGTCTGGTACCTAATTCCAACCTGGAAAAACCCTGCTAGCTCTGCTGAGGACATGCAGTCTGCTCCCAGCTCATGTTTCTATTGTTAGCAGTGGAATGGCTGCTCCAGACCCCAAAATCCTGAGATCTGTCCTCCAACTTAATGGTGATGTTGGTAATTCTGTCATGTTCATCAATGACCTCTACAGTCTGAATCAGTACTTTAATCAGTCTCGTTTTTGTTGCATTCTGATAAGTTGTCCAGAACAGAAATTACATGGTCTCCATTGACCACCATAAAACACCATTTTTGGTTAACTAGCCTTTGGCTTCATTACTAACAAACAAGAAATAAAGCTGATGTCTTCAGTATCTAAAGGGGGCCTCCAAGAATGCTGGATAATGATTTTTACAAGGGTGTGTAATGACAGGATAGGGGGAAGGGCTTTAAACTGAAAAGGGGTAGGTTTAGATCAGATATAGGAAGAAATTCTTTACTGAGAGGGCGGTGAAGCACTGGAACAGCTCTCCAAGCAAAGCTGTGGATGTCTCATCCCAGGGACTGTTCAAGGACAGTTTGGATGGGCTTTAAGCAACTTGGTTTCGTGGAAGGTGTCCCTGGCAGGAGAATTGTAACTAGACAATCTTTGAGGTGCCTTCCAACCCAAACCACTCTGATTCTTTGGAAACAAACATACCCTTTAATCATTGCTATTTCAACAAACCCCTTCCTTCCTGCCAGAAGGATATCTGATAAAGAGTTACTCACATTACACTGGAAACTGCTGAATTTGAAAACTAATGGAAATAACTCCTGCTCCTCATTCTTCCTACATTTTCACAAGCAATTTGTTTTTTTGCTCCTTTGTTTTGGCTTAGTTTATTGTTTTGCCATTTCCTTCTCTTGCCCATTGCTTAGATGAAATTCCAACAGCCCATTTCTCACTGCTTTGTACAATGGAAACCACTGCAGAAAAGTCTGTAAAACTTGGCACCAGTAACATGGGACAGAGGAGGGGAAGTGCCATTGCCTGTGGAGACATAGTAGAAAAAGAGGAATTGCTCCTTATTTGCCTGCCCAAAAGCAATTTTCAAGAGATGTGAGGGAAGCTTGGAAGAAGAAATGCTTAAATACAAAGAAGTTTAAGGCTCTATCCTTTGCTGGGCATCTTTCACACTCAGAGGACTATTTTACTTAAATAATCTATCATTTTTAATCTGCTATTCAAGCTCTAAACTATTTTTCAGTTAAAATTAGAGTCTGTCATGATTGTAGCAGTCAGGGAGCTTATCATAAGGGGCACTGCAAGCTGGTACCTGTCATTACTATCAAGTGAGCCTGTTTTCTGTGCCTTCCAACTAGTTCTTCTCTGGTCTCTAACCACCATCTGCAGTAAACCAAAACAGTTTTATAAGTTTCTCTCAAGTTCAGTTTCTGTTTACATAGGCAGCCTAACAAAAAGCTTTCCTGAACAAATACATTTATCTCACCACTGAGTGTTTATGTCACAGAACATTTATCTAATCTTCTTGCAATTATTCTATCTTTGAGCCAAATTTTGCAACTGAAAATCTCCTGAAGGCATTTATTGTGTCACCCGACCCTTTTATAGAAAGGTTTTTCTGGGGTAAGTATTATCCAAACCTTATTCCTGGAGATAGCTGTAAACCACACTTTGTTTCCCATAGCACCCTGGTAAAATCTTCACTAAGTGTCAGCAAAAAAAGGTATAAGGCAACTAAGCTACAAAGCTGTGACTTAAAGTCTTTAAAGGCACAGGTAACTCTCCCCCATAGCATTGGTGGTATAACATAGGAACTGCCTTCAGCACATGCTGTTATGATCATTATCTCCTAAAAACACACTGGACAGAGCTTCCCTCAGTTGCCTACAGCTTGCATTTCTCCTAAAGCTCTGTAAAAACAGAGAGCAAACTAGAAAGATTTAAGCTACTGGTAGCAGGAGCAACCAACAGAGTTCCCTTGAGCCTCACCTCACGCTGGTGGTAGAAGTGAGCACAGACAGACTCTTTAGTGGTGTAAATCCAGGCTAAACCCTCCAATTTCACTGGAATCACTAGGGATTCACACTAGGCAAAACTCCAGGACTATGCCTCTAAATGACTGTGTTCAACAGGTAAGACTTTAGACGTCCAAAGTTCACAAAACTGAGTAAGCAACAATGAGCAAAACTGTCAGATTTACATGATAGATATATTTTTCTTGCAGAGTATCTTTGAAAGGTGTTTAAGATCATCCAAATATCCCCTCAGAGAAATGGAAAAAAGCTGGTTCCTTGGATTTTTTTCAGCAATATTAACATTTGATCAGTGCTATTTCTGAACAGGTAACAACCAAATGCCAGGCATGCTTATCCATAGAATTGAAGACCACATTCAGCTCATTTCATTAAGAGCTTTTTGCACTGCACAAAACAGCAGCCAAGTCAGGTCACTCAAAAGCAGGATGACTGCAATGGTTAATTTAGTTTCCAGAAAACTGATATCTATGCTACCAATTGAGTATTTTTAAAACAGTGGGTTACAGGCCTCTTAGAACTTCTATTAGGAGTATCAACTCATCTGTGGATAAAAGATGCAGTCAAGTTAGCTGACTTCCAATTCCCGGCAGATACCTGTGTACACTACAGGAAAGGACAGTCTAGTCAAGAGATAGTCAGACTGCCTTCACCTTGCTATGCACACAAAACTATTACACATATTTGAGATAAACCACATCTGCTCAAAGTTCTCTGTCAGGTGCTCACCATTCAACACAAAAATGAACAGCCAGCAGAAATTAAGATTGTTAATGTCATGTAAAATCTCTGCAGACATCAAAAATAAACTTAGGAATATTTAAGAGATGCTTGCAAGAAGCATTTTGATGATTCAACTGAAACAACAGGATTCAACTAGGAAGATGCTTCAGCTTTGAGAAAACATGGGACCTGGGGTGCCTTTAGAACCTGGGTATGTTCTTGTAGCTTTGAAACTGGGTTCCCTGAGGGCTTACAAATGGGGTTCCAACCTCACCACAGATTCTGGAGATGAGGCTACAGAATTTCCTCCTGCATGAAGAAATTACGGTAATAGGAAGAAAGGAACAATAAGGACATTTGTTCTCTGTCCTAATAACTCTGGCAGAAACATTCAGTTATTCTTAACAGGTTTTGGGTGAAGCAGAACACAAATAATTAAGTTCCTATGCCCAGATCTGTAAGCACACAGAAGCAATATACATGTACTAATTATCAAGATGCACATCAATGGCATGACTCATCACAAATAAATGAAGCTGCTCTCAGCAATATATTTTCCTCAAGGAAAGATACTTAATCAGGAAAGCAGAAAGAACTAACGCAGGCAGGCGTAAAACAAAACATGAGATTTCCCCAATCTTGCAATTCCTACAATAAGCATGAGATTCAACCTGTCTCAAAACCCCTGCTGAGAGCCATTAAACCATTTTATTTTTCTTTCCCCATCACATGCAGAAAGCCAGAGAAAAGCTGAGTTAACCCCTTGTTCACTGAAAACAAAGCATCACCATTTCAGATTCTCCCAATGAGCTTTAAATACATGGGAGATACAGGAATAGATACCAGATAACACTCCACTCAATCTGATTTACCTCCCTAAACAAATAACAGAAGCCTCACTTCGTCATGTGAGGCTCAACTTTCCCAAGAGCATTGCAGGGTTCTGCATTTAAGTCTAGAATTGGTAGCCTCTCTACCTCTACAGCCCTCAACAACCTCAACCTCTACTTTTGATCTGCCTTATGTAGATGGGGAAGACCTGAACCAAGAGTTAGTTTCATGAAACTTGGCCCTAGAGATCCAGCCTTACCCTCAAGGTTTTTTTTAATCTCACCCCTAATTAAAGTTGAATTTACACTCACAAATAGACTATTCCCATTCTATTTCTCTCTATGCACATGCATAAATTCATACGATACACATATTTCTAAATAAATACACATATAAATATGTGCACTGGTTTAATGCAAATTTCAAAGGTCATTTGTGTGTCAGGTATAGAAATGAGTCACGAACCTTGCTTCAAAGGTTTTTTTTATTGCCCTGCATAAGAAAGAAGCTCCAAAGTGCCCCAGAGAAAATAGGCTGTTGTTAAGGACTGCTGAAGTACTAGGTTTCACTAGTTAGACATCAGTGGTATCTAGATATTCATCTGTCCACAAAGGTGTTTCCTCTTCTCTACCAGACTACTTACCCACAGACAGGACCTGTGAGAACAAGGTGATTTAAGTAGCTTTTGGCACATTATTCTTTTTAAACTATAAATTACCTGGGCTTCTACTTTTGACCAATGCATTGTGTTCTAGCAGAGCATAAAAAACTCTGTGACTCCTACTAATGACCTGATGTTGATTCTACTGGCAATGAAAAGAAGTAGTACCTCAAGGGACTGTATTTGTTACTGTGCTGATTAAAGCAGAAAAATTTGGGGTTATACCACACCTTTTAATGTCTAGGTATTACAGAGTATTTAACAAAACAGTATAATTGGTGTTTGAAGTGAAATAGCATCTGGGCAAGGGAAAAAAAGCAGCAGCTGCCACATACTTGAGAAAAGCTTCCTCAGCCTCAGGGGTAAAGGCAAAGGCTCTCACACAACTTACACCAACAAATGCTTTAATACTGGTTAAAGTAACCAGATTTATCTAGGTGAGTTAAGTGGGCCTTTATGCTGTCTTTGGTTTCCAAGTAATTGACATTGCAGTGGTGCATCAGCAAAGGGAACTAGGAAACCTCTTGTTATTAACTTTTTGGTGTGATCAATTATTGTGTGATCTTTTGAAGATCCCAAGCCTTTACTTGAGTGCCTAAAGGAAAACAGAGCAAACATCCAGCCTTAAAACTCCACCAAAAAATCTGGTATTTGATTTTCCTTCTGATGCTGATGTCATATATCTGGACTCCAGTACCTTGACCTGTGGGGTAATCTGTTGCTAAGCACAGTTTGCATCATTATGGGTAATGCATACATTCTGTATTATGCTAACTGAACAATGTTTAATGCATATATAATGATACAAATGCCACAAATCATTAAGAGTTATTTATACCTGCATGATTCATACACAATGCCACTAAGATCTGGCTGAGATTCCTTTTCCTCAGTAAAGGCCAGCACTTTCAGAGGCCAGCCTTAACTCTAACCATACACTGTTATGCCATTGTTAGCACCCATGACATATAACTAAGTTACAAAACATAGACAGTCGTGAGACTGCTGGCATTTAGAACTCTAGGGTTTTCACAAACATCTGCTTAACTTGGGATATGTAGGTGAATATATTCACACAACCCAAATGGTGCTTTCCTGAGCTTTTTTGTGAAAGTCAGATGACCTTGATCTTGCTTGACCATAATCTATGTTTTCTTTCAAGATTTTGTATACCTCTGTAAACAAAAATGCAGAACTAGAATAAGTTATCAGTCGGTGAAATTCATCTGAATTTAAGAGTTCTATTACAAAACTTTAACAAGCCACTGGCTTTTACAATCTTCAGATAGCTGAGGATACAACACTCCTTTCTGCTAGCACTTCATAGCCATCTATAATTCTGTCACAAAGATTATTTTTATAATTTGTCACTGTGACATGGTCACACATCACAGTGATCCTAGCTCTGCATTGCTCCACAGATTTCCACTCTCTGCCCAACATATATGGCCTGTCTTTATTTTCACAGCCTAGCCTGGCTAGTTTTTCTCATATTAAGAGATCATCTCTGATCTTCTTCCAAAGATCTGTTATTTCAGTCTCCATCAAATTGACACATAGGCAACTTTTTGCCAGTCCTGTTCTTCATACTTGGCAAGAGCTCTCAATTAAATATACATTAAGTGCCCCAGTACTCCCCTGCAATTTTCAGTTAAAATTCTTAAAAACTTTTGAAGTGTGGAGATCACCACCCATAGCTGCCTCATTGTTATTCCTGTTTTATTCATTATTCCCTTCATCTGCCTACGAAGGTATATCTATTGTCTTTCCCCAGGTTACTAGTGTAACACTCTTGATAGAATAAAACATGGTGGTTTGTTTCTGTTACACATCAATTCAGTTACTTAGAAAATCCCTGACACTCAGTTCTGAGTTCTGCAGCTCAGTATCTTTTTTATAATTTTCTTTCAAACCATATCTCCAATGTTTGCTTCTGAGTAAAGTAGAAGGTGATAAGCATAGGAAGGTAAGCAAGAAACTACTAAAAATGTTAAATAGAAAGGCACTACACAGCTGTTTTTGAGCTAAATAGAATTTCACACCAACTGTGATAAGGGATAACTTCAAACTACTAAATCCCGTTCCTCAAAGCCTACACCTAGCTAGGCTGAGCAGCTTCAATGTCCTCACAAGTGAATAGACACATTCAGCACAGATGCCCCTGTTCAACATAAAACCTGAGAACCCTCACTTTTCTGCAAGTTAAGATTTCCTTCACCCTCCTCCTCTTTTGCAAGTGTGAGTGTACATGTAGCCAACCATCCTACCAGGGAGCAGAGCTGCATCCTCCACAAGAAATGAGCTGTTCCTGCAGCTGTTAGCACAATCTCTCTCCTGAGAGTGCTCTGAAGTGCTAACAGTCCATCAGAACTTCCACAACACTTCTTCTCACAGGGTTTTTTCCCAATTTCATTTAAGAGGTGAACTCTGAGACAAGCAAAAGGAACAAGAATCTTCTACATTTGTATTTTTTGAATCCTCTTGAAGAAGTTTCCCCTTTAGAGCTTCTTCTTAGAAATCAAACACATTGAGAAGTATGCATTCAAATTTTTATCTATATTTAATACATACATACAAGTACATATATATGTATATAGATACATATATATTTTTATATATAAAACCAACCACCTTCAGATTGGCTGGATTAATTAAAACTGAATGTCTCTGCCCTAAAAGCCTGGGGACTCGGTCAAGAATGTAAAACAGAAATGTGCAGGGAAATATTCTCTTGCTGTTACCTATATTTAATTACTCCTCACCACTCATCTATCATACTAGGAAAAGACAATACCTTTCTAAGCATGCAACAAAAAAAATCCCAAGGGTTTTAGTGCAGGCTTTCAAACCCTCTCCAAGCTAGCAGGGAAAAGGACAGTAGCTTTGCTTTCTGGCCAGTGATTTTTTTTGGGAACCTTTTTTGGGCATGCAGCAGGGTGGGTTCAGATAAAGCACTGGCCCAGTGCTTAGAGTGCCACTGTTGGATACTATCAGGCTCCTGGATCCCATATCTGGCTCTAGCAACAACTACCAGTGTGGTCTTGCTTTAGACTTCCATGAGATTAATTTACTACATCTGTAAAATAGGTATAATAGTAACAGCCTATTTTCCTATTGTCCCAGTCAAATTTACTGAGCATTACCAATTGATACAGCAGGAGCATCTCTTCCAGTGATAAGTACTGTGAAACTGTAGCTATGGGCATTCTTGCCCACATTGTATTCACTCCTCCTTTCACAGGATAAGACACTGGCTCCAAAGCTGAACACCATTCCTTTTAATTTTGTACTGAGGGATATTTCTCTTGAGAATGCACCTGTACAAGCCAGAACTACTGCACTCTGCCTTGCCAGTGATGTACTGTAAAATCTAAGATAAGTTACTCACTCTTTACCTTTTCTTGCCTGTTTTATTTAATAGAAGCATTGCTGTGTTACTGGAAATATCTGCAAGGCTGTCCTTAGGGTCAGCTAGATATTCATTACCTCAAAGAACCCAAACAATGCACACCTAACAGCCTGTTCCACTGCTACACTGCCTTTTGAACAACAACAAAAGAAATATATATGATGGCTTGCAAAGAAAGAACTGCTAGAGACTAGCTCTAGATTAAAGCACCATCTTATAACAAACAACAGGAATGTGTTGCCAACTGCATGTTTGAGGAAAAACTACTCATTTTTGAGGTCAGAGGGAACAACTCCTTTCTGGTATGAAAAAGAAAAAGAAATACCCTTATCAAGTAATAAATAAAAGGGGATCATTTTAGCTCATATAACCATCGAGGCATACCACTGAAAGAAGAGAGGTTGAAGAAAGTCTATCCAAAGAGATGAGACATTAATTGTAGATGAATAATACCTGGGATAAAATTCAAACTGCCATCAAGGCAGAAATCAGCAAAAACACCAAGAGTTACTGTGTATCTACAGAACAATGTAATGAATACCTAGAATTTCCTTTTATTATGGGTATCCCATGTTCTTTAGCAGGAAATGCATCATTACAGAATTGTCAGCCAAGGGATATGACTAAAGGCATCACTGCAGCATAACAGACTTAAAGCTCTGCTCATCTGTTGGAAGCAGCTCATACACAGCATGCAGACTTTAATGATGGCTGGAAACCCCTTCTAGGCTTAAATCTATTTGCACACTTTGAGATCATAGCATGACTGCCAGCAGTAGCTGCCTTAAAAATAACTCCTAAATGTTCATTCTGTAACTGGCAGTCACACTGTTTATTGGAGAATAAGGTGATCACTAAGGCATGGAGATGCCACAAAGGGCATAAAATGATGGGTCATGTTTTTTTTGAAAATATGTCACAAAGCTCCTGTCTCTGTGTCCTAGGTAAAAACAACACAGTGTGAAAGCACCAGAGAAACAGATATCTTTAAGACTGAATGCAGAAAGGAGGGACATGTGATTCTATCATATATCATCACCAGGGCTGGTTCTGGAAATAGCATGGATATACTCTTGTGGGGGTATAAAGGGAATTTTTTTGGTTTTATATTTTTGGGGGAGTGAGTTAATTCTCAGAAAGCTTTGCTGTAAACTTCAGCTGAAAGATGGCAAGTCCATTTCGTTGTATTGTTAAAACCAACTGCAGGCTCAAATCTGACTGCAAATTATGTGAATTCAGGTGCTACCTCCCATCTAATGTTTTGTTATCAGATTTTAATAGCAAAAAAAAAACCAACCAGGAAACAAAGGTGGTAAAGTGCTAGTAACAGTAAAAAAAAATTAAAATCCATTAGTTGAAATACATGGTGTCCAGCATCTGCCTCTTCTTTGGCGATAACTCTCCATGCATTGGAGGAATTGCTCATTAAAAGCTATACCAATTACTGCAACTTTCTCTTTTCAGATCTGCATAATGGCACCATGGAGGATTCGTTCATGCCTGCTTTCTGCAAAATACAGATGATCTTTTTTCACTTTAGTTTCAGTTACTCTTACACGGGAAAACTTCTCCTCACTGCTTCATTTTCCTTGCACCTCTAATGCCCAAGGGTCTATCTTGAATAAACTCCTACCAAAAAAATCACAATCAGAAAGCCCACGTGTAAGATTTTGAAGCTACAAGTTAGAATTGAAGGCAGAGATCTGCAGAAGTTTACATAAAAGGATTTTTTTTTCTATTGAAAATATAACTTTTGCCTTATCTGCAGGCCCAGATGTCACCCCTCCCAAACATCCTGCATATACACACACTCACTTCTCAAAAGCCTTTGCATAACAGCCTCAGCTGGGGTTTAAATGTTCTTCCTTATTAAAGTAACTAAGTCCATTGATCTCAGATGAATTATGTACTAAGGGGATGCATATGCTTAAGACTTTTTGAAACATGTTTAGGTGGAAAAATGATTTCCTTTCAGTTCCTTGCAGATAGTATCTGCACCACCAAAAATCCATCAGAGTTACCAATAGAATTGCTTCTTGAATTTTAAATGTCCAGTTCAGCTGTCCTCACAGCAAAATACAAAATGGAAACACACTGGAGCTGACAAAAGATCACAGTAAGAAACTTCACCTTCCTATCCATAAAACAACTCAAGTAAATCAATATCTCTGAGTGTCTTTACCATTAATCACTTTAAAGAGACTTGAAAATATTTTTTCCCCACAAATGGTTTGCCATTATGCT
Organism: Erithacus rubecula; assembly: GCF_903797595.1. Taxonomy (NCBI): domain Eukaryota; kingdom Metazoa; phylum Chordata; class Aves; order Passeriformes; family Muscicapidae; genus Erithacus; species Erithacus rubecula. The sequence continues at coordinate 40,621,385 of NC_136688.1, read as the reverse complement.
CAAACAGATGATCCTTTGAATGAAAGATCGAAGTACAGAAAGGAAGCAATGTATACAACACAGAAAGGTCTGGTTACAGCTACAGTTAGACTTTACACTTGAATGCATTATTACAATGTCCATAGTGCTACAAGGGGGAAAAAGGTCAGGAAATAAACCTTCACACTATCCAAATTGCCTACTGACATTCTAGGATGGCTTTCTCAAATAGGGTTGAGTTATTCTTCACCTAAACCATTTTGTGTCCTCCTATATAAGCCATCCCTCTTGGAAGCTTCTATGCTGTATGCATACCTGCAACCAAGCCAACACAGACAAGTAAAACACTATGTTTTGAGGGCAAACTCAACTAATGAATTAATAAAACATTGACATAGTCTGGATTGTAGCATTCAGTGCAAAGTGGTCCAGATTCTGCTAAGGGCATCTATAATAGGAGTATTAAATACATGTGGTAATATGATACATATGGTTTTACAGAAAATTATACCACCCCAGTGAACTCCAGTCAAAGTTAGTTATTGTTTCTTGGCTGAGGTGCTTGCTTGTGGCATATTCACTAATTCTATTTATGTATTTCTAACAGGGATTTTTGGTACATTTCCAAATAGCTTTATTCATTTATTAACAATGTGAACTGGGATATGCAGATATTTTTCTCTGTAGTCCCCTGGAGATCAAGGGGCACAAACTTGCATAAAGCAAGAGCCAACAAATGAAGTGAGTAAATTAAAATTGTAAGAGGAGGAAAAAAAAATTCAACCAATTGCCAGATATTGAAATTATTGTTATTGAGAAGAACAATTACACAACCTCAAGGAATAACTGAGCAGTATTTGTTTCAAAAGTATTCAACCAGGTTCAGGCAGTGTGTAAGTACAGGGCTATGAGAGGCTATTTCAACTACTCATTACCACTTCCCTGCTCCTTTTGTATCAGTACTAATTAGCAACATAAAGAAATATCCCCTGCCTTTTTGTCATCATGCTGTTCAACTTGCCTGATTTTTTTGATAGCATAATTCAGTGTTTGACATATACTTCAGCAAGATCATATTATCTAAAACAGTATCACCAAGCAACCTCTGTATGAGGACTACATTAATGAGGACTACTCAAAGCCTGAGTGAGGGGTAAGTTGAATAACAGATACTTCTAGTACATTAAAACCATTACAGAGTAGGCTAATATAGGTGCTTGACATTTCCCATTAAAATAACTTATTTCAAGCTATTACCATTGCAAAAATGAAAATGTTTATGCTGAAGTCACCAGTACTGCCTGCCTTAAGTTGTTTGCTACATGAAGTTTTAGCCACAAAAGAATAGCTGTTTCTTAATACTATTCCCTGTTTGGAATCAGGAAGGGCCCCCAAGACTTTCCAAACCACAACATTTCCATACTTTAAACAAACATTTGTGAGCAACTGATCCAGTCAATTCTCTCAACTGACTTAAGTGATTGCTTGCAACATTAACAACCCTGGGAAGTTTTATTGAGTGAAATAACATCTTTTAGTAGATTAATACACACTGGAGCTACGAAAATGAAGTTTTAGGGAAATATAAGCCCTTCCTTCATGTCCCAGAGGGAGGAAAATGTTACTTTACTACAGCTTTCAGAAGAAAAACTCATTTCCCCAAAATGAAAGTTACTGTCAACATACAAATCCTGCTTTGATCTTTAGGACATTACAGTTACAGAAAACCCAACATTATTCCCATCAGTTACTAAGTTGTGCTCAAGTAGCAAAAGAAAGTGCAATTACAATTCATATTCTAGTCCTTTTGTGACCCGGAGATCTTCCATGGTAGAATCTCAGCTTTTTGGGTCATTTATTTTAGTCAAAGCCAAGGAAGTACTACACACAAGAGAAGAGTATTTGCATGGTCAGATACTTAAAATAGGTAAACAGATTGTTTTACTATTCATTTTCACTTGCCAGCTATAGGCCCCAGGATACAATTTGCATAAATACTGAGCATTCACAACTTCAACTTAAAACAAAAGGAACTCTATGTGAAAATATGAAATATCACCTGGTACTAACAAAATTCTCAAAGCATTTTATCAATGTACAATTAACTAAGGAGAACAAACTTGCCCCAAACCCATGGAAACTCTTAACTTTAAGACTTCTGTTCCTTCATAATGATCTTATATTAAAAGATCTATATACCTTGGTGACAGTAGAGACTGAGATACACTGTCAACAGATGAGGGCTTTACTCACTAGGGTAAGTAATGAGCTTATTACCTTTTAGCACCAGCACATAATAATACTAAAGCATTACTGTTGTGGTTTAACCCCAGCAAGCAACCAAGTACTGTGCAGATGTTCACTCATTTTTAGCCCCACCACCTCAGTGGGATGGGGAAGAAAAATGGAAAACAGCAAAATCTGTGAGTTCAAATAAGATCAGTTTAACAACTGAAATAAGGCAAAATATAAAATATATTGTAATTGTAAAGAAAGGTGAGATAACAAAAAGAGAGAGGAATAAACCCTCAAGATGACTAGAGATGCACAATACCACTGCTCACCACCAGTGACTGATGCCCAGCCCGACCTCAGCAGGGATTGTCCTCTCCCTCCCAGCCAAGTCCCCCCAGTCTGTACACTGAGCATGACATTCTGTGATATGGAATATCCCTTCAAGCATTTCTGATCATGTCCTGGCCATGCTCCCTCTTGGCTTTTTGTGCACTTCCCCTCTGGCAGAGCATGAGACACTGAAAAGTCTTTGACTTAAGGTGAGCACTGCACAGCAACAACTAAAACATCAATGAATTATCAATGTTATTGTTACACTGAACCCCAAACACAGCACTGTACCAGGTATGAGCAAGAAAATTAACTCTATCTGAGCTCAACACAGGACAATTAATCTACAACATCTTAATAATTTACAAGCAAGAGGAAACTTTGCTCCAAACATTTGATAATCTCAACAAAGAGATAAACCACCCTATAACAACAGATAGTGGCATTGCATCAATATGCAAAGAGGCTGGTTCTCAACAGTGTTCTGTAATCTCAAAGAATGACCTTCCCTCGTGCTCCTGAGTCAATAATGATGGCAACACTGCAGCAGTATGATCCCAAACCCTAATGTTGAATCAACATCACTGTGCTGGGTCATGGCCCTGCATCAATCTCAGATAGTTTTACATTGTGATGTTGCAGCAAGTGGTATGATATGGCAAGGTCATCTTGCATTGGTTTGGTGGTACCATACCATGACGTTGCATGAATATATACAGATACTTGCCTGTGACAGAAAATTAGTCTAGAGAGATGCTAAATTTTGAAATTACCATCAGGGAGTCATAATGCATGATATTATTGATAATGATTGGTGACTTGTATGTTCCAAGGTCACTTATTTTTTTCTTTATAGGCCAAATTCAGGTGAGTGGGAGTCCTAAGTAGGTAAAGTTTTGCCAAAGCTAGCAAAGGCACCCCTTTGCCCAAGACTGTCCTTCCACATTTTCTCTCCAACCTGAATGGACAGCAGGTACTTTGTTCTTGCACACTTTTTATCGGCTCAGCCATTTGACTGAATATGATTGACCTCACTACAACCCGTGCAGAGTAACAAGATTCAAAAGGAAGCTACTGTGACAGGGAAATGGCCCAATTATGCTGAGACCAGCTTTTTCCCTGGCAAAAAAAGATTCATAGCATAACACATCAAGACACAGAAGGAAGCAGACACCCAGTGATTGCTGCTGAAGGAGGAGAACAAAGGGATGGCAATTATTTTAATCATTTTCCAAGAGGTGGCAATAACGTTTCTTATAATTGCAGAGAGGAGCAGAAATGTCAATGGTTCCAACCAGCCTTTCCTTCTGAATGGTGCCTGAATCAGCTTTTCATTTAGGCTATTGAAGCATCAACTATTTCCCATTAAACTATACTTGGGTCAGTCTGCTTTGGTCACACTCAGCTTAGATTGAATTTGAGAGTGATAATTACTGTGAATTCACATCATTTTCCCAGGGTGAATTTGTTTCAGTTTCTTGATACTATTTCCCTATGCATGTTTACTTATATTTCCCCTTTATTGATATCTTATTTTCTTCTATTTCCTTATTTTTGCTACAGTGCTGATTGTTGTTGAAGTATGTTTTCCTGAGTATCTTTCAAAAAACCCAGACTTTTATTTATACACGTTATAAAATACAACAACAAGGATTGCTTTTAAACAAATGCAAAACCATCCTAGTAAGATGAAACAAAAAATGGTACAGCATTTACCATTTCTTTTGTCTTTGTTTTCCATGGCACCTAGTAAGCAACAACCCAAATTGGCAGTAGACCCTGTATATCTGCTGTGTGCCTGTGTGCTGGGCAGGAACAAGAAGCATTCTCTAAAAGCATGCAGTTCCAAAATTAGACATAAACTACTCATATGTGTTTTGAGAATGCTCGGCAGAAGAACAAAAATGTAACAGCGAGGAAGAATGTAACTCTGTGCATCCTCTGCATGGGGCAGGACACGGAGCTTCATGGAAAGGTTTGTGCACTATGTAAGCATCCCAGCCCCTCCCATGGCACATGCAATGTTCCTCCACAAAGGATCCCAAGATGAGCAAATACTCTCCTTTCTATCATTTACCCACCTGCTGTAATGATACAGGTGAACTGATCCAAAAAGCACTTATACTAGAAGTATATGCAATGAAGTTGGAGTACAACAGTGAATTTTAAACAGAACTTGTCTCAGTCTCCCAGTACTGTGTGTAATCTGTTCTGGAGTTCCCAGCCCATCACTTCATATTTCATTTTGACAGTTCAGTGTATCCCACCCTGAGTGCTTGACCTGAAAATGTAGACATGTTTCAGATGAAACAGAAGGTTAATTAGGAAAACTGAAGCTATTAATGAAGGCTATCAATTATTAATCAGTTGGTCCACTATTCTCTTTCCCAATATCCAGAAGTATTTATAAGTCAGTGATAGGTTTTTAGGGCTTATGACATCTCTTAGCAACTGTATCACTCTGGTTAGAGTGATTAGACCCCACAAGCAAAGGAGGAAAACATCAAACATATTTTCAGACAGAAGACTTCTAAGGAAAAATTCAAAGTGATGAAAGAGAAGATGAAACTACTTCACACCTCCAGAACCTTCCTGAGTACTGCATTGCAGTGGACTCTGGCCTTGCATCTGAGTCACTGAGTGTTGCTGGTAATGAAGCACTGAACCATGAGACACAGAAGATTTTAATGCAGGTTTACATTTTCATAAAGAAAAATTACAGCAACAGCTGTTTTAAAGTAAATATATCAGTCAAATAATATATGTATCCTATGACATAAAGAACCTACCAGGAGTTTCCCACAGACAGGTAGTTTTGAATACTCACAGACAATGTTGAAAGATGTCAGAATATTAACAGGGAAAATTAACTTCAGAAAATGAGAGCAGAGTTTCTATTAATTGTTCTCACACATGTGAAATTTATTTCCCTTGCAAAATAAATCTATCATTGAAGAAAAATGTTTAATTAAGAAATGTTAATAGAAACATGCCTTTTCAACCATTTATATTAAGATTTTATTGCCATGTTAAAGATGAAAGCCTACTCAGGGGTGAAATCATCACTTACACAAAGTGCTAAAATCATCATCATTTGTTAACTGTAGAGTAAGGGAAAAAGACTTAGGAAATGCAACACAGAATCTGTCTTCAGAGGAAAAGATGACTACCTTGGTCTTTTCCTTCCCTGGGATTCCTCATTACTGCTAGATGCAGGGTATTTTTCCATTGCCATTTTTCAAATCTTAAACATGCTTTTCTTGGGTTTGCATCATCATAGATAAATTTTAACTTTTAACTTGGTTATATTTATTACATAGTACCACGTACTGAAGTAGGCACTTTACAATAAACCAGTATACAAAATTGCCATGAATGGGCAAAATGACATCATCTTCCTCCCCTCTAAGGTCATTAAAAATAGCTTAAACCTACCTAAAAAAAGACCAAAGTCTATTGAATGTGCATTATTATGCCTTCTGCTCCAGAAAATTTTCTATTCCTTTTTGCATCAGAGATCTGCACAACAAACTTGTTCTTTAGTAATACTTAATGTCTTAAAGTTCAGCTTTTATCCTCAGGAGAAAACTCACCCCCAGGTAATTCCACTTCTTGATTGTTCAGTATGGTTAGAACATTTTCCAGGCCAAAGGTTTACAGAAATTTTACAGAACATACCCCACCATTATTAATCTTATATCTCTTTTTATCTTACCTTCCACTTTGAACACATTATTGCTTGCAAATACTTTTCTGCTGACCTTTGTCACTCTACTTCAGACAAAGTTTCAGGAAGTCCTGGACCATTTTAGACATTAACTTGCAAGTTTTTAGTGGATCTTTGAGAAATGCCAATTTCATCCTTCTAAATAGACCATCACTATCACCTCACCCCCATATTTGAAGATTCTACTCCCTTCATGTATACTGAATCATACTTTTCCTCAGTTTGGCAACCCTTTAACGAGCTTCCAAAGCCTGAAGGAATCCCCAGCACTCCAGTTGTGGGGGCAGAAACTGACAATAAGTTGGCACACACACAGGCTAAAAGGATATGCTTCTTCATGCTGGTTTAGATACTTCTATCAGTCAAACAAAAAAGACAAATAATAGAGAAAATCAACAACAAAAACTGCCAGGGTTTTCAGTAAGACACTATCATTACAAACCTTCAGATCTAATATTGATCTCAGTGAAAATTCTCAAAAGAATAGTCTGTTTCTATCAAAAATAATCAAATCACTTTCAAAAACTAGAACAACTGAGTTGTTTATATTAGTACAATAAAGCACCCTCTTACCTTCAAACAGGAGTCCTTTCATACTTTGAAAATTAATTCCAGATCCTGTGAGGGTTCTATTTTCTTTTAAACTTCTAAATGACTATAGTTATATTCCATTGCTTCTTCCAAATTTTCTACAAGCTATGAGTCAGTACTTACAACACTTTTTCAAGCACACCATCCATACTCTGCTAACAGCTCAGACATGGGAAGGAAGGCAGGAGGGAGAAATCATAAGAAGCAGCACAAACCTGGACAGCATGAGATGCAGTGATGACAGCTTGAAGCCTAAATTTACTGTCTTTGAGACAGACACCTTCAACTATCTTGACTTTCTAGATTCAAAGCACTCTTCAGGGTCAAATGTAGCCATTCCATATGGAGAAGATTCAGGTTTGCCAACAAACAAATTGAAGGAATTTTAGTCTCCCATTTGCTCAAAACTGTCCCCCTAATGCTTTGTAGTGGCTGTGGCTTAGACCAGGCTGGCAGCCAAACTCTCACCCAGCTCCTTATTCACTTTCCTTTCTAGTATGTCTTCCCTTCTGCTGAAAATTAGTTACAAGAAGGCTCATGGTTCAAGATAAAGACAGGGAAATCACTTTCCAATTACTGTTGGGTACAAAACAGATGCAGCTGAGGGAAATTAATTTACTAGTAGTTAATGTATATTTATTTATTTAATAGCTGGCTTAGCAGGAAATAAAAATACCAGCATTAAAACAGAAGGGAAACACCTCTTCACCCCCTTTCACAGGCTCAACTTGACTCCTTCACTGCAGATTCCAGTCCCCTGCCTTTGTTATTACCACAAGTAAAACACAGTCCCCTCAATGAGGCAACAAACATGGGTGGGGTGGCCATGGTCAGCACACAGCAGTTCCTCTCTGCTGCTTCTTCTTTCTTACACTTCTGCTCTACTTCAGAGTGGACTCTACATGAGGTCATTAAAAAAAAAATCCATCTGTTCCATATGGGTTCTTCCACAGGCTGCAGTGGATAATCTGCTCTGTCATGGAGCTCCTCCTCTTACCCTGGTGTTATCTCTGATGTTTATCACCCTTTCCTCAACCCCCACCCCCTTTCTGGCTTCTTCTGCCCTAGCCTGAATGTGTTTCCACGGGTGGCACTGGCTTGGCCGACAGGCTCAGCTGTCCTGCAATGGGTCCATTTTGAAGCCAGATGAATCTGGCATGAGGCATACCTTGGTCTTGTCCCACAGAAGTCACCCTGCAGCTTCCACCTTGCCCACCCCAGTACATGGTTTTACACATGTGATGTAATAATTCAGATGGGTGCATAACACCCTCTCTTGTTACTCCCAGTAGTATCTAAACAAGGCTCAATCATATCTGTTGTTACCTCAAATTTGAAGCAGATCAATTTGTTTTTGCAGATATCTGCCCACTTATGCTATAATTTTTTGGCATCTCTGTACCTAATTTATACACCTGAGATAGTGCAGTTTGGTAAAGATGTGGACCACAGACTCTTTAGTCCAGGAAAGACAAACCAAAATTATGGAGGAAGTAATTTTTTTTGTTCTCATTTTAAGCAAGTGACAAGAGAAACCTTCTCCCTTCTAGTCTTCCATTTGTTGAAAATGCACTTCAAGTGAACAGAGTCAGTGTCACTAACCATCACACCTGACAAAAGACAGAATGCAACAATCCCACCAGAGAGCATGGCCCTGCAGATGAACTCTGCCCCATATTTACCTGGTTTCAGGAACTTATCCCCTACTCCAATAAGCAAGAAGCAAAAAAAAGAAAAAAATTGTTCTAGTTGTACTTGAGTAAAAAAACCCACAAAGATTAATTTTTAATGACTTCTTAAGCAGTGTGGAACAATGCTCAGCAGCTAAAACTTTGAGCTCTTTAACTAGCTCAAATGTGTTCTCTGTACTTTGCCTTGCCCAGGTGATATGAGTGACCCCCAAACCCCAAAACCACTTATTGTATCAGCAGTTCTGGGAAAGAAGCAGTGAAACTCATTCTCCCAGGAAAAGGGTGGCTTTTGACACAGAAGTGCAAACGTGAATGCCAAAAAGCTTCTGTAACAAGCTAATTTTTTCTTTCATGTTCAAAGAACCAGAAACTATTCAGTGACTGTCAAGCACCACCTTCATGGGTAGCTCCAAATCAGGAATTTCTTTCAGCAAGCACTGGGGAAAATGCATCATGAACCAAGTACTACACTGCATGATACTCTCAGGCACATGGCATTATTCTTAGGGTTGTCTTGCACAGGGCCAGGAGTGGAAAATCATGATCCTTGTGTGTCCCTTCCAGCTCAGGATAATCAATGATTCTGTGAATCCTATGAATGCTAGTGAAGGGATTTTGTACTCACAATTCCTCTAAAGGGAAAAAAAAACAAACCCAAACTTGATATATTTAAAGTTGTTTAAAATTACAATTTGCCACTTTCATTGAAGACAATGAAATTCAAAGAAGAAAGAAACAAGAATCAGTCACCATGTACATCTCATAGTGGAAATACTGAGAAATCTACTGAATTATCATCACTTTGGTCATTATGATGTGTGTCAGAGTAAAGACAGATATTTTGCAGAGAACACTACTGAACAATACTCCTTCCCTATGCCTCTAGAAATCCCTTATTTTCCTAGCTTAGTTTCACATCCAGTTTTGTAATCTAAGTTTTTCATTAAGGAAATAAATAAGCCTGCTAACAAATAGCTCTTCTGAGAGGAGGGGGATAGGAATAGGGCAAGCAGGAAATACATTCTGCAACTGATCTAGGGATGTTAAGACATGGCCAAAGTAAATCAATATTGGGTGCCTCACTTCAAAATTGCATGCAACAACGTATTACCTCTGTCCCTAAAGAGCAGCAATCATCCTTCAGTGCCACTGCTCACATTACAAGTGATGTCTTTTCAATTATCTCAAAGGCCAGATTTACCACTCTCTATTCACAAGTTCACAAGCCCATTAATAGCCATCTTGGGAATCACAGCAAGTCTGCAGACTACATATCACATGATGATGTCTCTGATAAAGGTATTATAAACTGAGTCAACATGCCATCTAATGTGTCAAATGTGTCTGACAACAAGAAACCAGAGAAATGCCCCTCTGCCTTCTAACCCAGCATTATAATTTCATACCAGCTGGAAAAATAGGTTATAGGAAAATAATTACCTGTAATAAGTAATGATGTTATGGAGAATACCACCATACTGGGAAGGAATGGAAAGGTTTTGTTTGAGACATGTTCTTTAAACTGATCCTCCCACCGCTGTAAAAGGATTTTGGAACAGATGTGATTGGATGGCATCTTTGTGCAGATGCTCCCTGCTGTGTCCACACAGCCAACCAAGCTCAAACCAAAGATACCCTGGATGGTTTGCAAACACCCAGCTTGGGTCCATAAGAAATAGCACTGGGCATTTGGTGGTGCAGCTGCATTAATAAACCCCCCAAACACAGCTGAACATTCAGGTGCAAAAGCAGGGAAATCTGCCTGGAGCTGCAGCTTGTGGACTTGTATGTTTGAATTTGCACTAGTCCTGGGTTATCTTCATGATGACCCATTAGATTACATTGATAGCCCAGAGGAGCCTGGGGGGATTGGTGGGGAGCTGCTGACACAAAGAACAGGCAATGCAATTCCCTGTAAATGCCACCAACAGGTAAGCATCATAAAACAGAGAGGAGCTGAAGGCTAACACTGGCACAAAACAAATGAAGGTTGGACTGACATGTATGAATACTTAGAGGCATTGAAATAAATTAAATTATAAAATCATAGCGAAAAATTTGATTTTTAGAACAGCATTTCAAAAGAAATAGCAAAACCAGAAAACCAGAAGGGATGAGGCAGATCTCATACAGCCAGAAAAGAGGATGCAATGGTACAACTATGAGGGTAGAGGATTGGACTTGATAATCTAGATAGGCTTCCCCTGCTGTGTGTTCTTCAATCAAGATGCTCATCCAGTCACCCCTGAAAACCTCATCTATATGTGAAGCCCCAAAGACAAACAGGTTTTTCCCCATCAGAAAGAGAACACAGGAAAAATTCATGTAAAATAGCTATATGCCTTTTTACCTTCAGATGCCAGTCAAAATTGAGTTAATCTCCTTTAAAAAATAATTAAGGTAGTTAACAGCAAAAATTGTAGGAGATTATACTTAATTGGGCTCCCCAAAAATTAAGTTTTGTAGAAATATAAATGAGAAATCACAACCTCCTTTCCTTCACAGAAACACAGATGAGAGAAAATGAGAATATGGTGCAGGAGTACAACAGTAAGAAGTAAAGAAACATTAAAATAATTAAAAGAAACAGAGAAGATAATTTCAAAGATTTACAAGTTCTTCAAATAATTAATACAAAAAGAAAATTTTCTAATCTCTGGACATTCTCTGGTCAACTGGATAGAATCAGTACAGTTAGATTTTAGCACATTGCAGGGAAGTCCTTTCAGTGTAACAGAAGAGTGGACTAAATTCCTCTTGTCAAACCCTCCCAAAACTATTAGGGTGAAAAAGCAAGTGTCAGCAGTGATCCCTGGGATGATGGATGCTGCAGAGTATAAACTTATACAGAGGCTTCAGCACATTAGTACAACACCACACAGAAAATCACACCCAAAGGGAACCTCTTCTTCTCCTTGAATGTCTCCTAGTCCAACAGCTTAAATATCTTTCAGCACGTCCCAATTTTTTCCACATGCTGCCCAGCTCATTATATAACACAAATCCAGTGGCTACTCCTGAAAGTCTGTATTAACCTCTCTGTTCTGTAGGAAACATACTGTCACTTAATCTGCAATGCTGCAGTTTGTGCTGCCCACTTGAACTATAGCAAAAGTATTATAGCAAAAGATCATTGCTCATTGAGGGCCTAGTCTCTCTGAACATATTTATTATACAACATACCTTCTATGAAAGGAGAGTTTGCTAATAACAAGACTGTTCATAAGAATTGTTTAGCAATGCACTCAAAGACACAGACCAGATCCTTTCCCCTTAAAGGGAGAAATGCTTGCAAAGTCAGTGGATCTATTCCTATTGCTAGCTTAGATACCCTATTATAAGCATGAACATAGTTGTTTACACAACTGATTAATCCCACCACCTCTTTAAGGCTGATCAGTATCATACTAAAAGGGTTTAATGATCCAAACCCCAAAATTCTGTACATGGTACTGGATTTCAGATGAGATTTTCTAAAAATAATACAATAAAAGAGACAAGATAGCAAAGGAAGCCTGAGTCAGTATAAGATACTTTCCTTTTTCATACTTAATGACTGCTATTACCCACCATCCAGAAACTGCACTCTTAACATCAGTAATTGACAAGAATAAAGAATAAGCTAAAATAAGGGCTGTGTACATTGAAAGTAAATTTGGACAGTCAGAATATTAATATACTTGATAACCAGGTATAGGTAAAAACATGCCCAGCTGGTGCTTTGCACTGTCCCAAATTATACCAGTTATAAGAGACAGTCTTTTTCTGTAGGCTAGAAATTGTTTAAACAAAGCATTGAGAACTTATATGTAGCAGAAAAAAGGTATGCCAAGATACTTAAGAGAACATTCACACTACATAAGCTTTACTTCAACTTGCTTTCAGACTGTTGAAGCTTTTACAGTGTTTTCATCCCACTATCCCACTTTTACATAAGCAGGTGGAAGAAGAAAATGCCTGTATCATGTATTTAACATAAATACCTTTCAAACCAGCAGGAATCCTTCAGTTCAATCATGCTTTATGTACTGAGAGGTTAACTAATGGGAGAAGCCTGTTAGCACAAATAACACCACTTCTGCTTTGACCCCAACAACACACAGGGTAACAAGCTCAGGCTCCATGCACTTAGGGAGGGAAAACAGGCAACAACAAACACAGCACACAGCAGCTGGTGCTGTAAAATCAGATGTGTGGACAGCAGCAGCTTTCCCAGGGCACTACCCTTCCCCCAGCTATTGATACTAAACCTCTCAGGGGTGGGAGAAGGGAGCACTGTGAAGACTTCTGACTGAAGAAAAGATGAACATTCAGATCCAGCCAGCTTACAGTTCTAAGGCAACAGCCCTGGTTACATCATTTAACCTAGTTACACCATCTAACAAATTTTCTCATTTTATAAGCATGCTTAAACTACCATTTAAAGAGATACGGTGATGTATTTTGTTTATACAGCTGTTCTAAAGTTACATGTAAAGTGTGTTTTAGGCATTGTAGTAACTGTTAGAACAATGCTTCTGAATAGGAACTGTGGCCCTTTCTTGAAAACTTACTGTGAGAGAAACTCATGAGAATTTGAATGTTAGAGTTTTAACCAAATTCCCGTGCATTTTCTCCTCAGACTTTTTTCTGCAGTGTCCTGGTAGAATAGGAAAAGGCAAAATTGCCCATAATTTCCCATATAAAACCACAGAGCTAGTCCTTCCTGTTCTCTAGAACAGATGATTTTCATCTCAGTCAGTTTCACATCAATGATCAAGTTATTTTTTCCCTGCATTGAGTTTTGAAACCCTATAAAATTCTAGTCATACTGCAAACAATGTGCAATATCGCTCGGATTAGATCAAGTTCATTTTTTTTTTTTTCTCATAAGATTCAATAGTATGTTCTTGTTTAGGATGTTCTTCCCAGAGGCTTAATAGAGAAACAATTCATTTAGCTGTAGCTGATGTAGTATGAAACAGTTGTTAACCTTTGATGAGAAGGTTACATCAGATACCAAGCTGGGGTAAATTATGCTGACAATTGCCTTTGTTTAATTGCTTTTGAGTAGTACTCAGTATGTCTAAATGTGTGGTGAATTATTATTGTACCCTGCTGCTATCCATTAACATGGAGATCAAGAATTTTGTTTTACTTTTTTGATGCAACCATAGAGAAGGTGATAAAGGCTTTAATTGCAAACAGATTTAATTTAGACCCTATTAGTGCAATTTAGCCAAGCATACAGAAGATGGGTTAGTCTGAACAAGCTCTTAAGTGTAAAGCTTCTTATAAAAGGCAAAAAACCTATATTGCCAATTGTTAGAAACTACAAATATGAAAGATTTTAGTCTCTTTTGCAATGACTACTGAAAATCTCACACTTGTCTTCTTTGAGTCTTGGTTTTTCAAGCAAAGATCTTCACTGGAGGTGGTCTTATTTCTTTGACTCAGAAAAAGCTTCACATTACATTTCAATTCCTTAGTATTTCGTATTTAAAAGAAAAATATTAAGAAGCAGAGTAGAAATTTTCTCACCATCAAAAAAGTATCCCTCATATTTCTTTGTTTATTCACTCATTGATAAGACTGTGTGACTCACTGACAAAACTTGAAAATCCCAATTGTTAGTTCTGAAACACTAAGAGAAATTACTGGAAAACAGGAAAGGCTATTGATCCCAGGTTTTATTGAAATTATGATATATTATACAGCCCTGGATGACATATTCTACCTAAATACTACAGTCAAAAGAGAGTAAAATAAATATCAAGCAAACCATAGTATTTGTTTGTACAGTGTACAAGAACTAGCAATAGCATAATATTTACTGCCATACAGGGTGTTTGGACAGATAATGTGAGGTAGTCTGAGATCTGACTGCTTAACATCTAATAGCAATTCACAGAACCTAAACGAATCCTAAGACAAACCCGGACAAAATAAGCAAGTTTCAAGCTCCAGAATGCATTTTAAACAGAAGCTGCATATTTAGAGATGAATCCTTCTGTGAGTGATCCCATTTGCTTCTAATTGTGAGCAATTACTTTATTTCTGCACTTAGACTGAAATACTAGTGTCTGGCTTTGCCAGACGTACAACATTAGAAGTGGAAAATATCTATTCTGAAAAAAAGCTGCCCACTATACCAAACCATTATGATCTTAGTAGATGCTTCTGTGACTTAGCAAAGCTCTCTTTTAAGTTACAGTATTTAGTTGCCTTCATCTTTAAGACAGGTTTCAGAAAGTTACCAAAATGTAGCTTCCCACTGAGTGTCCTTCATCTCCTTCGATTCAAAATTTTCACTCTGTTGTCCAGCTCAATTCAAAAGATTTGAGAGCCAAACTCCCCAAATTATTTTCAGATTGGTGAATCTAATCAGGCTAACTTATGATCTAATTAGCAATGTTACTGTTCATGCCAGCATTGCCCTACCAACTCTTTCTTCCATGACTCTGACCAGCTTCCCAATGTTCAATGACAACTGCAAAGCCACTAGGATCTGCTGTCACTGAGTGACGCGTTGATGAATCCCTGTATCCAGGCTGAGCTCTGCGCTGAATGGAGCCGGGATCTACAATCCATCATCCTTAGCCATGGACGCGCCGTTCCCCGCTCCCACACCGGGCAGAGCACCAAAGGACACTGGGATAACGGGATGGGCGCGCTCCAAACGCTGCCAGCCGCCAACCGCCGGAAAAACTCCCTCTGCTCACTGGGTTGGTCTCAACCCACGGCCTCCTACCAGAGACTGCTGCTCCACAGCTAGGAGATAACAATAAACGGACAAGTCCTATGCACCAGGTGAAATACATTAAAAATGGATTATTAATCGCCTTCTAAAAATAAGAAAAGAGGAACTGATAATATGTTTTAAAGCTGGCGTGAAAACTGAAAGTCCGTTTCCTGTCTTCAAATTAGTTTTCCCTTACTAATTCTTGTGTGCTCCAGGGAATGATAAATGCAGCATGCACAAACACATGGGACTTCAGAGACCAAAAGAGTTTAGGAAAGGACAGAAAAACACAGAGCATTTTGGGACAAGATCATTGTGTATCTAAATAGAATGCTTCCATTAAAAAGAAAAAAACAGTCAGGCTCTTAGGCAGTTTTACACCAGCTGGCAAAAGAGCCAGTGATGAGCATATCTCACATTTGAGACTCATTTTAGATGTAGCCTCTCCCAGGCAAAATAACAATGCTGAAATTATATATATTTGCTATGGGGATTTTTTATTTTATAAATCTGACATAAAGGGGAAGCAGCTATATTATAGTCCAATTTTTTTGTGCAGATGATCTGCATTGGGTAGCCTACAATACATTCACCATTTTCAAAGTACATGGTCAGGAACAGAGGATTTTCTAGTTCAAGACTATGCATGACAGCTTGACACTGCCTCGCAACTAAGCACCCCCCAAGCTGCACATTCACTTACTCTGCCCCAGTGAGGATGCAGAGAAAATCAGAGAAGCAAAAGTAAGGGGTCTTGTGGATGAAGATAAAGACAGTTTAATAAGTGAAACAAAACCATACTGCCTCCCATCTACAGGAAGATGTTGAGCCACTTCCTCCTAGGAAGCAGGGCCTCAACACACATAGCTTACTTGGAAAAACATAGGCCATAAACCATCAGCATTAGCATCCCCTCTTACCCTTCTTTTCCCTGCATTTTTTGCCAGGCACATTATCTTATGGTATGGAATGGTATGGCATGTCACTATGGTCAATTTGGACTAGCTGTTCCAGTTGTGCTTCCTTCCAAATTCCAGGGCATATTCACTGACTTCCTAATTCATTAAGGTTTGTCTTTGAACTTACAAATTAGATTTTAGGGTGATGTTACTGTCTCCAATTCTTGTGACCAACATAAAGAATGGAGTGCCATTAAGATGACAGCCATTGCAGAAGATGACTATCATCCTAAGGAAAAAGGAAGATGTGACTTAAAACTTGCATTTAATAACATAATTACAGAAAGGATGTCAACACTTGTGATGTGCTCTGTAAGACACTCAGAACCTATTTGTCACGCAATAGCTCAGTGCTTGCTGCAGACTCCCAGTTTGTTCATTGCTTCTAGGGAGCAGTACTGCCACCCCAATTGTGGTGCCAGCATTCTACCTGGTCTACACAGCTAAGCAGAAAACTACTCCACTGTAGAAAAGAGAGCTAGGACACTTTTTAAGTACTGCAGTATATGTACATATATGGTCACATCTTAAGTGAGGATTTTCTTGCCAATCCCAATTACCTTAAATAGAGTGCAACCTAAGTTAAGTTAAAGGTATCCATTAATTAATTAATCTGAACTTCAAGAATTGACAAATCACAGTAACAGATGTTTATAAAAGACATGAAGGAGAGATTCCAGTGAATATCCATACACTAATCAGAACAGTTCTACCAACCCCTCACTCAGCTCATTTTCCATCTTGCCTAGGAGGTTAGACATGTTAATTCCCAGGTGGTACCTATTAAAGACAGTACATTCAGAAGTCTCTGTCAGAGAACTTACTTCTAGCAGAAAGCTACATTCAGACAGTTTTTATATGTTAATAATCCCAGGAGACCTGCAGAGCACTCCCTCAGGATAGTTGCTAGATTTGTATTGGTAAAAAATTGTCTGTAGACAGTTTGTTCTTTTAGACCTTCAAAGGATCTAGACAATAGACATTTTTGCTTGAAATCTCTTCCTAATTCTCTCCCCTTACCAGCAAGCAGTCTAGTCACTCTTTTTCACTAGTTGTTCATTTCCTCAGCTAAATGTGTTATACAAGATGTTGTCTCCTGCACTTAGCCATTTTGTAAATAATTTCTTGCTTCAACAAATAAACCTTTGTCACATTTCACCTTTTGCTGATCCTACTGGTTGCTTCACTATAAAACATCTTTGATTGAATATGTGTTCTGTACCAATCTGTAGGAGCTCGTAATTTCTAAAAATTCAATTAGGAGAAATGTACACAGCTCTTTGCTGTTTTATGAAGGAAATGAGGTATGATGGGTCTTAAACACTTTAGAACTGATAACTGTTTAACCACTTCTGTATTCTCCAAGAACTGTATCAAACTAAAAAATTTACTCTACACTGCTTGAAATCCTGGAAAGTCAAAAGTAAAAAGCAGTGTTCTAAAAAGACATCAATGTAAACACGGTCAAGATATAGTAAATAAAATTATTTATATACAGAAAAATTAAACTTGAACAAACTTAGGGTTCCATACAAGAATAAAAAATGTGGTCTAACATGGTGAATCACCCTAAGAGAAAACTGTAACATCAGTAAAGGCAGCTAAAAATAAAGCAAAATACAAATAGGATATTGAAGCAAATCACTCACTTTTTTTAATGGTTTACGGCCTGACATCTACAGGCTGATATACTGCTTGAAAAATAATGCAGGTTAGTCTTAAGGAAGCCCTGTTCTTTCCTCTTTCTAGACTACAAAAATGTAACTCTGTTAATGTTCAGTCTGTATTTAGTCTAGCAAAGGCTGAAATATTTTGCATCAAAGAGATCTGGGTTTTGGAAAAGTGAAACACAAACTCCAATTGTGTTATGCCTCCATTTGTTATGTCAGAGTGGCCCTTAAGCTGTTCAGTTCATCATATGCCCTCTGGTTATGATAAGGGCAACTCTGTGTCTATGCTTCTCCTGATTCTGAATCATCTGCTTCCCTGTATCTGCTCAGATGATTTGCCACTGCAGTTTGGAAGGCAGACTTCATAGAGAGGAGCCAGAACTGGTTTTACAACTGTAAAATCAGCAGACTTGGGCCAATCATAACATAACTGATAAATAAATAAATGGCTGAATATACACATTCATTTTCATTCATTTATACTTATTCTCATTTAGCAATTCAATCTCTAACTCAAGGAAAACTTACTTCTTCCTAAACTTATTGCTTAATAATCAGAATGGGCTACATCAGATTATGTAGTCTTCAGTGGCAATCTGGTGCTAAATGATGCTAGCCTGGACCTACTTAAGCAAAACTCATCCCAAAATTACTAACATTTTTGCCCAAAACTAAATTCCTTCTTGTGGGGAATTCAGAAACTAGAACAGTCTCACAATCCTATTCTGAAGATCCAGAGGGTTGATGGCAGTTTACCACACAGAAGAAAATGAAAGAATGCAGACTAAACCAGCAGCACACATGAATGATTTCTGTCTCCACAATTACAACAAGAATGACATGCATCATCACTTGCAGCTGTTTCTCTCCCCATTTCATCTCTATGTTTGGTAGGTGGTAAAGCACAAAAAATTAGGTGCAGTGGTGTAAAGTGAATGAATATACAGAAATATTGAACCCTGTACAACTCAAGACATGCAGGTTTTTAAGTATCCATGTGGAAAACAATTTCCTGCTATGGGTTTGGACTTGTGCTTTGAATGAATTGTCAGAAAAACAAAAAAATATCACAAGGAGGGATCTGATTCTCTAGAAGCACTCTAATTCCATGTATTACAGCCTGTTCACACAAACACCTCATGCTTCATATGGAGCATTGATCTGGATGGTATGCCATCCATTTTTGCAGGGCTACCACCTCATACTTCACTGCAAGTCAGGAGAGAAAATAGTTTCAGAGGCTGTAATTTTTTATCATATAAAACCGACATCTTAGTCAATAAATTTCCACAATATCTGAAAGACTCATAATTAAAAAATGAATTCTAACAGAACAACTGTAAATTAAACAGGTAAATATATAACTTCAAAATAAAATATCTTCTTTGACTTCAAATCTTACAAATAGAAAGAGATCACAATGGACACTCTAGAACATACATGATATTCAAAAAGCAGGCTAACTGCAAAAAGGTCTCCTTAGAAGAGTCTGAGCAACTTTTACAATCTTTAAAATATCATCAGACCTTGATTAACCATAGCCATTACTGTTACTTTTGGATTAGATTTTAGTTTAGTGATGCATGTTAGAGAACAATGATCATCAGGTGGCTTTTGCCACCTGTTATCACCAACAGAACATCCAGGGAAGTGTGAGGGGGTCAGCATGCAGTAAATAGCATCCAAAAGAGTCTGTGAATGGAATATCTAAAGAGGCTCCAGGAAAAGAGGTATCCCCAGGATTTTTTATCAACCCAGGAAAACCCCTGTCACTTTTATTATTACTATTATCATTAAATATAATTGCACCTGAAAAAGTCAACATACTGAATATATGTAAAATAAACTACATTAAAATGAGTGTTTTTTCTCTTTCTCTTATAATATTTATGGTCTAAGTAGTTGGGTTTTCAAAGTTTATTTTATTATATTTTTATAGCTCTGATTTAAAAATCTATTTATCCCACACTTCTGTTACAATTTTACCTATGCTGCCTTGTTTTTCTGGACAACTGAAAATGGCCTAATGGAAGGTTTTGAAGAAAAGAAGATGAACAAAGTCTTTGATTATGACAGCACAAGCATGTGGTAGTTTTCAAACAGTTACAAAAGATCTTGGTCTCATAAAAAGTTTGCATGCAATTTGCTAAGAGATCCTAAGTGGTCTTACATTGTAAGTGTCATTTCAAGAGGCATCTTTAACCTCAGATTTCATTTTTTCCAAAATAATTCTGATACAAGCTCACTTCTACTTCTTTGAACCATAAACCAGAGATAAATAAGTCTTACAGACATTCAAGAAGTCAATAACACTTTAAAAGTTCCTCTTCAACTTTCCTATTGCATTTCACAGCATGAGTCTCAGACCACATTCTTTATTTGAACAGTCAGGTACAGTCAGTTTTATATATATATCTGATGAAGAGTAATACCATACCCAGAAGAGCACAGCAGCATGCCTTTGCTCCTCATGAATGACTGGCAAATCCTCCTAATCCATTCTGACCACAAAAGAACAAGAGAAATTAAAGCTGAACTAGTTCTGTATTTACTGCTAGTAAGCAGCTTCAGGGATAAAATTAGCCTCACTACACAGGAAGCATTCAATGGAACTTGTAGCAATAATATCAATCACAATTAGTAGATTTTATTTAAATATCTGAAATAATCTGAGACTAGCATCATGCAAGAGTAGTTTAAAAAAAAATGGGAAAGAAGCTGAAAAATTGACTTTTTTTTCCCCAAAACTGGCTGGGAAGAGAAAGCAATAATTTTCTTTTTTTTTTTTTTTTTAATGAAAGCTTATGTCTCAGGGTCAATTTGTTTTAGTCTATTCAGCAAAATTTATTAAATTTCAATAAAAGTAAAAAAAAGTAAAAAATTATTAAACAGTTATTAAAATGTTCAATTAAGGGGAGAGAAAGGTCAATGTCTGAGTCCAAAATATAGAGGAAAAAAATGTGCCTTCATCATGAATGCTGAAAAGAGTCATTGTGCCACTTATCTTAATGCAGAACTAAAACTTCTTTCATTGGTATATTTGTCCATTTCCCCTCTTCCTTCTACTGATTACTACAAAGAAGAGCCTGACCTTCATTTTCTCTGTAACATCCCATAAGGCATCCAAGAGCAACATGATCCCATCTTCGACTTTTTCTATAGCCTTAACAAATTCATCTCTCTGCACCTCTCCTCACAGGCAAGAATACTGTTTTCCAGTTAACTGAGAGCATTTTACACGTTATAATATAACACCTGAAGAATATACATTGCCTTGCTCAGACATGTCAAGTCACATTCACTCAATCTGAGTCACACAGCTCCAACCAGGCTTAGCACTGTTCACTTTTTCAGTCTTCTGGGGTTCTTTTGCTTGTTTTTTATGAAAGGAAGAAAAACCTGGTTTTATATTTAAAAAATGCCAGGATTTGATATAATTTTCATTCCAGCACAAAACAAACTAAATATTTGGATATATCACAACAGAGAAAAACCAGAATGGGTGACAGTCTAATGGCTAAAGCCATATCTATCCCATTCCAATAAATCTGAATTTTACAACAGGATTCAAAACAAAAACCACTTAAAATGCTGACATTGAGTACTAGAACATTGCTCCTGGTTGTTTCAGAACCACCCTGCAATGTACCCTGTGCTTCAACTTGATTCTGAATATGGCAAACTGCAGCAGCAAATTAAGGCCCTTCATCACTCACACTAGGTCTGTTTTGGTCCCTGGAATTCCTTCCTGTTTACTTACATCTTCAAGGTTCCATGAAACATCAACATATACCCAGCTCATTAAAAATTTGCAAGCGGCCCAATTTCCCTTCCACTATGAATTAATACATAATACACTGTAAATAATCTGAACATCAAGTAACATGACCAGGCTCTACCTCTAGTAAATCTCTTGGCTATTTGCCAGACAAAACCACAGCAAACAGCCTCTTCTCCCAGAGCATCTCAGAAAGTAACAAACTCCAAGTGTTTCCAGTCCTGGTATTCTCATTTTCTCAAGTAATTGAATAATCCTAAAACTCCCTTCTCTCAAGTTCTCACAAAAGTCTGTTTTTTTCTTGTAAATCCATCTTGAGCTAACATCAAATTCTTATTCTTCTGAACTACCCTGGTAAAGCAAGCATCAGCTATATCAGCTCGAGGATCTGTTCTGTTCTCACTTAACTTTCTTTGTGAGGAAAAAACCAACAACCTATCATTCCCTTTTATTCTTTGCCTTCCAAGAATAGCAATGTTTCACCATAAATTCAGCTGTATTCAGGACTGTGCATATGAATCAGTAGATTAAAACTGATGCAAAATGTTTATTCACTTTTTGAAAAAATCCTACTATTGAATCACATGAGGCTTTTGAGTTTTGTTTTGTTTGTTTCCTCCCTCCCCAATTACTTTTGGCATCAAGATTTAATTCTCTGTGCATCCCATTCAGCAGCTCAACAAAACCCTAAAGAGCTAAACAGGCAGTTTAGTCTGGTGAGAACTGAAGGAACAGAAAGCACAGAACTTGAAACGTGGTATTTTAGAATAACAGTTTTCTTCAAACACATATCCAGTTAAGAGAAACCCATGTCTGGGAGAGACATGGGCCTGTCTGTACTCACTATGTGCAGCTGCAGAAAGTCACCAAGCCCAGGGGCACTGTCGATCCGGACAAGAATGCCATCCTTCACTGTCGTGCTGAATCCCACGGCAAGACGGTCTGTCCTCGTGCTCGGTCTGTCATTAGCTGGCCAGGTGTACAGGATGAGACCTCCACTCTTCCCAAATATATACGTGGCACCAGCTGCAAGATACAAGGCAAAGAAAAATGTATTAGTTACTTATTTGCCAAGTCTGGTGATAATACTGTGACTTCCAAGAGGAACAACTTAAGGAAGCACATACTTTCATTAGTTACAGAGGTGAATTTAATGGCCCTGGTCCTGCTGGCCAGGCCTGATGTAATACATCATTATTTCCTCAATAAATACAAGCAGCATTTAAGACAAAGATAAGTGAAGAGCTTATGAAAAATTATCAAGACAGTTTATCAAGAATTAATTACTTCAGTAGTGCTAATACCCCAGACAAGGCTGGATAGAACACTGCCGTTCAGAGCCACTCCTGTTTCAAAAGCATGGGATTCCATCTTATAAGGAGATTCAAAGGAAATTTTTAGCATTTCTCCTTGAGGTTGAACTTGCCTCTAGCTAGAGACTATTCACACATAGTAGGAGACTATACTTTTCTCAAGACTTCATGAGATTTTTTGATATCTTGTCCATATATTTCCAGCACCATTTGTCTTGTCACCACTGAGCCTGGGAATTTGTTCCTTGCCCTTGTTTTTAAGGACAACACCAAACCTCTCCCATGCTGAAGACTGTCCTCCCACATTCATGAGGGCCATCTGAGCTGAGGAAGGCAGCAATGCAAGTGAGGAATTATTGTTGCAGACGAGCAAGCTGAGAAGTGAAAGCACTTCGAGTTCACATTCTGACTTGCACTCAACAGTCTGAGTTAGAAGCAAGATTTTATAACTCAGCAGTTATAAAATCGGCCCCTGAGCTTCTGGAAAAGTATATCTAAAATTCCTCTCCTGTCCAAATCTACAGGCAGACCAGGAACAACACACCTTCACGTTTCAGTCACTTCCTGCACCTCATTTTTTTGAGCACTACTACAATGATGGCAGCATAGTAAGCAAAAATAACCAGCTTCTGTTACTGCAACAAGGTTAAAACATATGTAGAAAGTACAGGCAATTACTGGGTGAAACTACAACTGAAGATTTTTTTTTTTTTTTTGCATTATACCAATCAGCAACAAGTACCACACAACCCAGTACAGAGTAAAAGTAGATAGATACAGGAACAGGTAGGATCATGTAACAGCAATTTCTACACCTGCCTACAAAACTGAAGTTTCAATAAAGCTCTCTGTGACCTTAATTCCAATAAATGCTACACATTAGTAGAAATAGTTTATATACTTCTCCCTTGCCAAAGAGGCTTCCTCTACACATCTCAGAACACATTACCAAAACAGACATCAAAAACTCAGCCACAGAGGAATGAAATTATTTGTTAACAGCTGACTCAATGACAGAGTGAAAATGAATCATGTTTCCTTCTTGCCTTCCAGGCCTGTGCACATCCAACAGAACATGCCCTCAGTAAATTCAGACAAATGTGTCCTAAATCAGGGTTACATAGGAGATTTCAGTCACAATTCTGAATTACCAAAAAAGCGCATTCTGGTATTCTGGAACTGTGAACATACACTATTTCTGTTTGAGAAAGAATAATTTTACAGACTCAGTCTCCTCATTCAGCTTTAAACTCTTAACCTCTTAGGCTATTTCATATGCTGGTGTAAAGGTCCTAACAAGTTTATTAGTAATCATAACTTTCTGCTATTTAACAAAAAGCTATCAGTTCAGCTACTGGAAAATTAGGGATGATTGCATTTTGCTCTTCTTTCTTGGCAGGAAATTGAAATTTAGGTAATTTTCAAGAAGTAATGTTGTCAAAGAATGAAATCAGTAACACATTGTGCATGACCACAGGTTACATGAGCAAATCAAGAGCCATTTCACATCAGGAAGGAAAGCTTGGTAACACCTGTAATTAGCAGCCCCTTATTCATCAGGCCTCTGATAACTAAATAATGGAGACTTGATAGTTTATACAGAAATTAAAAAAATCCTGCAAAATCTCAAAAAGAAAAAGTAGGACTTTTTCCAAGTTTACATAAAGAAAAAGTAACAGTGACCCTTATCTTACTGTACCTGGACTAGGCAGTTTATTTACTATTTCCATCACCAGAAAAGTCATGTAAAAGGAATGGAGGTTAGAATACTGGCATGAAAGCAAGCAAGAAGAAATCAGGCATACATCTGCAGAAACTAAGTAAGGAGACAAAATTTTCTGCTGCAGGAAACATCAGAATTTGGTCACGTAATAAAAAAGCAGTTCCAAAAAACATGGCATATAGAGAGCTATCCCACCCTTCCAAGTGGAGACTAACAAAGCAACAAGGAAGAGCTGCTAAGACCAATTTCTAATAGAAAATTCCAATAACATAGATTGAAAGTTTTGCCAGAAATCTGATCAGACTTATTTGATAAGTGTCCCCAAAATTAAGGTTCTCAGTCATATGTTTGCAGCATAAGGTAGACTCCATATTTGACCACTCTGTTTCCAGTCAGAGAAACAAGTATAGGGTAGCTCCTCAGGTCTTTACTTGGCCAGATGGTTCAGCATCTTATTTATTTATTTAAGCTTGCTACACTTGACAAAAAACAATCCATGCTGTGACCACCAGCTCTAAGGGGGAGCAAACAACACATACCACACAAACTAGAAAAGAGAACTTCAACTTTCAAATTACATCTGTCCATTTATTACACTCCAAAAGTTTATGACATCACAATGAAAACAATAAAACATCAGTTGAAACCTGTATGCTGCCAAAAGGATGCACATTGGCTGAGTAAAAATGAAGCTTCTGACAATTGTTTTTAATACTTAACTCATTCTGGCCATATCAAATAGACTACACACATGCTGCACAGCTCCAAATTTCCATTAATTTAATTTCTTAGGAGTAAAAAGAGTGAAAGAATGACAAAAGAATATTTTGAGGACAGTCAAAGAAAGGAAACGGTGTCCATATGCATTAACAACAATAATGATGAAAATAGGTAAAGTTTTCAGCTGGCTTTGCAATACACTTCCAAAGAGCATGGATGATTTAGCTGATTCTTCCTTACTTGAAAATCACTTCAATTAGGTCAATTCTAGGTATGCTGAAACATCTATATTGCCTAGAGATCACCACACCCCGAGTTTAAAAGGTCTATTGATACAAACACGTGCTTGATTAAATAAAAGGAGATGGGGGTTAAAAAGGTTACAGAGGATCTAATCACCATCATCATCTGGCTCATTTGACCATTCCACCACAGGATCCTTCCTGGGAGAAAGAAAGACAGACCTAACAGTTTCAGACTGCTGAAACATCCTTTTATTTATCAAGAGCTTTAAATTGCCTAGAATAAAGAAAACTTAAATCCCTGGGAAATGCAGGGCTTCCAGTGTAATCCTCAAAAAAAGTGGAAAAAAAAAAAAAAGGAAAAGAAAAGCAAGCTTCTGTGCTTAGAGTTCTCATTAACTAGCTCTTCTTCCTTTCAGGATGCTCACTCTTCCCTTGACAAACCCTCTGAGACTGAAATTGAACGCCATATTCACTCAAAAAGCAAGCATTGTTTGATAGAAACTGAAATTCCTTTCTCACTTCAAAATATGAAGGAGCTTCTTCTATACAAAAAGGAGGAGGAGCTATAAAAGCTGCAAGACTAACAGAAAACAGAAGCAGCAATTCAGATCACGCCTGCTTTCTGTGTTTGTCATTTTTAATGACAGCAAATTAATACAAGTCACTTTCCTCCCAGTATGTGTGCATCAGCCAACAATTGGATCAGACAGTACGTTACTTCTTATTAGTTACACTGCATTAAAAAGATTGGAAGAGGAAAAGAAGGAGAGCAAGGGAGTGTTCCTAGAACTACTACAAGGTCCAATATAATTAATGCTTGAAATATGGATTTCTCTAAATCTGGGATACCAGGAAGATTGAGGATTTTTCCAAATATGAATTTGCCATGGGGAATGTTAGGGATGTTTATCATCTCAGAAGGAATTTAGGGATTAGCTCTTGACTGAAACAGATGCAAGATGACCATAGGCACACCAGCTTAAACATAAAAGATTGCAACACTGAAAATATTTCAGTAATATGTTAATTTCCATTGTGACAACATGATTTGATCAGACAAGGATCACTGTCATGTTTTCAGCATTGATCCTAAGTGTACATCCAGGGAAAACTAAGAGTAGAACAAGCCTATTTCCTTTAAGTATGCACTCAGACCATGAGTCTTTTCATCAATTAACTCAGCCTCATGTGGTTTGTTTATAGAGTAATCCCAAAGAGATCTATTTTTCAAGTACTTATCCAGTCTCTCTTTGAATACATTTAAAAGTTTTGCACTCACCATAATGTCTCACAAACCCTTTGCAATGACTCACACAAATCTGCCATTGATGTAGCACATTAAACATTAGCCAGCTGTGTGCCCTACCAGCACAGGCAGCCTACAGCATCTTGCACTCTATTAACAGGACTTGGGGCTGTTAGTAGATGAAGTGATTATTCCCCTTTACACAGTGGTTGTTAAACTGCATCTAGAATAACACATCTGATTTTGGATCTGGAGCGTGCTCAGTGAAGTGCCACAAAGGCAGTTGGGTGGATGAAGTGCCTGCCTTGTGAGGAAATGCCAGCAGATTGGGGCTTTATCAGCTTGGAGATGACACAGCTTCGAAGGGACCTAAGGACAGTCTCACAGCACCTGCAAGGAGGTTATGGAAAAGCCAAAGGTGACTCTTCTCAGTGTGCACACCTGAAGAACAGGATGCAACTGCCATACTTCAAAGTGAGAGAACCTGACTCTGCAGCAAGGAAAGAGCTTTCTTCTCACAAGGACAAACAGGTAAACAGGTTGCCCAAGGAGATTCTAGTCTGTGTGTGGAAGTTTTCAAGATATGACTACATAAAACCCCAACCAACCTGATCTGACCTCACACTGACCTTGCTCCAAGCAGGGGTTTGGACTAAAGATCTCCTGGTGTCACTTTCAGTCTGAGTGGAAAAGGATCACCTTTTTGTGTGAAGAATCATCTTTTCCATACTTGCTCTTGCTAAATAGATTACATGCTCCCCAGTTGTCATTCTGTAAGGCACAGTAATCTGTCCCTATATCTATCCTCTCAGTGCCAACTTTGCTTGCAGACTTATACCACCCTCAATCCTTAAATAATTTCTTTCAGTAAAGAGACCAGTTGTCCCATCAATTTCAGCCCTCACAGCTTTATGGAGCTAGATGACAGTTATCAATCTAGAAAAAGTCCACAAGAACAATTCCTCCAGGTCTTTTTAATTTTCCTCTTTTCTTTTTTTTTTTTTTTTTTTTTTTTTTTTTGTACATTACAGAGCATGGAAAACATTTTGCAAAAAAATACCAAAATCCAACCTCCCTACGCTACTGGTAACAAAATAGAAAACAAAAGACTTAAAACCACTATGCACCAGAAAAAGAGACAAAAGAAACTACAAACACAACTGAAATATGAAATGTTCTAGGTAAAAGTGCCTGGGAGGTTGTGACCCTTGCAGAACAGTAGGAAATTTTTACCAGGGTCAAGTTATCCACTACCTATGAAGAGACTCTATTACTTCATTACATGAAACTGTGACAAAATTCAGTAAAGGTGGATGGAACCATTTCTTAGTTATATTATGCTTCCAAAGAGGAGGCAGTATGGCAGTATCAGGATGCAATTTCTTATTTCTTGGTATTCCCTGATAAAAGAGCACACAGAGAGGATGTCCTTCGAGAAGCCCATAAGACAGCATGTCAGAGCAGCTGAATACAGTCTGCTTTTAGGAAGGAGAAGCACAGCAGGATTCATAGCTCACTTGGGACTTGGAGGAAGAACAGGAATGTTAGTTCAGTACAGTTCTACAGAATCTGAATGGTACCAAATTGGCCTAGACAGCCCTCAGGATGGATGAAGGCCAAAATGCTATTATACTGATCTCAGCCCAGTCAATACTGCTCTAGAGAATCTCTTTCTAGTGTTTATCCTTAGCTATCTTTTATTTATTCCATTAAAACAAATTAACCCTCATGAAAAGACGAAAACAAAACAAAAAGTCCAAGCAAACAAAAACCCGAAACAATGAAAACCAACCAATCAAAAAAATTTCCTCTCCCCCCAAAAAAACAAAACAAACCCCCCCCCCCAAAAAACACCCCAATAAAACCAAAAAAAGTCCCACACCAAAACTAGAGAAAAACAAAACAAAATTACAAAGACAACTTCTGTTCTCTCAGCTTTAGTCACTTCAGGTTAAGTAGCATAACACCTTGCCGGACCAGTCTGAGCTACAAGGTTTCACTTGTTTTAACTGCAGGCAATCCTTTACTTTTCCTCACTTACCTGCTCACATTTCCTTAATCATAGATATCAAACCAGAGAATACAGTTTAAATTTACTGTCTTCACTGTCCTCACTGCAAGAGACCAAACCCAAATTTTCAGTCTTGACAGCTAAAAACTGTTGTGCCAGAAGTATCAGCTACTGGGTATCCATTAGAGCCTCAGGAAGCAAGAGTTTAACCAAATCTAATATTCTAAAGTAGCAGCAGAGCTTGGAAAAAGAAGCAAGTTTCCAGGTATCTAACTTTTTGATGCCTATTAGCATTTTAACAGCATTCTTTTGAAATAAACTTCTTGATCTATCACCACTAGCCATGTTTTGGTTCTCATCAGTGCAGTCTCAAAGCAAACAAGCTTGTCTTCTTAAAATCTTCCAGTTTAGTTTAAAACTAAACTGGAAGATGCAATCCAGCTTTTAGGAAGGTACTAGTCTATAGAAACAGACTACAGCTAGCCCAAAGTAACACTTCAAAAGAAAAAATTCCTGCAGTATAGATCTCAGGTCCCTGGTACTAAATTTCATTCTAAAACCAACTCTCATGCTGGTTGTTATTGTAGACATAGCCTAGTATTCTATGAATAAACGGGGCCCATTTTGGTCTATCAAGGAAAAAAAATTCAGAGTTCTGAGCTGTATGATCTTGCCTCAAGTATGACATTATCCCTCACAAGTACTGGAAGATGATGAGCAGAAATGTCTTTATGGAAGCTCACCATTCCCAAGGCTCTCTAACCTTTCCCAAGGTCACAAAGTGGGAATGTAAAAACAAAAAGTATCCCCAGCTAGTAATAGGGCAGAGAAACTAGTCTGCAAATGCTATGCAGCTTTTCTTGCTATTACTTCTTCTTGCCACCACCAAAGGACATCCAACTCTAGGAGAGATGGACATAAGTGAACTTTGTAGAGGCAATCTGTTAAAAGTACCATGCCAGAGCAAAAGACAAGTGTAATGGTTGTTTAATCATTCTCACCATGAAGTGCCAATTCTTTAGCGTCTTATGACATTCATGAATGATGCAGAGGGCTGGCATGATGAATGCAGAGCAATTCCGACTGACAGATACTTCCAGAGAATTTATATCCTTCCCACACTCCCAGGACAAAAGGGCTCTTGAGCTCAGTTATCATTTGTTCCATGAGAGGATTTACAGTCTTGCCAGCAACTCCTTTTACCTTACTCTCTAAAGCGTTTATTTTGATATACTGATTGTGATCATTCAAGAACAACTGTATCTGAAGAAAGTCAGCAGGGGAGAGAAAAAGCAGAGTGGCTCTGAATAACTTGCTCACCTTGACCTGGGACTTCATTCCCCTCAGCCAGTTTGCTTTGTCTTTAGTATCAGTTCTTTCCCAGCATCCTCTGCTATCCCATTGTATTACATTACAAATGTAATATCACTCAAGGGAGACATGTAATCTCCCATGCCTGGATACCTTCCTTCATGGCAAAAGGTGAAGTTTAGCCTCCAAAGCCATCCACCACAGTCCCTTCTTATCATTTCACTAGAGAGCACATTAGCATGACAATTTTCACACCAGCCTAGAGTGTCTCTATCTTACAGTTACACATAGCACAGCTCCTGCCACGAGATTCAGTGGCAAAGGAGCACCTGGACCTTATCCAGAAGAGCAGGGTGATACAGGCACACAGTACCACAATCTCGATCAACAGTACTGAGAGTCCAAGAAATTCCCACTGCCATGATGAACACATCAGCATCAGACGTGTGTTGCATGAGGCAGTTTAGCTTATGCAACACTTCTTGCCTCTGGCAGAGGCTACCAGTAAGTTTTGTGAGTTAATATTCAGCCACTCTCTAAAAGTTTTTTTCCATCACTATTGTATTCTGAGAAATTCAGCCATTACAATCTTAGCTGAAATACATCATCACCTAAGAGGCCCTGAGCCCGTGGCCTTCAGCTGCACAAAGCAATAGCATGTGTCACACAAGTGAGGATAATGAAAGGTCTGTGGGCTGATCAAATCTATCTAATGACAGCAGTGATTTCCCTACACTTCATTTTGAAAGCTTAAGGTGACTTCAGGCAGAAAAGCAATAAGTTTCTATGAATATTACAAATAATATCCATAATATCATTGCAGAGAAGGATATTATCTTTTTTTACCCATTTAAAATTATGCTTTAATGCCACATTTTTGCACCTCTATACAAGTATTTGATCTTAAATGCCCTGAAATGTCCTGTTCTTAAAAAGAGCCTTTGAAATTAATCAATCATTATATTAGAGAATAATGCACCACATCACCACACAATGTTAATGTAGGCCAGTGGCAAGTGCTACCAAGCACCTAGCTAGGCCTGTAGAAGGGACTTCCTAGAACAGTGAATGAACCATATAGTTTTTTTATGAGTATTGTTAGGAAGTTCTAGAAAAATAAGTTAAATTAAGAAGGCTGAAGAAATAGCAAAAAAATGGGTAGGCCATATCCTCTTAACCTCTTCTCCCACTGAGAAATGTTGGTTAAAATTGATAAATATTTGCTTCACTCATATTTCAAATGTGCATTAATCTTCATCTCTAAGCACTAAACCTCAGTATTTTTGTTTCTGTCTGTGCCACTTTATTGTGACTTGCAAGCTTCATCCCCAACAAAACATTTAATTACTTCATCATTTATTTGGGAGACAACATAGCAAAGAGTTTCTTTCAGGTACACCTTTCAGGGGTGCCAAAGACATAAAATTCTATATAAAGTTGATTTCTGTTCTCCCTAAAGGGGGAGGAAAAAAAAAAAAAATCTTTCTCAAATAACCTGGAAAAATAAATCCCAGTCTATCTTTTCTTTCTCTCCCATGCTGTAAATACAAACTATTGATTTACCTCTAGCTCTTTCATGCCTTTCACACGCTTCAATAATACAGAGGATTTGTTCCTCATCCTTTCATCTCCAGGCTTGGAATGCCTCTTAAGCCCTCCGTTAAGGGTCAGTCATTCTTCCTCAAACTGCAGCACTGGCATCCTACAGAGCTCCACAGGTGACAGCTAGCGAGACATGCAAGTGGCACATAGTAACTTACCTCCTGACTTCTTTGGCAGGTGAGACAGAAAGACAACATTTTTATAAATCCTAGTCATTCAAACCTTTGATCATTCACATTTGGTCTTTTTTAAGCCTCCTTCTGAATGCAATGTAAAACCAGTAAAATATGGATAAAAAGTAATTTCCAATCCAGCACCTTGCATGGAGTTGAACTGGCAACAATGTTCCATTGGGTCTATGCTCCCACAGAAAACATGGAACATGTGGACCTTCTCATCAAAAACGCTTGGAAAAAAAGAACCATTGGATAATTGGAAGGAACATGTAGAGATAATTTAGCTTCCCCGCTCCTCCAACTCAAAGCAAGGTCTGTGAGAGAAGGTTATTTAAGAACTACTTCAGTTCAGTTTTGAATGTCTCAAAGAAAGGACATTCAACAGCTTCACTGGTGGCAATCAGTTCCAGTGTTTTAATGTCCTACTCCCTAAGTTGCAATTTTCTGTATTCTATCATGTGCCTGTTGTTTCTCATGCTATTTCTGTGCATCTCCAAGATGAGTCTTACCTATAAACTCCTAGTCTGGTAATTAAAGACAACCACAGTTCTTCCTTCATCTCTCCCCTTAGGGTTCAATAAACCATGTTCTCCCATATTTTTCAGCACTTTTACCACCTTCGAGGCCTTCTGTCAAGTGAAGCCCAAACTTAAATGCAGTATTCCAGATATAGTCTCAAAACTGACTACAGGGTAGGAAAGCATTCCCTCAGCCAGTTGACTGCATTCCTGCTAAGTCTGATCACTTAGCTTTCCAAAACAAGGACACATTGCTGACTCTAAGTCAAACAGTTAAACATCTTTTCTACAGCTGCTCTCTTCCTTTCTGTTGGAACACACCCTGTTGCACATCTTGCACAGGAATTATCCATCCTAGATGACTTTGTGTTTTCTTTTGTCAAATTTCATAAGATTCATCATTATGATCCCATTTTTCCAACCTGTTGAGGACCCTCAAATTGCTGCTCATCACTGGCTGTCCCAGTTTGGTAATTTGCAAACTTGCTGGGACCACACTCAGTTTCATCACCCAGGCCATCAGCACATGCATTAAACAATACTGGCATCAGCATCAACCCCTGAGGGGCATCACTTAGTCACAAGCTGCCTGTTGAACTTTGTGCCACTGAGTACAGCCCTTTCAACCAGCAAGTCAAGCCAACTTCCCACCCACCCAACCCATACCTCAAAGGTTGGTAAATAGGGAGACTGCAGGAGATTGTATCAAAGCCTTTGTAGAAGTGAAAATAAACATCTCCTGCACACGCTATCCACAGAGCCAGTGTCACTGCAGAGGGCAATGAATTTGGCCAAGCATAATTAGCCTGGAGCAAATTTACATGGGCTATTCCAAATTAGGTTTTCATCCTTTGTGTGCTTGCAGGTAGCTTCTAGGAAAATTAGCTTAGTAATCTTGCCAGAAACTGGTGTCAGGCTGAACTGCTCTGCAATTCTCTAGCAGATGTGGCATGTAGCTTCCCCTCCCTCCCCCCAAACATTAATAACATTTTGACTGTTTTGTTCAGTTTTGGTTTTCCCACCTATTTTCTCTCCAAGTATCTCACAATATCTCACTGTACTTATTGAAGATCAAAGTGCCACAGTGTGATGTAGGCTCTCGGATCTTAATATTTCTTCTATCCTAGAAACAATTTCCTCTCTTCATACATGCTGTCCTCAAGATTCCTGTTAAAAATAGATCTCCCCTTGTGAACACTCAGTCTCAGGACCTGCAAGCATTCCTTCATCTATTTAAGGGCCTGAAAACAAAGAGAAGCTCCTGTTCCACTTAGTTAATCAAAGAACAGGGCCTGCTCCTGAGTTATATGATGTCCTGTTATGTAAGTCTGTTTTATGAACACATCAAGTATGGCCAGTGCTACATATATCATAATGTCCCATTTTCCTGCAAATCCAGAAAAGTGTTTTCTTTCTCATGTAATTGGTCTAGACTCACAGTTCATTAATCTGATATTTTCTTCATTTTAGCAAAGCTGAATGGGCTCCCTCATATTGTATTCTTGGAGCTTGGTCAGATCTTCTGATTTAGGTATTCTGCTCCAAATCCAACTCCTAATTCAGGTCTTTTGCTCTAGAGAATGAGATTACTAAAGAATTCTTCTGGCTTTTCCATCAGTGAATGCTGCTATAAGATACTCATAAAGTCTCTGAGAGGCTGCAGTTTCTTCAGGGAAATCCTCCCAACGTGTCATTCCGACAGTCACATTTTCCCTTCAGTGCTGATGAATTGGAATGTGTTCAAAGAACAGAAAGCAAGTTCTAGGAAAAACCAATTTTTTTTCAATGGTCTCAGAGGTGTAGGCTGCTCCATAGCCTCGTTCTCCTTTGTTCAAAGGTTCATAGGTTATCTTGAAAGGTGGCATCCATACAGTACTTTGAAATACTTTACACATTTGTACACTAATTTATTTCTTCTTGCACCCAAACAGTTTCATCACTTTTGCTAATCCTCAAAGTTATTTATATTTCAACAACAGCCTCTGGTTTTATTCCTTCCATTTGATTCACCCATAAGTCATAAAATGCTGAATTTATAAGCTGACAATAATTGCCACAACAGAACAGTAAGGTCACAAACATAAGCAAAAGAGAATGTCATTCTGACCTTGCAACAAGTGCAAATCTGAGTAATTCATCTCAGATCAGTGATTTAATTCAAGTACATTTAGTTGTAAAAGAAATCATGCTCATTGCAGTGCTTCAAGGCAGTATCTATTTGCATATTAATTTATATTCAAATATAATACCTTCTGTATTGGGGAAACAATTCCCTCTTTTGAATTACATCAAGTTAGGCTATACCTGATGAGGGAGTTTAAGGCTGTCCTGTGCAAGTTCATTTGCCCTGGTGTATCTAAAGCTGAACTACACCAAGGAGAGGGTATAAATAATGCCTTACAGAGAAAAGAACAGAGACTGTGTGCTAGTGGATGTCAAAATAACATTACTACTTGTCCATTCATGAAAGACAAACCAATCCAGACACTGAGAAACTACAGCCATACTGAGCTCAGTCATCATAAGACCTGTGGTCTACAAACAGTTCTGTATTCAGTCAGCAAGTACCAGGTAAATAGCAGATTTGTCAGCCACTAGTGAAAGAAGCTGGTATCTCAAGAATAAATAACTATTAACTATCTAGGATAGTTACTATTTCCACCATATTTGCAGATACACCAGACTTGTTTTCTATATGCAACATTACAAAACCAAGCTCTTTCATGGGTAGAAAAGTACTGGGTTTTTCCTCACACCACTTAGGAACAATTTTCTAAGAAAAAAGAATCAAAATAAACATACTAAGAAAATACCAGCATAAAAAAAGAATAAATATAAGTTCCAAAAATCTCACATGAGACTCATGACAGCAGTAACTTTACATGCTTACCCAACTGAACAGAAATACAAGAGTCCTCCCCCACTCCTGCACTTTTAACAACATGCCAGCATCTTGCTTAACAAGTTTGCAGGAAGACATAAATTTCCATTGTTGCTCAGCTCTCTCTTTCAGATGTGGAGATTTCTATCATTAAGCACTACATAAATCAAGATATTGCATTTCAGCGTGCTCCCTTACTGCAAACATATTGCTATTGCTCTTTTTATTAGAAAGGGAAAGGCTAAAGAAGTTGTTTCCTTCAATTAAACTGCAAAATTTGGTTTTACTTCTTCAGCAATGTTAGCATCATAGATTATTGTGCTCATGTTTATTTCTTCTTCCAGGCTACTCTCTGTATACAGAAAACAATTGCAATGTTTTCCCCTCCAGATCTTCTTCTATGACATACATCTTCAACAAGACCCATGAGAAGTGAATTATGAAATTATGAGTAAGCCAAGTAGCATTTAATCAGAAAGAAAAGTATTTGGAAGTTTCTAGATACACATGTATACTACTTAAGGTCAGTCATTGATCAGACTCTCTAGAGACTATTGCAACACAAGTTGAAAGAAAAGTATTTCTGTTTAAAAAGACAACCAATCCAGCATTCTGAAACAAAATTATTCTTGCTTCCAGGCACACAACCCTATTACTGCAGATCCCATTTTTCCTTTGCTATTCCGGCTGTTCCTTAGTAAATTCATTTGCATCCAGTTTGACATTACAGGAGATCCTGACATAATGAAACATCCTGTACCTCCAATACAGGAACAGAATTCAGTGATTTATTCGTTCCACACCAGCCCAAGGGTATTTTGATGTAATGGTGGTATTTTGCCTGCCATCACTATAAAATAAGCTAGTCAACAACAGAATCCTTGTCAATAATGTTGAAGCACAGACATCTTAAATGTATGTACTTTTCTGAATTTAATTAACTTAAACTCACTATATCAATCTATTTGCAATTTGAAAGGAAAAACAGCCAAAAGTATTGGCTTACCTCATCCCTTTCTGCTCCAGTCTGAATTATCCACATCTAAAAGGACTGATGGAGGAAATGGAAAAAAGGCTATGTGTGCTACACACAGCTTATCTAAGGAACATGTTTCCAAGACTTCTGTAGTGAAAAAGGAGATAAACTTCTTAAGTGGCAGCAAAAAGCTAAGAGTAATGCAATGAAAATGGAAGGAGGGGAAAGGAAGAAACAAAGAAGTCAGCTGAATATAAAGGAAAACAAGAAATTAATAATGATTATAGAACCATTAAGGCTGGATAAGATTTTCAAGAGGATCAAGTCCAACCTTTGACTGAACACTGCCATAGCACTAATGAAGATGAGCTCTCTCCATGCTTTTATTTTCCCCTCCTAGTTCTGAAGCAGGGTTTCAAATAACCATCTTCACTTCAAAGCTATAGTGCCTAAGCACCCAATCAAATTTTCTAGACGTGTTTCTAGTGGACACACAAGAAAGCTGTCCTCCAGAAGTGCATATGGGTCCCAAAACCCCAGGTACAGCCCTACTGTTTCTGGTGACCAGTATACACTGCTGTATAATGACTGAAATTTTTACACAGAAACTGTAATCAGCACTGTTCAGATGTGTCCTTCAAATTCTTTTCAAGTGGCAGTTCAAAGAACATCACTAGCAATATTAATTTCTTTATTTTCCCGCCATATGTCTGGGACCTTTTACTTGGGGACTTCTGTTTGACTGTGGTTTCAGTTTCACTGCTTTTTTTCTCTCCCTGCTGATGTCTGCCAGAGGCGTCACCATGGTGACTAAAAGACCTCCTGAGAAGATAACAAACCCTCAAAGTTCTCCTTCAGAGTAGTCTCCAGCTGTTGCAAACTTTCCCCATTTATCTCTTCACAGTCTCAATTAGAGCAATTGCATCTTGGAACCGATTTCCTCCTCCCTCCTACTGAAAATGCTTTGGTCCACCTGTCAATTGGCATCCTTGCTTCATTACTTGCTGACAGCTCACAATACAGCTCCCTTCCCCTGGCAAATTACTCCTAATCAATTCCTCCTGCAACATTATCTCCTCGCTCTTCAACATACAGACGCAGACACTCACACGCTGGGAAGGGGCTAGCTGGGATGGCTGTCTCCTAAGGACCTATGATACACAAGGAATTTGGTGCATGGAATATTTTCCTGTGCTTGCTGCAGGTTTTTTCTAGGACACTAGATGAATTTCATAGTCTTATTCTACTCTTCTATCTATACAGGGTGCTTAGAGAAAAGTTGATGGAATGAAAACAAAGAGCAAGTATATAAACACTGCACTACATTATGATTGACTGTTTACCCACAATAAACCCCCTGATAATCTGTTGATTTTTGCTTAGTTGCCCTATCAGATAATGCTTTTGGTTTAATTCCAAATCCACATCCCCACTCCTTAACACCAATAAGATAACATGACAAATACCATAGAAAGACAGCATCCCATTCTGTAACCAGAGACGAAAAGAGCCTTCACAACTTTGATGTACCATCTAGGGAACTTTAATCACATTAAGTAAGCCAGGCTGTCTTATTCAGAGAACATAGAAAAGATGAAAGTCATTGTGAAATGTGACCCATACTACCAAAGATTATTACAACTTGTTCTTATGACAGGTGGATGTTGCTTGATTCTGTTATTTCAATATTTCTTAATGCTGTTTTTTCTCGATGGTGCCATACTATTCACTAGACATCAGTCTAGAAGTGTGTTTGCAGAGTTTTTATGCATATATTTCTATGTAATTGCCTCCTTTGTTTTTTAATAGTTTTTTAATGTAATAAAACACACTGAAAGTACCTGTGCATGTGGATACAACAAACTCATCAACCGACTCCTTCTAAAGGATGCAGAGCACACAAGGGCACATTGCTGAGATTTGAAAGGTCTTTCTTTGCTAGCACATTTAAAGCTGCTGAAATTTTCTCGGTTGACATGGCTCAGAATAAGGACATCTGCTTGGCAGATTTATCACTGGGAGCAGCCACACAGGTTTTAACTACACTGCCTCCAACACTGCTGCTACTGAGTCATGAATTTCTAGGGCTGAGAACCAAGTTCACCTTTGAATTGTTTTCACTCCTGGCCCTCCCAGGTGAGGCTGCCAAGAAGATGTGCAATCAGAGTCATGAGTGATAATGGGAACTGCCAAATGGATCCCAGATGCATCAGCTTCTGCCTCTGTTCTGCACAGACACAGCACTAAGCCTTTAAGGGCTAATGTAATGTCATGGAGCAGTGCTTGTTCAGCATCCTTATTATGTGCAGGGAAGCAGTTTTCCTTTTGTACTACAGAGTGCAGAACTGAGGGCTGGTCACAAAGATCAGAATAAGGAACACTGTTCTCTTTTGCTATTTTTCCATATGGAAGAAGTAAAAAAAACCCAATCAAATTACCTTAGAATAAGAAAATCTTTCTGGGCATTTCATTGCATAAACTCAAACAAGCTGCAAGATCTATTTTTTTTTTTTTTTTTAATTTTCAAGCAGTTAGTAGTCCAGAAGGCATATGTTTGTGGGTATCAGTAAGCATGTGACAAGTGTAAAGGATTATTACAGGCTGACTGGATAAGCCATATGTCAGTCAAAGGTGGGGAAATCACATGCTTTGTACTAATATCCCCAGAGAGAGAAGACTTTCTAGTCTCACTTGAAACTAGAGGAAAAAAGGAAATAATACATTCCTTTTCAAATCTGTGCTGTCACACAAAGAAATGGAATAAAACAATCAAGGGCAGTGAATGACTGTCAGCAATCTGTAATAAAAACATGGTAAGAAACAGAACCTGACCTTTTAAGAAATATTTTTTCTATCACTCCTTATTTCTTGGAAAAGAATTATCAAGAAAACATGATAAATTCTTATAAACAAGAATTTTGAAACATACTACCACACAACTAGCTCACAACAGACAAAAAGTATTTTGTATTTCTTTTTGCTCTCTGCTTGCATTTAATTCAGGTACCCAATACACCCCAAGGAAACAAATCCCAGCACTGCAAAGCTAGCATGTGAGCTCAGAGACCTTGCTCAGACATATTTTGTTGAAGTGAATTCCAAGAAAGCCTGGGATCACCTACCCCTTTTTGTTGTTTAAAAACACTTGCATGATGCTGGATTTATAAAATGCAATAATAATTTCCAATACGGATTCATAACAACACTGTCTAATTTAAATATGTTTTTATTTATATGATTTCACAGTGCTTAGAAAGAATAAATACTATTCATATTTGACCACCAGGGAAAAGCATCTCAGTGGTCCACACTTCTGGAAGAGCCTGCATCTCCTAGCAGATTAAATCAAGAAGTGCAGTAGCACAACATCTCTGTTTCCCTGTGATATACCAAGCCCCATAAAGTCAGTGACACAGCAGAGAAAAAATTCAGGGATTCCAACAGGAGGACTCCTAAAGGTGGCCTAGGAGTCCATAATTACAATGTGAAACTGGATTGTGGAACCACATTACTATGTTTCTGTTTAGAAACTCTATGATGCATTTATGATATTTCTTGATAATTTTGACAGCAACTCAATGCTCAAAAGTGTGAAAGCTAGAAAACACTGTCTGTTCCTTACAATATCTCACCCATTTTGATAGAGACCTATGCTGATACCAGAGTTGCAGCTTCTGATGAGAAAGAAGTTCCAATAATAGAAGTGACCAACACATTTTCATGGAATGAGTTGCACAGAAGAGTACCCAGTAATAAATAGATAAGAGTGACAAGTACTGAAGATGAAAAAATGGAAAATCACAACCATGCCTTCATAAGTCTTATCCTTCCAAACATCCAACAGGACATCTGCTGCTCTTTAACCTCTCTTAAAAGCAGTTACGTATCACTGGGAGGAAAAAAAAATTCTCTTGACCTACCAGTGGCACAAGTGCAAGCAAAGCTGATGTAGCATTTTGATGTTTATGAGGTCTTTCTTTGCTTAAACCCAAGTAAAAGCATAATTTTTAAAGAGTTGAATATAAACCAGAAGACAGAAACTCAACAGAACCAAAA
Source organism: Erithacus rubecula (assembly GCF_903797595.1). NCBI lineage: Eukaryota > Metazoa > Chordata > Aves > Passeriformes > Muscicapidae > Erithacus > Erithacus rubecula. Next base: position 40,580,926 of record NC_136688.1, on the reverse strand, counting down.
AATTTGACCTTGAAGATTCAGTGGGACTAAAGTAACTGCTATGCAAACCCTAACCTCTGCTCCCTGCTGCTCAGACTGGGAGCCCTGAGGGGATTTGCCAGTGAGGCACTATATCTTACCACCAGGATCCACATTATGTTATCCTACAAGTGCATTCTTTCCATAAGAATTAGTAGAAGCAACAAGCTATACAATAATCACAAAAATTACAGTCAAAAAAGCCGACTACTCGAGAGAAGAAAGGGTGCATACAGAAATTCACTGAACTGGAAATGATACCACAGAGCCCTAAAGCAGAATGGTCTAGAACATCCTAATTAGCTACTGCTGAATTCATTTTAACTCAAAGGTTTCCTTTTCAACTCATTTGTAGAGCTTTTCATGAGACAACAACAAAAATTGCTTCCAAATCAAAACAATTAATTTGTGGGATGTCTGCAAGAGACATAAAATTCAAGCACCTGCACTATAACCCAAGTTATCTGCATGGCATAGAAGAGACTCAACGACTGTTTCTTGCCTTACTAGAAGCCTTACAAATACATCAGACAGTTCTGCTGCTGTCCCATTGTCCCCAGCAAGGTTATCTAAATCCCATCTTCTTCCCAAAGATACAAATAAAGACTACAGAACAGGAGAACAAAGTCTTAGTTCAGAGAGACCTCTGACAGTCAGAGGAAATATAACCCTGTATTTTTCACATGGGAAGTATAATCTTCTGTTGCTCGAGCATCTGTTTGTGAAATCTCTAAGATAAGACAGACCACTTCTGCACACATTGTCAGTTTAGATAAAAATATAACATGGAATAATTTCCATCTGTATAAAAAACTCAGATTCTCACATTTATTATAAATGACCTAAAACTAGTTCACAAATACAGTCATAGCACTGTGTGCAGGAATCTACTTACCAATAACAGTAGAAAACAGTATGTTCAACCATTTGAACACATTAAACTCAGATTCAGCTCAGAAAATATCCAAGGTACAGAAAAAGATGCACCAAAAGCGTCACCCCTTTTGCTGTGACCATGTGAATCTTTTCAACTTTAAAAATAAAGGTTCCTAAAGATCATTCACTTATACTCTTCACTGGAAATGTAATTGCAGTATCACCTGGGAGTTTAAAAAAATGTTACTGGTAACAATGCAATATTGTACTTACTGACATATTTACTAAAACCAGAAAAAGCAAGTGTTCAAATTACAAAATAAATACAGCTCTAAGCCATCTGGGATCCTTCCTACAATGTCGTTCCCTCCTTACCCCAGCAGGTGCCATTCCTGCTTTTTATGAAGTCAAATTAAGATCTTCCAGAGAACTTCAATGCCTCAAGATGAGACACTGCTTCTCAATTGAGACTTCCTTAAAGCAAATCAAAAGGGTAAACGTCTATCACATCTTCACCTTTTTTTTTATGAACTGCATTTTGAGCATGGAAATAGAAATTCACTGCATTTTCCATCCCTTCAAGTTCCAGATATGCAAGTCACGAAACGATCGAACCCACAGTCTTTGTTTGATCCAAAACCTATTGAGATCAAAAGCTTTGAAACAGGACCTTTAATGTTTGGAATGGATTTCAAAGAAGCCACTAATTAAATTTATTTCTTTTTATATTTTTATTTTTCATGATGGAGTTAAGGTATAATGGGATAAAGATTTGAAAAACTCTGGTGAGGACCACATTGATATACAGAAGGGCTTGAAGAATCTTTTCGGGTTTATTACGTATTATCTGCTAGTATTTATTCTCTTCACCTTTATGGAAGTTGCATCCACCAAAAGAAGATTTTAGCCAGAGGGTAACAGCTGCTCAGGATACCCTCTGTGTTCAGATCTCATTTAATTGTATATTATCAACCATTCCCTGGAGAACACGTTTAATAGATGACGAACACATTTCATGAAAAAACTTTCTCAAGAGTGTTGTGAGATTTGAAAGCCCTCGCAGAGAGCAATGATCTGTGTAACTACATATTCCATGGGGAACACCATGGCTCTGTTTGAACTCTCAAACACTGAGGGAAACAAAGCCCACCACTGGGGGAGGAATTCTAATTCTAAAAATACATTAATAGTTAGAATGAGCACTCATCGTGTTGGATTGAAAGACGTTACATTTGTTGGCTTGGTGCTAAATATTCCAGTTCTTCAGAGAGATCAAAATATACCTCTGTTCTGCTCCCCTGACCATTTTCTGCTTATTCCCTTTTAGCTTTGAATCCTGTAGTCTCTCTACATGTACAAAATGAGGTGAGGAAACAAAGCCTGAAAACAGAAAACTGAGGAGAAGCAGATGCTGCAGTCACGGGTGTCTCTCAGACGTAACTGTCTAGTAACCAGAGGAGAGGACACTGAAGGGGCAAGTCTCTAACAGAGAACAGACAGCAGGTAAAGCACAGGAGATATTACTGAGGGTATAATCTAGACACAAGCAACCTCTGGCTGCCATGTTCATGCAATGTTTATTTCAGTAACATCTTGATCCATTCATAGATAGTATTTTTTGTCTATCTATAGCTAAACACACAGTGAAGGATTTGGGGAAAAGAACTGTCCCTAAACCTGTTCAAGTGCACAGCATCAGCATCCTGAGCCACAGCAGTTTTCTAACATACTCCCAAGATTAATGAGATTATGATAGAACACTTAAAAATCTTTTTAAGAAAGCCTATCAACACAATATTAAGAGGGAAAAAATGTATTCAAAACAAATTTTACAGTCTACACATGTATATGTTTTGGTTAGCTTTTCTTCTATATTAAGTCTTTGTACACTTACACTACAGTCTGCAGCACATATTCATTTACCTTGAAATTAGGTAAATTTGAACAAATTAGACAGAAGGTTTGATGAATTAGTTGCAGAACGAAAAAAAAAAATTAGAAGGGGTATTATGTCCACAGCCGTCCAGGTAAATACTCATACAGCCAAGCAGAATTACAAGTTTGCTGCTCTCTCATTGCAATCAGGAAGCTGTAAATAAATACTTCTTCCAATTTCACTGTTGCAAGATCTTTCTCCCATCAAGTAATATTCTAGAAAAGCTGGATATTCCAAAGGTGCCATTTCTGACCTTCTGCATTTCTTCCTTTCTTTACACTGTTTTCTAAGAAAGACAGATGCAAATAATACAAACTGACTGGAAAAACAAAACAGACTTGGGAACCTTAAAGGACCTTCTGATGCAGCCAACTGTGTAAAAGGCAATAGTGTTTCTCTCAGATCTATGTTTATCTTGTTTTAATGAAGTGGATAGCACCCCCTTTTAACACATTGCTTTCTATCTATATATTTTTATCCAACTAGGAGACTCTAGAATCACTCGAAAATTCATTAACACTGACATTTAGACAACACAAAGCCATTTCAATTCAATTAAACAAACACAGTTGTGTTAACCTTCAGCAAAAGAAGTAGCCGTTCATTTTTATAGGCTGCCGTAAACAGATTTCTGGGCTTCAAAGCCAAGATCAATAAAGCTTCTGCAAACAATAATAATCTCACACAGACTCCATCGACAGCTGCTCAGAAAATATAGGCTGATTCTAAAGGTCTTAGTGACTGGGTGCTTTCTCAGTCTTTTCCTCTTGCTCACTAACCTCACAGTGCAAATGCCAAGACCTTAGTGCATTCCTTCAGAGCAGACACTAAAAGGAGCTGCTCGTTTCTTCCATAAGAAAGTCATCCCGTTCAGAGAAAACTTCAGGACAACTGTGAATCCATGTGTTGCACAACTACTTAACTGCTGATGAGACATATATTATATCTTATAAAGTAGGTGAGAGATAGATGAAGTCTTAAGCCTGCCTCTTTATCCTTTAGAGCAGTGCTATTAGCTTAACACAAATGGAAAACCTTCAGTCATACACAAAACAGGCACAATTCAGGGGCCACCTCTGTCCACAGGGACTTGCTTTCTTTCCCATAATCTCGTGATGCAAAGGAACAGAAAACAATTCAGAACAGCAGCTTCTGCATTCCTTGGTCCTGCTAAAGCTGCCAATGCAAAGGCCAGCCTTATATTCTTATCTACTCCACTTAGCATTTTACTTCTTACTTATGTCCCCAGAATCTTTTTGACTGCCTGTTTAAGGGGTATGCCTGTGTGCAAGGATTTCTTTGGGTTTGGGTTTAGTTGTTGGGTGGTTTTTTTTGTTTGTTTGTTTTTTTGTTTTTTTTTTGTTTTTTTTTTTGAGGGGGGTGTGTTGTTTGTTTGGATATTTTTAAACAGTTCTTTGGAGCAGGGATGGTATCTTCTTCAGTAATGCCCACTGATAGCCAGCAAATACAGTAGCAGTGCTGTGCTTTACCAAGTGCAGTTATTATCACAACAGTCAACAGAGGACACTTAAATAACTGGCTGATCAGAAAACACAAAATGTAAAGAGGTGGATGGCAAACCATATCTTCACTCTTCTAGGTACATTATGAATCTTGCAGACACAACATCTCTAAAATTAACATTTAACAATGAAATGCAATATCAGTGCAGTTACATAATCACATATGGCCAGCATTAGAATTATGGTTTAACCATGGCATAAACTTAGATCCTTATGTTTTTCCTTCTTTCTTATTGTGATGTAAGGAGAAGGGATAAATACAGAATGAGTACAGAAATTTGGAGACTTCCTCCTATCTTCTCTGATATGTCAGTGAAGGATTGAGGTGAGAACTCAAAATGTACTCTCTGATAGCTCAGAGATCAGGTCAGGATTAGGCTGCTTGAGAGCTACTGAAATGTCTTATCTCTGAATAGAAGATTAAGGCTTAATTTTGTGTGGTCAATATGAGGGTTTTGGAGGGCTTATGTAACTCCTCAATGGTTGGTTCAGCTCTGTTGCATTAAAAAAAAAAAAAAAGTGTACATCTTCCCTTTAGAATACTTCCCTACAACACTAGAGTTTCATAATATATGAAAAGGAAGCTATCACACTTATTTCTGTCAGACATACAACAACAATGTACATTATGTATATTTCTTCCTTTCAGAGCTTAAGACCTCATACATTATCTGATGCAATGAGATAAAGTATAATTTAATCACAAACATCAGAGATATCAAAGGAACTTATAGTTCCATCTTAATAATGGAACACAAGCATTCCCACAGATGGTCAGCTACCAAAGTCATGGTATAGTTGTAATGTTAGGTTACTCCCCACTAAGTTCCAGAGTCATTCTCTTTTCATAGTGACTCACTTCATTTGCTGAAAATTAGAAGAGGATTGGACCTTCTGTGGGTATTTTAGGAAGTAGGTACATAACACCATATTGGCCAATAAGTAGTGTTCTAATCCATATGTACAGCATACTAACCCTTGATGCTCAGATGACATTCTGCTGAATACCTACAATGTACAGATGAGGTGGTTCTGATGCTTGCTGGATGCCTCTGGCTTGTATTTACTGTATTTCTTCACAAGAGTACTAACAAATTAATTTTCCATTCATGGACATCTCATCCAGAGGAACCCTCAGCAACCCAGCACTTATTGAAGCAATAAAACAAAATCTAAGCAATAAGCCTGGTGGGGTATATTCCCATTTAGGTTGATTCCCAAATCACCTTGACAGATGGTTAAAGAATCTAGTTCATGGGCTACAGCAATACAATTAATTTAGGTCTTCTAGGTAGAAGTCTGTACAGTCTACAATATTTTTTTTCCTTCCTTTCACTACTGCAAAGTAGTGCCAGATTTACAATATGCCATTTTCAATGAAGTTTATAAGGAATATAAAGTACTCCGGACAGCAGCACTGTTGGGAAGTGGGTGCTGGTCTGCCCAGTTGGCAGAGTTATTTCTGCTTTCAAGGGCATTCAGTAGCATTAGATACATTCATTTTGAAAGCAACTGTTCTTCTGCTAAAATCATTTGTATCACTGCATAAGAGATTTCAAAGTATTGTGGATTTGCAAGATGCTTGGTTCTGTCCACTCCTGCTCTTACCCCTCAGTTTATGAATGAAATCCACCTTTTGCTATGAGTGCCTCTTCAGAGGCAAACAAAGTGAATGCACAGAAATTCAGCAAAAGAACTGTGAGGAGGCACTGGTGGGACTTAAGGGAATGAAAAGGAAACAGGTTAGGATTACACAAAGCATCTGAGCCCTAAGGCAGAGGGCTCTCTGCTGAATTCAGTTTACCTGCAGAAATGTATTGTCTAATCATGTGGAAAGAAACTAATAAGCCAACTTCTTCCAAAGGCAGCAGTTTATCACACCTCCAACTTCAGAGGTTACAGGTTTACTCAGATGAAGTCAGGTGGCAGGTACCTCATTTTTATCATGCCTGCCCTAAATGAGGAAACCTATTGGTAGGAAAGGGCATCCTTTATACCTCTCAGCACTAAAGATACTGACTGACCATTCACTTGAGAGCTCATGTAGCTGTTATTTTACTTTTTATCCCTCATCCTGCATTGTAAAAAACAGCACAATTTGATCCTTTAACCTATGTGGATAATATAAATTATGTTCCGATATACCCATACTAACATGAGCAGCTGAATGCAACCTATACTTCAGAAACAAATCAAGTAAAACTCATCTTTCCTCTCATCACATAAAATTATGTCAAAGATGAGACTAATCCTCATGAATCACACAATCCATTTCCTTGAGGCATTCAGCTACTTGAGTCATCCTTCAAGCTTATCAGCAATTTGACCAAAATACCAGCAAAAAAAGCCTCACAACTGCAGACACGTATGTGGGTGTGATGAGCTGGCCCTGGCTGGAAAGCAGGAACCCACCAAAGCCAGTGTGTCACTCCCCTCCTCAGCTGGACAGGAAGAGAAAATAATAAGGAAAGGCTCAGCTCGTGAGTCAAGATAAGGACAGGGAGAGATCATTTGACATTACTGTCATGGCCAAATTGAACAGACTGAAGTTGCAGAAATTAATTTACTAGCAATTAAATGATGGTAAGATAATGATAAATGAAATTAAATCTTAAAAATACCTCCTTCCCTCTCACAAACTTCTTCCCAGGCTCAACTGCACTTCCATTTTTCTCTCCCTTCTCCCCACAATTAGTAAAGAGGAGTAGATTAGTTCATGACACACTGTCTCTGTTTCATCCCACTCTTCCCCTGGTTCTGTGTGGGGTCCCTCCCACGGAAGACAAAATTCCACAAACTTCTCACACAGCCACTTCCCATGGGCTGCAGCTGTTCACAAGCTGACACAACATGGGACCCTTCCATGGGGTACAGTCTGCTCCAGTGTGGTTCCTTTACAAACTCAGGAGTCCTGCCAGCAAACCTGCTCCAGTGTGGGCTCTTTTTTATGGGGACCCAGGTCCTGGCAGGACCCTTCTCCAGTGCAGGCTTCCCACACGGTCACAGTCTGTCAGGCACACACACACACCTGATTCCACTGTGTGTTCCTCCATGGACTGCAGGTGGATTTTTGCTCCACTTGGACCTCCATGGGCTGGTTTCAAGCGTGACAGAAGAATAACAATATACCTACATGTACCAGTTTCAGCTGACACAGAATTCACTTTCTTCCTAGTAGCTGGAACAGTGTTGGGTTTTGGATTTACTATGAGAATAACGTTGATACACAATGCCTTGAGTTGTTGCTCAGTATTGCTTACCCTAGGTCCAGGACTTTTCAGTTTCCTAGTCTCTGCTGGTGAGCAAATGCACTAGAAGCCAGGAGACAGCAGCTGCATTGTACTTAGTTGCTGACTGAAGTTAAACCACAACACACATAAATAACAATTACATCATCACTTTTCAGAGGGAAAGCATTTCTATTCCATCCTCATGGAACACTGCTGTATTAAACCCTACAGCTCTGATCTGGCTGTACTGGAAATATTAGCATAGTTTAGGGAGAGTAAAATGAGCTCACTAAACAGAAACAGCATTATTTGTTTTGGGGACAGCAAAATGAACATACAAGGGCTCTCTTTTAAATACCTGCTGTCACTTTACCTATGCTGTGTACAAACCAAATACACAGAGTTAACATCCTGATAAACAGTTTATGCTAAATTAGGATCTAACAGAGAAGGCTATTTTACTACACAAAATTCCTCACATTTGGTCAGAAAATATCACCTACGACTTTCCTCTTACCATCCCATGTACTTTGCTAAAGAAAATAACAGTCTTTCCTTGTTTATCACATGGTATAAAAGACATAAAAAATTATATAATTTAACCATGTTGTTAACAGCTGTTCCCCTTCCCCACTGGCTTTCACATCACCAGCACTTAATGGATATAGTTATTGATGCTTCTGCTCAAAACAAAAAAAAAAAAAAAAACCCAAAAAACCAACCAAAAAAAAAAAAAAGAAAAAAAAAACCCAAAAAAGTGTCCAAGACAGCAAGCATGATAATCAGAAAGTGTTTAACTTTTCAGCACAGAAATCAAAATCTAAAAATCCAATTCCCTTTGTTGATCTTTCCTTTCAAAAAGCACACATGCAAGATACTGATGGCAAAACAAAAATGGCACCACCCTTCATGATGGATCACTTTCTTCTCTTTCAACTACTCTATTACCATTTTCATTAGTGGGAAGTAAAAATACAGCAAACAGATGATGAAGTACAGTTCTTCCTAGTGCTATGGTGCAGCCCAGGACATCACAGTGACATGCTCTCCCACTAGACAAGCATCAAAGCAAGCAAACATACTTGTCCAAGTGGTACAACTCGGAGCAGATTTGTGCTGGCTGCAGCAAGTAGTTATCAGGGCCAGTCAAATACACCAAATCTGGAAAAGGCATGTACTCAGAAGAGAACATAGTGTAGAAAGAGTGATAGACTTACAAAAATACACAGAGAAAAACTTGAAGAATTGAGGCTGGCAGAAGTGAAGAGTAGAGTTGAAAGGAAGCAACAATATCTATAATTAATTATTTCTACATATAAGAGAGAAGTAAATTTAAAGTTTTAGCACACATGAAGACACATATATTGTAAAAGAGCAAGAAAATGTTCTTTTCAGCAGCACCTGCCTGTAATTCCCAAAGAAGAAACATGCTTTGACCTGACTTCACCAAAATTCTAAAAGAACCAGAAAGAACTCTAGAAATACAGCTGTAAAAGTTCTGCCTAAAATACAAATAAAAGTCATTGCCAAAGCTCTCAGCCACAGCACTTTGGCATGCTTGGAAAAAAAATCAACCAAACAAAAACCCAAACACACCACAAAATCCACCAACTACTACGTGAGCAAAGTCATTGCAGAGGATTTGACGACTCACTAAGAGGCTGTGTTATCTTTTACAATCTCTGCTCATGCTGAATATGCTTTCTTGAGCTGCTGCCTGACTGTGAAGCAGACAGCATGGGCTGGAGGTCATTAATTTAATTGTCTTGCCAACTGGATCTTCTTTAGGACAAACCACAAGGGCACTTTCCCTAAAGCTCTCACTAAAACCAATGGATCAGACTTTTGAGCACCAGCTGCTACTGCAGCCAATAACAACAACAAAAAAACTGCTCAGAAAGTCAGACTTGAAGAAAAAGATTAAGAAAATTAGAATTCAGTTATTCCAGCTGCTTAGTTCATCCATTCCTTATCAACCTGTTTGTAGATTAATCAATACCTAGATAGAAAATTATTTCATACACTCAGTGACCTTGCAAAACATTCCAATGACAAATTCAGCCAGGCACAACAATAAGACTGTTTGCAGCAGAGGCTGTGAATAGTGGGAGCTGAAATTAATACTGAAGTCACAACAGTACATTTTGCACTAATGCTTCGTACAACGTATCAGCTGTGTATCTGCTTTCCACGCTCTTTGTGAGGAGATGAGGTGAGGATTTGCATTTCTGCCCACTGCTCTTTTGTCCACTGTGCTGACACAGGTACTTGGAGTGAACCAAACCAAAAACAGTTTTCTTGAATTATTTTTCTGGATCATTGAACTGGTTCCTCTCACAAACTTGTACAGTAGAGTCAACACCATCCATGCAATTGCAATAGCAGTGGAAATGTTTAACTTGACATCACTGCCAAGATCTCAACACTGCCCAATAGTAATATAGACAGTATCAAATACAAATTCATTAAACATTCATTACTCTTCTATTTTCAAACAACACACAAAAACCACCACAAAATATAATCTATCACATGCTGACCTCAGTGACCAATTGCTCTCAGATCACAAGCAATCAGAAAAGGATTAAAAAACCCCTACATCTCATCTCTCTCCCCTGCCTTTTTATAATTAATACATTTTAAAATATAAAAAATAATGAAATTACTATTCTGTGTAGACTTGCTTCTACACTTCCCACTTACTATTCTATGTACCTCTCACATACTGAAGAGTAAAATAGAAGATAGTTTCATTTGGATTATTTTTCTCTTTAATGATTATGCAATTTTAAAAATATATTAGAGAAGCACTGACCCATCAGACACCTTGAGTTTCAACTAGCATTAAAGTACATGAGTTCAACTGGTGACACTTGGAATGCTTTCCCACATTGCTCTTCAGCTGCTCAGCCCACTTGAACCTTGCTAACACAGTGTTTCTTTTGTTTTCCACCCCTCAAGTGGTATTCCTGACACAGATGCCAGAGCAGCATCTGTACCATTCTCTACACAAACTGTTGCATCTCACTGAAAGGCAACATAACCAAGTAGCCTTCTACTCAGTGCACAAGATCTGCTCTTGTGATCACACCCCCTGGTATTTCAGGCTGGGTGCACACAGTATTTTTAAACTACAGCTTAGCTTTCACTTTAGAAAAATATGCCATTAGAGAAGCAGACAGGGACAGAAAGCTTACTTTGGCTTTACTGGCAGAAACCACAGGTAGAAAAATCCACACGGTTACAAACATCTACACATCATAATTCCCAGTAGTCCCAAGCTGAAATTGCTCAAACAACGATCATCAGCACTTCAAACTTCATTAGGAAATACAGTTCTGTTTCTGCAGCTGGCAAGAGGAACACATCTCAAGTATGAAATTATATTGTGTTTGCCTTGGTAAGGTTTTGGCTGCAGGGGTAGCTTCTGTGGGAAGATGCCAATATCTTCATAAGAGTTGAGTCTAGTTTGACCACCAAAACAGTTGGTGAATGATCTCTCCCTGCCCTTATCTCAACCTAAAACCCCTCTGTTGCAGCTTTTTTGCCCCATCTGGGTGTGGAGAGGGAGTGAGAGTAGCATGGTAGGCCAAGGAAGGAAAGAATAACCAGCCCCCATCTTCCCACTGATTACTTGTGATCCAGAAAATGATCCTCTACCTGCAAAGCCTCTCCCTCCAGAAGGGGAGTGGGCAGGGAAGCCTTGGCTGCAACAAACTAGGAGTGAACAGCCTGTTAAATTTCTTTGCCGTGAGCCACCATCACTATTTTGTCACTTCCATCATTAAAGGTGTTCAGTTTGCCTACGCCAATCCTTTCATAGCCTTCTGCTAAGGGAAACATTGTGCAGAAAGATGTAAAGAAAACAGTAAGAAGCGAGAAATGAGAGACTCACTGCAGTTAAGGATTCAAAGCTGATGAAGTAGAGGGTTTTAGGTTATTTTTAAACATTGATGCAGTACTGTAATGTGCTAAAACCTTAAAAGCCAGCATCATAAGACACATTGCCTTGGATTCTGTAATAAAGCATTTGCAGCACACCAGTCCATGTGTCAATAATTGAGCTTCAGGGTTTTTTTCTTATTTTTCATTTTTTCCTTAAATAGTATGCTGATATTCAAACAAGAATATTAATTACTTCATTGAATAGAAGTGTCCTAGGGCTTTTTATCTCCTGCTCAGCGTATTATGATGTACTACATGGATTAGACTGCACCAGCTGCTAATTTTTTTAAACAGTGTTCACTCAAACCTTCTGTATGTGTGCTATTATGCTGGAATTGTCAGGTCAATTAGGACTAGTACAGCCAAAGCTCAAAAAGTGGTTATTTCATTACTATAGGGATAAAGCTGAATAAAGGACGTGGGAGATGCAATAATGTTAAGAAAGAAGAAAATTCTTCTAATGGCTAGACAGACATTACTTCATGGTCAGAAAAAAAGTTGTAGTAGTTCACAGCCCCAGTATGGATTTCTATATGACCTTGAATCAGTTCTCACAATTCTCACCAGGGACATTATGGGATCTGAGATACTCAGCTAAGAGGACCATGCAAAATTAGGGCCTATTTCACAAACACCTGCCCCCACTTCCATGGTTTTTTTTTTAAATGCAGGTGACACAGTCAGTGACTTCAGTAAGATACTAAAACTTGCTTAAGCACAGCTCTTCCACTTACACCTCCCTCTCCTTATTTAACCCCCTCAAATACACACAAAATAGCCCATACCTGGAAAATTTCAAGAGGCAAAGACATTCCAGAGATTTAAGATTTTGCAGTGAATGGACATTTATTGAGTACATGGAGCAGACACAGAGTGGCATTGGTTAGTCAGGTTTCACACTTCCCTGCCCCTCCTCCAGAGTTACTTTAAAGACAATAAACTTTATAATGAAGTATTGATAACATCTTCCCATTTAGGCTAACAGGCTTATCACGCACTCCACCACTGAATATGCTGTTTTAATTAGCAAGATGGATCTCAGAGCTGATATGTTCTGTTGTGCTATAATTTCTGCCTTTACAGTAATTTTCTCCTGTTTTTCACAGTATAATGTGCTATAAATCCTACTTAGGCTGCCTCACTGGCCTGTTGCTGCTCAGAGTCAATCTTTCAGGCCCTCTGTTTCCATGACAACTTTCTGCCATCCTCCCATTTGCAGGATTATCCTACAGCCCCCTGGGGAGGCTGTTTCCAGTCTGGATGTTTGATGCTCATGGGCTCCCAGATCTGGAGCTCCATTCACCCCCTCTCTACCTCCAGCAGATTTGGTTTGCCCAGCCTTGCCATGCTGTTTGTGCCTGGGGTTGCACCCAGGGAACTGGGCAGCCAGTCCTCTCTACCCCTCTGAAACAGGGGTGCCTAGAAGAATAATACTGACTTGGCTGGTTTAATCCCTCAACAAGTCACGAACAAATTAAATAACCTGTCCTCTCACTCCAGGGCTTTTTTTTTTTTTTTTTTTTTTTTTTTTTCCCATTTTTCTCTGTATCCTCTGTTCCCACATTCAGTCTCCCCACATGCATTTCAGCTTACAAGCACATACCCTTAGCTGTTCTTAATTTTCAGCTTCTGTCATGTTACCTCTCTCATATTTTTCTTTTCCCTTATTTTATCTTGCCTTCTGTTCCGTGTTTTCCCTCTCTGTAATATTTCCTCATATACTACAATGCTTTCTAAATACAGCTGTGATGATCCAGAAAGCATTACAAGGTCATCCATCAACTGCTCCTGCTCCCCCAGGTCATACACCACATTCCACTAATACTTAATTAAATTTCAATCTCTGAGAAGAAAAGCAGGTTGGTTTTTTTTCCTCTCCTATGGGTCTCCTTGTTTACTTTTTCTTCAGTCTCATTTTGAGTTGTGAAACATTTATAAGTTAGGAGCAAGTATCAATCCTTCCATGCAATTCCAAGGAAGAAAAAAAACCCCTAGGATTGACTGTTCTCTAGAGCTAAAGGAGAGGCAGAAGGTCTGCACCTGAGATAGCAACTTTTCTGAAGTCACTGTATAAAAACAGCAATAACAAGGCACCCAACATGAAGAGAGTGGGGAAATAGCATTTCTCAGATTTCCCCCTGCATCACCTACCTGTTTTTCCCTATCTGCATGATCTTATATCTGTCTTTATGGATGCAGCTCTCTATAAACAAAGGGTACATAACTGTTAACAGGAAAAAACCACCTAACCTTAGGCATCTAATAAAACTCAAAGCTCATAGGTTTATAGTTTATGAACAGACGGGATCTTATACATCAAGTTCCTCTAAACTTTAGCCTAGCCACCAAGCTGAAAGCCAGGTTAGGTGCTTCAGGTAGGCTGGGTGAAGAAGGAACCTTCTTATAGAAGATTCTTCCAAAAACTTATCATTTCCACAGACCTAACTGACATCTGCAACATGGCAAGTCTCCAGCCAGACTTCAGTGAGGTATGGCAGACTCGGGCACGACAGTACTTCATCATGCCCATGGCACAGTTAAAAAGCAAAAGTACTTCTGCATGGAAAGGTGGGATCATTTCCATCCTTTATCTTCAGAATAATGACAAAGCAAGCTCTACCAGACAACAAATGGAATCCACAGGTGTGAGCCCTACTAATTTGAGAGCACACATTATGGTATCAGATTGATGATAAAGTGAAATATCTCACATCTTAGTTGTAGCCAGAGTATTAGCAGCTACAGAAAATGCTGGAAATCCTTCATAATTCAGTAGCATCTCTACAATCTTTACATTTCCACTCTGGTCTAAATTTTCTAAAGGCAATCTGGGCTTCAAAACACCTTCTGCCCTTTCAGCTCTAGACCTAGCCGTTAACAGAAACCTTCACAGAGAAGCAGAAAGTGCAGCAAAAAAATTTGGATCAACAGCAACAAAAAAGCTTTCTCTAGGGAAGCCTTGTTTAAGAGTTTTTTGGTTTCCCCTCTCCACTAAATATTCATGCTGACATCAGTTTATATTCAATTTATCTCATGATTAATGTAAATAAGACCATCCTGGTATCTTTAATTTAATAATAGGGAGTCTTTTACTCACCTTGAGTAATTTGGATTGTAATTCACCTTTTAAAATTTGGTTTTTATACAAACTGAGAAGCATGATTTTAAGACCAACAATATATATGAAAGAGGTGAGCAAATATTAGAAAATACAGAATTAATTTCCATTAAGAAAACCTACGTAGAAGTAAGGATATTTTTCAGAACTAAATTTCTGGAATTTTTTTGCTCACATTAAGAACAATGTCTTGCTTTGTGAGTCAGGATCATTTTCCATCTTGCATATGAGAACTTCAGTAGCTAAATTAAGCAGTATTTAGCCTGCACATATTCCATATTTCCTGCCAAGATCATATTAACTGCCTCAGATCACACACTTTATACAGATTGGCAAGTGTAACATGTTTGTCACAGTTATCATAGGAATTTCACCACCTTCATGAAGGTTTCTCTGAACTGGATAAAGTGCTGAGCTAAAGCCTAGTTTAAAATTGTTCTTTTCTCCTCAATCTGTTTCTTGTTTTAGAACTAGACTTTGGACTTCCTTGACCCAAGCACCACACTCCACTCCATATAACAGATCAAACTGTTGAGAGGTTTAATTTGAATTGACACTGCTGTAACACCTACACAATTATTAATGATTATCAGTTTTTAAATGGTACATGTGAAGAAGAGGCACTCCGTGCCAGATCTGCATTCCATCTACTCTGATGTGCCACTCCTGATGATTGCCAGTACCTGATACTTCACAGTATCAAATTCAGCCTTCTGATTAACTCCCACTAATAGCCTCATCCACCCTTCTGAGCTAGAGCCTAATATAAAATGCCCTTCATCTTATTAAAGGGAACAAAAACAGTTCAGAGGAGTCTCAGATTCCGCATCTCAAGCCATTCACTCACTTGAGCATTAAACATTTAGTAATTTCTCCAGACTACATCCATGAGTTCATCTGAGCACACATCTACAGAAATGTTTTCAGGGAGCTCATTAGCATCCCTGCTATTCTAATAAGGACATCCCACCCACATGGTAGAAGGGCTATCCTGCTTCTAGCAGGGCTAGAGAGATTCCAGAAAGTTAAGCTCACAAGGAACATGAAAGCAAACCTTTTAATTCATTTCTTTCAAAAGGTTTACTTATTCCTGCACCAGGAAGTGGGGTTTTGCCATACATAAATACACACACACATATATTTTCCAAATTCCAATTTGAGAAGAAATTTGAAATCGATGTCCCTAATGATACCCCTAAACACCTCATATATCAGTGACATGTTTCCACAGTGACATTATACTGCACTGACAATGGCTTTGTCCATGAGGGCAAATGTCATAAGTCAGCCCCCAAGCTTGATGAGCCCAAGAGAGTTGTGCCAGTCAAGATAGTCAGTTGACAAACTGGAAACAGTTCTCAGAAAATGGAACAGTGTTCCTTACAACTCACAGTAGATTGCCTCAAGGCCTTTCTCTTTGTAAGTAAGCTGCTGTTCTTTGCCACTAATGAATTGCCTCCTTTTGTAAGAAAAACAATAGTAAAACATGAGGTTGATGTTTTTCAGTATCATCAGCTAACTTTGTCTAATTTTGTCTGTTGTGTTCTCACTGTCCCTTCCATACAGCACACCACAGACATGCATTTCTACCACTGATCAAGACAAATAAAAACCAACCAAACTTAAACAAACCAAATTCATAACAAAATTTTAAAAAAAAGCAACCAAAAGTCACAACTTGCCCAGAACCTTTCATAGGCTTCAGACTCCTGAAAAATCACAGTATGATCAACTCTTTGATCAGGACAACCCATCAGGGGTAAACTGACTCCATGCAAACAGTACCACACAATTCCAGCTCCCTAACCCTTACAAACTGCAAACAGTCAAGACTGTGATTATGTGAAAATTGCTCTAATACTCCTCTGACAGCACTCCAGCTGAGAAGTCTCTCTGAACAGTGAACAGCTGTTTTGTAGTATTTACATTTACTTCTTATCTTAGAGAGTGCTCTCAGTACAAGCTCTCCAGTATAACCTGCAAAAAGAATGACATACTAATGACTACCTGAGGTCCATAAAACCTCCAAATAAACAATCATGAGCTGTATTGTGAAACACTATACTTTTTAAAAGTTGGAGGGCCAAATAAAGGTTCTTTAAAACTTGCCCTGTGGACTCAACCATGCAAATTTCAGCTACACAAAAACCTTCTCTGAACTTTGCACTTTTGCTGAACCTTTCAATAAGAGACCAGACAATGCCCAGAGACTGGACATCTCTCCATGAACTTGTGAGGGCAGCTGTGCATGTGTGGAATAAGAATGAGGGAAGTTGATGGCCTCTTGAGCAAGAATTACCCATATGATATGGATAAGCAACAGGTTCCTGACTCTTTTCTGGTACGTTCAGTATCTGCTATCAAAAACTTGAATATATCATTTTTTAAACAAGGAGTTGGATTTTCCTGACAGCTACTGAAGTTTGTTATCCTACACAGAAATGTATCAGAATCTGAAACACCATGTGTTTTGGAAACAAGATTATCCTCATCAAAAAAAAGTAGGAAATTCAAGGATAAAAACAGAAGGAAATATTGCACTTATCTAAACTATGACATTAACCTGGGAAATTACTGCAGCTAAACTTGTTCCAAGAGTTGAGTAATACCCCTGAGTAAGCACACATTTCTAGTAATAGCAGCAACTCAATGATACTGGCTGGAAGAAAAGTAAGATAAGTATCTCTGTTTTCCTACTACAGCATCACCCAGTCTGGGGTGTAGAAACTACATTTCCTCCTGCTACTGTTATTTCTCATATGCTGTATATAGCATTATCCAGGGATACAGGTAAGATACCAGTTAGCTGGAAGTCTATTTTGCTTGATAACAAAGCTTATGCTCTCCAGACTGTATAAAAATTGGGTAATGAGCTTGCAAGTTTTGTTCCACTGCATTTTCATGGGAGGATCTGGTACACATAGTCTCCCGGTACACATAAGAGCAGGTAGAGGCAGTTTTTCCATGTGCAACTGCACTTGGTTTCACTGGGCCACATGATGGGGATGTGCTGCTGGGACCATATGTTGAAATTCAAAACTGACACTTCAAAGCACAGAAATGCCAAGGCACCCAAGGTCAGAATCACAGTACTTCAAAACAAAATGTTAACCTCTCTGGCAGACCAGGATTAAAAAATAAAAATTAAAGCCTGCTATAAAACTTTCCATGACAGATTCCACTGGTTCATCACAGTTATTCATTACCAGATAAATAACAATTGATTTCAATGTCCCTGCACACATCCTGACTCAATAAACCGTTTTTCAGCTGATGAGCTACAGCTGTCTCCAAGATAAATATCACCCAACTTTAAAAGTACATTAGAACACAGCCATGTCAGCATGAATACCACAGGTTTTGTTTGGTGACAAAGGTCAGTGAATGTCAGGAATTACTCTGCTTATGTAGGTAAACATGTGCATGTGTTAGGATTTCTCAATTTTAGTATCCATAATAACACTTAAGACAAACATGAACTAATTAACAAATAAGAAGTGGAATCTTCTAAAGAAAATCTGAGTCAGGCCAGACTTTTATTGTGTGGGCGACATACCCATTGCTTGAAGTGTAACATACCTTTTCTGTTCCAGTCCAGTTTTCACCCTAAAATGCCTTATATGTCTCAGAAGACAGAAAGCACTCTTGATGTCTTCCACATCCACCCACACCTGACAGGACATCCCTTCTAGTAAAAGATAATCCCTTCTACCCCTGACAAGAAACAGTACAAAAAAAAAGAGCCACTGAATACCCCCTTCCACCCCCTAAAATTAAAATGCCATGTCTTTCTCTTTTTGCAATATAATCAGACATCTCCTTACATGCCCCTTTAATCCTCTCTTTCCACAGATACTACCCGAATCCCAAGATTCACACAGCTCATCTTGGCATCTTGGACCCAATTCTCCAGTCCTGCATGCATTCCTGAGGTACCTTACAACCCAGTTTCCCCAGCATTTTCAGTTGTTTTTAAAACCTCTTCTTTCTTATTCCATCCATCAGCACTAGCCATCCATACTTTTCCCTGTACATTCCACTTCCACACTCTGCCCCTCTTGAGCCTGAGAGCACTGATTGCATCAAATTGGGCATAGTTACATTTAGTGGCTCAGTATCCAGCAAGGACAGGCTCCAGCCATTTGAAATCTCCATTTAAGCTCCCTGCTGAGCTTGCAGGATTACTGAGACAAGGATGCACTGAAACTTAGATGGACACTGTACTGTCAGCGATTGACTTTTTGTGCCTTGCACCTGGGGAATACTTCAGATGCACAATCTGTGAGAATTTTGCACCCATCTGTGTCATGTGAGGCACCAAGACAAGGCAGAAGAGGAATGGTCCCCCTCCACACCCTACATACACAGGCAGAAAGAGCCTGCACAAGTGATTTTCACAACTTGCACAACTGCTAATTCAGGAGCTCACTTGTGCATGGAAGCACTATCAATTAAATCTTTACTATTCTGGAGGTGAGAATACCTTTCACATTCTGCATTATTTTTCCTAGACCAAGGAACATCAGGTCAGGCACAGCAATAGTCTGGCCCAGCACTTCCCAATGAACAGCTTACTTGTGCTGGATCATGGTGGCTGCAGCAAACTACTTTGGCTTTCCTACTTCTTCTCAAACAATGGCCTAAGGTAATTCCAACACATCCAGACAGGGCTACAGGGAATAATATGCTGGGTGTATTTTTGAAGCTCTTTTCAGAGCAGTGAATAAAGTGTGCCATTTCTTCAATGTAAACAGGACTGGCTATCTGTCAACAAGCAGTTAGAGTACAGATCATACGTGTGTAAATTGTTCAATCATATTTGCAATAAGCGTGGAAGCACTTCCAGACAATGGAACACAGGTTTGTACCTTCTACTTAGCATAAGAAAAGGTAGTTCTTTCACCCACAGAAATATTTGGTTCTTAGAATAGTTTGTCTCTGAATAGAAGAGCAGTGTGCAAAAAGAGGACAAGGACCATTATGCTCTATTAGTCAAATGTGCAGGGAGGCACAGGGGACAAGAAGAGGGAGAGCTTGCACAAGATTGGGGCATGGAACAAAAAAACTAAGCAGCAACAAAGCTTGGAAAAGGAGAAAGCTTGGCTCAACACACTGGGGAATGTAAGTGCTTGCAAAAATTTGAAGTGTGTAAAAACAAAAGTATCATAACTAGCTCTTAAGTAGAAGAAAAGGATGAAATTAAGCAAAGAAAATTGCAGTTTGAGTGCCAAAAAGTATTTCTTTTGAAGGATTAGTTTTGTGAGCTATATGTATGAAAGACATTGAAGACTACATGCTGGCAATATACTGATTAGAAGCAATGCTGAACTAGCCACTTTGAGTTTGTTGTGACTTGCCTCCCACCTCTCTTGTTTTTAAAAAGTTTGTCACACTTTTTTCTTTCTTCACCTTCAGCATCAGACAGATGCCAGAATAGCATTTGATATTAAGCAAGAGCCTCACACTGGTACCTTTGGAAATGAGCTTCAATGCCCTAATTAGTCCAATACACCTTTGGCAATGTCTATAACCCTTATATAGTCACAGCGGTGAGAATCATGCAATCATGAAATCTAAGCAGGAAAACAGATGGTCTTAAACAAAAACTTCATGTGTAATTCATTTTACAACATGGTGTGAGGTCTCCAACTTGATAAAGAAATGTGAAGGAGCAACAGTGAAGAGATCTTTGGGTTTGAATCCCTGTGTTTAATTTGGCTCATGGAATAAAATGAAACACAAAGATTCAAATTCAAATGAGCCCACATACACATCAGAGTACGCCACAAAACTGGATGCAATTTAATAAAAGTGGGATAGCTCTCAGAGGGCTGCAATGCACTGATTTTCATTAGTGCATTTCATTCTCAGGAATATGCAAGCAGTGGCACTTATGAGAAGGGAGCACCATGGACCTCTGTAGCAGCAGGCTAAGTGAAAAAGCTGGACAGATCAGCATTTGGGGTGCTTGAGGCCAGGACTGAAGCAAACTCCTATCATTTCTTTAAGGAGCCCAAGTTTGAACCATGAAAAAAACACTTCAAATTCTTGATCCACTGAGCAAAAGCAAAAGCATAGCAGGACTGTAAGAGATGCTGTACATTAACAACTGAGGTTTTCACCAGAGCCAAGTACATGGAGCCATGTATGTGCAGAGGGTTGTCTCAAGGTGAGGTACATCCAGCAATTTATAACAGTGGGGGGTTACAGGGAAAGAAAAATGGCACAGAGAGCTCACAGACTAAATGCAAATCTAGAAATTATCTACCCCATGATAAAGCTTCCAAATGAATTTCATCAGCACATCATTACTAAACTCCATTGATTTGGAAAAGAAAACAATTAATGCCAAAGCCAACATCTGTGACATCTTTTAATAAGATACTGCAAACCACAGGAGTGTAACTTAATAGCTAAGCATATTGAAATCCTCTAAGTTTTACTGGAGCACTGGAGGAGAAGTCTTTAAGATTTGAGCAAAAGTCATCCAGCACACAGACTGGTGCTCTTACATGCACCTGTGCTCCTGTTACACAAGTTGTCATGATTACACAAGCAAACACATACAAACTCCAAAGTCTCAGGAGGATTCCTGCTACTAATAAGTGATACATTCAGTGGATGAGAACTAGAATCTGCACACCAAATGCAAATGAGAGTGACAATTAATTGCATTTGTTACCCTTAACCTGTGTAAGAGTTTGTCTCCCCAATAACACACAATTTCCCCTCAACTTTACCAACTCTCTTTCCTGAGTAACAGTGAGGCATCTTAGCTGTGCCATTACATGTGAAATTGAAGGAATCTACATCAATCAGTAACCTCTTGTGTTAGGCACTGACAGCCCTTGAGATGTGGGAGCATCCAAGCAAAGGCTCAGAACAAGTCCAAAACTACTTTGTCAGCAGCATGCAGCTGTGCATTGCCTTCTTTCAGGCATCTACTGCCTGCTCCTCTCCTTTTAAAAAGTCTGGGAAGTCATCTAAACTATGTCAAATTTAATCACCTAGTTTCATAACCTGGATGGATACTCTTCAAAGGCTATAATGAAACCTAGGGAGCTCTAGAGAATCAGCATGGTGGTGGTGCCAATGGGAAAGTTAACTAGGCAAGGTGGATCCATTTAAATCCAATTCTCATTTTGTGGCATATCTTCAGAGTATTTTTAGGACTCTGAAAACTCTACTGGAACATCAAAGAACGCAAAATAACCAAACTAGTCTTTCACCTGTGGGGTTTGCTGAGATGAGAGGAAGAGAGAATAGGCTTGCAAAATGTGCCACATAAACCTGGTAACCAAACCCTAAAAGTAAAGTACTCTTTCCAAAGTGTTCAGAAATAATGAGAACTCCTTTGACTTTTTTTGTAAGGAAGGAGAATAAATAAAAAAGACTCAGGGACAAACATGAAATATGTTTGCCTTACTCATTTTCTTCTTACTCTTGTGAGTCATTACTCTTCAAAATAAAAAGAAATTCAGGGGAGCATGCCACAAGGCAGAGAGAAGTCTGCCATTGAGACAACATATGAAAGCCTGTCTTCGTAGTTCATCATCCTAAAGTTCTGGGTAGCTTAGAGCCTTTGCATGAAACTGTTATTGCCTCTGAGGAGGAAGAAGGAAAAAGGAATCAATGGCAGGGAAGAAAAATGGTATGCAGCTCTCTACATTACTTTCATTGCTCTTCAAGAACAGAAAGACCAGAATCAGGCTTCTGGCTGTTGTACCAGAATCCACTACAACCAGAGAGATAAAGTCATAAAAAACAGAATTAAAGAATTTCTGGGCCATCCTTTACTGCCTAGCCCACAGGACTCAGACAGATAACAATCAGAGAGCCCCTGCCACAAGAGGTGGGAAACTGCCCCAGCAGCTTCTTCAATCCCTAAACAAAGACTGCAGCCTTACCCAGAAGAAAAGCAATGGGATATTGCATGTCACCAGGTATATTTTGTTGAGGCAGGTTTTTTATATGCTTTTTTCCTACCTTCAAAGAAATATATTGTCAGCAGAGGAAGTCAGATCATTACACAGCAGAAACTAAGTCCAAAGCAAGATGGTCAAACTCAGTCCCAGGCCCAGCTACATGGAAGCCTGTGGAATGCAGTGGACAATTTACACTTTTACTTAATGCCCCCCTGAAAGTTTCAAAAAATAGCTTGTATCAATTTAGATCTCCTCTAAATACAGGATTCAGGCCGAAAAAAAAAAAACTATCTCAAATGTGAGCCCATCCCTACAACATTACAAATCAACTTATAATAATAAAATCTTATTTGTGAAGGAGGAGAACTATGGCTGGTGGTATCCAGTCAAGGAGAACCCCTCTTCTCTTTCATATCCTTCTGCAGCAGCTTGTAAGACTGCTCATAAACACAGCAGCACTAAAGATTCAGAAACTGGAGCTAGAGATTTGAGCAAGTCATAGGAATGCTTTCAAAATGAGTGAATTTGCAGCAGAGAGTAATTACAGATTCAGTGCTGAATCAAGTGCCTGTCACCCTAACATCCAGCTACTCCACATTTCTCTGGGGCTAGGAAACATGTCTCACTACTAATAAACTTCCACCATCTTTCCACAATCAAGACAAAGATGAACTTCTATTCAGTCCCTGTATTTCAGGATTAGATGATCACCAAGCTACCCATTGTACTTTATGAGCACACAGAGAAAATTTACTGAATTATTTTTCAGTAGACAGGTTCATAATGAAACTCAAGTTCTTCCTAGAGTTGCCAGTCCACCAATCTAGAAAAAACTTACGTGTGTTCAGAAGATGTTTGGCTGGCATTAGTCTGTGGTCTGGCTTCAGACAGACTCCTGCAGCATTCAGAATGCATTACTACTATGATTCAAGGCATACTGTTTATTTTCTTATTGTCTTTATGTGGGACTTTTTCTGCTTAAACATTATCTATGGATGTCCTTAGTTCTTTTCTGAATACTATTAATCTCTGCCCATTTAGTAATGACTAAGTGTTCACAAGTGGATACAAACCTGAATACCAAGCAGTTTTTTAAAAAAAAGGCAGAAGTGCTTTGCTCTTATAGTAAGAGCACATTACTTCTTGAAAGATATTTTAAGTTCCCCCTTGCACAAATGTGATACTCAACCACATAATCAATAACCTTAAAGCAAAACTAGGGTACCTTTTCTTGTTCAGTGCTCTTTTCAAATATGGTCCTTTTGGAATGCCAAAAAGCAAGTAGAAATCCATAGTTTCTATGGGATTATAACATTATTACCATAGGAAGAATCTATATTTTTTTAGTTTACCTATAAACTGGAAGTTTCTACCTGTACATTAGAGGCTAATAAAACTATAGGCAAACCAGTAAACTATTATATATTTTAGTCAAGCTGTATACAATAGCTGATCTCAGAAGAGAAGTGACACAAAACTCATGCACAGTCTCCAACTAAAATATATCAATACACACACCAGCTAGACATAGAAATCTGAACTGTGGACAGACTGATCCTTTTACACTGACCACATATTACATAATCTGGGATATTTCACCACAAGCTTGAATCCAAGCTAAAGAAAGCTTTTATCCTTCTTCACAAAGGGTCAAGAGATTGACATTGTGAGCCAGAGCAGGCTTCCAATACCATTTCAACAACAACAAAAAAAAAATCCCAAGTAATTTTATGAAGTTACTTTAAAGGGAACCAGTAAAATCAACTTTATCCTATCCCTCCTTTACAATAAAACAACTACTGACTCCACTTCAGCAGCTCTTGACCTGATCCTGGGCAGTGAGCACTAATACAGCACTGTGTAAAATACTTAGTAAAGTATGGGATCTTGATCTAAATTCTGTAAAAAATTTAATCATACGTTGCCTAAAAGTCCTCTTTGCTCATGTTTTCTTCCTTCTCAATTTGTGACCTCAGGACACAGCACCTTTTGTTTTATTTAAAGGTAAAAAAAAAAAAGCCCTACAGTTGTTTCATCTCTGAAACATTTCCATAGAGTTGTCATTTGCAGATAAACTACACCTGCATATTCCAAGTTCAAAAAACTGTGTTTAGAATTCACCAAATGGGTATTTCAATACTGTACAATATCTGTTCCTATTTTGAAATAGTATGAAACTCACAGCTTTTTATGGTAGGGAGACAAACACACCAGAACACCAAAGCAGATGGGTTCAGCTGCAGCTATGAGTTTTATTTTGCCAGAGAGACCCCAACACTGAAAGTAAGTTTTTCAAGTGTGTGTCCTGGTGACAGCATTACAAAAATAATTTAGAACCAAACATATAATTATGTGCATTTATTTCAACCTTCCATTACTGGAGATAACAAGATGAATAGTGGAATGCAAACTTTAACAATCCTGTAATTACAGCCACTGAACCGTATGTTATTGAAAGAATTGTGCAAAACCCAGATGCAAAAGAATCAATGGGGTATGTAAATAGAAGTGAAATAGTAAAATAATCAAGTGATAAAGAAGTAATGTGCAGCACTAAATAGCTTCTCAGCATCTCTTGCTACAATGTTTAGCAAATACTTTAATTTTTTTTCTTTCAGGTTATCACTCTTTCCACTATCAAATATTGTTCAGAGTTTATTCTCATAAGCAGTCCAGCAGAAAATACTCTGATAGTTTCTGTCAACAGTCAAATATAACAAGAATTATAGAAATACTGTGGGATCTTAAGCTTATACAGATGAGAAAGGCTGAATTATTACAGGTGACCAGGATTAGAACCAGTTCTTACAAGGATCCAGGGACTTCAGGCTGACCCCTCCAGCAGCAGGACTCTCCTGAATTCCAGCAGCCAAGCTGCTGCATTCACAACAGCTTAGGAGTTATCCTACTCCTGGGGTAGGCTGGCTTTAAGAGCCAAACTACAGACACCAAAGGCAGGCTTTTGTCCAGAGGCAAACTGAAGTTCCTGCTAATACACAGCACAGTAGATTATTTTAGCAAGACTAACTCATTTTCTTTATAATGGGTAAAGATCAGGAGGAAAGGACAAGCTGTTCTGCTCTTTCCCCCAGAAGAGCTATTTTGTAACATACAGGTATTTGTATTTCAACAGTCTGAAGCTATTTTAGTCTACAGAAGAAGAAACATGCAACCTGGATTTTAACAATTCTAATGCATCTTAGCCTCTTCTGAATGGCCTCTATTTAACCTATTATTTGACTTCTATTTTTGACAGCACGGAATCAAGAGACCTCTTTAACCCCTTCCCCACAAACACATCAAGGAAGAAAACAGTAAGTAACATCTCACAGTATACCAAGAACCCTGGACCCTGTGCTGGCATTCAAAACACAGCCATTTGACCAAGTCACCACAGACCAGCAAAGGCAAATGTGTGATATGAGGGATAAGAAACACATTATAGTCTTTCTACTTCTGGAAGCAAGAAGGCAATACTATCCCTACTAGATATTTGGAAGAACAGCAACAATTTCACCCTAGTCCAGACACTAGCCAGTACCAGCATTAATTCTAGAACTTACTTTGCAGGTCAGGCCTCACAGCTTGCAGTGCCCACCATGCTGCTTCTCAACA
The DNA here is from genome assembly GCF_903797595.1 of Erithacus rubecula. Taxonomy (NCBI): domain Eukaryota; kingdom Metazoa; phylum Chordata; class Aves; order Passeriformes; family Muscicapidae; genus Erithacus; species Erithacus rubecula. The sequence continues at coordinate 40,554,740 of NC_136688.1, read as the reverse complement.
GCTTTATGCACCTAGAGTGCTGCTTGTAGCAGCTCATAATACCAAGCTACCCTACAACAGCCATTTTATTATTCTTGCCTTCCTAATGGTACAACCAGTCAGCCTCAGCTTAATAGCCTTTTATCATTCATAGGCATTTTTGATAGATCCATCCTCAGTAAAGCTCTAGGTTCACTGTTATCCCAAAAGATAAGACCACTGGGCAGCCCAGCCTCTGAATTCCAGAGCTCACAAGCTGCTGCTACCTGTCACCACCATAATTTCTCCTCTTATAAAAGACAAATCCCCAGTCCCTTCTCTTATTGAATTTCCTGCCCTAAATAACTAAGCATTCTTACCACTCACCAATATCTCAAGTATCTTTCCATCTTCATAATCCATACCTTGTTCCTGATACACAGGTTCATGGTTTTCCCATCCATTTTGGTTTCCCCAAAATCCAACAGCCCTTTGATATTTAGAGACTGAAAGCAAATATATTAATTGAATAGCACTGGAAGGAGGCTCTCCCCATAGAGCCTTTCCTGATCTATCTCCCACCTTCTTGAGCATGCAAATTTTATTTGCACAGGAACAAAATGAAGTCAAAAGCAAAAATAATGTCCCAGACCTCTTTAGGCAGGGTTAACAAGCACCCCTCTTCTTCACATCACTTTATATGGAGGTAGCATCAAAATCCCATCCAGCAGAGATTCACTTCCAACCATGCAATTTCTTCAGCAATAAAGTAGGATACAAACAATTCTGGAGCTTAAACTAAGAAATGAGAACTTAAGATCAAACGACTTCTAAAGGATATATCTAAGCCAATATAGCAAAGTTTGATTAAGAAGATGAAGACAGATCAACCATGATGCACATTAAGAAGCTGAGGTATTTCTAGTGGATTTCTCTAGTTGTTAAGAAAAGTCCAAAGATAATTTTGAACTATTCAAAAAACTAAGATGGTATCAAAAAACTGCCTATGCGTCCTGACATCTTTTATGCTTTTCTTTTGAAAACAATAGCAGCAGGCGCCTTGTATAAATTGCACTTTTAAAATAATTCTAGTAGCAATTAAGATTGAATATTTTAATTGTCCTGACCAATAGGGAAACAACAGACATGCAAATGACTGCATAGCCAGGTGCTTGCAAGCTAATTAACACCTTTTTTGGTTGGACTACGCTAAGACAAGTTGCAAAGTACACATGCAAAGCATGCAAGGGAGGAAAAGGGAAGAGAACACAGCCACACATGGAGGGAGAAGAGAAAAAGATTAGATAAGGATGGGGGAATAGCACAGCAAGCATTTTAAAAATCTCTGCTAAAATCACTGCTTAGTTGGCTGTGTGAGAGGAGGTTAAGATAAAGGCAAAACCTGTGTCTGAGCTCCCGTTTACCTCAGCAGATAAACAACTATGGACTAAACAGAAAAAAGCTGAGAAGTCAGCATACTTCAAAAGCAGAACATTTTACTCAGTACACTTTCCATTAGCTGGATTGCTTCTAGCTCTCTCTCACTCTCTCTCACACATTCCTCACTGATTTAGCTTATAATGGTATCAATGACAAAATTGAAGTTACTGATAAAAGCCTCATGGAATCAGTCTAATCCATGCAGCATAGACATGCTGTTCCCCGACTATACCAAGCATTACTGTTGGGTAATTTTCTGCGCAAAACCAGAAAAATAAAAAATATATGCTTAGTTTTTTTCCCTTTCTCCCTCCATATATATTTTTTAAAATCTGTCCTTAAGTGGCAGGGAGAAAACTAAATTATCAAAATGAATTCAGGTGGTGTGGGTACCAGATGCATTAAATTTGATATCTACAGAGCAAACCTGAGGCCAGATTCCTCTTTGGTATTAAAAAAAAAAAAAAAAAAAAAAAAAAAAAAGCCATTAAAATGGGTAAACTAAATAGGCCTGGAACATCAAATAATCTAAACACAATTTCTGAGTTTATGAAGTCTGAGAGCTGTTCATCTCTCTTTCTGCTTTTTGAACCCTCCTTTTTTCCATATATCCTTTTTTGCGCTGTCACCTTATCAGGAACAAACAGTGGGAAGACATGATAATAGTCTTCAAGTACCTGAGGCTGCTGCAAAGAAGGAAATATCCCATTGTCCTCATCCAGGGTGGATAAGGCAAAAAAAAGTACAAACTTCAGCTGCAGCAAAGGAGATGCAAGTCAGATATATGAACAGGCTTTCCATACTTAAAATATTGGAGCCCTGGCTCAGACTGCCTGGGGAGACTGTTGAGTCTCTGTCACTGAAAGTCTCTACAAATAGCCTAGATCACCAACCACCCAGAAAGACACATGCACAATTTATCTTGTCATGATGCAGACAGATGAGATGGTTTCTTAAGGCTTCTACTTATCCTGATGTCCTGTGACCTCATAAGGTAAAAAAGGTCTGGATTGGATCTGGTAGCCACTTGTAAGACAGGCCACCTGACAAATTAGCTGTGGAATGATTTCTGAGAGTTCTCATCCCTCTTATCAATAATTAGCCAATATCTCAACTGGGCAATGTTCTACCAAAAGTGTCAACAACTGAGTAAAAAGGGAATTCTGATTACTTTAGTCTACAAAAGTAATTTTCTTGATCCCAACTCTAAACTGAAGTTTCGACTACAATGAAATGTTTAGACTGTCTGCAATTTATCATCTTAATAAATCCTTAGATCCCAATTAATTACAGTGAGTTTTTCAGGAGGTATATTGGACCTTTTATCCATTAATCTAAATGGTGCTTTGAATGGCCAGGAAATAGAGTTGATCAGTAGTATACATACTGATGGTACACTCCCAGCTCCAGCAAAAGCAAGTAGCTCAACATCACACAGAAGTGAAAATAAGGCAGATACACATCCACCATGCAGAAATCAGATGGAGAGAGAGACAAGGCTCCACTTGCTTGTCCAGTTTTGTACCAGTTGCCAAACTTAAGTTTTAAAGTCATAAAATATACAACCAATGCAGCTACATTTTGCATGCAGTACTTCAAAAAATCCTAATGAGAGTTGAAGAAGACAAAAATAATGCAAAGCTTTTATGAACAGAAAACCAGTTTGCTTGTTTGGAAGCTATGCATTTCTACTGCATTAAGAACACTCCAATTACATCTTGAATATCTCCTGAAGCAGAAAAAGGAGGAGATTCTCACCTCACTGTGATCTTTCCTACTTCCCTACATACACTCTCCTCATTTTTGTAAGTAACCCTGCCAGATAATAAAAAAACCCCAAAAAACAACAGAATTTTCCTCTTCAGGTTTGGAAGGCAGATCATTCTAAACAATACAGAAGCAAAATACCCCATCACAAAGCAGATCAAAGAAAACATAGACAAGAATTATACAGAAAAATCTCTAGAAATCAGTTGGGAAAAAATGTTTTAAGAGTCCAGTGTAGTCATTTCTTCATTTATTGTCACAGAGCACAACTTAATTTTACATAGTTGGATATGAATAAAGTATTCTAGAAATTCTGTCATTCACCTTCACCTGAGTTCCAGCTAAAAGACATCTGCCAAGAGAGGAAACAGACTTTCCTACAGTCCTTGGCCACCTTGAGGAAACCCAAGTGTAGCTGCTAATCTGGACATTACTGAGCACTTTGGCTCTAATACCACAATTGTGACTCTAGGACTGAAGCTGTTTTATTCAGCTGTCCTGCTGCTATATAAAAAAATATTGAACACCCCAAGCCCATTTTCATAATATGAAAACCAAAATAAAAACAGTCACTGGTAGGAGTTTTCTTGTGCTTAGACCAGTGTCATGAAAGATTATCTCCACTGCTTCCATGGGAGTAACACAGAAGAAAAATCTGTATGAGAAGGAAATCAGAGGTAGTCCTGCACCAGAGGACTTCAGCAGGTGGACTGTTACCAGAGTGGGGCTCACTCAGTGTCTCACTGGGCTTTCCAGAAACCTCAGACAATATTAAAAATTCTGCAAGCTACTACTTCAGGATAGGGTCACTGGCAAAATAAAAGTAGTCAGTGTCAAGAAGGAACAGGGAAGGGGAAAGATCAGACTAAACAACACATATATGGTGTTTCCACACTGACATTTACATAAATGGCACATGAAAGAAGGAAATGATAACTGAAGAGGATGAAAGACTGAAGTCAGATGAGAGGAGAGCACCCAACACAACCCCACAGAGGTGGGAGCAGATGTAAGGAGCCAAGTGGAGGTAATAGAGAAAAGAAAGGAAGAAATTTTATATCACTTTTTATTTACAGAAAATGAATTACTATTAAGATTCTTTCAAGTGCTTTTTCATAACCAGGGAAAAAAACTAGAAGCATGGAGATACTTCATTCCTAGCAACCAAAAACGTTTTGGTGCCTAGGCGTGGACAGGCACATTACTGGGTATTGGTTGTGTCTTTACTGGTTCATTTATCAAGCTGCAGACCTAAGCATTTCCCACTAGAAATGACTCTGGGTATCTGGAGAACCTCATTCTTATTTATACTAAGGCTGCATTACTCATTCAATGTAAAGGATCCTTATTCTATGTTGCTTCTATACATCTTCTACTCCACCATCACTTTGTGAAAAGCCTTGGAATAAATGGGAATCACATCTGTAGGTTAAAATCGACTATTGTACTTTATATTTTTACTGTACATGTTATTTCATTTCATTACTGCCCTGTTTTCTCGCGATGCCTATTGCCAGTGACTGCACTGAGAACATTACATGAATTTTATTTCCACCCTGGAATCATCAGAAGGCTGTTCCACAGACAACATAAGGGAAAATCAAAAGTCTATCCAGGGCAACTTCCCCTCCACAAGTTTACAGAACATAACCATGAGATGTGTCCATATAAGGTGCCCATACACAATCATGATGGGTATAATAGACAAATCCAGATGTATGTACTATACACAGGACAGCAATAAACCAATTAACTAGAATTAGATTAATAAATTTCCAGGCTCTGCAAATAAAATCTACCAGTTAGAATACAAACTGCACAGCCATTTGCATTTACTTTAGTGTGCTCTCAGGGAAGTACTAATCACCTCCTCAAATCCCTACATTTCATTAGAAAACACCATAAATTACTCTTCTTCTATCTCACATGTATAGGGAACACATCTTTCAATATACTGCAATTACACCAGTTCTGGATCTCAAATCTACAGTCCCAAAATTTGCTCTGTGGCTGTACTGATAATCATATAGTGCAGGCTTTAGCAGACTTAATACCATCTTCAGGACACAGTGGTATCACATACAGACATAAATTTGTTATGCAAGATGCAACTCTACACTTTCTCACCTAAATTTTTCCCATTTCTAGAAAACCCATACACAATTTCATCCTGCAACAAATATTTCCAAATTCAACTTTTAAAACTGTCTAACATATGGAGAATATTTTTGCCTGGGTATTATATTATGGACAAAAAGATATTAAAATAAAAGAGAAAGGAAAAGGAGAAAAATGAAAAAAGCATGTATAAGAAGAAAAGAGAAAATATGTAAGATGGTGTGAGAAGAGTGAAAAATACAGAGGAAAGAAGAAAACATGTCAAAGCAGGTCTGCAATAAAAAAAAAAAGTTAAGAAGGGGTAGGAAGGAGAAAATATAATATATGCTTACTACAAGATGATATATAAGAAAAAAATATGATTCTCATTATAATCCCCCATTTTGACTATTGACAATTCATTCCAATACAGCACCTCAAGTGTCTATTACACTTTTCAAATCTGCTAAAGAATAGATGTTAAGAAGATAGATGCTGAAGTATAGTATCAACATATCCCTAAAGCCCAAACCTCACTATCAGCACAGATAAACCTGTGTCAGGATACTTTCTTATCAGAGTATGGGCAACAAACAGCCTAAAACCATGTTAGATTGAAAAGATCATTCTTGTTGCAGCTCCCTTAGAGCAATCATAAGAGCAGCACAAACATGTTGAAATCAAAACCCCTTTACCTCTTGATAGTGAGATATTAATTATATAACTGGGAATCAGCATTAAGAGAATGATTTCTCCTTACTGACCTATGCCTGCAAAGATGCTGAGCTACAGATTTAAGTCCAAGCTCTCTGGCCCAATCTTATCCCTTTTTAAACTCTGGGAATAGATAGATTAATGCAAATTTTGGTTATCAAGACTTCTAAGGTCTGAAAATTATATCTAATTAAAAGTGCCTTGTTGTTTGCTTCTGAAAGAATAAAAACCTGCTGTTGACAGCAAGAGATCTAATCTCTGGCCAACATTTCCACACTGAAGGAAACATGGTTAATTACAGAGTTTTATTCGTTTATGAAAAATTCTAGGGGAGCAATAAAAGGAAAATTAAGGATCATTACTGAAAAACCTTCCTGACAGTGAGATCTATCTGGCTCTGAAATTGTCTCTCAGAGGAAGAGTCCATTGGTCATTTTTAGCTGGAATGGATAAACATCCTACTGAAAGTAATGGAATTCAACACAATTCACTTAGAGCTTCAGAAATTCCTCATTAAGTCTTCTGAAGAGCTACAGCCTTAGAGGCAGGATTCTACCAATGGTCTTAAATCCCTAGGGAAAGACTGCAATTCTGAATTCACAAGAAATAATTGACTAGGACTATTTCCTATTGGAATAAAATATTAATTCACCATTCACACCACATGTACTCACACCACACTTGATCTGGTTTATTAAGTCTTTCCCACTTCTAATTTACACACAAATATTCATTCAGCCTCCCATTTTTACATTTCAGGTTCATGATCTGAAATACCATGTATTGAGTTATACCAGACAATAGTTATGAAACTGGGATCATTATCAGAAATATCAGTATATTTTTCTGTAGGAGAAAACTTTGATTTGCTAGTGAATTCCATTCTTTGTAGTTAACAGTCGTAAGAATTACCTTTTTTTTATTATTATACTTTTATGAAATTTTTATAGTTCTTCCTTAGTACTTTGATTCTTTTTCTTTGATTGTTAATCTAAATAGTCCTAAGAAGCACAATGTTATCAGCAATCAGGGAACTGTTTGTTCTCTGGGGCAAGTCCCATTATTTTCATGCACTGTGCTTTCACCTACTGCACAATGCTGGCTTGACAAATTTCAAAGAAATCTGATAGGTTTATTTACTACAAGGCTGTCAGAAGGAGTAGATGTAGAACAAAATTCAGAAGCTGAATTGAAAATTAGAACCTGTTAAGTGGGTTCTAATTCCTTACCAGTTTAATTTTACTATATTAAATTTATTCCCATTCTAAACAGGAATATACTTCATCCTAAATACCACATCACTGGACATGTTAACAAAAGCAGAGCAACAGATTCAGACAGACTGATATTATGGGGAGGATTTCTTCAAGTATTACTTCCCATGAAATGAAGAATTTCTTTCTTCTTTACACCCAGACATCAAGGGACTGTGTTTAAAAAGGGTGTCTCAAAGCCTGTAGTGCTTCTTGCTACAATTTCCTACTCATTCTTCCTACTCATTCTTGGGCCTTCAAATATACATTATAATGTTAGTGGTGGGAAAAGAATATAAATTATTACCAGCTAAAAGAGCATTCATTTTGCATGAAGACTTTCTGTTTTATACTCCAATCTTTTCACAACTCAAAATCCTATTGCCCTATTATCATCTTCAATACTTCCTTGGAATTCCCTACTCCAGTTTTTGTCCCAGCTTTTAAATATTTCATGCTCTTCTACTTAAGAAAATCATGAGATAGTGATCACAGTATAGTGTGTCTAGCACACACTAGACACTAGTTGCTGAAATCTTTAATGAATTATCATTTAAAATTTAAGAATGATGGATGCTCAGCATATGAGACACAAGTACCCTTTTTGACCTGTCCCATGAGAGAAACTTTCCTGCTTTCATTAGTTGTAGAATCACACTTTAGACTGTTATTTCAATTATAAATAATTAGTATTTAATCAATGTTGTCATAAACAGCCAAGCAAATACCACAGACTATACTGAAGTTCACTGGATGATAGGTTTTAATAGCTGTGGCTCATAATCACAATAAAATATTCTCCCCTTATGTGTTGTGAATAACAGCAGTATTTTCTCATGATGCTTATTTGTCACATATGAACTCTCTGTAAACCATTCACTATTTGTTATAAATGAGAGTAGATAAAATTCAATAGACAAACATGTGAAATCTCTGAAGAGATATGAGCATTTTCTGCTCTGCAGTCAGTCAGCTGGATGTTCTTGCACAGAAACATATTCATGCTCATTTCTCCTCTGACCTGAAACACAGACATGTGCAAAACCTTACTGATTGTAATTAGGAGATTAGATATTCTATGTGACTCCTATACAGGAGAAAAAACTTTGATTATCTGATGAAACAGTTGTGTATGCTACTCTCTTGCTAGCCAGCCCCTTTTATGCTCTGCATGAATAACAATCCTTCTCATTTCCCTGAAGGTGACTTCCATCCACAGGAAGAATGCCAAGATGCTTAATTTCTATATCCTCCAATATAGTTTAGAATTAAAAAGTGCATGCAACAGAATAGCTGTTCCAGTGTCACATATGGCCAAAACATTCTGTAAGTTAATGCAGGCACATAGCATTTTGACTTAGGGAAATAGACCAAAATATTACAGAAGTTGCTTCACCCCATTCTACTGTGGAGACTAACACTTTATAACTATTATAAAAGGGTTATTCCTTAAACCTATGTACCTATTTAACTTTAGTTATCAAGTCAAGGCACTTTATTAAATGCATACTAGAATTTTATTACATCCCTTGGTTTGTTTTCTTTTTCTTTTCAGTCTCCTCCATCTCTTCCAATCTCAAATATTTAGCAGTGATTTATTATTTCCTTTGGGGACTGAGACAAGTGCCATCTCATTTCCCTGTATCTTTCTATTTTTCTAGAATAACTTGTGAGAGCATATGTTAACATGAGAGCCCAAGTACTGTCATCTGATTAGGAAAAAAAGAAAGGCTCAGCACACGCACAGAAGGGGAGAAGATTCAGATCCTAGGCCATTCATTTCTTCTGTAAAAATAACTTTCATAATGCTATATACATTAGTAAAAAGCAAACACTGATATTTCCAAAAGCCCAGCAATTATAAAAAATATTGAAGGCTTTTGAACTTTTGGACCATCATCTTAGAAGAAGTGAGAAAGAGAATAAAATAAACTCTAGGAAACTCTCCCTCTTTTTGCATTTACCTAGGGAATAGCCTGCAGTCATGGGCTGACAGGGGAAAAAATCTACCAAGGTCCAGTTCAACCTCTGCTATGGCATAGGCTAAGTCCTCTGAATTCCAAAGGTTCTGAATAAGGGCAAGCTGATGCAGATAAGCTTTTTTTAAAGTGCATGGTAGAGCCTGCAGAGGCATCTGCCAGGATGGGCTGAGGTTTGTGCACATCCACGTGTGAGCTGGGGTCTCCATCAGTGCCCATCAGGTGTGGCCAGAGGTGCACTCCAGGTGCAGCAACACAGGGTAACCACCAGTGCCTGAAACTGGCTGCCTTCTGCTGGTAAGCACTACACAGAACTACATATATTTCAAACACACATACTAGTGCTCCCTGCAAAAAAAAAAATGATCCTAGCAGAAGTCATCTGCACCTCAGAAGGATGCAACAGAGCTGAAGAAAATGGCAAAATGGGGAAGGTTTATGTGCAAGTAGAAATTTAACAAAGATTATTCAACTTGGAAGACAGGATTAGGAAGATTTACAAGACGGTGAAAGAGACAGAGAAGATAAATAGGGAATAATCAGTCACTTTTTCACAATAAAGAAGAGAAATTAGATTAGCAAGCCAAGGCTTTTTGAAAAATAAAAAGAAATACTCTCTTTTCACATAATTCATAATTAAAGTTGTGATCACAAGTATAAACAGACTGAAAACATCATTAGACAATTGACAGAAGAAAATTCCATTGATGATTTAAACACAAAGATCTAAATAAAACTTCTGACCTGGGAAGACTTTTTGGAACATGGGAATGTATTTCAGAAAAGGGATAACTTTATTTTTGCACTGGTTTTATGCTTCTCATTATAATATTTTGTATTTTTTACTTCTCATTATAATATTTTGATTTTTATTTTAATATCTGACCATTACTGGGTATGAACAGGAATATCCAGATGTGTATTAGAGATAATTAAAGATTTCCCTTTAGTTCATGTAGCAAATAAACATATCCTTCCATTGTATCATTACACTATTGTGGACTTTCAAGCAAGTATCATGTGGTAAACTCCTTGGTATAATGCAAAACCTGAAACACTTAGAAAAACACAGTTTTGAAAAGTATATTTTAAAATAAAATAACAATCCTATGATGTCAGTGCTAGATCACATCAGAATTCTGTCATTTTGGACAGACAGTTCCACTCATTGTAGTTTTAAGAGTATCTAAGAGTTAAGAGTAAAGGACTACAGAGTATCATTGTACAAGAGAATGCATTTTTCATGCAAGGCCCTTAATATAATGCTGACAGCACATTATGAATATAAAAGCAAAGTCATCTTCATAAAAAAGCTAAAAAGAAAATAGATTTGTGGCACAAAGCAGAAATACCCTAGTTGTGGTCTGTAGAGCACAAAGGGTAGATAAGACATTTCTTGGCTGTCTGGGAAGAACAGTTTCATCACAAAGCTCTTCTCTCTCTCTTTTTTACCAATGACAGAATTGCATTAAGAAGAAAGATACAAATGTACACATTCCTAATCTCACTTTTCCTTGCAACCCATTGATATTGCTGTCGTCAGGATGTTGTGGGTTGAGAATCACTGCAGAGATGTCCCAAAAAGATAATGTATCTTTAAAATGTTTTGGAATCCCTGTAATAAATAATGCATATAACAGCATGAGAAATATTATGACTAAAACCTAAATGGCACACTTTAGGAGTTATCAACTCAGCTGGATTAAAAGTTAAACTTTTAGACCTGAAAAACTTAAACTGAGCTCCAGATCTGAACATAACTTCATATGTACAATTCAAACAAGCTAATTAATTTTTAACATATGCAATTCTGCTTCTGTGGGAAAAAGACTACCTAGTACCAGGTATGTCCATCCCCAGACAAATCCCCTAAAGAATATGGCTTATGTGACCTTGTAAGTGCCCTCACAATAATTACACTTTCTGAACTCTGCTGCTATGCAACTCTTATATGCAGTATTGCTTGAGGACACCAAGATAAATAGTGAGTAGCTGTAATGGGTTGATGCTGGCCAAATGCCAGTGCACCCACGAAAATAATTTATTCATTTGTGCTTTAGCATAAACAAACAAGTTACATGTTAATAAAGGTATAGATAACTATTACACAAAAAATTGCTGTATATTTCATAAAGTTAAGCTTCATCCCACCCACTTAATGTGGAGAATTCAGGTATGTCAGGCAAATCAGAGCCTTTCAGTTTCATTACCTTGCCCAAAAGCCCGAGTTAAGAGTACAGCTTTGGGCCAAAACACCAGAGTTGTTAGTACAAAACAGGCATAATGCAGTTAGTTTCAAAGATATACTGATAGTTAACAAGCAGTAGATAAAAAATTCCAAATTTAATTGTGTGGTTTTTCATTAGTGTCGCTCACTCGTCCAATATGCAGCTCTCAGAGGCTTCTGAGTGCAGTGGAGTCTGGCAGGGGATTGTGCAATCAGGACCTAGCTCTGCATAATGACCATATTGATAATGTCTCAGGTTGGCAGCTGAGGCACATAACTCAGACATACCAGCACCCTTTTTCTCTGTTCCACAGTTAGTGGAACTGCCTGCCTCTAAGAGTGCTTTACTGGCATGGCCAGCTGATTTTTCCAGGTGGAAATTAACTGTGTTTATAATACCCTTCAAAATATTCAGCTGCAGGAACTGCAGAGATTGGAAAGGGTTTTTATTAAATGCAAGGAGAACAAAGAACTCAAAATCTCCTGCAGTGCATTAAAAAAAGTGGTTCCATGTATAAGCAAATAAATAATGATGTGTTCACATAAATATAATGGATTTCTCTTCTCCATCTATGGTTCTTTCCCTCCTGCAATTATTTCTGAGTGAAGTGAAATTGTAAATAGCTTTACCCACTAAATGATCTTGAGAAAATTATTCCTGAAGCGCCACAGTGCAGCTTGGGGGCTTTTCCCGATCATTCAGTGCTCAGATGATTAGCTTGAAGCAAATTTTTGCAACTATGCTCACCAGGGCAAAAAGACATTGTGAGGAATGATGAAAGCAGAACCTAAGTCACATTTGATTTTCAGCAGCAAAAGGCTTTGAAACAGGACTGCAAAGATGCTGAAGGCCACAACAGACGTGCTTGCAAGAGCTGGGGTTGTGAACTGGAACAGTGAAAGCTGTAGTTATCCATACTGAACCAGCTAATCTACAAACTTTAGTTCAGGATAGAGATGCCAGGCTTGGACTGCAAAAGAGCCAAGGAGAGCAGTGAGCACTGTGTGTGAGAAATGAAGCACACTGGAAATACTGCCAAGTAAACCCAGGTTGGGACAGCATGGACGAGCGAACAGCCCTGCAGAGCTGAACAGTAACCCTGCACGGTGCCTGGCTCCAGCCAGCAATGCTCAGCCCTTCCACTCAAAAAACACAAGAGCAAATCCATCAATTTTACACTTTCTTCAGAGTCTCAAGGCCTTTTATCTCTCCAGCTAAGGCATCAAGAGAAGAAGTAATTATCTACCTAGTTTGAATTAGTTTCTTCCTAGAAAATGGTAGAGAAGAGACTTTGAAACACCTGTATAAAAACACTCCTGTGACTAAACTAATCTTCCACACCATTACTGAGATTCCTCTATGGAAACACAGGCATGAAACTGCTCTGATCAAAGAAATATACTGCCTTGGTCAGAAGGTGATTTTCTTACCCAGTAGGTTTCAAAAATAATCTACCAATTCCCCCTAATTCCTGTGAGAAGCTTACACCTTAAGAGAACTCAGCAGCCACAAAAAAATCTCCCTAGTAGTTCAAGTCTTGATTGTTTTCATAACAAAGGAAGTCATTTGCAAAATATATCACTTTGAAAAACAGTTCATCAGCACTGATGCCTCAACATCACCTATACACTAGAAGATTGAAAGACAGGAGATTTTATTCATCAGAAATACACACAACTTGGGCTCCATGAGGCTCCACAGCAGGTGAGAAGACCCAAGGAAGGGGCAGAGAATAAATATGTCCAAAGAAAGAGTTTACTCTTGATTCTCATTATGTCCAAAGTCATTCAGCCTCACTCTGTTAACAGGAAAGGATGTCAGGATGGCAACCCAAGGTGCTGTTAGGAAATGACTGGTGCCCATCTGCTCACCACTTCCCTTTACCAAACACATGCACTGTTTTCATTCTGCAATGTGGCTCATGTCCATTCTCTGATATATCCAATGCACACAAATTGGTTGTTTAAGAGGCTCGATAGCTGAGTTAAATCATTGCCAATGAAAAACAGCTGCTCATCAGAAAAAATGTTGCCACTGATGCAAGAGAGGTGTTGGTCTTGTTCCTTTAACTGGATGTGGTCACAAGGCAATATCTCCTCACCAAACACAACCCACACTACACATCTCTGCTTAAAGACTGTTAGTTGGAAGTGTGGTCTACCCCAGCAGAGTTGGTGTGGCAGCCTTTCAAATAGATATTGGCTGGTTCTCATCCAAGAAACCAGGAAGAGTCAGCTCTGAGGGGCATCCAATTCTGTGAGTTCTGTGTGACTGAAGAAAGATCCACAATTATGCATAGCCCTTGATATCATGATTGGAAGCAATAAATGTAAGAAAACCATATGCAATCTTTTTAATCTCCTATTTTGATAGAAGAATTAGCAAGCCATAAGATTGACTAGGACAGACTGTTTCTGTCAGAAACAGATAGTATAAGTGAATGCATTAAAATGGATTTTTAAATGTATGTTGGCCTGAGGGAAACAGCTTTGCTCAAATCTTTGTAAACAGCTATTCACCCTCTCCCTGCCTTTTGATGCAGATGTTCATTGAACTGTGAGAGGGAAAAATACCTAAGTCCAGGATGTGTTAAAGATCTGCAGCCTCATCAAAAGGTTCAGGTACATCTTTTGTCACTGTGATGGGTACAGCTCATCTCCACTTACAGTAAATTAAACTGATCCCAGCAGCTGAGACCACACTGTGTCAAAGAACTAGGTGTGCAGCAGAGCAGAAGATACAATTGGAATAGCCATCATCAACAACATTTTGTCAGCTAAGAAATGACTCCTCTGATCTCCATCCTCATTGCAAATTTATTACAAAGCATCATCTGTTAAGCAAGATCATTAGACGTTTTCTTGACTTTGATATTACATATTTGAAACCAAAGTTTAACTTTTGATCCATGAACATTCTGTAGTGAGAGACAAACCTACCAGAGAGCTATAAGGGAGTATTTTATCTGCTACAGTACCTTATCCTGTTAATAATGAGTAAATAGCATGGACTGACTGTAGGAAAACAATTCAATCATTTTTAGGTGGCCTCTAATTAGCACAAAAACTTAACAGTAAGTAGACAACCATCTCTGCATTAAACCAATACAGTCCCAGAAATAAATATGGTAAAGATGCTTCAGGACACTAAAGACAGCTCCTTAAAAATCTCCTGGCAAGAAAACAAAGACAGGCAACTCTGCTTCTTTTGATATTTTGGTGTAAATGATCAGCGACCCTCTCTATAAAATTGTATCTGTTTTTCCATTTGAATATTTAGATTCAGCTCCAATTTACCGTTTTTCACTATATATTCCTTTGCAGATTAAAGATCACATTAGTGCCTGGTATTTTCTTCCTGTAAACATACTTTTATACTGACACCAAGTCACCTCAGTTTTCCTTTCCTAAGGTGTCTTTTAAAAACAATGGAGTGGTGTTGCAGATAATACATCTGAGGATACTTTCAGATAGTTCTTTTATTTTGTACCTAATTTTTTCTCTGATATTTCAGATATTCCAAAAGTTGTGTAAGCAGGCTTCACATGTGAACTAGCTAGGAATTTCATGAAAGTATGGAACTACAATGGAACTACAGATCTGCAGAGCTGCACTGTACTCTTAAAATAGGTAAGGGTTTTTATTTCTGTCTTCCTCAGATCCCAGATTATAAAATGATATTTTTTCCTAGGTTCAACAGAATACTGCATTTTTCACTGCATCTTCATTCTTGGTGGATATTTTCAGCAACTGCAATAGTTTACCCCAGAGGTGGCTGCATGTGACTATGGCTTGAAAGGTACATCTGGAACACTGAGACTTCTTAGAGATTACTGGAGCTTTTTTCAGGAAAAGGAAAGTAGTATTGACTGTAGTAACTTTTAATACTGAGTAAATGTCTGCTAGAAAAAGCACTGAAGTTCTGTTTTATTTTTGACCTTGAGATTACAGTTTGTACATTTTACAGAGTCACTGTAGCAATCTGAAACTACACATGCTTTGCATTTAACCATGCCAACAATGATGAATCTGGCTATCAGAGGGAATACTTAAAGCTGTCAGTTTGAATTAGGGCTATATTTATCCTTTAAAATGCTGCTGATAATAATGACTTCTCCAAAGAGTCAATAACTCCTTGAAAAAGATTAAAAAAGAAAAGTACAGAAATCAACAAATCAGATTCATATTTTTCACACAGTATCTTCCACTCTACCTTCTCTGTTCAGGTGAATTCAGGAGCTTTATAGCTATGAACCTATGACTTGAAAACATAAGGAACAAAAAAAGTAGTCCTAGGGCATCAATTTAACAATTTCAGTGAGTCCTAAAGAAATACAATAATTCATTGCAAGATCTCTAAAGACAGGCTTAAAGTTAGGTACGTGCTTGTGCATTGTGTTTACTAAAGAAAAAAGATCTCTTAGATACTATCAACATTTTCAGAATAAATTTTTTTCTTCAAACCACCCTGAACTTTTGCTGATCCAGAATGTTTGGCTGAAGTAACTCTATGACCTCCCTTCTTCCTCTTCCCAAAGTGTTCATCTTCCACTTTGATTCTTCTCACAGAAGAAAAAGGAGTGGAGAAACACAAGAGCAGTTGCACAGGTGTTTTTAGTCCATATATAAATTAATAATTTTGTTTCAAATGTTTGCAGCATTAAGAACCAGTAATTCAGCAAGAACTGAAAAAAAATTCTGTACTTTGGGAACAACTATTTGTTTTTAGAATGTGTGGGTGGTGTAGAGATGTCATGACTAATGTGATTTGCAATACAACTTGATCAAATTGCAGTGACATCAGTACTGGTACAGAGTGCTAGACTGTCACCCCTATGAACAGAATATAAAATCCACAGAATAGATACAACTTGAGGTATAAAGAAGAGATTCCTACTGATTCCTGAAAATGTGTTACACTGAGAGAGGCATTTTCCAGAAAGGGGACTGAGTTTCCTTCAATTTTTCCACTGAAGATGTCAAAGATGCCAGGAAACTATCAGTGTGCTTTTTAAAGAGGGGTAACTCCTTGTCTACAGCCAAACAAAATTCCTCCAACTGAAAAAGGTGAGCCAAAATCTCACAAAATACATGATACCTCTCCAACACTATGGAAGTGGACAGGCATCCACCTTCTTTCTTCTGCAAATTCCAGTAGTCCTTTCTTGTTCTGAAACCATCAGCAGAACCTGCTGAACACACATTCTGTGGGCAGTTAATGAATTGAAAGGATAATTATTATCTCCATGTGGAAACCTAAGGCTCATATATACTTCAGGTTGCCAAATTGAAAATTAATTATCTATTAAGCTAAATAAATTACTTGTGTACTGTACTAGAAGTAATCCATAAAGGAATTTACTTCTTCTACCTTTGTTAATTTAGATAATAATAAGTGATGATTTGCCACATCAAATTATTGCAATAACTCCATAAAGTTTTATCCTATCAATCGGCCCTTCTCAATTAAAGAAAGAACAGCATTAATCATTGCAAGCCAAGGTTTCCTAGGAGATCTTCTCTTGCTATCACTGAACTGATAAGAGGGGTCAAGAGGTCACCATCTGAAATCTACCCAAAGATTTCAATAGACTTGTTGCCACTATTGCACCAACTGATAACACTGTATGGTTTCATTCCAGCCTGCACACTGCAAACATATCTCACTAATACAATAACCTTGGTTTATTTCCATATGCTGGGTAATTACCATGTACTAAGCGATAAATTAAAAAGATTAACCAAAGTACTAACTACAATAAAGCAGCTAATTTAAGAATTGGAGCTCTATATTATCTTCTCTTTATTGAAATTGAACTTAAAAATCCTCCCTCTGCTTCAGCTAATGATAAAATGTTAGATAAAGATAGGTTTCTGTATTCTCTTTTGGTTGACAAATAACAGTTTACCCTCTAATTATGCAGCTCAAATAGCATTTTCCTTGACTGCAATTCCACACTTGCATATGGATCTTAGCCTGTCTAAGTGGAAGACTGCCCCCACAGCAGTAGTTCTCAGTCTCCTGCAGGTTAGAGGACAGAGAAACTGTCAGCATGTCAACAAAGGCATTTCCAGAAAAAAATTCCTGGTGTGATGCAGAAATAGCAAAGATGAACAGCACACCAAGGCCCTACCAACACTCTGGAGTTTATAGAGCTTTTGCCATTATCTATAAGCTTTTCAATGCACACTGAAAAGCTGTTGTTAAACAATAATAAAAACTCCTTCAGTTAACCAACAAGTCACTAAATCTTTGGGGAGGATGTCTGCCCCCTCTTCATCACTCCTTAAATAAACAGTATGTGTTGATGGTCAGGAAGACATTCAGGCTATTTTGGTCCTGGGTATGAAACCCAAATCCTGCACCACTAGTCACCTGCCTGGGCTCTTTTGCACCCCAGCATCTCTGACTGTATGCTGTGAAGTCCCCCATTAGTATTCTAAACACTAGAAAGACAGAAAGTGTGTGAAACTGCCAGATGTATGCTCAGAAGGGGGCTTTAGAGTGAGGTTGTGCATTTACATCTCTTTGGAATCCAAGACATGGATTTACAACATGCTATCTTGAGAGAAACTGCTCCTTGCTATCATTCATAAAATGATAAAATCACAGAATCATAGAATCACATTAAGGTTGGAAAATACCTTAAACAAGTTAAAACAGGACTGGCCCCAGTACTGAGCCCTAGGGAACCCCTCTAGGGACTGGCTGCACATTTACCACTCTCTGGACCTGGCCATCCAGACAACTTTTAACCCAGTGAAAAGTGCACCTGCCCAAGCCATGGGCTGACAGCTTCCCCAGGAGAATGCTGTGGGAGACAGTGTCTATCAAAGGCTTTACTGAAGTCTAAGTAAACTACATCCATGGCTTTTCCTTCATCCACTAGTCAGGTCACCTGGTCATAAGAGGAGGTTGTGTCATAAACTGAAGATTAGGAGAAATCCTCTCCTCATGGGTTGGGCACATCCTGGGAGAACTGGGAAAGGCTGCCTGCTCATTGCAGGTAACCTTTACCATCACACCATAGTTTTCCCTATGGAAAGGGAATACAAGACTTTTTTTCTGAATTGTATTTATTCTGCCAAACTCAGGGCATGTCTATACAAAGGACATAACTATGTGTTACCCCTCTCTGTGCTCAAAGCTGTCTTAAAATGAGCCAGCTAAAAATCTGCAGCTGCATTACATAATGTCACTATGCCCAGGCTAATGTGTCCTGCTATTCAACAGGTCCCATTATCTGGGTCACAATGCCAGGCTATCACAACTCTGTAAATCTGGGACTTGATCTTACTCATGTCTGAATAACTTCACAGTCAGGCAGAGTGTTCTCATATCCATTTCCATCTGTCCACTCTGTCCACACCAGCTCTGTTTGAAAAAATGCACTCAAGTTCTATCTTAAAACATGTTTTCTGACTCTCTTCATCTGCCTGCCTCTTTTTGGAAATTGTCTAAAAACCCCACCATTGTAATGGTTAAAAATTTCCCCATCATCTCCAAATTCCATTTATCGATTGAAAATTTATACTGCTATGTCTTTGGTAAAATTTGGCTTTGTGAGCTTAAAAGGCATTTCTTGGTGCTTAACTGACTGACACAGTTACAGGGAATAATCACCTCCACTCCTAGCATTTGCTCTGCAAGGCTAAATAAATCAAACTGGTTTAGAATCATTTCCTGTGAAGAACTTTTCATTCCTCAACAACCTAGAAACTCTTTATCTGTTCCAGAAGAAACTCATCTTTCTTGAACAGGACTGACTAAAACCAGACACACTTTCTAAAAGAATCCTCACCAGTCTGGTACACAACAGCACTAATGCTTCCTTATTTCTGCTGGATGTATGACAGGTCTGCTTATATGTCCTGGGATATAATTTGACATTTCCATCACCTTTTCGTGTTTTTTCAAAACCCTTTGTTTCACAAAACTGCACTTTAAGTCTCAGAGGAGTATGTTCATGAACAGAATTTCTGATCCCTTTTAATTCCAAGCAAAGACAATCTTCATCAGAAGAAGTTCAGATCTATGTGTAGGCACAAATATCTTGGAGTCTGACTATGCTCAAAAGTTGTTTTTAATTGGATCTATCTTTTCTTTGCAGTAAGCTATAAAAAAGGAGTTCTGACATTTTCAGTTTGGGACTAATTTATATTGATGCAAAAATACAAAGCACAACCACACCAATTTTTTCCAAACTAGTTTCTAGACCCAGTCCTCTTTCAGAAATAGTCAGTTAAGACAAGCAGAATCTTCTCCATCTTCCTGGACTGGTTTACCCACTGTATCCATTCATCCCTCTGATGTTCTGAGTTAAGCAAATGCAAGAGCATTTTTTTCTCTGAATCCCCTTCATACATTTTGCAACCCTGCTACAATGCAAAAGATCCTACAAAACCATGTGGTTTGTCAGCCAGATCTGACACTGGCCTTGGCCTCTCTTCTCTCAAGTGGCTCTTGAAATTCAACAAGGAGATGACTCAAGTGCTGCTGGAAGAAGGGAGGGTATAGTGATGCCATTCACACCATGCTCCATGTAATTTCTGAAGAACTCACAGGAAATGGCACCTAATAATCTCTTCACTGCCAGCTTTAACCAGCTCCTCTCTGGATCATGACTAAGTTCAATCATTACTAAACAGACCCTATCAGGTACTTTATATAACAGTTGTAACAAAATTGCACTGAAGTGCTGGAGATCATGTTTTCACAGAATTCCTTTTAATTTAGATCCTCCCCAAGTCTCCTTTTAGTTCTGCTCTATTTTGCAGAGGTATTTTCCATATTGATTCGTCTTTGCTTAGATAGGGTATTTTTCGGTTTTTATTTTTGGAATGAGACATTCTCCAGGAGTTCTGTACATTCATAAATGGCCTTTGAAGCAATCCAGTATAATTTCATTTATATTAATTCAATCCACTTGCTATCCTTGAAACAATTTTTGACTTCACAGAAACGAGCATTTGCATCTAATGTAGCAAGTATTGTAAATTGCCCTTAAGTGCTTAAAAATTAGTTTCAGACTGTATCTAGCATTCATTTGTCACACAAAGGCAGCAAATACAAGGCTTTTATCAGCAACATCTAACATATCTGAAAGCCACAAACTGTCAAATGGTAACAAATTTTGTTTGAATCTTACCTAAGTAAGACTGGAAATACAAGAGTGTTGCACCCAGTTAACACCCTTGGAAGCAAGATAGTTTGCATCACAAGTATGGCAAGGCATATCTCCCAATATGGAGGGTGTACGTGTGTATATATATATGCATTTTTACACACACACACACATATATATATATATCTCATACCTGGATGATGAGTCTCTATTTCTTATCAGATTAGCACATTACAATCCCACCACATCAAAGCCACACCAGAGGTCTATGATGCAATGAAGCTGGACAGACATACTGGTGTTTGTGTGTGCATGCCTGAAGTCTGAACCCCTAAATGATTAAACAGAGAAAACCTCTACTGAAGAGCAACAACAGCAGATTAATCCTAAAGCTTTCTACCTCTAAACACAGGTGCCATTATACTAATTTTCCAAATGTAAAGCTAATTTAAAGCTTAATTGTAAGCATTTACAACAAAAGTAAATAATTACCTTAAAAAAAAAAAATCTGATTTTAATCATACAAGAATTGTAGCTTACCCTGAAGACAGTTATGGTCAAATGCATTCAGACTTAGATCAGATTAATACTAATAATAATGGTATTGAAGTACAGAAGTCTTATTGGGTCTCTTAGTCTTTCAATTTCCTCAGTTTGCAGATAAATATCTAAATAGATGCTAACACTCCTTCATGTGTGAAATGAATGGAGAAGCATGTTCACTTTCAAACTTCATATTCTTTCCAATTGTGCCACAGCTTCAATAATCCCTAAGACAGTTGAAAAACACATGTGAATGCCTTCTAGTTCTCTTTTTAAGGGTCTACCAAGATCTCTCGGTATGGTTCTTACTGTAACTACATCTCAATATTTACTAACTTCCTTGAAAGAAAGTTAGGAGTGAAATTGATCTCTACCTTTCTCACACAAAATAATTTGGAGATACAAGGTATTACAGTGTTTGGCTTTTAGAGGATTACCTGTTGGAAAAAGGCATTGAAAATCCTTTGAAAGAAAGAGATCTTTTCCTTCACCTTCAATTTTACATGGCAAGTAAAGATTTTGGTTTGTGGGTAGGCAAAGCAGGAGGTAAGGCTCTCGGGTTATTTTAATGAATTTCACATAATCACATCAGAAGCCTGTACAGAAGCAGAATTAACCAGGAATGATTCTTTAGAAAAACCCCTTGAAACTAAGCAATTATTTGAAAAATTGGTCCAAAACCTCTTGCTTTATGCCAGTTTAAATGTGATGGAAATTCACTAGCTTCTGTAGCACTGCTTTCAGATCACAGCCACAGCAAGAAAAGAACCAAACCCAATCTTCTTATTCCCAGTTCATAAGCAACACGAATTCAGCCTGAGGTTTATGAAATCACTTCCGTGCCACATATCCCTCCATTCTTCCTCTGCCTCATTTGCTGAACAAATGAAAAAAATCACTTTCCGTGAAAAAGCAGCAGTAATGGAATTACAGCTGTGAAGGTAACCTTAGCCCACTCCAACTCCAGTCCACAGCAAACTGCTGACTGCTGTCCCAGAGAGCTGTACTCTGGAGTGATCCAGCAGCAATCTCATTGACTTTGGCTTCCTGCAGGAGTAGGACACCATTCCCACTCACCTGAGCCTCCCCTGCATTGTCTGGGGCTGCTTTTCTCCCTTTTCAATTGGATATTAAGCAAATGATAATATATCATACAATAATTACATACGGTCACATTATTTTTAGATGTATTATTAATCTTTTGGGTGGGTGTTAAAAAAGGGAAGGATTTAAAAATTTAAAACTAAATAAATTTCTCCCTCAATGGTCCCACACACAATTTTCACAGTAATACACTGTTGCGGCATAATGTTGCCCCTCACAGGCTACAAGGATGAAGCTCAAAAAAGAGTAATGAGAATAAGGAATCAAGAGGCATGGCTCAGTCAGGATTTCTGTTTTCTGTTGCCTGTTCCAAAAGAATGCACTGACTAGTACAACACATGCTGTTCCTGTGCTGCTGTAAAAGGGATAACAATATTTCCCTCTTTTCTCAGGGCATGTCAAGAGGATCAGGTAGCCACAGAGCTGCAGCCAAAAGATAGCACTGCATTTCCTTCATCCTCTCTCCCTACAGCTTCCATGTGCACTGAAGCACAAACATGCCTAGCTCTAAACACTGTTCTTTCATTAAAACAGAGGGGATACAGGTAAGGACCCCCTATATATCCTGCTTACACAGGTTTTAGCATGGTTGAATGGCTCTGAGAGCCATTCCTCACCTCTGTAAGGTTGTAGTTAGAAGGTTGAGCTAGGCACAGCAGAGAAAATGCAAACACATATTACAGTCAAAGAGAGGGTCAGGCTCAAGTCAAATCCAACTCTGGATTTCAAACTCACATTTGAGTCTGGAGAGACTGCTTTTCAGAACTGAGAACTTGCTCTTTAGGGGAATGAATAACAGTAATGATATCAGAAGCAATGAGCTAAGGTGACTGCTATTTTCTCAGGACCTAGAGAGAAAAGAACAAAACAGAAACAAAACATAGGGAGGAAGAGAGGACAAAGTAAGCAATAAACACTCATCTGCTTCAAAATTGACAGAAAAGCATGATAGTAGGGAAAATCCTACAAAAAGATACTACACTGTCAGCAAGAAAGGGCTGCTGCAGAGGGGGATCAGCAAACAGCCTTATTCCTAAGGCCTAGGGATTTTGAATTTTAGAGAGATTAGGCAGACACATGATACTGGTGCAGGAGTAGAGTATTATGTCCAGTTCACTCTAAATATGTGAGTCTTAATGCTGCTTTCATTGTCTTGATACTATTTATGACATAAGCTCTGTAAGAAAGACATCTAATATGCAGAGCACACATATGGTCCCTTACTAAACACAAAATAGGACAGACATTCCCCTCTAAGAGGAGCCTGCTTTACAGATCCAGCACAGCACACCACCACATTGTCACTCCCACGCCATCCATCCCTCCAGTCATTATCAAACACTAATGCACATAGTAAATGAGCACAGCCTAAAGAGCTAAATGTTTCTCACTGCTTTCAGGAAATTGTTAGTCTATTATGTACCCAGCTTCCCTACTTGAACTGTCTCTGTCTTTGGGAGCCCAACAAACCAAATCATACCTTAAGGATGTTTAATTTCCTTTATATATTGCCTCTTTTTGCTAAGCGAGCCGAATGTGAGGTTGGCCTGCTTTCAGTATGTGACAGACCAAATTCAGATATAACTGGCCAAGTTCAAGCAAGGTATATGCCATACTCTCCAAAGAAGATGATTAAAACTTAAGGAAACGTAAGTCGAGTCATCTTAAATCAAGGAAATGGGGCAATGCTGCAAAAGTAAAAGGGGAAAAATTATTTTGAGCATGTCTTGGAAAAAGTCTGGGACATATTCATAATGGCACGATATTCCTCAAGGGTGTTTTCTTAAAGGATATGCAGACTGGCGCTAGCCACAAAGCAGCAGGCTGAGAAGGATTGTGGGAGGGAGCAAAAGAAATTTGGGACAAGAGAGGGTGGTCTAAAGCAGTCATGTGCTAGGAGGCTGAAAATAAATCAGCTCGCAAACTCACATAGGTTGTTATGCAACAGTGCGTGAGATGCACAAGTATCCTCAGATCTGGTCATCAGTATCAGCAGCAAAGACAGAAAAGAACCTTTTGGCATCCATTGTGTCAACTGCTGTACAACTGCTTTCTGCTAGTTATCTTAGGAGGAGAATTAAATATGATAATGTTGTACTTATTTATATACATACTTATTTTAAATTGTATAAAGGCAACCTATTTGTAAAGCAGCAAAGTGCAATTTCACAACCCGTAAGTGTAATTATTAGTTTCATTGGGCTGTTATAAACATGGCCAAGACACTCCTGGCGCTTCTCACTCCACTATTCTCCCCACAAAATGTCTCATCAGTAACACTGAAAATTTCTTTGGCCTTCTAGAGGCTCCACCAGAAAAATCCACACCTGTCCTTTGTGTGTTTCTTTCTCTGACATATCGTCATTTTGTATAGTACATGTCTTCAGCTGTTATTCATATTTCAGAAAGCTGCTGGGACTGAGATAGGAACACAGAAACTTATTTCACCTAAGTCTAGATCCAAAACTGGCAAAAAAGGGAACACGAGGAGGCCAAAGATGTTTCACTGCTAGGCTGCTGGCCTTTTGCTGGTCCAGGGCAGGAGCAAACAAAAGTGAATCATGTCTGCTGGTGGTTTCATGACGTGAGTTTCTTGGATTCAAATCTATCTTTTTGGAGCCAGTATCAACTCAGGAAAGCCATCATATACTGTTATCCTACAAGCACCTTCAAAGCAAGGAGTCTTTGGGGAATATCTCAAGGAATGATTGCATAACAGAGATTCCCTTCCTGGCCATACAGAGGAGCTCTCCTGGCCAGCACATGTGTTTGTGAGCTGCTTAGGCTACCATCAGTGTATACATATGGTGTAAACAACAAGAAAAGCTGGCAAACAGGCTACCACTTAACCACTGTAGCCATGCTCAATCAATTGAATGCAACAATTCAGCACTTTCCTCAAGTATACCGACACACTATATATCCAAACTAATATAGCCATATTAAAATTCCTCTAAAGACTCTTGCTAAAGGGCTAGTTTCCCTTGAACTGGAATCAAAGATATGATGAGAAAATTTAAAGGGTTTTTTTTATTACCAATTATGAGGGTATTCATGCAGCACTGCTTAAATATTATCTTCTAAAACTGATAAAAGGGCAATGTGAGGGGGGAGTTGTTCAGAGAGCAGGAGACCAGACAATTAAAGCTCTTAATTACAAGGCAATACCCAAGAACTTAGAGATCATACCCAGACTAAACTCTGTCCTTTATACCAATATTCATCCCCCTAATATACATCCTATTTAAAAAGTCTACACATCATAATTTTCTATCATATTTTTAAAGAATTTTAAGAACATTTCATGCACCAGTTAGTTCAAAGATAGTATGATACATTAAAAGTTCAAAGCTGCAGCTTCTATTTCTTTTTTATACATCATTTTAAGAAGGAAAAGTTGCATGCAATTTAATATTCCTCTTCACCAAGGGTTTATACTTGCTGCTCTTACTCCAAGACTGTTTAGAGAGCCTTTAACACAGAGAAGAAACAACAGTATATACTGTTTCATGGTTGTGAAACAGACCAGCACACATTTGAAAGAATATGGAAAAAATTGAGAGCAGGAGCCCTACCTGCCCAGAGGAGCACAGGTCAGTCACCCCCAGCCACTGCAGCTGATCCCAGTTAGCAACCATCACTTATCTAGACAGCACCAAG
Organism: Erithacus rubecula; assembly: GCF_903797595.1. Classification (NCBI taxonomy): domain Eukaryota; kingdom Metazoa; phylum Chordata; class Aves; order Passeriformes; family Muscicapidae; genus Erithacus; species Erithacus rubecula. Next base: position 40,528,873 of record NC_136688.1, on the reverse strand, counting down.
GTGGGGACACCACTATTGTGAGGGAAAACAGGAGCAGGTGGTGCACCACTACCTCTAATTCATCATCTTAACCAGTGACATATAAAATGCAATGAAATATAAAGTGCTATTAGACCTGAAAAGTTGCCATAATTGCAACAGCATTGCTAACTAACCATTCAGCCCCATGTTCTGAGTAATTAGGGCAATGGTTTATGACCAGCACTTGGTGGCATTAGCAAAATGGAACAGGAGATTGAGCATGACGGGTGGGTTGGTAAAGAGGAGGAGGAGATGTAATTTACAGCTTTAGGGAATCACCTGTTAAAAAACATGTGTCCTTCTTTACTGAAAGGGAAGAAGTTCCCCACACCCTATAGATAAGGAAAAGGGATTTGAGACAATGGCAAGGTGACAGTCTTTTACAAGAATGTTTTTGACTTTCTCCCCCACATACGGATTATGTGATTTTGCTCTGACAAGTCAGCAGGAGAAAGGAAGACTAGCAGTCAGGCTTTTGCAAGATAAATTCTGTATGCTTAAATGATTTGAGAAAGATGTTACCTTACTTCCTCTTAGAATGAAAAGGCTGATCTAAGTCACCTACACTGCAGCTCTATACACAGTAGGAGGGAACTGGGGGAGTACACATGACTCAAAGAAAAATACCATGGAGGGAGTAGAAGCCCTTGCATCTTGCCCTCCAGTGTTAAGCTTCAACAGTGAAGATTCTGCAGAAGCTGCAAAATATAGATAGGCATGACTTATTTTTCCACGGCCATTAAGAAATCTACCTTGAACTACAGCACAATTCAAGCAAACTTTCTTGTTTTAATTCAATACCATATTGACTAGCCAGACCCAAAATACAGAATTCCTTTTTTTTTTTTTTTTTCCCTTAATTCTTTCAGTGGGAGTAGGACAGGGGATTTTTGATGGAAAATTGCCAGGAGTGATGGCCTTCCCACACTGTAGAAAACTGAGATGTGCAGACTATTACATGTCTACATTTGTCTAGTTTAAAGTTCCAGCCACACAATCATGTAATGCTTTCACTTTCCAAAAATTAAAAGCTCTCCTATTAAATTGCTCTTTACCATTGTAGGTAGTTGTAGATTTTCATTGCCACCCTTCCATTCTACAGAATCACAGAATTATTTAGGTTGGAAAAGACTTTTAAGACCATCAAGTCCAAATTTAACTTAGCACTGCCAAGTCCACCACTAAACCATGTCCCTGAATACCACATCTACACATTTTTTCAGTATCTTCAGGGGTGATGGCTCTACCACTTCCCTAAGCAATGCTTGACCCTTTCTATGAAGAAACTTTTCCCAATATTCAATTTAAACCTTCCCCATCACAACTCAAGGCCATTTCTTCTTGTCCTATCACTTGTTTACTTGGAAGACTAACACCCACCTCACTACAACCTTCTTTCAAGAACTTGTATGGAAAAACAAGGTCTCCCATCTCTTGCTTTTCAGGTAAATTCTACTCATCTCTCACTGACAAATTTTTCAATTGTTTTACCAATTATTATATTTAAGAACTATCTCTCCTCTAAGGTAATAGCAGCAATATATATAGAAAATGTATCTCATTCACAGTCATACCAAGACTAAATAAATTTGTTTCTACTCAATATGTCCTTTAACATATCCAGAGAATGATTTAGTCCTTTGGTCACCCTATTACCCTGAGAACTCATTTTCATCTAAGTTAAAGCCTTGATCCTGAAGTCTTTAGCAAAAATCAGCGCTTCCTAAGGTTTTCTATAAGGATGCCTTACATACTTTGTTTTAAAACCGAAACATTTCAAAACAGACACTTTAAAATGCATCCCATTCAGCTGCCCTCAGTTTGCAATACAACTCAGTCTATCAGTGACATTTCATCTCTGAATGTTTGGACTACCCTCTGTTTGAGCCATTCAGTGCCAGGTGGTCTGTGAAGAGGAGTCACAAGATACCATTTTTCTATACATATGTTTTTCCTCTCCAAACAGCTGTTTAAGGCACAACCGTACATCCTTATTCCTTCAGAGGATGTTGCAACACAGGTGGCAGTGGCATTGTGAAGAAGAGAAAATAAGCCAACTCTGTCAAATAAGGCATAAAGAAAGGGTCATGCTGCGAGACTAGCTCAGCAGAAGAAAGCTGGCACATATGAGTGTAACAGCAATGACCCTCTTCCACATTTCAGATCACCCATCTGTGGGGCTGGGTGCCTCTCTATGTCTGAAACAAAAAGCTTTGAGACTGACACTGCTGTTCCAGGGTCTGAATTGAGGGAATGTGGCAAGGGGGTTTTAATGGGGGTAAATACACATGACATTCATGCAGGGATTAACAACAGGACTGAATAATCTGTATTTCCCTTGTAGGAATTTTTTTTTTAATTGAGAAAAATCTAAATTGACCATTTCTTTGACCTTTGATTTTTTGCTAACAAAGTCAGCAGATTCTGATACGGGAAAGCAGAGGCTGCTTAGTTTTTTTCTGCTGAAGAAAATATCCTTTTCTAATGGGAAGCAAAAGATTCTATAGCCTCATCCCACCTGCCACACAGTGGTGCATGCCACGAAACAGCATGCCTGGGGAAACTGGCAAAGGTAATAACATTTCCTCTGAACCCTTGATGGTGGACAAAGAAAAAGGGTACTTGGTCCTTCCCCTGTTCTCTTTGAGCTGTCACAGAGATATGCTGCACCCATAAAACAAGGCAAGGAATTCACAGCTCCAAGGGAGCTTGTTTTCATCTTCCAAGAGTCAGAGGCCTGCAGGATGTATTGTGGTAAGCACAACAGCAAGACCAGAGAGGGAAAAAGTGTGTTTCTGGATTTATAGCCATTTGTTCTGAGCCAACTTACAGAATCCTGAGTGGGAGGGTGAGGAGCACAGGGTGCAAAATTAGCCTGCATTTAAATAAGAGACATGTGGGTTTGGAACCCCTCCCTCCTCTGTTTAAACAGCCCAGTGCTGCTGTGAACAAAGCCTAAGAAGATTATGTTCTGTGAGGATAATCTCAACTCTCTAGTGCTGTCTTGGCTTCAGAAGCACAGCATTCCAGTTTTCTCACAGGGTCATTTCTATCCTTTTCCTTCAGCTCTTATATGCTTCTCCAGCTACTCTCTGATTTCTGGAGTGAACTTTTTAAATGTTATAATTATCAAGGCTCCTTTTATTTTCCTGCCATTCAGGCTTGAGAGAGACAGATTCCTCACCTGAAGGTAACAGGATTAGGTGTCAAGCAGCTTTCTCAGCCATCTAGGTATCCCTTTGGAAAGCAGCAGCATTCCCCATGTGCATGAGGAGCCAGCAGCTCAGAGCACCTCCCTGTCCACCCAAACACATTATCTTATCTGAGCATTAACTAATGCAAAAATATTCCAGCAGCTCAAATATTGAGCAAGTGGTAATGATGCTGTCACTTTGGCAGACTGTGCAAATATTGGTGCAGATGGATAGCATTTGTGAAGAAAATGAGCGAGGTGAGAGAGGACCCCTCCAATCTGCCCTGTGCAGTTCCCATTGCAGCTGAGCCAGTCAGGGATAGATGTTCCCATCCTGGCACACCCTTTCCCACTCACAGACAGGCTCTCTTGCCTTCCCTGCTGCAAAAGCACAGAACTGCTTGCCTGGCAGGCACTGTGCACCAATTTAAAACGTATTGAAGCCTGAAGAGTGGCACCTCTTTATGCTAGGTTTGAATTTGCTCCATTCCTGCCAGAAGACTGGAGAACATGCTGTGTATGGTTCTCCCTTGCTTTAAACAGGTAAATGAATGTCAGAGATATTTTACAAATCTGAATATGCTGTGCATAATATGCCTTGGTTGCAAATATGTTCCTATGTTTTGGGGTATATGTTGCCTCATTTACATCTAATATTTGTATATGGAACAGAAGCATAACTATCAAGAGAACTGATAAATATGCAAGAAGAATAACTGGGGAAAAAAAACAACACAAGAACCAGGAGTCAAAACACTGTTAAGAGCTGCAGCCCTTTCCTAAAACAGAGTCTGGGATACCTGGAAGCTCATTGCACAGGACAAGCACAAATCTCTAGACTTCTCTGTGCCAAGACCACAGGATCAACCTTGTCCAACTCCTGGATGTCATAAATGCAATAAACAGCCTGAGCATGCATCTTCTTCCTCTGGTCCAATGAAGGTAAGTCTGCATTGTATTGGTCTTACCATGCTACCTTAGTCATTCATTTGGGCTGTGGACAAGGAGCTCTGGCACTGACATAAAAGCAACAGAGCAAATAACCAAGATCACATAAATAACCAAAGTAATTGTAATTGTTCTTTGTGGCACCAAGTCCTGCAGTGCTGACACCAAACAAATTCCTTTGACTTCTATGGTTATTTTGCCTACTTATGGATTATCTAAATCAGCCTGTATACCACAAGCTACTAAGGAAGTAGAGCATCAGAGGAAGAAAACAAACTTGAGTTACTCTCAAGTTCACCCTCAGGCTTAAGAAAGATTGAAACCAGCCAATACAGTGCCTCATTCCATCACAGTCCCACTGATCTGAGGATGTTGTATCAATATGTGCCAGAGTCAGCTTAGGATGGGAAATCCCAACTCCCAGCAAGCCCAAATAAATGCCCAAATTAATTTAAAAAACAAATACCGAAACAAACCCACTTATTCTAATGTAATTTCTTTTCCACTGACATGTTGCAAGGCCCAGCCAGGAGCACACCTGCCACAGGATATCCTCAAGGGCATTTTATGAGATTTCCCTCAAACACAGTAAAAATGGCCTAGAAATTAACTTGGGGTTGCAAAGTATCATGTCTTAAACACATTAGAAAGCTCTGAAGGATGCAATACAGTCTTTGTTGTTGAGAACTTGCAATGCAAAGTACTTCCAATCAGGGTATACACACAGTGCAAGTGATCACAGCCCTCCTGAGGTGTCAGGTAGTAGCTACACACAGTATAAAGTAGTGAAAAAAGGATCAGATATCTACATGCTTTTGAAATGCTGTAAGGACATCCAGTATCCTTTCAGATCACATAGTTGCTCTGGGTGTAACAACACAGACACAGCAAGCCCCTCAAGGTCCATCTCCTGCTGGAAATCCAACACACAGGCACAGAGCCAGCTAAACCACTTCTGTCTATAAATGTCCTGAGGCTTCCTGGTGCACATGCTCCCAGTGGCTGGATGCCTCTGCCACAGATCAGCTCCCCAGTGCAAGCCTTTAATTTTCTTCCTGCAGCAGTCCAGCCTGAAAGTCTCATGTCAGGCATTAGAAAAAGGAAGGTGAAGTCTGTCATCACTTGGTGATGTTTGGCAGGAGCATGTGCATAGGTGTATGTAATTCTCCCTGCTGAAAATCCTGATCCCCCAGGCCCCACAGCCACACCAGCCAAGGAAGAACAACACCCCAGCTGAGCAAAGAGAGAAGTACTAAAATGACAGCCACTTTGCATTTTTTATGAGGATTGTCTCCTAAGTGTCTCTGTACCTCCACAAAGCCCTCATCACTGCCTCAAAACCCATCCTGTTCCTCTCAAATGATTAGGAATTTTTATTCTTGCTTGTCTCCCCTCCTCCCTGCCTGTTCCTGTGTCCTTGGTGTTAGTGTGTCCTTGGTGTTAGTGTGTCCTGACAGCAGCAGTTCTCCTGTCTTTCCCAAACACCTACTGCCACTTGTGCTGTCAGTCACCCACAACTGCTGCTTCTCCTGCACCATTCACACAGGGCAGGAAAGTCAATTTTTGCGAGGCTCACTGTCCCCCCACCCCAGCCCAAGAGGAAGGAGCATGCACAAGGCCCTGGGGAGCTTCCAAGCTGCCCAGCCCATGTCTATACTCTAAGCCTGTCCCAAATCCAAACTAGGGCAAGAACTCCATATATATCAACCCTCCCACTTAACACCCCAGTTTTCATGAATGGAAAACCTGGAAAATTAGAGGGTGCAGAGGTGCCACATGATTTTGTCCTGGTAAAAGATTCAGATGACTGGGAGATCAATACTTCATGGTGCAACACAGTATACATACAGAGTAAATTTAGCTACAGCCTGACATTCTTGCTTTCCTGCTTGTAAACAGAGATAATTGTGCTTTCCTAATTAGTGCATGAGTGTTGAGAATAAACATCAAAATTCTTGAGGCATATCTTAGCATAAGAACAAAACTCACAGAAGCAAAAAGCATCTACAGAGGCCAAAGGAAAAAAGAGCAAAAAGAGGCCACAGGAAAGCTTTGCTTAGCTTGCAGAGGATGTGTTCAGGGAAGGCTGACTGCTTCCCAAATGGAACAAAACCATCTTAAACCCATAAAACCTCCAGAGTACATCCAACATTACCAGACAAACGTTCCCTTCCTCTCACAAGCTCTTCTGACCTCTTTTTTTCCTCTACTAGTCATCCTAATACATCTTAACAGCTGTATACTTTAGATATACTTGTATACTTTACTAATGCCATTTCAATAAGGCTATAATTTCACAATGTCTCCTCAAGGCATGCACAGCTTAGCTTCTTTCTTTCCTCCCAAAATCAAAGGTTCAGATGCCTGACTATAGCTGTACAGAGTGAAAGCTCTGGGTATACATCAAATAATTCAGAAGTAGGATAAGCATCAGGTACTAAAACTCACTGACCTTTTAGTCCCTGAGCTCAGTCCTTTTGTTTTCCAAGCTTTTGATGGACCAGTAAGTCACTCTTCAATCACATTGAAACTTGCAGGTTCCTAAGCCAAACTCTTCATTCAAATAAAACTATCCCAGGGGTGAAAAAAAAAAAAAGAAAAAAAAGAAGTGTGTGCTTGATCTTCAATTGAGATAACGTGGAAATTGTACTTCTGTTCTCTTTGTAAAGGATTGCTAATGTAGCAAATGATGGTTTCTAATCTATGCAGCTCTGCAGCCTCACAGCAAAGTTTTAGTGAGCAAGTTGAATTCTTTTGGCAGGTTTATTCATTCATAAGGAATTCTTTTCATTATTTAGTACAAATAAAGATATACCTTCATGAAAGGCTTCTGCTGCTAATGATGCTCATTTTCATATTTGATAGCTAAACAAACAGCTAGAAGCCTTTGACAGTTCCACACTAGTGTGCAAAAGGGGTTCTCTTCTGAGACTGCTTAATTTTCAGAAAAATATTGGGTTTTCATATGGAATTGGATGGAATTTGGATTAGATTTTGCTTTCCACCTTTAAACTCCTCTAAGAGAGTAAAAAGAGCATGCAGTACACTTGGCTCATCCAGCAAAGCGAGGCACCACAGGGAGAAACTCCTGTCTGACCTCTACAGGCATTAGATAATGACTTGAGCTATGTTACTTGAACAACCCTCTGTTAGAGCCTGAATATGCCTCTGATGCATATTCCTCTGTGAGGGCAGGGAGTGAACTAGGGCTGTAAATAGCATTTCAAACTCTCTCAACTTTAGTTCTACATAGGAACACGATGAGGCCCTCTATGTGCCTTCCCTCTGCCCATGCCTGCTCTCCTCTTAAAACAGCACTAGCCTGCCACCATTTTCAAAGTCCCCAAAATGTTTTCCATTGAGCTTTGAGAGAGAGGTGGGAATTACTGCATCCCTCCTCCTGCTCTAAGATGGCTGCACACAATCCAGTGTCTTGTTACAGCAACTCATTACTATCTTGAGTAAATGTGTGAGCTGGGTTCTGCTGCCCTGTGGCAATAGATGGCATAAAGCTGTAGGTCTTTTCACAGCAAAAAATGATACTTCTTTTAACATATCTATCCTGCAATGTCACATTATTGATGACTCTGAGAACCCTATACTGATCATTTGCTTCCTGATTCTTCTCAGTCCTTTCACTAACAATGAAGTAGCTTTCACCAACTCATCTGCCCTCAAATGTAGACAATTCTTTTCAGCATCTCCCTAACTTACCACCTTTGAAAGTCAGTGCATCTTTTTTTCCCCAGATTTTGCCAATGCTAAGAAAACCCAAAGCAGAATTTTGTGCTCTGATTATGTCCAAGCCAGAAATCACAAGTGCAGAATTTTCTAGGGGAAATGATTGCAAAATAAACAGATGAATAAGATACTCTGCATTTTGCAAGCCTATAAAAAGCTGGGCTGGAACAGAGTGGGGAGGAACTTAAGGGCTGAGTGCCAATCAGGATAGCCGAGGGGTCTGTTAATTTATCCTCCAAAGATTTCCTTCTCCCTTAGGTTGTAACTAATAACACAAACTCCTATCTAATGCTACTAATGCTATTATGCTGGAAAGCCCAAACCCGAGGAGGGAAAAGGCAGTGTCTGGCAGCAGATGCCAGAAATCAGCCAAGATCAGAAGCAGAGTATGTCTTCTGGCTATATGTATGAGATAAATGTGGACTTCATTTCCATCCATATCCCCCACACTCTGCTCCCCTGAATCCTCCCAGTGCCTCCTTTTCTAAAACTCTGCTCTGTTCAGGTCGAAATGATAATTGTTAATTTATTCTGCTTTTCTGGTTGCTGTGCTAACCCACAGCTTGTGCTGCTTGGTGTCTAAGCAGCTTGTCCTGGGGATACAGTTAAACCTGCCTTTGATCAGCATTTAATCCTTCAAGGTGCTCCGGGGGCTGCATTTTAGTTTTTATATGAAAGCAATGAGAAAAGGCAGCAAGGAAGGAACAGGACTTTCACTCTTGTTCTCCCTCCAACCCTCTCTGTCTCCAAAATAAACATTTCCTATGTTTATTTGTGGGTGAAGAAGCTGCTACATGGGCCTGATTCAGAATATATGTGAGAAGCAGAAGCCCTGAACTTCAGGAGCCTAATCTGTCCATCTCCACAGGCAGCCCAAAGATTTGTGAAAATTTGTTTCTCAGCTGCTGGTTAGGGAGAGAAGCTTATTCCCCCCTTCATTCTTTCAAGCTTTCATCAGGGAGAACAAGTAGAGATAGCATTTTAAACAGATGGGAGCTAAGGGAATCCATCAAAGTAAATAAATAAAAAGTAACTTGCAGTTCCTACACACAGCTAAATATGAATGTCTAGATAAAGCCCTAACTGCAGAGTACAGCCATCTGCAGGAATGCAGAAGCTGCAGTAGGAAAACAAGTGGTGGAGCTGGGGAAGAATTTGAGAAGGTAAGACTAGACTGAATGAAAAAAAGCAGCTGATACTAAACATCCCACAGAAAGCTACTTAGAACAGGATTCCATTAATGCTCTGTTATGGCATCACTAGGAAAACTCCATATCTAAAATCACTTCAAACTAAGTGGTGTGATGCTCACATCAATGTATTGCTATGGCACAGGACTTCTCCCAATGCAGAAAATTTACTATCCATTCAAAGAATTTACAAGCACTTGGCCCTTGGAAATCAAAGAGCAGCATGCTGTCCACTTGTCCTTCACATTTCTGGCTTTAGATTTACAATGTAGAGGTCACAGAGTTGTACTTCTCAACCTCTCTGTACATGGAGCTTGATCATTGCAATGATATGGCACATACTTTTCAGTTGTTAGCTAGATCATGCCAGCCAAGCTCTTGGTGTCACAGAAATGAGATACAATGCAATAAATGCCTAGTTAAGGTACTTCCAGAGTACTGATCAATGCAGTTGTCTTGGAAATGTATCATCAGGATATTAAAGTTGGTTACCATTCCCCAAGTGCTCTGGTAGGTTACTTAACTCAAGATTAAAGGGATAAATTAAAAAATGGTTGGAATCATAAGAGGAGAATGCTGCCACTGTGACCACCTATATACAGACTGGTTTAGCAAACTTGGGATACAGTGTAGCTTCTGGATTCTACTTCTTCTGCAACAGAATTGTTTTGTGCACCTGATGAGATGAGATGCTTCTTTTCTCCAGGCCTCAGTAATTTCATGATATTTAGTTTCCTTATGAAACTCAATTTTCAATGAAATGGAATTAATGATATTGTCCTATTTCAGTAGGATACTTTTAGCTGGCTCTAGACATGTAAACAGCTGTGAAATTGCAAGTAATAATTTATCTCATTTGCACTTGCTTGCAGCTACACTATTGTAACTCTTTGTATGCTCCTGTATTTCTGCTCAGTAACTGGAGACAGGAATTAGAATTTTTAACCTTCCACTCATGACATCATAAGATGTGAGTCACCTCTGGTGTTTAGGCAAAAATTCTAGTAACTACATGAGATTTTGAAGTACCAAGTAAAATAAACTTCACTGCTTGACTTAAATCTCACAAATCTTCATGTCATGACACCACACTAAAGGACTGCCAGCTGAATGTGCAGTAAACAAATGAAAATCACTTAGCAGTTATATATGTGATCTGTTCAATACCATACAGGAGAAACATTTTTCACCTGATATAGAGAACAAATTAAACACATGCCAGCCCCAATTAATGTATGTTAAATTCTGTGAAACACCACTTTTGATCACACTTCAAACATGTGGAAAATACTGATCATACAGGGTTAAACTGGTTTCCAGCAAAATTTAGGCAGATTCCAGGTGTGACTATATAGTCAGGGGCTCCCTGACATGCTATGCTCTCTGCTCCATGGCTCTGAGCTGCCTCAGGGCAGGAGAGAAGCAGCCCCTTCCTTCCTTCTTCTGCTGCTCCAAGCCCTGCAGCCTTGGTTTTTCATCTCATGTTGTGCTCTGCAGCCCTAAAGAAAACATCGCATTAGCTTTGCTGCAGAAAAAAAAAAAAATCACTGCTACTCTTGGTGTGCTAGCAGAAAATAATTGAGAGGCACTTGAAATAAAGAGTTAACTCTATTATAAAAACATGTCCCAATCCCTCTTAAGTGAGCTTCAGCTATCCTTACTCATTTTTTTCCTCCTCAGGATTTTTCAATATAGAAAAAATAATGTAAAAAAAAAAAAAAAAAAAAAAAAAAAAAAAAAGCCAGCTAGCACAGCAGGAGCTACATGCTGATTAGAAAAAAATTGCTTTGTTGGGGCGCAGGTTTGGGGGCGGGAGCAAATGAAGCAAATAAATGGTATTAATCTTTTAAACCTGAGAGTTTTAGCTACTGCATTAAAAATTTGGCAGTGGTATCTTCTAATCCCAAAGCCCAAGTACAGAGTATTATCCAGCAGACTGCATTCCCACACTTGACACCTCCCTAAAAGCTTTCTGTCATGTGTGCCAGTTTTATCGGCTACGTGGAGGACTAAAAGAGAATTCACTCACTAATTCCCAACCTCAGAGCAATCTTGCTCTGTTCCTTGAATGGCAAGGTGAATAGGGCACTATCTTTAGAAAGCCTGTGCTTATTCTGTTACACCACCTTGCTTTGCTACCAGTCCTGAGCCCAAACCATATTAGTGAGTAGAAGCAGCAAAAGCATTCACTGGTGGTCTAACTCTGCTCTCCCTACCTTGCCCTGAGGTGTGACTGCCTCTGATGTGGACCATGAAAGCTGATAAGCAGTTCACAAAGGCATGATGAAACACTGCAGGTCAAGACATGAGGAAAAAGTCAATATCCAAGTAAGCCTGCAGGAAGAATGTAAAGAGTTCGAGTAAAAATAACATAATTGGGACATAGCCAGAAATTAGGATTAGCACTAGACAACATCAGTGACAATGAATGATGAGGACTCCCAGTTGCATGTTTTATACCAAAAATATCTCCACAAATAACAACCTGCCCCAAGAAGAGTGAGCTCAGTGTTAAAATGCTGGAACTGCCATTCCAGATGAAATCTAGGTCCACATAGTGCAGTATGTGTCTATGGCAGTAGCCAGTGTCATACCCTGTGCTGAAAGCACAGCAAACCTTGCTGTAAGAGGGAATTGATGTAGTTTAGTAGAAAAAATTATGCAGATGGAATAAACAGGCAAAATATCAGACACAAAATATTTTTCATGTCAAAAACCTAGTCTGTTACAGACCAGTTTTATCGGTGCTTCATTTACACACTAACAGCACTGCAACCACAACAACACTATTAACTAAAATCTGCTCTAGTACATTTTGGGAATATGTGCTTTTCTACCTCCTAGGTGTCATCTTCATTTCTGGCATAAGGCTGTTTGTTATTCAGAGTGAAAGATCTGTCACGTTACCTTGCCAATGGCCACTGTGCGGCACAATCTCCTCAAAACCATGCTGAACCAACTTCCTGCTCCTCCACCAGAGGGATGAGGAAACATCAACCAGTTTAAAGTAGATGTTGACAGATTTTGTATAATTAATATTGATATTTAACAATTCCAGATCTTCTGCTCCTTTGTGGGTTCATCCACAAATGCAATATGGGGTATGCAAGGAACATTGCAACTGTCCTTTGATCCCTTGGTCTTTCAAGTTATAAAATAATATTTCATATTAAGATTTGGGGCAAGGGACTGCTTGGAGTTTTGGTGTAGCACAATACACTCAGTGCATTATTTTTCCAAGTCACAGCTTCTCTTTTGGATTCTGACAAGGAAAGACTGACACACCGGATAAACCAGGGAAGAAATTACATCATATGCAATCTGTTACTTTCTCTCTTTCTCTTTTTTTAAGACACCTGAAGCAGATAAAAAGCAGAGAGGGGAAGTCAGATCCCCACTGGGTGTAAGCTGGCATAGCTCTGCTATAGTCACTGAGTAGAATGAGTCAATATATTGATACCTACTGAGAAGTTATCCTGTGTACCTTAAATATTAACACCAGAGTCAACATGAAGGAAAAGGGAAAGGGGCTTTCACCTCATTTGTTCAGCTCTTCAGCCTAATGAATGTATAAGTTCTCTAATGAGCGCACACACACACACTCTTGCTAAAATAAGCCTGGCTGAGTCAGAGAGGCACTGTGGGACCCATCTGCCCCTGCTGATCAACCTCCTCCTCCCATCCACCCACCTGCTGCCCCAGAATACACCTTGCTCTGCTGCCACACTTCTGTGTCAGGCACAAGTTCCCTATGCAAGCAGAATAAATAAAAATAATAGCCTAGGCAGGCTTCCAAAAGTCAATTATCTACCTCCTTTTTTTTATATATTTACAAGGTAATTGGTCCACATTCTGCTATTACTGGTATCAATGCAAACCTGGGAGATTACAGTGAAAGACAGCAGAAAACACCTAAGATGAGAACCAAGTACGCTCCTGCTGTATCTGAACTTAAAGCACAATTTCGCAGTATGTAGTACAAATTCCTGCTTCTTTTTGTGCACATTGTACTAGTTCACTAACACATTATTTAACCTGGGGAAACATCAGAACTTTCCTTCATAAATGCATTTCAATCCAGACGATTGCTCAAACAGAAGTGCCCAAAAATTGGATTTAGAGGAAAACAGCTGAGAGGCTGTTAAGATGATGAGAAGTCTTATGGTATTTAAACATATAACAGCCCAAAACCAGACAGTGCTGGATATATGTGTGAAGGTACCCTATACTTTTTGTGTAGCACTCTCTCTTAACTGCAGGAGCCAGTTAAAAAGATGATTTACATGCTCTGAAAGGCTGGGATTTGGAGCCTGGAATGGAGAATGATGAACAGCAGCAGCAGTGTCTGTTTTGGATCCCAGCACAAACCATACACCAAAGGCAGGACCTGTGCATTGCCCCCCACTGCAGAGTGAAGCTTTCCAAATTAGGTCCATTAGATTCAGTACGTCCCTCATATCTCTCTCCAGCACTGGCAGACAGAACCTTTGAGAATTCTCAGCTGTGTCATGCAGCTACAAAAATAATCCAGTTTTGGTCTCCCCTGAAAATCTCTGGCACGGACGTGGTTATTTCTAAAAACAAATTTGACTGTGGTCAACAGCCTTTGGGGATTTCTGCTGGATTGGGAAAGTTTAATACCAGACATCCTGGGCAAAGGACAAAAATACTTCCATATTACAAGTCAGGAATAAACACAAGGTGATTCAACTCAATCAACTCAATGCCTTCTTGTTCCTGTCATACCTGTAAATGCTACTGACTGTCATCCAGGGATATGCTTCTCTAGGACAAGCAATTTTCCTGTGCAAGGGAAGTTCATTACCATTAGGCATGAAGGACTATCCTATCCCTCCTCATCTGCTTCCTTTGGCAGAGTTCTGGTGCTGATTTTCTTAGAAAATACAGTTGCTTTAATGTTTTAGAACTAAATACTTCCTAAATCGAAAAGTGATGTTTCAAAAACTACAGTATTTTACTTTCCAACATTTTTCATTTTTATAACATTTTAAATGCTAATTCTATTATCAAAAATGTTATTGGAACTGTTATCAAAATGGTTATAACTGTAGTAAACCCCCTTAGAACATAAAACCCAAATCTATTTTGAACCCTGTGAACAGAAAAAGCATCAAAACCTCTATATTGAAAGGGTAAGTAGGTAGAAACATTATCCAGCCCAGCTCTTTAGTAAGTCAGGCAGTTAACTCACTCCTTGCTGCACTCTCCCTCTCCTCTCTTCTCCACACTGAAATGCAAGAAATACAAGCACTGAAATGAAGGTGTCTTTCATTTCCTTTCAACACAACACAGACTGAATTTTCCAGAGTCTACCATCCTACCTACAAACCTACCAAGCAGTTTTTCTAGAGGGCTAGCTACTCACTGTAAAAATTATGAACTATACAGGTTCAGGACACTCTGAATGAACTGCTTTACTGGGGCATGCTTTGCAAGAAGAGACACAGAATGCTAAGTTGTCCTGACCATATGCACACATGCACACACCAGTGGCAGCTACTTAGGTCTGCAGAGCTCTTTAGGATTTAAGTAGAATGATCAGTGAATAAGAATTAGGGATCCTACTTGCCTTTTGCCTCTAAAATGCCAGTGCTAGTGAATAGCTGCATGTGAAATCAACAACAGAAATGGGAAGTGAGAAAATAAAACCCTTTTTTGAGACATGAATTATGATCTTTTTAAAGAGCAATGGTGCACAGATCTCCCTCTTCTTTAAATGCTCTCTGGGAGCACAGCCTTACAGAGGTTCAGTGTAACAACTAAAAGGGTTGTCATGTTAAATGGAGTCAATGATGGTTAAATCTCAATCCCCAGTTAAGCATTTGCTCTCACCAGCATGGTAAAGCTGAGCATCCCAAATCCAGGACAGTTGTGCTAATGAAATAAGCAAAAAAAGTCAAGTGAGATGTTATCTGGGCCTGCCTGATGAGATTGCAGTTTGCAGACAACCCTGGCTTATCTTAGATGATGAACTATCGTGGATAAACAGAATGCATCAAGTCTGTTTCCCCAAGACCTTGACTTGCTGGTAGTAGGGGAATATGAATAACATCTAGGCAGCTCAATACAGATTAGGTGAGGAACTGGATAGGATCACGGTGTTAACGAATATGCCCTTTAAAAATACCACCAAATACCTAGTCCAATAACCACACAGTGCAAAGAATTATTCTTCTGTATACATTACTTTAGGGCAGGTAAATTAAGATTAGAACCAAGGACTCTAAATGCAGTATGTAGTTGCAAACATACATAAGGTTTTCTATGTGTGCCCTTACAATAGTACCCAACTTTTACTTGGTAAAAAGCTACTATCCATCTGAAAATTCCTTCTAAAGCTGCATCACTGTCAAAATTCTGAAACATAAGAAGAAACTGCAATATTGGCTAGGATTATAAAACCAGAACATGCAAGATACAGGCAAAGGTTCTCGGACCCTGCTCTCCTCCGGATTCACAAACACTGTGTATCACTGATGCTAGCAAGAAACAGTTTGGTAAGAAGGACATAGAAATCTTGCAAAATGAAGACTGAATGTTGTCCCACACACCTGTGATCTCATCAAAATTACATATTCTGTTTGATAACTGCCACTGAGAAACAAATTTTAGAACATCTAGTTTAGGCAGGCAAATCAATAACGAGTAGAGACATGCAAGGAGTATTCATTTATGCAAATGTGGCTGCATTATAGATGTCTGAACAAGTTATTGTAATGCATTGTAATAGTGCACCAGATTGTTTATCCTAAACAATGTATTGCCCAAACAGTGACTTGTTTGGGCTTTAAATTTATTTAGCTTTAAAGACATAAAAGACATGGGTACCTAGCAGTGGGATTGAGCCACAGTTCAGGCTTGCTCCAGCAGCAGATTACAGACTGAATTTCTTGGTACAGAAATAGAGCAGATGTTCATTATGAAATCTTTTCATAAGAGAATCAATGACACTTTAACAAGCCCACAACTACAGCTGGATTTGGAAAAACCTACAGCACTGGGTTATTACACAGTGGCAGTTAAAATAATACTATGACCTTATAACTGATGTATGACATTGCTTCATGCCTTTGAATGCTTCTGGCAGCAATTTCAGTTTAAAAATTCCTTTTCAATTAAAATCCCAGCTACAGAATCATAATACAACAAACATTCAGTTTTAAGCCTAAAACTGTGCTAAGAAGTATGGTTTAGAATGCTCACTTCCAGAGCCCTAGTCACCTACAGCTAAAGTCCACAAATTTTTCTCATTCCCCCTGCTGTTGAAGCCACAATGTATCAAGTACAATAGAAATAACAACAACTATTTTGGGAGCCTTCTAAATGGATTAATGCTCATGTAACCCTGGCTTTTGGAATGGTTCTAATGGCATAGATGTGAGGTTTTTGTTTGCATTTATTTTATGACTAGCACTGGTTGAGAATTCTCCACTGAAGGGTAATTCATCAGAAGGAAACTATTTTTAGGGATTTTTCTGTATTCAGTTTTAAACACATTTAGGCATTTAATAAGGTTTCAAGTTCCATTAAAAACATGTTTTTTGTTTGGAAAGCTTAATAAATAAATACCTCAAAAATTTTAAAAATGTGATGGTTTTATACCCATGATAATTAATAGTTATAAATGAGCAAGATTTGCCTTTAGTAGACCAACCAGTATAGAAAGAAAAAATTCAAAACATAAAGAACATAAACCCTATTCAGATGTAAGAATGTAGCAACAGCTTTCAAAACTACATGCAGGTTTATACCAATAGCTCTGAATTTAACACTGTAATCTAATAAATTAGTCAATTTGAGGCAAGAGTACTGTTACCTGTAGATTCATGGGGAGTGGTACTAGCACTGGTAATAGGCTCTCTCCCTCAGCTGAATAGAGGGAGAACTAATTATTGCCAATAGGGTATGAAGAGTTCACAGGCAGCAGGACATAAGAAATACAACATACAATAAATTATTATTGTTGTCCTCAGCCCTTGACTTTTAGCAGTAACAAATTTTAGTTTCTAAGATCTTTCTTCAAAACTGTTTTGAAGGACTCCCTAGAGGATCAGGGCTAATAGGTTAGAGTGGTTATTTGTGAAAAATGTTCTCCCCCTGTTAACTTATGTTTCTATTTACTCAGTGTCTGTGGGAGTTTGCCATGGTATATGGCAGCTTTCTCTTTTCCTCAGCTTTGGTTCCACGAGGACCTTGGCAAAGCACTGGATGACTTTGCAACACTGATTAACAGGTTGGACCATACATATTTTAAATCCAGGGCTCTGGACTGTTTACTGTGAGTGACATTTCACTATGGTGACTACAGAAACCAGGCAGTCTGTGCTTGGTTTCAGTAAATGAATTTTGTTCCTGGGGATTAATTTGGCAAGACTGTTGCAGAAGTAGTCTGAAGTACAGGAATTATAGGGAAGGAATGAGTTTTGGGAGAAATCTTTTGATGACATTAGTTTTCTTGTAGAAGTTTAATGTTTTTCTGTTTCAATTCCTGTGTATAGTGTTAAGCCATAAGCAGATGTACACAATGTGTATTTGTGCACAAAAAAAGACTTGTATTACCATTATTTTGTATCAGGTTCTTTCACAAAAAAATATGACTAATCTCTCTCAAGCAGTAACTGCTTAAAGAAGTTACTTGGACTGATCTCTGGATTCCTTGGAATAGCCAGTTCAACATTTTCAGCTTTTTGGGGTTCTGTCCATATGGAAAAAAAATTAAAAAAAAAAATAGATGGGACAGCTCTTTATTCTCTGTACTCTACTCTACTCACCTCATACATTACAACAACAAATGTAAGTCCTTTCTGCCCAGGTCATAATTTCCCTGGAATCCCTTTTCTCTGGCTGAGTCTGCCAACTGCTAGACAAATACAAGAGATCAATAAAGATTTTCCTCTGCAGTTGGCACAATGTACAGTCGAGGCTGAAATGGAATACTCAGGTCAGAGCTACTTCTTTAGACAGGCAGGTACAGATTGTGACACCAAGGGAACTGATGTGACCTGCAGCCAGCTGAGAGCACGGGGCCAGCACAACAGACTCTTCTTGATGCCAAATGTCTTCTGGTTTGTAATGGCAAAATTAAGATCAGGCTGAACTTACTAGGACTTTTTCTAGACTAGGAAATATGAAAGTATTTCAACTCCCCATTACCACCTGGAAGTTTAGAATACACAGAAGTCAAGCTCTGATCTGCCTAGAGAGACAGCAGAAGGCAGGGTTAAACATACCCACAGGTTGTTTCCACATTGCTTGCTTAGACTACTCTGCCTCTGTCCCTTTGGGACACTCTCATGTGAAAGCTGCTCTCTGGGAGATTTACATTAGTTTAGATGAAAACACTGAATAGAAAGGACCTATTTCCATGCACCATGGACTGAAACTGAAACACTGAGTACATGGCAGCTGCTGTCTCACACTGGACACAACAGGCTTAATGTCACAGTTTGGAGGCAGAAAATAAAACATTTCTGTCAGCATTTAATATGGCTGAGGTTATTATTCTGAGGTTATTATTACTAGACACAAATGCAAACAAAACCAGCTTTTCTGCAAAGCAATGTGTAGTCTCTCACACACATCATATTTCTAGTCCTTAGAAATCTATGGTGTGGGTTTCTATTAGGAAGAAAAAGAGGTAAATGCTGTAAGTTATGTGCAGCAAGCCAAATATTTCAGGAAGATATGGACAAGCACTGTACCAACAATCTACCCACAAACCATAATTTTTAAGGAAAAAAAAAAGTAAGTATTTTAGACATATTAAACTAAAAGTACATGGATGGGTTAATCATGATGGTCAATGTTTCCTGGTAGTGTCAAAGTAATTACTCATGTGCCTCCCTTCTCTGTGCATGTATTTCAGCAAAGAAATCCTAGACAGAAACTCAACCATGTCACCAGGCATGAACAATGTGAAAAGTGTACTGGATCAAATGCCACCAGTGCCAGGTTGTACTGTGGGCTTTGACTTTGTGCACAGCCACATTTAGATAACCTAAATTCTATTAACCTTCAAAGCCTGTTAGCTGCTTCCAATTAGGCACCCTGATAACCTGGACTGAAGTGACAGAAAGCAGTAAACCCTGGGATTTCAGCAGAATTCAGGCTGTTTAAATGTGGCAACAGTTTCTGACTCAGCAAACTGCTTTGCCTCTCCATGTCCCATTTTCTCATCTTAGAATAAGAAATACAAAAACTGGTTGCTTGCCCTCTATCAGTGCTGTGATGGTCTAAGAAGCTGCATAAAATGCTTTGAGATGGCAATTTAAAAATAGCTAAGGAAAAAGTGAGTAAAAGAAAAAGACTTACTAATGCAGAACAGCATATGAAATATTATAACCACGATAAAACTGCAATAATTCTCCTTCTCAGCTCTTTTCAGCATAAGGTGATCACCATTTGTGAGGTTCAAGGAAAAAAAAATACAACCCTCCCTTGGGATTTAATACAATTAAACGTATCAAAGAGGTTATTTGCATCCATCTGTAGCATCTGGCACTGGCCACAGTCAAGAGACAGAATACAAGACCAGATGGACCAGTGTATACAGAAATTCTTGTAATCTTCTGTGATTAATTTCTTCCTTCAGGTTGGATATGTCTCTTCAAATTGTGTATCAACATCTAACCATAACTGGTGCTGACTTACCGCTGATTGTACTGTGAGTTTATCTGCAGCTCAGCATTCTGGGACAGTTTAGTCCCTTGCTTACCTCAACTCTAAAGCAGGATTTCTTTATCAGTGAATTTCTACATTCACTCACACATTTTCCAAGCTTTGTCCTCAGAGATTACAGACAGAGACCATGACTCAACTGTAATTTGAACCAAAAATCTTTTTCAGTTCCTTAATCTTTGCTACTGTAAGACTGTAGCCTACAAAACTAGACTATAAGACTCCAAATGATTTTCTAATAATACAGTCTTGTCCATGAACTCATAAAGCTTAGGTTTTCATGGCAAGATCCTAAAACTTTCCCATTAATTCTTTTGGAATGATTGCACTGTTTTTCTGTGATTCATGAGAAGACATGCAAAGCTAGGGTGAAATTAAACAGCAAGGTTAACAGAAATCTTGTCGTTTACAAGAGTCGCCCATTGCAAACTTTTTTGTTTGAGGACCACGTAGGTAAGAATAACCAATTATTGTTAACCCTTATTTTATTAATAAATAATTTACTTTACAAGTAACTATAAATCATTAGCCCTGTAGTATAAAACAGTGACACTGCATTATTATAATACATCAAGGACTTTGTTGCCATATTTTAAACTTCCTGACTAAGTAGAACTTCTGTAAATATGGTCAACAGCCACACAAAGGCCACTGACTGAAACATGCTCTCTAGTAGGTGCCCTTGAATCCAGGAATCCAAAAAGGTTGTAGAAAAGGGTTGGTGTAGAATAGTTGCTCAGGCAGTGAAATGGGATAAAAGAAAGAGCTCCTGCAGATATGATTGCTTACACTGCATAGTATTTAGAGGAAATACTCCACACACAGCCCCTAGCTCTTTCCTGTATCTGAACTCAGCTTCCTTATGGACATGAATTAAGCATCATCCCAAACCTCAGCAGAAATCTAGAAACCAGACAGTGCTTCTGAAGAGAAGCAAGTTTCCCCAAGGAGAAATACTGCACACATCCCCAGGTGCACATGGAGGGGGGCCCTGGCCAAAATGCCCACTATTCAGACACTGCATTTGAACAAACTGCTCCTCAGTCTCTTGTTGAGTAGCACAAGAGCACAGACATGGCAAGCACAGCCCGAGGCAGCACTGCTGACAGCCATACAAAACTGCCTTCACCTGGGCCTGTCCTAGTGACCTCCTTAGGAACACAAATACAGCACTGCACAGCCCTCCTCTTGCCAAGCAGCAGCAGAATCCACCCCTTCTCCATCCATTAAAAAAAAAATGTGCCTTGAGTCTTTAGATTGATAGGTAATAAGTTAAGCTTATTAATGTTTTGCACTAGATATTGACAATAAGACTTCAAAAAACACATGGTGAAAAAAATAATAAAAAAGAAACTTACATGGATGATTCAATCATCACAGTAACTGAACTCATAAGACATATAGAATACCCTAAAGACTAGATGCAAGGTCAAAAAAGTGTGTGGCTAAAAGAGCCCTGTACATTGAACATCAGCAGCTTGTGGCTCTGGAAGACAAGATACTTATCCCACAGCCATTCTTCAGAGCACTTGAAACTCCTCAGCTCAGGTGAAGAGGAGCCAAAGGGGCAGCCACTTTGCTGAGCTCTGATACTGCTCCTTCCTGTCCTATTTAGTTTTATTTAGCTTCAAATTGCCTGTCTCCTTTCTTGAGAATTACTTGGGTTTTTAATGGCCCTTCTCATGCTTCTCTCCTTTACTTCTGATCAAAGAGAAAGAAAGAATGGGAACAAATTTACACTTCAGCTTAATTTCATCTTCCTCCTCTTTTCTCCCTCCCCTCTTCTTTCCCTTGATTGCAGAAATCACCTCAACAATTTTGTTCACAATTTTTCGTAAAATGAGTTGACTGAACAGTTCAGACAAAATCTAACTTGTGACAGAAGCAGAAGACAGCCAACAGGGACAATGACTACAGGCTGGGGTAAACAGTCATCTTTTGGGTCCTTGCACTAAAACACTCCCTCAGATTTCTAAAACCAGCAAAGAGAAATGCATGTCCCCAGTGCTCCTTAAAGCAATAAATGAAATCACCACCAGCAGTGGAAACTGCTCTCACAAAGAAAGGACTGAAAGAAAACACTGCATCTAACCACACAGCCCTGGCATTTCCCATGTTTCTGACAATGTGTTCTTAGGATGAGAATCAATATTTCTTTGCAGAACTAGCTTCCAAAAAAGGCACCCATCCTTCTCAGGATTTCTTCCAAAGAGAGTACCAGAGCCATACCACTGCAATGTTCCTTCAATTCCAAGGACCAAATATTCTGGCTGAAGTTTGAAGATACCTTTCTAGAATGTTGGTAAAGAAAAGTAACAATAGATTTCTTTCCCTTTCATATGTGTTATGTCAGGATCTAGCAAGATTTTAAAAAATCATCATATTTTTGCACTACAGCATAGAGAAACTGAATCACCTGGCAATGTATGATTCACCATCCAGTATATAAGGGTAAGCCAGGAACAGAGCTAGGGAAAATGTTTGGGGGTTCCTGTCTTCTGTTCCATGCTGCTGCTGAGGAAAAATCTCTTCAGCACTGCTCTTTAACAACTGGAACATGGCTTCAGTGACATAAATGGCAAAATTTCTCTCCAAGGAATGCACAAAAGGCTCAGATTTTGACCGTTTTTCAAACAGTTATCAAGTATTAATTAGACCAGTAGGGGAGGCTGTTCACTTTGCCAGTGTATATTTCCTAACGACTGGGTCAGGAAAAGTAGCTGAGTATATGGCTTGTTAAATAGAAATTAACCTGTCTGGAATAACAATTACCTGAATTGAAATAAGCTTTGATACACACAACTGGCAGAATTTGCCACCCTGCCATATGAGCAGAATTTGCCACCTATTTGGTTACAAGATATATTATTTTAATACTAAGCAAATGCACATCAATTCCGAAGGACAGGCACCCACATCCCCTTATTCTGTTCCAGTCTACGGCAATCCTGGCATGTTCATAGTGCCTAGTGTCAGAAAAATAAGTTACAAGGTAAATGGATGTTTGCAGGGCACAGACATTTTTTGTCTCCAGATTCTCCATGAGAAAACAAAAACCAACAAACTTTGAAAATAAGTTAGTAAGAATTCTCTGCTCTGTTTCTCTTCTTCAAGCCTCTATAAGGTGCTGAATAAATTTCTCAAGGAAAATTAATTTCTTTGTCTTTTCCTTGCCTCTAATGAACTGCCTCGGAATGCATGAGGGGACAGAAAGGAGAGCATTATCTCCATGGTGAGATAATAAAAAGTGAAAATGCATTCAAAGCCATCAGCATCTTCCAAACTTACACTGACAGAAATATGCTAGACTGTAGACAGGGAAGCAAGATCAGGGAAACTTAGAATAGCTTTGGCATTCATTATAAGCTACAAAGAAAAGATGACATTGTGGGAGCAGAGGTCATCCTACAGAGACATTACACAAGCACATGACTGGATGTAGGCCACATAAACTGAGGATCACTCAAGGTCCTATCCAGGCCACACTCCTAAACTTTGTACTCAGTGAACATCAGTGAACGACTCTCCTGTGAAAGCACAGAACAACATAATTAGCAGTAGCATAATCACAATATGAGAAAAGCTGAGATGAGCTACTATCAGTCAAGTAAATAAAAAACAAATAAAGGAAAAATAAAAATGTCAGGTTTCAACCTACTATTTCTACTTGCATTTCACCAGATACTAAAAGATCACAGTGGTAGTAAGAAAGAAAACACGCCTTTATAACTGCAAGCTCCAAGAGTCTTTGGAGTGAAACTGTCTCAGATGACCACCATAACTCAGGAGTTACAAAAGATGAAGGCTTTAATGCAAAAAACCACAGGAATTCTTAAGTGTTAAATTAGACAGTGAGAATCTTTCCAGAGCAGAAGCAGAGACCTGGGCAAAACCCATTTTCTACGTGCAGTCCAGTCAACGTAACAACCAAATAAAATTAATCAACTAAAAGAAAAAACTTTTTTTTCTCTTTTTAGTTTTTCTAATTTTTTTATTTATCTTCTTCGGAAACACCTGAATTTCTTCAACAATTTCAGGTCTATTGTATCTATTATGTGTTCTCCCTTAAACACCTTGTAGTTGACTTTCCAATATTAGGTGGGGAATTTCCAGACACTGCTGATTTGTCCCCATGCTCATGGTCAAAGCCTTCATCAGAAAAGGAGGACTTTTATGCACTGAAACATTGGTAGCTGAGACAGCAAACACACAGAACCAGCTAAACAGAAATATTTTCAGACCTCACCCCTGTAAAGTCTCCACTGGCAGGGGTTATTAAGCAAACCAGTTGGAGCAGGAGCAGCAGGCTGCTGTAACTGCAGGATCACAACAGGATGCCATGAAAGCCCTCACTGGGCAGTGCAGCAGATGAGCAAGGAAGCAAAGGGTTCACCAAACATGTCCAGAAAATCAATTCTTGTCATGCAGCATTACACTGAAGATCAAACTTTTGGAAAAAATCCAAACTTCACCTCCCTCCCCCTCCCAATAATTTGATCTTCTTAATTTAGATTAATAACCTTCAATAATTTGATCTGATTAATGTAGATTAATAATCTTCCATTAATTTGACCTGATTGATATGCTGAATTTATTCTAAATTCAAAATCAAGTTCCAAGGATAGCATAAGAACTGATTCCCTCTGAAGTTACTAAATGGAGCCTGGACTGCTGACTAAACTGATGGTACTCTCTTCCTGAGCCCTCTGGAAAACAAACTCTTCCCTCATTCTTTACCGTGTGGTATTCACAGAATATGTAAAGGTTCTTTTTTTAGCAATATTTTTACTTTCTGATTCATTCACCCTGTCTTCTGCAAACACAAGACCCTCTGTAGATTGTGAAATACTTCCCCCTCTTCTGCCCTCCATCATCAAGAATGCAAAAAAGATGAAAGATGCAAGACTGAGATGATAAAGTAAACCTTAGCACTGGATTGATTCAGTAATGTCCTTTATCAGCCCCACTATTCATGCTTTGCAACCACTATAGCTCACACTAACTTCATTTTCATCTTAATACACCATATAGAAAAGCAGCCTAAATATACATCCCCAGATACAAAGCGTATAATCTGTAAACTACAGGAACAGGCAGATCATTTCCATTAGTTTCTTATGTAGCAAAAACCAGAATTTACACCCAAAGCATATAATTATATTCAAATTCTAAAAGATAGTTTCGGAAGTACTTTAAATTCATAGTTTGGGGAAAAGTCACTCAGGGATATAAGTAGTTGTTTTAATGTGCAAAAACAACACACACACAGAATGCAAGAGAAGTAATATGCAAGAGTGGTGAGAGAGCCATGGTGAATCACAGTTCCTTGGCTCCAGTGGCTCCCTGGAGTTTGGCACAGCCAGCACTCTGCCAAAATGCTCTCCTGCTCCTTCAGAAACACCAATGCTGGGGTTTGGCACAAGAGCCTATCCAGGCTTTGAAGCCATAAGGCAAAGCACTACTAGGGTCTACCTTCAGAATTTGAATGCATCTTGCTTGTCCTTCAAGAAGAGCTATAAGCAGGCTGCTCCTTTAAGGTTCTCTGACATCTAAAGGACTACTGGGGTTTCACTCATTTCTGTGGCTCCCAGCCAGGGATCCCAAAGCACACAGATGCACCAGAACTGCTTGTCTCACCGAGGTGAAAAAAATGGTTTTCTGTTAATTTCACAGATGAGGAAAACAAGTCAGAAAGTAAAGTAATGTCTTGTCATGTCATGTCATGGTTGTACAAAAAATCAGAGCCATCAGTCCACTGCATGTTTTCTTGCATACAGAGATTACATAGAAAACAGAAAAATCTTTTTTTTTTTTTTTTTCTTTTTTTTTTTTTTTTTTTTTCTGCTTGTACAAATGACCTTTCATAGTTATCAAAGACCACCAGGTCAGCAAGTGCAAAAAAATAAAACAAAACAAAACAAAGAAACCACAAACAAACAACAACAACAAAAATCAAAACCAAACAGAAACCAACCAAACAAAAAAAATCCAACGCAGTCAATCAGCACAGAACTGTCATCCTGGGCAACTACACAGAGGGCTGGTCTTCTTAAAGCACAGCACATGGAAAAGGAAAAAGGAAGAATGATCATCCTTTGCACTTCCCAGACAAAAATACTCCTTGCACTTAGAAGTTTCAGCTCTTAATTCAGTTACCTTCTGTAGAGCAAAATGTGGAACTTCCCCACCAAGAGCTGGAGACTATTCTGTTCTTGTCAGTAGTGCCACAAGTGCACATTATCTAGTGCACTTTCCTCTTTCTAGTGAGATGTGTAAGGAATTTGGAGCTCCCAACAGCACAGTATATAATAACCCAGTGGCTAACAATAATGACCCAGAACAGCCATACACTGTTCAAGCACATATTTTCATGCCATGGAAAAAGAAGAGAAAGAAAAAGAAAAGAAGAAAAACTAGCCAGAATTATTAAGAAAAAAAATCTTATCTTTTTAAATGTAGAAATCATCTAAAAGGCAACATTCTGCAGTATTCCGACTATATAGCTGATGTCAAATTCTTTAAACCATCGATGCCTATACAAAGCATACAGCAAGATCCTTCATCTGTCTTTGAAATGTAGCCACTTCTGCAGCAGAATATGGCAGTTGCTTGAAAAGTCAGGGGTGTATTACCCAAAAGCAGAAACAATGAAGAAAAGAAACTTCTCTCCAGCCTAAAATGCAAGGGAAATACAAGGAGGAAGAAAGCCCTGATCTAATTCTAACTAGGACTAGCATTACTCCTTTTTCAAAATATGCTATGAGATAAGCACAAAGTAGCTTTCAGAGGAGGCTTTTTTACACATCTTAAGAAACTATACCTTCAGCAGTACAGGTCTGAGCAACGTTTCAAAGAGCACAGAGATGTATAAACAAGATGATTAAACAAGACTGACAGGGTTCAACAATAAGTTTCTCATGTTCCAGGTCTCAGAAATCACTGGGATTTCCTAAGAACAAGTACCAGGTGAACAGACTTTAACACCAGTTTTGGAGATCAAAGCAAACTATTCCAAGTTGGGAACTTCCAAGTTAATACAGTGTGCACAATGAGAAGTCAAAGCTCCTGATCAGAAATTGTTTCATAGGAAATCATGCAATGGTAAGTCAAATAGCAATCTCATTTTGAGAAAACAGCCTTTGTACATGCCAGACTTTTCCTGTCTTCAATTACTGAAGACTGTGCTTTCTCAGAAGAGCTACAGAATCAGCATAGGGAGGAAAAAAGCCCAGCCATGATAACTTAAAACTCCAAGCAAGTTAGTTTGGATGCTTTGATTTCTGGATAGCCATGTTGAGATAATTTAATGAGATTTCCTTTAGAAATAATTAATCATTGTTAATATCTCTGACGAAGGTAATGTAAACAGGCATACAGCAGCACTAGTCTTTGCCAAAAAATTAGTGTTCATTGTTGATAGGGGAATAAAGGCAATCCACAGAAAACAGACTTGTAGCTTTTCACCTTTTCAGAACTTAATTGCAAACTTAATTTCAGCTCCAAGTGAAGTTCATTTTGCTGGATCGCTGACTGCTCTGTACAGAGCAATTTTTTCCATTTTGTTAAAGCTACCAATCTTTGCTCAAAGAAATCTGGTGAAGGAGGAACAGGAAACGTCCTGTTTTGTACTGTGGAATGGGCAGTGCCAAGGATGGGGAATTTGTTTCCTGTCATAAAGAAAAGGCAGAATTGCAAGAACATAGAATCTTGAGATAAGGAATAGGTCATGCTGTAGGAGCAGCAAGAACATATGTATTTTAAAAAGGGTACACTCTCTTTATTTGTCCAAGCATTTACTCTCATTTACGGATTTAAAATATATACATATATATATATATATATATATATATATATATAAGAGAGGGAAATGCTTCATATAAATAACAGACCTTCTGAGAATTGATTCAGGCCTGAGAGTTATATCCACAAAATTTGGTGATTGCTTACTATCAGTCCTCACAACAGACCTACACTTTTTCCTATGACTAGTGCTATAGCCTAGGTTAGCCTAGGTCCCACAAAGTGAAAATGAAGAGATACCCTCCATTGCTCCCATAGCTGCAGAGCAGTCCCTGCAGGCAGGGCCAATCTGCACAAGGCATCACACACTGCCTCTGTGCACCCCTGCTCCAGAGCCATTAATAACAGCCAGAGAACAAACAGCTGGAGGAGAAAAAGAAAAAAAATAATAATTTATTCATCACTAAAACCAAACATGCACAAATCCCTTCATTTTCTCTGTCAACCAGAGACACACATTATTCATCAGCTGGGGCTATAAGGATGTGGAAAGAGGGGCTGTGAAGCCACTGCTGCAGGCTCCAGTAAAGCAGCTGACCCAGCACAGTGCTAAATAGCCCAGGGGAGACAGGAAGATTCAGCACATGTGAACTTTCAATAAACACAGCCCCAACTTTATTCTTCCCTCTGTTTCACAAGCCCCTAGTGAAACAAAAAGGAATCAAGGATTTCCCTTCCTATTATTCAAGGATAAAGATTCTGCTAGTCTAGGAAGGTCCTCACATGGAAAAAAGATTTGTTCCAACTTGCTGAAGTCCCCTGCCTAGCCAGGCTCACTCCTCTGCTGACAAGGAGGCAAACCTGTTAGAAAGATTTTCTCCTTGAGAAGATGTGCTGTGCCAAGTTTTGCATTTGCAGGTTACAGCCCAATTACCATAAAGCACCAGCTCGGTGACTCCAGAATTAACTCTCATAACACCAGCACAGTAGCGACTGCCAGACCTGGGTCTGGTCCTGCTCAAGGTAAGCCACAAGATGTTCCACTGATTTTAAAGGAGCACTAGACACAGACTCCAAACAAGTGCTCACTGATCATGAGACATTCATTTTTCCTCTGTGCTAGATATTAATTTGCTTCTTCAAACAGATTGAAATCTACTGGGATGTAGGAGAAAAAAAGGAAAACATGTTTAAATACAAGACTGAGTCCCGGTGGTCAGCCCTATGGGGCTGGAAGATGACACAGCAGGGTGGCCATGATCCTGATCTGATTCCTTCCAAAACCAGTATTAATATAGCCACCAAGCAGGGCAGCAATCAGAATGAATTTATTTCCCTCTAGGAAAAACAAATAATCAAAATCACAAGAAACACAGGGAGTGCACAGCCTCCTTGGAATCTGACTACTCAACACTGTTACAGATCCAAGTTCCAAGGGCCTCTGTTGTGCAACAGTGAAAGAACACACAAAAATAAACCATGCATGTTTCCAAGACCAGCTGTCTTTGTGTTCTCTTCCTCTCTCTCTCAATCTCCCTCTGTCTACACCTATTCACCTCTTATATTCATGGCCAAAGGGGATTTTTATGTAGCTTTGCTACACAGCATGATGAGGAAAGAAAAATTTAAAAACAACCAAAAAAAAAAAAAAAAAAACAAACCCAAACCAAAAACCCAACACTGACTTATGCATTAGCCTGAGCTCCCTGAGCTCTCTATTTCCCTTGATTCCTTTGTGCAATGGGGACACAGAAAAAAATGCCTGCTTCTCACTGAAGTTGATAACTGCTTTTGCCCCTAGCTCTTAAATGAGGCTTTGCTTGACTTTCAGGGCAGATGGAAAAGCCATCAAGGAGAAAAGAGCTATCATTTCTTGACCAGGAAACATACTGTAGACTCTTACACAGACTTTTACAGCAAAGCCAAACACTATCACATTTTGTGACATCTTTCTCTCCTTTCCTCACAAGTGACCTACGAGCCAGGCTTTGCTATCCCCTTTCATCACAGAAGAACTAAGCCACATAAGCTGGGCTGTTGAAAACTGTTTGAGGCAGTGACTGGCTGATCCCTCATATTTCTTGCTTTAGCACAACAGGGACTCTCTCACATGGTCCTCAAGCATTGCTGCAAATAACAGGGCTCCTGCTGCTAGTGATTAATAACCCATAACTGAGTTTCACAAGGGTGGTGCTTAACAGATGGTCTTGATGTCTGGCATGGCATTGGTTCCCTTCCCATGTGGGGCCTGAATGTTTCTCTTGCATTTTAGGATGGATTGAACTTTGGAGCAGAAGTAGGAGTCTGAAAGGATAGTGCCACTGGCATCTGCAGAAATGGCTGAACACCTCCCCCTCAACCTACTGCACCCACTGCCACTTCAGTCCCGAGTCCTCTCCTCTGCAGCACGGTGCTATTCTGCAGTGCCCTGGGCTCCCCCTCCCGCACTGCCAGAGCATCGACGACCTACCTTGCAGAGCTCCCTGTCACCCTCTTCCAATGCCCTCCAGAAGCTGTGCCAGAGCACCTCCTGCTAGCACAGCCCTGCTCCGCTGGTGCTCGGCTGTGACCCGCAGCATCTGCCTCCTGGCTGTGTTCCTGAGCCCTTTCCCTCTCCAATGCGCCTCGGCTCAGACCTGCAACAGCGACCTTCCTCTCCAACTCTGCCAATGCACCTAGAGATTCCACTGGAGACCCATTCATGGCTGCGCCATCTGACCCCTTTCAGACTGCTCTGCTGGTCATCTGAGCACCAGGGTACTCCAGGTTTCACTATCCATGCAACCCTGACACAGCCCTGCCAGCACATCCTCATAGTCCCTGCTGCTGCCATGTCATGCGGCATTCCAACCAACTGTGCCAGGGCTCTTCCTTCCTTCCTTACCTTCCCTCTTCTTCAAAGTGTTCCTATGCCTCATTTCTGATACTAGTTCTTCTTCTGGCCCTGCACAAATGTGAATCTCTATGATGGAAGGCCAGACCTGACCCTGATCTGCAGCTGTGGAGAGAAAGGGCCAGGTCTTGGCCTGCCTGCCTCTCCCAGCTGATATGACTGCAAACAGAAGTTAAGGAACAAGGACAGAAGATAGGAGAAGGTGGAGATGAGGGAGAGCCCCCATGTCAGACAGGCCTAGGCCAACTCCTGTCAGGGTGGGGAGACTTGAGATATCTGGGTAAGAGGCTGTGTAGATCCAGCTGCTGAGCATTGCTCAGCATTTCAGGGGCACGATGCTGGCCCTCTCACTCTCTCTTGGCATCCCTCAGACACCCTCTTCCCCTTCTCTCCTGCTGCCAGAGTGAAAACCTACTACGTATCATTTCCTGCCCCAGGGTTTTTCCCAGGAAGACACTACCAGGTACCAAGCAGGAAGCCAGGAGCAGGGATGAGACCTCGCCTTTTCCTTAGTACGCCCCTTCCCATCCTCACCCAGGAACGCTGCGAGCGCGCAGACAGGGGAGGAGCGGCGGCGGCAATCCCCCGAGCCCCTGGCTCCCGCAGCTGGGGACCGGGAAACCAGGGTGGCCGGCGGGGAAGACGAGCTGCTGCAATGACCATGTCAGCCGCTACGAGCTATGGAGTTAGTGACTCCCCGCCGCAGGATCCCAGCGGGACAGCAGGATGCCCTTCGCCGTCCCGAACTGCTCGGCGCTGCCGTGTGACACGGAGCGACCCGCGCCCGCCCGGCCCCCTCCCTCCGTCCTGCTGGACCACACCGGCCGGGAAGTTGGCTCTGGGAGCGGTGTGTGCTCAGCCCCAGGCTCTGCTCGGGGAGGAGTGGAGGGTTAACGGGAAGGAGAGCGAACGGCAGAAATATGAGGGGCAGGGAGAACCCCCCCTCCCCCGGAGACACGGCCATCGTCCCTGCTCCCCCTCTGCTGCTCCAACTGCTCTGCAAAAAGGTTAGAAAGAAACAAGAGTGGGAACCCACCGTGTCCTCCTCGGAGGGAGACAGGGGAGCGGTAGATAGAGATAGGCACAGAGTGGTGCTTGCTGCCGTGGAAGTGATGCTCATACTGAGCCTGAGAAACAGACGAGGAAGAGGAGGCAGAAGAAGCCACGTTAGAAGAACTCCACACAGAGCTGACGATACATCCCCAAAAGAGGGAGCACATCCACAGGGTCCAGGCGGGGCGGCGTCCCGGGCAAATGCTGGGGTCTATTCTCAGGTGCATGGTCAAGGCACAAGACACCTACAGACGGGCAGTCTGAATTCCAGCCGGGGAGAGAGAATAACGTTCATGATGCCAGGGGACCCATGCTAGCAGAAAGGAGAGTCGCTTCCGAGGCTCTAGGGGTGTGCGTGTGTGCTCAAGAAGAAAAGAGACAGTGTGTGTGCGAGAGAGCAGTGCTAGCAGGGAAGGGGAGGGATGGGGGAAGGTTAGTAACCACACAGAGACGAATAAGACGCGCCGTTTCCCAGGGCTGGATCTATTGTGGCAGGAACCCCGCGGCCGTACCGAGCCTCCAGGAGTGCGCAGGAAAGCCGCACATGTCCGCACGAGGGTCCTGTTCAGGTTCCTCCAGGATCATGGGGTCCTTGAGGACTTTTCCCTGCCTGCGATCCCTGTCTCTCACTTTGCTGAGAGGGACTATTAAAAACGAAAAAGAAGAAATAAGCCAGGGACCCCAGGTAAATTTTTGAATTTTTTTGAATTTTAATCCCAATTCCGGGGGGTTTCTCTTGCTTCTCCACTAGCAAGTGTTGCAATGCAGAACTGCCAGGACACGCACACGCGCGCACACACACACACACACGCACGCAAACAGAGCGATCTAGATTGTTATCATCCTTCCACCGAATCCAGGCGAGAGGGCTGGAGCCGATTAACCGAGCGCAGCCGTCGAGCGCATGGCCAGGTCCGGGCGGGCGGGCGCGCTGGAGCAGCAGGGGCGGGCGGCGCGGTCCGAGCGGAGCGAGCGGAGCCGGGGCGGCTGCGGGCGGCCGGCGCCAAGTGCGGGCAACTCGGCGGCGCAGGTGAAGCGCAGCCGGGGCAGCGGCTCCGCCAATGGGCGAGCCGCATGCAAATGTCCCGGCGCCGGCCAGCCAATAGGAGCGGCGGCAGCGCTGCGCAGGGGGACTGGCCGGCGCCGGGGAGGCGGGGCCGGCGCGGGCACCGCCCCCGCCATTCATGCGCTCGTGCGGTCCCGCGCGCCCCCGGCCCCCGGGAACACCCGGCTGCCGGAGCCGCCCGCACCGGGAACCGGAGCCCGGAACCGGAGCCCCGGGGCCGGCCGGGGGCGCGGGGAGCCCTCGGCCGCGCTGAGGTAACGCGGAGCCCCCGCGCCGCCCTGTCCCGCGGCTGCCCGGGAGTACGGGAACAACCAGGAATGACCGCGCTCTTTAAAACTCCCTATCCTTACAGGTTTTTTTAATGCTTCTGCAACATTAGGCGTAGTCCAAACAGGTTTTAATCCTGGGAGAGTGAGGGATGAAGCCGGAGTTTGCAGCCCATAAATTAATAAACAAATGCGGTAGCAATACCTAGTAATTTATTGCCTATCAATTGGCATAGCAAAAATCCCCAGCCACACTGGGGAAGGCAAGCACCAGGAGTGAAGTTACTTACACAGGATCGCTCAGGGAGCCAGTAAGGAGCTTTCCACAAGGAGCCAGCCCCAGGACTCACCTTGCACTGCACATTGCCTCGTTCCCTTTCATTTATTCATACTAATGAATAAATAGTTTATGACTGTAAGTTTTCTTGTTTTCCCCTCAGAACAGTGTTTGTAGGTGTGCACGCATGCGCCTCTGAAGCACCTGCTGTTTGACTCGGGTATTTCCCTAAAGCTGAGGTGCAGTGTTTTCAGACATTGATCTCAATTTGGTACAACATGTCATAACTTGTAATGATCAGCCTGAGTTGTACGTCTAATACTTTTAGTTAAGCCTGATATGCTTGTAATTTATTTTCCAGTAACTTATAGTATAAGTGATCTAAATCAGGGGCTAAAGCAGGCAGAAATGCTTTGGTGTTTTGCTGGGTTTAATCAGTGATTATGAAAAGCAAGAATATTATCTTCACATTTATCTAACATCTGCCACCTAAGAATCTCAGAGTGCTTTAATATCTTTTATTAATGAAGCCATTCAACAGCTTTAGGCATTACCTTGCTGTTCTGCAGATAGGGAAACAGAGGTTCAGTCATGTTGAGCCAGTGAGTGGCTGATAGACATGGGAACTGAACAGACACTAAGATTCTCTATCCCAAGCAGTACATGCTGGTAGTAGAAACTAATTAACTGATTGGGTGGCCATTTGGTATCCTTAAAGCATGAATATCAGCTTTCCTGACAATGGGGCACACAGGTAGAAACAGGACTGAATAACCTGTAATGCAGGTGCCTCATGGATGGCAAGTTTGCAGTGCCATACAAAGGGCTCAGAGCAGTTTTATCTGTGCAAGACAACTTTTACAGGCCCTGAATTTTGCTGAGGAAACTGAAGTTGCTGCCATATATGTGGTGGGATACCCAGAAGGATGCTGTTTTTGTGGGAAAGAAGCTCCCTGCTCCTAACTACTTGAGGGAAGGGGGGAATATAACCTGTAATGACAACCTTGAGGGGCTGCTGACTCACAAGTCAACACACTTGAATCTCTTGTCACAGAAGTCCTACTTTTCACACAGTCCACAGACAAAGTACTCTAAAAAATTAATTGTGTAGTTAAGCTGAAGGGAGCCTGATTTAGGGGAAGGACATGTATTAAATACACATCACTGGGTAGCTGATTTTGTAAAATGAATGAGTTTCAGACGCAGATAATTATAAGCAATGTAACAAAAATCTGCCTCCCATCTACTTTCTGTTTTCTCTGACTGCAGCATTACAAAAAGGACAGAACATCTCACACATTACATTAGGATCAGTGAAAGGGGCTACAGGTGCTACAGGTTTAAACACTGAAGGCTCAATGCTGCTTTTACAGGAAGCAGTGGTGGAAAACTCATTACTTTGTGGGAAAAATATATATGTTTTAGAAAGTGTAGTTCTAGAGATAAGAGCAGGGGAACTGCATGGATGCACTACTTGCCCCTGTCCTGCAACTATTTGCCCTGTTACTGAAAGAGAAGAAAACAGAGGAGGTTGTTTCTTTGACCAAACTGTGGTAGCATTCTTCAGCTTTTCATTCCCCCTTAAATAGTCCAACAGGCCACATCCTCTTCTCCATACTCAATCCCCTGTTCATGCTGGCCACCTACCTCTTGGGTTGCTGTGGGAGGCAGAGCCCTCAATGGACAATGAATTGCCAAACTCAAAAATAAATCACTGATCCATTTCCTCATTCAATCTGCCACCAATCCTTCCCACATAGAGGAACCAGCATAGGTGCTGGTAGGACATACAAAGGTGAGCATCACTTCATCCTGCCCTGGCCAGAGACAGAAAATTCCTGGACAGTCCATGAACAGGAGAAATAGAGTGGCTGTGTATTGCCCTCTGATGGGGATTTGCTCTACATTCTGTCTACCAACCTTCCTTTGCTGGAAACCAGTAGGTGAACTGCCTTAGGCAAAAAATGAGAAGGGCCAAGAAAACCAAACTATAGGAGAACTCCATAAAAATAAATAATGAAAAAAAAGGAAAACCTGTGAAGCTAAGCTATAAATACATCACAGGATTCTGGTGACACCATAAAGTACTGGAACTTCACTCTGCCTTGCTTTATGAGATGTCAGTGGATGTATTTACTGCCCTGTAGTTCACAGGTGACTCATTTATTTAGCAGCACCACTGCAGGAAGAGGGCAGATTTCAATTGCAGTTTTCCTCCTGGGTGGCAAGGGGAAGTTTATAGTCAGAAGTGTCGTTTCAACATTATTCCCACTAGATTTACTTCAAAGGAGGCTGGCCTTGTGTTCACATTAGTTTATTTAATCTGGGTAAACACAGAGTCTTTCTAAATGCTCTTGTGTCTTCAGAACCAAGATGGATCCCTTAAAGGATAATGTTTTCCATGATATGCTGCTCCCTACAGATACAAGAAAAGTCTTATTTCCTACATAGCTGTTTCTTTTACTAAAAGAACAGAGGGCCACTATAATCTGAAGAAATGAGAAATTATAAAGCAATTGTTTCCGAGTTTTAGAATCCTAGAAAGAGACCCAGTCATATTCAAGCCCAGGAAGAGTTTGTACTCCACATTATGTAAAGGAACAAGTACAACTTTCTCTATGTTTCCTGTTAAATCTTAGCTGTTAATTATTATGCTGAACTCAGAACTGAAAAATCAGTGTTGCTGTAAAATCACAGGTCTTTTAAACTGGATCCAATGGGGAAACTTGATTAGCATTTATCAATATAGGGTGCCTGCCAGAGAGAGGACAGCTTTGCCTCTACCCAGTAGAAGCTAACAATGTGCAGTGTTATTCAGTGCTTTGCTATATAATAAGGTTAAGAGAATAAGGTCAGCTAGAACAGCCTGTCACCCAGAAGCTTTTCCCAGACTGAATTGCTTCTCTCAAGGTTCAAAACCGTTCCATTATTTTTTTAAATGTACTTTGCAAAAAAAAACCAGGAGGGTGAAAACATGTCATGATGCTAAAATACAGTATAAAATGAGATAAAATGAGATGAAATAAAATAAAATAAAATAAAATAAAATAAAATAAAATAAAATAAAATAAAATAAAATAAAATAAAATAAAATAAACCAGAGGGAATTGCATGTTGTAAAGAGATTAGGACTGGCATATAGACACCTTTGTCTTTAGCAAGCTACTTCAAATTCTGCTGACAACAGCAGTGACCAAAAATCTGGTAAGTTCCTCAGCACTGCTGGCAGAATTAACTGCTCTGAGACTAGTCCCTGGTGCCCCACTGTCCTTGTCATCACTGTCTCTCTGCAGGCAGCCTCAAGAGGCAGGGCCCAGCAGCACCAAAGAATTATCAGTGTTTGCTCATCCAGAGCGAAAGGGGAGGGTTGCTCCAGGACAGGGCTGAAAACTACGCACACAGCTGCTGTTATGCAGTACTTTTTCTTGTGTGCAGTACTTTTTTTTTGCGTATAACCAAGTTGCTGCAGTCTCTGTAGTTCTCAGTTTTTTTCTGTATCTGGGAATAAAAACCAAAAGCAACCTTTTCTCAGGGCTTCTGTGCTTTCCTTTAACAACCAGTAAGTCCAGTTACCCACAAAAGTTGAGGAGTATATGCCTGACATGTTACCAGAAACACAGGGCAAATGTTCTCTTTTCCTCACAGCTCCAAGGCACCACAGATTGCCAAAAGCAACTAATACAGAAGCTTTAGAGCCTAGTTTTGTTCTCATTTATGTCAGGGTGAATAAACTCAACAGAGACAGCAGATTGACATCAGTGAAGGGAAATCTGACCCTTGGTGTTCGTTTGTGAGAAGAAAAATACAAGTTGATTACAGCCAGTTAGTCTGGACTAGCAGTAAGTTATCCAAAAGCGATGGTAACCACTGAGACACAAATTCAGTTCTATCAAACATCCAATTTAAGGGCCCAAAATCTTGTGAAGTTTAGACTTTCTGACATATCTAGAGTCCTTTGTTGGAGGAAACAAGCAAGAACAAGCGCGTGGGCACACAAAGACAGTAATATATCTCTTTTGATAAGCATTAATCAACTATAATTGGAAAAGATGCAATGTCAGCATTTGCTAATGCAAACTGACAATAACATGTTAAATTTGCCACTGTTTGCTGGATAATGTATAAAGGATGATCCACTGTACTCAGCACTATGCAAACTAACACAAGCTGAGAGTCCCTTCCCTGGAGAGACTACAGACTTGCTGGAAAGGGATGAGCCAACATATGTCAGAACAGCTTTATGAGCAAACAGTACCTTTTTTTGGCCAAAGTCTGGTAGTCTGCAAACCTGAGAGAATGGAGGGCACTGGCAATAGTGCCTTGACACAGGAGTGTCTAGTCCACACTTTCAGCCCTGAGCATGAGAGTTCTTCACCCCATCATTCCTGGGAATTTTCTTTCACAGAATGTGCTGCAGAGATACCCCTGACCACCTGCACAAGACACCAGCAAGCATCCTCTCTCCTAAAGCTGTCTCAAAAATTATGACAAAATCCTTCCCACACCTCAGACCTCTACCAGATCAGCAATTGTGAATGGGATGTGTGCTAAATAAAGGATGCCCAAGTTTAGTTTATTTCAGTCATCGTAGGGAGGTTCTGTTATTCAAGTACCAACTGTGCCCTTCTGTCTCACCAACACTTTAGTCCCTGCCTCTGGGGTACTTCATCAAAGTGGGCTAAGCCTGCTCTAGTCAGTCCTTCAGCTGTGTGCTGACAGGCAGACTCTCATCTCACAAGAGAAAACTGATCTGTGGCTGCAGAGCTTTTTCCTCCAGGAAGGCTGAAACTGCATCTATCTTTTTTACTTTCAGTAGAAGCTGGGCTCAATGGTAGCTGCTCAGAGCTTGTCAGGAAGAGAAACAAAACCTGCTTGGACTTCTTGTATCACTTTCAGCAATGACTTTTATCAAAGGTTTGTTCAGTTTCAGAAAGAGTAGAGAAACTATAAGACTGGCTGAGTTTGAAAAAATCAGTTGCCCACTGCTTGACCTTAGATAATTATTGAATCACCAATGAAGAAAAAGAGCTAAACAGTTTAATTTTCTGATGTTTCTTTCACAGAATTAACACTTCTACTACCTATACTTCACTAAGTATATCAGTATAAAATGGTAGTGATCTGTAGAACTGATTTCCATCATTCATAACAGCCCCCTCTTACAGATCTGTGATTAGCCTGACTTTATGTTGAATAAAATTCATCTCTAGCCTAACTCCTAGCAACTGATACTATGGATGGATGTAGCTACTATGTTTATGGAAACAAAAGGACACAGGTACCTTCTCCTTAGGTTTGGAAGGGGTGTTGGCAAGTCAGAGGTGAGGGGGAACAGCCTGTTTCTAGCCTAGGTGTGAGCCCTGCCTGGGGTAACACACTGCTGTGATCCCTTGCCTTCAGTGACTCACAGCAGCAAGAGGTCAGATGCACCAGCAGATCACAGACGTGTTGCCTACTATAATTTTGTCTGTATCCATTCTGCAGATCTAGATCTAATCTGGAAGGTCTGCAAGCCCAGTGCCTTACACACTAGGGCAAATATTAGCACTGTAGAACTAACATCTAACACATCACGAATTCTTAGTGTGGAACAGCTGGGAAATTATTTTTAAGAATTCTGAATTCTAAAATTTAAATAGCATCTGAAAGGCTGAAGTAAAAAGATACAGAGAATAGATAGAGCTAAAATACCTGCTGAGATAAATAGGTAACTATTTTAATTTTACCCATGAAAGCAGAAAGAAGACTTATTTTTCCTTCTGCACTCAAAGAAATCTTGTCTGACACAGAAAGGAAAAGCTGGAAAAACTGTTGCTTTTGCTCCTTTAAACTGACGTCTGTACTAATGAAAAGCGAGTTCTCTAATACACACTGTGCACAGGCTCCCCTCTGCTTCTCTCTTCCATCTATCATCTTTGCCTGCCTTTTGCCTGTAATCACCTGTTCAACTCACAGCAGTAACTGCTAGGTGACTGGTGTTTGCTGTGGTCATCCAGCCACCAAAAACAAAACAAAAAAAAAAACAAAAAAAAAAAAAAAGAGAGAGAGAGAGAATTAAAAACCTTTCAATGACATGAGTGTCTCACCAGCCGACAAAGAGCAAACTGATTCCAGCAGCCAAGCCTCCTTGCGTGGGAGCTGCTGGTAGGTGTAATTTCCTA
Source organism: Erithacus rubecula (assembly GCF_903797595.1). Lineage (NCBI taxonomy): Eukaryota > Metazoa > Chordata > Aves > Passeriformes > Muscicapidae > Erithacus > Erithacus rubecula. Next base: position 40,489,626 of record NC_136688.1, on the reverse strand, counting down.
AGATGTATACCTTGTCAGTGTGCAGGAGATGAAAAGAAAAAGAAGGTCAGAGCAGCCAAAGCTAAAAATTTGAAGGACAGAGGAAGAGGCTGAGGGGAACAACTCTTCTGCTTTTAACCCTGCAAGAGCCCATTCTGCATGGTCTGTGTCAAATTGCTTACTGGCTAAGGTGTAACAAACAATAAGCTGTTAGATGGCCTTCTCTGTGCCCAAAGGAGACAGATATTTTTACATGAGGTGCCTGTGCTATATGACCTGCACAGGGTGGTACACAGTATACAGTCCAATTGCTCTCAACCACAAGAGAAATGAACTTTTCCCTTCCAAGTAACTAGGCTCAAAATAGACTAGACAGACAGGTATCTTAAGAGGCTGTATGTCCATCTCCACCAATGCAGTATGAACTTTGCCTGTAATACTCTCAATGATGTCCAGAGTGTAATGCTGAAGAATCAGTTCTCTGGAAGCAATATTTACCAGTGTTCAACTTTATCAACATTTTTTCCCTCTTTCTCACAAGTCAAGGCAGATGTGACACCTATGAATTACAAATGCATTAGTCAGGATATAGTTATTCTTAGCTTTCCTTCTGCCCAGATATAAACATAATAAAATACTGTAACTAACAGCAGTATATAACATATTGCAACATTCTGATGGTATATATAAGCATCTCACTAAGTATGTGAGCAACATGATCACCAAACAGGCAAACAAGACATAGCTATTTGCTCATAGGAGGCATCCAGGCAACAAAAAGTTGCAACAAAGAACAAGATAAGCATAAGGGATGCAAACAGACAGGCATCCTGTTAACACACAAGAAGAATGGGGGAGCTGGGGAAAAAAAGAACAAGAGAAACAACACTGTTGGAAGTTGAAGATCAAAATAGCATTAAAGAATCAAGTATGTAAAGAGTAATTAGATATGGAAGATGACAAGCCAGCATCACTTCCAACTTCTCTCATCCTTCTCTACTTCTCACCTCTTCTTCTGCAGCTAAAACCACCAAGGGCTGTAGCTGTCAATGCTAAGTGTAGAGAATGAGCTCTGTGGCACTGTGTAGTCACAGTTAATTTAGGACATAAATGCTAAAGAATAACAGTTCTGTAGTTTTGTATATAAAGCAATAATTAATGATAGTATTTGAGAATTAACCATTAGCATAAAGTGTGTTGTTACTCAATGTGTTCAGTAAAGTTCCGGTTTAAAGTTTAAAACTGGTCTTATTTACTAGTGTTTTATACATTCCTTTCCTAGCAGTCTCTAATTCCCCAACATACACATTCAAACACTTTTTCAGTTGCAATACTGAGGTGTTATTTCTTTTCTCTCATACAAGAAAGATTATTTTCTTCCCCTTTACAGATACTATTTACATATTTGGAGACTTCTGCTATTTCCCTACTCTCTAGAAAAGGACATTTGCTCTATTGTTCCTTAGAAATCTATGGGGTTTAGATGCTGCTCATTATTGCTGGTTTCCTGGAGACTTTTTCAAAATATCTACATTTTTCTTGAAGTGCATGTCCCAGACAGGATGCAGTGCTTCAGATAAAGTCTTATGAGCACTGCATACATAAAACAATTATTTCACGTACGTTACTGATAATGCATCTGTTTACATTTCTTGTAAAGTGTTTGCTCTCTTGCACAGAAGGAGAGTTCATATTAGCACCCTGCCAGCTACTCCCAGTTATATATTCTCTAACATGGAAAATACCACTAAGCCCTGGTCTACAGGCTCCTAGGCCTTTTGCACTGAGACTTTTTAAAAGGCTTTGCAGCTTTCAGAAAGTGCAGCTTAGGTCACTGCAGTGTTAGGCTGAGATGAGTAGTTGTACAGCATCAACTACCTGCTCCCTGCTGATGCATGTAACACTACCAAGGACAGACCCTGGCTTTGAGGCATGCAAACAAACAGATGGAAGCAGAATACACTCCAGGTCCATTTGCAGCAACTGATCAGGAATCTTACGGGGATACTCGGTCTCCAGCAGAGAAGTTCAACAAAAGCACAACAGTGAGAATAAGGAGCAAGAACTGCTTTAAAAACATCTCTCTCCTTGTGAAGCACCTCCCTCTCCCGTCAATCCCCAGGGTCTCAAACTCCACCTACACAAGCTCCTCCAGAACTGCAGGTCTCCTGAGGCACCAGCAGTTTCCTTGACTTGTCACATCCTTCAACTCACATGCAATTCAGAGTGTTCATAGTATTCACATGGATGCAAAAAGCCAAATTCCTCAAGCTGAACACTACTCTATGCCCAGCACCCTAGTATTTGAGTAAAATGGGAGGAAAAGCAGCAACAAAATCCACTGGAGCTGCAAACACCACCAGAACAAGTACAGTCATCAGGAGTACAAGCACTTTAAGCACCAGGCAGCCATGAAAATTGGGACATGGAAACAAAGGGAAGGAGTAGCAAACTCCCTCAATGGTAGGCTGTATATAACAGATAAGGCATGAACTGCTACCAACATGGATGTACTATCTATTGGATAGAACCAACAAAAAATTCACTCATATAAAATAAAATAAATTCATTGTAAAGTGCCAATTAAAAAAACTAAAAATAGTAATGCAGTGGTTACACTTAGATGCGTACAAACACATGTGCACACACATTTCTGCTTTGCTCTCTCCTCTGTAGCCTCTTTATCTCTACCCCAGACTATCAGCCCAGGATAACCACAGAAGAAACAAAAAAAGGGGGGAATAGTAAAATGCCTGGCATAATCTGCAGAGGGAACTCACTTGAAGAAAACTACTTCTTTATTTCTTCCATCTGAATTTTGAATTGGTCATACAAAAGCCATCTGCAGACTGGACCAATATATCCCTTAAGTAATCCCTTAAATTAGAATTAGGTCTGCATACTTTTAATTAGATGCCACATTTCACCTCCCTCACCTTCTTATTAGTCACCTAAGTGAGCACTCAGGATGGCAACACACAGTCTGCCACTGACTTGTCCAGGGTACTGTCAGAAGTATGGTGGGTACTGTGAGGGTGAAAGAAATGTGAGTGGTCTTCAGGATGACTAACTGTGAATCATTTTGTTGCTGTCTTTATCTCTGCATTCTGACTCCTCCTGCACAGAAATCTGAAGGTAGCTATTTTGTGACAGCCCAAGCTACCAAAAAATCCCCTGAAGAGACAGAAAGCAGTATGTCATCAACAGAATAAGCAGAGATACAGGTGCTCTGTATAACACATTTTCTTGCACTGAGATGCTACTTACCCACTACCAGCCCCTACACTAGGTGTTATCATCAGAAATGTAGCAGCAGGCAGATAAATCAAGGACATCTGATATTCCTGGCTACCTGAAAAAATGTTTGTTCTACAAGCAGCAGAACTACAGAAATAAGTGATTAGGAAATGAGGCTTTATGATTCCCCTTTGTTGTCCTCCAGTATCTCTGGAGATGTAATACTTCTGTCAAATGTGGTGGCTGCTGGCCAGGCAACCAAAGGGGTGATGGCCAAACAGAGTGATTGTAGAAACATGGCTTCCCCAGAAGAACAGACTGAAATAATACTCTATTTCCATACTTATACAGAATGGTCCAGAAGGAATCCTTCAAAGGTGAGTAAATCTATTCCCCTTTGATCAAGCATTATTCTTCCCTAGAAATGGGAGATTTCATCTAGCAACAGGACCTAGACCAGCTAGACCCCAAAGGTAGGATGCAGCTTTTCCCCACTGCAAACTTTGCACCTGTGTCAGAACCAAACACTAAACAAAGCTTGCACAGGAAAGAGAAGTCAATTATCTGATTAAGTTTATCTGAGGAAAGAAGAAAATATTGCACGAACACAAATTTCAAAACTAGTAGAACACCACATTTCCAACTTCTGCCAGGGAAATGGGTGGCCTCTGAGGGAAGCCCCAAACTGCCTAATTATTTGTGGGTTCTTTGAAACCCTTTGACCTATCACCAGAAAGACTGTTGAGCTTTAAAACACTTCTAACAAAATTTTCATCTAAAGGAATAAAGCTATGAAAAACTTCTGCTTTCAACCAAGGATGATCTAATATTTGTGTTTGGTTTGTTGGTTTGTGTTTCTTTTTTTTCCAGCAAGCTGTATTGCAGCAAATTGCTCTCATTATTGGGTTTTCTCAGGCCACTAGTTACAGGCTGAAAACAATACATATCCAGATGTTTATACAGAGCTTATCATAATTTAGGTTACATAAATCATGGTAAAATAGGGTTAAAATCACACTACACAAAGCACTGAGACAACCAGGCAAAAATCCCACTCCATCCAAGTGGGACAGCTGGCGTTTAGCAGGTATTTTTACCTCCATCCATCTTTATTTTTCTCCTTATCTCCCATATTTGTAATTGCCCATCCCATCCTGCACAGTAACACACACAGGCTCACCCACTCACTCCCATTTCTTCTGTTGCCAAGAACAGCATCCTGTGTGGGATTCAATCATTTGTTGTCCACAGAACTTCTGGTGTGTGTCTCTCTAAATAGCTGACATCTGGAGGAGCTATACCTTCCTTGGCACAATCAGATGCTGCTAAAGAACATTACAAAATGCCTCATTTTTAAAATATCATCTCTTTTCCCCCACTTCTTTTCAACAAAAAAGGGATTCACAGAGGGATTCACAGTCCACTACATATAGTGACCAGCTGTCACAGCTGTTGTTCTCAGGGACAAAAAGAAACCAATATAAAAGTATACACTGATAACAATACATTATTTCTGCTCTCATGTCTATAACATACTCATTGCTGTTTAGGAAGAATGTATCATTCTAGAATCCTGCTGCTGAGCTAGGGAAACAAGTCGAGCATTGGATTTTAATTACAAAGCCCCAGTTTCCACTTCATTATTCAACAGAAAATTTTTATATCAACTAAAACAGTGGTTTCACAAACTACAGAATTTTCTATCTATACAAATATATTTCACTTAATGATTCTTTCTAGCTCACAAACAAATAGGGAGTCTACAAGAACATGATCCTGATAAGATTAAAAGACTGAAAGAAATGCAGAAGGGGGAATGCTTGCCTCAATTTCAAATGCTTGATTTTGCAACAAATTCCCCAGTTACTCAGAGCAGGGTTGCTGTTGGTTTTTTACCATTCTCTCACACACACATGCCAAGCTATTCATGTTCATGTGTAACCTTTACTTCAGTGGAGAACACTTTCAAAAAAATACAGCTAGCACATACATGCCTCAGGTCACCCAGGCAAAAGAAATTCTAACAGTCAGCAAAGTGATGGGTAGCACAGATGTTCCTAAACTGATTAAACTGCTGTTGCTAGAACAAACACACCATAATCCCTTTCCCTTTTGGTTTATACAAGGTAGCCTGTCATTCTTCTCCAACCCCTTCCAAACTCTCTTGTTAGCAGGTTGAGAGAATTAAGTTGACTCACTAATATTAATAGGTCTCTCTAATTCAATAGTGGCTTGTTCAGAGAATGCCACCTGCCTTCTCTTTAGGCAAAGATACTGAAGCATAGCCAACATTTTGCCCAGCTGTTTCAAAAACTAAAATTGGACACACCTGTTTTAACAGTTGTTCCAGCAGCTGGACATTGGGATTTGGATCATTCAGATTTACTCACAGATTTTTCCCTTAGAGCTAATAGTGCAATTTTAGTGTTTCATCCTATGTTTAGAGAAATTTATGCTGCAGGAGATGGTGTGAAAGAATCAAGAGGTCAGAGTGTTTCTCTTCCACATTGCTACAAATCAAGAAAGACTGTCTTTTCAGTTCCTGCCTTCAGATTCCTATGGGATCAAGATACAATGGTCTTGACATAATAATATACAAGAACAAGATCTCAAACCATCTATAAACCAACATAGTGATAAGCTACAGATATAAGATGGCCAGTCTGTGAGATTTGTATTCTCCTTTTGCTGCAATGAGTTGGCAATGCCCATAGCTGAAGTCAGCAAGTGAACCCTGTCAACTTTTCCATTACTGCTCTTGAAGTAGTCCAGGTAACGTGCAAAACCCACTTTCCCAGCATCTAAAGCACAACTGTCCCACCAGTTGTCTTCACATTCAAAGTGATCCCCAACTGAAGAAACCTACATACTGGAAACAAAAAACACTGAGATTTTCTGAAAGAACAGACTGCAAAGTGAAAGAAAAAATAAATTAAATCTTACTGAAATTACTCTTTAAACACTTGCTGGAGCTGTTTCCAAGCTTCTGTATCTGACCAAGTTGCTTGAGAATCCAAAAACCTTGTCTTAAAAGCAAAGTTCCCTAAAATTGCAATATTTCACAATCTAGTTCTGTTTGCCTTTTTCCCCTGAGGTAAAACTAATTTATACAGTGCTATCCTGGGCCATTTATTCCCAAATTCTCAAACAACCTCTCTGGTGTGACTGTGGGACCAACTGGTAAACAGGATCAGGGACACAATTTATGTTACAAAGAAGTTTGCAAAAGCAGGAATTCCATGAATTTGTGTTATAACTAAGAAAAAGACAGAAAAGAATTCTCAAGACAGTTCTCAAAGCTACAGTTGGCCCTGTAGTGTTAGAGTTCCCATATAATCAAAAGCCATAAATTTGTAAACATGAGTGCCCCGAATTATATAAAATGAAATCTCACAGAGTATATAATCATTATCTACTCCCCTGGAATGGGCACCTGAGTGTTTTCAAAGAAAAGGCACACTTATGATCTGAACTCAGAGAGGTAGCATACACACAACCTATGGAGATTATTTAAATGTACATGAATGTATGCAAGCATAGAACCATGGCCATACAGTCCTATAGCCAAGGCAGGAGGGGCCTCAGAGCACACTGCAGATTATCAGCTTCCCATCAAAACACACTGCAAATCTTGTAAGAGAAAGGGGTAAGGGTAGGGAGACTACTTGGCTGTCAAATCCTGCAATAAATGCTTGTCAAGAGTGTTTTTGAGTAAAAGTGCTTGTAGAAGTGAGGCCACCATGATCAAACTGCACAAGTTGAACTCAAGAGCAGGGAAGACAGGAGAGGCAGTGACACAAAGACTTTTCCCTTTTTCTGAGAAATAATGAACAAATCCTTCAGAGTAATTACTCTGTTACACCTGCTAGCCCTGCTCTCAAGTCTGTATGAGACAAAAGATGCTCCTATCTTCCCTCAGATTAAATATGCCTTGTAAAAAGTGATCAGAGATTGGCATGATAATTATCCTTCCTCATTAGAAAGCAAGCCCAGAACCTGAGTGAATATAACTCCTCTGTCAAGGTCCTATGTAGGCTCTAATAGTACTCAGCCAACATCAACAGGTACAACACTTCATGTGAACAAAACAAAGCAACATATCAAGTTATCTTGTCTTTTTAGTTGCTTTTTCTCTTCCAAGCCTGATAAGTAAGGTGGGAAGGTGCCAAATTCTTTTTTAACTTGTATAAATGCGCCTAAATGTCACAGAAGAGCCTTGTTAAGTGAAAAGCTTTCCAAATGTTTTTCTCTCCCACATCTAAAATAGATTGCTCTTTTTTCTTTTTCTTTTCAATTAAAAAAGGCACACTCTCTCAAACCACTGCCTTTCACTATTCCAAGGGTCAGTCAGCTGTAGGGACCCACAGAGTTTTCAGTGTTCTCCTGGAGCATCATATACCAATAATCCAATGGTACACCTTTGACCATGGAACCAGAAAGAAGGGAAAACACATGGATAAATACAAAGGCAAAAACTCTTCTGACAAGAGCGTGAGCAGACCTAAAAGGCCTTTCTGTGAAAGAATATACATGCTTTTTAAAATGCATTTGGAGCATATTTGTTGCTTTCTTTTCTGTTAGCATAAATGTGAGCAGTGACCAACCCCCAAGAACTCTCTCCCCAGTGACTGCAGCACCACCATGGAAAGGAAGTGCCATGGCAAACCACTAGTCCTGGCACAGAGAGGGCAGCTAGGACAGCTTCATTTAAAAGGGATGAGTGGGAACAGCTCAAGCTTCCACACTGGTGCACATGACTTCTCAGCACATTGAGAAGGATGGATGGTCAGTGGTCAGTCTTTATGGGAGCTTTGTGACAGCAGATGAGTGCAGACAGCACTGGTTATTCCACAAACTGGAGAATTAGGAAGAACTGCAGAGAACAGTGCTCAGTGGCCTTAATGAATCAGCTACTTCCCTTTTAGTACAACCAACCATGGTTGCTTTATCATCCCAAAGGTCACTCCCATCTCCTTAATCTGGCTCATTTCTTGATGTTCTCAGTTAAAAAGCTCTGACTGCATTTCTGGTCTTACCAGAACGATGTCAGGAGAAGCATCCTATTTGGTTCTGCAGCCAAATATAAGGCTAAAAGAAATTATCACATCCTATAGCCTCTTCAACAAAACTTGCTGCAAAATGGTGCTACTTTGCAGCAGTAGGAGCAGAACTGTGTTAATGCATTATAGTATCCTGCACCACTGTCAACTGAAATGTGTGGTGCCAAAATGCAATGGCATTTAAACAGAAAAATTACTCTTCAAGTCATCGCATTACAAGCATATCACAAGAACACAGAAAATACATATCATCTACATGAATGCTGTAACTCAACCCATAAGGGCAGAGTCAGTCACTGAATTTAGGCTTTAGGAATTTAACATCTTGCATCAAAGAAGGGTAACCTTGGATATGCTGGAAGGGAACCCTTTGCAAGCTACCCATGGATGGGATTCCACTGCAACCTGCCCCATTCTCAGCCTCCTTCCAACACCCAAATCAAGAGACACCTCTTATACTGGAAAAATGAAGTCTCACAAAAGTAATTTTACTGTTTCACCATCTGCCAGAGTCTGCTCTTTTCCAAGAAGAAATGTAGGCCTTTCCATTCCAGGCAGAATCCAGAAGTTCAGACTAGTACAACTACCATCCTCTGAAGTCTAAATCTCTGGGCTGGCCCCTCAGGTGCAACAAGAGGGATTTTTGACTTTTTTGCGTGTTTGTTTTAAAATAGTACTGTTTCTTTTATTTGCCTTTTCTTTTTGTATTTGGGTAAAGGTAGAGGAAAACTGGGGAGCAGGGGGCTGTTTTCATGCTTTCATCTGTAGTAAATAAAAAAAATTCCTTTCATAAAAATTAAATGAGCAGATACAATGACACTATATGCCTGCAGGAGCTCTGATTTTAAGATACACATCAGCCACCAGCGGCCTCAAATTAAATTATGCACTAGCAATAAAAAGCATCTCACATTTAAAAAAAAAAAAACAACAGAATTCTTGATCAGTGAACATTTCAAAACCTCTGTTCTGCAGAGGCATACCCAGGTGTTTGCTAGGCAGATGTAACAGAATGTTTCTACACTGGAGCAGTGGTTAATTACTGTGATCATTTAAGTATGCATTTATTTGCCTTTGGATTGAGAAAACGAAAAGCTACAGTGGAGTTATTTTGTGGCCTCAGTGCTAGTTGCTAAACGACTCATCTAGGTAAAACTTGAGCAGACAGCATTGCTCTTCCTTGCCTTAGCTTTCCTAAAACTAATCATCTCCACAGAAATCTGACTTATTTAACTGGTCTCCCTTCTCCACCTGCCTCTTCCCCTTTTCTGTTTCATGGGCTGCACTGGGACAAGGATCAAGAATAGCACATGCATAACCCCATTTTTTTACCTTGCTGCTTACAGAATTTCTCAATTTCACAAAAGTTTCTTTTCATTATTGCTGTCTGGCACTTTATTAGCATAAGGATGAACGATGAAGCAATGCTACCTCTCCTCTTCTGCAATACCAGATTCTCCTGATGAGTTTGAGTAGTTTTAAACAGGGCTATGCTTTCTCTTGTGCCCTCTTGCAAGCTTGGTGCTCTGCCAGGCAGCTGCAGAATGGCTGCACCGAGTGCTGAATATTCCCTGTGCAGCAGGCTAACAGGAGCTCTGAGGGGGAAGGCTCATCCAAGCTCCCACAGCTAAAGCTTGGCAAAAAGAATGAGCATTCCTGCTGCTTTGAAAATGATGTATTTGCACAGAGGCTTTGCACAGCTTAGAGCCATATATGATGCCCTGCACTGTCGCCTGAAGCCCTGCACGCACTGTAAATTGCCACACAAAGAAACACACTCAATAGCATTGACCAGAAAACTACCCAGATCAAGCAGTAATGTAAAAGGTAAAGTAACTCCACTGCCCAGGGTCAGCCTTTGCTTGCAGGGTTTGTTTTTATGTAGATATTCATATAAAGCTAAATGGCTGTCTCTTTCAAGGGGATAGCAGGAGATAACCTAGGTTGTTACCTTCAGATAGGATTAAAAGCTTTTACACTGGCTCAGTGCTTCTTGAGAAAAACAACTGTTTCTCCCACAAACCTCAAAAGACAGGATGTTGCAGTCTAGCTGGAAATGGTAACAACAGGCTTTCTCTTGGTACTTCTGCTCTAAAAGGAACTGTGCAAAATAAGATGTATTTTCTCATCTTCTAGGAATTAACCAGATCAAATATGCCTGACCTTCTGATGAGTGGAAAATTCTGGGGTGCTTTTCTGTCAATGCTTAGGCCTGAGAGAAAAGCTGAGGTCGTATCCTGGTCAGACTAAATTATAAAACATTAAGTAGCTTAACCTCAGCAGTTCCCTTGCAAAAGTAGCTAAAAGAACCCCTGGCCACCCCTGTGATCCCAGCAGCCCACATATAATTCACCTCCACAATGCCCTCAAAGCAAGGGGTACAAATTTACAGAAAGTCACATACTAAATACAATTTGCAGCCTGCTAGTAATGAGAAGGCCAACTGCCAACAAAGATATGGGATTGGCACTTTTTTGTCAGTTGTGCAAGGCATTTAGGTAAAACTCTGCATGTCCTGGGGAAATGGCCAGACAAGATTATGCAATACCACTGACATCTCATTTTCTGTATGCTCACTAATTCGGCCTGTTAACAAATTTCATCACAGCCATAAACACAGGCGTAAACAAATATTTTCTTACATTCAGCCAAGTTTTCAAAAGTTTTTTAATTCCTTCATCAGTTACAGGAAAATTAGGGTCTGCCAGTCAATAATTTACATCAGACTCATGCAGAATACCCAAATATGAAGAAGGGGAGGACACTACATTCTCCTGCTCCAAAGCTGCTGCCTCCTAGATGACAGAAGACCCAATCTCCCCAGTGTAAGTGGTGTACAAAATGCCAGTGCACTCATGCAGTCTGAGCAGCTCTGGGCTTGTTCAGCACAGCAGCAGAACACTTGGTTTTATTTTACCTCAAATGCATAACCCTGAAAACATACAAAAATCCTGTTCCAAAGTCCACAGCTATACAAAAAGTTGCATACTACATAGGAATATTCTGCATTTGCAAAATCCATGGTATCAAACTATTCTGAAGGAATTTACTGCCGGAGACTACATAGAAAGGAGGCACTAATTACTCCAACTTAATGGAGAGCCAAGCTGAGGTAGTGAGGGACAAAACACACCACTGGTGGGGGCAGGGGTGCTCTGTGTTTCTGCACAGCCTCTAATGACACAATCACATGCCACTCTTTTTTGACATGACCTTTCCTTCACTCCTTGCACACAAAGAATAACGCCTGTTCAAGGTGCCATTACTTGATCCTATGTTTTTTCCTCATTGCTCCATTGTGGCCGTTCTGCACATTACTAATCCAGCTCTGAAGAGTAATTTATTTCCACATGGGCTTTTCTGCAGTGCCACTCAGCAAAGCGTTGGACTGTTTTGGAAAAGCTAATTACTTTGGACAACACCTTTCTCAGGTGATAGGCTCATTTTCCAAATGCTGAGTTTGGGAATAGGGAAATTGAATCAAAATGTCCACTAGTATTGAATGTGCAGTCTCAGATTGCAAATTCTGCATACACAGAGTGCTTAGCACCTTATGGAACCTTACACACTTGAAGCATAGCTAGTGCTGACTTCATTACTTCTTTTAAGGCTCAATAATACTATTTCCATCCAAGTTCTAGTATCTCAAGTAAGGGAGCAGAACACAAGAAATGCGTAATTCAGAGATGACCTGAAGAAAACATTGTCTTAGTAACTTCCCCAGCATCATACTGTGACTCTGGGGAAGAAAGAGGGATAGAAGAATGCAATGTCCCTTAATCAATGTTCTGCTAAAGAGATATCCCTTCCTTGTAAGAATATTTTTCTTCATTGGCTACACATCCAGCTTCAGAAAAATCAAAAAGGCATCCTATGAACAAGGCCATCAATTTGAGAACACATCCCAAGTGCCAGAAGCTCCTTTTTCTTCTGTGCACAGCATGGATGAAAGGTATACAGGGAAAATAATGAGTAAAGATGTTAACTAATACTGTAGCACAAAGACCATAACCAGAGGATCACAAGATCTATTTACTAACACTTTATTAACAGTTATTTACACTAACTTTTAACTCCTTTAATTAGGATTTTCCCTAGTCCTTTCAGATTTGTTAAATAGGAAACAGTTTATATAAATATGTATATAGAGATAGGTTTGTAAATACAGATATACAAATATATATACACACACACACACAAAAACATATAGCCTTCTCTAAAACTTATATAAACTTTCAGTGAGTTCTTTTTGATTTAAAGAGATGCTGCCATATCCATCGGCATTTCTGTTTTACATTTTTTATTGAACAAATCTAGAACTGAAAACTAGATTTCCTTCAAATTCCCCTACCTGCATGATGCAAGGAAATGAAAATGTCTGTCAGCAAAAGTAATGTGTTTAATACCATGCCAGCCCTAAACATCAGTAGAGATTTCTGTGTATTGCAGATAATTCTATCACCAAGCCATATTGCTCTGTGATGTGCTTTTATCTTTCCTGTAGGATAATATCAATATTTCAAGCACGAGCAAAAGAATGTTTTATGAGATTGATGTGGGAAAATACGGTGACAAGTACATAAAAAAGGGCAGAGAAAAATGCCAGGTAGTCATCATAAATGCCTTCCATTCCCACCAGAATTTGTCTAGTTTATCCAACTTTAATCAACAAGTAGAGGTCCACTGGGGCACCAGTGACTTTGATTATATTTTCAGTGCTGAAGAAGAACAGCAAGGAAAAGAAAGAAGAATAAGAAGGTAACAGGATGGGGAGACTGTCAACTACATTCTAGAAATTTTGATCTTTAGAGGCCAAAATCGTATTTTGTTAAACTTTTAAATTAAATAAAAAGAAACTATTTTAAAAAGAAGGAAATAGAATGGGGGGGGGCAGTATTGAGCCATTTGCTTTACTGCACACATACCTAATAAGGGCAGATGACACAGGGGAAAAATACTGAAGGAATAAACCCATGATGTCCTGAGCAGGCAGCTCTTTTGACACTGCTGAAGCTGGTGCATGCAATTGCCCAAACAAGAAATTAACCCTGCATGGCTCTAGCTGGGTGAATTATTCACCTCCTGCCTACCTCTGCAAAGGTAGACAAGGCAGATTTTCTGAAGAAAAACTCTCAGTTACAGATACAATTATACCAAGAACGAAGGTGCTTTTCCCCAGTACAGCTAATTAGCTACCTGTGCCCCACACTGGCACAAGATCCAAGCTTGTTTATATAAGCTTTGCAAGTAACTCTTCTGGCAAATCCACCAGCACAGATCATTTGTCATATTGTCTTTTCTTTTTCCTCTGGGGCTTGCAGTTCCCCTCAGTTTGACAACAGGACTGATGACTATTGTTTAACCCCTTTCCACATTAACACTGCAGCTGTTCAGCCAGACTGATTTGTTACTGTAGTTTGGTGTTAGGTACCTCAGGATTTGTTTGTTGAACTGAGAACCCTTACAGGAAGCTGAGTTCCAGGAAAAGACCAATTGGCACTCTCTGCAATTAGTTTTAAAACTGTTCCAAGTCATTAAAATTGAGGTAATCAAAACTACTAGTTCTGTAAATCTTGTCTGTTTTAATTGGAAGTAAAAGGAAATCTCGCAGCCCAATCTTTTCTAAAGTATCCTCCAACTCTACTGTCCAGCTCAATGTTCTCCTAGGGACTTTCAGATGTTTTTTAGTCCATCTAGAACAGTTCTCATTTCAAACCCAATTTGATGAAATGCCTTAAAAACTCTTTGAAAATAACTCCCATAATAAGTACTGAACCTTTTATGGTATTGCATTATTACCAGATGGTAAATTCATCTGTTTCCCCAAATCCCTTACCAACTTCTTTTAAATACATAAATAAAGAGGAGGAGTTCCAGTGGATATTATTTCACAATATGTGGATATGAGACATTTTAATAAGAAATTCACTTTCAGGCTAAGAGGTATGAATTGTACACCAAAGAGAATGGTTTAATACACTGCTTAATGCTATCATCAAAAATTATAACAACATGATGGCTTTTACACATTTTAACATTTCTTTAGTGCTGGAAAAAGTGGTAGCAAAAACTATATTTGTATATTACATAAATGTCAGAAGTGATACTGATCCAGGCAGGTGACACATGGTTCCAACAGCATTCCCTCTTACTGACCAAAGAAATATTAGCTGAACAGAGAGATGCAGGGATTTCCTCTGAGAGTGACTCTTAAATAGAGTGCCTCTGCTGTATGCCCCACCAGTTCATGTGGAATAACACACACCTGCCATGTCCTCACATCTGCTTGCTTCTATATACAGTGTGTTTTTCCGAAAGCTTTGACACATAGTCAAGGTATGACATGTTGATAACAGCATTTGAAACAGGAGCAAGATGGACAGGATACTCCTATCTACCAGGGAGCAACCCATGACCAGGAATCCCCTGCTGGGCAGAGGGTCATGCAAGCAACAATGATTTTGGAGAGGCCATCACAGCAGCAATCACTGTAAGTTCTGTAAATCACTGTGCAAGGACCTAGAGAGACATCCTGAACCATAGATAGATATACCTGTAACAGCACTGTAGTAGCAGTACCAAGGATGAAAATAACTCTTTTGTGAGAAGGAAAAGGTTCCTCTCTCAGCTATAGCCTTTCTAGCAGAACCTTGCCAGGAAAAAACCCTCAACTGTATAGCCTATGATCATGCACAAATACTGCTGGGGGTGCATCCTTCCATTTCTTAAAAAGAGGTAGTGGAGGCCAGTAACTTAAAGACAGCAGCCCCCTTCAGCTGGCAGCAGCCCATGACAAGCCACCCAAGCCTCGGTGCCTTTCCCTTTCCCCAAAGGTAGAAGGGGAGAAGTGGTATTTTCTGGAAGCAATCCTGGATCCCCCTTGAGGGAATTACCTCTGCATGAGTCCATAACTGCAATACTAGCACTAGCATCCTCATAGTCCCGAGGATGGGACAATTGTTAGGTCCCACATGGGAATTTCCAGGAATGAATATGGGACTTAACTCTGAGGCATTGACTATAAAAGGGAAGGCAGAGGAAGTCATATGGCTCTGGCTTTGTTCAGTCCAAAATGTAAGTTTTTGTGTTCCCCAAACCTCACCAGGCTTGTGATACAGGACCCAGTCTACTCACACACCACATATCCATTTAATGTATTCCTATGGACTCAGATTGACCAAGTGGTTCTAAGTCTTCAAGATACTATTGCAAAAGGAGAGCTTTTAGACTTCTAAATTGCAATGTAAAAGTAAATGGTCTTTTAGTGTTCTGTAGCAGGTCTGTGCTAAATTGTGCAAGCTCTAGCAAAAAGTATTAACTTGCACATAAATGTTTTCTGCTTTCTTATTCTTCCAATGAACAGGAAGTCCCTAGGGTCCTGTTAACTGAGAACAGTAAAGACTACTTGCACTTGTCAACAGAAACAGGTTTTACACCTAACAATAAAGTATTCTGGCACTTTATAATCTGTATTTGCTTTTAGCACTATACCCCTTAAGAGGGATGCTGGCACTTTTACACATTCAGTGGGAGTAAATGGGGAACATCTTAAGCTACCCCATGCTCACTTTCTGGAGGACAGGGACTTTTCTTATTCCATGGTACACCATTCTTGAGGAGTTGGCACCTCCAAATAGTAAGGCAGCATTTTCCAAGAGACTGTTTAGATTTATCAAGCATATAGGACAAACATCCAGATTACTCTCATGTGAGTTTCTGGCACAACACCAGTTTCCTTTCTCCTAGCAATCAAGACCTCTGTTTCCCATATTAAAAAAACTGTGCTAAGATAGAATGGGAGAGCATAGGTAGTGGAAATTTCCAGGAGGGAGCATATGCCTAATAAAGGTTCTCTCAAAGACCAAACACACAGCTCATATGTAGCTACTGACCAAAAAGGTGTGCGTTTCCTGTTCCTTTTGCTAGGGAGTGTGTTTTCTACACAGGAGAAGTAAAAAAGCAGTTTTCCCAGGCTGAAGTTGAAGGTTGGAGCCTTCTGCTTTTCATAGCTTTATCACTTTTCATAGGTGTAGGAGTCCTGGCTGTTTTCATGTCAAGGGTATGTATGTTTGGTGAAAAGGTCAGGAAAGTCTGGCCCAAGGTAATGTTAAATCTTAGCATTAAGATAAAGAAAAAAATGTTCTTGGTTTTAGGCAGTGGAGTTTTTTTTTAAGTATTAGTTCTTAATGCTGAAGCAACATGTGTGAATGGGCTGAAGTGCAGAAGGGAAATGATGACGAGGTAAACAATCCAAGTTTCTGAGCTGCCCTATCATCCCCTCACCTCCCTCTCCACATACCTCAGCTCTTCCCCGAGTGCTCCTGTGAATTCTTAGACCTGGCTTCTCACAAAACTGACCAGCATTTACTTAAATGTGTATATAAGCACATCTATTTTATCTGCTTCAATATAAGTATCTTCATGGGCTTTACAGAAATAAATTTGCTTTTTCCTCCCAAGTATGCAAACATAGCACAATCAGTTATTCTCTACCTAAATAATAGTTAGAATATTGGTATAAACTAGGCTTAACTCTGTGTCTAAAAACAGTACACTAGCTAAAGCTGCTTCAGGAAATTAAGATCTTAAGCTTATAAATACAGTTAGTTTCTCATAGCTCTGAAAGGCTTTCCTCTTCAACTTGTTTGCAGCTTATCAAAACAAAAAAGTCTAATAACATTTTTTCCTAGCTGGGTTCTATTAGCACTGCATCAAAACTGAAAATTCTACAGAGTGAGAGCTGATAATTTTTGTTGTTCTAAGGGGTTTTTTTAAAAAGACAAACAAAAAAAGAGTTGCTTTTGGACTTTAAATTGCATGTATGTATATATAAGAATTGCACTTGTGGATTCTCTTTGAGCACTGACCCAGCTGAGCACTGCTGCTCAGCTCTGCACTGCTGCTCTGCCATTATGTCACAACTGATCTTGAACTGTTCCATCTGTGAGTTATTCATTGCCTCTCCTCATGTTCGTCTGCTGGCTATTTATAAATTAAACTCCACTATCACAGCAGTCACTAGTTTCCCTTAAAGAGGATCTAAATTTACAGAATAAAATGCTGAAGTTGCACAAACACTCACTACACAGGGGAAAAAAAAAATAATTCCTATCTTAGAAACAGCAGTGTTACTGTGAAATATTTGAAGTATTTCCACTTGGGTTTATTCTAAGTATTGCCAATTGATGCAGCCATTTTGGATTTTAGCAGGCATAAGGGCACAAACCAGCTTACTGGGAATCATTTGCACATATGCTGATAAAATTCTGGCTTGCAATAGACTGAAAAAGCAATCACCAGTAGGCAGTTTAGCTTCCTGCAGCTTCAGAAAGCCTGTGCATAAGTGACTGGTGGCTGAAAATCCCTAGGTATCTTATAGCCATACTCTGTCAGAAATAAGCCCTTGGGACCAGATCCTCAAGTCTGTATTCCCACTGCCTTTGGGAAACCTTCTAATTTATACTGAGGAATTTATATGTGTAGTCTCCATAATTCTCTGCCTACGACACCTCAAATAAAATGAGAATGATAAAAGCTGAAAGGGTATGAGAGTGTAAAAAGAAAGCAAGTCCCTGCTCTGTCTCATACCAGAAAAAATATGAAAAAGGCAGAGCTTGTAACAGTGGCTTCAGATCCACTCTGATACACAGAGAGCAAAACCTGACCAAGGTGATGCCCAGAATTAGGAGCACAACTCTTGATGCATTTTCTTATCTCTGCTGTGCTTTCCTCCTGACCTTGGGCAGGTTGATTAACCTTTCTTTCCTGTGTTTCTTTAGAAGTGGTATGACTCTGCACCTCCCATAGAGATTGTGGTGCTTAATTGGCCAGTGTCTCTCAAACACTTGAAGTACTTTGGATTAAATACTTTGTGCAAGAGAAATAATTGAAGTCAATGGAGCTGTGACAACTGACACTAGTTGAGGAACTTCCCCCTGGTGTTTAATAGGATCAGAAGGAGGTTTAGCTAAAATGACAGGAAGCTGAAGAGGCATTTGGTGGTAATAAGATCATAAATGAGTCAAAGGGGTTACTCTTTGCTGTGGTAATACTCAGAATTTTACATCTTCCAGGCATTTTATCAGCATCCATTAATTCTCAGGCCTCCCCTTAAACAGAGATCTGTAATATGTCCCCCATTACATAGATAAGAAAAATCAGGCAGATGAGTGATGTGACTTATCCACAGAATAAGATGTAAGAAATCAAATTTGTGCCCCTGGTTCCCAAGCCTCTTCTCAGACCTCCCTTTCTGCCACTCTTCTGTTGTCTATATATTTCCTTATCTTTCTGTTTCAATTATGAAGGCCCATCTCCTGCTCCTTTTTCTGCAAGCATCCTTGCCTAATTCCCTGTTAGGTACTGCTCAGATGCTCTTCCATAAACATCTCAAATATTTCAGACAGAAAGCAAAGCTGGGGGGAATGATGCTGGGCTGAGCTGCTCTCCTTGTCTTAAAGGACCCTTTTCCCAAGAACCAAGATGTAACAGTATTTGCCCTTCCAAGTGCCCTGTTCCCTTCCAGTTCCCCACAGCACCTGGCTGCTGCACTGCTACCTCTTTTCTCAGAAGTGGTTCTTATCAGAATATGCTGGGACAAAGTCTGTCGCTTCTGCCTACTGCCATTGCTGGAAAAAATTCGTGACCTGCTTAAGCCCTTAGGGAAAATTATTGTCATTACTTCAGCTCTTGAAGATGTCTGCCATTAGAGGATGCAAGGCTGAGGTTATGTAAGTGTGCCAGACAAATTCAGATGTTCCAAGGAGTCCAACCACAGCTGTTCTGCTCCTAGCCCCCCTCTGGAATGGGTGCCAGGCTAAGCTTTTGGGTGCTCAGCCTGACTAACAGCCTCCAGGCACATCTCTGTGTAGAAGGAATGCATGAACTTGAATCCTTCCCCTACTTGAAAATACAAAAGTGTCAGTGTGCTGGGATGCTTCTGTGCTGAAGTGTCCCAGCAGATGGAAATGTAACATGAAAAGGGGTAAATTATTCAACTGCTATAAATCTATAAATATGCAACAAACCCATACAATATTGTTTAGTCTATAATAAAGACTTCCACTGCTGCTGCTTACAACAACTATGCCACAGTAATTCTGGGGGTAATTACTCTTGTATGGTAGATGTTTATTTTCTTTTTATTTTTAAGTTATGTGCCCTCGACTTGCACTTACAGTTCAGAAAGAAGAGGTTTGGCTACATTATCTCTACTTAACTAAAGCCCAAATGGGACAAATATAAACCACTACCCAAACAAACCTCAGCACTCAGTTGTGATAACACCACAATGAGCCTCATTTGCACATGTTATTTTCTGGCTAGCTACAAAAGAAACTGGCTTTTTTTACCCTTAAAAAACCAAAAACAAACAAAAACCCCAAACAAGCAAAAAACTGGCATTTTAATTGCCATGGAAGTGCAAATTTTGGTCCAGATGAAATCTGAAGGACTAAGGAAGCAAACTGATTACATAATTATTTTTTTCCAGAACAGAATGGTGAAGAAGGATGTATATTTGCCCTTGCTGACAATTGACTGCTTTGATGGTGACTTAACACTTCATGTGCATCTCTATTTTATATACTGAAGAGAGACAGCAGATCAGACACAAAAACTGTAAAGATAAATTGTAAATTCCTGCAATCCAGATTAGATAGTAAAAAAAAAAAAGAGTAAAAAAAGTATATGAAAATATAAATTACTCTTTCTATCCTCTTCTCTGCTCTTTTCTTACTAAGATGTAGGTTTTGATACTTTTGATTGAGATATTAGGTTCTTAACATACTGAGTATCCTTTGTTGCAACACAAGTGAACTCCCTAAAAATTTTAACTCAAAGTCAACAGATAGGGTTGAGCTGTAAGGGACTCTAACACTGACTCCCTGTATAACCTTAGTGAAATCTCTTGTTTTGTATTCCTCCAGTGGGAGCTATTACAGTCAATTCATTAATCTGTAAAAATGTGATTTAAGACTATCAGATGGAAAATCTTAAAGAAAAAGCACTGTCATCATAGTTTTACATTAAATTATCTTGATAAAGTGAATGCTATGCTACCTCCAGTTAAAAAGTTGTTTTTTTTTTAAAAGGTAGGCAGGCAGCATCACACTATGATAACTAACAGCAGGGAGATCTGTGACAAGTAGATCCACAACAGCTAAAACTTCTGAGGTTTTCTGCAAAACTACAGGTGAAAGCAATGACATCTTTCATTTAGAGGCTTGCTCAAAGCTCATCTCCTAATACTGTTTGTCTAGAAAAAAAAAAAAAACCCAGAAGAGAGAGAAGGTAGCAATTACCATTGGGAAAAACATAAAAGATGACTGCTGTGTATGTGCCAGGCATTGGGGAAAATTACTACTTTGTCTTTAGCAGAGAGATGACATTATCCCTGCAGCCAAACAGAACCTACACTGTAAATGCAATGTCCAAATATATTCAACAAGAAGAGGAGAGAAATCCAGCTGGATTAGAAACAGAGCCATTCATGAACTAATTGGGACAAAGAAGTTTTGCTAACAGTCTAGGCTGCATACAGCAGCTTACTACTAATTTAAAAGAGGTGGTAGTACCATTCTCATTTTTGGAACTCTAGCAGGTTAGTGATGGGAATTACTCACAATAACAATGGGAAGCAGAGTGGTCACAAGCACAGGGGAGGTAGTCTCAAATGGCACTGGGCTTTTTGGATGCAAGGATACCCCTGTGCTGCCAAATGGAGAGACAATACTTCCCTGTTTGGAAATAGATTCCAGGATTTGATTTTTTTCTTGGTAGCATTGATATGGAATGATCTACAATGATCCATATATTTGGGCATATACCAAATAAAATGATGGCTCATTGGGTATGTGAGCTTTTCACATTTGTGCCTGCTTTTCTCTATATGGCTGCTGGCTTGAAGGGAAAGACTTACGAAAAAAAAAAAAAAGAAAAAAAAAATAAGGCAACACAAGAACCCAGGGGAAATGGAGCAAAACTGTAATGAGAAAAAGGAATAAATAAATGGAAGTGGTACGTAAGCAGCACTTAAGTCTGTATGAGGTTAACACCAAATGCTTACTCCAAGCTAAATAAAATGCTGCCTGGGGACTGTGATTAGAGCAGGCAGCTCAGGGGAGGCAGCAGCTTCTCAAAGCTGGAGCCAGAGGAAAGCTTTGGTAGCTAAGCAGTGGGGTGAGCATTTTTGAGCATTAGCTCCATCTAACCAAAGGGAACATGATGTTCACAATAAGGGTGAAAGCACTTTCCTACCACATCTATATAATGCAGTGCCATCACACTGGCAGCCTGTGCAGAGATGTCATGTCATTGTGTCACATTAACATCACAGACTTTCAGAGCAACTGGAGCAACTGTCCTGTCCAAACTGACCAACTCATGAAGACAACAGCTTGAAATGCCTCCTTCCCACATTAGAGTCCTAGCTCAAAACAAATGAGCAGGCAGTCAAATGCAGATCAAAATCCTTGTTTGAATAATCTGCCTCTAGTAATACTTCTGCTTTTTCAGAAGCAGGTAGTGGATAAAGCTGCTCAGGCGCAGCCCTCAGTCAGAGGTAGCAGCCAAATTATCAATTTACTTCTTCTGATTCATATTACATTCTACCTGCAGGTACATAATCAGGCTTTTATTCACCTAACTGCTTTATCCTCTAACAAGCAATTCATCTGAAGAGTTTTTACTGCAGGATTTTCACTGTAAGGATTTTTTTTTTTTTTTCCTGTGAAGAAGAAATTCACTGCTTCAGTGCAACACTTTTGCT
This sequence comes from Erithacus rubecula, assembly GCF_903797595.1. Taxonomy (NCBI): domain Eukaryota; kingdom Metazoa; phylum Chordata; class Aves; order Passeriformes; family Muscicapidae; genus Erithacus; species Erithacus rubecula. Next base: position 40,467,582 of record NC_136688.1, on the reverse strand, counting down.
CGTTAAAAATAATTTCTCAGTGAGTTTGGTTGTAGTAGCTCTTCAGTCATATTAGAGACTCAGTTGCAGCATTAATGCCAGAGAACATGCTAAAGACCAGCAGGGAAAATGAAAGGGAGAGAAGAAAACAAGAGGATGGAAGGACAGGACAGATTGCTGCAAATTATAAGCAAGCGCAAACCTGCTGCTGCCCACTGAGTTACTGATTTGTCCCGCCCTGGGAAATGTGCTTGACCATAAAGTCAGACTGCACCTCACTGGAATTTCTCACCTACTTACAAATGCAGTTCCCTATGTATTTTCTCTCTTGCCTCACTCTCTTCCCAGCTCCCTTCCCTCTTATATCATCCTTGGCTTTCTTCCTTTACTACCATCTCTCCTGTGCTCACCAGGGATGCTTTGATGCTTGCTTTCGCAACACAGACTCATTCCAATCTTTAGGGAAATTTGGTACAGAGAGCGCCTGTAGTTTGTATCAGCAAATTCAGTAACACAGGCACATTGCCCCAGAGAGATGGCATGTTCAGCTGCCAGTGAGTTACTTTAGCTCCTTTGCTTCTGGAGCAAACTCCCTCCTCAGGAAGTGTGTGTGTATGTGTGGCAGACCTGCAGCAGCCTGTTCTGTTACAGTATGTAACAAAAACTGACAATTTTCAGTGAAGCTCCCTGTTTTCAACTAAATAAGAGAACTGGCACAATCTGGAGGTGAAAAAAGATTATTTCAAGATGCAAAGCATGTAATCCTCCCTTCTTCTGACTTAAGCACAGGCACCAGTCAATGATTATTTCTAATATACCACATAAATACTGAATCACATTATGCAGAGAAGTATCAGCTTGGTAAAATACAGAAAGAAGCAAGGAACTACTTTTCATTCTGTGGGACAATATCACCTCCAAAGTTGGTTAAAAGCCTTCCCGAGTCTCTTCATCAGTTGAAAGCAGCGTTGTTTTAACAAAAATCAAATTAGCATAAAAGTGCTAATCACTTCAGGGAATTCAAGATTGTACAATGACATCTACTTTTCTTTAAGTAGAAAAAGGAGGAGCTGGATAGCCTGTCCTGGACCTAGGAAAAATAATGCGATTGGTCACAGTTCAGCCTAAGGGAACATACTAAAAGATCAAATAAAAAACTGCAGTATTTGTTTAGAGAGGGAATACTGCTCTAACACAAAAAGAACTCACATGTCAGAAACCTCCCTGCCTGAGTTGAAACAGGAGACATACAGCTACTGGGATTATCCTGCAGCAGGACAACCAGAGCTGCAGAAGCAATTAACTAGGTGAGACCTTCTAGACCTTTTCCATCTTTAATCTTATTGAAAAGAGCTGTCCTGGTCACTGTGGCCATGTAATCTAGGAAGAAAAGGGAGTATAAATTTGGGCCTCCAGGCTTGAGTGGCTCATGTCAATGTTCACCATTGACTCCTTTGTAGCTCTGCTGTGTCTCAGGAGCACTTTGATTCACTTCTAACTTCCAGCTTCTGGCACTGGTAGGTGAGAAATGGCTCTCCCACCTGCTTTTAAACCCTGGGGAAATTCTGCAGTCTGTTTTATCTCTACTATCTGTTCAACTGGTGTAATTGGGTTGTTTCAGGATGGATGAAGCTAGAACTGAGAAATGGGCATCTATGACGTACTGAAAGGAGAAAAATGTAAAAAATCAAAGACTTCAAGTTAAAATCTTAGACACTCCCTTCTTTTCCAAAATCTCATCTGTAACATGTCAGCAAAACAGATGGTATAGGAGTACAAAAGACTCTCTTGCCTGCTCAGACCAGTCCAACAGTGATGATGATAATGCCAAGGCAGCATCTTTCACCAGAAAGGGGAAGAAATAGTTTTTCCATTCAAAAAAAGATGGAATTAAAGCAAAGAGAATGTGAAATGAGGAAGCCAGCATCAAATAACAGACAGACTGAATTGAACTTATAAACAGATTTTCTAGTATCCTCTCTCAGAAAGCATGCTTTCTAAAGTACTTAGAAGAAAAATCAGTAGACTACTACATGGAAAAGACAACCCTACAGGACTATAGAAAAGCATCAGAGAGGATGGACTGGAACCTCCTTTTTTCTAAACAATTAATGGGATGAGTGTCAGCCCTTGTATATGGAAGAATATTTGAATACCTGAAGAGAAACAAGCATGAATTGTCAGCACTCATACAAGAAAAAGCCCCATGAGCATCTGTCACTCTTACCCATCCTTTACTAAGTGCAATATGCAGCTTTTCGTAAGACTTGCCAAAAACAAAACAAATCACCAGCCCATTCATTGGGTAACCATTGTACACTGGCCAAAATTCAAATTGTCTGATTAAAAATTTAAGTGGGTGCCTCAGCATCACAATCATGCTGGCCAGGACTCATCCATCATCACTTATGCCTTTACATATGAGAGAGTCAGTCAGATTTTCTTCAGAGTCAATAGGGGTATTTCCAAGGCTGAATTCATCTGGTGTTTTTTATATGTCCATTTTAGAGAAAGAGGAGAGAGATACCAAGTTCACATACTTACAATACTGAACCTCAGAATGGAAATTCAAATTTTAATGGGTATCAGCAAACAGATCCTTTACTGAACCAACTCTCAATCAAATAGATGAGAACTGAGGACTGAGATAGATATATTCAAGTAGTATGTTTGAAAATGAAAGGTTACAGTAAGTCCTCTCTAGTATTAAATAGAAAGCTTGTGTACCACAAAGATCAGCAATGGTAACATACTCCATCAGGTGTTCCCCTGCATTGATGCATAGTGCCAGAAGAAAATGGGTACAGACTCCATACAATGCTCTACCAGGATGTTGGCTACAAAACTCAGCATACACACAAGGTAAGTAATGCAATAAGTAAACATAGAAGCTGGTTATTACTTTAAATTCCATGACTGAAAATCAAGACTAATTCCAACAAGAGATCATTAGAGCTCCAGCACTATGACTTCAGCCACTGTGCATTTTAAGACACTATTAATTCTGAGTGCAGGGACTTAGTTTGGTAAAACCAGCTCTTCCTCAGGAATTCAATGAAGATAAGGCTGTTAGCTGTGACTAATCAGAGCAGTCTCTTAGGAAAAAGGAGGTTTAATTACCTTAGTGTTCTAGTCAGTAACTTTCCTAGACATACCACACGGTGAAAGATACGTGACAATGTGGGTGCCAGAGTTTATATCATCACGAGCTTGGGACAGCCATGTTAGTCATGAGTTTGATTCCTGTCTCCTCCTTTTCTGAAGTGCATTAGCTGCTATGGAAACTGTATCATTAGAATGGGCATGGCTTTCTGACACCCAGATGAACCCCATGCTGATGCTAAATGATATATCTTCTACTCAGAGCTCTAGCTAGGTCTAACCTCAGCATATTAACTAATCCAGATCCATCACACACAATCTGAAACACATTTCTATATAAAACAGGTAATTGACTGAAATTTTGCAGTTTTTTCTTACTCCTTCCCATTCCTGACTGGTGGTGGACTTCTCATATCCTACAATGCCATGAAAACAGCAAACTGCTTAACACACATTTGCAATGATTGGCAATGTGGCATGTAGTTTAAAAAGCCTGAGAGAAACTTCCATGCTCCAGATAGATTAGAATCTCTCTAATAAAGTAAAATCCCAATGTCATTAATTTAATTTTTAATGCTTCTTTCAATTTTCTTTTTGAAAGGATGCTGCAAGAGATGTTACATCAGTTGGATCAAAAGATGCACAGAGAAGCCACTTTTATATCCCCATGTTAAATGGTGCTTACCAAAAGACTAAGATACAAACACAATGAGACCATTTCTTAAAAAAATTTAAAAAAAAATTAAAAACTGCTCTCTTTAAGAGGCCTATCAAATTCCATAATCTGAATGAAAATTTTTCAGACGAACAATGAAACAAGAACTTCTCTGCTCAAACAAATCAATGGCTCATCTGTTCTCGTGTCTAAATGTGACAACTGCCAAATTTTCTGAGCAAGATGTAGCAAATTCCCTTTCTGCTACTTCAAGTAATTTCCCTGCTACTGCACTATAATATGCATTGTTACATTCCTCTCAACACCATTCTGCAATCTCAGATAGGACAATCAATTTGGAAAAGCTTCAAATGCTGCAAAATATTTACCAGATTTTAGAACACCTGGAAAGCTATGAAATAATAATAAAAACAACAATTATAGTATATAATGCTTTTCCAACAGTGTGCTTGTAATTTATTTCACTTCCCCAGTCTTCTGTAACTACAGAATAAATTATGAGATATCACAAGGAAAGCAACTGTCCAGATCTCTCATGAAAGCCCAGAAGTGTCTAAAATACCTTTGCTTTAGCAGCCAATCACACACCATTGTGGAGACCCCAAAGAGTTTGAAAATATCAGTGAAGCTTCTAAAACAGAAAGCTTGAAAAATTCAAATTATCACTATGGTCATAGCACTCAACCTTCAAAATGACATTTTTGGTCTTTATTTCAAGAAGCAGCAAATGCTCTCAGTATCTCATTGAAGATGCATGCCTCAGTTTACCAATTAATTTTGAACAGCAACCTCCTGTGACCAAAGACTTTTCCCCCTCTGCAACAGTATAGTCAAATTGCATATTAGTAATTAACCCATAGTAAACTAGACTTGATTGATTAAAGTCTACTGCTCTGCAGAAGTAAAATTAACTACAAGCCATCATGTAGCTACTAACTTTTAACAAAAAACAGTCAGAGAAGTCTGAGTGTGAAATAGCACCTGAGCTGCATATTGCAGTGGAGAAATAAGTTCAGGACTTGGGCTCCCCCTGCAACAAATAGTTGCAATGATCCATGTTTGGAAAAATAAAGACAACTAACCACAACACAACAGACATGGGCATCCTTTCATTTTTATTTTTAGCTAGAAAATTTCCAGTGCTGCCTTTGAAATTGTTAACTATCTTTTTTGACAAGGCTGTTCTTTATACTATTTGATGTGAAGCAGAACCAAAAAGGAGTCTCTGATGAGGTCTCACATGTCTTTAGCCTTGCTAAAGCCCAGGGGAGCTTCACAGCTCTCTCCTGAACAGTATTCAAGGCCAGTGGCTGACAACTAAGAATTAAAATCCTCAAAAGATTGTAAAAAGGTTCGAGGCACAGCATGTGTGTGCATCTAGGACAGATGGTTACTACAGCTCCATGACCACACAAACAATTCTTGGTCAGATTAGCAGACACATCGTTTACCTTGGACTTTCACAACTAGGAGGAGACATGGATACATTCTTCAGGGGACTGGTGAGCTAATTACAAAGGGTTTCAACTTTTCAGTTTGAATGCACTCAAAAAAGCTTGGGCCTTTCTCGTAGATCTCTACACAGTGCCTTTCAGACAAATTACAATAACCTTGATTTACTTAGTTATTTTTTGTATTACTTACATGTAGTCCACTCACATCTATTAGTCAAAATCTAAAGGCCTTCCAGTAGATCTTTCCCATATCTTACTAATTAATCCACCAATTTAAAATAAAATGTCAGTTTATCAATAATTTTTCCTAGTAGTGATCACTGCTTTGAAGATACTTCCATGGTCTGTTAGCTTAAATCTCCTATTTTGGGGAGAAGTGCCACCACACTGCGGTATTTGCATTGTTTTCATGGGCTGTGAATATTGTGATGCAGGTTGGCCTTTCAGGATGGATAATCCTGAGCAGCCCTGCAGCAGCCCTGCAGCAAACCTAGGATGAGGGAATCTATTTCTGCCTGCATCTCTCAGTATCCTATTGCTGTGTGGTGCTCACAGGGTTGGGAAGAAAGTCTACAGAGATAATGGCTGCAATTTGCAAGGGCTTCTCTTTGTTTCACTGTCTGAGCTTGCTTGCTGAGGCGGCACTAATTGCAGAACAAGGCTTCAGCTCAAGGGGCCTCACAAGCAGAGCTGCTGCTCCTGCTTAATTCCCTGACTCGTGACCTTGGAACAGCAGGGACGGGGAGAAGAGAGAACACACATCCCACAGTTGTTGCAGTGAGGATGGCAGAGTGGCCTGAGGGATCAAGGCATAGATCCTGTTCTCAGCTCTATTTCCTACTGCATGTCAGATGTGGACATCTCACAAAATCTTTCCTTGGACTTAAGTTTGTCTCATAATGGTGATGATCAAGTGCTTTGAGATATTTGGAAGACATTAAATGCAAAAACATTTTGTAGCATCTCGTTATTAAATATAGGACTAGACAAACACTTCCAAATTTTGTTATTATTCAGGTAGATAAATATAGAGCTGGTTGCACTGAGTCCCTTCTGTGTTTTCCTTCTGTGGATATTATAGCAAGTGACATGCAATGTGGAATGAGGGGAAGAAAAAAAGGAAAAAGAGGTAAAAAGAGTATTTTTAAACTTGTATTAGAAACTGCTGTTTAAAGAAAAAGATTTTTGATCGTGTTACCTCATTTGCATCTGAGAATGGTCTTGTTTTAAAGAAAAAACACAATATGATCTTATTGTAAAAATAATAGCAATAAACCCCCCCTAACTATAAAGCCCACTGAACTTTCCTACAGCCAAATCCCTGAGTAGCTTCCTCCTAGGTGGTATCTGAAGAACCTTCTTTTCTCTTCAATTATCTAGAATTCTGTGTACCAGTATAAAAGTAATTTAAACCACACCAAAACAGGGAAATCACATCACAAAAACTTAAAGAGAACAGTGCTAATGGGAGAAATGAGTGAGAATAACTCTCCCCAGTGAAGGGGAGAGGCATTGTCTCTGCAAAAGGGCAAATGAAGGACATTTTGATCGAGCCTTTTCAGCTCCACAAGCCCAGAACCACAGAGCCAACAGAAGGGCTATGCCAAGGGCAGCTCCAGCCCTGCTATGCCAGCACAACCAAGAGACCCCATGCACAAGTCAGGGCAGAAAAAGGCACCATCTCCAGATGATGCCATTGTCCAGGGAAGAAAAAGGACTCTATTTCCAAATAAAACCAGGTCAAATTTCCACATGCTGATCGTTTGGTTTGGTCCTCTCCAGATTCTCTATGCTGTCTGCTTTGGGAAAATCAGTAATTACAGGGCACATGCCCCCAACCTGATGAATCCTAAGTCCAGCACATCAGTATCAGCAGTAGAGTCTACTTTCTAAAGACAAAGGAGATGCTAAATGACCTCCCTATGAATCTGATTTAAAAAAAAAAAAAAAAAGAAAAAAAGCAACAAATAAAAAGCAAAAGTCACACAGCACAGTTTGTCCTCTAGGCAACTGGTGAGGTCAGTCCCAAGAAGCAAAATATAAGAAAGGCTCATTTTTGGAGATTCAAGCTGAACCCTAAAATGTCATTGTGCACCTTGTTGAGGGGAAGTTTGCTTACTTTTCCCACTAACAGCTTCAACTCCCCCCACCAGGACTGATGGGAGAATTATATTCACTTCATAGTAAGCAGAAGCCAAATTTCAAAACAGTTTTACATCAATAGAGGCATCAATACAGGCATCAATAGAGGCAATAAAGGTGAGGAGAGGTGAAGATGCTGAGGTGAGAGGTACTATGTTCAAATAACACAGAAATAATGCCCAGTCTTACTTCTTTTCTTTCAGATTTTCTATAAACCTTACAGACTTTAATAGCAATGGAACTCCAGAGAAAGTAGACTAGAAAAAGTGATACACAAGTGCTAAACACTATGTTGTACACAATGGCCACACTATGACCAAGGGGCCAGAAAGACAGATGGACTTCTGATTTTTATTCCTGAACCTGCCACATCTTTACAAGTTCATCTTCAGCAAGTCATTTATAGGTCTTCTGTACATCCCTTCCATAGTTTATAAGAGGGGCAAAAATACTTTGAATTCTTCCTACAAGAAGTACTGTACATGAGCAGCATAATTACTATTAATCCATATAACCCAAATAAACAAATCCCAAGTCCTTCTGAAAAATAAAGAGTATAGGACTAGGCTATGACGCTGGAAATGTTAATAATAAGATATTTTTAAGGATATTAATTTATGGATCACTTTTCTCCTATAAAGCATTGACATAGATTAATAATCTTCACAGAAAAGAGAGTCTTGGCAGTAAGCTTCAAGAGCACCTAGTAAAAGAGCCCAAGTTGCAGGTGTTCCAGAAATGACAGTTTTGTTCATTGTGTCTCACTGGCATCTCCTGATATTGCACAAATTTTTTTTTACTGTATCTCACTTGATATAAAGAATCCTTGTAAATCCAAACAGAAGCACATTTAGAGAAGTTAGCACACCCAAATTAAATAACCTCCCTTCCCTCTTACTTACAAAGACATGCATATTTTTATCTTCAAGTGTTTCTATTCTACAAATTCAACCAAAAAAATCTGTAGCCTGACAATGCAGCATTGGCATCTCCTGCTGAAGGAAACCAGTTCCTCCCTCACATCTTCAGTGACTATTAAAAGGGTTTTCCTACCCTCCTTCAATGTTTACATTATATAGGAATATGTAAAAATAATTATAATGCATTACACAATAACACATAGACAATAAATAACAGCATATAATATAATTATGTTACATTAGAATAAAAGCATTGTACTGTGGCATGAGAATCAATTGAAGATCTAACATTATTGCAGAATTTGCACTCCATGCTTAGTTTTCAGATGACCAAGACTGAAGAATCTTGGAAAAAAAATAAAATTTCAGTACCAGAGCTGCTTCCCATGAATAGATAAGGCTTTATCCAGATGCCTAGAAAAGCACAGTAGACTTCTGTATCCTCTCATAAACGCACACCAGCAGTTGTACTGGACAGGTGTGGGTTTAGCAAACCCACTGGATGGCTCTGGCCACACTGACTGCATTCTCAGAGCTGTTTATGTCAAACACATTGATCCTGCCTTCACCATTAGAGCTTCCAAGCAGCTGAAGTGAAAGATTACTTTCCTCTTTTCTTGCATTTCTCTTTTTAAGGTCAGGATTTTTTTTAGATACTTGCCTAAGCAGAAAGTTTACCACAGATGGAGTGCAGTGTGCTGTGGCCACAGCGGTTAACCTTGGTTGGAACTATCACCTTAATCTGTGTTGTCCCTGTCTGTTGATCATCTCTGCTTGTCATCCCTCAACTTGATTTTAGAATAGCATCTGTTTGGGAAAGCAACCACATCTGTCTGCAACACGTTTTAGCCATTGACTAGCATAAGGCAGCTGCAATATGAATAAAGCTGTTAAAAATTAAGAGAAGCAGAGACAGCTCCACTAGCCATAGCAGTGAGCTTTAAAACCCTAAGTTGTCCAGTTTGAGGCATGCCACAGAGGAATCCATTTCTCAATAAAGTTCACATTGCAGTGTGGAGAATTTTGGAGCAAACACTGTTGGCAGTGGTCCACCTAGAAGGTACCAGTCACTTTATTATATAAGGACCAAAGATAAAATTAGATTGAGAACAATGTGTAGCATCTTCTAGAGCACAATGACTCACATTCACACGAGGCTGTCAAGCTGGAAAACAGCCATGGAGAGTGTAAAAACAAGACTGCAGTAAAAAGTACATCTCCAGATTCTTTTGCTGAAAATATAGAGAAAACTAAGGGGTATATTAGTGATCTCCAACTTACTGCTGTAGGTCACAGAAACTCATGAGCCACAGTAGATAAATAATAATACTTCCTTCCCTAAACATTGTTAATTAGCAAACAGAGGGAATTCATGGGGAAAACTATGACAAAAGAAAGACTTAATATCCCTAAGAGGGGAAAACTACTTAGAAGGTGAAACCCTTTCCTGTAATGACATGTCAGCTCACACAGAGACTCCAGACTGCCTTATTCATACATTCCACTTCAGCAGAGACTGGAAAATGTAGGATTCTGTACAATTCTATCACCCAGAAACAGTGCATCATTCTCATTGTGGTACACACAGAATGAGAGAGATTAGTAGATCTGTCTGGCTGCAAACCTCTGTTCTCCTCCCTCATTTCAGCTTCTAACAAAGGAAGCAACACTGCTGATCCTGCCTTCAGTGCATTCTCAATCTATGTAACTGTTGCACAGCCTTGCTCACCAACTCACAGAACCAAGGAAAGACAGACAATTTTTTGTTTCCAGTCTGGTTTTATCAACATGAGTCCATAACAACTCATGTCTTATCATTCATCAGAAAGTGGTCCTTAAAACAATTGCTGGGTCCTGATTGATGTCAATGACTACAGCAAATATTGTCAGGAGGCACTTCCCAGGCACTGTCAGCACCTCTCAATGAATATGTTCAGATGTCTCCCAAAAACTGTGAAGAGATGTCAAATTATGTGGTCTGATGCTGGCACCCAGCTGCTGTCACCTCACAGCACAGCTGGTCCAAACCATGTCCTGAAAGGCTGCTGATGCCAGCCAGCCATCCAGTACTGGTGGTAACACCACAGAAAGTAACAATGCAGTTTGGCTTCCACAACAACTGAACATGATCTCTATAGCCTCATCTCACAACAAACAAGCACATTATTCTGTACCATGGCTTAGGATAGCAGGGAATCCCTGCAACACATGGGAGTTACAGCACTGTGTACCAGTGCACAAGAATTATCCAGCAGTTTTATCCAAGTCAGAATGAAAAATATCACCACTGAAACAAGGTGGATCTCACTGACATGAGGTTTTACCTCTGCCATATTCAGGTGCAAATCCCATTCTTAAGATGTCTCTTGTCCCTTGCTGTACCCTTCTTTTCCTATGTTTCACTGTAAGCAACATTTCTCACTCTTTGATTTAAAATAATTATCTCATCCCTACTTAGTCACAAATTAGTCAAATTATACACATTTAATTTGTTCATTTAAATCCACATGCAACTGTTTGGCTCCCTTAGGAGATCTACAAGGCAAAGAATGCTTTTAGTGAAAGAAGAAAATGACAGATTGTCCCTCAATGTGTCTGTGTATATAAATACACACACACATACACTGTATGTTCTGGCACATGGCAGGGTGTATTTACTGGATGAGGCCATATGTTTGAAGAATTAGAACAGAGGAAAAAAGCCAGTTTCTGAATGTTATATGTCTAGTTTACATATTGTCAAATATATTCTAAATATATGTGAACACAGTTCATGAGACTTGTAATTGGTAAAGGACAGGCAGTCATATATAAAGATCAGTGAGTGTTCAGGAATCAGATTTACAATGAAAGAAGGTGGAGCACTTCTAATCTGTATGAAGCCTTATCACTGTTTCTGTCTTTTCAGCTTAATAAAAAATTCTCATAAAAATCTGAGCATGCCAAATGTAGCAGAAGCAATATAATAATCCTTGCATCATATGTGGATTTACCAGAGTACATTTCCACTTCCAGTTGTAGAGTCACTGAGTGCTCTAATCATGTAATTCAAATATGTCTATAGAATTCTTGATGCTTTTTGTGCAAATGTAAATATGTTCAATGGATGAAAACACTGAGAGTTAAAAGGCTCTTTCTACCCAAAAGAAAATAGCATAACAAGAAGAATTAGCTGAGTGCTGGAAAATAATGCAAGATAAATTATGAGAAAACAGCACTCAATAAATTCCAATGAGTTTAAATATGTAGATTATGCTTGTAATCAGAGGAGAATCACATTTTTAGAGTGAGTTACCTATATCAATGCTTTCATAGTTTTGTTACTTGTTTTAAGGCTTCTTTTATTTCTTTCTTATGTCATTACGGGTCAGAAATAGCCACATTTTGTGACACTTCCTTTTCATCAGAGCTTAAACTGAAAAAGGAGAGTCTAGTTCTTCAACAGCAACAGCCAAAGGTTATGGCCGCAATTATTTGTACCCATTTTTCTAAGTCAAGTCTTGCCATGTGAACTCATCATTAAAACAAATACTTTTGAAATGGTACTCGTGGGGAAATACTAGACAGGAACTGTATCTCCTCTTAAGGATTTTTAGGTGTATAGAGAATTAGACATATTCTTTTCAACATATGCAGCACCTTGTTTGGAACCTCCTAATGTACTGAATTACATAGCAGCACTGTAAAATTACTAGCTCTCTGATTTTGCAAAGTTATTTTATAAATCAGACAGCTGTGAATAATTCTGGACCACTTCCCTGGGAGCCTTTTCCAGTGCCAACCACCCTCTGGGTGAAAAACTTCCACCTAATACTCAACCTAAACCTCTAAACTAATACAGTTTAGACCATTCTCTCTGGCTCTGCCACTGGTTACCCCAGAGCAGAGATCTTGCCTTCCTCTTTCTGTCATGAGGAAGCTGTAGCTGCAATGAAGTCTCCTCTCAGGCTCTTCTTCTCCAGGCTGAACAGACCAAGTGACCTCAGCCACTCCTCACATGGCTTCCCCTAAATGCCCTTCACCATCTTTGTGCCTCTCCTTTGGATTCTTCCCAATAGTTTAATGTCTTTTTTATATTGCAGTGCCCAGAGTTCAAGGTGAGGCTGGCCCAGCCCAGAGCAGAGCTGGACAATCCCTTCCCTTGCCTGGCTGTGATGCTGTGCCCGATGTTCCCCAGGACACAGCTGGCCTTCCTGGCTGCCTGGGAACTATGTCAGTAAAGGACTTGATTGTACATCAAATCACGATCTTCTCTTTAAAAATGTCCCAACACCACAGGTGCTTCATCAAGTGAACCTAAACTGAAGGATCTTCATGAACAGATTAGCTCTGCTTCTTTAATGGAAACCTGTTCCTACATCATGATAGAACTAGGAATCAATTATACAATATACTTCAGTATACTTCAATTAACTGTTGCCTACAAAATATCTCTGTAGTTTTGGCAGACCTCATTTCCCATTTTCTAGCCACTGAACCTTTGTGAAACCTAAAATCTCTTCCCATTTCAGTGCCTTACTTCCACTTCCTTTCAAATATGAGGATGATGACGTTGGTATCTATCTCAGAGGGATTCTGAGGATTAATTCTCAGATGACTTGAAATTATCTGAACTGTGATATGTGGGTAGAAACTATGAATTATTAGCTGATGTTGTTATTACAATGACAACGTTCTACATTTTAAAATCTCACATTTTGTGCAAAAGAAAAAAAAAAAAGAAAGAGAAACACCTCTTGGTTTCTATCCCAGGACTTAGATTTTTGATTTGATTTTAACCTTAAAGATTCTTTTAACTTTATTTTGCAGAGAAAGAAGATTGAGAGCAGGGACTGGAGAAGCATCTTAAATTCAGAGAGATTCTCTTCTCTGACTTCCTTCTTAATAGCTTCTTTATACCTGCAGCACCAACCCCTATTACCCATCAGAAGGGCATTTTGCCCCACTGGTTAGAAGTGGGCTGAGAAAGTACAGTCTCCAGCCAGCAAAGGCAGGACTTGATTCACAATGTGAAATGAGCAGCAAGAATGACAGGACAAAAAGGACTTTGACAGAGAAAGATTGATGGTGGCAAATGGAGAAGTGTCACAGATCCAGCCTCATGCTTGCCAGACTCCAAAGCCACATTTTTCATCTGTGGCTCTTTTTTCCTGGTGCAGGCTGCTTGTCAATGGGACTAGTTCAAGTGTTCAGCAGGTGAGGAGATGTGGAGGTGAAGAAGTAAAGACATCATTCTTCATTACTCACTTCAGAAAGGGGGAAAAAACAATATGAAAGACTACAGTCTTGATTAATTACAAGGCTTCTCAGTGACAGTGATAGCCAGAGGACAGTGAATCTTATTGCTACATATACACAGAGCAAAGTTCCCTAAGAACCATCAGTTCAAGGAGGCAAGCATTAGTGTCTGGATCCTGAAGTCCTGCAGGCTGAAAACACAGACCTGCACAACCCTCCAGCCCCTCCTCACTCCACATTGCTGCCCTGGGCCTCAGAGCCTTTTGCTTGGCAAATCTCATGGTCTGGGAGTAGCTTTGGCCCTACAGAAAGCAATATGTTTCACATGTAGTTACCAATATGCACATTGCATCCACAGACTGTGAGAACAATTCTGTTGTCTAAAACTGGAATGGTTGCAGAGGATTCAAATACTACCAAAGTGCAAATCACTTAAAATTGTGATTTAAATTTTTTTTTTCTGATATCTCTCCTAAAAGTAGATGAAGAGTTTGTTTGGAAACCCTACCTTTATTGCTAAAAAAAGGCCAATACCTGATCTCTCCAAACATGTTACTTTAAAAAATTTAGAGTGCAATTATGGGTGTCATACCATGTACATTTAGTATTCAAGAAAAATTGCTGGGTTTTCCTTTCCTGATTTCCAACCTTGTAAACTCAACCTCTGATTTAAAGTCACCACACTTCCAGCTCATATATCAACTGAAATAAAGAATGTATTTTTGGACTTCACAATCAATCCTATAAAAACTTGTAAGCCATGAAAGAAAATGCATCAATTTTCTCTGAAAGTTCTGTTGACTTTAATAAAAGTGAAAAATGCCTTTAATGCATCTTAATTTCTGCATCCTGCAGGTCTAATTCTTCAGGTACAAAGGGTTAAAATTTGTACCTATTATTATTTGAGCAAATAGGCTTGAGATCATATTCCAATAGGTTTCAATCATTGTGGCAGCTACTGAAAACCACTTGTCCTGTGCTTATTAATAGTAAAATTGCTTTCAGTAGTAGGTTGAATGGGAATTAGAGCCAGTGATGAAAATTACAGTTAAAATACAGGTCACTTTCCCACTACACCCTAACCATGAGCCTCTGCAGTACCCAGAATAAAGATTGACACAGAGGACCTGTACTGTGAACAATTTTTTTACACAGTCCCTGAAAGAAGGAAGATTTTCTTAGCTTAGAGACAAGTATTCAAAGGTCTTAATAGCTGTAGGGGGTCTAAAAAGCATACCTATCAACGTGGCCTCTCTCAGTCTCCCCCCACCCTGTCACCTCCACCTGAGGCATTAAACCATCCAAAATGTGAATTCTTCATACACCCAGCACAGTAAAGTTGGCAGCACTTCTGGGCACACATGAGAGCAGAGTGGAAGACCTCCTAATAAAATTTCACTAGAAAATGCAGATAGAGTGTCTCAGGCAGCCATGCTGCCTAGGCAGAGTTTTCAGTATCTTTTAAGCTGTACTTCTACCCCCAAAGTGCTTGTGTGGATATGAACCATGCCCTTTTGCCATGGAGATTTTCATCACTCTGTTAGCAGAGTATTTCACTTTATGTCGTCCCAAAATGTGAAGGACATAACCATTGTCACACTAAAGTATGACTTGAAAATAAAGTGGTGGATGGAGGAACATCTTTCAGAAAGCCATGAACCAGTTGTAGCCAAGCTGCATTAGAGTCAGAAGCAGCACATCTGGAAAGCACTGTCTCTGCTAAGAGGCAGAGACCCACAGCTGTACATGGATAACATAACAGTGCTGGGAGGAGAACTGCACATCCTCTCTGCACGGATCTGTTTCACACATTACAGACATGACTCGTGGAGCTGGGCCAATGCAGCCTGCACCATGCTCAGCTGTACAGCACAGAAAGGCCAGTCACTGCTCAAGGTCACTTTATTCATCTACAGGAAGTATGGAAAATGTGCATAACCTAAACTCCTAAAAATGGCATCACTTTCATCTCCTTGCTCTCCCCTGCCCTGATTATCATGTTAAAAATGGTCCCATCTCTTCCAAACATAAACAGTCACCCTCAAAGCATGCATGCTTTCTCAGGAAAAATGAGTCACTTTTTAAGTAAAGGTAAACTTTCTTCAGAATCTTTTAAGTGTCTTAATGCAAACATGAAATACCTGTTTTATCAGGGTTTCTCACTAAGCAGGTGGTTCAAATTCCAGAGAAGAAAAATTGTATAGATTTGTACCTTTTTAAAAATGGTTTAATTTCACCAGGTTCTAAATTGCAGCTCAAGGTGCAGAAAACATGTACTACTACTGGGCCTGTCTTTTCCCTGACACACTTTATTCATTGATCCCACATAATGAAAGCCAACTTGAAAGACTGTTCTATTTTGCATCTGTTTTTCATGTTCACTGGCTCTCAGCATCCTTCATTGCAGCTGGTGCCTCAGTTAAGCTCCACAGATCTGCCTCCTGCCATCAAATCCATTCTGAAAGCACCCAAATCTGCTCTCAAGCAAAGAAAAAGACATGTACCTGCAAATGCCTGAGTAGCTTTCCCCTTCACCCCTCCTTGCAGGTGCCCATAATTTCTTCTTCCCAGGTGAGCCTCCAAGTTACAGCCACTATCCTTCTTCCTGGCCTGACAATGAAGCCTGACAACACTTTCTCTCAGTCATCTGAGGCTGTCATTCATTATGATTGACACACCACTTCACAGCTTGAACATATTACACCCACAGGAATCACACTGCTGTCTAGAGTACACAGTGATAGCTTCTGACCAAGTGTTCTACACCAGGTGTGGACAAAGGGTCTGAGGCAGAAAACTACAACAGATGTGCCACCACCAGGTGGGCACTCTCCTATAGGACATGTCCATCTCACAGATCCAGAGCAATAGCAGGAATGAGATTTAGATCACAAAATTGCTGAGCCAGAAACTATGTATTTTATTGTGTGCAAATTCAATACACTGTATGACACATCTTTATCTTCGTGCTTGAACCAATAGAGAGCCTCCATCAGTGGAGAGGAGTTATGAGATAGCTGAGAGATTCTGGTTCAAGATGTTAGAGGAAGCTATATACAAATGCACAATTTATCAGACAAGGGACGACCTTCCTACCTTTTGTCCCAATGCACAAAGTGTTTCAAATGCTAGAAAACACTTTCAGTTCTTCCCTATTATTCTTCCATCACTGCAGTTGATAATACAGTCACAATTCAAAGTAGGAAGTGAAAATTGCCTTAGAAACCAAAAACACTATGTTGTTTCAATTGCCAAAAAAAAAAAAAAAAAAAAACCCAACAAAAAAACCAGAAATACTAGATAAGGTACAAGAAAGATTTTCCACTTTAAAAATAAACTATGATTACAGAGATCATAGTGTTTAACTGACAGAAGAGGGTAAAGAAGTTCTGCAGAAATTATATGGGGAACTTATTGTTATTCTTATTCAGGGGCTTAAACAGGAGGATGCCTCCATACCATGCTGCCCTGTGTCTCTTCTATGCTGAGCAGGTATAAACTCTCAGTGCTCTTTGCACTGGGTTGACAAACTCCAGGGAACACAGACTGAAAGAGAAATCAATCCCCTACATTCAATACCCATGAAAGTAACATCAAAGTCTTGTCATTTAAAGTGTGCTCAGATGTTTATTCCCACTCTGCTTAGGCTGGTAAAAAGTATGGATCAGATGCTTAATGTTTTCAACAGCCACCTAACACTAGAATCAATACTGCCAAACACCATGGGTTGTCCCTCATTAATACTCTTACATCAGTAGTGTCTCTGATTTAACGTGCTTTTAATGGCTTTGAACATTTGATCTATACACTTCACTTGCCTAAACAGAAACAAACATCTCTTGACACAGTGCACGAAGTGTGCATGGGCTGTGAAACCAAAGAAGCAGAGAGAACACTGGGGCAGTGGCTGCAGACAGTCATGCTCATCACTGCCCTTAGCTCTTTAATTAACAGACAAAATTTCACCATTCCAGCAGATAAGTGGTACTGACAGGAAAGCTAGAAAGCAGAGAATGAGAAAGAGAATGAGAGAAACTTTCATGTTATTGCTCATGCTAAGGAGTAGTTTGAAGTACTATAAGCACAAGGAGCAAAAAGGTTCTGATTTTTCAGCTTTGGGGACTGTACTATAAAGGCTTGAACTTGTCTTTTTTAGAGCTTATGCAAAATCCCCTCCACTTTTGTCCTAATATTGTATCACACAGCATGGAAGTATTCCTGCTGGACATCACATGGCAGTACCAGGTGAATATGCAACTACACAGGACACTGGGGCCTCATGTGATAAGCTGATGGTGTGACTATGTAAGACCTGTGGACAGATGGATTGTCCCGGTGTACAAACACTAAAAGGGATCCACACAAAAAAAGACATGCCCCTCTGATCTACTCAGTGGCTGCTGGTTATACCCTCCATGCATGCATGTGTATATATTAATAGCTGTATATACAGACACAGAGGCATATAATCCCTACTCAACAATTTCCAGAAACTAATTACAGCTTTGACAGGGTGGGTCTTGCATCCTGATAAATTGTATAGTCACAACCCATATATATTCCACAAAAATGTGTCTCCAGATTACTATGCTTGTGGTCACAGCTCAGTGAAAAGCACTCTCCTCGAAAGGATGACAAACAGCATCCCCACACTTTTTAGACTTTTGCTCTTATGACTGCATCCTAGCAGCTTATCATGTGTTTCCACACCTGGGGTCTCCAAGGAAATTCCTTAGCACCTAGTGACTGCCAGAATTTAGATTTCACTGTGATAGAGACCAGCTCTGTATTTCCACAGGGATTCTGCTCTCTGCCTCTAATAATCAGCACAGACATGGCTCTATGGAACAACTCAGAAGGGCAGATGACAATGCATTGCTCTCCCTGCAGCTTGGCCTACCTATCACCTTACCTTAGCTCAATAATTTTTTTCTGGCCTTATTGTGGCTCCTAATAAATACATCTTTCACCTTCTACCTTTGCTTCAGGTGCTATTTAGACAACATAGTATTTCCTTCACTGTGGAATATAGGGGACCCCTGCCTCTAGGAGAGTGGTACATCACACTCAGAAATCACATGGGGATTTGTTCTTAGAATCATCTATAGCTCAGCTGACTCTTCTGTTCAGTCTTTGATTATGTCAGCCTCATTTGTTTCCCCTACACAGACGTGTACCTCTCCCTCAAATAAAGAATAATACAAGACAGAGGTGGTAAGAGGAAGAGGAGGAAGGCAGGGCATACTTGCTCCATAATAGCATGAGGAAGGTGTGTGGGGGATGGAGTGTGGCTAGTGTTATCATCCAGTAATCATAGCTCAGGGAGAAAAGCTTGCACTGCAAGGCGTGAAACATCTTTGGAATGTGATTTTCGCTTGATAACCAGATTTTCTTTTATATTCTCTTCCTTTTCCCTGTTTCTCTTGCCAACCTGTAACACGTGGGAGTATTTTCCTTCTATTAAAGGGGAGTTTATCTCCCATTCTTGCAATGAAATACAACATCTAAACAAACACATGAAAAAAACCTCACCAAGAAGAACACTCCTAAAATCCATCTAGAATAGCTCAAGAAAGCAGCTAACACAACTTGGATTAAATAGGAGACAGAGATGGAGGACTTCTGGTCTCTCAGAATTCTGGATTTCCTGTGTGGTCACCGTCAATAGAAAAAGTCCTTGGGACAGTTTTCAGCCTGCTGCTCTCCAGAATTTAGAAGGGAAATTTGAAATACCTCTATTTCTTACTTATGTAACATCCCTTACTCATTTTAATAGATGGAAGTTTGTAGGACTCAGTATCAAATGCATGGTACAAGGAAGTAGGCTGTGGCAAAAAAGGGCATTCAGAGTCAGTACAGTGGAAAAGTGTGGAAAACCTGAGAATACAAGGCGGCAGTCCATTACCATGCTCTACTAATGGTAGCTCCCACCAAAGGGTGGGAAGGAAGAGAAAACCCTGCTGCTGTTCAAACCAATAGCAAACATGGTTTGGTAGCACAGGGCCTGGGCTGGCAGTTGGGAGACACAGTCTTATTCCCAGACACGCCTCTCCTCTCCAGCAGAATGTCCATCACACTAACACTCTGAAGTTCAATTTCTCCATCCATATAATGGGCAGGTATTGGCTTTCTTCCATAAAACACAAAAATCCACAAAAAACTGCCAAAGAAGTGCTAATTATTGTTAAAAATATGATTCTGTCCTAACTCCTTCAGACACACTAGCAGCAGCTTGGAAAATGAACAGTGCAATCTCAGTAACGATGATCATCCCAACAGCACTGGTATGTTTAGCTCTGCATAAATCAGGCCTGGCAGCTTGATGAGTTGCAAGGAAGGCGATATTATGTCTCCAGAGGAATGGACAAGTGCTGACAGCTCACCAAGGCTTCCTCTGCACAGACACTAAGCAGCTTTCTGCAAATGCTCAAGCTCCCGTGAGAGGAAAGAACGGTACGAAGAGAGGGAAAGGAAAACATTTTGTAAACTTTTTTCTCAATATTTTTTTTTTAACTTCTGATGCTGTTCCATCTCCCTTCCCAGCTCCTTTTTATTACAAATTAAATAATTGCTGGGCTGTAGCCCAAAACACTGAAGATTTCACATCTTGTTTGGTCTAATTATATCAGTCGGCCTGACAAAATGGTTTCATCAATGGAATTGCCTTGCAAGAGCTAATCAATTCTTTGACACTTAATTAAGAACTCTGCTGGTCTGTGAGGATTCAGGGAAGTTGGGGAGGGGGTGAAATGTTGAGCAGGAGAGTATCTGTAGAGTGCAGGTTGTTAAAACTCCTGGCACAAATGGACCTCTAATTCCTTCACTGTCCCTACTTTAATATTACCTCACACATTATCCGTCTCTCTAACCACTTGCTTCAGTTGGGTTTTTTAATTACTTTAATCTTAGCCCTGCCACAAGTAATGGCTTCAAAACACCTCTAGGGCCTTAGATTTACTTTCAGACAGATGTTTCTAAGCAGGCAGCAGCAGAGAGGCTCAAAGCATAACACTTCAAGCTGAAAGTGTACTGGACCTCATACACTAACCAGCCTGAGGTTCTGCAGCATTGGGGCAGAGATCTGTGCAGGTAAGACATGCTGGCACAGTGAGAAGAGCCCAGAGCAGCTTCACCTCCCCTGAGCCAGGCACTGACAGTGCCTGCGTGTCTTTGCAGGCTGCAGGGTAATGGTTTTCTTTTGAAAAACTCTGCAGGCAATCTGGGGATCACCCATCAGTGCAAGCTGTCATCTGGGTCTGCAACAAAAGACAGTTGTTTTTCTTTTGAATGACCAGTGTGCACTAAATTCAGATCTTACATTGGTTCTCCTGATTGTACAGGCTTTCATCTGTCTAAGGGAGAACAGATAATAACCATTCTGGCATAAAGTTAGAAAAGAACAGAGCATCTGATCTAGGATAAATAGTTCACTGCAAGGTTAACCAATTAATATTTTTCTTAATAGCGAGACACCAGCAATGTAAGTTTAACCTGGACAAGTACATTGTATTATTTGGTGGCAGCATGTTTTTATTTGGTACTGATCAGAAATTAAAAAGAGTGAGCTACTTGAAAACTGTACCATTTAGGAAAGAAAAGTGGCCTTTATAAACAACATCAAATTAGAAAACAAACAAACAAGAAACCAAACCCACACAATGAAACAGCATAAACAAACTGGTAAAAAATTCTGGGTAAAATCTGCTTGAGTAAAAGTTAGTTTATCAGTGTTTAAAGAAAACACTTGGCAAATGCACCCAATGTCATTTCACACGCTAAAGCCACATCACAAAGCACATACTGAGTCTTAGTTTACTGCTCTTCTCATGGAATGCCCAAGATTAGCAATACCAGAGGTAAGCAAGAGATGGGATACTCTTAGCTTGACCATACATTAGCCAGATTTGCATTAAAATGCTTGGTTACACTGCAGATTCAGAGCCTCAGCTTCAATTTCAGCAGTGGCAAGGACTGACTATTAAGAGTTAGAAGGCCAAATGCTTTACTGCAAATAAAGTAGTCACTGACAGGCTCTATCACAACATTAACACATTCAGAACTGCTACACAGAACTCTGTGCACAGCTGTACGTTTTCATTCTAAACTCTTTAAATTTTGGAGTGTAGCTCAGAAGATTTTGGATGAAATACAAGCCTTAAAAAGTTTCTCTATCCTCTGAAATATAGGATTCAAATTCAAAAATCCTGTTTCAGGTTCATCCAAAAATTAGATACATAGTAGAAAAGGAATTAACCAAAGATATAACAAAAAATGGCAAAGTTTGTTTAGCACACATTTCCTTACACCTGAAAGACATCAGCCAGAAACTGCAAAATCCTGTATTTATTGTGTCTATTCCCAGTTTGGAAACCCAAAGTATTCTAAAAAGAACCAAAAGAACTTAACAAAAAAATCTTAAAATTCAATTTTTAGGTATAATGTGTGTACCTTTTACAATACTAGATGGCAAGACTGGCACACATGGAGATTCCCTGAATCCATGGTCTCAAACAGGAAAGAAAAAGTGGCAACAGTGACAAATTCCATATATAAACTTGAAGTTTTGGCCATCTTGAAAGACAGCAGGAAAGCCAGATCACTTTTGGTTCTGCACAGTGTGAGGCAAGCAAACAGGCATCATTAGCTCTCAGCTTCCAAGGAGGTTGCCCTCATCCCAAGAGCATCAAGAAGAGAGTGATTAATTTTATCTTTCTCAATTTTGTCATTGTCCTTCTCCCAATTTTAATATCACAACTGAGAAAACTTTTCCCTTTGCACCTCCTACCATCAGGATATTCTTTTCTGTATTCCTTTCTCTCGCTACTCTTAAGCTTTCAAATTCTTGGTTTTTCCCAAGAAAATCATCACCTTATACCTCTTCACTAATTTTTCACTTATCTGAAAACAAGAACTACTGCATTTTTATTTCCATTGATGGAGGTGTTTCAATTTATACAGGGGAAAACTTTGTTTATTCTAGACAATAAACTTGATAAAAATTATTTAAGTAATAATAGAAAAGTTCTTTCATTCACTGCTGAAGCAAATCTGAGTTTGTAGCGTGCAGAAAACAGTGAATTTTGTAAGGAACTAGCTGACTATCTGGATCAGCCAGTACCAAAAAAAAGAACACAGCAGAGCAAATGGAAGATGAGGCTAGTGAAAAAATGAAATTTGGGAATTAATTAGGAGCAGAATGAGAAAGATTGAAAAACTACCTTTATAAAGCTCTGTATTCATTCCAGTCTTTCAGTGCTGACTGTCAGGAAGTTAATATTTTGCTGTAAGAAATGTGCAAATCTTTCATATATGCAATTTTTTTTTTTTTTAATTTTTTTTTGGCGGTGGGTAAAAAATTAAGGAAAAAGGAGAAAAGGTCCATTTGGTTCTTCGCAGAGAATATGATTTCAAATTTCAATTAAAATGAAATGAGCAGCACGATTATCGCTATGGAGCAGGCGCTTGGTCGCGCAATGGGCTCCTTTCACTGCCATGGCAACCAGCCCTCATTGTCACGGCTACCTTGGCACTACATGGAATTGTCGATGTGTGAGCCTGGCTGATAATACACAATCAATACCCCATAAGCAGCAAACATCATTTTCTGTCTGAGGGATAGAAAAAAAATGAGGGGGGAATGCTTGCAAAGGAGAAAGAAAGCAGCAAAAAGAAACAGGGAAGTGAAAAAAGCAGAGTGGGAGAGAAGAAGGGAGAACTAACTCCAAAACACCTTTAACAATGAAACATGCAGCTTTTTTTTTTTTTGTTTTTACAAAGCAAATAGCTGGAAAAATCCCACCAGCACACATAAGCATCTAAGTCCTTCTACTAATATATTAACTAATTGTTTATGCCAACATCATTAAACGATCATCCAAACACCACATCAGCCAACAGAATGCTTTTTGTATATAATCAACAGCAATTTTGGTAATGCCAAGTTCTCTGGAAAGAGACAGCACTTACAGTCAAAAGCAGGAAGCTGATTTTTGTACATGCATCATTAGGTTTTTTGACTAGCTGAGTGTAAGAACAAAACAAAACAGCCCAGGGAACAAACAGATCATGTCGGGGAGCTTAGCCCTCAAACACATAGCAGAAAGTGAACTGTGATATGAGAGTGGAGACAGGTGCAGGAGGACAAAAGGAGAAATAAAAAGTCTGCTTAGTATTAACACTAATGCTTTGGTCACCTCATGTTCTTCTTTGAACACTGTGTCCTTTTCCCTAATGTTTGCATGCTGTGCAGTGCAATCGGGTCCCATTATTAGTGAATGAAAATGGAAAATAAGAATAGATAGAAGAGTATAAAGAGAAATGTGGAGGGAAAGAAATGAAAAGGACAGTGCTGAAAAAAAGGGGGGAAAAGTGAAGGAAAAAGCTTGAATCTACTTTTTATAAATTTGAGGCTCTAAAGGTCAAGCATGCAGGCATGTTTATTTCAGTGTGAGCTACCTGCATGATTCATCTGAATATACAAGCAAGATAGAGCATGCAAGACTGGTACCACCAGAAATGTGGCCATGCAGCAGCAGTCATTCTTCTTCAGAGAACTGGCCAACAGCAATACTATAGAGATTTCAGGTCAAAGTGGGTAATATTTTTATGAGATGGCATGAACTCACTGTCTTCAGATTTGAGATATTTTATTCCCTCAAAATTCTCTAGGGATAACTATCAGCAAACTCTGGACTAATCTGAAAAAGTGAGACAATAGTAAGGGGACTGAATTCTGTAGATATGAAAACAGGGTCTCAACAACTCCTTAATGGGATACCAGGAAAAGCCACAGACTCTGTCATAGGGAGATAAGATGCATCTCACATCCCTGCACACCTTTGGGTGTTATCAGGTGGTGTTAGGCTGAAAATAGCTAAGAAAACTGTCCATGTACTTGTTTAAAATGGTACAGATAGGAAGTGCTCCATGTCCTCAAACAGCTTTTTTCCAGATCTTTTTTATTTTCTTTGCAGATGTATGTATTTCTATGAGAAGCTCAAAAGATGTTTTGCGGGTATACATGAAGAACTTTTGGGTTTCATAGCATAGGGCAAGGGCAGCTGATGGTACAGCATAACAGAGATAAGTTTAGTATATTAATACTGAGTGCACAGTGGAAATGTCTTCCTATTTTATTCCTTATGAGATAATCATCTGTAATAAATTAGACACATCAGAGACAGAGAAGAAATTCTTTGCTGGCTTGGACAAGCATGGGCAGATGTGAATCACCCTATTTTGTGGTCTACCATTTCTTAAATATGAGTGTTCTGTCTGTTGAATCTGGGCATGTACTTTTGCTTTAGATTGGTGTATTTTCAGAGGTGTGCTTCTCTGAGATATCACATGTGGCAATATTAATTTATAAAAGTACATCATGCATTCAAGCATCTAATATAGAAGTGAAAATGTGTTTCTGAATAAGTCCATTTAGACAAAGTTCCCTGTTCCCACACACAGTTACACAATGCAATTGCTGATGAAAGTTCAGCTTTCCAAAATAAAAAATTCTGTTATAATTACACTGTCAGCATTATTTTAGCTACAATATCAATCACCTCCTGCAGGAAGAAGTGCATCATACACATTTGCCAAGTCCAGGAAGAATCTAGCATTAGTACCGTAGCAACATGCTTTGCATTCCCTTATTACCAATCCAGGCAAGTCCCATAAAATAGATCAAGGGGTAGTTACCTGAAGCAGCTCTAGTTCTTCCCGTTTTAAACCAAATCTGAGAGAAAGACAATGAAACATATGGGTCTCATGACACCTTAACTAAAGACCGGCACAGTCTCATATCATATATAGCCCTGAACCTTTAATATGCCTTCAAACTCCCTGGCTCTTCTGAAATGACATGACACCATCTTTCTAAACTCACACTCACCCCAGAATGATCAACTGTAACTTGCACCTTTATTTATCAAATTCACACTGCATAGTAGATAGGATAATTGGGCCCCAGTTGACTAACTTTTATGGAACAAACCTGATAACAACAGACTGATTGACAGCCCCAGCTGTAGAACACAAACACAAAGTCTTTTAGATTATAATGTTCTAAATGTTAATGCTAGGGTTGAAAAGCAAAATTAAACAATAATAAAGGACATACCTGTAACAAATGCAATGTCAGAAATTTCTCTGGGGCCTCAGTTAGGTCTGATAGCATTGTTCTAAAATAAAACTTGAAGACACTACAAAGTTCTAGTTTTAGTAACACTCCCCCAGGCTTCCCAGGGATGCCTCATCATTTCCCAGTATCTGAAGAACTACTTTCCAGACACTCACTTAGGAAGCTTTCATTTTCTTTTCCCTTTATGGACTTTTGTTTTATCTTATTTTCTACCTCTGTTCCTGACTAGTCCTACTCGATCACACATACTCTGAAAATTAATATAAACCCCTAGCAGACAAAACCAGCAATCTGTTTAGTTTTGGCACTTTGTCAGATTATCCAGTCTATTCAGACTTTCAAGTTCTGTTTGAGACAAGGTGTCAGGAGAAGCAAGCAAAACGATTTTTGTTTACTGTGGTCTTTTTAGTAAATGCAACCCTTTATCCATTTTCTAAGGACAAGTTATTAATGAAGTCTAATTTGTGCTATAATTAGAAGGAAGAAAGAAATTAAACAGACACTCTTTTCTTCCCAAAAAAATGCTAATAATATCCATTGAATATATTACATAAACTTAGAATACATGGGTGATTAAATAATGTGATCTTGTAGCTAGTAAGGCTTGTAGATGCAGAGGCCTCCCTGAACAGCTCACTGCAAGGTAAATGCCTGCCATACTGGAAAACATCCTTAGGTCTGAGAAGAACATGTGTGTTGCTTTTGGTACTTTTATCATGCTGAAGAATTCAAAACTCCCTCTATGCTTATTTTCAAATATTAGAAGACAATGGGAAAAGAAAATCTGTGAATATGGCCACCTTGCATAAATCAAAACTAACACCACTTACGAGCACTGGGAACAGGAGTGCTCTGCATACTCAGGACAGAAGGACACTACAGCCTGAGAGAATGGAGAGCAAAGGCAACAGCAGACTGACTGAATTACTAAAGCCCTTCCTGTAAACCACTCCCATTTCCTGAGTTTAAATGAGATCCAGTCCCTAATCACTACATTTACAGCTGCTTATTTATTATTTGCATTACATAAGGTAAGTAATGGAGCAGCCACACAACAGAAAGTTCCTTATAGCACAGGGAGAATATTTTGCCTCTACCAGTTAATAGCAAAGCTCCAGAAAACCTGATATACCAACTAATAGTTAAAAACATTTTCTGTTAAACAGCCTACTTCTTCAATGAGGTCTAACAGGCAATCTAAGCTGGCATGAACAAAATCTGCTTGAAAAGGAACTTGGGCCAATGGGTGAACATGTCTGGCCTCTTTGTGTCTCATAACCCTTCTCCTGTCCTTCCAGCTCTGGGTGACTTCAGCATCCAGTGGAGGCAGTGATTTTAAGTCAATGTTACAGTTCAAACTGCTTGTAGACAAGGCTACAAGCAATTGCAGGAGCTGTTTGACAAAACCTGCCTGATGGTTGGAAAGGCAATCTCTGACAGAAAACAGCGTGCTTCCATAAATGTCTATGAGCTTTTGAAGGGCACATAATGCAAAAGGGGAGAGATAGAAGAAGAGGAAAGAAACAATTCCAGGTTGTGCAATTAAGAAGAAAAATACACAAAGGAACACACAGGAGGAATGTCAAGATGCAGTTCTATTTGGCAACAAAGCCCCTGGAACTGCCTCTGCAGACTGATGGTGGAATTTGTGTTGCTAAAGTCATTTATAATTAAAATGGATGTATCACTAGTGATTGTGACATTAGGAACAAACTTGTAGCAAATGCCAAGGGAAGGACTAGATGGCACAGGTGTTTGCCATTTCTTGTGTCAAAGGCATCTTTCATTCATTCATAAGTGTTTTCTAGTCTTTCTGCATAAGCCTTTTAATCCCACTACCCTGGCAGAATTCCAACTAAGTAATTACTTTCTGTCTACCTTAAATTTCTTTTTGTGGCTTTGATTTGCTATAGCATTATCACATCTCCTCTTAAGTGAAGTATAATATTGTGCTGCCATGTTCCACTCCAGAAGCAGTTTTTAACACACACAGAAGGAGAATGTGGTGGCTGTTTAAAAAAGCTCAGCAAACATGAAAATGTAACACAGCAAATGGAGGAGGAGATCGCAGCCAATACAAATCTGCTGCAGAAACTAAGCAGAAAATAGCTCCTCAAATTGGAACTACACCAGAACCCTGGATTTAACATATCTGCAATTGTGAAAACTGACAGAAGATCTTTACAAACACCAACGCTCATGAAATAGGCCTATGCTTTATCCCTAAAGACCAGCAGAATTAGTATGATTTCGAGGGGCAAAAAGACCATCTACCAAGTCAAAAGACCATCATCAAGTCACCCCTAGAAAATTCTGCAAAACATCCCTGTTCCTTCATGGTGTTTTGGAGATCTTTTCTTTATGCCCTAATACTATTTGAAGTCTTGTGACATCAGAACACAAGGCTCTGAGACTACCTGAAGTCAACTCATTTCTTTTGTACAGCATCCCTCCTGTCCTGTTTTATTAGCACATATTTCAGTCTTGGAAATATATGGAAAAGTAAAGACTCCACAGACCACACTTAAAAACAAACAAACAAACAAACAAACAAACATCAAAATAAGGCATTAGGTTCTTTTTCTCTTGCTTATTTATGCTGTTAAAACTTGACAATTTAAGTTCCTGGTTGGGTTGATTTTTTCCACTTCTTAAAAATGCACCCACACTAAAAATTACACAACACTGCTTACTTTTAAACTGTAAATGTTCAGGAGAAACACATAGCAGAAAAAGGAATTTCTTCCCTTTGTTCTTCCCAATGAAATAAGTTGCATGTATATCACATGCAAAAGTAAGCCCTCAGAAAGTGCATGCTAGGATCTCAGGAGACATGGAAAAAGAACTAGAGATGATAGCATTTTCTGACAGTCATTACAATTACTGCTCATTTTTTGAAGAGGAGCATCGATAATAAAGAAATATGAAAGCATCTTTTTTAAAACTGCAAAAATAAATAAACAACTGCATTTGTTAAATCCATTCTCACATCTTGAGAGGTTATTTATTTTCTCTGAGGGCTGATAAAAGTTCCTGATGACATGCTTTCTAATTTTAAAATTGCTCTCACTTCACAGTTCTGAAAAAGCTGATGTCAGGGAGTGAGTGGGTGGGTCTGTTTTAAGTGTGATTCACACATAGATTCTCTTATCAGCTCATGCATATTCAGAAGTGCTATCCATGGGCTGTGGGGTTCAGGAGGAATCCAAAGGACCAGAAAGGAAAAGGGTCATTTGGAAAGAACTAATTAAACTAGGGGAAATAAAAAAGGAAAATTGTTACAGTATCTTTGCTTCATGCATCAGGCATGCAAAAAAATGCCCTATTTAGGTCTCAGCAGAATGTCACACCTGCAGAGAGGGTTTCCCTGTCCTGAGCTCTGGTTATTCCCACCATCTTGTGACTCTCGATATGCAGAAGTATATCCAAGGCTGGCATGATCTTCCTCCAAAAAGGAGACATGTTTTCAAAGATGCCTGGGACTGGAACATAAGATCCAAAGCCAAGGCTGATTCACAGTGTAGTATCTGTGTCAGGCTTGTGTTTAAAGCATCCTGAAATAACACACTGCCCTGCTAAATGTCGTCTCTTTTGTGGATACTTTTAAATACTATGTGCTCCTGTTGTGGTCTGATCAGGATAGCTCTTCCTCCAAGTAAATAATTCCCAGGACAAGAAAAGGCCATTCTTGAGATGAAATACAACCAGGTGATGATGACAGCTATCTAGGTGAAACTGCTGTCAGGCCACTAAACTTGTAACTTGGCCTCTTTCTCAGATCATCAGGCTGGCTAGCAGAAATCTTTCCTCAAAGTCCTTTGCTAGAGGGAAGTGCTTTGTCTCTTCCCCCTTCAACTGCAAGAGATTTGCTGGTACTGAAGAGGGGGTTATTGAGTAATAAAATGGCACACCTGTGCCCATTAACTTGGTGGAAAAACAAAATCCAGCCGTGCAGCTATACAAGAAGATTCTGTATGATGGCTGCTGTGTTGGACACAGACATGCCTTGAAGCAGAATCTGCTTCTCTCACTGCCTTCATGATTAACATAGCCCATGATGAACAGCCTCACCACAAAGTCTCCACAAATCCTGCTCTAGCCTAGGCAGATGAAAAAGGTTCTGTTGACTGCAGTGCACATACCTTGGTCCTCAGGAGCTAGCAAGCACAGCTGAGCTGGGGGAGGTAGGGAGAAGGTTGGGTAGTAGGGAGGGACTGTGTATGATACAGACACACTCAACACTGTAATTAAGGGTAATTTCAGAAGCATTTACCTGTGTTTCAGTGTCTGACAACTTTTCACTTGTGAAAGCTGCAAACGCCTCAGCTCTATAGACTGATCTTGTTTTTGTGTTGCTGGAATGGGAGGAGCAGAAAAATGAGAACGTTGTTTTCTGAATTAATTACCTCCTCCAATTTGAGCAACATGCAGAGAAATGCAGTTTAACTCTTGCTCAGGATCTATGAGCCTACATTAAAAGAGAACTGAAATGGAGCCATGCCTTGTGTCTACAAATAGAGAGCTATTGTAGAAGCTCTCCTACCTGCAGAAGATAACCAAGGATGAATGCTGCCATATAGAAAATCCAGTGTTTTTGAAGAACTACACTGGAACCCTAACTTCACTTAACATGACCTCTAGCTAGCAAAATCATTACTATAAATATCACCTTTGTTCAGTCACCACTGTAAAAGCCACTGTTTAATTTCCATTTTCTTTTTCTGCAAATCTGAGGCTCCCCATCCTTTAAAAACTACTATAATGGGATTGAAAACCAAGCTTCAACTCATCCGAGTTATATCCCTAATTCTACAAGTGGGTCAGCTTTGGGTACATTATATCACCTCTTTCCAATCCTATTTGCCTGCTCCCTAAGGCAGTAGCAGCATCTTTCATCTTTGACAAGTGTTCTGAAAGCAGGGACTCATAGACATCTGAATAATGAAAACTTTGGAAACGTCCAGAGTTAAAAAGTTGCAAGGGAAATCCCATTTTAAGTCCAACGTCCAGTACTTGCCTCACTTTTTTATTTACTTATTTTTTAAATTAGCTTAACAATTGTGCTCCAGGTCCTGACCCACAGTGTCATTCTCTGTCATGTCAAGGTATGTCACACATCAGACTATGACATATTAGACATGATATTTTAAGTCATGAAAAAAAATACTCCATCCTGACTTGGTGGTGATGATGGGGTAAGAAAAAGGAAATAAAAGGTGCAAATTATTTTCTCTCATTTAACACTGCAGTTTATTTTATCCATCATTTTTTTCTTAAATACAGTTCTTAAATAGAATTTATAGCACAGTTTCTTAAATAGAGTTTATAGCACAGAATGACTGAAAGCATCACACAGAACTGCACAAACTGTACCCAAGTGATACACATTATTTTCTCAAACACTTCTGTCCTAATGTTCAGCTCCCCAGATAGTTCAGGCCTAGGCACTGCAGTAACATTGTCACCTTCTTCACAACTCATTCCCATCCATTCATTCATTACCTGTAACAATTATTCCACAGTGCAATTCCATCAATGAACCTGTGCTGAAGCTCATGTTGTTCTAGTATTTCAAAACTTGTAAAAGCCCCCTCTGGAGCTCGAATCTATAGCAGAGCAGTCTGAGATCAGTAGATTCTTTTACTCCATTTGACTGCAAATTTGACCCTGTTTGACCCTATACCTATACATATATCTAATAAACCTGTAACTCATCTATGTTCATATATACTGTTTTACAACAGTCTAAATAAAATTTTCCAGTTTTCTTTCTTGTTTCCACTGCGCAAAATAAGCATTTTCTGAGTAGGCCAGTGTGTGACCACTATAACAGAAAAACAGAGTATCTGCTTCCTGCCAGTGTGATATGCAAATCTTACTCGCATCTTTACAGTATTTTCCTTTATTTCTCTTTTGAATGTGAGTTTCCACTGCTTCCAATTTTTTTCCAGAGCAGCAGGGAGCAGTATGTAGCTGAACTAAATTTCCTGAAGCTCAAAAATGTGAACAAGCTGTATGTGAACAAGCCTTGGAGTAATGATCACTGATAATCCATCTGGGTAGAACCAAGAACAATTATGACCTCCATTTCAGTATTCAAAGCAGCAATATCTTTCTGTAACAGAGCTAATCTGTCACTGACAGAAGAAGGCACCAAGGCACCACAATCAGTTGAGGAAACACTAAACAGATTCTGGTGAACTGTGTGGTAGCAGCAATTAACTTTGGATTGTCATGTACCCACCTCTGAGAAACAGCAGGTCTGTGTCCCTTGCTAGCATCAGACTGATTGGAAGACTCTTCAGCATTAAACTTAACACCAGCAACACTGGTTAAGTAGTTCCCCTTCACTCACTACACAGTGCTATCTGCTCCTTTAGGACACCTGGTTGCTCACACTCCCAGAACATTGTGTCAATCCCAACCCAAACAAAGAGGCAAGACAGTGGTCAGAGCAGCATACAGAGGAAGATGATGATGGTTAGTCCCTGACAATTTATTGTATGGAAGGAGAGTTTACTGTAAATAGAATGCTAAATTAGGGATGAGCTCTTTCCTACTGAAATAAATACATAATTTTTTGACAACTTGAGCTGATATATGCAACAGGGGAAGAAACAGGAAAGGAAGTATCATTTGTACTTTGTATTCACTTCCATGGATTGATTTCACCACTGTTGGTGGACCAAGTATCATAGCAGCTGCTTCTTCTTCACTGACAATTCTTAAGTATTGAAAAAAAATCTTCTTGTCATTAATCCCTCCTGTCAGAGCAAGCCTTATCCTTAGGAGAATACCTGTATCTTAATACAACTCAGTTGCTGCAGAGATAGGGACAGAATTCACTGTAAACATGGACAGGACTTTTTGAAGAGTTCCTGTCACAAACTGGAAACATAATTGACCCTAAAAAAACCAAAAGAAAGCAAAACTATTTGATAGAAGTGTCAGATCATCAGGTCTGAGAATGGCAAAATCAGCCATACCTGTCCTAAGCCCACACACAGATCCAATGATCTGCCCTAGGCAGACAAACTACTCAGCGTAATAAAGATGAGAGAAGCAGGAACTCATACTGTGTTTGCAAGACCCAGCAGCCCTCTTCAGAATGTGATTCAGGATGAGTGCCTGACATTGGTGCTCCAAAACTCTGTGACACATCTCATTTCTCTTCAGAGCTTATAAAGTGCCTTAAAACTTAGTTACTCAGAATTAGATCGCATGAATAACTTCCCAAACGCTTACGGATCAATCACAAATCCAACTTTCTCTCTGAGGAAGACTGACAGTAACAAACAGTAAATGCTGTTTAGTCATCCCTGATTGACAATTAATAATCAGTCCCAATGCCAATGTTTTCCCTTCTGCATACTCTTCTCCCATCATCCAGGTATATCCACATAAGAGCCCCATAAATCTACCAAATGCCTCTTTACTGGAAATAGGCCCCTGTCTCCAGGAGCTGACTGTGCCCTATTCATCCCTCCAGCCCTACAGAGTGCCCTAAGGAAATAGCCCTTGAAGAAAAGGTATCCTAGGTAAAACCCTAGGGGTACAGAAGCAGAGAATGCAAAGGCAGCAGCTGCCAAGGTGGATGGATGTCCCTGACACCGCAGTGAGCATCACAGCCTCTTGCTGCTCTCTATTTGGAACTGAAAGGACCATTTGTAAATCATTTTTAATTGTCATGTTAAAGTGCACAGAGTGCAGCCATCAGAGAGCTGGTGGTGTTGGAGGCCTGACACCACCATCAGGCATGGATCAGCAGACAGGATAATAGGAGGAGAAGCTGCAGGGTTATGCAAGCAGGCACAGGCAGTCAAGTGAGAATCTGAGAGAGGAGGGCGAGTGCATGCCCTCTCCCTGCTCTCTTCTGCCAAGCAACTCATGTGAACTCAATGGCAACACAACCTCTTACATCATGCATTAACTTGGTCCATTGAAAGACACACAATTCCAAATCTTTGGGGGATTTTTTCACAATGAAATGATTGGGTTACTTGTAATTTTTCTCTTTTTAAGTGCTGGGAAGTAGCTTCTCCAGCTTCTAATATAATTCTAATGATAGTTCATCCCTATCTTGACTAGAAATCGTCAAAAGAGGTTGCTACTGAAGTTCAGCAGGCTTTGACAAGGTATTAATCTTCTTGGTATTATGCCTTTAACAACCTCTTAAGTGAAATGGCTCCTAGAAAATCTCACCAAGCCAGGGATCTTCATTCCAGAAGACATGGCTCTCCAGAAAAAGATACTCAGAATCAGAAAGGGTCAGACACTCTGGAAGTATCCTTTCAGTAAGTCCTATACTAACTGGAGAAATAATTTTTTAGCTAGATCTAGAAGCATGGGTTCAGTTGTTTCTCATTAACTTGTCTGCCTCAGGGTATTTGTGAAACACCAAACACAGGTTTGGATCCTGTTTGTAAGAAGTAATAATACACAGTAATAGGTGTTCATTGACCTTCACATGCTTCTCACAACTACTATTTGCTATTAAAAACTCTACAGAACTTTAAACTGAGGTGCCTTCACTTGAGTTCCAGAGGACAAAACCTCTCAAATTCCTGGTTCATTTTTTTGATCAGTCAACTAGTGGGGAGCATAGAAAAGCATGGGCTTTTCTATGAAATCAGGGATCCACCCTGCCTTCATCACAAAGTAGCCAGACTACTATACCAAGAAGTCCTGGGTGCATTCACTCAGTAGGTACAATCATTATGCAAAACAGCAGGCAGCAGGAGAGAGGCACAGAAAAAGGTTCTGCTTCACTGAGGATTCTTATTACTGCTCAAATACAGAAGATTGGATTTTCTTTCATTATTACTCCTCAGGAGACCAGGGGCCTCCCAGATCTAGGATGTTTTGTAATCTGACATAAGGGACACCTGTTCATCTACAGCACATGGATTCACTTAGCAAACACATTCTGATTGTACTGAGAGCAGCAGAAAATGCTTGCAGTTTGAGGGTGGAAGGTAGAAATGGCTAACTGCTGCCCTTCAGTCTCCAAGAAACTGCTTTGACTGCTGTTGCTCTCTTTATAGTTTCAAAGAGCTATCTTGCAATTAGAAGTAAGAAACTGAGAACAGTCATAGCCATGCTCACCTCTTCTATAGCAGCACTTCCATGGTCATTTTTCTGCCAGCCAGAAATTAGCACTATGATAAATGAATTTCATTATAAATAAATACAGGAAATAAATACCAACTTTATATTGTGAAAGCACCAGACAAAGGCTCCAAAACTTGGTTCATTCTGTTTAAGAACAAGTCCAATGCAATACTGATCAGGAGAGAATCAGGCTTATCTTTTCTGATATCCTTGCTGAAGCTTTCTCAGCCATAGGGAACAGAGATGATGCACAGTAGCAAACACAGCCAGTTCCCTATGTCCATTCAAGATTTCAATGGCCTGCTGAAAGGAGTTCCTCTATGTGTCAGAGGAACTCTTCTAGAAGCTCTGAACACTTAGCTTTTCCTTCTCTCTGTAAGGCATGTGATTGCTGCCATGCTCTCTTATCTAAGCAACCACCTAAATGGCAAGAAACTGGAGGATTGATTTGGTTGAAAAAGTTTTGGCTGTAGTTTTCATCACTGTAGTTTCCATCTGAGCCCCAAATGATTTTTCTTAAGGGTTCAAAATATTGTTTAGAATTTGGTTCTTTTCAATGCCATGGTCCTAAGTATTTCCTAACTCTCTAAACTGGGTGAACTGAGAAGGAATGAAATAATAAGGTCACACTCAGCAGAGTCATTAGGAAAATCTGCCCCAGTGGTAGAACTGAAAGAACCTGCAGAAAAATAAGGTAAAAAAGAGCAAGTCATGAGAAGTGTGGGTTGTCCCCACAGAGTTCTGTAGAACATTGACACTGAAGTGTACAGGTAACAAATTAAGTGTTAGCTTTGTGAATTACTTCACTTTTGACCACATTAGCAGCAACATCTAATTGTTTTGAAGCTCAAAGAAGAACCTGAGGATAACACTCTCCACTCTGACAATATACCAAAACAAGAATACTAGGGAATCTTAAACAAATATGCAGAGAACCTTTTCCTTTACTGCCAGTCCCAGTTCTAAGAATCATGTAAATAGACAATTCTGACAGATAAGCTTTGGTAAATGCATTTCAAGCAGTTTAACACATTACTGTACACACCTGTCTAACCCACTACTTTACTAGAGAGGTCTACCTTCAAAAGTAAATAAACGAAATGAGGAGTTATTCCATCCCTTATTTGCTCTAGGTTACAGTCCTAAACAGTATCTTAGCACAAACTCTCTTCTCTGATTGATTCACCTGAGTTGTGTGATTGTAAATTAGTTGTGAAAATGCATACACTCCCCTCATTTTGTCACTCCATTGACAAAAGTGATAACTATATTTGCACTGAAATAGAATCCACAACTGAGAAATGCAATGCTAAATACACTTATTTCTGCCCTAGAGTACCTGTGGATGTTCTAGGATTATTCAGGCTATCCTGTTTTTGACATTTTATTCAATTTAAGGTCTTACAGCAAAACTGTGGTCTGCAAACTCATTCATCAGGCCACTGACCAATTCAATCGATTTGTCTGTCTTCCTTCCTTTCTGAACCACAATTCTTTTGACACAAACTGCCTGTAAAGCCACTAACAATCTCTTTCCATCCAACCAGTTCCCTCTGGAATTACTGAAGAGCCTTCCTTCTAGTAGTGCTGTCCTTCCAGAGAAGCAACATTTCACCAAGGGCCATGGTATAGAAGCTATGTAAATGGTTTTGTTTGCACACACTTTGCTTTCAGTTCTGTGATTGGGGCTCTATGGTGAAGATAAATACATAGAATAAATGCAAAAGAGATAAGCACAAAACAATCTCCCAAAAGGAGTAACCACACAGGACAGAAAACAAAGAGAGGTTCAAGAAACTCTTCAACTCTTCACACTTTTTAAAAAACTTAGAAAATCTATTTCTTGGCTACCTTGATTTTATGTGGGAAATTGGGGGTTGGAGATAGTTAATTTATGCTTCGGGGGAAAACAGAATGTTACCCCTCCCATTTGCAGTTTTCTTCAGTTCATTAAATGAAAGAAATTGATTTGGCGAAGGTAATTTTGTAATTAAAAAGCTTATCATGGCTTTCTCTAATGAGCTAAGCAAACAGACAGTAATTCAGTGACAATATTTACACAGTGCACGCTGGGGGACGTTTGTTTATAAAATTAAATAATGGAAGGAAATGGGAGGAAGAGAGAAAAGAAAAAAAGCAAAGGAGAAGAGGTCAATCCTGGATCCAAGTTCATCCCAGGACACTGGTCCTGTGATGGCTCGCTCCTGTTTCCATTGCATCACAGCAGCAAAAAGAAGAAAAGACTGCAAGCGACCCAAGCTACCCCCTTGTGTAAGTGGGCTTTTCACAGACTGAATTTACTATACTCTCATCTCCAGCTGGGACCATAGCCAACTCTCTATTCAGGATTTCAGGGAACAGCTTTATACTCATGCAAGACTAAGAATTACCTTTCCAGGATACATTTCCTCCCTCTAGGGTGCCAGAGGCTTCACACACACTGACTGAGGGCACAGTATGGAAGGGAAGACAAACTCTTGAGAACTGTAGGTAAACTTGACTTCAAAAAGCTCTTCTGTTACATTTGGAATGAAACTCAGAACTCAAACTACTCCTTTTTTACCTTCAGAAAGCAAGAAAACATGACAAAGATCCTGCCTCAAGCAAAGCTTTGTGCATTGCAGGATGAAAAAAAAAAGAGAGAGGAAATCCAGCAGTTCCCTGGAGATTTTTTCCCTCTTGGTCTTATGCAGAGGTACACCATTCCCACCCTAGGAGAATGCTTCCTAATATAGAAAGGAGGAAGTCTCCTCTGCCCCTGCTTTCTTTAACCTTCAAAGTTTGTTCTCCAACCATCTTTCCCTGCTCTGTGTAACTATGGATAATTTAAGAGTGGAGGGAAGTGAGTTCTGGAAAAGTCATTATCAGTTTTCTGAGTTTCTCACACGTAAAAAGCCGTTCCCTCTATTCTTGAAAAGAGACATGGCTCAGATACTGTAGCAATAGACAAGTGCAATTCAAGGGGAAAAGATGAGTCCTAAAAAGAGTGAGCAGAAGATCAGTTAGATGTGAGGCAGCAGAGAGACAGGAAAATGCTACTAAGAAAAAGGTTAATAGTGGGAGCAAACTCACAAAGCTTAAAAGACCAGAAAGAGAGAGAACAAAATGGGAACTTCAGTGGACAGAGTAAAAGAACCTGGGGATCTAAAAACCTGTCACGTTTCAACTCAGAAATAGCTGCCTTCTGATGCCTAGCATATGTTTTCAAACCCTTCTTTATGGCTATAATGCAGAGCACAAAACTCATATTAACAAAGAAGAAAATGGTTTAGGAGATTTGACTCTCAATTTTCCAGATGATTTCTCTTATAAAGGATGGGGTAAATTCATTCCTGTGCATCATCAGAGGTCAGCATATCACTGTGCCTCATGGATATATGAGGGGGGACATAACAATGAGACCTTCTTCTTTCCTTAATATTTACTCCATGATAAGACAAACTACTTCCATTCTGAACTGAGTCCAACAGGAAGAGTAGTACAGCATATGTTCCAGCACTTCCTGAGACTCTGACACCAAAAGGCATTTTAGATTTAAAAAAAGAACAAATGAATCTCTGTCTGTTGAGTCCAGATCCACACCTACACTTTTCTGAATAGCCTCTCAAAAATTAACACCAACCCAATTTACTAAGTTAATAACTGATTTTTGTGGTGTAAAAAGGTACCTGCAACTTACATAGAGTTGCATGGAGCTCAGTCAAACTGCTCACATACTAAAAATATCTGATGCTTCCTTACAGTAGAAAAAGAAGTTCTCCATCTCTGCTTTCCTCAGAGGTATTCTTTACATATCCCACTGTTTTTCCAATACTGGATACTGCTTAAGAGCATTTTGAGACCACAGGGCAGGCTCTGAAATTCTGCAGGAACTGAACTCCTTGCTGCAGGAGATGGACATGGCCTACTCCTATGTCTGAGAGCACACTCCACTTGGAACAGAGGATAAAGTCTCTAAAATGAGTTGGAGAGACACAGGGCAAAACAAGACAGATAAAATCACAACCAAGATGAGCATCTGTAATAATCCTTAATCCATTCTCCTAGATAGGAGACTCCTGTGACTTCTCCAATACCACACCCTGTTGGCTGTCCCTGCATGTTCTCTGACAAGAGGGCATGATTGCACAATCATTAATACCAGACATCCACACATTCTAACTGTACTAATTTGATACATATCAGACATAAACCTATAGCTTCAAATCTTCAAAATTAGCCAGAGAATATGACAGAACATTTAAGGCTATTGTCATGTCAGTTGGCATTGAAAGCACCTGACCCAGCATATAATCAGAGGTGCAAAACCACACAGTCCAAGATCCAGCACAAAGTCTCTAAGTACACACCAAAATCATCTGAACAAATCTGAGAAAGCAGAATAAATTTATCGGTGCCATGTGGCCCAGATTTTCTGTTTTATCTGAAATGTCCTGAAGTTGTGTCACTGAAACATTGTCATTATGCACTGCAGGGAGAATCTCTTTCAGTACACAGGCACAGAATCAGAAATTAAGACCAGAAGTGCCCTGCTTGCCATGACTCACAGTCAAATGTGTCTAGGAATTGCTGATAATTAAGACTTATGAATCTCAGTACCACACACTCAATCCTACAAGCTAACAAGCACCCCATGAGTTAAAGGAATTTGATATACTCACAAAGCTTACTAATTTGTTACCAATCAACTGAATAATTGGTTGCCAATATTTCTCCCAAGTCCCCTTTTCAACTATATTCTCCAGTAAAGAAACTACTTTCTTGTTCTTCATCCTTTGTCTTCTCTCATCCTTATAACTCTTCCCTTAAGTGCTTTTGAATCCAGGAGCAATTCCTTCAGGAAAACAAAGTTAGCCAGTGCTGACTTGCTGGCAAGAAAACAGACAAGAACCCAAGAAGCTGCCTAGGTCAGACCTCAGGGTAGAAATGTGCCACTTCATTAGCTGCAACAGTAACATGAAAATCCCAGTGGCTCTGCAGTAATAAATATGTAATAAATACTACCTTTATACATAACAGAAAAACCCTGCAAGTCACACTTCTGGGGAATAATTCTGCTTTGTGCTTAAGCAAACTGAATAAATGGAATAGAGCAAGGCTTTTCCATCTCTTAGTTCTGTAACCTAACATTCTCAGCAAAACAGCAAATACATTTCTTATTTGTGGGGTTTTTTTGGTTGGTTGGCTAACCTTCTGTTGTGTTTAGGTTTGGGCTTTTTGTAATGATGAACTTGTAAGTGATTAATTTATGGGAGACTGGGTGTAGCTGCCTATATGGGTGCTCCCACAGGATAGAAGCAGAGCTGCTCTAGCAGGCAGCACTGCTCATGAGCTTAGACTATGAACACAGAGCAGAGGGTCTCCTACAGCTCAGGCAGAGACAGCCACTGGCTTTTGGAAGAACTGGACCAGACCTATATCCAGTGCCATTATGGTGTAATGTAGGGATCCTTTTCTGATAGAGTAGTAACTGTTGGGAACTCACCCTGAGTCTCCTTTGACCTGAAAGAAATTATACCTGAGGCAACACTACACAGAGAAAATGAACAGATAATGACTTAAACATCTGAGGGCCAGCTGAAGAGAAGGCAAGTAGAAGAGCAGAACTAAAAAATGATCCACGCATCTCCCACCTTACCGGCAACTCAGGGTTGGTTTTTTTCCTTTTCTGTAATTTTTTTTTCAACTGTGGTGAGGTTGTCATGTTAAAGAGAGAACGAGATGGCTGTGAGGTTTCTCCAAGGAGTATTTAACTACTCTCTGGGTATTTTAGCGCCTGCACACATGAAACACTTGAGTATTAGCTTACCATTCTTTCTCCGGTTAAAAGCATTAAATTGCAGATACCAAGTGTTTTCCTCCCCTCATTCTCTTTAAAATTCCCAAAAGCTAAAGCAGTTTTGTCATGACTCACATTATAAAAAGAACAAGCTATGTGACTGCTCCCACTTATCATGCACATGTGCAAAACAAATATTCTCTGTCCGCTCTACCTTGACTTGCTGGTGCCTGCAGTCCTATCATCACAGCCATCTGTTTAAGCATTAATGCCAAGCTCTGCTCCATGAAGCAATTTCTTCTTTTTTTTTATCCCCCCTCAAGGTTGGAAATCTCCCCCTACTCCATTATTCTTCTATCACTCCCTTTAAATTAACTAGAATTTGCATAGGACAATGGAAAGAAGAATTAGGCTACAACATGAGTAAAATCCTAGATGGTGACAGATCACCATTCTCAGATCACAGAGACTGGACACAAATCACAGTACCAAAGACAATCTGAAAACAGAAACCCTTTATGATTTTATCCACAACCACTTATCTCCCAGAATATATGGTTATTCTTACTAGAGTTATTCATGAACATAATTCATTCAGTGACATGATCTGATCACTGTTACACCTTTTGATTCAGCAAATTTGTTAGCGATGGAAACATGATTAAGTTTCTAAATTAAAAACACACTAAGAAAACTGGTGAGGCTTTACATTAAGTTCATAAGTCTTCTCAACGAAGAGATTAGTTGGGCTTTCTCCATAATCAAAGTAATGTCAGTTTCTGGAATAGAGGCTTTTCTTTTGAAAAATGATCCCACCTCAGCCCCTTTCAGGTATCAGCTCACAATGTTACCTCTGCTGCAGTTAAAAAGACATCCAAAGTACAACATGAACTTTTGTGAAGTCACATTAAAAGTTAGGCTTTAATTGTCACTTGAGCTAACCTTTCAGAATTTGCAACAAAGAATAGAATTTAACCATGTAGAACAGGTGTCATATTTGGGACAAATAACAAATTAAATTTCCAAATTCAATAAAACAGATTAAAAAGCTTTACAAGATAGGAAATAACTCTTCAGCAAATGCTCACAAAGTACAGAATTTTTGCAGCTACCTCTGTAACTTCTGCTCTTTTGAGACTATGGACATAACCCTTTACATATATACAGAACTGGTGAAATTATGAAACACCAGATCATGTTTTGGTGACAAGCTTTTTGAATGACACTGCTTCATCTCTGGTAAGGATGAGCCTCCAATCTTATGAGACCTTGCTAAAAAAACTCAGATTCAAGGAGCTTTCGATCTGTTCCAATTTTCAATGTAAAAGCAGAAAGAAAACACTGCCAAAGGCTTGTGCACATTTGTACATTTATCATAACCAAATTTCAAACCTCAGCCTTTCCAGTCTTTCTGAAGGATGGATGAATAATTAAAACCCTGCACTACCATTTCATAGCTCAACCCTTTTCTAGTAATAGACACCTAGGTGGAGCCAGAGGGCTCCTTATTACTACAAAATTGTGATGCACACTGCTCTGACT
The DNA here is from genome assembly GCF_903797595.1 of Erithacus rubecula. Lineage (NCBI taxonomy): Eukaryota > Metazoa > Chordata > Aves > Passeriformes > Muscicapidae > Erithacus > Erithacus rubecula. The sequence goes on along the minus strand of NC_136688.1, from coordinate 40,425,503 downwards.
CATCACCAACTCCTATGACCAACATAAGGCTGCATAGTCTCTGCAGAAGGCAGCACTTCTAAATCACTTTTACCAAGCCTTTTATCATCAATACTGTGTATAAATCACTGAGTAATAATGACTATGGTTAGATTTTTAATTCACAGAAAATAAAATCCATACAATTTTGGTTCTTCTTTACTCCTCATGGACTGAACCATATTTCTGTGAATGGATTTGTTATTCAGAAACATCCACCAAATAGTTCGTTTGAGCACATTTCCGCCTCCAGAACACTTGCGAGCTGCTCACTTCAATTATCTGCTATTCACAGTGCCAGAGTGGTAGCACAGTACTGTTCCCAGTTCCTGACTACAGGGAAAAAAGTTTTCAAATGGGGGAGTGATAAGCAGCAAATGCTAAATCACTGTTCATAAATAGCTTTCAGAGATAGATGACTGTATGGCTACATGCTCACGTTAAAGTCTATGAAACCTACAAAATAGAGAAATGCTTTTACAAGTACCTTCAGGAAAGGAAGCATCTGACCTCACAAACAGCTATAATGATATTTAGTACTTTATTTCTAAAATTATTTGCAAATTACCTTTTGCATTAAACAGCAATTTGATATCCATCAGTGAGATTTTTAAACTCTTGAGCAGAAGAATTCATTGCCCTTTTTCAAATGGAAAGAGACATATACAAGGAAACTCAGTAATTTTTAAGCAGATTCTGCACAACCAAAACCACTACACTTCTCTACTTGCAATCACCACCACTTCCTTTTCCCATTTTGTGTACTTTCCCATATGTGAGTAATGTAATCTCCCACCCAAAGCTGTGGTGCTAAAAACCCACCCACATTTTTCCACTACTTGATAACTAATCACTGCAAGGTTCTCTTTGATTACAGTGTGAAGCATAATAATAGTCATGAAGGGAGATGGCCGAAAATTTATTGGCATCAATCTCAATAGCTAAAAACTGGTTATGCTATTTCTGTTCTGGAAGGAGAGGCTCTATACAATATAATTTAGTGACTGGATAAAAGCATTTGGCAGCCATGGTTGAGTTGTGGCACGTGATGGCTGCACAGTGACATTTGGGTGGCTGGTTAATGGAGAGCTTTTGCAACTCTGAGTTTGACAGGGTGTGGCTGTGCCATGACTTTGCCGTGGGTGACTTAATTTGTTTTTAAGGTAAGGAATAGACAAGAAGCTATTTGAGTTGACAGAAGTCAGAAATGAGATATAATAAGTACCACTCTAGCCATCTATAGTAACAACATCTGTTCCTTCTGAGTCCTCTTTTAATTTTGAACTGTCAGTAAAAAAGACAAAATGCCCAATGCTGTAACTAATGTCAGAAGAAATCAGCCAAAAATCAAGAAAATGAAAGGTAACAAACTTCCTACGTTTCTTTTAGCCTAACTATCCTAACCCCCTTGGCTCTTCGAAATCCTCCCTCTTGTTTGCCAATACAGTGCTCGCCCCCTCTTTATTTTTTAAAGTATTTTTTCACAGTTAAGGGCTGACTGTAGGCTCCAGGGTTGATGGGGACTTCGATTTGATGCTCACTTGAAAGGGAATGTGCTGGGTGCTTACACACAAATGACATGTCATCACTCCTCTTGCTGCACGCAGCATGCCCTGATGAATAATCGAGGCAGCTTTTATAGAGACGCGAGAAATGCCGATCACAGTTTGTCTCTGAGTCAGTTGGCATTTTTATTTTATATATAAAGCAAATTAGGGTGGAAAACAGACAGAGAGCAAGAGATGAGGCTGTATGCCAGCCTCTTCAGATCTCATTTAGTCTATGTTACAGAGCACTTAGTCTTTACAATCCAGCATGCTAATAAGGGACATATATCCCTTCTCTGAGAAATTAATAAATCTTGAGACAGCTTAAAGGAAAGACAAAAATTCACAGACTTTATTGTAGACATCTGTGCCTCTGTAGGTGTAAATGGATTAGAGAGGGAGGGGAAGGATTTGCAATATTGCTGAGGAGAGGGACATGGGGGTTGTGTGATATATTCACAGGCTAAGAACCATTCCAGCATTTATTAAAAGTAACCTGGTTATTGTTTTGGACACAAATGACAGTGAAAATCCCTTTATAAGAACACTGCCACAGTGCTTTGAAATTTCTGTTGTCCTTGTGATGGTCCCCCACCACCCTTCCACTCTGCTAATTCCAGCTTGAGGATACTCTCAAACCTCAGAGAATAACACCACCTCACTGGGAAGTGAGAGACAAAAAGTGTAGACCATCTACTTAACAACTTAGTGAAGATACATACTAGACTCCTTTTCAGATTTCATCTTTTTGAAGAAACTAGAGTTTCATTAGTGCTTGAAAAGACTGACAAGAAAAAAAATCTGAAATTTCTCAGGTGGGAGAAATGAAGCACAACATATCAACAACAAAGTCTGTAAAAGAGCTTGGAAAATTCAGCCATAACCTTTTGTCTACTCCTTGACATTTCTGCAGTATTTTCACTTATCTCTGAGTCCATCTGCTATCTATATCAGAGTTACTTTCCACAAAACCTCATAGTGAAGCTGAAGCCAAAGCCTACTTTTCTACACCAATGTTTCATGAAACAGCTAGTTATGTCCTGATAAAGAGAGAGGCCACCATGCACAGCCAGTAAAAGTGAGGATCCTGGGAGGTACATTGTAACAACCCCAATTTCACATTTTTGACAGATCCTGCTTGAGGGATGGTCTGTCAGAATAAATATATTTATTGTTTTTCAGAGAAAAGGACTGTTTCTTACTAATCGACCTGTGCCAGACCCAAGTTTCATCAACACAATAGCTACCTGCAGGCTAACTTGCAATTTAGCACTTGATTACCTACTGCCAGTGAATCCTCAATCTTTACACTCCAGACAGTCAGTGCTGAAAAACGTTAAAAATATCACTTACTGTATTTAGAGGAAGAGGAAGGGAACTGGGGGAAGTGGGAGAAGAAAATAGCTCTATACTTGAGAGGAAAAAAATTTAAGGTAAAAAAAAAATGGAAGAAATAAAGAAGGAGAAAAAGGAGATGAAACCTAACAAGAAGTTGAGACAAGAGGGCAGAAATGGATAAAGGGCAGCTGCAAAAGGATAGAAGTTTTTAAAAGTTGAAAAATAAATTACCTATTTTTTTTCTCCTCAAGTGAACTTCTTGTGCAACATGGCTGCAGGAAAATTCACTTACAACCCTCCCTTCTCCTGCTAAAAGCAGCCCAAGATTTCTCAGTTGAACTGCCAAAAGTGACATTTTACAGCCAAAATAAAGTAGATTGGGAATGCTGACAGCACAAGAGCTTGAGCACACGACTCTTGTCCCTTCCCATTTTTTTGTGGGCATTGGAGTGACAATAGCAGTAGTAATCCCAGGCTAAAGGGTAGGTGTCTAAGGAAACCAATCCTCACAGGCTTTGGAGCTGCAGCCAAAGCCAGGCTGCTCAGCCACCACAAAGCATTCAGTGGTAGAAACCTGCAGTCCAGAGAGTACAAGGCACCCTAGCATCCAATTCCTCTCCTCCTAGCACAGGCAAAGGTGTCAGAGGGGTTGCTCTGTGTTACCACTGTCAGCAAGCACCTGCTCCCTTCAACTGTCCTGGCTGCTCCTACGATCCTTGAAGAAAACAGTACATGGTGCCTAACACTGGGACTGTGAACCATTGTTTGGTCTCTGTCTTCTCTCTTCCTCTTTTTGCTTCACAGCTTCATTTCCCATTTCCATTTGTATGTTGCCCATTTACCCTTTTGAATGTGCTTTACTTATGTCCTTCATTTGCAATTAAAACTATTACTGAACTATCTAAAAATAGTCCTTTTATTATAATTATTCTATGTGCCTTCTTCTGCAGTCCCAATATTCTGAGAAGCAAATTGTTTCCACTCATACAGAAAATGAATTCTGTGTTCTAGCTTTATGCAAGATGCAGAAAGAATTTTCCTTTTATTTTTGGAACCTCAGCATTTCTAATGTCAGGACTGTGTGCATCAGACAAAAAAAACCCAAACCAGACAAAATGAAACCACTGAAAAAAAATTTTCATATAATAGTAATAACTATTATTATTATCATTACTATTATTATTATTCAAAGTGTGGCTAAGTCGTGATTTTCTTCTACACAGATCATGTATCTTCAAGAAAGTATCTGCTCTGTTGAGTTGCATGTTTCCAATTTATGGACTCTGAGATGAATGAGCATGAGTTAAAGAGGTGTACTGATAGTTCACATGATTATTTTTTTTCTTCACCACCTTATCAATTTAAAAATGTCTTTGTAATAATGACTTAAGTAGTCAAACAATCTATGAGCTATTTGCTATACACTGAATCAAAATACAGACATTAAATTTTTTTGTATTTTCTTTTGTTAAGCTAATGAGTTAAACATATCCCAGAAGCACAATGCCACATCAGCATCACTGACTGTATAGCTGAGGCTGTGGCCAAATTTTGGCAGCTTGTTAAGTGAGAATACTGGGCAGAGACACTGAGTTTCACTCCCCTATCAATTGTTATGTTTATATGTTAGGGTAAAAGAAGTTTTCTAGATGGGAAATGCTGAAAGTTTTTCTAATTTTTTCAGCAGTGAATGTTTCTTTTTAGTTTAATTTGGTGGTTATAAAATGCTCCTGTTTCATTTGTATGCCTGTTTGGGGGTCTGTACAAGATTCAGACTCATTATCTTGTTTTATCAAGCATGTAATAAATAAGTACAACTAATTTGAAACTTTCCATTTGTTCATGTTGTTTATTTCTGTATCTGTACTAATCACAGTTTTTCTAACTCTTCTTTTTTTTTCCTGTTTTCTGTACTTTTATTACTGTTTTCCTATATCTGACTGAAGTTCCTCACAGTCATGCTGTCATATACATTCATTCAACATAAACTGCATTGGGACATTGGGACCCTGATACTTAGAGAAATTTGAGAGTGATGAAAACCAGACCTGATAAACAAGAAGTAAAGGTAAATTTTTCTCTCGTCTGTTCATTCATTATTATGGCATTGGGAGAAGAAAAATACAAAATAGTTTTCTGGGCAATTTATTATAGTTATCTACAGCTGTGGTAATGCCTGAATACCCAGTAGCTGCCTTCCAGGAGAGCACAAGTAAGAGAGCCATCTACATTGGGACAAAGAAGAAAAACAAAAAATTCAGATCTAACTTACAAACTTCCGTCTTCCAACACATCTAAAATAATGTTCTGCTTCTTTACTTGACCTCTAGCTCACTCAGCCCTCAATCTACTGTAGAGTGCTTTAGAACTTCACCCATGGATGATTTTTGCAATTGTTCCAAAGATAGCTCAAGTACGTACATCCAAGAGCAAAGGAAGACAAAACCAAATCCAATTCACAAGAAGCAAATAAAAATAATCCAAATTTTTCTACCCAAAATAATTAGGAGACAAGGATATAGATGCTACTGTCAGATGACGTGCAAAACCTACAGAGATTATGCAGAAGAGTACTGTCACAAGTACATACACATATGTAGTGCAACTTCATACTTGAAGCAAGTCATTCAGTCTGTCTGCTCAAAGGCGATTCAGGGCTCAAGGTTATGGGTGAAATCACTTGCCTTTCACTGAAAACTTCTGTTTACAATGAGTCCTCCCAGCACTTCTCTCTGAATTAGATTCAGGAAGCAAAACATTCAAACTCCATCAATTTCTATCTATGCCTTTTCCCCCTCCAGTTGAAACTCATCACTGTGTTAAAGCACCAAGGCAGCCTGAAAGGTTCACCCTAGTGACAATCTTGCAAGGCTGTCGGAGTGGAAACCTCATTGAGAAGCAGCAGCATCCAGTCAAGCAGGACATTCCAGAGAGGGCTCCCCTTAGCCACATTACAGTAACTGGATCTTCTCATGACCTTCAAGATGCCACTTCAGTTCCCTCCAAAGAGACTTAAACAGCCTCTCTGCCATTAAGATGTTCCTTCATTTGTCAACAGAAAGCTGCTCAATTGCTAGCCTGAGCAAATTTACATAGAAATTACCAGAGATACTCTGCAAACAGTTAGTTGAATGACAGCAGAGACACCCAGCAGACATCCAGTCCAGGATACACAGCCTACAGAGCCACTACTGAGACAAAGACATAGAGGAAAATGCTACCAGGAAAATTCATTGGACTTGCAGAACTATTAATATATAGCACTCAGCAGCATGAGTTCTACTGGGGCTCTGCATACACTGGTTCATCCAAAACCTTTCCACAGAACAAAGATGATGCTGCCAGTGTTTCTTTCCCAACTGACAAGTATTTTCAAGTTGCCAGGCAGCTGAATCTTATGTGAAGCCTGCAGATGAGAGGCCAAATTGTTACCCCATCCTGATAAAGGTTGCCTGGCTTTTCAGCCTACCACTCAACTTTCTCCTCCTGTCCCTGACAGGCAAGACTTGCTGATCCTCCTTGAAGAGGGCACTCTCTCCTTGTCACACTCTTCAGGCCCTGCACCTACTCTCAAGTCTTCCCAGAGCCCTTTCCCTTTCCTCACCCCTAGAGACAGCACCTAAGCAAATCAGGTGCCTGATAGGCTCAAAACTGCAATTTTTTTCTTTTTTTTCTTTTCTGCTTTCTAAGGTTCTTGACCTGATCACAATGGACTTTTATGTGAAAAATTGTAGAGCTGTGAAGCTTGCACTTAATCCTTTTGTCAAGTAGTACTTGTGGTAGTATCTAGCTTCCAAAGCTTTGTATGAGTGCTCATAGAATCAGAGATAAAATACAAATCTGACATGGTTGCTTCTTGACTGGAAGCAAGACAAAGGATATTCTAGGTTCTCAATGGCAACATTTCCCCAGAACTGCCCTTCAATGGAGCAACTTTTCTACAGCAATCAACAGCCTCAGCACAAGGTCTTAACCCTATAAAAATTAAAAGGCAATGCAGAGACTTAGAAGTAATTATGGAGTACTAACAGGGACACTCCAGGAGTCAAATGAAGTGGGCACGAAAGGATATCAAGAGACTAGTCCACATTTCCTTAGACACCACTGCAGCAGAGACTGTTGGATCAGTTAAGGGCAAATAAAGAGGAACCAAGCAGCAAAAAAATGTCTTCCTTTGTGTAGTGATGTACATTGTTGGAGGCATATTTCTGTACGTGTACATACGAGAGAAAAAAAAGGTAGGGATTCAGCAGGGTATGGGGTATCTGATCTTTACTATGTGCTCTTGACATCAAATGACTGCACAGAGTAGAAGAAAAAGCCCATTTCAAATAATGATCAAAGCCATCATAGGGAAATGAGTAGCTTCCACTTCTTAAAGCAAACAGGCAGATAATATTTATTCCACAGTATAGACAAAACTGTGCCTTCTGTCAAGGGGAAAAGAATAAATTGTTTTCCCATAATGGTGCTTTCTTTTCAATCAATTTCCCTTCAAGCTTGATTTAAGAGGATGCCATGCCAGAACCTCAGGCAAATGGAAGAAACCTGAGATACTCCTCCATGAAAGGTGAAAACGATGATGTGGTCAAACTTAAAGTTCCATCCAAACATTAGTGTTACACATGGGTACAGTCATGCACTCCTCTCCCTCCTCCTCCTCTAAAAATAAAAGGTTTGCAGAGGGCCAGCAACAATGAGGAAGAAAGAGTTTAGAGCATAAGGAATAACAGCAATGGATACACATTGCAGTGCATGTTGCTTTAGTTGGGGATAGAATCCTCGGGAAACTGTTACAGGTTATTTTGCTATGGGCATATGCTGTATATGTTATAGATTTTAATTTTTTTATTAGTGAGACCTTTGTAGATATTATTTTATTATTAATATGCATGCATACAAAAAAGAAGAACAGTCACACCTGGTAAAACCCCTGGTTTCTATGAAAAGCTGTAAGGGGAGAGAATGAAGAATGAGATTGCTCCTAAGACATTGCAGGCACTTAGGTACTTGCAGAGCTAGGGTATCAGGAAACACTTTAGATTTAAAAATACTGCCTTGTTAAAAATTGTGCATATTTTCTGGGGTTACAAACAGCCCCTTTGAGTTGGAAAAATCACAGTAATTTCTATTTCAAAGAAAATAGACTGGTGTCTCTTTCAAAGAAAGAGACTGATGTTGTAGAAACTTTCCCATCTATTTCTTTTAAATGCAAATTGTAGAAAGACTGCTTCCAGGAGGACACAAACTTAAAAAGAAAACTCTTCGTATTTTTTAATTGTGGAAAAATGGTGACAATTTGACCCACAGATAGTATGGACACTCAGAAAAGTTCCAGTAGTATCAGAACCTATCAGAACACATAGTCTCAAAAGTTCAACTAAGCTTTTAACAGATGTAAAAAACAGAGAATCCTTGTTTTTCCTCTCAAAAGGTTCCTCACAGGATGCAATTCCCAGTTATATAAATCATCTCTTCAAAAGTCATGGGATTCTTACTATAAGGTTTTAGTGAGGGGATGTTGATTTAAAAGACACAACTCCATCCCATTTCCTTCCTGACAGATCTTTCATTTGAATGGATGCTGCCTCAAGACAGGGTCACTTTGCATGTTTGAGTATAATGAATTCCTCATGGCAGTACAGTAAACAAAGAGCTAGCAAATTATTTGGGTGCTCAATGGACTTTGCAAGCAAGATTCTTAACAACAGAAATGTTAGTTAAACAGAAGTTAATGTACACTTACTACAAATGACATTCCCATTTCCTGGCCCTAATTCTCTCATTACTTATCCACAGGCATAACAGGCATGTGCTGGTTTTAGCATTACTGACAACAAAAGCCAGAAGCATGAAGGATCCAGTGATGACAGCCCCAGAATCATAGCTGGTGATTAAGCTGGGGAAGGGGACTGCTGGGGAGGACTGAGTTAACACCCAGCACAGCCCAGCCAGGACTAGCAATGAGAACTCACTCCTGGTGCTGAGTACTTATCCATGCACACGTGTATCTGTGCATGCACCTGCATAAGGAGAGCCTTATAGGAATCTTTTAAAGATTAAGATTTTCTCCACAAATGTAGGACAACATTTTCAAAAATAGATGTCCAAAGTTAGGCATTCCAAAATCCATATTTAAGCATCTACAGAATTGTCCTCATTCTCAGAAGTGCTGAAATTGCCAAGAGCTGTAAAATGCTCAAATCTTGAAAACCAGGCCACATCTTTAGGTGCTTGAAAACAGATTTAAGAGCCTCAGTTTAGGCATCTGTATTCCTGACTGTAAACTTCTCTTACCCAGGAAGACCTGCTATAATTCATCACACATACATGACATTCTCAAAAATGTAAAACACTAATTGTCCTAAATTTTTATTTGCAATTGAAAGGTGCACTACCCAAATCAGAGCAGAATCACAAAGGTAGCCATTGCCCTTCTTCATTTTTCTGGTAGTATTTATGGCAGTAAATTACAGTGACTGTCAAAACACCCAGTGAACAACAGTGGCAGCTGACCTAGTCCATATCACCTTTATCTACCCTGAGTCTCCAGGAGAAGAAAGGATGAAATTGATGTAAGGTTGCACAAATCAAATTTAAGTGTGCTGGTTTTGGCTGGGATAGAGTTAATTTTTTTCATAGTAGCCGGTATGGGGCTATGTTTTGGATTTATTCTGAACCCAGTGTTGATAATATGGGGATCTTTTAGCTGTTTTAGAGATAGCTAAAACACAGTCAAGGCCTTTTCTGCTCCTCACACTACCCCATCAGGCTGGAGGTACACAGCAAGCCGGGAAGGCACACAACCAGGGCAGCTTACCCCAACCTACCAAAGAAACATTCCAGTCCAGATGGCAACATGCTCAGCATATAAAGGTGGGGAAAGAAGATGGCAGAGAATATGTTCAGAATGATGGTGCTTGTCTTCCCAAGTCACCATTACATGTGATGGAATTCTGCTTTTCTAAAGAATGACTGAACACCTGCCTGATCGTGGGAAGTGGTGAATGAATTCCTTGTCTTGCATTGCTTGTGTGGCTGTTTCTGTATTTAAATCTGCATCCTACAAGTGGAATAGGCTCCACACTTACCAATGTCAATTACATTTATTAAACATGTGAATAGGGCATATCTCTTTACTTTAATGTTACCAAGTAGAATTTAGTTGCATCTTTTGAAATTGATGTCAGATCCTTCAGCTTAGGGAAATTAAAAAGAAATGCACACAACTGTGTGGTATGCTGGTATTGCTCAGCAGGCAAATAACTTTCCCCTGTGATACACGTGGTAAAAACAAAATAACAGCATAGATACTATTTAAAGGAAAAAATCACACTAAGGAAAGTTTCACCAGTTAAATAGCCAGTATAGAGAAGATTTTATTTTAATGCATTGGTACAACTTCTCTGCCTCCTCAGAACCCAAAATCATGATATTATCTCTATGAAATACCCTGTAACAAAATTCTTAGCATGAATTAGGATCTTCATGCACCTCTCTTCTCCATTTTTCAGCAGCATTTTAAAATATTTGCTGCATCCTGTAGCTTCAGCTGCAAAGACAACATATTTTACTAACTGACTGCACCTGTACCCAACTATACTGTCCCACACAGCTGGCAAGTACTTGAGGAATGGGCACACTAGAACCACACAAAATTAACCTGAATGTGAGGTAAGTCATCATATGTGGCAACATCTTACTAAAACTGCAGTGAAAGCAACTATACTTGCATAGCTTATTTTATCAAAATATTTTCCTATTTGTCTACCACATTTACCTTTTTAATATATTTTTACAAAGGGTCAAATTCTCAGTTGACCTCAAATGTGGTATTCTGCTTATATAAGAGCTGTTATTATCTTGAACAAGTGAGAATCTGATGACAAATTCCTTCACTTAACAATAAACTATGACCACTTCTGAGACAGTTACAACCACCATTCAATGGCACACAAACAGCATTATCTAAGAGTTTATGGCTGGAAACAAAGTAAAAGACCTTTCTCCAACATACAGAAAGGGGAAATTAGCATAGGAAATTAATCCAAAGAGACCATTGCATTTAAATATATTGTTACAACATTACGTCCCAGAGAAAAATACATCTATTAGGTCACCCACAACCAGGAGCAGGGTTTAGCATAACCTCCTACAGAGCAGCCATGTGTGACTTCTAACAGGAGCCACTGCCACTCCCTGAGCTAGCCACATAAGAACCTCATATTTTAATAGGACTATCTCTGCTGTGGCATACACTCTATGCTTCTTGAATCCAGTGCACAGAGGGACTTGCTTACTCAGCTCTAATTTCTTCCCAGAGGCTCAAAAGCTGCTCAGAGGCTAAGCCTATTTGTTCAAGCATAGAACCAGTTATATTGGCCTCTAGACTTCCCTGTTTACTCGTCGACCTGACCAAATGCAAAGCAATTCCAAATGCACATCTGTCAGCAAAAGGCCCTGCAAACCTCTCCTTAGCTCATGTCAGCCAAAAATGCTCCAGTGCAAAGGTGGCACCTCTGAGCTTTTGGTAGCAAAAAGTTCTTTTCATTTGCTACATAGTCCAGTGACACATGAACTACAAATAAATTCCCAAGGTATAATAAATGAGAAATGGTCTCTTAAACTACTTTTTGACCAGAAACTTCCCTTTACACTTGTGTGGTTACAATTTTCTTTTTTGCAGTGACTTACTCAGGGAAAAAGAGGTTATGGGAAAGACTGCAAGGAAATACTTGAACGAGTTGAAAGTGGTGTTCAATGCACAAGAAAAGACAGGGCAAGGCATGGCATTTGTGCCAAATAGCTGTGTAAGAGATAACAACAGAGGAGTGAAAAACCAAAAAAATTAAGATCCTGGAATCTGATAAGAGCTGAACAGGAATCACATGAAGCAGAAATTGAAGGAAGAAAAGAACTTTATAGTGCCTTGGATGACAAGCAATATGATTTGAGTATGAAATGCAAAAAAAACCTGACAGTTCAGAACAAAATGTGAAGCAAGCAAGATGAGCAGTAATACAGAAATGACTGCAGATTGCTATCTCAGCAGCCACTTTAATGAACTGCACACAAGGAAATCCAAAGGAAGAAAGTCAAAACAATCAGTGCAAGAGATTAACAGAATAATGGACAAAGCTGCTAGCTGGAAGACGGAGTTTAGTTAGGAAAGTGACACCTGTTGTTGGCTGTGCCAGATCAATTGGATGACTGACAGTTGGCAGTCACCTGCTTCCTGTGAGCTGGAGCTCAGACCCAGTGGTGGGCCAAAGGAAGGAAAGCATGGCTTAGCTACAATTTTTAGTGTATGGCACTTGTCAGTGATAGAGGAGTCTGTGTCTCACAGTACAGGAAGAAACAGATGCCTCTGAATCTTGGTATCTCTGCATGGCACAACTTCCCAGAATGCCACCATTCACATAGCAATGCCAGATCCAGGTGTTTCACAGCAAGTATTTGTCTTTGAAACCCTAAGCTCAGTTTTGCAGACTTCCATACAGAACACCAGTGAAAGTTGCATAGAAACATCTCTGCAAAAATAACTCAACAGCAGAAGTGATAGGAGTAATAATGGGGACCACAGGAAAACATTAGGGCAAAAAGATTTCTCTGCCATCCATACACATTTCATCTTTGTATTTTAAGAAATTTAAATACATTTTAAAAGCTTTCCATTTTAACCAATATATCTGTTTATCCCTAAGGACTGCACCATCAACTTTAAACCCTGATTAGCTCTTACTGTCCTATGTATGCTGTGTGTGCTGCTGCAAGTATCTCTGTTGCTCCTAGAGAGATGGTGGCTTGCAGCCTCCTTGGCCTCTGTGGAGATGTGCTCTTCACCATGACCCTGTTATTCTGATACTGCTTTTCTTATTGCACCCTCAAAGGGCCAACTCCCTCTTCACAGAGGCAGAGAGCTACAGTTAGAAGAGATACATTTCATGTGCTCTATTATAGAGTAATCACATCATTATTTATTAAAAAAAAAAAGAAAAAAATAAGAGAATAATAGAGAGGGATCCTTTGTCTCATATCAATGCTAGAAAATGCACAGGCTACAGTTAGCAGACCAAACCCAGTGAATACTGAAAATAAATGGTTTGAAATTTTGGTTGAGCTTTGCATGGGAATATGGTTTGCAATATCCAGCATTCAATTCTGCCTCGTGGCCTGTGCCACTGGGAATGTTTGATTCCTGAGGAGAAGAGAAGCATGGACACTTAGTAGTATTAACAAAAATGTGCTTTAGAGTTTTTGGAAACATTCCCTTTAGTGCAAGAATGCTTTTGGTAGGTCATTACTGAATATCTGGCCTAAATATCTATTACTCTATTACTTAATGACTTGTTTATATTCTCTGATTTTTGTATTTTGTATAGTGTTTTCCAAGCAATTTTTATCAGTGAGAGATTGCTCATTAGTTATATATATTGTTTCACATAACACTTCTAGCGTACTAAAGATTTCCAATGTACTTAAGATTCCACAACACCATACAGCAGTGAGTCCCAGAGGCTCATTATGTACATGAAAACAGAGTATTCCCTTAGATTTCAAATATGCAGCTTCTTTGGGAATCACCTGCAAACATGCAATGTTAACATTATATTCCAATCTTATATTAGCTAACAGTCTCACTGTGCTTAATACAGATACATAATCAATTGAAACCTGTGCATCTTAAGGACTCTACTTACAACAAAATAAGAGAAAATCCACCAGCACTCAAGAAAAGCCTAAAGCACACCATAGAATAAAGCCAGTCCTGTGATTTCAGTATCTAAGGATAGAGAGATGTGTTCAATAACAAAGTGTGTTTCACTTTAGATTAACATCACTTAGGTATTGGAAACACACTGTGCTCTGTAGCTTACGTTTTTCTGGAGGGAGAAGGGAGGACAGTACTAAAAACTTACTTTCATTCCCTAACTTAATCCCAGTGTGAAGGACTCCAGATAAAAAAATGGAGGTGGGCTTTCATTATTGGATTTTTCAGCTTTCTAATTATATCCCTTACTCTATAAAACATGCACTGCAGTAAAGAACTAGAGGAACTGGCAGACTGAGGCAGACTGAAAATGTCTTAATTCTTCTGACCTTTACCACAATTTTCTTTCTCCAACAGAATACACAACTGACCTTTTCCACCTAGTGACAGGACAGCTTATGGCAGATTTCCATTATCGAAAACTCTCTGCAAATTCACTGCAGTTATTACTGGTAACCCAGCTCGGCTTTGCAAGGGTATTATAACACACAGCTCCCTGGAACCTTAACTGTTGGTTGTTTCTGATTCCAGAAAGTCACAGTGGCCATGCTTGCATGCCTGCTAGCTTGCCAGATGTGCACAGAGGCAAAACACCTGCAAGAAAGCCAAACATTGCAGATGTTCCCAGCAGAAACACAGCTGAAGTGTTGCCAGATCCACCAAACATTCATCTAGATCACAAACTTTGCTGGGTTGAAGGATGTCTCAGTCATTAGGCTGCCTGCCTAGCATACAGGAGATCTCTCCTCTCTGACTTGGGAGGTGACATTGAGAAAGTAACTAAGCCCCTATGGCTCTGCTCTGTCTGTAAAAAGGGGGTGGATTGCATCTCCTCTTCAGTGTTATGAAACTCCTGTAGACAGTGAATCATTTACTGCTACTCTGGTAACAAGGTCCAGATGGAGAAATCTGCAGAATATTTTAGTTGAAGTTTATAATTTAATTAAGGAAAGATAAAAAATATTGTGGGGTATGGTATACAGGTTTTATTGGTACAAGTTGGATATGTGATTATTCATGCTTAGAAAAGATAAGTGATTCATGAAGTTTGCATCAACTGACTAGCAACAAAGACTTTGTACCCAGCTGCACCATCCTGGTCTCTGTAAATTTCAGTCTTTTATTAAGGAACTCAAATGTTTGTGATACTTTTTATATTTTTTCACATCTTTTTAATTGAAACTATTTTTACATTGCTCCAGCTGTAAAGCCAGACTCTTTTAGCAACCACGTGTTCAACTGAGAACACATGGCAGAGAGAACTTTGTATTTTTATTCCCAAAATAACCTGTATTATGCTTTCTTTCTTTGCTTAAACTAGATTCAACATATACAAGTACAGTCAGGAGTATTTTGAATGGTTGTCATATGTCTTGACAGAGAGCACCATAAAGTGAGAAGCTTTTCTGTAACTATATGTGCCTCTATGGTCAGCAAAGACAAAGCTGCTGGGGTTTGCAAATGAGTCAAAGCCAAAATGACTTTAAAAGAAAAGAGAAGTTTTAATCTATAAATCAAGGCAGCAGTCACATTGAAAGCGTGAGAGTGGTATTTGTCTTTCTCACTCAGACTTGGCCTGGGATTTAAAATCCCAGGGGTTTCCATCCTGCATCCTACTGTGGTTTTACAGGGAAATGAGTACTGAGGGGAAAACATGAATGCTCAGACAGGAGGGCCAAGAAAAGGATAAGAAAAGAGTACGTGCAAAACCACCATGCTAAAAATGGGAACCAAGCCTCCTTACACGCATGACCACTCAAGATCGTGTTTTGAAAACAGAAGTGGAATTAAATGGGACTTGAAGAGGCCTGTGATGCATCCTACCAATAGAGAACTTCTTGAGGAACAAATCCCAGAGACAGCTAAGGAAATCCTGAGTGCAGCACTCAAAAATTATTATAAACAGCACAAAATATTAAGTCTGATACATGTAATCTTAATGCAAGAATTTCAGTGGTCTGACTATATTTACTCTTTGGGTAAATGTATTCTTGGTTACATAAAATTCCCCTGCAGATAATATTCTTTGCTTTGCTGTATTTTGCCACTAACCAGTCATAATATTTTGTGCCATTATGACAGAGAAAATAGTGTTCATAAAGCTTTGCAAGGGCCTTCCACAAAGAAAAAATACACTCCCAGAAATAGCATTCCAGAAAGCGTTATTTCAGATTTTAAGGCAACCAGAACTAGTGCATGGTTCAGGTGCACTTAATTTAGAACTCTGCTGACACTACTCAATAGTTCACTCTATGTTGAAAGGAGTTTACAATATACGTATTATTAAAAATTGTCCCATGCTTCAGACATTCTGTCTCAGACTGGGAATGAACAGTGACTTACTATCAAAATCTAAGAACAGGAGAAAAGTACTATATAAAACATACTACATATATATTTTAAATAAACATATACTTACATGCTGCACAAAGAAAGAGAAAAGACATTGAATGAAAATCAATACAGGTAGAATTCAGAGATGAGTACATATTTTAAATCTTATACAAAAGCCTGATTTCCTGGTAGAATTCCAACCTGGTTTCTTTTGTTTCTTAACACAAAAAAGCTTGGGTAAATAAGTAAAGGACTGATTATTCTTTATTATTTAGCTAGTGGGTTTGGCTCTGACATTTCCTTCTTTATTTTCCTTTAGACTGCCTACCAAATACTACAAAGCTACATTTGACAATGCTAAGCAGGAATAGACATGAAGAAAATCTGTGACTATCTTAGACTGATTTAGGAAGACAGTTTCAAATTTGAATATGAAAATGCTGGGCCAATGCTGACTAAGAAGAGAAATAAAAATCTACAAAAATGAGATGCAAAAGGGAGATGGAGGACAAAAATCAAATTAAAAGCATAAAAATACTGAAAATCTTCCAGAAAGTTAACAGATGCCATGGAATTATTATTTATTCTTTACAATGTTTTCCACAGAATCTCAAAACCAGATCACAAATATAAAGTAACAGTTCAATTTCTCAGAAGATAAAATCTTATCACTAAGGACACATAATTAAAACACAGAAGAATGGAAAAAACAATTGCAAACAAAGGTGTAGGGGCCTCACTGGCACCAAGAGTAGCATAAAATAAGTTTCCTATTTCTGATGAGAGTGATTGTAGCAAAAGACTTGCAGATGTAGGAAAAAGTATACTGCATGAGAGATTCTTGGGTTTTTAAAGATGTGATTATAGAAAGATGATCTTCCAGCAGTAAAACACATACGAAGGGTAGTAGGACGTCTTACATGCACATCAAAACATTGCTGCTGAATGCAGAGACAAGGTAAATTTGCTGAGAAAAGGCCACAGTTTCAGACACCTATCTTTTGCTTTTCTTTTACAGCCATCTGGATATGTTATCAAAATCTGATGCACGACAAAATCTACCAAAAAATGCTGCTCTTGGATCTTTTGTTCATTTTGCCACTTTACACATCTGAACTCCTTCCTCTTCAGCAACCCAAAGGTGAGATGCACCCTCAGCCTGTCTCTGCTGCTGAGTACTTTGGACTCATCCTGCATCACAGAAAGAAGGTACTTTTCATTGTCTGCCATTGACAGCCTTTCCCACTCATCCTTCCCCAGCAGGAAAACACATAACTCATGCTAACAGTCTCACTGAAGGTGAGAGAGATGGACAGTTTTAAGCATCCTGTGCCTCTTCCTAATCTGTAACTGATAACCCGCAGTGTGACTCAAGTGTTTGTCCCTGAGAAGGCTTAAAATAAAGCAAAGCTTCAATGGTGAGAAGCTGGCTAAATAAATGTTTGAGTTGTTTAGTTTGGTGGTTCTGGAATATTTAGTTACAACTGACAGAAGCTTGCAAGCATCACCTACTTCCTCAACACTTTGGGACTGCATTGAAGTCACACTTCTAAACTAAACTAAAGAAAAAATAATGGTCTTTCCTTGTTTTTGCAGCATATGCAAACTTTAGACTTCACAAAACTCTAAGTATTTCATACAGATACTCAGAAAAAAAGGTACTTCAGGAAACACCAAGCTGATATTTTCCATGCTGATCTCGAGGAACAGAGTATGTACTGGCTGGAAAGCCATAACTGTGGCTTTATCTTTATCTTCCTGGCCACCAGGGAGAGGTCACAGAAGACACAGACTAATTTTGCTTTCTCCTCCAGCTTTAACAGGGTTTGTTTGCACGTGTGTATGAGGAAAAGAGATGAAGGAATGGACCGGAGAACAGTAATTTTCAGCAGCACAGCACAGTTATCAAATACTTTGTTTCTCTACCGTTATCAAGAGTAACACTTCATTTCTCCTTGCCAGCCAGATTTGCTTTGTAGGGTTTGCAACATACAGGCCTTCATTTGCAACATTGTGGCATAGGAAATCTGGGGTTGTCTCTCTGTGGGGCTAATTAGGTCAGGGATTTCTATTCCATCCCAGTATCTCTTTTTAATGCCTGAAAATACAGACACCTAAGCTTCTAACTGGACTCATACTTGCTCTGTATTTCCATCCAACAGAGAAAAATGCCCTAGAAAAATTGCTACTAGAGAAAGCTAGCATTAAAAACAGAGTTTACTTTTCTTCTTCTAAATGAGTTAGTTAGAAACCAGTCAGCTGTTTGTTCAACACTCTGAGTCAAAGCCAAGCACCAATCTCTCCCTTGACTTACATTAGCTTTGAGAGTGCAAACAATAAGCAAGCTGGGGCTTAACGAGCCTGTATGTGGGGTCAGTCTGGCAGAACGAAAGAGGATGGTCATTTTTTGAGCTATCCCAGTTTGAAACAGAAACTGCAGAGAGGATAACAAGAGCAACAATGAACTAAGGTCCTGCAGGGATACCTCACAGAAAGGATTTCATTGATAGCAACTCCCTCATGGCTTCTTTACTGCAGCTGATTGTAAGATACTATTTCCCAAGTATGGCATTGTGCAGCTAGCCCACATCAGCCTTTGGCATAGCACAGTGGCACATCTGGAGCTGGAAGGAAAGACTGAGCCTTCAACTATTTCTGAATACACAACCTTCTGCTAAAACCCAATTGTGTTAAAAGCACAGATTTTCGCCATCAGAGTCAAAATGAACACCCCAAATTTGTCTCAAAAACATGGAAGAGAAACAATTCTAGACATAAAAACACTCCACCAGCTAGGTGGAGTTGAACAATACATGCTAGGGGAAATAAAGAGCCATGGTACCATCTTAAAACCATCCCAACTCATGCCACAGTCCCCCTTCTAGGGCACATTTCATAATCTCTCTTCTACACAATTTAACAGACTCTTTTGATTTCCCTGGCCTCTCGCTGCCCCCCTCCCCTGCCCCCCAAAAGAGCAAGAAGAATGCCAACTCATTAACCCAAGAGGTGCTCACTTATAAAGGAGATAGGCTGATAGAAATTTCTAAAGGCAGACAGGACTGATGTCACAGATATATCTCTGGGCCACCCAGAGGAGTTTTCAATTATTCCAAAGCAAGGTAATGAGCTTTTCAAAATTTTACCTTGGTAACACATTCCCCAGGCAGCAAAACAATTCTCAGAGAAACTGAACATCAGACAACTAAATAGTTAAAATACTGCTTGTGATTTGCTGCAGATGCTTCCACTGGGAATGTTTGAGCATAATAGTTCTGCGTAGGAAGAAAGGAACTGTATTTTAGTCATCTGCATATATTCTAGTTTTGGTTGGGTTTTTGGTTTTTTGCTGGCTTGGATTTGGGGCTTTTTTTAAAGGTACATTTAATGATTATTCAGGAGTGGACTATTAAAACTGTTAAAAATAATATTCTTACAGACTGTAATCAGCTGCAGTGTCTCTCCACATGTGTGTGGGCTGGAGATGAGCACCACGGCCAGTAGGCAGGGACTTTTTTTGTACTGATGGGGGTGTATATTAAATCTTTAAAAGTTACTCTGATTAATTCATATCAAGCCAGTATAATTTTCTTCACTGCTTAAGTATTCCAGCTGCCAAGATTCCTAAAAGAGTGAGCTGTGCTCCTGAGCATGAGTAGGGTCATACTTTTTTTTCAACTGGACTGAGACCCACTAACTCACAACTTGTCTGGGGCTTTTCTTTAATCTTGTTGTCAGAGCAATATCCAGAAAGTTAATCTCATAGCAAGACTCCAAGTCTCCCTTTCTCAGCAGCTCTCTCCTTTCAGACTATTGATAGAATTCAAATTATGTAATTTTAGTTCCCTCAGGTACCTTCAAAGTACTCTGGCTTTTGACATAAGTACCAAGAAAAGGCCTTCTACAAGGTTTGTCCATTAGCAAATGCCCAGGGAGCAGGAGAGTTGGAAAGATTTTGCTTTCCAATTAGTTTTATCTGGGATGTTCAAGGGAAATCTTCCTTTCCTATTATATCATCCATCCCATTAATGTCTAACTAGGAAAGCATCACCAAGTTTTACAGAGTAGTTGTGGCTTTTCCCTAACAATAATCCTTTTCTGTCTGAAGCTTTCACGTCATTGTTTTGCTGATGCTTTTAGTTCTTCTTGGTTTGTATCCATTTTAAATGAAATAACCTGATTAGATTCATTTTGTCAGAAGGATGAGATCACATCTATCACAGCAAGAGTTTTCTGGACACAGGGAATGGAAATAGATTGGAGATCTTTATGTTTCTGATTCTCCTATAAAGAGTCAGTATCTGCTCATTTAGTAGTCTTTAATGCAAGCATGCAACACTTTATTGTATGTTTCATTCACCCTCAAAAATGCATATACAATCTAAATTAAACTACTACAAATATAAATAATATCCAAACTGTTCCAGCCAAAATAATAATGTCAAGTACAATCTAAAAAAGGCTACATAGTGTTTCAAAAGTCTTTACATTCTCAAAAAAACCTGAAGCTCAATTTAAAACGTCTGAATTTTTAAGTCAATAAAATATTAACTAAGCTCTTATGTATGTGAATAGTAAGTGAACAGAAATACATTGAAGTATATTTTAATTATAGAGAAAAAAAGTATGCTTGACTCTTTTCAACACGCTTTTCTATTTCAATCAGCAAATTATAAAAACAGCCTTTGCAGTGCAGTCCTACATACAGTAATTTATAAAGCTACCTTTGACTTTGCTCTTCAGTTTTCTACTAATACATAAAATCATTACAGCTACACCTGTTCTGCTCATCTGCTTTCAACCCTTAAAAAGTCAGCCTACAAGTGCATTTTGCTTCTTAGTCTCTTGAAGAGGTTATTGGTTACATCATTCAACTGATTGGAAAATATGGAGAGGCAGTGTAAATTTCTGGTGGTCATGCAGAAGGTTTAAAAAACATTTCTCCTGACTTCAGTCATGCTTTCTGACATATATCCTGCCTCTTTTTATTATGCTAATGAGTCACATATAAATGTTCATGTGGCTGAGACTGCTAAGGTTTACACAGAACCTATTCCATCAGCAGAGTTCTGATCTGTCTTAAACTCTGTTGCTATTGATCTTTGGTCCTTGGCCCCATGTAGATCAGGATACTCACATAATCAGTTTGTTCAATGCAGCAGTACATTTGCAGCTGCTACAGAAAAGTCTCATTTGTTTTTCTCAAGAAAAATTAAGGTGCTGAACTATTGTTCTGGTTTTAGTAAACTAATAAGAACTAGGCAGAAAGAGACCAATGCATTCATTTTCTCATATAAATACAGGCTTAAGTAACCTTGCTCTGCAGAGGTGAGAGGCTTCTAGATACTGAGATAATCCAGCTAGGTAGCTTCTGTCAATTTAATTATTTTGTACTGAGATTGGTACTCACAAAACCATCTCTGATTGACAGCCCTAGAGATGATGTCCTGCGTTATCTATGGAACAGATACAGTCCAAGGAGCAGCAATGTTTTTAGGTCTGATTTATTTTCATTTCAGTCTTAACTGTGTCCTTGAATTTTTAATTGATGATAGTGACATCTCTTCCCCACTAGCACCCTTTTTTATTTTTCTATAAAAGGCAGCTAAGTTATTTCTTTCAGCTATATAGATTTTACTTCTTAACTGATTAATTCTCCCTAAATACAGACTGTATCTTCATAAATACTCTTATTACTGTGATTGCCAAAAAGTCTAAAGGTTACTTAATCAGTGACTTAATTTTTAAACATGGAACTAATATTTATTTACATTAAATACAAACATTGGAGTAGTTACATTTCAATAAGGTTTTGTTTAACGGAGAAGGAGATTGCTAACTGAACTGACATTAGAGAAATGCAATGAGGAATGGAAATCAAGAAAATGGAAAGGAAAATGGGGAACAAATAATTTTAAGATATTGGCTGTCGTGTTGTTTCACCTATATATATACACCACTAACAACATGGAGAAATGAAGCCACTTTGAGGCAAGAGATTAGCAAAAAATGTCATAACAGTGACAGAAAATTTATAACCAACATCTGCAGAAGGCAAAAGAGAAGAAAGAAGGAAAGTATAATCTAGTGAGTGGGCAATTACGAATCTGCTTAAACCTGAGCCTCAGGAAAAATACAAATATAGAGGCTGGTGTGCTCACAGCCCAGCTGATGAAGCAATAGTTGCCAAGACCCAACCATTGACATGAGCTGCAGGGAGATTCTGCTGTAGGCGGCAAGGAGGCAATCAGTTCCTAACATAAAAAGTAATATCCTAATCTCCAATCTTGATCTAAAGCGTAAGGTTTAGTACCCTTTTCAATTTTGCTGTCCCTGTTAATAGCAATATCCAAACTTACAGTGATTATCAACATAAATATCATCTCTGCATCGGGCTAAACTCTTGGCCTTAATGAAACCCTTTGGCAAATCATGCATTCTAATACCTAGGTTCAGCTTGCTACCATACCACAGACTTCTTGTGCATTACATGAAAAAATCTTTAAAGAAAAGGTTTTTTAAAGGTACTTAAGCACATTACACATCCTTACAAATCTATTAGATCCTGTTCTTATGAGGTAACTACACCTTGCTGTATCTTACTTATCTTTACAACATCTCCAAATTAGAGACTGTAAAAGCATTTACTACTTGAGTAATGACTAAGCAGGTGTGTAAGGGACTATGTACTTTGTGATGAAATTAGGTAAACTGTCACATAATGGCTAGTCACTAGCTCCTTCAGCCTGGAAGAATTATTTTCTAAAGACCATTTTCTTGTTCTTTGTTAAATTTTAAGTAAGTGAAACATCAAGATTGCTCTCCAGGGACAATCACTTCCCCTGACCCTGCTGGCTGCACTATTGCTAACAAGGCCACTGACCTTGTTGAGACCTGTTGAGCATTCATAAGAAGACCAGGAAAGAAATGAGTCAGGATGGTAAATTGCTCTCTTTCAGAATTTCTTTGCTTGGTATCTTTGACAATGAAGTTTCAAATCCCAATAATAGACAGAAAGATTTGAGATCAACGTTCATACTCAATTCTACATCTTAAAACAGGGACAGAGAATGCCCTCATTTAAGATTCAAATTTAGCACCCTCCTACTTGGACCTTTGTGCCATCTTGTGCACCTCTTATGAAAAAATATTTACATGGGAAATGTCAACTCAACAAGCAAAGGGAGACAAATTTTTTATGTCAAAGGAACAAAGCCTGCTGCAAGTTGGCTTTTTTCCCTCTTAACAAATCATTCTGTGGCATGAGTCAGATAATATGGAGTGGGAGGATCACACTCCATCAGGTTGTGGTAGAGCAGGTGGAGCCGTGGAGACAGCTTGGACATATGCAGCATGTGTGTTTTCTCTTGAAGGACTCGGAGAAACAAAGCTGATTCTGCAAGAGTATCTTGCTGGCTAAACTCATACTTCAAAAATACTGGGATTCCTGAGTTGTTTTCCTCCCCCGGCATCAATTAATGTTTTTCTTCTGTAATTTTTTTCCAAGATGAGACTAAAAGCCACAGATTTCTCTCACAGACTATTTTGGAAACTAATTCTGAGAACAGATGACAGCTGTTGCAATCATAAATGCATAATACTTATGCTATTTTCTGAACACAGAGCAGACTCAATGGAGTAGAAAGGATATTCCGCATGGGGGACTCATAGTGAACCTGGATTATTTCCCTTGGCCCCTAATCACTGACTTTTTTCTGGTTCTTCTGCTGTTACAGTCAGGTTAAAGTAGCATTGTGGTACATACAAGCAAATTGCCATGTTAACTCTAGACTAAGGTTTTTACAAGGCCCTCTATTCCTCCAAACATCAAGAAACTTTTTAACAGCGCTGAAAGTCCCTCGATTTAATAACCAGTTTTATTTCATTTCCAGGATTATAGATAGCCTGGGTCTGCCTGTTTGCCCTCTCAATAAAACTGGCATGAATAAACAATAACGACAGTGATCCCAGAGAAGTCACACCATGCAAATTAAAACATCCAATACTTTAAAAAACCCGACACTTGAACTGCTCCCGCTGGTCCCCTCCTCTTCTCTAATAAAAATCACCAACTCTTAGCTTTTTGAGGACAGTGGGACTTCTATTTCGGATAAAGATCAAGAAACAAAGAAAACAAAGGTCCATGGAAAGGAGGCCAGCCCTTGCATTAACGTAGCCCATCAGTGGCTCAGCAAATAATTTAAAATAAAGAATGTGAACAACATACAGTAAATCCAAAATTGAATAATAAGAACTTTAGGTTTGCTGTTCTTGGGAATATTACTAATATGAACAAACAGTAGCCCCAGGTGCTCTCAAACAAGCTCAGCAAGCTCCCTAAAGGTTTGTTAGTTGACTGCTTGCCTGAGGGCCACTGGATCTATTACAGTCTTGCTGTAGCTTCCTGCTGAAGAAACCCTTCCTGAGTGTCTCAAATCTGGCACCAGGCTAGTCAGGGAGTATGCCAGAAAAATGCTGTGGAGACCCCAGTGAGACATTACTTACTGTGCCTAGCTTGGGATGCCAGACTTCTGACATCTCAGATCACACCTCATTTTTAATGTGTGTTAGGAGCTTTTAATCAAGGTGGAGGGAAGTGTCCTCTCTTCTTCCACAGCAGGCATCTCAGGCTGGGCACAACTGCAGTATCAAGGGATAAGGGAAGATCCTCAAGGGGAAAAGTGGTGATGAAATCGGCATGATTGCTAGTGGCTTCTTGTAGGAGACAGAGCTAATAATTTGGAAAAACAAGCTTGTTAGAGGAAAACAGGAGTGACACCAATCTGCTGTAATGAGCAGGCAGTAGAACAGTGCCTTCGTGTCATGCTCCATTCTGAGTTTGAGCCACACTCTGCAAAGGTCGTGGCCTTGCTGGGTGTAAATTAAAAGAGCCTAGTGATTTTTCCTCTCTTTTTAGTCATCCAAGCTAGTATTGGTTTACAGTGAAAACAACAACAGACAAAAGCAGTGCAGCAGATTTGAGGGCAGACTAGGAGTTTTCCATCAACTATGCTATATAGACTTTAATTTGTCAGGGTGAAGGAAATGAAAGACTGGATGCTTTAAGCAACTGTTTAGGTCTTGAGGTTAAGCAGTTACTCACCTGGGGCAAGGAGCTTCCAGTTTCCTCCAGACTATGGGCATTTTTAAAAATAATCATATCACTTCAGAGTACCATCTAGCTATGAGAACATTGTCCAGGGAGTAAATTCTTCAGTCTATGCAACATTCCTTTTACAGATGAGAGCATGGTTGCACAGAAGGATTAAATTACTTGCCCCAGTATTATAAAGTAAATCAGTGATAAAATGGAGAAAATAATCAGATGTCCTGATTCCCACTTCTGTACATAAATCACTAGACCATAATTTTTCCTGCAAGATCATCATTTCCTCCTTTCATATGCTATCTTGCTGCCAAGAGAAAGATTATACTACATGCTGCATGGACTAACATTTTTCCAAGTCTAATTCAAAACCTGTCAAGCCATGGAGTTGCTCTTCCATTCCCCTGGGAAATGATTCCAGAGCTTGACAGGGCAAGGACATATCTCCATGACAGGAAGTTTTCCATAATATTTACCCTTAAATTTTTCTCTTCTCCACTTGTAGTCATCTAAATACCTTGTCTATTTCTATAGTGTTTATGATCACCAAATACTAGCAGAGCTGTATTCCCCCTTCTCACTCTCAGATATCATTTAACCAAGATTAACTAGCTCTTTCAGTAATACCTCTAAAAGCAATTCCCTAAATTCCCAAAACAGTTTTAATTTCTTTCCCTAAACTTTCTCCACTTTTCCAATATTAGACACTTATTTCAGTGTTTCCACAATGTGTTCAACCTTGGCCAGTACTTCTTTTCTCCCTGCTGATGGGATACACTGCACCAGTACACAGGATGTTCAAAAACTGAAGACTGGAGCAGGAACTCAGTGACATCACAAGACCCCTAGGGTTGAGGGATTACTGGGAAGCTCCTGGAGCAATGTTTCTTTTCAGCCATTGGAACTGGAAAGAGTGCCAGATACTACATTAACATTGGGCTAATTTACCCAAAGGGGAGAGGCAGAACTTACTGCTTCCTTCCAGTTCTTACCATTTTAGCCCACAGAAATTAGAAGAAACAGACATTAAATTCCATCATTAAATAACAAAACTGAAATTGTTTGTTTTACTGCTTGGCTAAATCAGCAAAAGACAAACACCAATACCTGAAACCCCTGCGGTTTCTACCGTGGTCAGAAGGAAGCCTCACAAAAATGGCCATCTCAGCAGAAATATACAACCCTGAGCTGCCACATTAACATAAATTACAGCAGGCAGAAATTATTGCTGCCTCTAATCTCCAAACACTCAGGAGCTGAGCTGCGTTCAGCGGAATGACCTGTCCTCCATGATGCATTAGTGTTTGCTCTCTCTCTCTCATGCGCACACAAAGCCCGTCCTTTTGAAGCACAGAGATTTATGTCTCCTGAAATAAAAAGCCCAATACTTTAACTGCTCCTGCCTGGTCCCCTTCCTCCTCCCTAATAAAATCATCAACTCTCAGCCTTTTGAGGACAGTGGGACTTGTATTTTGAGTGAAGATCAAGAAACAAAGAACAACCCAAAACTTCAATTAGCATCTTGTGACTACTGCCCAAGAAGACACAATAATTGTCTTTCATCTCAAATTTCTAAACTGAAAGTGGTGTGAGAGAGTTAAAAAGAAATTACAAAGAACCTGTGTGTAATCATGCTTGTACAAAGTCACATGAAAAAAAACAATCTGCTGATCTATTTTTTGAGGTTATGCCATCCATCCCTCTGACCCAACCCCTTTATCAGACATCTTCTCTAACTTGTCTTTACCTCCTTAAAAACATTACAGCTATGTCTGTGAGCAAGTCTGTCCAAAATTAAACTGTGAGAAACTAATATCCCCAAGTTCTTATTTCTGCTAAAGTTTGGCTTATTTTAACCTAATAAATGGTTTTATGTTTGCTTTTGAAGTGGTTTTAGTTGTTTTCAACAAAACTGATAAAAATCAGTTTTAAACCAAAGTGAGTACTCTGGCTTAAAAAGGCTTATAGGAAGCAGTATCTTAAATTAAACTGGTACAACTAATGACAGAGGAGACCAAAGGCTGAATGATTACTGCTGAAGACAGAATGACAAAGGTCTGCCTAAAATAATAATAATAAGCAGAGGTTAAATCACAGTGGAACTCGTAGATTTAATTGCCACCTATATATTTGAAAGGTAGACACAACAGAGGTAAAAACAAATTTCTACTTCAGACAAAAGGATAATATCATGCTATTTGAGACCCTGAGCAATTAGATTTTTTAAAAAAATCCAGCAAACAGCAAAACACAACACAATACACCACACTATACCTGTGCAATTCCTTCAAAAGTCATGTGAGAGCAGAACACACTCTCCAGGTAGAGAGAGTGACAGAAGTTTAGGTCTGGCTGAGCTCACGTGTGGTCCAGCTGTGGCATGTAACATTTGAGGAAGGATACATACAGAGAGAAATGGTGCTCTGAGGAGAGATGAACATCTATGTTTCATTTCCTATTTTGCTTGAGAATGAAGGACTTAATACGGTTCTTTAAAATAACAAAAATTCATCAAAGTTTTCTGACTCCATGCAAGTAATTTTCTCCTCATAAAAACTACTACCCCCAAATTTAGATAAACTGTTGTAGTGAAAAGAAGCACAGTTTTTAATAGGAAGGTGGCAGCAATAAATAACCTGGCATCTATTACTACAGTAAGAGTACACTGCTGACAATGACTGAGGGTTACTACTCAGAAATCATCCTACATAAAATGACAGATTAAATCAGATCTAGCTCTATGCATAATACAACTCTTCTACACATTCAAATTTTATGTTCTAAAAGTCAGACAACAGCAAACACAACTTTCCACAATGCCACATGTAACCTGGAGACTCCACACTATCCTTCACTCTCTAGCACTAAACAGCTGCTGTAAACATAGAAAGCAAGTTAGTATTAAGGATCACTGCTATTAAAAACAACCAAATAAAATATCTGGAACAAAACAATTATCAATAATCATACTTAGGACATTTTATTTAGGACTAGATGTCAGCAAAGTGCATTAACAGTGTGTTAATGGCTATTTAATGCAGGCAACCCACACTGCAGAGCCAGGAGAAGCCCCAAAAACTTGCTTTCAGAAAAACCTTTGCATCTACTCTAAAAGGCCTTTTTAAAGACCAAGAGCAACACCAGATGAAATCTGCAAGAGAATGGATGACTTTCAAGTCTAAATTAGTGTTGAAAGTCTCCCACTCTTCTATTTCAAACTCACCACATGTTCCAACCAAAATAATCAGCTGTGAAAGAGTGAATTATGCCCATATTTAACGTTCACATTGTTAGGCTTTGGAGCTGTATCCCCTTGAAACAGACACAGTCCTAACATCCCTCAAAGGCACTGCTTATAGGTTGTCTGCAGCCTCATCCATCTGCTTGGAAAATATTTAAAAGGATACATATCTATGAGACACACTCTATTAAAACATTGCCAGCAAATACTTCAAGCAGCACCTAGTTCTCCCCTCATTTATATCTCTGGTTTCATGCCAAGAGACAGCATTTTCAACATTCAGGCCTATCAGGTTATGTCAGAAACTTAATCACTGTCCTTGTGTCATCCATGTCAAAGATATCTCTTTTTTCTTCCTCTTCTTCCTCAGATCTAAGACCCTGAGTCTAGAAAGGTTGTCTACTTCTTTTATGCCTCAACTGAGAAATCGATAAATGCTTTCAGCCTTTCCAACTTTATGTTTTTATTTGACAAGAGTATACAACAACAACGATCTATGTGACATGGTTACAGTGGAATATTCTTAGGTGTACTATCACATTGCTGCAATTGAACAGGATGCAATAAAAGAGATTTAAGCTAAGTGTTACCCTGCCTTTGCAATGAAGAGTGTGCAAACAGTTAATTAAAGTAACTTACCTAACACAATAGAGTCTGATACAGCATCCAAATCTTTCACCAGTTAAATTTTAAGGTGACACTCACTCCATGGTAAAAGGTCATCCAACTCAGGGTCTTGTCCTGGAATAGCTGTTTTATTGCCATTATTCAATTACATGTTCCCTATTTCAACAAGCATACACTATGGTCCCTCTTGTCCTTCCTCCCAACCCGTTATGGGCTCACTGGACATTGCACAGACCTGTGGTGCCATGCTACAAAAAAACAGGTGAGGAGGATGGAGATACAGGATTCCTGCTAAATTCTGGGATGCTTCACCCAAGATTACACCATAGGGCTGAATTAAGGATTGTGATATGACTCCTAAAGCTTACATGACAACCATAAAGTACTCCTAGATATTAAGAAGAGATTAGGGCCTTGTCACAAGCACATTGAAATCAACAAAAATATTTTTCTTAAATGAGCTTTTAATTTTGCTCATTTCCCTCCTCTTAAAGAAAAAAACAAAACAAAACAAAATACAAATTATTGCCAAAAGCTCAAATGAGTGAACAAACAACAGAGATCATACAAACTCATCACAAGAGAAAATACTTGAGTTTCTTGTGAGAAATATTCAAAGAAGCAAGGCTAAGATAATCAAGTGATGCCAAATGCAGGCAGGCTGGGATGCCCAAGGCACCTTCCTGCCCTGATAATTATGTCTTTGGGCTGCATTGCCATAACTCTGGCTTATGGCAATCTCTTCTCTCAAAAAAAGAACAAACAAACAAAAAAAAAACCACAGAAAAGAAAATCAAAGTCACCTATGGCTCGACAGGTCTGCAGTAAAGCCCAGCCATGTAGAAAATAGAGCAGCAGCTGCACTACAGGATCAAAAAACAGAGTGAGCAAACTCTATCATCAGACAGAATTATCTTACAGGATTAAAAAAAAAAAAAAGAGGATGAAATAAATACACCCACCCTCACTCCCCAAATGTCTCACCCAAACCCAAGGGATTTGGGTTTTTGATGCAGTATATTTGCATATTATCCATTACCTGCCTTACAGGCTTATTTTTTCCAAATGTTTGGCTCTCATCAGAGTTTAGTTTAGCATTTCAGAAGGAAGAAGCAAAAAGCATGCACAAGGCAAGGAAGTCAAACCTAGCAGACTGCCTTTCACAGCCATATTCCATGCACAAGGCTCTTGGAGGAGTCATCCTGCCAAGCATGGGAGGAGGGCTGTTCTCATATCCTGTCAGGGCATAACAGCTACATGGCAAGTTCAGGTAAGTATATCATAGAATCAGCAGACAGCATGTAAATAATCTCACAGAAACTGGCTCAAACCATATCTCCATGAACAGCTGTATTCTTAGAGTGTTTAGAAAGTTTAATATTGATAATACACATATCTATATATTAATTCAGAGGCAAACTGTAGATATTAAATTCTCACCTCAAGTGCTTCTCTGGGTATATAAAATAGCTCTCTCCCTAAAAAAGTTCAGCCAGCCTTTATCCCATAAAATAGTGGACATGAAGCAGAGATATCAGAAATACTTACGGCTAATGAATTTTGAGGCTCCAGTGTACACATGCTGCCCAGAGATACAAGTATCTTCTTTTCCCTGAACCTACTGGAGCCAAATCTCTGCATGGGGATTGGTAATCCATTCCCTACAACAACCCTACCTAAATCCTTTGGAGGGGGAGGAGGAGTATGCCAGCACGATTTCTGATTGTGTTGTCAGTTGATAGCAAGGAATTGCAATTCCTAAAATACAACCAGGCATTGTTCTCCATCAGATGTCACCAAATTACATCATCATTTGCTAATTTTCCCTCTCCAATTCTCACATCATGTCCTGCTCACTTTCTTCTGCCAATTTGAATGCATGAAACCCCTGGCTGCATAGACTGGGGCAACTGAAAAGGTCAGCACTCAGGTGTTTATGAGACATGTCCACTAACTTCATGGCTGGAATCAATTCTATGTAACACTCAAGTATCTCTTTATTCATGCATTTTTATATTTATTACTTGTTAAAAAAAAATCCTCAATGCCTCAAGGAAGTATTTACAGGACAGAAATTACAGGAAATCATATTGACTAAGGTATCAGTACAGGGGTAGTATAAACACACATCTTCTAAGTGGTTATCATAAAACAATGGAAAGTGAACACCAGCGAAGACCTCTGGAATTCTGGTGCTCTATCAATACCCTGGTCTTCAGCAAAAGGTTTTTCACTTGTCTCCATCTCCTACACATCTTTATTGTTTTGGGATTGTCAGCCCTCTGCATGTGCAGGAGAAGGGAAAAACCACAGAGCCAACTACAAAGAGCAGAGGAGAAAAGGTGGGTGTCTTTGTAACAGAAAAGTACTGAGGTACCCTTTGATATAACCCTGCACTGCAGAGAAATCAACTTACCCACAGCAACAGCAGCCAAGGGCAGGGAACTGACCCTTCTACTGATTTGCTACCATTTGTGAGATGATCACAACATAAAACAAAACAGATAAATCCTGTAGTTGCAGTAAAAGTAGGTACCCAAGCTTGAAACAAAACAAACCTCACAAGAGAAACAGAGTAATGCAAGGAATTTGCACTTAATCCCCCCAAGTATTTTACATTGATGACATTTCTGTCACTTTGAAATTCTTACTGTAATATGCTAAAAGTACATCAGGATTATTAATAAAAGGATATACAAAAAGATAAATAAACTCTTGAAGAACTATGCTGATACACCACTGAAACAATAAAACACCAAACTGGACTCAAAAGACAGCTTTGGCTTTATAAGCACCTCCAGGAAAGCTGAAAGCACAGCAGGACATTGCCCTGTTGTAATGATGTCTAGAGAGGAAGAAGCAGCACCCTTTGGCACAGCACAGCCCTTCCCTCCACATAACCCAGCTGAAGAGGGTAGGTGGCTGCTGAACCAACACATACACACACTAACAAACCCTCTGGAAGCACAGCCAGCCAGTCTCCACAGGGCCTGCAGGAAGCCAGAATTGCCCTCCTGTGGCCTCTCTCTTTCATACTCCAGTACACTTCAGCTGAAGCAAAATCCCATGTTAGCTGCAGATCAGCAAGCTGCAGACTCACAGAGCAACAGGTAGAGGGATAAATAATGGAAGGTGACATGTCTGAGAGCAACTGGGAAGTGAAAAAGATTCACACAAAGCAAAGACAAACAGCAACATGATTAAAAAAAGCAGCTGAGATGAATGCAAGTGTCACTCATCTGCAAGAGGTGACAGCACACAAACAACTGACAACTGCAGATCCTCAGGAGTTTAACCGGCCCTCTAAGGATATGGTGACATGCAAATTATGATCTTCCTCTGGAAAAGCACTTTTCTTAATTCCTCCTAAATTGTGTGAAACAGGCAGAGGTACATAATGCAGGGGCATTTTATAGATGTGCCCTTATGAAAAGATTAGGTCTTTTTGCATTTAGAACAACTGCAAGCCAAGGGCTGTCTGTACTGCTTCAAGATGAGCTGCAATGCACGTCTCCAACTGACCTTAAAACGCTGCCACTAGGAACTGTCCTAGTGAGATCTCACTGCTGTTCCTTCCAATTTCACAGCCACAGCTAAGACACAGCTCCAGCAAAACTCAGTCCTTAAAGTCACCTTGTGAGACCTCAGTGTTTACCCATGAAAATCCAGCTTGTGGATGCACAGAAATTCTTGAAAGAATGAATGGTTGGTGCACAGGCCCAAGTTTGAAGAGAAACAGACATAGAAAAGAACACAATGCATTGACTTATTTCCTCAAATTCTGAAACTTTGCATCACTTCAGACATGGTCTGTGGGATATGCTGGACCCCACTGACCCAGTAGATTTCAAGTAGAAATCTCTTACTAATACAACAGTCTGATTACCACTGGCATAAAAGAAAACATGCACATGACAATCAGCACATCTCTGGAAGGTCAAAATAATACTTCAGTCTGTGTTGAAGCTCTTATTGCACCTCTTATCAGGAACTACAGGGTTTTTGCATAACAAATTTTCTAGAGGAAAATCCAGCATAACCATGTAAAAAAATTAAAAGAAAAAAAAAAGGTTTTAATTTACATTAAAATATAATACTACAGACAGAAACATTAACCTATTTCGTCTCTTCTCCAGCAATGAGATGAGAAGAGATTTCAAGGTCATCACTCATCATCATTGCAGCTTAAAAAAAAACAGTATTAGCAAGAGCTGTAGATAAGAATTCTGTAGATAAGAATTATGTTTTTACCACTGTATCATCTAATTCCTGTAGTTTTCATAGGCATAATGTGTGATTTGGTTATTTTTGCTGCCTTTTTGCATTTGCAGATGTTCTAGCAAATGGTATTTATTAGAGGAATATTCCAGTCTTGAAAAGATACACATTTCAAATAGCATATTTCACACATAATGCAAACTTGGATGAGCTCAATAAAATGGAGAAAAGGTGAAAAACAGGCCAGATTCACCAAGAAATATTTGCTAAAGAAGTTCCTGAAGAGCATGATTTAACCAAAACTTCCCAATTTGTATAGGCCAAGAAAGAAGAGTAAATATGCAAATGCATTACTTGTTCTGAACCACTTTGAAGCTTCAATATTAGTTTTAAGACCTTGATATCTAGCTTAAAAGTAATTATGTAGAATACCTGTATACAGTCCTCTCGCGTCTATTTTTTTTAATAATTTTGTTATTTATGGTCAAAACTTAGATGACTAAAATGTCTACAACACAAAGGTCTCCCACTGTCATAAACATGAATGATAATATTGTCTATTCACATGCCATTTCCAATCCATGGATACCATAACAATTAGCCTTTACTTCACACCTACAGGATGCTGACTGATATCAGAACTAGGTCTGCAATCCAGGAATTCTGACCATTTTGACTACTATTCCATGCCATCTCTCAGCCTTCATCACAGTAGCCATACACTCAACTTCATAGTTCTTACTTCTAAATATTCTCCCAAATTCTTTTTCACACAGCAGCACAAGAAAAGTCAATCTTACACTGAAGCAAATATAACAAAACCATCTATGCTGGAGAAAGCTGCAAGCAATTTCCAATTACTCCCTGACAGCTTGGCATCTCTTCATAGTGTCATTTAATGCTATCAGATAATAACCAGTTATTTTTCAGACAAATAGGTGGAATCTAATCCTCTTCTTCTAGCTGGGTTTGCAAGACTTTTCTTGTGACTTATTGTCTGAGAATTATCTCTTGAGATATTCTTCTCCAATGGAACAGGTTTAAAGATATCAGGTAAGTTCAGAGTTCATCAGGGCACTTGACATTTTCTTCACAAAATGTTCTCATGCTGAATAGGTGGGATATTATGCTGAATAATATTGCTTATGCTGCAAACATCAGCCTGAAAGGGACACATTTCCTTGGGGTAGGCAACCTGGAACTAGCTAGAAATGTGGTAAAACAGAACTGATGGACATCAACACAAGCTACACACCGATCAAGGAAAGAAATTACCATATTAATCAATGCTAATTTTTAGCTTCAAAATTTGCACATGGGAAAAGGAAACAGAGTAACTCATAAGTCCTTGATTTAAGTTCTTTCACTGCTCTGTCACCAGATATTTTATGCAACAACCATACCACACTGGCAAGCTACAGCTTTTCTGATATGGAAAATGTTCACATCTCTGTCCCCAAACACATCATAAAAAGCTTCCCATCACAGGCACTTTAGCAGACTGTTTATGGTGTGTAAAAAATGAAAGAAATTATCTCTCCTTCCTTCTAAGGGCACTAGGCCAGGGCAGCACAAAAAGGGAAACTGACATGGCTGTTGATTCACAAAAGATTTGTTTTAAGAATTATTCTAGGGTATTCCTTACCAGATGTCCTAGTCCATTTCCTTTCTCAACATCCTTCATTTAAAAAGAAAATATAAAACAATTGGAGAAACATCTGAGGATTCACCATATCCTGTAAACATCTCATTTGCAGCATGGTGTTTGTATTTATCTTCTTTTCATCACCCTGATGTGAGCTGCTTTTGTAGTTCTCTACAGACCTAACACTAACATCTCAGGGAAAACCAAACCACTTTAGAATTTATTTCAGAATGTACAGATATAACACAGGAACATTATTCTCAACCTTTATATTAGTTTCAGAGGCAAAACAGAAAGTACATGAAGACTTGTCTGCATAAAATTTCTCATGAATCCAGATTTTGGTGTGAGCTAGAAAAAAGACTTTCTTTGAACTCCGTATTGCTTGCATTTGCATTTTGAAACTGAAATTTCCCCTTGAAACTCCCAATATGTTTCTGTTACCTTCAGGGAACAATAAGGGAGCCCTCCTGTGGATAATGCATCAAATTTAAATTCCCATGACCGACAAGGAGACTATGTAACCTAGGGGATAAAATGGCTCTATTTTAGAGCAAAGAGAGTGAGGTGGTAATCCACTGGAGGCTGTAGTTTAATTTAAATGGCTATTAACTTTGTTCCATTGGGGCAGTTATAGCTTAATTCATACTACTTTTCTGAAGCAAAAGAAATAATATCAAATAAAACATCCAGGCTACAAAAGATATTTAACAAGACAATAAAAAGGTGTGATGGCTTTTTATATATTATGAATGTTAAAATATAATTATTTATGCTTCCAGCCCTTGGAAGGAACTTCATTCATGAGGTTTAATTTTAGGGACAATATTCACATGAGGGCATCAATATTGTTTATATTAGTAAAGTTAGGTATTTGCTCAGTCTGCACTTTTAGTACATCACTGCTTCCTTTCCATAAAGCATGGCAAAAAAATATAATACCTTCTTCCTCCTTTCTGAAACAGAAAAATATTCAGAAAGAGAGAACACCAAAACCAAGTTAACTCTATTGTCTACCTTCAGTTTTTGTGTTCAATTCATCCATTTTGCTGGCTTTAAACAGCAGCTCTGCTCTCATAAGGAGCAAAATGGCCACATTTGCCATCACAATACACTGTTGTTTGTTGTCTGCCACTTGTTTCAATTATGTTTTTTAGGAAAAAAAAAAGAAAAAAGTATTTGGCCCTGATGGGATTGAAGGACTGAAAAAAAATTAATTTCTATGGCAACCACTTCCAGAAAAATACAAATATCTTTAAAAGTTCTGCATAATCTTACATTATAGACTATAGCTGTTGACTTCCATCACATCTAATAGGGCTTACAATTGCTCAGCACCCTTACAGGATGGAGAGTCTGCTCTGAAGATCATAATTGCTGAGTTTCTGCAATCCTCAGATTTATGCTTAGCTCCTATGAGATCAATTCCCTTAGCTGATTTCAGTTTTGAAGTGGTTGCATACAAAATGCCAATCACAGTAAAATCTTACAGCTATAGGGACTCCTACTATAGGAGACACCACTGCAGGAATTGTACAGGCAGGTCAATTCACCAGAAGGGAAAACAAAAAGCAGCAGTGGAAGTTAACAGAGCACGACAATTTTTTTACAATTACCCTGGCAAGGAAGTGAAGAATATTCAATGCAATTGAAACTGCAGGGAAAATTTAATAATCACTTGTAGTCCAATTTGTTCACAACACTGAAACTAATGCTCTATCTAAACTTACTACACAGCTCTTGTGGACTGCAAGTAATCAAGGCTTGACTTCTGCCTCCTATTGAAGGAATTTTATGACAGATTTTTACAAAAGTAGAGATAAAGTTCAACAATCTTTGCTATCATGAGTCCTCTCTATTAAAAAAAAAGAACACATTCAACCTAACAATATTTTGTTTTGATCTGCTCTCTGAGAAACTGCATCTAGAGAAGCATTTCTCTACCCTAGAGAAAGGAATAAGCCAATAAGGAATAAGGCATGAAAAAATGCCTAACTTCTTACTTAATCTGTCATCCTATAAGGCCTATTTCCAAATTCACAGACATGAGCAAGAATATTTCCATTTCACTCAACTAAATCAAAATCAAATCTGCAATACAAGAGAGAGACAAAATATCTACCAATTAAAAAACAATCAGCAATCTTAGAATTTGGTATGTATAGAGTAATGAAGTAATATTATAGACTCAATACCTACATAAAAATTCTGAAAAATGGTCCATCAAAAGAACAACATCATGCATATGGAATGAAATAGGACAGTGGACTGAATATTTCAGATAAGTAGTTACCCCTGTGCAGGGGAAGTAATACCTTCCGTGAAAAGATGTTTAAAATTCTAATGCACACTGGTATGTTCAGTATGGCCTGTACCAAAATCCACAAAGAAGTTTAATTTAAACTAAACAGAAGAATGCTTGAAGAAAGGAAAAACAAAACAAAACAAAACAATCCCCTCCCCAAAAAAACACAAAGCAAAAACCAAAACCAAACAAACAAAAAACCCAAAGCACAACTATTTGAAGACATGTAAAAACAGAAATACCCTAAACAATACCAACCACTAAGATACAAGTGAAGAAAGGAAATATTTTCACTATGGGATAGAAGCTCTATTAAAATATTAGGAAAGCAAATCAGTGAGAAGTAAGATAACCATACTGAATATCTGGATCCAGAAAATAAATGGGGGTATCTCACAATGACTGGTCTCTCCGGATTTTCACACAATTACCTGACTTTCTCATGAGCCAAAAGTTACAAAAATCTCCACTTCTCCTAGCAGTTTTAGGGAAGCAGCCACCATAGAATAGAATTTCCAAAACTTGTGAAGTTCTTTCAATATTAAAAAGAAAAAATTTCAAGTCGTAGGATAACATTTGAAGCCAGCCACATTGCAGCAACTGTGACTCATCGAATTCTGACCTAACACAGCATGAGACAGGAGAAAAGACTGAGGTAAAAAGGCATGACACCAAACCAGTTTCAAAGATCTTTGTGACTGGAGGCAGATTTCAGTGATAGTTTTCATGATACCTTCAGCTCCCACCTTTAACTGGAGTATGAGCCAGTCCTGGAGATGAGATAGTAATACACAGGATAAGAAGGAGAGGAAAAACAAAATAAAAAGAAGATTCATGACAGAATTTGGAATCCTTGCAGCGTTTAATACATCTCCTTAGAGATCTTAATTGCACATCAATCTTCTTCAGCTGGAGAGTGAGAGGTGAACGTGCAATTCTTTAGCTTGGCACAGAGGGCAAACTGGAGTTAGAAGAAAGGAGAAAAGAAGGGCATGCTGAATCGAAACTGGATTTTCTCTCCTCTTACCACAAGAAGACAAGAAGCTTTTCCTTAGTGCTTGCCAATACAGGAAAATTACTTTGGAACAAATAAGAATGTAGCTTAAAAGCATTCTGTCTGTAATTCCCTTATTCTTTACCTAGAGTTCTTTTGGCAGTTAAGCTTAATCCATTTCTAACCCACACAAAGGCATGTTCAGTGCAGGGTGCCCACGCAAGGAATTAGCAGAGAGTAAGTATGCTAAAGTAAGAAGACGTAAGCACAAAGTTCTTCATCAACCTTCATTGCCAATGTCACCCTGGTGACACTCCTGCCGCCAAGGCAGGAAAAATAATTAGGTGGGAACCATCCTCCACTCCTCTAAATGAAAGACAGATAAAAATTACTCTCTGCTGGTATCAGAGCAAGCCACATCCAAGCTATCTAGCCATATTCAGACAGGCATATTGAGGATAAAACAAGAACACAGTTATGTCCAATGTATGCTATGTTTAGATGAACTGGACGCGTTCCTCTTTACTGGCTCTAAGCTGTGTGTGATCTATGTGGCTCAAGACAGAACTCTGACATTTCTTACTGTATGTCTTGGTTTTAGCTGGGACAGAAATTCTTCCTAGTATCTGGTATAGTCCAGAGTTTTGCATTTAGTGTAAGAATAATGTTGGTAAGAAACTGATGTCAAGGACATCAAGGACTTTTCAGCATCTCGTGCCCTGCCAAGGAGAAGGCTGGGGAGGCAGTAGTAGTTAAGAAGGGACACAGCCAGAACAGCTGACTCCAAAATGATATTCCATAGCTTACAATGCCATTCTTGTCATATAAAGCAGGGGAAAGCTGGTCAGGGGCCACTGCTCAGGAGCTGGCTGGGCACTGATTGGGGAGTGGTGAGCATTATTTATCACTTGCTTTGAGTTTCTAATGCTTTAGTTATTATAATAAGAATTATTGTCTCTTTTTTGTGTGCCATTTAATTGTCTTTTCCTGAACTGATAAATTCTCACTTTTAGTCTTTCTCTCTCCTCCATTCCAGTGGTGGGGCAAGGGAGTGAGTAAGCAGCTGAGTGGTGCTCAGTTGCCATCTGGGGTTTACCCATGACACTGTAGGAACAACATGCCTGTGTAACAATAACAAAAAATAATTGTTACAGTCCAGACTTATCAGATCTAGATTGGAGATTTATGTAATCAACAGACATTTGATTAATAACGATGACCTTGTCTGTATTTTATCACATGAAACCAAGATTAGTAAAGTCACTAAAGTTGAGATGACTATCTCAAACTCCAAACCTCAAACTCTCCTATTCCTAAAGGTACACCAACAAAGGAATGCCCTGTAATACAACTCACATTCATAACAACAATATTTTGTTCTAAGGGCAGCTTAGAGTCAAGTAGGAAAAAAAAAAAGACACTAAAAAGCATTCCCAGTTTCTAATTCAGAAGAGTCATATTTTAACTACATTCCTTAATTCCTGTAGACTTATGTCCCACTTAAGATTTGGGAATACCTAAAATTTATTCACAGACTTAAATGAACACTGTCAGGATTAAAATTATGGACTGCCCCCAGATGAGCATGCAGCAACACACACCTTCAGACTTTTTAAAGCCATCTTCCCTTAGATTACTCATGAGACTATCAGAACATGTTAGAAAAATGTAGGTTAGATTCCCCTATTATTTTAATTTAACATATGCATGAAGCAAGAGATGAGTGGTATCAATCCACTGCATTTTCACTTTATGATCTGTTCTTTCTTGCTCTTATATTTAATGTTTGAATGGTAAAGAATGGAGAAGTCTCTCCTGCTTCTAAAAATAATGATATTTGAATTCTCTTTTTCTAGAAATAAAAAAGGTAGTATAGAATCTATGCTTTCTTGAGGTGAAGCACAGGCCACATTAATTTTTAAAACCAAACCCATATTTTGAATTTAAGCAGCACATTTCACATTTTGGGTCTGGCATCTGAACCATAACGTAGAATTTGCACTAGCAAAAAGATGAAAAGGAGAAAGCACGCTTGTCTGCCCTGGAACTCTGCTGCCCTTAGGCATGAGCCAGAAATAATCCCAGAGGCAGAATGCAAATGAAATGTCTCGTCAGCGTGCAGGCCTTAATGCATTTTACCTTAAACATTTACATTAACAGATGGTCCCCTGCAGTCCCATAAACTCACTCCTGAGTTCATTTCCATCTCACTCCAGGCCCCATTTGTCACTGGTCGGACAGAAAAATGTTGCAAGGGAGTTGAGCCAGAACAGAGGAATGGGACAAACTGTATGAAATGATTGGTGTCACCTACATATAAGCATTTGACCTCAGCTATCTAGGGAGAAAAATTTGTATGTAAGAGGAAAATGAATTAATATGGTGATGATCAGATGACCTAGAACTACCAACATTAAACCCTCCGCTCCAAAAAAAGAAAAACCACAAAACCAAAAAAAAAAAAAAAAAAAAAAAAAAAAAAAAACCCCAAAACCAAAAAAAAAAAAAAAAAAAACCAAAAAATCCCTACCAAAAAATAAAAACAAAAAAAATCCCCCCAAATAAACTAAAAGACACCACCACTGAAAATCAAAGAAAACCACACTGCTCCTTTTGTGGAGGAGGCAAATGCTACTTTCTCAAGTGGAGATGTAGCTGTGTACTGTGACAGTGGACTAGGCTGGCTCATGAATTTAAGAAAAAGTGACTGACATCAGGAATGACAAAAGACAGCCAGACTACTCAGCCCTCACCTGTGGGAGATGTAAAACTCTCCAATCAGCCCAATGCTCTTGTTCAAGACTTTGGCTTTTGCTGAGTCTCTAAATTCTCAGTTCTGACACAGAAAGCCATATTGGTTTAACTAGGGGAAGAACAGAATTAAGCCCTGCCATGGTAGGTTGATAGATACCAGCTCTTGAGCCACAGCTCATCTGTGGGTTCATTATAGCAAGGAAATAAATTTTTATTTGTTTGTGTCGTTTCTATCTTGGCCAAAACACAAAAAGAAATTGTTAGACCAGAGATACTTGCCAAAACAAAACTCTCAAGTGCAAGAAGAAAATCTGAAAATCAGTCTAGGTGAACTCCGTGAGGGATAAGAACACAAATGGATAAAAACTGGTGACAAGGTGCTACTTCTTAATTCAGGATCTGAAAAATATGAGCAACCAAGTTTGATGTATATTCTCACCAGAGTCTTTCACAGAAGCCATAGGTGCTCAGACTGTCCCAGACGTGTAATACACTGAGCTATCTCAGAACATTTCTCTGAAGCACAAAAATATCAACTCTATTTTTCAAACTGAACTACATCAGAGATAAAGAAAACTGTCACTCCACAAAGAATACCTATAGTCAAAAAGAAAAATTAACTGAATCACTCAAATCTCCAGTTAATGTCATAATCATTCAACTCTGCCCAGATCACATAACTGTTTTTTCTCCCCATGCAAGCAGGGTGGGAAAAGGTACTGAGATGAATCAGCATTATGGTCTAAATGCTTTGTTGTGATGGTAAGAAAAAGCACTGCCAATCCATTGTTTTCATGTGAGAAAGGATGCCTTTGTTTATTAAATGAAAAGCTTACTTTACTTCTCTAAATTGCTTCAGGGTCTAGAATATGCTACACTTCACATTGCTTCTATGGATTTCATACTGTAAATCTGAATACAAGAGTTATACTTGAGAATTAATAACAGTGCTCTACAGTAAAGATTAATCTTCATAAGAAAATCCCATTGTGTCAGATAACTAAAATATATTGTTTTCTTTAAATCAGAGGAGGCCTGCCTACTCCTACAGTCTGTAGCAAGGCTTTCAGCCTGAGTCAAAATGTGAGACAATTGTGAGAAATACTGTTTTCCCTTCACCAGCAATTTACACACAGGTTCTTTAGTTGCTGTTCAGTATTGTCCAATGACTTCACAGATCATGCACCAGAGCATCCAGGTACTTTAGAATAGGATTTTCCAGAGCAAAATTTAGGAACATATTCATAAAGATGTGATTTTTCTTTAACATCTCACACTTCAGAAGACATTCAAGAATTTGTCATGCTCCCTCTATTTCAGATACTAGTTAGAAGCCAAGCTTCATAAAATACAGAAACAGAAAAACTGCATTCTCCAAAGGTCCCATACTTGCACTCACTGCACTTACACATTCTTTTCTTTCTCTAGAGTTCAACAACATCTCTGCCCTGAAGGAAACCTCTATCCCTAAAATGAGTAAGCAGTACTCATGATAACAAACAATTTCTAATTTTCCCATTACCTGCCTAGCTGAAAACCCTGTTGGTGCCTGGCAATGAAAGCAAGTCACAGAAAAAAGGCACAGAAGAGATGCTGAGCACTGCACTGCAGGCAAATGCCTCCAGCTCCCTCCTTATAAACTTAGGCCACTTCCAAGTACAGTTAAGGGTCTGCATCAGGAGAGGAAGAACAGCCTTGTAGAGATGGCCAGCTATAAAAGTGACACCAGTATCTTGAACACTGTTGTAAACTAGTTAGAAATACAAGTTCACTTGAACAAAAGCTGGCTATGACCTGCATTTTAAGCATTTTCAAATTCAAGTAATCAGTTAATAATTAGGGCTTTTTGTCAAAAGTTTTATTTATGATGTGGCTGGGGCTGAAATAGGTTTTATTTCACCTTTCATACATAATGAGGAAACAGGAAATGCAGCAGTGAGACTGATTCTTCAAAGATGTGATAACAAAACAAGTCTGATTGACAATAAGAGAGACATCCCTACCATTGTGGAAGTCAGTGGCCAAAAAACTACAAATTCTGCTCCAGCAGTTAAAATGCAAGCCTGACTGTTGCTGCATTTCTCCTACATTCAACTCAGTGAACACCTGAGGGGGTTGCAGTGAGTGAGAATTTATCTCAAAGGCAGCCCTCAGAACTTCTATAATCTCAAGGCCAGCATGGTCACTGTGAAACTCAGCCAGCCTGCTTGCAGAAACAACTTCTGCTTTTACATCAAGTTACTCTTTTCCTCCTTGTTGCTCCCTGCACTCTCAAACCAGCTGGGGGAAGAACACACCCTCATGGTTGCAATATTCACTAATTTATATTTGTTACTATGATTATATTTTGGTCTTCTGCTTTAAAAAATCTGAATACATCCTACAAGTTTTTGTAAACTACATTTCCTAAATAGACATGCCGGTCATCTTCAAGCAGCCAAACTCTCTCAACAGTTATCTGCTAGGATACCACAGTGCTCATCAACTTATTGTGGCCTGCACTGGAGGATTTTTACAGATATCACAGCATGTGCTGCAGTGCCCAGAGTAATGGCAACCACACATGTTGTTTATAGAAAGCACTCATACAACACTTCTATATCCTGAGTGACTACAGGTGACTTCTACAGAAGCAGCAATCCTCATAGCTCTTCTTGGGGGTAAGGGCTCCCTGTCAATGAACAGGTAAGCTGTCTCTGTTGGCACTTGCTGGATTTTGTAATGGTGACTACAGCACATTTCCCTGAATCATTCCCTGAGCCATCCTCATGTGATACTACCACAAGGAATTCAAGTCTAGAAATAAAACAAATGTTTGAGTACAGGTCTAATACTTGCACAACATCTGTGCATACTTTGCTCTTATTTTTATGTCACTTTGACTCAACTGTAAAGGAAAGAAATTTCCACTCGGTGCTACTGGATGAGATCATGATAGCAAGTATTTCATTTCCACCAAGGCAAATTTTTGATCATTAGTCTTTTCTGATCTTTCAGCGAGTGGTGAATTAAGTGAGCTACATTTATAGCACTGATTCTGCAAAGGGAGTGAGTGCCCAGTGTGAGAGGACTGCAAGTGATGGGTCCCAAAGGAGCTAAAACACAGATGTCATAAAAACCCATTTCAGATATTGTACACAAAGGCACAGCTGTGCAGTGGAAAGCAAAACAGGTGGCACCGGCATCAGGGGCTGGCAGAGCATGGAAATAAACACACTGCCTCGTGTTACAGTACAACATTGCCACAAGGTACCATCAAAAAGGACCCCTTAAAAAGGACCTCTTTCTCCACTGCCTCTGGAGAAGTTGCTGAGGTTAAGCATCCCTCTTCAAACAAAGCATCCCCAGAGCACAGAGTGTATTTGTCCTCGATCTGTGAATTTACACAAACTACCAAAGACTTGTGAAGTCAGCTGGAGTTAAGAGCCCCTCAGCAAATACTAAATCAGTTCCACACTCAGCCCCGAGTCCTCTACTTAGGAGCAGCTG
Organism: Erithacus rubecula; assembly: GCF_903797595.1. Lineage (NCBI taxonomy): Eukaryota > Metazoa > Chordata > Aves > Passeriformes > Muscicapidae > Erithacus > Erithacus rubecula. The sequence continues at coordinate 40,381,116 of NC_136688.1, read as the reverse complement.
TTTTTCTACTGCTTTTGTTCAGCTTTGTACCCTGAGGTTTAACAGGCCAGTTATCCCTCTCACTCAGTGTCAGGTCGAGGGACAGCAACTGAAGCAGCACAGGACCCAGGAGTCATCTCATTGCCACTTGCTGGTCTGCCCACCAGTCCAGGTTGTTTCATTTCTCTCTAATCTGCTATTTTTTAGACAAATTCTCTCTGTACAACAGATTTTGAAGAGTTGACCAGCTCTCTCCTCAGTGATTTGACCAGATTTGAGGGCGGTGTGATCCTAGCAGGATGTGAGGTTGTGCAATTTACTGCTATAAATCAACTGCCTTGATTCAGGTTTTGAAGGCTGGAGCAAATCCATCCGATGCAGTGGGGAGCTCATGCAGTTCACTGACATCTGACACCTTGCAATGTTTTAAAAGTATGTTCTGAAAAGCAATACCAATAAAAATGACACTGTAGAGCTCCTTTTCTATTCTGTGATGCCAGACCAAATTTTCTAAACAGATACTCAAAAACCTAATGTAGCCATCCCCACCACACTGTCTCTTATGTCACCATCCACAACAGACATCCCATTTTAGGAGCTGCCACTATTGGTGCCATTATGATAAACACAATGGAGGATCCACTATGTCCCTTGCTTTCCAAATCTTTTTGAGAAGGATATAATACCACCCAAACAGCTACCTTGGGACCAGGTTTGTGTAATCTGTGTTTGTTTTCACATGTGAATTTTATTCTTTTTAACTACAAAAATAAAAAGTAAAAAAAAAAAAAAAAAAAAAATTATTTAGCATTAGTATTATATATTTCCATCTCATTGTTCACGTGTAGAAAGAATATATTTGTATGCCTAGCTGCCTCAGAAAAATCACTGAAGAAGTCAAGTTGATCATAACTGAGACACGAGTAAAAAGCAAAATTAACCTAAGAAAATTAAAGCAGCTTGTTAAAAATGGAAAGTCTATGGAACTACTTTTCTTATCAGGCATTTCAAACCCTTCAATCTTTCCTCTGATACTTGTTTGCATTTGTATTGTTTGAAGGAATATGCCAGGATCTATTATGACTAAAAAATTTCTCAATGCTATTAGTCTTCCAAACATTTCTATATTTTGATGAAGAGGATCTTCTTCTACAGTGTTTCCAATGACTCTGAGGTATCCAAATACAAGATGCAGCTCAGAGAGATTAGAGGCATCAAAGTTCAAGACACAACACTTACAGAGAAAATAATACCATATCTGGTTAAAACAAATCACATTTTAAAAGAGAGTTCAGGATAACTGTAGAGATCACTGCAGAAGCAGCTTTGAAAAACAAAAAGGTCTCTCCTGTCCCATGGGTCAACTCCAGTGACAGAGTCTCCAGCTGGAACTTGGCTTGCCTGACTGTTGGAATTCTTTTCCAGTCCAGCTTCACTGTGATCCCTCCTTTGACCCTCACACAGATGCTGCAAAGTCTTGCTGGTTCTCAGACATCAGGCATGTGAAGCAACAAATAATTTCTCATAATTACTAATAATTGACTCTACTGAAATTTTCCTTTAACAATTTAAACAAGGGAAAATAAAAAATCTAGCTTGATGCCAAGGAGCCCAGCACTCTGACCATCAAAAGACCACAAAGATTGGAAATATAATCTTTCAAAGGAAGCATGGGTTTGGGATAGTACCCCAGTATTGAGCCCATTTTTTCAACAGATTCTTTGAAATACTGGAAAAAGATATTCAAGCATTTTGGGACAAATCTAATGATTTAGTTTCTTTTATCTAGAAAGATAATCATGGGTATATGAAAAGTTATTCAGAACACAAATGCCTTTAGCATCAATGAGAAGCCAAAGATCTCATTGTGACTGCAGGGGTAAGAAGACAAATGAATCAAGCTTTTTAGCTCAGTGTATAAATTCAATTCCTCACATGTGAAAACTCTGCCCCTGCATTTTTAGTAAAAATTAAGGATAAATAAATAATACTGGATAATAGCTAGTTCTTCTCTGCCTACTGTGGTTTTGGCTCACTCCTGCTACAAACAGTTTTCACTCATTTAGCTAACTGTGGCCACAATTCCATATGCATCCAAAGATGGCTGGTTCTGCTAATTTTAACATTTTACTGCCCCCATCAGATTGAGTCCTGGCTATTGATTAATCCTTAGCAAAAATGGCTACAGCCCTGTCTGACCATAGGCAAATAATACCAGATTCCCCAATTACTTTTCTTTTTTCCTTTTTTTTTTTTTTTTTACTTTTCTTTTTAAATTTAATTAATTAAGTGCCTGGCAGGGCCAAGACCCTCCCCACAACCTTCCTTTTGAGCAACACATCAGAGCACCAAAATGGCTCTTTGTAAATCTAATTGAAACAAAAGCTATTGACCCAGACACATTTGCAAGTAAATCTAGTTGGACCTCAATCAGAGAGCATGTGTTTGACAGCAAATTATGCTTAAGTGCTGCAGCAAGAAAAATTAAAGGACTGACACACACACCAGCAAGTCTAGCAAATGAGATTCAGAGCAGAGAAGGAGAAGTGCAGGGCAGCTTCTTATTATAGGAATCTAGCACTAAGGAGATTTGTTGCCCTCTGTGAATGCTTGGGCACAGAAAATGATCCTACACTGCTGTGAAAAGGGCAACAACCAGAGACAGGGGCTAAGGGAAAAGTTAACTACATTGCAGGAGACCTGAAAATGTCACCTTGTCTTTTGATTAGGGGTTTTTCAGTCTAAAGCTGAAGATGAAGAAAGCACAGTTTGCAGCTGCTGCTCCAAGAAATTATCTTCAGAAAGGCCACAGCAATTCTACAAGTCAGTGTAATGCAGCTACCAGCCCTGCTCTCACCCAGATAATAATCTGCCATATATTGCTGAAACAAATAGGAATTCCAGCAGAAACAACTGCAGTAGACAGCTGGATCCCCTGTACTATTACCTCACACGGCACAAGAAACAAAGAGATCCTGAGCAGAAAGGTAAACTGCTCCTCACACGAGGAGAACCACAACATGCAACAATCACTGTTTGCTACAATTCAACAGAAATAAAAACATTATGTCCTGGAACAACCTGGAGGCCAGAAAAACATATGAATGTTCTTAGGGGGAAAAACAAACAAACAAAACCCCCTACAGATCATCTTCATTTCCACCACAAAGGAGCTAAGACAGCTCATCATTTTTATTTAACTATGCTCATTTGGGTGTGATATCTATAGAAACAATTATGTCAATATAAACCCTAATTTAAACACAATTCTGTATGTTGGCACAGTAATCACATCAAAGACCAGGATCTCTGACTCTCTTCTAAAACTACTGTGCTTTGCATTTGAAGTCATCTTCATGCCTTTTCCTCTTTATCCCCTTTGTATCATGGTGAAACATCATGGTTCATAATAAATACATTAACTAGAAGTGGAAAATAATTTACAACACTTTTCTCTTGAGACTAGGAAAACAGCCTTCCCCCTCAAGGCTTAAATGAATGTCATGAATGGACAACCAAACCACATAGGGTGGCATGTCCTAAGGAACTTTACAGACATAAATCCTCCAATCAAGCCCTCCTAGAAATCTGTGTATTCTCTGCTGTTGTCAGCTGGGTTCCCACTGAACAAGGCAGGCGGTCTCACAGATCAGTGGGCAAGTTGTGCCTCTGATGTGTTTGACTGTCACATTCATAAACACAACAAGCTATGCCAGCAGCAATAGCAAGGCAGCATGGTGGGGGATTCAAAACAGTTCACAAGCTGCAGTGCACAACATTCATCAGTGCAAACAAACTCAGTCCACAGCTCTCAAGCTGGCTTTCACAGCAGGGGCAGACAGCTACCAGTGTTTCCCTGTGTCCCCCTTCTGCCCATTTCTAAAACCCTAAATCCCCAACGTAGGTGCAATTTCTTCTGTCACTGTGACCTACTGAAACTCGTGGCTACAGCCTAACAAGCACTGACCACTCAGGACACTTTTGGAAAGCATCTCAGAGAGATGCCCCACCTCTCTCTTAAGGGGAATTGAGTGCCAAGCCTTTCTCTGAAAAGGGACAACTACACAAGCTACCTCAAATGCCCCAGACAATTATATATCAGGTCCAAGTAAGTATCCTGGTACCTGAACCCAGAAAAGATCATTGTCTATCAGGCCATGATCTCCATTGGCATATCACCTCCTCCTAGCATATGAGTGCATATTAAAATAAACACTTTTTAAAAATAAAGTAGTAAAACAAATTTACTGTGATTCTTCAATACCAAACAAATTTTTAAATGTGTTTTTAGGAACATTTCTCTCTTCTCTCCTTGAATATTACTGAGATGAAATTGGAATATTTAAAGCACATTGAATTGTGAAAGAGAGAGGAAGAAAGGATTCTATATTCAAATTTTAAAACAGAAATTCAGGAAAGTAAAATCTTATTATGTAACCCATAGTTTGAAAGGGTAAAAGATTGCTCTGGCCAAGAAATCTCCAAGAATTTCCTCCATCCCTGGAGATGAGACTCTTAGTTTCACGGCTGATATAGAATTACACAAGCAGTCCCTAGGATCCTGGGATTCATGCTGTGTCCTAGGTCAGAGCTGATGAGAAGCAAGCTACTACCTACTGCATTGCTCCAGGTTTTGGACTCTCCAGACATCAGCAAAGATGAGAACCAAGTGGATGGCAGCTGGGGACTCTGAGCTATGAAGGGAAAGAAAGTGAAAAGAAAAGAAAAGAAAAAAGGATTGAAAAGGGAAAACTGCGTTGGGTACCTTGGCAGATATTGACAAGAACAGAAACAATAAAAAAGTCCCTGCTGGGAAAAACTCATCAAGTAGGGGATGATGCATACCATGCAGACCTCATGCAGTGTCCTCCCTCAAAGATGTCACAGTTCTCGTCAGCTTTGCTACTGTAATATTCCTCCAGGAGAGGAGAGCTTAGCTGACACCCTGCCAGTCGTCCCAATGACTGCTGACAGCCTCAGGGAACACACGGATGGGAAACTGATGCCTGCATTCAAAGGCTGCTGTCAAACCCAGATAATAACCCATGCTGCAAGGCAGCATTGCCCAAGCACGTGTAAATACCTACAGGATCCATACACACACCAAATTTACACATCCTTGGCTGGAGCCTCAGTGATGAGAGGGAGACAGAGTTGAGTCTGCACGATTCAAGCCTGAGGTAGTGTTGTGAGGCACAATGTGAGCTTTTCCACATGACAGCTGCACTAATTCCTTTGATCTGCAGTGACTGGGTTGCCTCATTGCTATGTTATATAATAATATAAATTAAGATCAGCTACAGTAAACAATAATATAGTATGAAATACAGTCAGTGTTTGTTCAGTGGACGTTACCAGGACAGACCCAGAAATAGCACAGCACCTGGAGAGAGAAAATACTGCCCTGAGGTTTTGTCATGAAATTACTGAGCAGGACCTACTGCATGCTCCTTGCTCCTCATCCTCAGAGTCTGATCATCTTGCCTCAGTTTTGGACACATTGCAGAGCAGCAAACGCTGAGCCTATGCCATCCTCCCCTCACCTCAAAGCTGTAAGATACTAGTAACCCTTGGGGATTTGACTCTAGTCAAACTGCAGTATCAGTTTCTCACTGGAGTGAACCCAAATGGGCACTTGACTACCTGCCACATCTTGCCTGCAGGTAAATCCTAAGGATGTAGTAATGCAATGTAAACATTACTCTGTATTCCCAGTGCCTATTTGACTAACAACAGCAAGAAAACTCAAAGGAAAATGCAATATGATATTAAATTAGTTCATGTTCTGTACATATAACTTTTTTAAAAGTTTGTGTGAGTGAATATCACTTGTTTTAATTCTTGGTAAAATCACATTCCTGAAGATGCTTCTTTAACACATGTCAGTGGCAAAGATGAGGGTGGGTAACTTTGAGGGGTGCAGTTATTTGACACTGCAATATTTAAAGTATTCCTAAATTTTAAACTTCATTCCATCTTCTTTTGTTTAAACTGAAGAAAAATGGATAAAAGACCTACAATCTTTACAATCCATACATGATTTTTTTATGCAGGAATCCACAGGAATTCATGTGTTTTGTTACTGTCCAGGACACTGTACAAGCTGTCAACCAAATTGCCAATTTATGGGCAACTAAACCCAGCCTTAATCCACCTAAGCAGCAATGAATTTCATAGAGTACAGATCTAATTAAATATTCATCACTTGGGCTGTAATTTGGTCAGACAGTGGTTGATCAAACATGAAAATCTGCCCACCTCCAAGGCAAAATACACAGCAATATTTAAGTTTTAAAAAGGTGGCAAGAGTCAACAACATTTGATGGAGCGTTTTCCTCCTACTTTCTCTCTTTATTGCACCATCTAGGTTACCCAGGACTCAAAACCTACAGGAATAATTCACTTCATCCTGTTCCCAAAGCAAACCACAAAAAACCCCCCAAAAAAACAAAAAATCAGACCATGAGTTACTCAGCTCTGATTCAGTCCAGAGTCCAGGAGATCAACAAGAAAGGAGACCAGAACCATCACAAATAGTTAAGTGCTTGCTCTGATTACAGAGCAAAGTACCTTTCCCAGCACTGACTGTGCGCCATTTCTCAAATCATGACATGGAATTCTCTGTAACATAAGAAATCAGACCCCTCCTTATCAGGTTGCCCAAGTAAACCAGCATATTTTTATCAAAAGTCAGCCACATACCAAAGGAAATCTTACTAAAGAGAATGAAATCACAAATTTCACAATAAAGTTGCTGTGGGCTGGATGATGGATGAGATGCTTCCTATGGCTCAGTAAAGCCTTGTAAGTCAACACCATCACATGGGCCCAGACTTTCAGTTCCTGCTACAGTAGAAGACAAATCCTGACAAACATGCTGAGACAGCTGTTGTCACAGCTAAACCTCATTGACTTTTAGAGCAGCACCTTTTAAAAGGTGACCTGCTGGCTACACTTCTTTTGATGCAGCCCAGAACACAGTTGGCTTCTTGGCCTGTGAGCATGCATTGCTGGGTCATGTTGATTTCCTTCTCCACCAACACACCAAAATCCTTCTCCTCAGGGCTGCTCTCAGACCATTTCTCACTCAGCCTGTATTTCTGTTTGGGATTGTCCCAACACAGACACAGACCTTGCACTTGGTTTTGAATATCACAAGGTTTGCACAGGACCACCTCCCCAGACTGTTAAAGTCCCTCTTGATGGCAACCCTTCCCTCCTGCCTGCCAACTGCACCACTTAACCTGGTGCTGTCAACAAACTTGCTGAAGGTGCAGTTAGTCCCATTGTCCATGGCATCAACAAAGATGCTAAAAAGACCAGGTCACAATAATGGCCCCTGTGGAGCATCACTGATCACTGGTCTCCACTTGGACATGGAGCTGTTGAGCACAACTCTTGGAGTGCAGCCATTCAGACAATTCCTTATCCACCAGTGTCAAGTGCTTTGCACTAGTCCATGTAGATGACATTAGTGGCCCTTCCCTTATCCACCAACACTCTAACCCTGGTCATAGAAGGCCACCAAACTTGTCAGGCACAAGTGGTATAGTATAAGTATTTACCAGAAGAACAGCACATGAGATCCCCAAACCTTGGCTTCCAGGGATCCTTAATAAATGCCTTGTCCAACTCTATAAGACATGTCAGAACTGTAGACAAGCACAAAGCACATTACAGATTTATAGAGGCCAAGTGGTTTTCCAAAATTTTGGTTTCAATGTTTCTATTACTTCTAACAAAGCTGCTTTCTTTAGAGGAGGCTCAAGATGGTAAAGCAGTTTCTGAATCAAACTGGGGGAAAAGACAGTTACAGAACTCCAGGAAAGCGTAGAGTAAATGACAAAGCTACAATTTATCAAGTTCAGAGGCCAAGGGAAGAATAAAAAAAAAAAAAACAAAAAACCAGAGTCCTCTCACTAGTTATTTTTAGAGGAATTGCTCAGCATCCAAAAAGGAATGTGACAATGTAGACTAAGTCATAGCTAGGACTGGAAATAAAAGACTGCAAAGCAGCTGTAAAGGGAGTGTTAAACAAACAGAGATTTTGCTGCTTAGCCAGGATACTGATGCTAATACTACTGGCCTAAAAATCACTGACAATATACAGCTCCATTCTAAGGAAAAGCATATGAGAACTTCACAGATAGGGGTTGGTCTCTCCTCCCAAACAACTAGCAAAAGGACAGGAGGAAATGGCCTCAAGTTGCACCAGGTTCAGGCTGGAAATCAGGAGGAATTTCTTCACAGAAAGGGTGTTCAGGCATTGGAATGGGCTGTCCAGAGAGACAGTGGAGCTGTCATCCCTGGAAGTGTTCAAGAATCAACTGTGCTTAGCACTATGGTTTAGTTGACATGATAGTGGCTTAATCAAAGGTTGGACTCATTGATCTGAGAGGTCTATTCCAGCCTTAATGATCCTGTGATTACCTACAGGTGTACAGGATTCAATAATGCCAATCCCCATGGTGCCTTTGACAGCAGGCACCCTTCCCTTCAACTCTGAGGAGACTCACCTTCACTTCACTCCCCACCTCCAAAACAACACAAAATGTAGATGGGATCACAGTCACTACCAAAAAGCTGATCCCTCTCCACAAAGCATACTCAGTATTTTTCAGAGCTCACTCACCTAAGAGCTGACCCCACCCAACCCTGCACAGAGGGGATCTTTGACTGCATCATCTAGCTATGCCACTAGAAAGAGGTATTACTGTCATATCCATTTACCTTTGCTAGCTCCTGGCAGCACTGGTAGGCTGTCAAGAAAAGAAATGAGCTAATGTTCACCAGCAGACCCTTGCCCGCTTCTGCTCTCTGGACATGACAAGCCCTGTCATTTCTCATATGTGAAAAATCGGAGTAATAATGCCTCTCCCCTCCAGGATGATATAATGGTGTCTGCACAAATAGAGAAGAGCAGCAGAAACTGGCATTCAGTACAGTGTTCAGTATACAGATATCAGGAAAACCAACAAATAACAGAAGAAGAAAAAAAAAAGTTTTTATGCCATCTTTGATCAAAAGAGGATTTCATACATGGGAAATTGGTTGACACTGCTATTGAAAAATCCATGGAAGCTGGCTCCTCACTGTTGGTCCTTTCAACAGCTCTGCCTGTACAAGTCAGAACTGCCACATTTGGCACTTCCTTGTTTCCTCCAACTGTGAACCTGGTAGAGGGATCTGAAACTCACACTGCCTGTAATGCAGACCTTTCCCTACTGTTAGAGTTGCACAGTCTACAGGTAGAGACTGCTATTGCCACTCAGAACTGACACTGATCATTTCAACCAGCTGAGGAAAGGAGAAGGCACTGTAGAAGGTTGTGACTGCAGAGGTCAGCTCTTCCTCTCCTCTTGTCAACAAGACTTTTCCATATGAAAAACCACTACCAAATTTATGCCCTCTTATGGTTCAAACTCTCTCAGAGACCCCTACCCACACAAACACATAAGGAGGAATCAAACATTGGGCATGATAAGCTATATTTCCACCCAGAGATCAAAGCTGCAGAGGACCTCTCTTCCAAATTTTGTTCCTCCCATCCATCAAGCACCTCTCACCTTGACCAGTTAAGAGTACTGATAACTACCATCTCTTTGCAAGCTCATCAACAGTACCACGCAACTAATATGAATGGCATTCATTAATGCTGAAGAGAAGCCCATCAGCAGCTGCCTTAAGAAGATACAAAGGGTCTTTAGGCAAAATTGTCTTAAGTGCTTATGGACTACTTCTTGTTTGTCACTGCTGGTTACAGAGAATCTAGTTCCTTGATGATTCACTTTCTACACTCCAGTGCACAGGCCATTTCAAACAGACCCCAAAAGAGGTACTGTGATGTACTGAATAAATTGTGCAAAATCTCTGAGGGGCTCTGACACTTGCAGGAAAACAATTGCACTAAGTGAGCTTCAGCTGCCCTAGAAATGTGTAAATGTATGTGCATGTATACATACTTGCAGGAAAAACATACAAGTTTAAACACCAGGCAAACCAATTTAAGAAACAACATACTAAGTCTGTTGCATAACTCAAAACAAACAAAGGTAGCTTATCAAAAAAGAATTCCATTCCTGTCTCAATCCAGAATCCACACCAGAGATTAACTCCACAATAACAGAAAACCCCAAACCCTAATAAAACCTTTGGCTGACTGAGCATGAAGAAAATCTTTTCTCACCCTGTACTAAAACATGCAAAGACAAGGCATGTAAAAGTTCACCTGTGCTGTCACCTCTTCCTCTGCTACACATTGTATACAAATGACTGCCCTCCAGGATGCAATTTAATTCTGCTCATTACAGAATTAGCACAGTTGCTATTACAGCAAGGCAAATTTGCCCTGCAAGAATTCATAAAACTTGAAGTCCAGAAGTTTATCTTAAACTGGCAACTGCACTTGCACACAGAGAAAAAAGGAGAGAAACAGCTTTAAAAAAATAGGAAAAAATTTAGAAGGACGGAAGGATTGGTGAACAGACAGCGGTCAGCAGACAGACATCAGCAAAAAAGAGAGGAAGAGAGGCAGAAAAAAAGGAAGGAGAGAGGTGAAAGAAAGAACAAGAGTGCATTTTTATTACAATATTACAAGCCCTCTGATTGCTCTAATTACACCTAAAGGAAAACAAAACTTGCCTGCTAGTAGCAAGTGCATGAATAATTAACTGGAAAGGAAGGAAGACAGCAAAGCTGCAAAAAGCCCAAACAATCTTAAGCTATGAGCAGGTTCTCCGTAAAAAAGCATTTCATTCCTGGTGTGTGATGGTGTTTTATTCCCATTTTCCTCCCTTCCTGTATGTCTTCTTCTCCTCCCCCACCATTCTTGGCCTGTGGTAAGCTACCTCATCTTGTGATGCTTATACTCTTACTGTGACTTACCACTTTAAGTGTAAGCTGTCTGATTCTACAGACTGTTTGGGTGAGAGCATCTTCTAGGAAAATCCAAGATAACACACAGAAAATATATTTGCTTTCCCCCCCCCCCCACGCCTCTGGATAGAACAACAGCTCAATACTAAGATGTACAGTAAAATCTGAAGCTTCAATAGCCACTAAAAGCATACATAGACTTTTTTTGAATGTAATAATGCCTCCTCTCACAGCTCTTCTAAACAAAAAGAGCTTGGACCCCAATGTCTTAATCCACCTCTAATCCACTTAATGATTTACACAAGTAGATACCACAATGAATTGAAGCAAAATGATGGTGTTTGTTTTCTCCCTTAACTGTCCTTTAATTTTGAAAAAGTAACCCTCAGAAGTTTTCCTCAGCATAGAAAGTGAAACTGAAGTGTTCGGCTTTGGAATTTATCATAAAATAAAAACCCATCTAACTAACCAATCACATAGGAAAGAGTAGAAAATGGTTTGATCTTGTACAGTAACATGCACAGTAGACAGATGGGTTCAATGGGACATCTTTGGAATTAAAAGAAACAAATTAAACCAAAGATGATCAAATAAATATCTTAGATAAAGCTTTTATTTTCAATATAAAGAAAAACAAAATATTTCTGGAAACATTAGTAGAATTTGATAAAGGAACTAGGAGGGATAAGGGGCAGGTAAACATGTTATTAATGACCACAGATAGAACCTCAGAGAATGAAGTATTAATTGTCATTTCATCTATTTTGCTGAAACCTCAAAAGAGAAAAAGAATAATCAATTCAAACAGAAAGATACTAATAGGACCCAGCAAAGGTTGTATCTTTCCACCCTCAAGCAATGTCTTTGCTGATCCACAGGAATGAAAACATTTGCTTGCAATTAATTGAGGAATTAAAAATAGAAATCTTGACTTAATTTTCTGGCATTCCAGAACAATGCTGCTATCAGTCACTTTATGTCTGTGGTGGGGTAAGTGCTAAATAAAGCTATTTTCAAATTATGGCTATTTACCAAAATAAATAAACGTATTTATTATACAGCAGACAAGGAGAAGAATAAGAACAAGAAAAAGGAAAATAAAGATTTAGAAAGAGGGGTCCTTACATCTATTTATTTATTTATTTAATATCTGAAGTAAAAGCTTTTTGGAGTGCAGAAATCCAATTGCTACATGCACCATGATGGATTAGCTCTGGTAAGATGAAATAAATAGCCATTCATCTTACTGCTCACATCAGCACTGGGTGTACCATGCACAGAACTGAAACGAAAAACCTACAGACAACCTCAACCTGGGGACACAAGCTGTATGAACATTTGCAAAACAGCTTTGGTACCAGAGCTAACTCTGAATGCCTTTTTGGAATCTCAAACCAGTCATACTGGAATCAGCCATTCTGTAATTCTCCTCTTTCTCTATGGAAGGTCACACAGAGAAAAGCACGTACATAGGCATCCATCCTGGAACTACTTGAGGGCTTTCTCTCCACTCAAAGCATCTCAGCAGGTGTGCCCTTCACAGACCTTTTGTCTACTGTTGTAATACAACTTCCACACTACCACTATTAAATACTGTGGCAGTATTTTGTTCTCCTCACTTATAAAATCTCTTGTAAATATGAAAATCAAAATAAACATCTTGAAACAGCAAGTTAATGTATGTAAGTCTCCTCTTCCATACATTTTATAATGCCTTAGTAATTTTACTGATCAGAGACATATTATCTTGAGGAAAAACAGAATTTCTGCATTTATGGCAAGAGAATTAAGAGCAAAAAACCTAGTCTTGCTGGAATCTGAACTTATGGGTGCAGGACACTTTACATTTTGATGCTGAGAGCCCTGAGTAATGATCCTCAGTCCAGTACACCATTTTCATCTTCACTTGGAGAAAAAAAAGCTTAAGACAGATCTGATCTTCAGCATCTTATTTCAGGGCTTTTAGAAAAATTTTGAGGACATCATCATCACTAGTATAAAAGTAGATGCACAAAAACAGGGATTCAGTTGAACAGAAGGTTGAGAGTATGGACATTGAACAACTTAGGCATTTTCTCTCTGGCACAGCCACAAATGACTTGCTGTTCACCAAGCCAGATACTCACTCTCATTTACTGACTCTGAGCCATGCAGCAAACACCCCATTCCTACTTTCTTCTCCAGCAGTTGTAATTAAACACCTTCAGGAAAAAAACATTTTGCTATTTGGTTTCTTCTTTGTTTTTTTGTTTGCTTGCTTTTGTTTTTTTGTGGGTTTTTTGTTGGTTTTTTTTTTTTTTTTTTTTTTAAAGCACCTTGTCCTTTGTCTCACACTGCTTTTTATTGCTTAGATGAAAGAATCTTAATGACTTTTCAGCAGTACAGTAATTACAGTCCTGGTGGAGTCTGTAGAGGCAGGAGGTCACTAACACCTGAGTGAATCTGATTCCAAACAGCATATCTCCCTTCACCTGAAACAGATAAGAACTGCAGTTGCCTCAGGGTATTCATTCTGCACTGCCTTGCATGAGTGGAAGCATATATTTCTCTTCCTCATCAGTGGTAGTTTGTCAGAAATTTCTCTTCCCTAAATCCCTTGATCTACAGCACCAGTGGTACAGCTGCAGTTGTTCCATCCTCCTCTTCTCTGCCCTGTGAGAGGAGGAACAAAAAGAGCCCAGAAAATCAGGTAAAGGGCTGAGGAAAGACTGAATGACTTCAGAGGGAAAACTGTTCTTCCCCTAAGCTACAGAAGTGTTACAAAGCCACATTAGGAAGCAGTAAAAGAGACTCTCTTTGAGATGCAGAGCAACTAGAGAGAGAGAGAGAAGTCTACAAAGAAAATTGGAAATGAGAAGTAGCAACAGAGAAGGTTCCACACAAGTTGTGCCTCTGACCAGCAAGAAATCTGTTTTCTGTCTTTTCAGCTTCAGACCCTGAAAAGGTGATGGCATCTTAGAGCCACAGTTGCTTCAGCAGCTCTCTGCAGGAAGAGGAGCACCACTCCATACACACACACACCATGACTCCAGTCACCTAACAATAAAAAAAAACCCCATCCCAAAATGATAAAATACTGAACGTTTCCTAATGTACAGTATCCTCATATTCTTCTGCTATCCCTCCTCCTCTGAATAAAGATTTATTAAAGAGAGTGGCATGCATGGTTAGTTGTAAGATATAGATGATTACTCATATGTGAGCCTCCACTTAGGAGAGACAGCTTCTGATTAGTTTGATTAATATTAGTCTAATCCACAGATATAAAGTTAGTTGCTCAGAGGGTTTTGGTGTTCATCAGCTCCAGTTCATATATTCACCTAGCACTAATTCTATTAGTGAATTTCATCATAGAAAGAGAGATTCCATTAAATAAACTTCATGAACTGTTCCACAGATGTTTAACAAACTGAACAAGCTTCCTCACAATCCTAAAGATGTTTGTACAAAAAGCTCCAGCAGATTAATTTCTAAAACTTACCAGTCTTGCAACTGAGTATGTGCCCAGCTGTTGCATTCTTGTTAAATGCGCTGATTACATGAGCTTTTGCCCAACAGTAGCTTTGGGCTCCTCCAGGGTCTACAGAACAAACATTAGTCAAGCTCCTGGGAAGGAAATAATTGAAAATGCAAAATCACCATAATCCAGACTTTATGAGTCTGTTCTTGGCCTTTGCCTTTGGCTCAGATGTCCTCTTCAAAGGGAGACATCTAAAGAGAATCCAATGGCTGTGCACTCCTTCGTGTAACAATAAGTCTGTCATTCACCTAGTAGCTTTTGGTGATTATCCAACATTTTCTGAAACTCATGCAGCTATGTTGTGCACCATCATATACTTCTCTCATTTCAACACAGAGGGGGACACATTGCCTGAGTGCAGCTCATAAATTGCTTCAGGCCCTCTCCAAGTAAAGGTGCTGGACAAATGAGAGATATGATCAGCACAGACAGCACCAGTGTCCACAGCTAGGACTGGACAGCCCTGGTGAGCATTAGGCTAGCACTTCTGACTATCAGGGTCCTCCCTCTCCCACACTGTAACACCACATCTGTTGTGACACAGGAGCAATGTATCAACCCGTCCTGTTGCCACCAAAATATTCAGTGTGATGACCAAAGGACTCAGAGATTTTGCTGGGACCTAAAGCACACCCAGGAGCAACAGTAAAGACACACAGAGCTGCTTCATTAAAAAGAGGGATGATCTCAGAAATAACAATGTGCCAGACAGCTGCTAGCAAGCACAAATTGAAGGGTGGCTGGATTGTGCCAGCTGTCTCCAAAGCAGCTGCTTAGGGTAGGACACAACTTTCTGATGAGGGCAGCTGGGAGTAGAAAGTGTGGCCCAACCCCCTGACGAGTTAATGCTGCCTGCAGAAATGTCTCCAAGTGTGCAGTTCAGTCTACTGAACAAATAAACAATAATCCATAAGAGAAATAGAGAAGTCTTCAGATCCAAAGGATGTGAGAAGGCTACAGTAAACCCTTACTGTTTACAGCATTTCTCTGCCAGAAATTCCATAAAACAATCTGCTCAGAAAAGCTGTTTATTTTCCATCATGTAGCTTTTCTTTAGATTGGATTTCCAACTTATGACTAGTAAAGCCCATTTTTAAGTTGTGGAATGATTATTTAGTACCACATAACCCTACAAGCTGTCAGGGGCCATCATATTCCTTTCCTATACAAAGCACTTCACGAAGTTTATAAAAGCATTATCACTATACTACAGTTATGCAAATTAAAAATAGGATTACTGATTCAATATTCAGGGAATCTGGAAAGGTATATTGTTCCAGGGATATAGACAGGACACTGAAATCCAAACTATAAGGAAGAAAACATCCCTCCAACAAGAACATGCAGAACTATTATTGTCCTTTTTCATCCAATGACTCCCAAACAAGTGATGAGAAAAGTCATAGGCTAGTCTTTGTGTGCCAGGACATAATGAAACCAGTATTTAAATAAAGGACAAAAACAGAGGCAACATAACACTGGTGCATCTAATGAAAATTCTTCTCTGTTATAAACAGAAAATAAAGGTGTGGATAACATGCTGCTCTGTAAAACTACCATTGAAATGTTTTCTCTGCATATAGAGAGCTTTAAAGTTCTTTAAAGCTCAAGTGGGCACAACTTGCCTTCAAATTTGAGGCAGCCTCATTCAGAGGACACATTGCATGACCTCCAAATACAGCCTCACTTTTATTCTACCTCATGGCCATATCCCTTAGTCTTAAATGTAGGTTGAAGGAAGAAACTGCCTTCTACTGCCTGAAAAACTAAAAACTGGCTTTTGGCAAACCAGACACCTTCCATGTTATCCACAGACATCAAATATATTCCATCTTCTGTGCTGTCTTTGGTGAGGAAATAAAATCCTCATATGATTTTCTCAGTTTAACTATTTCAGATTTTATTCCTTGAATCCTCATAAAGAAATCTGTAGAGAAGCAAAAAGAGGAGTGATGTAGCTAGGCTTTGGTGTTGCTTATGCTATAAACATCATAGCCTCACATTTTCTCTTATGCTAGGCAGGCAACAGGAACAAGCACAACCAGTGGACAAGTAAATTAAACCTGTTCCCTCACAAAATTCCTCTGGACCTGCAGTGAATGCAGTGGATGTTTTAGTCTCTCTATAGCTTCCTCATTCTTGGTTGGAAACAAGATTCCAAATTCATACCCAACCACATAGTGCTTAGGGTGGTTAATACTTTTAGCAACCCATTTCTCCAGGTCATGAGAGTGTCTTTGAAATGCAGCCTTGACATTTGGCATACCAATTGATTCCACTATCTAGTTTGCCTGCAGACTTAAAGAGAGGCATTATTCTATCCTATCACCTCACTTATTAGTGAGTGCATTAAGCAATATCAGCCTCAACACTGACCCTTGGGAACACCACTGCCCTATGCCAAAATACAGGCATTTTATTTCACCTTACTGAAGAAACAGCTCTTCATATGGAAAACGTGGGGGGTTGGAATTAGATGATCTATAAGGTCCCTTCCAACCCATCCTGCTAAAAGAACCATCAGTAGTGTGATGAAGAGATAAACCAATTGGCTGACAAGCTGGAACTCATCACACCTTTGCAGAGGAAGAAACAGCACAGAACAGAAACACTTCATAAGTTTATTAATTATCAGACACCAGTGTCTGCTGTCTCTGGCCAAACATTCTTAAAAAACTAATAAAGATTTTTCCAAAGAAGCAATGAGGAAATCTAGACTCTGACATGAGCCATTACTTACAGAATTAATAAAAAGGTCCTACATTATTTATTCCAAGATCTGCAGCAGAAGTACCACTTTCTCAACCAACATGAATAGTTTTTTCTTTGAAGTGAACACTTGCCACCATAATATCCTTATTGTTGTGAATATATGCTTTGCATTATTTCTACATTTTTCAAAGGATATTAAAATGTAGTTGAAAACATCAGCAATCAAGTGTCCCTGTGAGGTAGATTTGCACTGTAAGTCGGAATTGATAAAGTGCAGACAGTTCTAGGGTTGAAAACAATACTTTAATTACAGTATTCACACAAAACAAAACCCTAATATTACATTACACTGCCCATCCAATCCAGAGGCTTATTAAAAAACTCTGATATTGTTATTGAATTAAAGCAGTTTAAAGTCAGACAATCTTTCCACTAATTTTGAATAAATAAGAAAAACAACCAGTTGTAGGATAGTCTGGTCAATTACTGCCCTGCCTGTGGATCCTTCATACTAGGAAAGAAACAGCAAAATTTCATCATCAGAAGTCTTTGAGTTATAGTTCAGAGGTCTGAAATGAAAATACAGCATCTTTAAAAGAAAAGAGAGCATATCTGATCTGACTCCTGTACCTGGGACAGTGATAGAGCTGGACTGTAGAATGGAGTCTCAGAGCCAAGTCTTAGTTCATTGCTACTACAGTACATGCAGGACCAGCAATTTTGGCAACTTTTAATGTATTTCTTGTATATTTACTGTTCACACAGAGGAAATGCTGAGGCTTAATTTTGTAATGTTTCTGCTCTGAAAAAATTTGAAGCAATAAAACATGATTGACTGACATTTTGTCTCCATGCCACAACACTGTGCCACAAAGCCATGCCACCTGTCACCACTGCTGGCAGCAGGAGACTGAGCCCTCCACTAATATTTCCCCTGATTATCCATGGCTCACTGGTCAAAGCCCTCTGCATTTTCAGTTTCACTAGGGATAATCTCCTCTATTATTGTGCTGATGGGAAATGACAGATTAGAAGGGAGACCAAATGATTTTCAGTCTGAGCTCTAGCAAGTTCCTGCTGGACTGTTCTCAAATCTGCAGGCTGAGGCTTTCCTGGCAGTGTCCTACAAGCCATCTCAACATTCACACTGCAGGAGATGCCTGCAATTTAAGGCTGCTGAGGAACAACTGAACCAGGAAAGAATAGTGATCCCCATCCTGTCACTCATTTACAGAAAGAAGCAGATAGGAAAGCTATGTGAAAGAAAAGGTTGAGGTAACAGATTTTTCTCAAAAAGAAAAAGTTGAACATCATTTGCCAGCTATCGATGCTTTCTAAAACTATGTTCTTGTTTAAAACATTGCATGCAGCAAGAAATATGAATAGAATAGAAAAAAACAATGTATCATCTGTACCTCGGTGAAAAGAGAGATGGGTCAATTTTGGCATTCTGGGCCAATACATGGCAACCTGACTTAGCAAAGTGTCACTTTCTGTTCCCCACCTCAGCTACCCTGACCCCAATTATGAACAGTTAGCAATTTTCCAGCAGCATTAGAAATTTATACACACATAAAAGAACGTTCCTCAAACTGCAGATGGAGAAGAACCATACACAGCTTTAATGCTGGTGCCTTGCAGAGCACTGATTTGACACCCACCTCGAGCCCAAGGATGGCTGTAGCCCACAACTCTCAGCTATAAAGAGCTGTACAGAAATGTTCTCTCAACGTAGAAGACAGTGACATGAACCAGCACAGAACAGCTTACTTTCTTTAAAGCCCTAAAGTGATCAAAAGATCTGATGGGCACCACAGAGCATTTAAAAGGAGTGAGAGCCTTTGGGAGCAGCTGGGTGCCAGCTGCTCTGCAGGCACAGCTTGCAGAGCCAGCAGGCTGCTCTTCTGCACAGCTTCCATTCTCAGCCCCTCTCTGTCAGATATCTCACAGCTGGGGGGGAAATGCTGGCTCACACTCACAGGGGACACAATGGCAACACTTATAAGAAAACAAGGTATTCTGCTTCAGAAAAATGTAATTAAACAATCCTCATGCCAGCCACTTTTTCTCAAGCTCTGCATCCATTGTACAAATAAAAAACGAGAAAGAAAAAACCCACCACAGATTCTTTGCACCATATTAAGTTTTATGTCCATTAAATTTTACCTGCAGAAAATAAAACAATTTGTCTGTTTTCTTCTTTTCATAATGCATTTTTATGCCTCTAGGTGTCTGCCTGTTTAGACTCTAGGGACTGTAAAAAGTACTCTGTACACCATTACCTGAATAAACACCCTATAAATTACAACTGATATTTATCAGCCTCATGGCAATTCCATTACATTAGAAATAGTACAAGACTGCATTTAGATTGATAAGATATGAGTAAAAGATTACCATGCAGAGATGTCTAAAAAAATCCATGTCTGCTATTCTAGACAAAATACATACACATGTTACTTTAATTAACTTTCTCAGCATTTGGAATTCCACCAGGATAATAAGCTAGCTGGATCACTAAATGCAATCATATTTTCAGCCCAGCCTGATACTTCATCAGAACCATTCAAATCAATTTATCCAACAGAGACATTTGTCCCTGGCCTGTCACTATGGCCTGCACTTCTTTATCTTCTGGCAGTGCCATCATAAGCAAGCAACACAGAGGGTGATGTATGGGAACTCAGATAAGTTATAAATCCTCCAGCCCTTCATCAGCCATCAGCCTAAGTGAATTTACTCCAGTCAGCATTGGCAAAGACTCTCTGCTCTCAGGAACGAGTCAACTCTAAGACAACGTTCTTCAAATAAAGCTCCTCACTGCTTTTGGGAAAAGAAGGCATTGCAATGGGAAGGAATAGCAAAAGGCTGTATCCCTGACAGGTAGTGATATGCCTAAGTATCAGCAAGTCTCTTCCATGTATTCAGATGTTTCTCAAATGTTTAGAAATCCAAACTAAGAATATGTCTCAGAAAAAAATCTAACAGCACAATTATTCCACTGATGAAACTTCATTTTAAGGCACTACCCTTAAAGTAATAGTACTAGTAATATCAAACCAAAATCCTAAAAAACCCAACACCAAGATCCAAAAGAGTGAACAGTCACCTGCACTTCAGGATAAAGAAAAAAAAGACCGAGTTAGTTTAAAAACTCAGAGGAACAAAGAAAGATACTCTCCTTTTTCATAATGGCTTCCTAGGGTTTCTTATATGGTCTTTTTGTACACCCTTGAGAATGTCACAAGTACTCATTTCCCTGTCACATGGCCCAAAGGATAGTGATTGAAGAGTTGAGCAGCCATTTGCTGGCTAAGGCAAGAATCCCTGACTGGCAGGGTACACAGGTGGCCAGATGGCCCAGACCAGTAGAGATGTCTTTGAAACAAGCACTTGAAATGCCCACATCCAACACTGTAGGTACATTTTAACTCTTTTCCTCCCTTCTGTAACTGAAGGCCCCACTACCACACTTGTTTATTTGATTAGCAGGTACCACAACTGCAAAGCTCCTGGCCCTTCACTGCTTCCCTCTTCAGCAGTATGGATACCAGCTCTACAGCACCACTCCACTCAAGGGGCCAGGTCTAAGGAGCTTTGTCATAGCAGTTCAGTCCCTGGATGTAAATGGCTACATAGCTTCAACTTCTGCCTACAGAGAGAATGCAGAACAAAGAGACAGTTTACACCAGTAAAGTCATAGCCCTGGCCCTTTCCCTGGCAGAGGATATATGCTGTTCAGCTGATAACTAGTTTGATTGCTTATAAACGCAGATTTGTTATTTTGAGTATCCAGTTATTCACTTTATTTGTGATTTCTAAGTCACAAATTATAAAAAAAAAATCTTTCTAAGCAAGTATAAAGAAAATATTCAAACCCTTTCCCAACAAAACCAAAATGAAGGCATTTTGTTCAGCAGTATATTAAAAGTTACAGCAATAAGGTGAGAGGATGAGATGAACAATGGAATTATTCTGAAAGATGTACAAGTTTTCTTACCCTGGCATACTTAGGAAAGCAGAGATATGGGTGTTTTCCATCAGCATTTCCTTTCTTTCAGGCACACAAGACTCTGGAGCAGTTATGATACAGGGGTGGTTTAGGTTTGAGACATAGTCAATCTGATTCAGCCTGGACACTCAAGCTATAAACTTTACTATTTCCCAGTAATCAGCCTCACAAAAGCACCTTTGCAGAGGTTTTTCACATACAAATTTAGTTCAAAGCTCAACAAATCAGCATAAAAAATATAATCAGCATCTCTGTCCAGCAAAAGGCAAAGTTTTAGGCATTTAAGGCCCAATTTCAGTTTTCAAAAAAGTTTAGGTCAATGTTTATGACCCAAGACCTTTCTTCTAACAAGTTCAACTACAGGGCTTTCAAACTGAAATCATTTAGCCCACCCTGCCCTGGATCTGCCCCCCCCTCTGCCCCCACCCTCAGAAGTGCACATGCAGGCACGCACATCTCTCATCCCAGTCATTTCACACCATCATAAAAGCAGCAGTCTCTTCTTTCCTGTGCATGCATCTCATTACCCATCCTTAGTACACATCTTGAGTAATGCAATTTAGTTCAATGTCACCAAGAGAAAGACATTCCTCTGGGACTGTCATTACCATAAACCACAATCTGCTGCCAGTTTATATGTCCTTATCCACCCCTTGTTTTAACTTTATAAACCATAACCAAGTGTTTTGCACTCCTGTGTTGTCACTTAGATTCAGAAATCTTTTCCACTTCCCCTCAAAAGCATGCCTTTCATTTTGCTTCCCTATCTGTCGCTTAACCTTTCAATCCCAGCATCCCAGCACTGTTCTGTTGCCCTATCAGAGCCCATCTGCTCATCCTGGGTTGACTGCCACTTTACAGAATTACTTCCCTGGCCTGTTACAAGCCAATTGTCCTCTCAAGACTACATGAGACTCTGGCCAGCAACCTCAGAGGGTCTCCTGCTGCTGTCAGGTGAAGCAGGGCAATCAAGACAGGCCATCAGTGCAATCATAGCTGTCCTGTATGAATAATCCATCTCAAAGTATGATCCTACAGCAGCTCAACAGCTGAAGAGAGTTAAAATTTTGCAGGAGATTTTAACATCTCTACAGCAGAGATTCTTTTACTACTTGCCTGTGTAGTCCTCTGCCACTAGCATAAGTTAAGGTGTCATAGCAAATTATAGAAAGAAAGAAGCCTGATTCTTGAGGGGAAGAATTCGGGAAATGACCAATATTAATACTGTGCAAAACAAAAGGCATTAAAAACAAAGAAACAAGCAAACAAATACAACCCTAGCCCCAGAAATAAAAACCTCCAAACTACTAGAAGCAACTACTGAGGGCTTTAGCAGTAGATTTAATAAGACATGATCAAATAAAGTGTATCTATATCAGAACATGATCTTGAGTTGGTAGTTATGTACCTGTATGATGACTATTGCTAGAATATGTATCCTGTATGTATTAGGGATAAAGGTTTTATTTTTCATGAGAAATTTGAAAAAAGTATTTGGAAAAGAATAGCAAAGGTCCATTATCAAAAAAGACACTTCTGGATTTAAAAACAGAAATGCATGAGACTTCAAAATCCTAAAGAGAGAATTTTTATCTGCATAGTGATTGAAGCTAGTCAGAAAAGCTAAGAGAATAATTTCAGGGAACACAGGGTAGTTTTTGTCCTATGCATATAGAGAAAAATATTTTAGCTTATGAGAAACAGTTAAATCTCTGCTAGCTAATATATTTATTTGCTTTGATTATGTTGCTTCATTAGTTTTAATGAGGTCTTTTGTTCCCTAAGATTCTTATCCCATACTAATTTCATGAAGATTTTACCAAAAATCAGACAACCTCTGAAAAGAGGTGCTGAAAAATAGTGTCAAGAAACTACTTCTATTGTTCAGTTAGAGAGCAAGTATATATTCCAAGCTATCTCTGCTCTCTCCAGGATGCTCTACATGAACCCAAGCAGTCCAGGTGGTTCTGGTAGCACAGTGAATTGTTCACTGATGAGCAAGCACTGAAGATGCATCACTCCACTATTGTATCAGTCTTCTGAATTTATGTTTATGTACATTTCTGTCTTACACTGTTCACATCAGCTCACTGGACTTCTGAGTGGAAAAGCTTTAAAACATGTCTTAATTATCCAATAGCATGTCTCCTTAACCCTTCAGAACTCTGGCAAAACAAAGGGAGGGTATATGCAATTATAGCATGACCAAATACATTTTGCCTCCTTGAACTCTTCTGCTTTTAGCATAGTGTAAAATTTTCCTTCATCTGTTTCTTTAAGTGGTGTGAGTGGGTGTTATATGCTGAATACCCATCAAAGTCTATCCCAAAGGTTTGGAGCATTTTCTTGACATGCAGCTAATACAAAAAGGACTTTGCAATGAAAAGTGTTAAAGGAGCACAGGTGCCAGGGATCACATGTTACTGAAAGATTCATGGAGTCTTTGCAACACTTTACTGCTTGTATTTTATGCCTCTAAAAACAAATACAGCTGTTCCTTTTTTGTAGATTTTAGTGTCTGTGGCTTGCAGATGTAAATGATAATGAGAGTTCCAGAGAGAGGAAGAGACAGGCTCTAGAGTGCCTGCAGTAACCCCAAACTTTAGTAAGGCAAGGTGACTTGGGAATGTCATTCCTTTAGCGTGGAAAACTGCACAATGAGTAAGGCAGCACAGAGAACCCCAGCCTGCTGTGCCACAGCAGAACCCAACAGCTGATTACTAGCTCCCCTTGCACAGAAAGACCAAAAATGTCACATGGATCCAACACTAAGATTTAAGTCCTTCAAGAACAAGAAAATTACACAAAAGAAGACTGCTAAAGGGGAAAAGCCAGTGCTATAACTGCAGTTGAAAAGAGTCATTCTTTGTACCAAGAGATACTATGACAATAGCATTAAAAATAAATCACTCTGAGTTTTTTTGTTCACCAGTGGCATTTGTCTGCCACTGCTTTTAATTCAAATTGGGCTGAAAAACAAGACTCATGCATTTTGAATCCTGGATCTCATGTAACAGTAAGGGGAAAGCCACAAAGTTATTAACAGCCAAGCAGTAAAGAAAAAGGAACTTGATAAAGGTGCTACATTGCAAGCAAAAAGCGATCATTTTGCTGCTTTGGGATTTCATCAATGCTGTGGGAAAGCTTATATATTAATAAAACATGATTATTGACATTTGCTAAGACTTACTGCTAGATCTTTCCCTTTTTCTTGTATACTTGTACACTTGTACTTATTTATCAGTCTATAAAACCCATCATGAAGTGTAAAAATGTTAGAATTACTTTATAAAGGGTTATACATCTATACAGTCTAATTCTGCAAACAGCTTCCCAATATCTCAAAAGCATTATATATATAAGATATGGCATCCTGTTCTTTAGATTGAGGTCATACTGCCATTTTTGGCATTACACAACACCATAAAGGCCTTCAGATCTCTCATATTTCATAGCATTCACATTCTTTTTCTTTTTCTATGGACTAGGTTATTCAGCATATGTTTTTCTCCTAGGCAGAAAATTCTCTACACTCCAGAAATTATCACCTTATCACTTGATGTGAGCCCCAGTTGGGCAGAATAAAGAGAAATAATCAATTAAAGAAATCAAGCAGCATGCCTGCTCATTTAGGCCCCCTTCTCCTTCAACAGTCCAATGCTTCTTGCTTTCTTTGCTTGTTCAGGACTTTAAAAACTTGGGAACCATTTACTCTCATGCCATATGTTGTCTACTTTTAAAACATGCCACCCACAAAACACTACTCATTTATACCAATAAGAAGTAGGTTAGCTAGTAGATAGTTCCTAATCAGTCATCTTTTTCATTAGCATTCACATTATCTGTTCAACACATGCGAGTCCTTTAAGACACTTCCCTTCTTTTAAATGAAGTGGCTCATAAGTGATCTTATTCTGTTTCTGTGAAATGGTATAGAGCCCAAACAAGGGCACATCAGCTTATCTCCTAGCTTGTTTCTTTTATCTGTCTCTCCCCCAGTAACTTAAAAATACACCCCAAAATCTTGCTGTGCTGCTGGGAATAACTGGCTCATGTTGCAGACCTGTTTCCATGCAATAAATTCAGCATCGGAGCAAACTTCTGAAGTACCCTCCATATGTCAGATTTCTTCTTTGTATGCTCTTTCAGAAAAGAGACAAGAGCCCCTAACCTGCTGAATCTGTTCTATCTTGGCTTGCTACCAAACTTGCCAAGAGAAGTGATAATCACTTGATCCATTTTAGAAAAGCACAGGAAAATAGGTTCTAAAGAAAAGGAAAGTAGCTACTTGTTCTACAGAAAGTAAAATTGAATCCTGGATTTCACCAGGATATCAAAAGAGTACACACTCTGGGACTACATCCACCCTGGAGTCTTCCAACCCCTTGAGCTGTTGTAGGTTTTTATCCTTCCTTCTACCTTTTTTTTGCCCTTTTCCCTAAAGACATGCCCTCATCTTCCAAAAGAGAGAGGCTGAATAATCTCTTAGTAGCTGACAGAAACAAGATCTTCCCACAGGCAATCGTTCAACCAGAATATCATTTATTCTCTGCTTTCCCCCACCTATCATTATGCAGTTTCAAAACCCTGAATGGCCTGGCAGTCTTTTATGCTTTTCCTTACCACACATCTGGAAGACATGTAACTGCTATTAGCTCCATTTTGCTAATATGGGCTACAAATGTGGGTTTAATAAATTAACTGAATGCATCATCCTATTTACAAAAATGTTCAACAGGCAGTAACAAGTTTAACAGGTACCTGTTTTAGAATGAGATGATTCAGGCTGTTCTTCCTTGCCCATAAGGGGAGTTTGACTAGTTCAAATGTCTCTGTTTGGCAGGTGTCTGTGTAAGGTAAGAGTGAATCCACAGTGAAAGTCAATGTGCCAAGGTTCATCAAGGTTTGCTTACCAAGAAACAACTCTGCCAGACCAACCAGGCACCACAAAGCACCCCTGAAAAGGATAACAGGAGCAGTCTGCAGCTGCTCGAGTCAATGCTGGGAGAAAAGGACATATCCCAATGCTTACAAGTCTTCACTTAGTCTTGTGCCAGCACTGCACAGACATTGCCACCATTATTTATTCCTATTTACAAAGCATCAAAGAAGGTAAACCTGCAAAGAAAACCAGTAGCATAATCCAGATAAGAGTTGTATTTCCACACAATACCCAGACAAAAATACAAAGACAAAAGCTTTCAGAAATCCAGGACCATGCTTTCTGAACACAAATAAATGCCAATATCAGTACAATACTGGTCAAGGAAAAATAACTAAAATAGCTGTAGAGGAAGGCTATCAGGGGACACACAAGCCTATCTGGGAAAAAGAATATTAAAAAAGCTTGGCTAGTTCAGACCAGCTAAATAAATGTTGAGAGATACATTTACTGTGCACAAACACCCAGGGGTAGAAATAGCTGAGGAGTGGAAATGACTATTTAACTAAGGACAATACTGGTACAAGAACAGATGGTTATAAACTGCCGAAGAATAAATTTAGACTGGAAATTAGACAAAAGTTTCTAATCAGCAGAGCAATGAAGCTTTTAAAAAGCCTTTACAGGGAACAGGGGCAAAAAGCTGCTCTAAATGAGGGATAAAGCTTCATGCATTTCTGAAAGGTATTATGAAATATGGTTCCCTACTAAAGCACAGGACGGGAGGCAAGGACTCCTGGGGTTCCTTGCAGCCTCCTGCTTCTCTGTATTCCACAGTAAAATCCATTCATAGCAGCACCAGCATATCAGAAGTACAGTTCTGAAATACCTTGACCTCTCAGAACCACTACATAAAGAACCATTCTGGCTGGACTCTGTTGAATGGTAAAACAAGGTAACTTCCAAGGGAGGGAGCAGCCAAACCTGTGAAGAAAGCCTGAGCTGAATTTTTACACTATCTTATTTGGAAAGCCACAGACTGGGGGCAAGTGCAGACAGAACATGTCATCTCCTTTAAAGCTCATAAAACAAAACACTTGAAACATTCTAAGGGCTCCTGGGTTCAGAAAAACTTCTCAATGCATTGCTCCATGCCAGACAACCCTCCTGATGGTCATCAGACATTGAAAGAGGCAGTTTTGTTGTCTGAGCATACAATATCAAAAGACCAATTTTTTTCTTCCTCTTAATTTTTATCAAGGTTTTGCATAAAATACAAAGATGGAGCTCAACCTTATTATTATGCCTTGTGTCTTTGTTTTGTATGAGTAGGACACAGTCTAGTCTTTTGCAGAGTCACAATGGTAAATATTTGATCTTTTCAATATGTGCATGTGCCAGAAGTGTTACAGCACAGGAGGAAAGTAACTTCCTGAGAAGTATTCCAGAATTATATGGTTTAACCTATTTGCTTCTCTCCTTAGTTATGGCTGCATCATGTTTAGCCTCTGGGGACATGCCACATATAACATGTATCATTATTTTAGGAATAAAAATCAAAAAAATCCCAACAAATTGGAATTTGCCACAAAGACTGTATCACATCCAGAAACTCCCTCTTGACCACCATTTCTATAGTCCATCTTATCAGGGCATTTGAAGATATTCTGAACATTTAAGGCAAAAGTGTTTGGAAAGCCCTAGACCCTGAGGAGATACTTTTTGGGATACTCAGCCAGAAATAGGCCACAGATAAGTTATCTGGACATCATTGTTCTTGATAAAGTGAGGAAACACATAGGGTAATTTTCTAGAACACAAACTTCACTGCTTCTTCAGAAAATCTTCAGCTAACTGATACAAGATGGAGTATGTGGTTTTCAGTTGCAAGCTCTGTCCCTTTGGGCAAATGACAAGAGCTCCAAAATTTACACAAATAACCCTAAACTGACTGTTACATGCAGAGGCCATAACCATTACCACACTACACCTCCTTCCACAGACTAATACCATGCTCACTGTGACTGAATCCGCTGATGATGGGAGGTTTTCAACTGCATGCCTGATTAAATGCTGCCTTCCAGAATTCTTGGATAACAGGAATTAAATTTTAATACCCTTAATCTAGTTGACACTTTTCATAAGCTCTTCCTCCCCTCCTTCTCCTGTGCTACAAATGACCAATTACCCAATCTAAGGTGATGCAGGCTTCGGTCGAGGCTAATGAAGATGCGGAGGGTGAGATGCTGCTTGCAGCACAGTCCCATTAGGAAAGGTTAATCACCTCCGAGCTTACAATCCCACATTTTAGCTCCAAACAGCGAGGAGGCAGAGAAAGAGGCATCCATCACATTAAGCAAATAGTACAGCAAATGCCTGGCATTTGATCAGCAGCAAGGTGCTCTCCTGATGGAAAGAGGAAGACTGTAAAATGAAGACCAACAGTGATTCTCCAAGGTTGCTCAGGGACAGATATCCCCACATAAGAAGTAGGGAAGGGAAATGTCCCCAGCTAACACCTGAGATATGTGCTTTAGAAGAGAGGTCTGCATCTTCCTTCCCTGAGAAGATATATGGTATGTGATGTTACCCTTTCAAGGAATAAAAAACATTATCTCAATGAAATGTGTGTAAGCAGCTGGAGGAAATCAGAGAGGAACAGTCCCAACCTATGTAGAATGAAACAAACTTTCAGCTGCTTACTGTTATTTCATAATTCCAAATCCTCAGGAACAGCCTAGGCAATGGAGCAGTGCTATCTTCTCTGTACATTCAGACTATCCATTGCTGTTCAGTGTTCATCAACCAAAGTCATTTATCTCCAGTGAAATTAGAATGCATGTGAACACAGAGCCAGAGGGTTATTTTTTGCATCAACAAGGCCTAATCCTGTGTGGCTACACCTGCTTCTAGAGATATCTAGAACTAACCTTCATGACACCACCTCCATTACTAAGTCCTTACTCAAAGAAAGAATAATTTCTTTTGGGAACTGAGGCAAAGGGATTGTTGGTAGGAAGAGAGGAAACATTCCTAAAACTTTCGCATCGTGACTGACTACACAATAATGTTGTGCAATTACTACAAAAAAACAGTTTTGTTTGGGGGTTTTTTTGAGTTTTTTAAACTCTGAGGGTTTTTTCTAGAATTGTCTTCATTCATTATCACTGTCCATGACCATTAAATTTTCTTTTGTAAACAGTGAAAAGCCTTTCTCCTCATTCAGAGATGGTCCCAGAAAAATGAGAAATACTTCAGTTGCGAGACAGAGGTATTGACTCTTTACTGTATTTTTTTCCAAGTGTCCAGGTCACCTTCCTTGCTGGACCTTTTCAGCTTTAAGATCCTTTAGTGTCCTTGCCCAGATGACAGAAATATTCTCCCTTTTATCATTTAAGATATCTTACAAAACGAACTTATGCAATCAAGAATAGATCCCATGGTGTCAAAGCTCAAATAGGATCCCCTGAAACTGGCAACATGTATTGCAGAAGATAGAAAATCTTAACTGTCTTTAGTCGTGATCAAATTTAAGCTCTTTAGTTCTAGAGCAAACTGACATCAGTGAGTGCTCTATTTAGTTTGCAAAGTAGGAGGATGTTTCCCTGCAGTCTAGACTTAACCTTACTTAAACAATTTCTGCTGTATTTTTCAGGCTTCTCTCTCCTCCTGATCAATAAATATTCAAGTGAAACATTTTATGCTAATTTCTTCTGAAGCAGAAAGACAGACAATAGTAGCAAAAGAATCCTCTGCTTGGAATCTGAATGGCGAAGAAAACACTCAGATGGTGATCCTCCACAGCTGCCTACTGAAGAAAATGCCTGCTTGAACTTCCAACCAACTCTGATAGCTAAGGGACAAATTGTGAAGGAATTCAAAAGGAAACCCATACAGACAGCTGAAGTGGCAGGCAGAGATTTCAGATTTGATCTGAGTGATCTCTTTGCAGATCTGCAGAGTGTATGTAAGACCAACATTAGGCACAGGAGAATAAGAAACCTAATTTAGAAGTATGAAATTGCTTTTTGAAAGGGTTTCGAAAAAGCTTAGAAATTAGTCTTTGAGAAGCTCCTGTCCCAAAATTGTTTTCAAATTATTTTCTAAATGCTTAACCCTTTATTTTACTAGAATAAACTTTTTCTCCTTTATTCTTAAGGCTTATTAATATGTGTCTTTAGATTAACTAGCCAACACTGAGCATGCTTGTTTTGAGAACTAGTTATAAGCTTGCATTTTATGCCAAAGAACTTCAAATACATATTTTCAGGTTCTCAAGCTGTGTCTACACAGTCATACACAGACAACGTGCAGAGACTCAAAAGGATCTACTATTATACCTACTTATCACACACAGAATCACTGGGTTGGAAGAGACCTTCAAGATGAAATCCAACCCATGCCCTAACACCTCAACTAAACCATGGCACCAAGTGCCACATCCAGTCTTTTTTTAAACATGATACAAAACAATGTAGTTCAATGAATGGATACAGCAAAGACACCCACTCATGGATTGCTGCAGTCCAGGAGAAGACATCCCCAATACCTCGTGAGCACTAACAAGGAAAAAGAACTTGCTCCATACATATTGCAGGGAAAAAGCTCCATATCTTCCACATGGAAAGGATGCAGTGAAGCCCAGCACTAACATCACACTGAGACAGAACCTAGGTGTTCTCAGACTGTTCCAGCAGCACTCTGCCATAGGTGGCTTCCCAGATCAAAAGGGAGAAGACAGATTTACTGCCCAGGTCATAAGGTTCCAGGCATAGGAGGAGTGTGAGCTTTGCTGTGCCCTACTTTTCAGGCAGACAGACATTTGCCTTAAGAAGGTTTTTTCCTTTTCTTTGGTGTGTGAAACAGAAGACAATTCTCAGCTGGATTCAGAGTTATTCCTTCAGTGTCTTTGGATATTGCTCCAGCTGTGCTTGCTAGTTTGTATTGCACTGGTGAGTAACTGAAATAATAGGATTTCTGCTATCAAAGACTTTCCTATTATAATTAGGAAAATTAGGAAGAGATACTTTCATTATCAGATGTATATGGAAATATCTGGAAGAGAACTGCAGTGACTCTAAGGTGGGGAGGAGCTTGAATTTGCTTTCTAGAGGCACCACTTCTGGAGTTTCCTCCCAAATTTGCCCTAAACCAAGACACAAGTTTTACAGGTTTCAGAGAATACCTGAGCTCAACTTTTGTTTTCTGAGAGAATTAGCACTACCAAAACATCCAGTCAAAAGCTGTAATTGGCAAATTCTACAGATCATGAACAGTGGTTCAGTCAAAATTTCCTGTTGGATTTCCAATTTTAAGAATTAGTTTTCAGCATTTATACAATATTATTCACTTACATGAAAAATATAAAAATCTTATTCAGCTTTTGACCTCTGTTCTCTCACCAAAAGCCTTAATTAAAGGCAAAAGCAAGAGAATTCTTCTGATGTTGAAGGTTTTTCCTCAAGAACTTTTTGAGATCTTCCAGTTCTCCAAAACATCCCACAAAGTAAGCTATGTACTGGTCATAACAGCAGAACAGCTGTTATTTTCTCAGAGCCTGAGCCTTATCTGAACCAGAGGAAGACACATAACTGATTCCAAACCAGCTCATCCTCCCTGCCATCTTCCAACTACCTTTTGAAGAGGAAGATCCCTTTGACATCAAATAGTCTCACTACCTTCTGTAGCAAGCAGTTCCCAGATTGAAAAGATATATAAGGCAGGAGCAGCAAATGTCAAAGGAAACTTGGAGTCATTAAAAACAAAACAAAAAAATTAACAATAAACCCCAAGCAAACAAGGAGCAAGGGAAAATTTGCTCCGTGCTTACTAGTTTAAAAATTGTCTCTGGAGAATTCAACCCCTTCTGCTCTGATGTGCCCTCCTGCTGTTTTACTGCAAGCTCAGTCGATTCACAGCTGCTGCTCTGCACAAGTCCTGGGTTGCCTTCAGAAAAAAACACATGGAACAATTGGAGAACCATGTCCCCATTCAAACAGCAAATCCCAAGTCAAAAGGAAGACACCAACACAGAAATCAGAAGTCTGCACTATAACAGCAATGACAAGGCGAGTTAGGGCAAAAGCTGTACTTGCCAAACTAATGAGAGTAGCATCAGCTATTTCCCAATTAGAACAGGCCCTTCTTTGAGCTAGTCCACCTCACCCACGCCTCTGCATTCTCATCTAAAATGCTTCCAAGTTACTTGTGCATTGTGACCCTGTCTGACCTCCCCAAGGCTCAGTATAATCTATAGGTAGTAAACACAAGTCACTTAACTGAAAGAAGAGTTCAGGTATTTGCTAACATGCATACTTTTGAGGAGGGCAAAACAAGCATCACATTGTATGCAGAAAACACCCTCACAGTGTAATTCATAAAGTCTTAATCATATTTCTCAATCCCCTAAGCCTTGAAGCCATAACTACTACATCAAGATAAGACAACCCCAGACAAGGATCTAGGGAGGACTTAGAGACAAAAACATATCAGTGAAGCCTAGTTTTTATTGTTTGGTAAATTTTCACAGTAGCAGAGACAGGACACTGACTGAAAAGTGATGATGAACAACACTTCTGAAGTTAAAAATCCCCCTGTTGCATATATGATGATACACAGAAGCATTTCTGAAGTTGTACCTTGGAATTAAAATTTGAATGAGAAATCAGAGATGAGCTTTGAGCATTGGAACATTTACTAGCATCTTAAAAAACTTGCTAGAGGTAACCAGCTAAGAAACTTCTCTTGCCCTGGAGAACATGCATGACATGGAATTTCCATGCCACAGTTCTTGGGGATTAATGTCTGCTGGTAAAAACTGCTGCTTATATCCAAAATGTGTCCTGAGCTAAGGGAGTAAGAAACAACCCTTACACAATGATGTCATCAGCGTAGTTAGGTCCTAAAGTTCCCAAGCTGAGTGAAAAGTAACAACTGTGAAAATTCTAAGATGTGCATTAGGAGTCCTGCTGAAATGTATTTACATATTTGAAATGGAAAACTCTTACTGACTTGCCCCAGAATTGCAGTTGCTCCACATTAATCTGGACCAGTTGTAAGTAATTAAAAAGTGGGGAGGGTCAGCCTCATTTAAGCACATGAAGATTTTGTACCTCTTCTCTACTAATCACCTCCACACCACTTAAGGAGATCCGAGACTAGGTATTATAAATCAGAAATCCACTTTCAGGCAGCATAAAAACAGGAAGTGCAAGTTCAACATTTTGAAAACTGCTAAGAACAAAAGTGGGAGGACAAGTGAGGTCAGACTGCTCTTCATGGAAGCATGAGGAAATGAGAGGCAGAGCTTTGAAGACAGGAGGCATGCATCTACAGCACACAAATATATGAGTGATAATCAGAAAGCTAAAATGGCAGACTCCAGGGACACACAATGGATGGAGAAGCCTTTCACCCCAAATACCTGGTTCTGTAATGAAAGATTCTGTTCTATATAACAAAGGGAAGTTTTCTATTAATTACTTCAAAAATAACTAGTAAGTTACTTCTTTTACTTTCCATACTGGCACAAAACTCACTTTAGCAACCCAAGAAAGGTTAATGCCCTGGCAAGTTTGTGAAAATTGACTTTTCCCCCTAGAAAAATCACTTTCCACCTTGTGGCAGAAGATCAGTGGACTTTCGCCATTTCAAAGACAAGTTTCCAAAGTTTCCTCTTCACAAAGACATTACCCTCACTAGTGATCTACTCCAAATCTAACTGAAAGCAGGAGAAATAAAACACAAAATAACTCCCAAAACCATAAACAGAAAAACATAAGGTAGGAGAGTGAGAAGAGCAGAACTGCTAGTTATTTTAAGTGACAAGATCACATAATTTAAGTTCC
Organism: Erithacus rubecula; assembly: GCF_903797595.1. NCBI lineage: Eukaryota > Metazoa > Chordata > Aves > Passeriformes > Muscicapidae > Erithacus > Erithacus rubecula. Next base: position 40,347,289 of record NC_136688.1, on the reverse strand, counting down.
CAGAGCTGAAGCTCTGGACATTTTGCACACAACTAAAATAAATAGATGTGGAACTAGGCAGACCCCAGCAACATGCAGACATCTTCCTGACTCAGCAAGCTATCCACAAGGAACAGCCACAGACAAGAACACACAATCTCAGTTTTTCTATTTCCTATTTAGTATGTCTGCTCTGAAACTATGGCATCTGGAAGCAGCCTCTGGAAGGTTTCCTAAACCCTCAAGTCATGGCAAAGCTGCAGGACTCAATAAATATCAAGGAAGACATAATCTATAGAGGACTATACAAAGCCTTAGGTGATTTTGGAAAACCTCTTTTTGAGATTAATTTGGAGAGGAGAAAAAGACAGCTGGAAGATAGAGATTATTTCTAACTTCATTTCAAGTTTTCATAATCCAAATATCCACCAACGACCTGGGAAAACTCAAGAAAAATATGTTTGGGTTCTGTGGGTACACAGCACCATCTCGTGGAGTGAATGGAAGAAGTATAAAAAGCAAGGAAATTATTCCAGCACTTGAGACGTCTGCAGCTTGGCTTTTTGACAGGCTGCTCTTCTAGAAGGTTAACAAATCTCTCTATCGAATTTGTGCTTTATAAAAAAAGTTCACTGCAGATCTATAAAGAACAAATGAACAACAAACAACTCCCTATTTTTATCTCTCAAACTCATCACCGTTAACATAAACACTGCAGGCCTCTTCATAAATAGAGTGTGGGCAGACAACCATCTGTACTGAATTTTATTTGCCAGCAGGCCTAGCACAGCTGTGAGCACCCTTTTCTTACAAGTCTGAATCTCATGTACTTAAGGTGAGCAAAGAAAACAAGTCTTCAAATACTAAATTTGCCAGAAATAACAACCTATACTCCTCTATTTAATACTGGAAAAGAAAAAAAGAAAAATAAAGAAACTCAGAAAAGCAGCTATTCCACCCTTTCCACTATTTGCTCCCTAATATGGAAGAATGCTTACAGAGTGTCTGAGAAGGAACAGCTTAAGTTACCCAGCTTAAGTTACCCAGTAAGGTTCACACCTTACTGGCAATAAATAAGGATTTCCAGGCATTATGGAAAGCATGAAGACCTGATTAGTTTCTGCCTTATGACAGGTAAGCATTTAAGTGTCCTGACTTCTAAAGGAGGTAGGAGAATACAGGGGTCTCTGTGCACCAGGGATTTCATTGGTCTTGCTTTCAGCTCTGTCTCAATTATTGTGTTACACCCAGCTTCACTTTAGCAAATACTTAAAAGTTTATTCTTAGTCCATCTTAGAGGAAAGTTGTTTGAAACCAGAAAGTACTATGTATATTGTCTATGCATTTCAAATAGCTCCCATAATTATTTTAGCATAGGTCTCTCAGATGCGATATTTGGGCTAAGTATTTTCTCTGATATGCCTGAATTAAATTTAAATGACATGAAATATCAATATTTCATGCATATGAGCCACCAGTAGCAATTCCACAGCCAAGTGGGGGGCTTTGTGAGATACTTCCCTTAAGACAAAGTGCAAATTTACATTTCAAGTGTCCATCAGAAACATCTGTATTTCAGCATGATGAGGTAAGGGATTAAGCCTCTAACCTCTTCCAAATGAGACAAATGCCAATTGATAACAAGTGCAAAAAATGGAGAGGAAAAAAGAGAACAGGATGGTGACTAAGATTTTGGGGTTGTTTGTTTTAGTTGTTTGGGTTTGTTTTTTTTTTTTTTTGGATTTTTTTTTTTTTTTCCTGACAGTGCAAACACCTAACTCATATGATTTCTGTTTAACATGGAAAGTGTAGATAATTCTGTCTGATTCCAGTTTCCAGTATTCAGGTAACTACAAGATGATGAATTCACAGGATAATGTCCATGCTGCAGCAGTATATGCTTCAGCATCATGTGGCATGTAGGATTAACACGGTGTCCTGACTAGCCCAATATGCTACACAAATGTGCACAACTCAGCAACAGTTCACACAGGTATTTCAGACACCTATGCATGGCAACTCATGCATATTCTGCACAGCTGATACTACAGTTACAAGACATCAAAATCATGCCCTAATGGGTAACTTTAAATGTATCTATCAAATATTATGCCCATTGACCTCAAGATAGATACTGGTATCTCTGCCTCTCACACACATGCACAGATTTTCTCTTGTGCCATATCACACAGCAGGAGTGCCTACAACTATTTGCTGGAAGTCATATTCACAGTCACTGCTTCTGAGAACTTCAGCTCACTCACACAGAGCCAGGTCTGCTCAATTCATTCTGCATTGGTAACACAACCAATCCAGTTACAACAGCAAAGTAGGAAAATAAATCTTTGCTGATGTCAGTACAAATGCTGGCTTTTGTAACATGCAGTTAACTTGGATCCATAATGTAAAAGTACACTTTTTGTGACATTCTGCATATCCAAGTAAAAGACACCTGATGGCTGAAGTCTTCAGTAATAAAAAGAAATACCACCATTAGCCCTCTCTTCAGCATTTTGTGGTGTTGAACTATGAAACTATCTGTGACAGATGAACTGTTAAAGACACAGATGCTTCAGCAGAACCTACAAATTGCATGATGGATGGCTTGTGATATTGCTATCTATCTTCATCATTTGCCTGAGATCAGAGGGCAGAAATGTAAGAGACAGAAGGTCATTTAGTACAATCTGAAAAAGAAAAAAATAATAAAGAAATATGACAGATGGTTATGGGAAGCCAAAAAACCTGACACCAGTTTTGCTGTGGTCAAGCACTGCAAATAGGTTTCAGACCAGAGACAAGGAAGAATACAGCCCCAACCACATTTCCTTCAAAATAAATGTTGGAGTCTCTCTGGATGAAAAATATGCTTCTATTTGGCTGCTACATTATTAAAGTCAGAGTCTAGTCAAGACACTCTGGTCTAGAGGTCAGTTATGTTATCTGAGACAGTTACTCAATAGACAGGAGCACCACTACTCTTGCATTAAGGATAGAGACACCAACAAAAGCTACAAAGATCAAACTCTGCGTTTTTAGGAATGGAGTAATTTTCAAATCTCTTTCCCCATCCTGCTCAAGACCACACTCTCAAGCACTGTGCTGGCACTATACTGAAAGGTATATCCTAGACTAGGGAGGCCACCAGAAGCTCATGCTACTTGTCTTCAACACAGAGGTCTGTGAAGAGCGTCAGGAAGTCACAGCCAGTAGTTTAATAAATAATAAACCTAAGCAGAGGAGGATGAACTAACAGATCAATGCTTTTAAACCAAGATTAGTTGTCTTCTTTCTCAGGTTTTTAAATGTTTTCTGCTAACTTTCACAATAAATTCATCCTTATGATGCAGTCAATGAATTCGGAGCTGTTTTGAAAATGATTAAATCAACCACGTCCTGCTTTTATATTCCTTCATTTTTTTAGTTCAAAGGTATTCTAAACCTTTCACTGAAATATGCAGAATTTTGCTTGCCCTAAATGTGCAGTTTTCATTGATTAAACTACCACCCATGAAAAATTTTCACCAGCTCTGTATGCAACCAAGACTTTGAAATGAACTAACATTCACAGATTTGAAAGCTTTTTAATCTGCAGACAACTGTTAGCTAACTGGGATTTCAGTTAGCACTTACATCCCAATAGATTTCAAATCATATGATTATTCTCAGGGTTTTTTACTGAAAAGCCTAACTCCTCCCACAATCAGAGAAATTATTTTGTGTCTCAAAATCTCTAAGGACAGCAAAAGGCAACTGAAGTCCCAGAGCCCTCTCCCAGCATTTCCAAGGCCTCAGATGTCAGTACACAATGAAACACCTCCACAAAGTTAAATTAAATCCACCAAAACGTGCTCCCCTGAGCAAAGCTTGTTTCACAGGTACCCAAGCAGCCAATTTCAATCTGCCCCTCAGGGATCATTATTAAGATAACTGTAATTAAGGTTTTTCATCTAATCCCCAATGTTCTACAGCTGAGATTATTATACCAGCTCCTGGGTAACAAGATTGCAACATAATAAAGCTATGTCCCTATATGCAGCTAAACTCCACTGGAGATCAATAGCAGCCTTCTGTCAATGGCAGGAAATAATTAGTACATTAGGCAGCTTGGATAGTGAACAAAGAATCTCCTTCAGGACCTCTGACTCCTCCTGCCTTTGTTTTCCTGTTAACAATTTCCATTGCAAAACAATGAATAACTGTAAAAGATCTGTCTCTTGATCCTAACTGACCCCAGCTTCCTTCCTAAGGTAGCCCCAGACCTGCAGGCTCAAAAATCAGCAAGAAGAAAAAAGTTTAAAAATTCTGCACTGCCTGAATTTCTCTGCATGTTGTCATTCTCTTACCTACCCAACTGTAAATATTTTATGACATAGATTTGCCCACCTAATGACTGTAATCTTAAAGATAGCTTTTAGTCTAAGGTATATAAAAACAATATATATAAACCTTAAAAAGAAAACAATTAGACACGTTTGATATGTGGACTGTGAGAATGCCATACCAGATTTTGATCTGCAACTATTGGAATAAACCAGAAGTTACCTCATTGAATAAAATAATTACTTTGTATTTAGAAATGTTACTGCAAACAAAGCCTAGTCCGTAAAACAGAAAATATTGACTTCAATCTTATCTGTTTGTTGTCACCCAATACTGTAGGCTCCTTTTTGCAAACTGTTCTCAATGTAGACAGCCTGGGAAACAAGCAACAATCACCTTGAGGACACAATAGGAATAAGGAGGCAATATAGTGTGTGCTATGGCAAACAGCTCTGTGCTCTCTGGGAAAGCACCAAGTGAACCCCATCCCATCTCATTAACATCATTACACCCCATTTATCACACATCAGACTTAGCTCAATTAAAAGCACACATATATAACTCAGCTGAGTGCTGCAAAGATGGGAGAGCACACAAAAGCCAGGTGGGACAAAAAGCAGATTAAGGATTATTGCAAGTCAGAGCTTCCATCCAGAACAGTAAGCCCAACATGGAAATCATATTTTCATAATCTACAGTGTGACTTACAGCAGACTCGTAGGGGGTTGGAGGGAATGATCAAAGCCTGTGTATTCACCTGGACTAGTGACTGGGTATCCTGTTGCAGATCAATTGCAACAGCTAAAAGACCAAACAGATTTTGCAAGGTTTTTTTTTTCCCTTCTCTGCAAAAGAACAGGTACTATCTGCATACCATATGGCACTCAAAATACCTCATGCTAATGAAACCCACAGTAGGTGTGAAATTATCAAAAGTATTTGGCAATACAATTGAGGATAGAAGTTTCACAGCATTGTGTGGGAAAAAATCCATTTAAAATGAAAGTCCTCAAGCTCAGGGTACAAGAGTAAAATTGACGGTGAAGACTTTTGGTATTTTTCTGAGATTTTACATTGACTTCTTAAAACAAATATGAACATGTGCAGGATATTACAAAGAAAATGCTAAATTTAAAATCAATCAAATCCTTGTTGAACTTGACAATTTAGAACACTTATTTTATTATCTTACATTCATTCTAAAGATGTGCATACAGATCATCATCAACAAACGGAGCTTGGGGTGGCAGAACAAACAGAGACTCTTACTCTGCTGTACAACATTTCTGTTTCTGCTGCCAACTTACATCAGTGTCTCATCAGTGATTACACCCTGGGTGTGCTATTACTGAAGGAACAGTTTCTGAGGCCAAATCTCTCATGGGGCAAAATACGTAGGACACAGTACCACTCACTCAGGTACTGTTAAGATGAAAAGTGAAAATTATTGCCATGACTACCAAAGAGCATCAAGTTAAAGAAAAATACTTTCAAAGGGAGCAGAGATCACAAGGAAAAAAACTATGGTAAGAGCCTTCTGTGACATGCTTATGAAAATGGCATAACTGGTGAGCTGTGCCAGGAAGAGAATTAACTGCTTGAACTGCTCAGAGGTTGATAACAGAGGCTGTAATCACTCCCACCTGTAAAGTCTCTCTCCTTCCATGCAATTGAAGTCTGTAGCACGGCTGGACCATACCTTATGTGCTGACAGCAGCCAGGTGTGCACAGATATCAATGACTGATTACAGCTCTCATTCTAAATGTTTCTTCTGCCAAGCTGTTGAAGCAATCGTAATTAAATTACTCACTGGAGACCTAGCTGCATTTTGGGGATCACAAAAGGATAAAGTTGGCTAGCTTTCACTATTAAAAGAAGGAAACAGTTTCCTGTCAGGGCACCTTGAGAAGCTGAAAGGTGCAGAAGAAGCAATTTCAAAAAGCACCTGTCACTCAAATTCCCTCTTTCTCCCCCAAAAGAGGGACAGACAAATTTCTCCCTCTAATGTTGACAGCATTGCCCATTCCAGATGACTCCCAAAGGGAACGTGGGGCAAATGAGTTCTTGATCTGCAGTCTGATCTGGTGTTTAACAGCTGTTACTCAAGGGAGAGGAAATGCCTTTCAGTACACTGAAAAAAATGAGCATTCTTAAATCACTGAAGAGCTGAGGCAATTATGCAGTGGGCTATTACTAAGCATCAGAAAAGTGCATGCTTCTTCAATAAGAAGTAGTACCAGATCCTTGCTCTGAAGATGTTACACTTTTTGGACCTGCAGGGCAAATGAAAGTAAACAGTGCCAAGGAGGAAAGCAGAGTTCATAACCCAAATCACAGTGGTACAATTTACATCATGTACTAAAGCACATAGTTGCATTTCCCCTCTTTTTCATCCCTGTTCTTAGAGGATTAGGTTATTCACTATCCAAAGACACCAAAGGCTCAAGTTAAGAACTCAAAATGAGCCATCATCCAGAAAACACTAATTCTAATATGTGAAAGACCACTAAGTAAGCAAGAACAAAGCATGAGAAGAGAACTAAGAAGTAGGCAGAGTGTCTGACCTGTTTAATGAAGTATGATTCATTTAAGATAAATCAGAGGTGACTCTTGCTTCATGTAGGATGGATGTCTCTGTAGTATCAAAGGCAAATCCCCAAGCATGCTGATATTTAAACAGCTGACTGGTTTAGCCACGCATGACTAATGAAGTCTATACAGATTTATTTTCTACACACTAGCAACCTCTTGCACTCTGACTCAGTAAGTGAGTAAGCTGGGCACATTAGAAACAAATGGGTAATAATTAAACATGAACAACGAAGAGTGTTTCTGTAAGTAAATCAAGCTGACTTTGTTGGCATTGACATTAAAGGAGGTCGTGAATTCTGGACAAAAATTAGCCCAGATGGTGAAAAACACAAAATACTGAGAGTGAATAGGGTTCATCTCACAACTGAGGGTCTGAATCCTGCAACAGAGAACACAGGCTGTAACAGCTCAGTGACTCACAAAGTAAGTTTGGGGTGCAAATGGCTCATGAGCATATCAGAATAAATCCATCATCATAAAAGAAAGGTTACTGATTTAGCCATTTGCCCTGCTAGTAGTCTCTTCTAATGACTATTCTGCTATGCTATTTAAGCAGGTGTGAGGGACAGTAGTACTGCCACTGCAACCTAGTTTACAAACTATGCTTAGAAGCATCAATACACTTTCATACTCATTCACTCACTTCATAAGGTGCAAAAAAGAAGGGCATTAATGAAGAGGGATGGGCCTGCTCTGACAACCTTGGTATCTCACACATGTGGAGCTAAGGCCAGCTTCCGTCTTCCTTAATCAATCAGAAATACTCTGTGCTTTACTCTAAAGTAGTGGTCTTAGACATTTTTTGCTAATTTTTTATATAATTCCTTTTATGTCAAGTAAAAAAAATGGCTAGTAAGTCTCACTCACTATGATTACATAACTGAAGTTATCAAAAATTCATCTTATGATGGTGCTAAATTAATGAACAATGGAACAAAGTCACCATAAATCTCTTTCCCTCTAATCCTTCCCTACTCCAAATGTGATTCACATAAAGACAGTAAAAGCATATAGGTTAGGCATCACATAGAAAGGGATTGAAAAAAAAAAAAAATTCATTGGACAAAATAAGCCCCAATCGCCCTGCATATTACTTCTCTCCCAGACAAAAACAGGCATCACTCAGCCAAGCAACCTCACTGGAAGGTTGCTTATCAACAGGATGCCTGAAAAGCTGGAGGAATATAAAGATACCAACACAAGAGGACAAAAAGCTTGGGCTGCCTTTTCTCTTTACCAAACAAATGAAAAAGTTGTTTTTAAACCAGGTGTTTTAAAACCAGGCTATTGCAATCCAAAGTTTATAAATAAATGAATAAATAACTCCACTAAAAAGCCAATCAATAGACAGCAGATGGATTTAACTGTTACATCAACAACATAAAACCTGTTTGAAAAGGTGCTTTATACCCTGCTTGCACAAGTCATTGCTGAAAAACATTGATTTTGCACAGGCAAACACCTCCACTAATACCTACTCATGTTACCCTGGCAATCGCTCTTGGAAAGCTTGACCCTCAGTGTTACTCATCTGCATGAAGCATTGAGCAAAAACCAGCATTTTCTATGACCTAGTTTGACATGGATATACCATTTTCATTAGCTACATTGCCAATGCCTCTTGTGCATTCTCTTGTGCAGAAAATGTTATTGTCTGATCAGATAAACAAGAATTTGAATTCATTAAAGAATCTGTAAAGCTGTTCATACACAACAGGTCACTTATCACATAGGCTGAAATGCTTAACTACCATAATTTCATCTCATATCATGGTTAACATTAACAGGATGGAGATCATCCCACATGCAAGACACTTCACTATAACATCATGGGTAAACTTTACTTCTGCTGCCTTACATGTTTAAAGTTGCACATTTCAACAGTTTAAGCAACAACTTGGCATGCCAGGGTTGTTTAGTATTCCTAATATTAATTGCAGTACACTAACATTGAGTTCCTACATATTAGAGGAGTATGTAAATTCTTAAAATAGGTTGAAAGCTCACATTTATTGAATGTGATGTTAAAATTATTAAAGCAGCTATAAAGATTGTAGATGAAACAAGTTCAAAAAATTGAGACTATATTTCAAATGGCACAGAGAATAGAACCAGTACATCCTGAATAGCGTTATTGCTTCTATTTCTACCTTTAATTTCAGGTGTTAGTACTGGGCAGTGTGAAGGGCAAACCTTTAAATTCACTTTTGTACAATGGACTTTCTCAAATTAATTTGAGGAGAGGGGGTGTCTGTGGGTTATGCCTGTGTCTTTTTTTAAAAAAAAATTGATATAGTACCAGACAGAATAAAACATATTAAAACTGAATTTATGCCCCCATAGCTCCCATTAATTTCTTATTTTAAAGAATCTTGATTCCTGCAAAGTAAAAAACATCTGAAACAGAGCTACAGACAACAAGCTAAATTAAAGGTTATATAATCATTTCCACTGGGAATTTAAATCCTTATCTTGCTAAGCAATACTGATGAATGGATAAACATGTCTATAGGTTTACAGAATGAATCTCTGGAACCTCTGAAAGGTGAAGGTGCTTCCTCTTCACCCTTCAGAAACACCAGCTCCAAGTCAGTTGCATCTGAATTATGAAGTTTAATGGCCTAGTCCTGGGAAAAAAATTAAAAAGGAAAACATACTGGCACACCAAGCTTCACTCAGCATTGGTAAGACTGAATATCTTTGCAAGGTTTGCTCCAGAAAATAATAAAAACCCAGACATAAATCACACCTACCAATAGTTAATTTGGGATAATCTACGAGATCATCAAGAATAATTGAAGAGAACACCACACTTGCCATTTATCTCTCTCAGAGGCACAGATATATTCTTCATCAAACAAATGAAAATGCAAATTTCCATTGTGGACACTTGATTAACAGAAATAGAAAGGCCAAATATGTACAGTAAGTCAGCCTTTTGCTATCATTTTCATCGTGTAAAACTCAACCTGTTCTGTTTACTTCAATACTCTACATTTACACCAGTGGGTGACCACCGATTGCTCATAAGGTAGAAACAGCCATCTATTAAATTAATAGAATGGACTGCTGTGGCCAAAAAAACCAAAAAGCCTGATGCACTTCTAAATAAAAGGCCTCAGGTTACACAGAAGGTATATCTTCCTGCCATTACTTGCACTAAAATCCAGTCTAGAGTACTTGCTTCAATTGATAGATGCCTGTACTTTGATTAGCAACCTTAGGTGAGAGGTAGGAAGGAACAGGACTTAAGCCTTCTCAACTACACACCCACAAATGTATCCTAGTTGTATCAGGAAGTCAGGAGTAAAAGTCTATTCCCAATGTCATCATACAAGACAAAAGATAAAATCAAACAAATAGAACCCACAAAAAATGTTATACGCACTTTTTGCCGGTCCAGGATGAAGTCTTGTCATGTTCCAGAAGGAGTCCACATGACTTACCTTTCCAGATAATTTTGAAACCCACATCCTTCTGTGTGCATTTGTAAATTACCAGCCAGGCTTGATAACTGGAGGCTGGCTCCTACACTGCCCACATCACCACTCATTTCAAGCTCCCTTCTCTGCATTATTTCCAGCTGCCAGCTCTAAAAAGCAGCAAGAAATCCCCAATTACAGACACAGGAACCTGGCTCTTCCTGATGCTTCAGGGCCTGTTCTAAGCCATCAGCAACAGCTTAACAAGGGCACTGCAACATTCTGGAGCTGTGAAGCCAAACACATTAGAAACAAACCCCACACTATCAATAATATAAGAAATTTCCTGGATATGTATTTAAATGCAACCCAACAGAATTCAAAGTAGCGTTTCTTTCACACATTTGTGTGCTATGCTTAGCAAGTCTAAACTGATTGACTGAACAAGTAGTTTGAGAGTGGGAAAGTGGGTGTCCAATTGATAAAAGCAAACCAAAACAAAAATGCAGAAAATTGGCATCAGATTTTGTGACTCCAATATGAAATGTTTCTTCTGAACCCAAAGGAAACATTCTGAATTCTAAAGCAACCCAAAACCAGACACAGCATTACACTCTATAAATCTGTGTCAGTAGTACCTTGTTTACACAGACCCTGTCAAAGTATGACTGCTGATAGGCCTTTCCAATATCTGTTTGAGAGAAATATGCTGGAAGAAATGGGAGACCAACACAGACAACACTACATACTATGAATGACTCAGAAAAGCAGACACTTTGGCCTTCAGCAGAAAAGGATTGTTGGCATATGCTACACAGCTTGTCATATGTGCCATCAACTCAGCCATGTCTCGGACTTTCAGGGGAAGGGTTGCAGATATGTTAGTGCTGTGGTACCAATATTGCATGGACCTTGCTGGTAACACTAATTAGGTCTACCACAAATACCTTAATGAAAAGCAGTTTTTTCTGTGTTTAAAATTTATACAGTTGGTGAACCAAATTATTGAAGCCTAGTGTTATACTTACTACAGCAATCATGATGTATCCCTTTGTTCCCTGCCTTGGAGCAAGTGAGGGAGAAGGGGGCAGTCACCTCAAATAAGAGAAGCAGGCAGACAGTAGAGCTGAAGTGATCTGTTCCCTCCAGGCAGGAGCAAAGGCCAAATCATGATGAGCAGAATGAATGTCAAAAAAAGCTGATTATCTGCCCCCTAAAGGCAGACTTAAGGGGTTTGTTCAATTATTTGATCAGAGATCCTAGTAGTAATTGGCCAAGAACATCCAATGTTTTGAGATTAAGCAAATCAATACACCAAGAAGCACAAAGGTTCTGCTGTGTATTTAACTGATCACTGGTTTTAACTGAGCATTGTCCCAAACACTATCCACCATTTCATGATACAGATAGTATTTCAGAAGACCATCTAGAATACTACTCATTTTACATGCATTCCATGTCTTTTTCACCAAGGTTTGAATGAAAATCTCGAAGTATAATTCAGTACACAAAACCTAGACATTTTTTACTTGTGAAAATATTACATACAATATCTGCAAGTCATTCCTGGTTTCTTTAAACCTGGAATTCCATTAACATCAATTACCACCATTGGACTTGTGAAGTTAGTTTCAAAAAGAAGAGGGAAAAGGAAACCAACAAAAAGCAGCCAAACAAAACCAATACATGCTGAATTGCATATTTTCATTTTAAGGAAAACAAACAAAAAAACCTCTGTAGGCTTTAAAGAAATTTCCAAGGGAAAAAAACTTGGATTTGTTACTGGGAAAGTTGTATTGCAACTGGAAGAACAGTGAATCGTGTTCTCTCTGCTCTCATATATCAGAACTCACAGGTCACCAATGCAATGAAAAGTCTACTTACGATCATTACACTGGCTCCCAGAATATGAAGTCATGGAGCAATCACAGGTGAAGCCTTCCCATTGCTGATTACAGATGCCCTGATTCGCACAGGAATCTTCCTGGCAGGTAGTGCTCGGTCCTGCAGAAAGGATGAAAAGAAGAGAGTGAAATAAAGCTGAGAGAACCACTTTGGTCAAGCCCACAAAAGCTTCAATTAATCACTACCACTGCCATCAGGACCCTCATGCAGAAGAGAGAAAGCACTACCCAACTGTTCCATTCCTGAACGTGCAAAAAACTCAGATAAAACTTGGAGCACAAAGACAAGTGTACACCTCACAACAAAACAGCAAAACTATAACACAGCAAAGAAGAGAGAACAGCAACATATTCCCTCTTAGGCAGGCCAAACTCATATGTCCCCAGCTTCCTCAAAGAATTGCATAGTAAAAGAAGAGGTGATGCTAGGCCATGAAACACAGCCAGGTTGTTGTGCTTCCCTATAAATTTGATCCCCTTATAGAAATGAAAGCTAATTAACAATGCCTCATGGAACCCAAAGAACCCTGATAATGTAGATTCAAACTGAAGTTTTGAAGCCTCAGCTGGCCACAACTTGGCTTTATAGGTTAATAAAAGTCAGCCAAACAAAAAACCAAACACTCTCTCCTATTACACAGGTTCCTCTGTAAATATGCTAAGAAAGTCCTCAGAAGTGCATGGCATTTATTCACAACACTTCTATTTTTGGACTGCTTTCCATGCTTTTGGTGGAAGCAGAGAAAGAAGCAGCCACTACTAAGAGAACAGCCTTCATAGTTCTGTGATCTGCAGCTAACAGTTGCTATCCTACTCAGATAAGCCTTGCAATAGAAAAATCCAAGCAATAGGCAAAAAAGTAATCTTCAGATCAGAGAGACTCTGAATGACAGCTACTATGTCATCCACAACGAGGTAGCTGGATTCTGAATCCTTTGAGAACAGGCATGAAGCTGCAAGTCATAGATTACAAGAACATGAGTGTACAAGTGACTTCCTGGGAACGTATTTTATATTCAGCATTCTAGACAAAGGTATGTTGCTCCTGTTGTACAGGATTTTAAATAAAATATACATATACATTTGACATATCAACCGTGCTATATTCTGTATGTGTTCGAAAAGAAGAAACAAAATAAATAAAGCAGATAATAAAAGATGAACTGCCTAACCTGCCTGAGATCAGTTCATTACCCACTTCCAGTCTCAAAGTATATTGCAAAGACAAAGAAACAACTGTTCAACCCATTCCAGCATCTTTCTTCACAGTCTTTGCTAGCAACAGCAACTCCACAAGACTCAATCCTTGTCCTTATTTCTTCATCACATCAACACCTCCATCTGTATTTTATAGATTAGATAGGACAGACCAAAGTGGATACAGCATTTAAAAATATTTTAACATAAAATGGAACCCTTTAACCTCCATCAGACACCATTCATAGCGATTTCACTAAATCCCATCATTATTCAGCATCTTTGATATTGAGACAGCACACCTGGGCACTTTCATATTTACAAGCCCTTGTAGAATCCACATCTAACTGGAAGTCCCATGTCAGGCCATGATTCTCCCAACAATAAGCCAGGAATGGACCCTTAAAGCTTTGCTGCAGAGTTTCTGCACCAGAGTCCCAACCAGATCATCTTTCCCTACTGAAAGAGCAAAATGGATGAATTTCAGTAGCTTTTCAGCTATCTGCATTTCTTTACATCTCTCCTGCAATGAGAATGAACATGTGACTTGGTAAGCAAAGTTAGACTGAATTTTAACAAAAACCTCAGCTTCTTCCAGAATGTATTACACTGTTAAAAAAATCAAACAAACCCCAAAATCTCTAGGTAGAAGCATAAATGTGGTTAATAGAAGATGACAACAAAATCCCTGAAGGAAAATTCACCTATTGAAAAGAAGTGACAGCAGCAGCCGCAGCAAGATAACCCCTTGTCGCCATGCTGAAGGAAAGTTGAGCAGCATTTTTCAACACTTTTCTCCTCCCCTCTGCCTCTTCTTCCCACCCACCAGGCTCTTATTTGCAGCCATATGAATCCCAGTGGTCTCAGTGGCACAGTGTGAAATTAACAGATCACTTCTAGATTAGAACAGAGCTGACAGACTTTCCAGCGTGGGCTGGCAGGCACACAGGCCATATAGGTCTCCCTCCTGCCTTTACTCTTGTAAAAATCATGGAGATATATACATATATATATATATATATATATATATAAATATATGTGCATCAGGTTGTGGTCTGATACTTGCTTCAGACTTACTCTGGCCGAGCAAAGGAAGGGATAGCATTTAACAAACTCAAATAGAAGACTAGATGTCATTTTGTCTAAAATGTCTAAATTATCTGAGGATAAGGAATGAGGAACTAATACCTCTCCTGCACATTACTATCCCACTATTTAACTTCTAACCTCAAACTTGAATGCCAATACTCCTAGAGGTATAAACAAGCAAGATATCGATATCTATATTTTAAAAATTAAACACAAAGCAACTGTAACTCTATGCAAACTTGCTACAGCATCAAGTATACAGACCATTACATAGAAGCAGAGGAGAACACCATTTTCAACACTGCTTGTCCACCTTTCCTACATTATTCTGAAAACGCTTTAAACAGTAACTGGACTTGACAACGGGCATATTCTTTGTCTAGATGCTGCAAGAGAAATTACTCTACTCAAGGAATAAGAGTGCATGAAGCCCAGGCTTGAGGTCTTCATATGATAGAGCCCAGAGAGCTGAAGCACTTGGATTCATGGCCTGTCTTATGCTATCTAAAAGGTATTTAACAGAAACCAACTGTGAAGATGGGAACAGCACTTTCAGTTGCCAGAGGGGGGGGAAAAAAAGAAAAAGAAGAAAACACAAGGAGGAATTTTGAAAGCCTGAAAATACCACAAGGAAGCTTGAAGCCTGATCTGCCATCTTTAGAGTCAGTCGTGACAGCACAGCATAAATGCTGGGTATTGGCCTCACTTCTTAGTACTATGGGCCATTTGAATCATAAAAGGATCTTTGTCTCAGAGTTCAGCACTGCTGCTAAGTCATTGCCTGATGTCATAATCCTCTGTGGCAACAGAATTTTCTTCAGAGCAACTAATAGGAATGTCACAGGGAATTAGGATTTTGGATTAGGGAGCAAAGTGACAGAAGCACAAGGATTATAAAACATGAAGATTGTGTTACCACGCACATGCCCTTTAGTGCTAAGAAACAAGGAAAGAAGATGACAAACAACTTATATATAAAGCAGTAGAATTGTTTCTAAATTACCAGTGCCATCAGGACTCAGGTCTATTTTTAATCTCATTCCTCTGGCAACAGTAAGAGCATACAAAGCATTTAAAAGCAAAGTTTCAGAACCAGTCTTCACATAATAATCTGAGATACCCCTGATTTTACTGTCTGTTTGTAGCTGATCTTGGTGCATTGCCTTCTTTGTGCCACATGCACAGTGAAAAGAGGAGTAAGTGGGCAGCAAATGTCAAGTGAAAGTGGAAAAGTCCCCAGTGCAGAAAAGCAACCCTGCCAGCAGAAGCGTGACTTGCTGTGTCTCTCCCTGTCTGAGCTAAGCCTGCCAATAGAGGCAGCTCCTTTGGAACATGAAATGGCAAATCAAAATTCTTCGACAATATCCTTTTTATCCTTATGTCTGCATCTCTAATTTTTACTGAAACAGCTCAGTGTCTAAGGACTTGCAGAATCTGACATTTGTTGGGTTTCCCTCCCTGGGAAGGAGACCAGTATCACTTTTTTACCTATCCAGATGTATTGTTTGTTTATTAGTTTTTCTACTGAGTATTTGAAGAAAATCACCTCTGAAGAGTATAATAGCCTGATCTCGTATCTGCTTAGACCAATTACTTCATCTACCCTCTTTCCTACAATATCAGTTGTATGGTATGTTTCTCTTTGCCCTGAAATTAAAAAAAAAAATTAGCAACTGCTGCATGTTGCTAAAATTTCCATGTTTCACTGGCAACACAAGTCATTCCTTCTGTATCTTTTGAAAGTTCTTTGCAGGAAAAGCAACTTGAGAAATAAAAGACAGTGTTGTGCTTAGTGTTCTTTCAACTTACATGTGGAATCAGTTTATACAGCAGCTGCAGGATTATAAAACAACTGCCTCATGCTTTGATCACAACTAGCAGTAAATATTAAGATAAGCAAGTATCATATTGCACCTAACACCTTCCACCACACATCAAAATTTCACTCTTTTTGAAGGGAATCAACCATTTGTGTTAACATTATTGTCTCAATAAGATGAAGATCAGCAACAGGGGAAGTTCAATGACAATACGGTTCCATTTTCATTCTTCATCTCTCTAAATGCTCTCATCTTTCCCCCTTGTATCTTCAGAGATGTTAGGAAGCAATAGGAGAGTAATATACACAAGACATCTTTACAGCCATTGCAGAATAAGGTGCTTCTCTAGGTCCTAAATTACAAATGCCATCCAGCACTGAAATACCTCTACCACTGCAAGTCAGACATTACAATCAATTTACACCTTTGATAAACCTACACTCTACTTCTGTCAGCATTCCTGTTTCATAACCAGAGATAGTCAGCCTTTTTTAAATTCAATCTGCAGTAGCAGTTCAGCTCAGAGAGGCATCAGGTCTTGGAAACCCTATGCACCAGGCAGAAAATAAATCTGTTTCAGGACTCACTCTTCCTGCAGGTTAAGTAGGAAACAAAGTTATGCCCAACAGCTTTCCAATGTTATAATAATTTGGAAAACAAGATTTTTTTTTTTTTCCTGAGTAAAAAGTGAGCAAAATTAAGTCTGAATCTCATGGAACCATCTCTTTATGGGATGGACCATACCACATACACTGTAACTGCCAAACACATATTGGTCATACATCAGCATTTACTCTGCACAAATGCAAGAAACTAAATTACAGTCAGGGTTCAGTGCATGACTCAGAAAGTTAGGTCCTGTATTTTGAGTCACAGATAGCAGAAAGCAGGAATATCAACGACTAATATAGCAAACCAGAACTAAAAAACCAGATTTTCAAGGATTGCAAGGCCAGCTCTTCAAGCTCTCAGTTTCATACTTTGTTAAGAACTCATCATCCCTTTCATCACCTAAATAAGGTTAGGCATCTGTCAGGTTCCATATTTAAAGTTACTCATTGTCAGAAATAACTCAAAAGCCAGCATTCTTCAGTCCTCTGAAAAATGCAGCCATTTTTGTCAGTGCCTCAACAGAGCCTGAATACTTCATCTACCTGATAAAAGTCATGGTGCTGAGTCCTTTTGTTCCAAATAAGTGGCTGGTCTGAAAACTTCAGGAACTGGGACTAGTTAAAATAACAATTATGCAAAAATGTGCTTTCTCCCACAGAAAGCACATCTATCTCAAGGTTACAGAAGAAGGGAATCAAGCAGCAATGGCACAGAATTGGATCTGTGAAGTGGCGGGATTTCTTTCCCCTCAAAGAAAGCTGGCATATACCTATCTTTCTCTCTCTTGCCATCCTTCCACTCTCCATTTCTAAGTAATCCAAAAGGTCATGAACAATGTGCTTATACACATGCTAGTGAGGGAAGAACAAAAAATGGCCCAAAGAATAAAAATCCCAACCACGGAAACAAAAAATCAACTGCATAAAAGGGAGTATGCCTGCACACAGAATGCAAAAGATACAGGGAGATGCAAGCGAAGCAGGGAAATAAACAGCATTTGAACATTCAGACACAGAAACTAAAAGCATAAAGGAAAATTGAAAGGGCTGCACATGAACAAAAAAAACATCCTTCCTCACTGCAAATCACAGCAATATAAAATAATCACAGACTAGTCTGATTTGGAACAGATCCACAAGGATCATCAAGTCCAGCTTTTAAGTATGAGGTGTCATGGCCTATCCTGAAATAGCCAAACCTATTTAGCAAAAGTTGGTTTCCTGAAAAGCCAATAATCCACTTTATGCATTCAAGCCAAATGATTCCCCTTAGGATTCAATGTAATCAAATGTCTGTATCTGAAGGGTAAAAATTCCTACAGTGTTAAGACCTCTGCAAAAAACTGAGCTTGAGATGGAATAATCTTCACAGCTGTAATATGCCTTTGGTTCTGAGGACTCTGGAAAAATCAAACCAATGGATCTCTCTGTTCCAGAACTTCTTGTTTATGATGCACCCACTTCAATAAACATCAAAAATCAAGCTCTGGATTTCCTGAGCATGCATTCTGAATTCTGATGGACATGTAACTGACTACAGAGAACAGTGGCTGTAGCAAGAGAGACACAATACTTGCTGATGTCTAATGTAAGTCCCAATATCACTGCCACAATTTGAGTGGATGGCACAAAACATCTTAATCCTGAAGTTATTTATTCTCCAGTGTATTTCCAGGACACTTTTTTCTAATCACATCAGTCCCAGTCCACATATATTTCCTGTTTTTTCAAAACTCATCTTTTACCCATTTCATTTACATAAACTTCAGAAATCCACTAGGGACAGCACTTCTCTACATCACTCACCTCTGTAAGACACAGTATTTCAACTTTTTACAGTTGGGAACAGGTCAGAGATGCCAACAAAACATACTTGCAGTCAGATGCTCCACATGCACAATGCAAAATACATTACATTAATTTCTGTCTACCTGAAGGCTGTCAAATATTTCAGATTCAATGTCTTGTAGGAATCCAATTGGTAAAACTATCTCAGATTGTCAGTATCATTACCTGTTGGGTGAGAGGGTATCTCTTAATAAACTCTTGTCAACAACTGCTACAGTGATAAACTGTTCACCTATTAAAACATCCTTATTCCTTCAAATTTATTTTTATCCTTTTCTACTGAGCTATAGAACACCAAACTACCTAAAAACACAGATGATATCCTGAAGGAAAGGTAATGGCTACCTCCCTATATCTGGAATACAGAAAAATAATTTAATTTGAAAATGTTATGTATTAGATTGGATGAGGTCAGCAATATCACCAGGTCTTCACAGTAAACACAGTGAATAGAAAAAGAGTTTATGAATCAGGTGATTAAAGCTACAAAGCCTTAATTCCAGAGATATGTAAAATGTCAGGAAGTCTCTGTCTCAAAGGGTGAAACAGGAACATTCTATGTTTTGTCTCATGACAGAATCTTAGACATAAAGTGGCTTAGACATAAAATTTCTAGGTGACTAAGATGATCCCATAACAGATTCCATCTGTGGCTTCAGGACTGCACATTGTTTAATGCCTCTGACTTCCCCTTATACCTAAGACCATTATCTCCTTTTCTATTAAAAAAGAGGAACAATTTTTTAACTTTCATGGCATTCCCAAATAAATTAATTTGTATTCTATATTGCAGTCTTTACAGGAGAATTGGGAACTACACTTTCATTATCATATTTAAAAGGATTCACTTTCAATGCCATGGAAAACATCTCTGTGTTTATTCTAACATGAAAGACCTATTAATTTCTAATAGGCACTTAGGTCTACTTATGTCCCAGGCAAAAAGTCTGCAGGGTCTCCAAGAATTCCTGATTTCCTTCTTATTCTCACAAATACAACTCAACTTACTGCCTTTCTCAAATAACTCCTTGACCTGGTGACACAGCTCCTCAGCAAGAACACACCTTCTGCAGAGGAGATGATCTGGCCCCAGGTTCTTGGACAGGCACTCTGCACCACCAGGGGCTGCAGACTTTACAGAAGGTCTCTGGGGAAGACTCTGACATGGCTGTTGCAGCAATAGCTGCTGGGGAAGGAGCTCTGTGGCACAGAAAAAGTGTAATGTTGGCAGCACTGACTGCTCGTCCCCCTCAGTGTTAACAACTGTGCCTATGTGCTGACCCTCCTGCAAAAAGGAGCCCTTTCTGCCCAGATTATGGCTTGTAAAAAGTCAATCTAAATATCAAGGGAGTTTGTAGTTTAGAGATTTGGGGTTTTTGTTTTTGTTTTATTTTAGTATTGAAATTCCAGAAAGTTATTTCTGTGGTATATTTTCAAAACCTGAAATAAAAAAAAAAAACAACCAACCAACCAACAAAAAAAAAAAAAAAAAAAAAAAAAAAAAAAAAAAAAAAAAAAAAACCAAAAAACAAAGAAACCCCCCACAAAACAGTTTTTACCTCCTGATCTCCCTCCTTAAGATCAGTACTAAAGAAACTAACTCAGCATTCTGTTTTTTAAAGCTCTGAGGGCCATCTATGTTTTGATGCATAGCAGCTATTTGCCTGATCATTAGGCTTTCCAGGAAATCAACTGGTACTTCTATGGCTATTCAGAGATTGATACAGTCAAACCCCCAGGTCAACAGAATCAGCTCCATTGTTTGCCATGTTCTTCTTCAACTCAGAATCTCTCTTCAGAGATTCTGGGGCTTGCCATTCTGCTCCTGTCTTAGAGGTGTGACTGCATCCAGTAAAAGGCACCAAATGTTACATAAAAGCATCTTTCATTGAAACAAGTAATGGAGAAAAATAACCACAACCTTCTCTACCTTGCAGGTCAGCTTTGGTCAACTCAACTTTGTTAGCAAAAAAACAAAACAAACAAAAAAAAAAGCAAAGACAATAAACAACAGGTTAGTATAAAAGCAGATAAACCAGGGTAGCATCATTTTGAATAAATAAAAGCAAGTGGTATAACTAACACAGCCAATAATCAAAACAAGCAACAAGGGCACAGAGAGACAATAACTACATTAACACAACTAACAGATAACAAAACCAAATAAAAAGAGATGAAATACATTTCATTCATGCACACACAAAATCACAAGTTAGAAGATAATAAAAAGAGAAGAAAAAAAATCCCATTCTTTAACTCATCTCTCAGCATTTACAATAATTTTGGACAGATTTTGTCTTGTTTGAGAACTGCAGAGAATCCATTTCAGTAAAAAAAAAAAAAAAAATCTATTTGACTTTCAGTACTTCTGACAAACATATAGTTCATTTGTTTGGCTTTTTGTCCAAAGTGGATTTATTGCCAGAATACCATAAAGGACTGATAACTCTCTAAGACAAAAATTTCTCTTTATCCAAAGAACTGAACTCAACACTGGATATAAGTGACAGTAACACCTTGCCCCCTCACAAGCTGTCACCTGCTCATGGATTTCAACACATTCTTCAAAAAAAACCCACATCAACAGGCAAGCAGGCTTTAGACTCATATAGTCTTAATCAGTTATCAGAGCAATCAAAAAAATGAAGATTATCTGTTCCTTATTTCACCTAGGTGAGAATGATCTTGTTGTCAGGGGTCATATTGTAGTCCACATGGCAAAGATAAGTCAAAGATCTACTAAGTCTGACTGTCTAAAGATCCAAATACACTTTCTGAAGACTGGAGAAGCAGTAAAAGGAAAACAATACAGCTGATACTCTTCTGTGTAGGCACAAGGTTTCTTCTTTTAAATTTTATTTGGGATTATTGTTTTGGTTTTATTTTGTTTGGTTGGTTTGATTTTTTTAATTGAGTCAGTTTATAAAGAAGCCACTTAGATTTTTGGTGTGTTATACCTTGATTCCAAGTTTTTTCTTTCCAAAAGGAAAAAGTAGAGGACAAAGATGGGAACACAGGCAGTAGGCTCCTGAATCCTCTGCTTCTGAAGGTTAAATATTCATATTACATAGCACAATAGGAACAGCAAAACAACAAATCATCAACCTCATTGCTCAAAAGATGATTATTTAAGCAGTGCATACTTACCTTCTTTACCTGTTCCTAAAAAGTTCTAATATCACAGCTGATACTGAAAGAAGATTGGTAGTTCTCCTTTCCCCATTGTCTTCTTTTACATTTACAACCCAACAAATTAGAACTCACAGGTGCAGATGCCATTTCCTGCACTTCCTAAGAATTTTAACATTTTGAATCTTTGCTGTTTCACAGCCTATGAATGACTCAAGATAGCAATTATCCTCCCTCTTGAGATAGTCTGAATTTTCTTTCCACTTTTGGTACTGCTTTACTACATAAAGCTATAAAATCCCACTTTCCTTAAACTAAATTCAAAAGAAAGGGGGAAGTAGTAGAAAGAAAAGGATGCATTCCTCCATGTATGATTTTCAACACTTATTCTAAGAATGTAATTTCTCTGTAACAAACAAGCACTTTTCCTACTTCCCTGCACCTCATTTTCTTTGTAGCTGAGAGAAAAGCTCATATTTGTTCCATAAATCCAGTAGCACTATGAGAATAGAATACAAAAGCAAGGAAAAGGAAAGATGTCAAACCATCACAGAGCAAATTACTGCTCCACTCTTCCATGGACAACCTTTGATTCCACAGAGAAAGTCAAGTATGACCAGATTTGAAATTTCTCTACTGAGCAGATGAAGGATGAAATCCTTTTAGACATTATCCTGCTGTGAGATTTTAAGCATGAGATTAGATTTGCTGTTTTCCACATAGTGCTTAGTATGCAAAATGTGTTTCTGATTATCCAGCCCATATGTGTCATTCATGTTTTTCATGCACCAGTGAATTTCAAAGGTTAACTATACCATTTCATGGAAAGTAGCAAAAGATTGAGATTTTACTGTGGAATCTGGAAAGAAGATTAAATTAGGACAAAAACAAAGTCCCAAAACATCTGGAATAGTGTCAGCCAGATTAATAATAGTCAGTCTCCTTTGTGAGAAGCTGTTAGTGGAACAGGTGAGATAGAAGCAACTTCTCTAAAGCACATAGAAAACTAGCTTACAAAGAAATAAAATGTTCTTTAGCCACTGCTCTTAGGGTTTTTTGGCTGGACACAGGACGGGGTTAAAATATTTAGAACATGCAGCTGAATTTCAGATAACTCTAGTGCCTATGGTAAGCAATATAGGGATGTCCAGTTAAAATTAAGGAAAGCACAGGAGAACATGTGGAAAATCAGTAAAGAGATGAAAAAATGCCTCAAAGGCAGAAAATACTCTTAATAATGAGGGCACCCTCCTTAAACGACACAAAAGGTTGGACATCTGCTTCACTTTTTCAATGACCAGTGAGAAAAAAACAGTGAATCACTCAGTCTAGATTTTTGTAGATGGAATAAACTGACCCATTTATCTAGAAGTATGACCAGGAATGACAAGTTCAGCAAGAAGAACTGATTTTAAAAGTCAAGAAGTGAGAAAAAGTTGAGCTGAAGTTTCAGTTGTTTACTTTTAAGAATGGAAAGGATGTATATTTGATGTAGAATAGTCTGTATTACTCAAACACAGGAATAAAAAGTTTCCACCACCTCTCATAGGCTGTGAGATATAAACTGGAGAAAACTACGGCCTGATAGAAGACTTTTCTTCAGTTTCTAATGTTTTGCTCATGTCCAGGAGCCTCCACCCACAATTTCAAAGTGGTTTGCAAGGCATAGATGAATCTCATACTTTTATCACAAATACATGAACACCTGGAAGATTAATTTTATGCATGGGGAAGGCAAGGCCCAAAGTAGGTGGCAGACTTGCCTTCCAGCTTCCACTACAGGAGCCCCTCCCATATGAATTTCTTTCTGACAACCCATTTTTTTCTCTTCAGTTTGTTTAATATCCTGATGCAACACTGAAACAAGGACCATTTAAGTCTTAACCACTTCCCTACTTTTGGTAGCTTTTCTCAGGCTCTCTCACCAATGCCTTTTTTGGGGTGGTGGTATGGGGAAGGGCCCTCTTATTATGTCAGAGATAGTGATCAAAGCTGCAGTGACCACAAGAGATCAAGAAACTGTCAACATGAAGTAGTGTATTGGTATCATGTCATCCTCCCCAAGATTTATTCTCCTCAGAGCTGTCTATATCACACTTGAACATATCAAGCAGCAAGTTGGTTACTGGCTTTGCCACATCCCTTCCAGGGAAACACAAGCTGTCCCTACAGATCCGACCAGACCGTCAAGATCTGTGAAGAGCTGCCTGTTGCTTCTTAAAAATCAGCAATGCAGCAATTGGAAAAGTCTGATGAAAATAAACCAAACCACCACATTAAAAAAAAATAATTAAAAAAAAAATAGAAAGGTGTGTGATATGAAGCTTTAACTCCATAAACTCATTTGACATTTCAGACACTCTTGGGTTCTCTTCTTCCAGATAATCCCCCTCAAAACCCTTTGCCAGAAGCAATGGTACTACAGGACACACTGAAACACAAAACATGTTGTGTGGTAGCCATCATCTTGTTAAACACACTGGTGATTAAATGGTAGACCTCAAAGGCTGAAACCGTAAGTTTCTACATCACACATGGAAGCTGCATGATGCAAAAGGGAGCTGATATGTCACCTAACAAACATGATGAAGAGGTTATTTAGTTGTTCTATCTTAAACAAATCCCTCCATGTATAATATAAAGAAATTATAGCAATAAATCTAGTAGAACATCAGAGGTAAAGTAATTCTTGCCTTAAGTCTGGAACTGGTATTGTTTTATCACTACTATACACCGTTAAACACCAGCCAATTTCAGTCTCAAGGATGCCTGCATTTCAAGAGTGACTCAAATATATGACTAAGAATGTTTTGGAAGATTCCAAAGAAAACAATGTCCTATAAATATAAATTATTGAAAGTGTTTCCTATTCAAGTAGAAGCCTTAATTGTCACTGGAACACAGATAATTCTGTGGTAGGTGTGTGCTTTGGTGCACAGAGAGGCTGAATCATGCTTAAGCACATTAAAGGAACAAAGTGGTCAAGGAAGTTCAATGGCTTGCTAAAACTTAATAAAATGAGGTGACAGCAGAACTACAACAATAAGGAATATTATTTTCCTACTGAAACTTGTGAATCTTAATTGATGGTATGAAACAGGGTACGGAAATTCGTGAACAGAGATAAATAAAACAAACAGGATGCAACAATGTCACCCCTTAGCAGCAGTACTAGTGCATCTTAGCCAGGACAGTGCTCTCTGCTGACCTACAGCTCATATTGTACTGTTCTCAGAGCTTTCTTCCTTTAAATTTTCTTTGACTTTGTCCTGAGATCAAACTGACAGTTTCTAAGAAAACAGCTGTCACATTGTAATCTCTGCCTCTGAAAGCAAAGCCGCAACAAAAGACAAGCATTAGCAGAACCTTTGAAAGACAAGATTCATATGTGGGGATGGAATAACATTTCTTCAAGCATGCATGTTCCCATAATGTATGTGGTCTCTCTGCCCTTTATGATGAAATACAGAGATGTCCAGCAAGCCAACACACAGCATGACTATTCAGACAAAAAGGTTGCAATTGTTTATTAAAAACGTATTTAAACATTATGAGGCAGCAAGGACTATTTGGGTCTTCTGACCTTAAAAGCATTAAGACTTCACCCAAATCACTTCAGATGGAAACAAACTAAGGAGACATCAATAAGGACTGAACAACCTTAGAGCCTTTATTTCCTTGGAGAATTGGAGATAGGTAACTGTAAGAATAGGCACCAGCAGGCAGCAAGACAGATCTGAGATGAAGCCTTGAGGATTGTTATGATTAAAAAAATAAGAAAAAAATAAACAACAACAAATGTAACAGTTTTACAGTGACCAAATTCTCAGGATTTTTACTAATCTCAAATATGCTGGCACAAAGAACACTTTCCTCTTCAGCAGTTTCCTTGGTACTGAACAGGGACCATTTGGGAATGTAGCATGGGCACAGCTTTCCAAGACCAAGTTCTTCCAAAGGCAGAATGACCTTATCATCACTGACCTTATCACCCATTTTTCAAGTCTCTCTTTCCAATTCTGAGTCCTGTTTGAAGGACTTTAGAAGAGAAGGGGAATTTCCATTCTGGAAAGTGAACCAATCTCCACATTCAGGTAGCAGCTGTGCTGGTACCACACTGGCACACAGACAAATTAACATTATGTGTTTTGGGAGTGGCACTGATGTTACACAACCTCAGCAATTCAACACTAAATCAAAACTACACTGGGCACAGGAGAAGGAAACACCACAGCCCTAGTGGGACAGTCTTCTAGGAAAGCCTCATGGCTCTGTTCCTGAACCACACACAGAACAAGAGGATAGTCTAATTGGCTGGTTCTCTGAAGTAGGAGGACTAGTAGAGATGACATGCCAGCTAGAGAGCCAATGTGTTGCAATAATTTTAAACAAGAGAATTATCAAAAATTGCTAAAGTAAAAGAGCTTTCAGTGCATCAAAGTGAAATAGAATGGACTTTTTCATAAACCTCAAATGCATTCTTTCTTTGAACCTTTTAAACAGCTATACAGAAAAGGGGCACTTTTGGCATGTTGACTCTGCCACAAATGAGCACAGACACAAGCTCTCCTACACTGCACCCATTTCCACAAGGAACAAAGTGGTTAATAGACACTATCAAGAAAAAGAGAGAAAGACAGAATAAAAACACTCTACAACTACCAATGCTGTGAGATGGGAGTTGACATGAAGCGAGCTCCTGTGAGAGGACACAAAATTCTCACAAACCAGAGTATTATCGTGGGAGCATGGAAGGAGTGATTCTAGACATAATGGTGATTGTCATTTAACCCAGACAGCAAAACTCTGGAGTTTTGGATGGTAAGTATCTCAAGTGCTCTGGGAATTGAAGCTATATGCATTTTACTGAGTCAGTGATGCTGATGTCAATATTCTTTTTAACTAATGGGAGCTTACAGGAACAGCAAATTATTTAAAGAGGCTTCAAGAAATCACTACAGTTTACATACTTCAAAAAGTAACTTGTTCTACTTAGTTCTAAACTGGCTGGAAAAGAGAAACAATCGAAGAGAAATGTTTTCCAGGCAGAAGAGGCAACGCCTCCAGTGCTTTCACTGGAGGCTCATCCCATCAAAAATTAACTCCTCTTTTGATCCAATCTTCACCCCTCAGCTCCTTCTACCTTCCATTTCCCCTGTCTCTATTTGTCCTTCAAAATACTTACTTCTGTGGATCCCAAGAAAGGGTGCTCTGAAGCACGAATGAACTGAATCCTCAGGTCATCTTCCAAAGTATTTTAAGACCATTGTAATGTTAATAAACCACAGCGAGAAAACTACAAAACTACTGGTAAGTAGTAGTCCATGCCCTAATAGCATACTTTCCAACTACTGAAGGTACCAATCCACAGGGGATGGAGCATATAAGAGCTGCTAAGACACTCTCAGAAACTGTCAGTCCTTAAGCTGCATTTGGTAGACAGAAGTGTAGTGAATGTTACTGCAATGGAAGCAAACTGATGAAATGGACAGTAAGGTAAACAAGTAGATGCACAGAGTGCAAGAATGAAGTGCAGAGCGAGTTCTGGAGAGGGGAACCTCTCTGAAGTCAATGATACCTTCACATCCACGCTCAATCTGCCCACTGCGGTGCAGAGCATCGTTGATAAGGTCAGGCAGACGCCCGTTCAAGTCCACAGATGCCAGACAGCCCTGAAATCCATCGCGTGAGGCCACAAGCTTTGGGAGGTTGCTATACATGCCTTGAGCTAGGCCAGCAATGTAGAGATCACCTAGAGCAGAGAGGGGTAAACATACAAAAAGAAGGATGTTACACACTTTCTAAAGTCACTTTTCTTGTCACCAAATGTGAATAAAGCAAAGTAAACACATGTACAGAAAAAGTTAAAAACGGAGCAATGTATTGTGCAACAAGTCGCTTCATCTTACTTTACTATAAAAAACCAAAATAAATCCAAAAACTAACCAACCAACCAAAACAAAAATGAAACTAACAAAATAAACCCATCACAAAATCCTCTAAATAATCCCAGTCCTCATTACTATCTAGCTAGGAGAAACTGAAAAATTGCAATTGCTGAAAAAGCAAAATATGACTAATTATTCAGCTACAAGAACTTGCACAAACAAAAAAAAAAAACCAAAAAAAAAAGAAAGAAAGAAATAAAGAAATTTGAAATCCAAAATGTGCAAAGTCCAGATTTACTGTTCTACAACGCATGGTTACACCAAGCTCTCTCTTTTTCATTAGTTCAGCCCCACAGGAATGAAGGGGGAACCTGTCAGTCTTATAGAGTTTACCTTTAAGATCCAGATTTTTGGCACCGTTGATAACCTGAGTGACCACCTTAGTGTCCACTTTCAAGCTGTGTGTGTTACTGTTATCTCTGGTGATGACGACGTTGTGCCACTGGTTGTCATTCAGAGGACGATCGCTGTTGCCTTTGATAACATTAGGCCCATTTCCAAGGTCAAACACGTAGTGTATATAGCTGTAAATATAGCCATAGTTAAAATTCTGGAAGCACTCCAGCATCACTGAACCATTAAGCTGCTTTTGTAGCCAGAACTGATAAATTAACTCTAAAAAGTCATGAAAGGAAATATCTCTGGCTTAGAAAGTTTAATAAGCCAAAATATTCACCACTGCTTTGAAAGAATAAGTTATTTTCTTTCCACCAAAGTGTAATGATTAGTATTTTCAGATGACAACATTTTAAGCAATCAGATTCTAATCATAAAACATTCCACATTTTCACAAAGTTCTCTCAGATCCACAAAAACACTGTCTGTGCATATAATTATGTCTTTTAAATTGGTAATTTTGATAAATGTACTGGGGACCAACACTAGATATGCTTATTTGGGGCATATATTCCCCAGGTTAATTCTGAGATTTGAATAACTCCCATAAGAAATTAATTGGGAAACTCACTTGAAATATTGTACTAAAATTCTCATGAGATCCTAGACTTATTCAAACAGCTGAAAAACAATTAGCAAAGCTTTTGGCAAAAATAGGGACCCTAACAAAGACTCAAGTCATGGGAGTGTTACCCTGAATTATTTATATAGTTCAAACACAGAAATTCACCTGAGGATGGAAGAGAAGTATTCTATGTAGAAAAGAAAAAATAAGAAAACAAATTTCAACTCTCAACAGAGCACCAGGGGCTCATGACTATTGCTTTTTTTATTACTCAATGTCCTACTTACAGAAGTATGTGCAAAGCCAATAACAAAAACAGATTGAACTGAAATGAACAGGACTAGTGAACTGTGAAAAACATGGCTACCATGATCATAAGAGATCAAAATTTGTTCCACTAACAAAGGATTTTTTTTATAAGCTATTGGTCTTCTGAAAAAGAATATAGCAGCTCAGAAGCAGGTTTGCTTTTCATCAAGCATCACCAGCAGAAGTACAAATTCAGCAGCCCATATGCTTTTTCCTTCACTGGAGATGGCAGAAAAACAAGTATTACAATGGAAAAAAAGAAAGGGGGCAAGGGAGCAGGGAGGAAGAGACATACAGAGCCCACAGCACATCTCCTCCTCTGTGCTAATCTGTGAGGCTGAGAGGACAAAACATTGCTCTAACTAATGTCCAAACGACTTAAAATTAGTATTTTGCACACTGTAAAAATGTCTCTCTCACAGCCACAAGAATAAGTCAGTGATAAAATCAGGAGTCTTAAGCTTCAGTGTTTTTGTTTGAAGGCTTTGTCTTACAGCTCAGCAAACAGAAAAAACATGAGTATCAGGTGAATTTCTCTTCATGTGAGTATTTTAAGCTCACCTATAAGTAAGTTTATCTATACATGAGCTGGTAGAAAATAACAGAAAGCCACTTACCCCTTGACTAGTTCAACTGCAATAAAATCATTGCCATCACCGCTGTTAAAGAGGATGAAGCCATCAGCTGAGGTGGTCTTGAACTGAAAGAAGAGGTGCATGGATGTATAAGCCTGCAAGGTGGCCAAGCTCAAGTAGCTGCTCTTAGTCTTGAACGTCACAGGGTCAGCTATAATGTTGCGGAGACCAAAGCGCGCCTTGAGCTCGCAGTAGTCAATGTCCCCGTTCTTGCACAGGTCGATGTAGAGCATCCCGTTGAACATGAGGCTCTGCAGGTGGCCGATGAAGCTGGAGGGGATGACGGAGATGTACCGCTTCTCTGTCATGATCCCTGTCTCGATGTTGTGGAACTCCAAGCGGGTATGGTCACCAACCATCGTGCCTGAAGGACAGAAACAATGAGGAGTATTGAGGATCAGCAACAGGTTGTATGGAGCCCTTCACACTCCAGCTTCCAGAACTAAATCCTAGCTGATCACTGTTCAGTAGCTTGCATAGGAAAGGATGGAGATGTGTGGTGGATATGTGTGAGTCTAGCAGTTACCCAAACCAGGCAGAAAGGGCAGGCTCCTAAAGGGCCACGGGTAGCAAACTCTGTACTTTTCCCTGTGCTTCACAGACTTTACTGTCAGTGAAGATGACCAGGCATTTCCCTTAAGGTCTACTGGGATCTATTTGATGTAGCAGACCATCTGCCAAACAACTCAAACACTTCTGAAACACCTTTTTCAAGTGCATCTCCTGATAATGCTTGATAAACATAGATTAATATAAAAAGAGCAGTGAGAGAAGTGAGAACAGTCATAAAATTGCTGATATTAATTCCTTTGTTCTCTCCTTGTGCCTGGTGTTATTCCTCTATTTTTAAGAGCACGGCAGGAGGGAAACACACAAAAATGCAACAGGGAAAAAGCCCTCCATATATTTAAATAATCAACCTACCACTTGGGCTATTTACCACATCATGACTAGATTTTAACCCCTCAAAATATCCAAGCTATTCAGTATACCAAATACTACTGGAAGACACTTTCTACAGCATATTTAAATGTTTCACTAAGAGTGCTAGGCACTGGTGCAGACACAGAACCCATACAGACAGATAAAATACAGCAGTATGCTATAAAGACAAGTTGGGCAACACCAGAATGAAAACCCTTTCAGCCAACTTTATCAGTAATCATAGTTCTTCATTAAAGTAGTTTTTACTATTTGGTAACATGTGCAAGTATTTTTTCTGTGTGGGCATTGGTCCATTTAGTAAACAAGAATGAATAAAATACTAAGAATTTAACTGTTTCCCTATAATTCACGTACATCCAGTATTCAAATTCTGCCACATATAAGCCATTCTTTTTTATCTCATGAAACTTTCTGTTGCTCTGCATTGCATATGCAGCGTGGTGCTGGCTGTGGGGTGGCTGCAGCCTTAGTGAGGAGAGGCTGGGGCTCTGCCTGCTCTGAATGGCCCCAACCCACCCACCACAGGGCACAGCAGAGCCCCTTGGACAAGGTGGTGGTGCCCAGGGGAAAACATGTTTAAGAAAGGACATAATGCTACCCACAAGAAACAAGGGAAAAAAAACCCAACTCAAACCCCTATGAACACCAAGGACTGAAAAGAAAAGGGGCCATTCCAAGTGCCAGAGTGGAAATTCTCCAGCATCCACAAAGATCATAGAAAACTACTCTGCAACTCATGGAAGACTCTTGTGCTAGAGCAGATGGATATTTCCTGAAGGAACTGCAGCCCCTGGAGAGCCTACATTGGAGCAGGTTTTCCTGAATGCCTATGGAGGCCACCTGCACTGGAGCACTTCATGAAGGACTGCATTCCATGGGTAGGACCCACACTGGGACAGGACAGGATAAGGAGGAAGGAGCATCAGAGAGGAGCTGTTACAGGCTGCCTGCAGCCACCATTCTCCAGCCCCCCTCTCTGCCTAGCGGGGGCAGGTGGGAGATGCAGGAAGGAACAAATCCAATAAAAGAGGGTGGCAGACTGATCTTCTTTCTTGTGTTTATTTCTCACCATTCAACTCTATTTTGAATTGGTAGCAAATTAAATTAAATTACTCCAAGTCAAATGTTTTATGATTATAATCACTGCACAGTCCTCTCTCTTTTAGAAGGTTTTCCAAAGAAAACAGCCACACTACTTGTTGGTCCCTCCCATAATATTTTAACACGATGGTCAAATTCACAAGATTTAAAAAGTCAGAGGAAATAAAGATATTTAAATTCACATTAGTTTTGTGAAATTTGACAACTGGATAAAGACCTAAATAAATATTTCCAGTGTGCTAGAGACAGACAAAATTTATCAACAGTATCTGATTTGACTGCATCTGCTGTTCAGCAAGCATATATACACAACTCTCAACCAGTCACTGCAGGAGATATTTATCAATCTTTGGGATTATACCCAGGAATCATACCAATCACTGTAGCTGAACCCCAAACAAACTCCTCCAATTCCCCTAGGTTATATCAACTGGGGCTTATAAGCTCTCTCCTATTCTGTGCTGTCCCCCGAAGTCTCCTAGCATTTCTCACCCTAAGAGTTTCCAGACATTTAAAGATTAAAAGAAAGAAAAAAATTTTTTAAAAAATCAACTAACCAAAAAACAGAAGCCATTAAAAGACTTTTCCTACTAATTGCAACTTTTTTCCCCCCACCCCTGTTGGGGATACAACAAAACCTGAACACACATATAAAGACGTGGATGATACATCCTGGCTTGTGGTGTATAAATGAACTGATGGTCATTTTCTTGCTTAGAGACTCTGGAAATACTGAAATATTCCCAAGTCACCTCTTATGATCATCTACAAACTGCAGTTCTTCAATTTATACTTTGTCCAAATGTGACCAAGTTTTACTCAAAGACAGCAAACAAGCACAGGTGTTATTAGAAAAAACAGAAAATCAGCTATGTACTTCAATATGAAGAAGAAATATTAGATAAACTGATTCACCTTTTTCACTTAGAATTAAGTTTTACCAGTGGATCTAAACATAAATGCAATTATACAAAGACCATGTAAAACTTCAGTTCAAGCAGACACAGCTGATCAAACTTAGAAGCAGCTGAAAGCAGTCACAAATTTTGGACTATTTAAAAATTCAACTGTCAGCACCAATGCAAATGTTTTTAAATCCTGTAACAGTTCTTTACCAGAAATAATATTATTTTATTTACTTTGAAAACTTGAAGTTTCCAGAAATCGAAATAGTACATGGGGAAATTTGTTTAGACAACTTTCTCAGTTGCATTACTGTGATTCTTGGAGGCTTAGAGTTCCAGTTTCAGTGTTATAAAATTTATGATTTTTGCATATCAGAAGCATATTTTCTTAAAATTAGAAAAGGCACTTAAAAAAAAAATTGCTTCATTACTTAAAAAAATTAGAATATTAAAATTAAGATATGTCAGTTCTCAAAGGCAAAAAAACTCCTCCTTTGTTCCTCTACACTTAAAAAAATACAAGGCAATTGTGGCTTGAGCAGGAGAGAAAAGCCAAGACTGAAAAATCTGGAGTACACTGGGATGGGGAGCCCAAATATAGGGGGCATTAAAAATGGAGGGAGGGAGTTTGGAGGAGGTGAACCCAGAATCTTAGTAAAGGTGAAAAATGAGAAAACTGGGGCTGGCTTAATAAAAAAGAAATAGTGCTCGAAGCAGTACTGTAGAAAGTCAGGAGTAGTTCAGTGAAAAGCTGGAAAGGACATGGCAATACAAGACCAGAATCAGGACAGAGATGTAATTTCCTAGGAAATCATGGAGTGCAATGCAGTATTTTCTCATCTCATTAGCTATCAGCCCCACCTGCAGAGTTAACCTCTAGCTCCCCCACTGTGCTCTACAGAGTACTGTACCTACTACAGCAATCAGAAGCTCTCTAGTTCAAGTGGAAGCAGACAGAAAAAAATCCAGCCTTCACACTGGTATTTGGGTGCTAGGAAGATGTCACAGAGAGGAATATATCTGCTGTATTAGTGTCTCATTTACCACTGATATTCTGAGGTCAGGAACAATGTTGGACAAAGGTCTCGTGATTAAACAGGAAAATGATGTCCAGACATGGATTCTGTCTCTGCCTTAGATGTCCTACAGGAAACCAAGTCACACACTTCATTACAAATTTTTCATAGGTGGTCATTAATTGTCAACATCTAACTCCCTAAGTTGCAGGGTTGAACTAATTTACAGGATGTAATTTACAGACATGCTGAATCTTGCTGATGCAAATGACTAAAAATACATGGCAAAGGGTTACCAAATACATCCAATTTTAATCTGGTGTCTTGTTCCCAAACCTGTAAAATGGGAAAAAGATGCCCACTCACTTCACATAACATGGACATGGGAATAAATCCAGTTAAAGCTTCTTAGTTCTGTATGAACATATTGATTAGTACCCTACAACACACATAGAAAACAAAACAAAACTATAAAAAAAAGGAAGAAAACAACAGCAAAAAAAGAAGCAGATCTAAATTTAGAGCAAAATTCAGCTGGAAAGCATTGTTAAAAGCAAGCAATAAGAAGACAGAAATCAAATAGGCTGTTTATTTTTACTGGGGGCCCAATTTAGACTTTTGATCTATGCCTAAGACAGCAAGAATCCTGTGGAAAAATCTATGTGACCACAACACTGAAGACTGGTATCATCTGCCCAAGGAAGTGGGATGCAGATTGCACAGAAAAATCTTAACTCTGGCTTTTCTGACTTCTGACTGTGCCGTGATGGCATTCTTTTAACAGATATTTTTAGCTGTAATGCATCTTTAATTATGTAATTCATATACATGTACATATGCATATCCTATTTTAGTACAGGATTGTATCATTATTATTTATAAACTCAGTTTCGTGAAAAAGACTTCAAAAACAGATGGTTTTGGTGGATCGATTTGGTCATGCAGAGTGTGCCACCTCGTGGTGCTCCCTCAAAAAGCATATCCAGAGGAATTGTTCTCAAATTTAGAAGTAATCAGGATGAAGTGTTTCTTTTAAGTTCTCTCTTAAATAAAATTAATTTTTCCCATAAGTTAATTTTGACCAAGCCACTACCAAGGTTTATTTCCAAGGAGAGGGAATGATTTTTCTTGCATGTTTCTTGCTCTCTCTTGCAAATTCACAGCCTATATAGGACAGCATATATTTGCTTCAGAGAGAAAAGGTATTTCAAACCATTTTCCTGTAAGCTGACTGCTTTGGGCTTGTTTCAGATTTCTGACTCCTGGCTTTCCAAATAATCTAAATTACCACAATATTTAAAATAATTCATATTCATACAGAAGAAAAAAACATTTTTTCAAAGATAGGATATAGTGTTCTAGCACTATGTGTGGCAGCCATTCCTTCTAGTTGCATTCTAATTAGAAACTACTCAGAAAAGAGGATTTTGACTTCTGGCAAAGCATGGGTGTCAGCTAACAATCATACCCACATCAGCTTTGCATCCAGGGTTCCATTTGTTTGTTTTTTTTTTTTTATTATTATTATTATTCTACTATCAGCCTCCAGATTATTGGTGTTTTTCTCAAAAAATCCAGTTCCTGAAGTTATATACAACTGTGAGAATTTTAGAGCTTCAAAAGAAAAGATAGATAGGTTTCTGGCTCTTGCAGTCATGGAGAAATGGACCTGAAAAGTATAATCTCTAAAATTCTGCAATTAAAAAAAGATCAACCTTGAGTACTTTGATCAGCCCAATGCAAATCTTAACCTCAGACACACCAACTTTCCTGACTGACTGATCTTTTCTTTCCTTCCCACAACTGCATTTCTTTGCAAAAAGAAGTAGGAGCTCAAAAAGCTCTCTGGAAACGCAGGAAATATTTTTTTTTAAAAGATCAAGGAAAAAAAAAAAAAAAGACTGATACAGTCTGTTGAGTCAGGTTCCTCCCTAACCTCTAAACCAAAGTTGAGAACAAACTGTTTTGCCTGCTTTTTCTTCTGGATGGCTCTGAACCATGAGAACAAGAATTTGGGAAATAAATTTTAAAAAAACCAACAAAAAACCCCACACACACAAGAATGAAAGAATGTCCAAACTACCAAAAATAAAATGAAAGAAGAAACCAATAATGAACAGCAGAGACATAAGTCCATGCTCTGTAACACATGTACTGCGTGCAGGTGTATCAACAAGGAAAAGTTTGTGCAGAAGTACAGTCCAGAGAGCCTTGGCCTTGATTCCACAGCATTAGAAACCACCAAAGATGCAACTCAGGAATGGAGTCAGTCTACCAGAGAAAGAGCTTGGATCACAAGAAGGTTCTGCTGAACACCTCTACAGTCTCAGTGCAAGCTTATCTTTCCCCTAAACCTGTATCTCAGGCCATTACAGTTGTCACAGAAGTTTCCGGTGCTGACTTGCTCAGACCTAAACAGTCATTTTCAATATAGAAACACTAAACAATACATGAGTGGTAACAGGAAGGGATGAAAGAGACACAAAAGAACAGGGAGAAGGAGCATAATGGCAAAGACTAGGAACAGAGATACAAAGATAGTGATCAAAAAATACTGATACATCACACCTACCCTCAGCAACATCATCATCCACGATCAGCTTGAGGCTCTTTCCTCGCCGAACCACGCGGACAGTGTGCCACTCGTTGTCATTGAGTTTCTGCCCAGCATAAAGAGTTTCAGGTCCCTTGCCTGGGAAGGGTGATAGGTGCAGCAGTTAAAGCCAGACCCACAATCACTTTAATACTTTCTCAATGGGAAAAGTAATGAAAATCAACTTGGTGTGATACAGACCAGTAGAGTGCATAACAACCTCACACCTACACCTTCCCAGGAATCACAAATCCTTCCACTCAGCCAGGTGCCTTCCTCCACAGAGCCATGAGGTCACATGCATTTAAAATGGGTTAAAATCTCTCCTGTGCTGTGGTACTAATTTATAAACATCACGCTGCACAGCACTACAGTAAAAGGAAAACAAGTTGATGACTGAAATGCCTCTAAAGTGGAGCCATTACAGTAGCATTTTGCTCTCTTAAGAATCTGGATTTACAACATCCCCAAGGTATTTGGGATTCTTTTCAAAGTTAAACACACTGGTCTTTCAACACTTCAGTATCAAACACCAGGTTGGTTTCAGTCTCAAAAAAAACCCAAAAACAAAAACCCCATCAACCTCTCAAAAAGCAATTTAAAAAAACCCACAGAAAGTCATACCCCACCTTTAAAAATAACTTTAAAAAAATAAAATCTCATAAAGAAATCAATTCACCAACCTTGCTGATTGCTTTAAGGTTCTTTGGCAAAGCAGCCAAGATTTGAGGTGCTTACTTCACCCCTTGAATTACAGTCAAAAGAGAAAGAGGACATGTCTTCTCCAAAACTTTATACCACAGTTGCCCTTGCAAACAATGCTCCTGGGAAAACAGCATTAGTGCTACCCATACTTGCCTAATTTTGCTGCTCACCCATCACAGTTGACAGGCAATTACTTAAAAAATTAATTGTTCAGATTACAGGACCAGAACACCTCACTCATGTCAAATGGTAAGTGAAATTGAATAATGGTGTGTGCTAAATTGAAAGCATCTATCCTCATCTTAGTACAGTACTAAAGTAGAGGGCTTTGATCTAGGTATACCAGAAAACACAGAAAGAGGACAGTCAAACTTACTGCATAATGGTCTGGAAAAAGGGGAACTCAAGGAAAAAAAAAAAAAAAAAAAAAAAAAAAAAAAAGACATATTGAACATATTAAAGAGGTGGAATAGGGACAATGAGGCACTGCTACAGCTCATTGTACTGCACTGACAAAACTAATGTCAGGTAGTCCATAGCCCACAGGAAGCACAGTGCCCAATGAGCAACATTACTATAATTGCTTCTCACCAAAATGGAAATTGGGCAAAGAAAGTGTTGTCTCATTCAGCTAAGATTCAATGTGTAGAAGAGGAATTCTTCAGAAGGAGACCAAAGCAAAATAAATATTGTTATTATTTTTTTAAAAAATCATGCCATTCATGCTAATAAAAAAAACCCCAACATTAATACCTTTTCAAATAAAGACCATTGCCAGCCAATTTCAGCATAAACTAAGATAATTTTTTTTTTCTAGTGGCCTGAGAGATAAGAGTCATTCTTGGATTAAAAGGATGAGGAGTCATGTATTAAAGTTAGAGAATATCTCCTTATTAGGAAAAACCCATACCTTCTCTGTCCCTCATCCATGTGCCAAAGTCACATACCACACATGTAAATCCAGCTGAACAAGGCAGCTAGATTATGGCCAGAAAGTTTAAGTTCTTTGGCACCAGACTAGTAAAAATCTAAGAATCCAAGAAAGTTATGCTAGATTTACATCAGCAAGTACATTTTAACCTAAAGCGGAATTCACAAAATTGTATCTAGGGATGGACAGTGAAATTATTTTCTACATCAAAATATTCAGCATCAGTTATATTTCTACACAGCCACTTCCCAGGTAGGAAGCTTAAGGAGATCACCTGTAACTGTGTGTTCATATAATGCCATCTGAAACAGGGGAAAGGGGGAAGGGGTGGCAAACACTTTCTAGAAAACCCAATCTTTTCTACATACCTATTAGAGCTCTGGAGAGATAAGAAAATTTCAGCCAAGAGAAATAGTCAGGTGTGCTAGAGTCTGCTAAGCTGACAATGCAATGCTTTCTGTGTTCAGCATGGTTGAATAACTCAGTTGCTGACCTTCTAGTTCCCATATTTCAACCCCAGCCTGACAAAACCATGATCAGCTAAAACAGTCTGTGGTTTGGTTTGTCTTGATGCCCACTGTAACACTTTCAAAACAAAACTGTGACACCAACAGAAGTTATATGAATATATATTCTCAGAAAATGTAGCTTAACCAATTCACAAATAAATGAATAGAAAGTTGCAGCATTCCCACTTTTTCCAAATGAATAAGATTGTATACTTAGAAGTAACTGGTTAATAGTTTGGGCTAAAAATTTGAAAATTAGCACTGCAGATATGAATTATTTTATTATTTAAATCCATGGCTTGATCAGCCAATTTTGTATTTGATCAGCAGAAATTAAAAAAAAACAAAAAAACCAACAAAACAGTTGTAATATTTTTGTCCACTTAGCACCCTCCCTTTTGCAAAAATGGGCATTGGCTTCTTTTCAAAGGGTTACCAAATAACACTACATACAAAAATTCAATACATGAACAGGCTTAGGAGCATTTAGACAAGTTTTTCAAACCAAATATATCTGATCTTAAAAGAAAGCATTAAACAAACATTATCTTACTCTACTCAAACTGTTTCATTTTCAAATGCTTTCAAGACATTTATGGAGCAGTGGGCTGACTTGAAAAGCAGCAAAACTGTGTCCCCATTTTTCAACTGAGAGTGTGCAAATGAATTGCTGCTCTTTGTAAAAGCTCTCATTGAATTCTTAATAATTGCAAAAACTGTGTATACAGGGACTTCCACATCTGGATACCAAAATTAATTTCATTGAGCATGATTACTACATGTCATTACTATACGGACATTTATCTGTGACCAACTTTTAAACAAGGATATAAGATTCCTAATCCAACAGTTGTTGATGCTGGGAAAATAGAAAGGAAATGGGCCATATGTTCCTGCACCATAATGCTGTCCCTAATAACAATCTCCTGCCAGGCATTTCTGTGGTCTTGTTTTGCAGGTTTATGGTTTTTCCTCCTTTCAAACTATCTACATCTACATCATCCTTCAAAAAGGATAATAGACATATGAGGAAACAAAGCAGAAGTTTAAATGGACAGAGAAAGAAATCTAAAGATTTGTATTTGCCTTTGTATTCCTTTATGATAAAATACAAGAAAGGGCAAACAAGGAACTCTCGTTGCAATAAGCAGCACACCAGGAAACACTTTCTACTTATAATACTTTGGGTCACTGGGCATTAGGTGATTTCAACAATTTATTTATTTTTATGCATGAAAAAAGTAAAGGACAAAAGTAAAAGACAACATAACAGTAAACAGAACAAGAAAGTTTTTATTGTCACAGTAACTTAATAGTTAAGGTGACAGACCATCTCTCCTGTTGGCATCTCTGACCATCTTGGTTATCCCACCCCCTTTCCTAATGCTGTCTGAGGAACAGTGTATTGTACAGAATTGATTTTCCATTTGATATTCCAACTCAAATGAGGCAGACTATT
This sequence comes from Erithacus rubecula, assembly GCF_903797595.1. Lineage (NCBI taxonomy): Eukaryota > Metazoa > Chordata > Aves > Passeriformes > Muscicapidae > Erithacus > Erithacus rubecula. The sequence goes on along the minus strand of NC_136688.1, from coordinate 40,307,357 downwards.
TAATCATAAGCAAAAATATCTCTCAGCCATTCCCAAATTTTGGGCACAAGCTCACCTGCAGTTCAGGCTTCTTGAGCAATTACTTGATTCAGCCACAGTGACTCCTCCTCATTCTCCCATGAATCCTCCAACATCTACTCAAACTTTTATGCATATTGTTCATAAAAAACAATTGGTATATGCTTTCAAAAATGGAAGAACTCCATCCAATCTGCCCAGAGTGTCCCAAATATGATTTTTGTATCAAAGATCAAAAAGGTGCACTGCTGCTAAGTAATAGCTGACTCAAAACATATAAAAGTGCCAAGAATACACATGTCAAAGTATAAAGAATCAAAAAGCAGATCATGCCTTCTAAAAATGCCAAGTTGCTTTCCATGTGCTCCCCAAAAACTCACTTGTTTAGAACAACTGGTCAAAGGGATGATGTTCTGACAATATCTCTGAAAATTCTTCACCCCCAGGGGCTAACAGCACACTCAAATTTCCTTTATGAGATAAAGGAGAAAGAGGGTTAATCCCCTCTGCAGCTTCTTACAGGTGGATCAAAAAGTGTGTTTTTACTTTGGTGCAGGCTGTCACCATCTCATCCTTTCATAAGATTAAAATGACTTGCATGAAACCAGGCTATCTTTATCATTGCACACCTTAACCAACATTACAGAAGAAGTGGAACAACACAAGAGCTAAACAGAAGGGACACTGCCATATTGATGAGAATGGAAAAGGGCTTCCCTCAGTACAATTGCAATGATAAATAAGGTTTTCTCTGCTTTTTCACTAAAATCTTTAGCTACCAAGTCAGACTTTTTCAGCAGAAAGATGCATTTTTGTGTCTCTTTTATACAGGGCAACATCCAGACAGAATGTCATTAGCATCCAAAGGCAAGGAGGGGCTGGGAAAGGGAACTTCCTTTCCTCCCCTCTTCCTTTTTCTCATTTGTGAGGGGCATTGGTTGTTTTAACTTACACCTTTACATAATAACCAGAGAAGTTGTGGTTTGCTGTGTAAAATGTGTACACAGAGATTTGTGAAACGTGACAATGAATCACAGGACCTCAAAAAAGGAAGAAATGGGTTTAAGGACAAAGATGCTGGCAATTTTTCACACACCTTTGTGGCTTTCTGATATGTAGTAAGTTCCTACAAAACACAGGTAAAATATGAAAACACAAGAATGGTTCAAAAACAGAGCTGGTAGCAGCTCTGAAAATCTTCAGTAACTTTCAGTCTTGGTTAAATATAAACCACTAGTGTAAATTTTGTTGTTTCTTTCAGGCAGCACTAGTATGGACAGTCTTTTCCTTGACCAGGATTTGCTGTTAAACACCAGGAGCATTGTTAACTGCTAAGAAAGAAGGAGCAACCCCAGACTCTGTATGTTGCAGACATTTATATAGATATCCCAGTGAAATCAAACTTGTTTTGCTCATATACAGGCTTTAGAATTCCTCTTTTCAAGAAAATGTTGGCTGCCAACAAGGAATACGCAGTCACATTACCCCTACAGATGCTCAGTATCTCCCCTGGGGACCTTACCTGCAGCAGTTTTTCCATTTCCTCAAGGAATGGGATCATGTCCATGTACCACCCCACCAGTTAAACAAAACATAGCATGCACTTAAGAAACAACATTTCAGTGAGGCATGCTAAAAACTTTTATGTTTACAGCCTTACAGAGCAACTTTACTGTGAAAACTCAATAAAGTTGAGATGATTTACATCAGCCTACCCAGAAGCAAAGTTTAATTATTTACATCCATTCAACAGTAAAAAGTGCATACACAAAGTCCTTTAAACACCCACAGAGTCAATTAGCCTCACAAGTGCAAGTAAGAATTCCCTGAAACATCCAGACTAATGAAGTGCGTGGAATTAGCTCAGCAACCAACTTAAAAGTAGCAAGACTACCCTGCTCGTTATCTCAAACATACCCCACCTCCATATAAACATGAAAAAAAAATAAGTTAAGCTAGATTTAATTACTTTGTATACAACCTATTATAATTTTTTAAAACCTCTTATTAAAACAAAACAAAAACCAACCAACAAAAACCCAAAACCAAAGCCAACAAAACACAACATAGTTCCTTGTTTTTGCTATAAACACATGCATCACTATACTGAGTAACTGTTATTTTCACTGCAGACAGCCTGGCCAATAGCTGTAATAAATTCCAGCACAGATTCAGGCAGCATTCAACAGAGTAGCAGCTTTTTCATAAGGCTCTGAAACAAAACTTAGTGCAGAAATTAAGTTGTATGTGTCCTTCAGGTGACATGAGTTGAACTTATGATTAAGAACAGCAAGATTACTTGATTGCTTCTGTCATACAGGTTATACATGGCACAAACAGCATTTCTATGGAGGTTTTGCCCACAAAGTTAGTAAAAAGTAAACAAAGTTCATTTCAATTTCACTGCTGCTGAATTGCAATGCCTTAGAAACTACATAACTATTATGTATCTAGAGCAGAATAATTTTAACAGGAAAATGTTCATGTTAATAGAAATTTGATCCTCTCAAAAGGGTTTAAATAAAAAAAAAAAAAAATGAAAAGATATTTCAGTTAATCCAAAAATGATTTCATTCTGATTTTAAAAACATCCCAAATATTTCAATTTCAAGCTAAATTAAAAAAAAATCCACTATTTAAAAATAAAATCAAGCATTTCTTATTATCTATTCAAGATATTATTAATTCTTAATTGTAATAGATGGTTTCCCATTTTCATTGAGTGAGCTTTTTCTACTTTTAAGGAAAGAGATTTTATATTCACAAGTGAGGAGGTCAAAAAAAGGACACAGAAGCATCTACAATAACCTGAAGTATCCATGCTTTTTACATTAAGATTTAAAAGAGTTTAATTAAATTAACTTAATTAATCACTAAAGTGATTTCAGTCACACTAACTCTGTTTTCAGATAAGGCTGTCATATGAACCACTTCACATTTGCCAAATGCATTAAACAGCTCCTCCTAACAGACCAGGGCAACAACAGCTTCAGTGTAGGTATAAAGAACTCAGAAGATGCTATATAGTGACTCAGCTACCATTTGCCTAAGGAATGATTTGTACACACTAGATTTTCACAGAGCAAAGCTCAAGACTTCTCCTGGTGTAAGTTTAGCAGCCAGGCAATGACAGGAGCAGCATCTACTGCAGGGAGCACCACTAGAGGGAAACCACATTCACCAAAGCTGCTGCTCAGACATTCTAATGTGAGTAAAAAGGAGTTACAGTACTCAGTGCTGCTGTCCAGAGTTTCTCCCACTGATATATTTTACTTTGAAGATGACTCCACCCCAGCAATTAATAAAATAACTCTAGAACTTCAACCCAGCTTTGCCTCTATAATGGCAACTATCCATTGATTTCAGATATATTTGTTTAATGGGGGTAATTTGCTGCCCAAGAAACCTGTCTATGCAGAAATTACAAATATGCAGAACCTCATGAAGTCTTACCATAAGAGAGCATTTTAAAGTAACCATTATAGCAACAATCCTGCATAGACTTTAGTACAACACAACAGTAATAAAGAGGAAAAGAAATTCTATTTAAAGGAAGCTTAGATTTTATTTGTTTTCTAGTGATGCAGAAAAATCAAAGCAAGATTGACCAAGTTAGAGATTTAATTCTTTTTATTCCTGTGTAAATAACAGATATACCAAACCCAAACAGCTTCACACTACTGGTGTACCTTAACTTACTTAAAGCATAGATAAACTATGCTACCAACAGTAAGATCACTAAAGTTTCTCTTCCTGTTTAGTTTAAAATCTCTCCATAAATGCTAAAAAACAAGTGGATTAACCATAATGATAGTGAGAAGATGCTGGCAATAAGACAGAGACAACTGGAGTGAGCCATATGTATTATACTAACACACATATACCAACAATGAAATAATTTGACTGCTAACTGCCTGGATGAGATTCAGACCACTTGGAGTGGAAAAAAATTATTAAAAATAATTAATTAAATAAATTGTCTTTAAACAAGAATCAACTCTTCTCTCACACTCCTTCTCAAAAATCTTTGCTTTTGCCATGTTACTAAGTAACAGGAAGGAGCAGGCTGGAAAAGCTCCTATCATCCCATTTAGTGAGCGTTCTCATGCTCTAATTGCCTCTATTACTTCATTTGAAAGGGTTATTTGAATTTTGGAATTACAAGATTCTTAATGTAGAGGAGGCTTTTTATGCCTTTGGAAAGTATTATAGTAGCAACTTTTCATCTAAATCTGCATAGCAAGGAGATCAGAAAGATGGATAAATCATACAGTACATGGCAATATAGCACCTTATGGTAATTGCACGTGTCTTTCACAAAAGGATCCGAGTTCATTTTCTAACAATATGTATTTAATAATTTAATAGCATCTTTGTCCCCCTCTTTCAGAACACAGAAAATAATACCAAAGAAAGGGTCTCCTTTTCCCGAAGGCACGTTTGGCAGTTAAACAGGCAGACGAGTCAGAAAAAAAAATCTCCTTAAAGCTCCCAAACACTGCATTAAAGGCTTTTTTGTTTGTTTGTTCTGTTGGGGTTTTTTTCTCTTGTTTTCTTTTCTTTTTGGGGCAATGGCGGGGGGGGGGGTATATTTGGTTTTGGAGGGTTTTGGGGGAGTTTTTAATGCTCTTTAGAACACTGCACAGTCCCCACCAACAGCTTTAGTATCAAAACAGAAGACAGTCCTGGTACCAACACTTCTTTATCCAGTTATGAAGGGCAATGAACAACATCATCACATGTTCAAAGAACCTAAACTTTTCTCTTAATTAAAGTATCTTTCCCTGTGACATCTGGGTGCCAAATGCACACAGTGTTACACCTTCATTGTTGCTAGGAGTGTGACATGAACAAGCTTCAGCCTCCCTCCAAGAGCATCACAGTATCACAGAAATTGTGTCCAATTGATTACAAAACCAGCAGGATTCCAGTCTTCTGCAGGGAGTACAAAACACTGCATATGCCCTTTAGGTTTAGCACTCTTTTTACTACCTCCATTTTGAAGGGTGTTCCTCTGTTTTATGATCTTTGGAGTTTTTTTTAACTTGCATACTAACCACTATGTTTAAGTCTACTGGGAACCCCAGGTGTATTGGTAGTGGAACAGCAAAATACATAGAAATCATACTATTAATAAGTACAAACAGCAACCAAAATTTGCAAGTGGAGATCCTTTGTTTTCAGATATTAAAGGCAAGTTATGTATAACTGGTAACACTGGCCCTCTGCCTGAAGTGAGAAGCTACTGAGAGAAGGATGGTAAGTGGTACTTGGACCTAACATGGAAGAGTCTTTTTATTTCACTTAAGGAGCTATTGAGGAAGGATCAAATGCATCTGGAAAGCTGGGGGATCAGCAGTGCAGACTGGAGTGTTTGATGCTAAAGGCATTTGAAAGCTTACCCACCTCAAAATGTGCCTTTCACAGGGAGCAGAATAGAGACCTCAGCTGCTATTACTTTTTGAAGAGCCATTGACTGTTCTCCCACTTCTTAAATAGGAATGGTTAGCACAAGAGAGTGACCATATAGCAACACAGATGACACTATTGTGACTGAATTTTTTCCTGATATTTAATAGCTGGAGCATTGGTATATATTTTACCTGTTTAAGACAAGCCACATTTCCAGGTTACATAGCAGAAAACAAGTACAATCCAATAAGAACACTTCATGGGGAAGTTCCACTGAATCTACCTCTACAAGGAGTAGAAGCATAGAAGACTCTCCAAATGTCCCCTTATCCTTTCTCTTCTTGAGCAGCAAGTTAAATACTTCCTTTTGGTTGCCATCCTCTAAGCTTTTCATTTTTATCTCAGTAATTGCAGAATTTCTTATTTAACCAGGACACTACAACACTAATGCAACCCCAAAATAAAGTTTTAGGAGGCAGAATGTGTATAGGGTTGTGTTGCCAGCAAAAGCTTGGACCCTCTTGTCCAGCTGCAAATAATTTGCTTAATGACACTTAACCTTTCTATTTCCAAAAACCTTTCAGCAGTAGTCACAATGCATACTCCCAAAAGAACTGGGACCCTGCTAGCAGAAACCCACCTCTGTGATAGCAACAAGATCAGTATCCACTGGTGAAAATCTTCCTCGGGTGCTTTACAGACACCACCCATCTCCAGTCTCCTGATAGCACAGACTGCTTGCTTTCTACCTAAACTGAGAAACCCAGATGAGAAAGACAGCTGCTATGTAGACCTACAGGCAAGAGCTTCCTCATTTAGCTTAAGGAGCTATCAAGGAAGGATCGCAGGCTTCTGGAAAGCTGAGGGATCAGACGTGCAGACTGAAGGATAGTTGAGGATTTACAGATAAAGATGACATCTGAGGCAAATATCAAGAACTCCTTTGAAATTCAGATTTTAAAAGTCACAGCTTTCATGTCAGCTAAGGAGCATGTAAAGGAAAAAAATGCCCTAAGAGAAGAAGAGGGAATTATAAAGTTAAGCACATAGCTTTAGACATATCCATATCTCTCTGTCCTGAGTGCTCCCAATAACAGAGTGTAAGATCCAAACTGATGCCATCCCTCTTCTCAAGAGGATGTCATACCTCTTGAGTCACTCCATTTCATATGTATATTTTCATAAAAATCCTCTATGCTTCATACCACATCCACACACAATCCTAATATTGTTAAAATTAGATAGGAATACACCAAGTAATTAATTGTAAGGAGCCATCCTAAAACAGCAACATACCAGTAGAAAGAGAAAAGAGAAACAAAGGAGATCTCTTCCCACAGGAAGTAGACTTTCTCCTGGAAAGGTACCACTAGCATTTGGGGATCTTCTTTGGTGCCCAACACAGAGAAAAGTTAATGATTACTTTAAAAAGGCTGGAGATCTGACAGCAACACCAGTGTACAAACCATGAGCTGAACACAAGGAAGGGAAATGGTGACTTTATAGATCCTGAGCTCAACTGATGCCTGTGCATCTTCATCAGTCATCTTGGTTAAATCAAGGTTTCTCAGTCCTTGAGCATCACATTTAAAACAGTAGTAAAATTTTTAAACGAATAAAAAAAATTAGTTGTATTGGAATTACATATTAGTTCAAGGTCTTTCAAAGACAATTTAAGCAATAATGTTGCTTGACTGTCAAGTAATGGTATATATGCTGATCTCTGGCTAAGTTGTAAAAACTGTAGAATTTGATTAACAGCATAAGCTGTTCACTAGCATCTCACTCTTTCCACTCCCCATGGCAAGCTTAGTGATTAGCATACTTGGTTTTCCATTGCAAGTTCGAAAAGACATCCTTTTCCTCTGAGAAATGGTTAATTTGTGTGTTTTAGACTCAAGAAAACTCAGAAAACAAACCAAACCCAGAAAACCTCAACACATTTTTTCTCCCTGTCCATCTGCCTGTTAAAAAAGAAGATAGGGATGGGTAGATTTTACACACCTCTCTCCCCATATATTACTCCCCATGATATCTCTATTTCTAGCTGGTGAACAGCTGGTGTACTGCAATGCTCATCAAACCAGTATTTTGCTAATTTCTATTGTTTACAGAAGCACTCTGAGAATGAATCCCTGCATGTTTAGAAACCACTCAGATTCTATGCTGAACAAATGCTGCAAAACTACCAGCATTTATACAGTCCATACCATCAGGAAACATATAATTTTAATACTATCACAATAGTAGAATATTTACAGATTTTCTTTAAAATATTTACAGATTTTCTTCAGATTCTACAACCAATGCAAGATAAACACCACAGTACATAGAAGAGACTATCAAGTCCCATGGATCGATCAGCTGAGGAAACTTGATTCCCAGGACAGTACCAGACTGCTAATACAAATTAGTGGCACAACTACACAGTGCAAGAGTTTTAAGCTCTCTATAGTTCCTACAATTTCAAGGGGAATAAGCACTCCTCTCAAGAACAGTTTTGGTTGGGGGGAGGTGTTGAGGTTTTTGCTTTGTTTCAAAATGCAAAAGAATTTCATTTCAAAGGAAATGCATTTCAGATGATGTATTAAAAATCACTGCAGAATCAGTCAGGAAAAACAAATGCTATCACTTAGCTCATCACACCCCCAAGAATGTTAATTGTGTGGTGATGTAAGGGTTTGATGGAATATTCAAAGCAATAGCCAAGCCTGGAGAATGAGGATTAAACCTCAGAAGACTTGTTTCTAAATATTTAAACCACTGGTTCTTCAGAAGTCAGGTTTTTATAAAAATATTTTTTATCTGCAAGTGTCATATTAGCCTGATCTCACTAAGGTCTTCTAAATTAATGGACTGGGTAACACTCTGTGGGACCACAGGTCAAGTTTGGGGTTGTTTTTCTTTTGGTTTGTTTGTTCTGCTTAGCCTGTATTGCTAATGGATGCTTTAGATGACTAGTTGTAAACTACTCCATCTTACTGGTTTGTGAGCTTTCTATCAAGTGTAGAATTTCCAACCTGCAGTATGAGGAGGAGCTGGATGGCTTGTTGGAAACCTGAACTGCTAGAGTGACAAGCAAGTATCCCTGGTCACCAGTCTGGGTTGATCACTCAATGGTTAAACTCTGGGCTGAACCCCATTTGCTAGGAAAAGGCCTTAGGGTTTCCCTCTTGCTTCCTCTTTTATTTACTCTTTTTTCTTAAGGAAGAGAGGGAAACTAGTTTTACCCATTTTTTTTTTCATTGGAAAGACTAATTAACATTATCTCCAACTGACAGCAGTTCAGTTTTAACAAATGCATGCACACAAATTCAATGGCAGCTCAATTTTCAGAGGTACTGAAAGGAAGCTATAAAGCACATCAGTCTGGAAAATCAGATGAACAGGTATATAAATTCAAAGTCTCAATAAATAGTAGAGCAATTTTATAGGAAGGGACATATTTATAGATGCATTGTGTCTCATTCACTTCCAAGTCCAGTTTTAAAAGTTGCTAAACATTTGTTTAGTGCAAAGCATGCTTAATAGCAAATTGGTAGCTGAAGTTTCACCTGTAAACCAATCCATCTATACAAGCCTGAAAGCAACTGGGTCACATTCAATATCTCTTAATGTCACTGTCAAAATTTCAAGCAGGTACAGAGTAAAAAAATGTGTTACTAAAAAAATTTGTTACTGAGACGAGTTGGAATTAAGGGACCTCTAATTTCTCATTCAACATCACTAGCATCACAAAGCAAAACAGCTTCTAGTTTTATACCAATGCTGACTTTTAATGAGATGTCAAATACAGACACATGGTTTCATGCAAAGAACAATTAAAAGACTATTTCTATCAGAACACCAATCTAAAACAACCATCTGGATCAGCAAATTTACACTTTTATATTTATAGTCAAATATAAGCAATAGCCACATAGTCAAAAATTATGCAAAGGACATCTGCTGTCTCGCCAGCACAAAGAAATATCCCTTCAGCATTTATATAAATGCAATGTGAAAATGCACCTTTGCTGTGACTCTTCTCTTTCATAAGCCACACCTGATTATCTGCTGAAGAATTCTCACTGCTAGAACAGAAATATCATGTATATAATTTTATGACGTTAATGTGAATATTTACACTACATGCAAACACATGTTTGCAGAACAAGAACTGGACCACAGAGGTGCTGCCACAGCAGAGATCACGTTTGACATCCAGGAAATAAAAATGCCAGGAGGCATTTTTGGTTCGCTGAACAAATCGGCAACATCAGCAGAATGAAGAAAAAATAATTTCATGCCAATCGGAAAATGTCCTTGGTTTCTGGACCAAAAATTGCCCCGCGAGAGCAAACATGTTCTGCATGGAGGTTTGTTTTGTTTTGTTTTTAATTTAAAACCAAATAGGTCTGAAGTACTCACACTATGCTTTCTTTGCTGCGGTACTCAATGGCGAGGTCAGGCCTCCAAAGTTTCTGACATATATAAATTCATGGCATGAGAAAGGCTGCACCCAAATGTACTGAGCTGTTGTCGATACAAGAACACCTTCAATCACCTTTGAAAGGCTGCAGTCACAGAAGGACTCAAAGTGACAAAAATATTTTTAAAAGCTGGCCTTGTTTTATGCAGGGAGTAGGACCACAGACCTCCAGAGACCACTTTCCAACCTAAGTTTTCCTAAGAAAACATTATATTTCACTGGCAACCAGATGCTTTTGGTTTCACTGACCGGGAAAATAAATAATTTTAGAATAAGTTAAACACTGAGACATTGTTAAAAATGAAAAGTCACAATATTTTTATATTAAACATCATAATATTTTTATGTTTCCCATTTATTTTTTCATAAATACTTGCCAAGTTCCAACTAAATTGACAAATAGATGCAGTTCACATAAATCTGAATGCTTCAGCTAATAAACTGTTCAAATGAAAACACTTAATCTAGTACTTGGCAGCTGCTTTCAGCAATACTACTCCTGGAAAAAACAAAACATTTGTCAGAAAAACCTGAATATAAAATTAATAACCTCAGGCAAAGCCTATAGACTAATGCCCCTATTTACCAATATTTATCAATCAAAAGTACTGACTAACATAGACAAAACTATTGTTGGCATCAGACATGAAAACAACTGACCACAATGCTCTATCTATAAAATCAGATCTGTGAACTCAAGCTGACCAGAGGCTGCTGTACCATGAGCAGCAATGCTCTGAACACACATTATTGGCAGGTGCCTTTTCCATCAAACTTATTCTTTTGGACTGCAGTCTTAAGATAGTACAGATGCTTATAGTACAATTCATTACAGAATGGTCCCTATGGAAACAAGCAGATTTTGCATATAATTATCAGCTGGGAGAGTTTGCCCTTATCAAATTGATTTTGATTCTTTTTTATCTTCATAGTGAGACATTTGTCAAAAATGCTTCCTACACTAATCTGTGTTCATGGCAGAGATGGCTCCTACAGCCCAAACTGACATCACAGCAGAGTAACACGGAGGAAATTAAGTCTGCCCTGAACAGGCAGACATTCTAAGTCAACCTCATTCTCTCTGGGTGCCTCTCATCACAACAATGTTTCAGTTCAAGCCCTCTTCAGTCAAAGTTATTAGACATGAACAGAGCAATCCCCAGGGCCTCTCAGCAGGAGGAAGCCTGGACATCTCCACTTCTCCATATGCTCCCCTACAGAGGGAAATGGGCTGTATCTCCAGTGCACCTAATCTGACAGCTATCTTCTGAAAAAAAAAAAAAAAAAAAAAAAAAAGCATGCAGACACATTTCTCCTACTGCACTCTCACCTTAAACAAACACTGGGAATGAATTTTAAAAGTCAGACTGCAAGACTGTGCAGAAAAATGCCTGAATTTGCTTACCAAGGTTTTGTTTGTGGCAGTTTTCAATTTCCTTCCTGACAGTGTGAACTCCATTATTAACATAACATGATTTATGCAAATAACCACAGCTAGCACAGGAGGCATTTATTTTGTTATGCCCAGAGTTTCCATGCATTGAAGGAAAGATAATTTTTTTTCAGGTTGGCTGTAAAATTACCACTAATATTACACAAACACTTCTCTGGCTTTAGGCCAGAGCCCCTGCTAATAGGACTGGCACTACCTTTTGTCACTGGCCTTTGTGGTGAAATTGTATCATGAGGCTGGCAGTCTGGCTTCCATCAATACAAAGGTTTCTGCTAGCTACCACTGAAGCAAAGGAAGCACGTGCATGGGAGTGGGAAGGCATGGTGGGGAGATGCAAAGCAAAAGAATTTTATTTTCCCAGTGTGTTGATCCTGAACATTTCTCTTTTATCCCCTCCTTCTCTAGTGTTTGCATACCTTCTGTCCATATGGGCAACACACTGGCTGTGCAACAGAACCAGAGAAGTCCTGCCTTGCAGTCTGTTTCATACAGAAATGACAGACCAGCACTAAAGCACCTCAGCAAATGACTACAAATTGGCAAGGCTCAGAGAGGCTTTAAATCCATGATCAACATCTAAAATACTAGAAATAATTGGGAACAATATTTGCATTTAGAACAACTTAGATATCTGTGAAACAACCACAGAGAGTCTTACAATGGAAAAACAGGTCAAGAACTTCTTGCAAATAAATGCAGACAGTAACTAGGACAAAGGAATACCTTGACAATATATGGATAAGATTTGCTTTCACTAACACTTTTATGTGGAATGACACTGAGGCAATCCTACACAGAGTATGAATCACCTTGATGTTAGCCACTTGAACAGCTTAAACTGCTTTCTAACTACCACCAATGCTAAGAAATTAATCACTATCAATTATAGTCCACGTTAACTACCAGAATCTGTCAACCACTTTGTAATTTCAAATTATTTTAGCATTTTCTTTCCACTTTCTCCACTCACCTATCCTGTCAAAAGAATTAAATGCATCCAATAATAAGAAGGAAAAGATGTGTTTCTAAAGGCTTAGGGGGAAGAACTTCAACATTACAAATAGACTGCATGAGCCCTTGGGAACATTCAAAATGTATTCAAACTTGCAAAACTGAACAAACACCCAGAGTTGTTTCCAGCTGACACCTTACACTACCCTGTCACAACAGATATATAACAGATATAAGAAGAAATGACCTCAAAGAGTTTTACACTTAAATAGCCAGAGACTAAATCAGAGGCATTTCTCTTTTTCTTACAGAAGCATTACAGAACTGAGAGGTAGAAGAGTCTGAAGTCCTCACATTCATATTTCTTTGGATATAACAGATTAACAGTTTTTCCTACATTACAGCAATATTTAGAGACACCTTGCAAAATATTATGCCTCTGTGTAATGGGTGTTTATCAAAAGTAAATGGCTGTTTATCAGTCTAAGCACAAGTAGCTTATTTCTCAAGTGCCATCAGTGTTACTTTTCTCCACAGATAATGGCTGGTAACCTCAAGGTATTCTTAGGCAACATTAGAACTATAATGGCAAAAAAATAACTCATAAACATGCTGCAAGGTTCCAGCACATTCTCCCGAGTTCACTGATCTGAATCATCTCTTGAGAGATCAGATTCTTCTCTGATCATTGACAGTCATTGGGGAAAACAAGGAAAAATCTAGTTCAAAAATTATTTCTCTCATTGAGTCTGTGTCACTTTCCTTTCTATGTATCTGACTCTTTCTCTGAAAGATTGCTGAGGAATCACAAGTTTTACCAGGCTAAAAGAGCTTGACTGGGAAAGCAACTACTTGCAATGGTGCAAACATAAGCTTAGTACACAGATGCAGCTCTGGGGAGGCCATTTAGATCTGCAAGAGCCAGTTTGTCCTCAGTTTATGTACTGCTGGAACTAAATTAATCCTATCTATAGTATCTTTGTGATTCAGGAGTACCAATCTTGTCAGGAATGAGTGGATTAGCTAGGAAACACATGAAAGTTTAAATAAAAGTAATTCCTACAACAGCCTACTCTACAAGCAACACAAGTGAGCTGGTGGTAAACAGTACTCAAGACATCTGATGTTCCCTAGAGTGCAGGTTGCTGTGCTTCTTATTAAGCTCCCTTCAGACACTTACTAGAGCTGTAGTCAGCCCTGCCTTAGCCTCTATAGATAATGGGAGATCTCCCTGACAAAAGTTAAAAATAGCATCTGCTTTGCAGTGAACATAGCCCAAACATCTTGTATTCATAAGCAGTTCAGAAATTCATAAGGAAAGAAAAAAGTACAATATAAACTTGTATTAGAACTCCTTGATCAACTAAAAAATTATCTGGAAAATGAAAAGCCTTTGCTTCCCATCCAAGGCTTCTTTTCTTCAACCAGAGAAAGTCTGCATGCAAGTTAAAAAAGTCAAAAAAACACAGAAATTAGTGATAAAACAAGGAGAAAAAATGAAACCCTAATTTCCAGAAGATCCTGTGTCTACAATCCCTTGCTTTCAAGCCTAGAAGTAGAATCTCAGACACCCTGTCATCATCAACTGCCACAATGTCCTAAAGGAAGGGATACAGTCTTAAAAAGCCAGGATCTAATGACTGCAGAAGTTTGAGGATTGCACTTTGAAAGCAAAAGGAGATTGGTATCACTGTGAATTTCAGAGGCAGTTCTGCAACCTGGAGGAGCCACTCACGAGTTATTGTTGAAACAACCCAGAGCAAATAGAAAGGCTTCAACATTTGGGCTAAACAGAGGTGATTTACGTGCACTACATGAGCAGGAGCCATGAGGAGCCAAGAGGAGCAAAAAGCTATAAGATGAATAAAAAGTTTCTAACAGCCTTATCTATTTATTAAGGTGGCTTTTCTTCAAGCATCCTCCCCAGCTTGCTAAGATTCAAGCAAATCTCCTTTGCTTAGCAACTGATTTTGTCAGGACACAGGAATGAAAGCTGCTTCTACCTACTACATCAACACAAATTGAAGATTTACAGAAAACCTGTCAAGACTTGTATACTAAACTGATATAATTGCAATGATTTGCATAACAATTTAGAAATTCATTCAATCATAGCAAGTAAGTCTGGTAAGACTGACACATATGATCAGGAATAATTGTCCACAGTTCATGTTAACTATATCTATCACAGTACTTAGGCATTTCATAAAATCACTGATTAAAAAATGCTTGCAATTTGGACAAGTCAAATAGTCATTCCATGATTACACACAGAAGAAGACTTGCAAAGACTGAAACTGTCTACTTTGACCAAAATTCATAACAATTCACTTTCAACGTTTATAATAAATGTAGCACAAATAGTAAAAAATGCAATACTTTTCACTCATTTATGATTTGACTAACCATGTCAATAAGCTCCTGATTTACAGATCTAAAAATTCCTGAAGCACTTACCTTCACTGAGAAAGATAATCAAAGACCCTTTAACTTTTTTGTTGTTGTTCTGGTATTGGGGATTTGTTTGGGTTTGGTTTTTTTTTTGGTTTTGCTTTGTTTGTTTCAGGCATTTTTCTTCTGATGTCTTCACTTTTATTTAATATCTTTTCACACTTTTGTTATATCATACTTTTTGTCCTAAGAATGTTTGCATAATGTTAGAAAAGCAAAGTTAGCGTCTGGTATGTTTAATCCCAACAAACATAAGAGCAGTATTGTGTGCTATTACCAAACACTTTCTCACAGAACAGCCAAAGCACAAAATTTCCAGTTGGTTCTAGAATTGTGACTGTCAAGACTGCTTCAAGATATATTCCTTGACAGCTCCCAACATCCTTTCATCATTTTTATGTGATGTTTACATCCAGTCCTCTAAATTTAATCTCTTACATTACCATTATGTTCTGCTTCAATTAGATTTTTCTCTAATAGTAATAGCAAGGTACTTACATAACTGTTGTATAAATGTGATGAGTTCCTTATGAGAAAGCAAAACTGTATAATTTTACTGGAGCTGGAAGGCATGTTCTCTCAGCTGCTTATCTCCAATTCCACAGGTAATCATCCAAATGCAGTGGAGGATTCTGCCTGCAATGCTCTGCCACTTTTCACAAACCTGCCTGTGTGTAGCACTTGACCTCACACCACAGCATCTGACAGTAATGTTGTCAAGAGAGAAAACTTTGGTATGTCTTTCAGGTGTTGAGTAGTCTTTTGATGACATAAAGGTGAAAATCACAAGTTGGTGAGTTATTTAGCGATATTTTTAACTTTATTGGATAAGGCTCTGCAGGCTGACCTAAGTAAACCTAACACACAGCATCCAGATAAATGGCTCAAGATGTCCTTTTTGAGTTAAATTATTCAAAATTCTCCTCTCCCATAATCATGGAATGGTTTGGTTGGAAGGGGCCTTAAAAATCACCTAGTTCCAACCTCTCTGACATGCGCAGGGACACCATCCACAAGATCAGGTTGCTCAGAGCTCCACCCAACCTGGCCTTGAACACTGCCAGGGATGAGGCATCCACACCTATCCTAGGCAACGTATTCCAGTGTCTCACCACCTTCACAGTAAAGAATTTCTTCCAAATATCCAATCTAAATCTATTGTCTTTCATCTTAAAGCCATTCTCCCTTATCCTATCAGTATGTGCCTTTGTAAAAAGTCCCTCCCCATCCCCAGGCTTCTTCAGGCACTGGAAAGCCTCAATTAGGTCACCCTTAGCCTTCCCTTCTCTTTCTCTTTTTCTCTTTCTCTTCTCTTGAAGAGATCCCACAACCTTTTCTCACAAGAGAGATTTTCCAGCCCTCTAACCATCTTCATGATCCTTCTCTGGACTTGCTCCCAACAAGTGTGTGTCCTTCCTCTGCTGGGGCTCTGAGAGTTGGACACAGAACTCTAATTAATCTCTACAGGGTCTCTACAGGGCAGAAGAGAGTGGTCCTGCTGGCCATGCTGCTTTGGATGCAGCCCAGTTTAGCTTTCTGGGATGTGAGCACACATGGCTGGGTCCTGTCCAGTTCTCACTCATCAACACCTCCAAGTTCTCAGCAAGGCTGATCTCGATCTGTGCATCCTTAAACTGTGTTATACTGGGGTTTGCCCTAATCCAGGTACAGCACCATGCTCTTGGAAGAACTACTTGGCCTGGCTAGCACACAACTCCCAGTAATCCAAGACCTGTACACTGAAATGTTTTCTTTTTAAAAATAATAGTAATCTGGAAGACTAATGAGAAGCTGGAAATCAAGAGGGACACAATAAGTGAGCAGATGGACAGATAAAAGATGAGATGATACACTGAAATAGAAAGTGGTGCAGAATGACACATTAAACTAGAACAAAGGAGAACATGCCCACAGCAAGAACAATCACTGTAAGAAACAATAAAGATAGGCTTTGAGGTACAAAAGAGATACAGAATAGGTGACAGGAAAAAAGACTACATAATTTGAAAAGACCCTAGGGAATAAAGCAGCTGAAAGACTGCTAAAAATATTGTTTTGCTAGATACATGGTCTAAACATGATATTTGAAGAGAAAAAAAAAAAAAAAGTCAAACACAAAGAGGTAGAAAATTGCTTTTTTAAAGCACAAAGCTGAGAAGAACAACAAACTTCAGGCCTTCATGCTGAAAATAGCATTTGCAAGTAACCTCCAGCATTTCTTCTAAAGAAAATGTTTCAGAGTGCCAAACAACAAAGGGGAGTATGGCAAGCAGCATCCTGGGCATTTCTAGGCAGGCCCACAAAGCACAGCTCAATGTTCAATCAGCTCTCAGATGGAAATACTGTCCTTGTACTCACATAATACACATAACTACAGCCAAGTCAATGTAACCTTCTCACATGTACAGGAGAAGCCAAAGAGCAACTAAATAATCAGAATCTGCATTTCCACAAGCATGTATATTTCATTGGAATGAGGAATGAAAGAGAAGGCTGTACTGAGAAGACTAACATGTAGTCATAACTGTATTAACTGCTGCATTTAATTATACTTGCAGGGATCAAATTGTAGATGGACTAACTTGTTTTCCTAAGTACACACTTGAGAAAAATCAACAGAAGTAAAGCAAGTGCAGTCTTTTCTGGGTGGTAACTTCTTTTTACCCTTTTCACAAAAGTGCTAGATGCAAAATACATTTCAATGATCTAGAACTCCTGTTCCTTTTCTAGACTACCCAGTCATGAATCCCTGGTCTGCAGAACATAAGTTATTTTACTGAACCCTCCTGAAACACAGCAGGTCTCTTCACAGCAGGCAAAGCAAAAATACCATATTGGAGTTGGAATCAAGCTTCAATTTCAGTGAAATGCATTCAGGATTAATTGGGCTCAGTATCTCTGTCATAAACATGATGAAGTGACACAGTAACTGGAGTCACTGTAGTACAATGCCACAGAGAAGCATGCAGGAAATACCTTGCCCAGAACTCATCTATCCTGTTAGTGATGTTCGTTGCAGATTCTACGGTTTCTCTAACAGAAATGTGGATGTGTGGATTTCTTGGGCCATGAAGATCTATGCAATAAAATAATCAGGGAAAAAAATACCAATGAATTTTTCCCACCGTTAAATAACCCACTATTGCTATTTTTATATTTATCACATGGAAACCATATTGAATGAACTTCAGAATGTGAGTGGACTCACCATGGCATTATGCTTGTTTAATTTACAGTATGCTTGTTTAATTTACTTCACTGAGAAACCATTGAGAGGCTTCCTTTAGGGTATTGTTATTATATATATATACAGAGGTAGAATAATAACAAAATTGGATTGCACTTCAGGAGACAAAAATAAATAAGAAGTTGTGCTGTGGGACCACTACAAAATTAACATAAAACCAACAATATCAACACTGAAATTAAGTGTTGGACTGCTACCATATTACTGAAGAGGAGCCACAATAGAATGGTGTTTAAAATTCAACAAATAAGCTGATTTTAATTCTGAAGACTCTTCAGCCCCAAAGCTTTCATAAGTCAGGCAAGCACCTTGGGAATGCCATGAAGCTGACTGAGTGACTAGTTTCTTTGTTTCTTGCATTTTGAGATGCTAAGTAGGGAACCATTTAAGATTTTGTGCAAGCTCACCTTGTTTTCTCTTTCATATCAATCTTTCCCAACACCTGTTCAAAATCAGCTCTTATAAGGCTTGCAGCTTATCATCTGTGTGGTACAGAACTGCTTCCAGAATGGACTACAGTATTGTACAAGAGACTCTAAAATGGTCAAGAAAAATAGAAAAAGGCATACTGCTTCTCCACACTGAAACAGAACATTTTCCCATGGATCTCCAAATCCAAAAGGACAGCCACACTACAATGGAAGCTAAAAGTGGGGGGTTTTGACACACATGACAGCGTCCCTTTCAGGACTTGAAGACAACTGCCTCACTTCCCAAAGAAAATTACTGGCAGAAAGAGACATCTCAAAGAAAGACACTAGTGATGAAGAAAAAAAGGAAAAAGTGTTGCACTAAGGAATTTGCTTCATATTCTCATCTTTGGACCCAGGAGTCCTTCACAGCAGGTGCTTCATTACATGCACTGCCTCAAAAGTCAATAGGATTGAAGAGCCTGAGCAATACAAATCTCAGGGCTTTACACAGCTCTCCATGCAACTCTCACATTCAAGCCCTGAGAGCTCTTCAGCACTTCATCCTGCAATTCTCATTTACCTGTCAGCCTCCCTATCCCTGGAATTCTCATGAGACATCTCTGATAAAAAGTAGCACATTCAACTGCACACTGGAGTTGTCCACAGGGGTATTGAATGCATCCCAAGCTTATCAGATATAAGACCACTCTCCATGGTAAAACACTACCTAGTAATATTACCTGGTACCAATTGTATACTTTTTGGAGGAAAATGGGCTGTTTAAACTAAATTGGTGGCATAATAAAAAATGAAACAAACAAACAAACACAACACAAAAAACCCCTCCCCAACACATTTACCACCACCACTGGTAGGAAATAGGAGGTTTGACATATTAGTCTCTGTTTCTACAACACTTATTCCACACAATAGATGGGAATCATTTTGGGGCCTTCTGAATACCATGTGCGAAAATTGAGAGGTTCTGAAAAACCTTCAGACCCTTAGAAACAGAGAAACAAGCAAAGAACAGTGTGTTAATAACAGTTGAGATTGTCAGAACGAGACAGTTCATAACATAACTGCTGTTTTGGAGCTGGTTTGATCAATTCAAAGGATTGCCTGCAAGCTGGAAAACTGATGAAAAGATAATTGAGGCATTATGGGACACTGAAGATCTCTTTCTAAAGGCCTTTGAAACAGTCTGTACATGAAATGTAACTATTACTCTTAAGTATAAGAAATGTAACAGCCTCAAGTCATGACTGTAAAATAACAGTTTTGAGAAAATAAGTACAATGGAAATGTATCTGTCAACTTCAGGAGAGAACGAATTCAAGAATTGGAAAGCAATTACAAACAGAAGCAAACTGTGATAAGGTACCACCCGTTTCCTACACATGAAGAAATGAGAGACCAAGGAGAAAAGCCCCTGAAAAGGAGAATAACCAAGACCACTTCTAGTTGTCCTTTTTAAAATAGAAGTTACTACAAAAATAACCACATTATGTAGCACATAAGGTAGAAGAAGGAAATTTAACAACCCTATACTTGAGCTGTGTTTTTTCCTTTGGTTTTCTTTGGGAGCATTTTTCTTAAATTTCTTTCTGGCAGCAAAGCCAGAAATTCCTTTTACAGGTTACCCTCATAAAGCATCAGAAGACTCTAACATGATTGTGCAAATACTCTCAGTGTGCAATGTCACAGAAGTGAGAAGTAAGTTTCAAAATTCTTACCTTTTTTTTTTTTTTTGTTAAAATCTATTAAATGCAAATCCAAGTGCCTTTGTTACGCAATCCAAGTCTTGGGGGGAAAAAAAAAAGTCAGTGTTTTGAAAGTTAAAAAAACTTTTTGGGATAAAAAGAAAGGGAAGGGAAGCTCTTTAAGTATTACATACTTCCTTCCAAAAGGAATAAAGTCTTTATTCCTATAAATTTTAATGTTTGTTTAGTAATAACACATTGACAATTTAAGAAAGAGATTAAAGGAATTTATGTGTGCATTTACACACAATCCCACCAACCCTTGGATGGTCATTCTTTGAACAGTCTAGTCCAACATTTATTCAGGGTATATAAACTCTTCAAGGAGAAAGAAAACAGCAGGGACATGTCAAGACTGGTTTAGCTTGGGAAAGGCAGAATGGCAGAATACAGAAAAATCTTTGAAGAACTGTGGGCTACTTGTACATGGTGATTCCCTGTGTGAATAACCAATAAAAGCTCCTTTGCTTACCTGTAAATTAGCTTAGTTCTAAACCAACTCCCCAGTTCACCACTGTAGCTGTGACACTGGAGAGACTATTCACAAATATACTATATGGAATACACCAACTTAATTAGCATTATTGTCTCTTTAATTTACTTTCTGCTATTCATAGAGTATTCAACAATACTACTAATAGTAGCAATGACAGATTGTAGTATTATCAGAATTACTATTGAGCTGTTTAAGGACCCCAAAGGAATTAACATCAACTTGTACCGCAATTGAAAGGAGGTAAGATTATTAATTTATTTTATTTTATTTAAATTGCAAAACAGAAGCAACAGCAATTTTTTTTTTTTTTAATGACTGCATATTGACTGCATGTTTAACAGTTAGTGTCTTTGGGCTGCTCTGTAAATAATGAAAGAAAAGCCAAGCCCACAGCCTATATGATCCTTCCACAGCTACATAAGGTGGACCAGAGATGCTAACTCCTTTTACCATCTGTCTAAGACACAATTAGCTATGTCCTATCACCACAAAGCCACATTGCAACTTCTGACTACACTGTAAAATAAACTTTTTCTTTTCTGTCACAGCATTTGAAAATCTAAATCAAGACAAGATGTAGACTTCTTTTATCAAGGTTTCTTCAGTAAAGCATCAGTGGGCACCTCAGGGTTGAGAAATTTGTATTGGAATATGTTCACATACATGGACATTGTAGTGTGTCTGACTACCTATCCTCAGCTCAACTACTGAGTGCCACGTAATGTCCCACATAATGTCCCACATAATCTAGGATTAGCCAAGGCATCATGATAACCATCCACAGTATCCATGACATCTGATACTGTGAAACAATAACATTACATTATTTTTCTTTTCACAGTTACCCTGCTGTAGTGCTACTTCTACTTTGACAGCTCACAGTGATGTTTGATATGCTGGGTGGAAATACTGGAAACACAGTTTTTCCCAAGGGAAAGTTTTCAAAAGTCAGATCACACAAGTGATGTGCCTGAGGTTGAATACTTTTGTTTAGAATATGTTTAAATGTTGATTTGATCAAACTGATCTACAGCAAAAAATAGCAATGTGCAATTCCTATCAATAAATTAGCATTAATAACTTCCAAACAAAACCACTCAGATTTTTTTCCATTGGTTCCACTTTTTTTTAAAAAAAGCTATGCAATTAGAGGGAGAAGAGTTATAGCCAATTATTGCAAATATTTACCACTCCATCACTCTGCTTTAAAAAGATCAGCACAGAATCACTTCACTTAACTCCTGTCCACCAATGTAACATAATGACAGAAAAAATGAAAAGCAACTTCTTTCCAATGACAACTAACAATTTTCCTTACTCAGAGTATAAAACAGATGAAGTGTCCTAATGTCTTGACAGTATAAATGAACTCTTACAAAAATATCAAATTGGTCACTACCCATTCATAACCAAAAGGTTTTGTAACCTCTTTCTTAATGAAAATTGGCTTTCACACAAGTTTCTGGTTTAAATCTGTACTTCAGTAAGGAAAAATATCCAACTTCTTGATAAGGAACAACCTAACACTTCTGAAACCTCACATCATTCTTCTCTGAGGAGAATGATAACTTGTGTTATCACTAAATACTAGACTTCTTGAGTCATCCCACTATCTCTTTCTTTTCCAGGAATCACTGGAAAGAAAAGCAGAAAAATAAAAAAAACAAACAATGAACAAACATGGGGGATAGCATCAGTGGTTATTATCAACAGCAGTCATGTCAACATGAGAATATTTAGAATCATTTGTAATGAGCTTATGACTGACAGAAAAGGGAACTGTCCCAGTCTATATTCCATGCATTGCAGGGAAATATTTTATCCTTTCACTTTTCTAGCATTACACAGTGGCATTATTTAAATTAAAGGCATTCTGTTCCTCAGCCTATATAAGTATTGATGGAAGATCCTTAACTATTATAAAATACAGACAGTGATATCTACTTTGTGACCAAAACTAAGTTCAATTTTTGTCTGTGGGCAAGTACACCATAATCTTTAAAACAGGGATATAATCTATTTCGCATAATATTGCCACCACTATCACTAAACATCATGTAACTCCATATCAGGTAAAAGAATGCCAGTCACTTGAGTGTAATGATCTACAGATGACCAAAACAAAACAAACAAACAAAAAAATATCTATCTTTTACAAGATATTGTCATCACACATCTGAAGATAATTAGATGACGATAATTTGCAAAGATCTCTTTGGTAAATAAAGCAACCACTTGGGTCACATCACAACAGAACAGTCAGTCGCACTGCATATGACAACCTTCTAGTAATTTACAGCTGATTTCCTCAGTGACATTCTCAACAGACCTACAGATAGCACTTCTGATGTGCAAATCACAAAAGGACTTTTCCTGAACAGCCTAGAGGCAACACTTTCTCCAACTCTCTGTGCATAACTTAACACCATACCTAGGAACTCAACTCTTTTGGAAGCTTCTCACTCCCTCCAGACATCATATTCTACATAAAAGTGCAGCAAGTAGTGTGTATTTGAACACACATACATACACACACACACACACCATCTAGCATCTTTTGTACTGTTACTGCAATTTCAACAGGCAGTTGAAACTGTACTTTTTCAGCTGTTCTGGGGGTGGAACCTTGTACCTGTCTAGAGACTTTTTGTGGGCTAGTACCTGCTGCAAATACTGATAAAATAAAACTGCAGCAGATTAGTCATCACAAGATCTTGAAGCAAGTTTTGAAGCTGTTTAAACACTCACAGTAGTTTCCAAAATACATTATCTAACTATAGATTGATCATTGTTTACACTAGCATTTTTGCTACTCAAACAGAATACTTCCCTGCTGAGAGATTCATACACATTTATTTTAAATATCATTTTGTAAGTAATATCAATTTTTAGAAACTTCTGAGAGCTCTACATAATTTTACAGCACCTCCTTAAGTTTCCAGAAGGTTTTCTAATAGCATCTAGAAGCTGCTGATGCCTCAGGAATGTGAGAAAAGGACCTAGAAAACACCAACATTTGGTGTGTTAACTGTTTTATTGTTTCACTTGCTAACAGAAAACTCCTAGAAAAATAACCATGATGAATACCCACTAGGGAAGGTGCCATACATAATGCTCACATGCATGGAGTAACATGAGTGTTATTTCCACACGTGCATTTCATGCTTGCTTGGCCTTGGTGCAACATTTCCACTAGAATGAATTATGTACACACTCACTCATCAGCTATGAAAAGCACTGCAGAAAGCTAGCAGAGACTTCATCTTGCCTTTTCCCTCCCCAACTTCAGCACTGAAATTACACTGAGTGGTTGCACAATCTGTTTCTCAACAACCAGCCATATACAGTGCACTTAAGAAGAATACAGAAAATCAGAATATGACCAAACAATCTAATATAACAATATGGCAGACACACAAAAAACAAGCACTGTTTTGAGACTCAAGCTTTATTACCATCAATATCAACTGATTTCAGTAGTTACAAGTGGAAATTGTTTCCTAATTGACCATCTGTGCAACTGCTCTCTCCTTTACTCCATGCGAAGATGCATTTCATTACGTCAGACAGCAGCTCTTAATCAGTATTTTGTAACCTTCTGCTCTCACTCTTCAATTTTCTTCAGGAGTATTTTATAAAAGTTCTGGTCTAAGTATTCATGACAGCATTTTAAATCCCCAAACTACTCAAACACAGTTATTCCTGCAATCACCTAAGCAGTCTACAGAGAATGGGTAAATTCAATTAAGTACCTGAATATCACCAAGAATGGGAGCAACACCACTGCTTATGGACCACAAAATTATATTCATCAAAATTTTAGTATCCTATTGGATGAAATCCAGTGGATGAAAAACCAGCAGCAGGTTTCATTACTTTGAACAAGAAAAGAACCTTTACACTATTAGTCAAATCAAGTAAAACATGGGAAGAAACTTTAAATAAAAAAAAAAGCACTCAAAATAATGAAAAAAGGAAAATGTTGATAGGTGAGGAGAGAAGTAAACAAATGCTTCACCTGACCCAAGCTATCCAGTGCAAGTAAAAAATTAATCACAACACAATGTGTACCATCACGAACACAAAGCACATTTTGACTTTTCCTCTACAAACCTGCAAGCTGCTCACATTTTCATATAGACAACAAAATGTCTTTCCAATGTACCAATATCATGTAATGCATCTACCATAAAAATGTCATTACTTAGCTCAGCATTTGAAAAGCCTGCACAGGCTTCCTTTTAAGGGTTCAAGTTGTTTATCCAAAAACTACACTCACTTTTCTTTGTTTATTCCAACCTAAGCATTTTCTTTCCATTTGCCTATGCAGACATCACAAAAAATGGCACATATAAAGCAGAAAATAATGAAAAAAAAAAAAAAAAAGTAGCCCCAACCCTTTATTAGCCCATTTCATTAACAAGTACCTCAATTATAGCATTCAACAGTCAGTTTGAACCTGCTCCTATTATGCTTCATAATTGAAGTCTTCTTTAAATGGTCATGAAACCTCCATATACAGGCAATTACTTATTCCCTCTTCAGCCTTCCAAAGAAAACATTTATTGTTACAAGATGTCTATTCATCCTTGTATAAAAATGAAACTTGCAGGAGGCTAGGATAGTACTTGCCATCCAGTCCTTTTGTCTGCTTTTCATAACCTGCATACACAGTTTTCTTCAGACTATTCAGATTCTGTATAATGTGGACAATCTCTGATTTCTGTCAATAACTCCAGTTTACCATTATGCCAGGACATAACAGGACTTGTTGCCTATGCTTCTACTCTCAAAGCACTTATCTATTCATACATCTAGAAAGCAAAATTAAGTTAGTGAGGCACTGGAACATTAAAAAAAAAAAAAAAAAGAACAGTCCAATAAGCCACATCAATATCAAATTGAGATCAGTCTGCATGACTAAAATGCCTTTCAGACTGTTCTTTCAGGTATGAAGAAACTAAACATGGTGTTAAAAAGTATCTATGAAACAAAAATGTATAGATAATGAAATCATTAGCTCCATTTTTGATTCCTAAACTCCCATTTCCTTTCTCTCTCACTGCTCAACCATTTTTACCACACCTATAAAAAGCAGCAAATACACAATTTCCAGCCAATTTAGTGTATTTCTAAAGAATTTAGATGAATTAGTGGATTATTGCTCTTTGCATTTCTTTCAGTTTGTCACCATAGTGTATATGCACCCAAGCTCTGACCTTAGGAAGCTGCAATTGTAAAATATCTCCACATAAGCAAAAGTGTTTCTGCCTCTTTCTCAAGCCTCATTTCATTTGTCAGAAGGTGCACTGTGGGGGCAAGATGGTGGTCCTGGAAGGCTAGCACACCTTTAATTTCTAAAGGATATATTCCACAGCTATTCTTTTCCAAATTCCAAAAGTGGCTTAGCAAGGAACTTTGAAATAAACAAATCTTAATTAGAGACTGATTAAGTATATTAACATAACAAAAAAGCTAATACTTAAAACTATACAAGAGTAAATTTAGATAAGATCATAAGAAATAGCTTCTTAAAACTAAATGTTATTTCAAAGAGAAAGCACTCATTTTAAAAAGTCATGGAAGGACAAAAAAAGGACTGCTAAAAGCAAGATTAAATAATAATTTCAGGGAATCAGAACTGTAAAAAGTCTGCAGCAGTTCTAGTACAAATTTGCCCCCTACCAACCATTACCCTTCAGATGTACAGACAGGGAGTGATAGAACTGGAGAGGAGCACTAGTTTATTCATTACTACTGATTTTTGTGAAACACCTTTTCACAGAAACATTTAGGTCAGGAGGGACCTCTTGAGCTTATCTAGTGTAATAGCTGTGCCTCAATCAAGGTGACCCACACCAGGCTGCTCAGGAGAATGTCCAGTCAGGTTTTGATATCTCCACAAGCTCTCTGGGCAAACTGCTACCATTTTTAAACACCTCCTCAGTGAGAAAAAAATAATTGGTTTTCATCTGGTGTTCCCATGGAAGTTTCCTGTTTTTCAAATCTCTTGGCAGTGCTGAAAAAAGCCTTGCTTCTTTAGTCCCTCCTAAGTTCTGACTCTCTTGAGCTCTTCTTCTTTCCCCTGCTACTTCCCAAAATCCTGTCTGAGATCTCTCAGGAGGTGTGTGCTAATCTGCACAAGCCTCCTGCTTGGTTTTGCTCCATTTCTTACTTGTTGGGACAGACTTTGCTTAAGCTTGGAGAAGGTCACCTTAGAATCTCCACCCGCTTTACTACACCCCTCTTTTCAGGGCTGTATCACATGGGATTCTTCTAGGCAAATCACTGACGTGGGTGAAGTGTGCTTTACTCAAGTTCAGGGATGTGTAATGCTTTTTGTTCTATTTCTTTCACTTAGGACCATGAACTGCACTGGTTCATGGGCAGGGCAGCCAAGTCTGCCTTCAACTTTCAAACCATGGCCAGTCCTGCCTTGTTTGCAAGTCCAGCAGAAAACACTTTCTTGTTGTCTCCCTGATCATGTGTGTCCAGAAACTGTCATGAACACTCAAGAAATCTCCTTGAACCATACAGAGTTGTCCTCCTCAAAATACAGTGATTAATGCTCCCCAAGAACCAGGGCCTGTGAATGAAATTCTTCTCCCAGTTGTCTGAATGCAGTCTAAGCTCTGTTTTCAATCACAGACACCCACTCCACCACCACCCATGTCAGTCTGCCACGAGTCTTCACCCACAAACCCTTGACTGAGCCTAACTGGCCTCAAAGCAGCACACCATGCATACAGCTGCTCTCACATCAAGGGCAGCTCTCTCTCCTTGTCTTTCCAGCCTGTTTTTGTTAAAATTGTTGTCTCTCTTGATTATAGCCCTTCATCATGTAAGCCATCCCACCACGCCTCCACAATTCTGCTTAGGTCACAGCCTTGTTACTGCTCAAGGACTTGTAACCCCTCCTTTTGCCCTCAAGCAAATATGAGAGACCACATCTCCCCAAGAAGCTGCAAGACACTTGGATGCACAACTTGCATTGATGGCCCCATATGCCATCAGTGAGCATGTTAATAGTCAATGATTTCAGCAGAATTGCACAAGAAATGCTCCCTTTCACAAGCTACTGGCTCAGTCAGAAACATACCAAAAAACCCAAAAAAACTAGCAGTGTATTACTAATGGTTGCTAGTACCTATAAATAGAGGAATCTGACACATTCAAAAGCAGAAAAAAGAGGCAATAAGACAAGATGATGAAATGAAGAAAGTTGAGATCTAAAGCTTAGAAAAAAGTGATAATGTAAAATAAACTCCACAGTCAAACACGAGTATGTGTGAGGGAAAACAGTTAAAATATTTGGTTTATGCCAGAGATGTGACAAGATGTTAAGGGAAGCCTTTTTCCTCTTCTGACAGACAAAAAAGAATTGTACAGATTTGAGTGGGTGTTTGTACATGTGCCCTGTTTAAGTGAGTCAATGCAAGAGGACTTTCTGCTGCCCTTCTGCAAGAGAAGACTGCTGTTTTTACCTCCAAGGAATACTGAAGAAATTGCATTAAAGACATAAATTAATGCATAAATGTATTAAATGCATAAATTTAAATTGTCAACTTGAACAGGATAGCTGGATTCTTGTCCAGCAGATGGTGTATGGGATATAATAAACACCCTTCTACACACAATTGTAATTAAAGTGAAATGAAAGACAAGAAGAAAATAATAAAGAAGAAAAGTTGTGTTTGATTGATACATTCTAAAGAATTATTTAACTCTATCCTCCTAAACTGTCCAATCTCTGATGTCAGTTCCATGCAGAATGCCTAGGGAATGGCTGTTATGCTGCATGATGGGCTGTACATGAGAAAACATTTCTTAAAACAGAAAGTTTAGTTGCCACAAGCACTGGTAATACTCAGCAGAAGGCTGTTTGCCATGGACCAAAACTCTGAATTGTGCCTGCCTTGCATCTTAGGACTATTCTGGAGCCTACACTAAGCCCCTGCTGCTGCAGAAGTAGCCCACTATCATGTCTGTCCACATTGGTATGCCTGCAATATCCAAGATAACCTGAATTGAGCTAGTCTAAATCTAGTCTGGAAACCTCAGAAAATATATATATCCACAGGAGCTGGAAGGGTCTTTGCCACTCAGCAGCTACTGAGCTTTGCTATCCCTACTGTTCTCATAGCAACTGCTACAAGGAGACCACCTTGCCAATACAGCCCCACAGCTTCTCCAACTGACCTGCAAGGCATTTTCTAAGCAGTCTATGTGCTTTCCCAGATGATCTACAAAGGTATGAAGTACAGAAAGGCATCTGCTACAGCTGAGGCTTCACAGTCTGTCTGTCTGGCAGGCTTAGCATTGTGGAACCCCAGCTCCTTACCTGGGAAAGGAGCAGGACTTTTGCTAACTTGGTTTGTAACATAACCAATGTGCAGGAACATCTTTGAAAACCAACCTGTGGTTCTGTATTCCTACTAAGAGGCACAGTGAAGTCAGCCCACATTACTCTCATTATAAGCTTCTTCTTTGTGGGAGTAGCAGCCAGCACAGAGCTCACATTTCTGCTCAGCAAGCACAGGTTTCAGTTAATGAGCTAAAAGATATGCTCTATTAATTATGAAAAATGTACAGCCAAGAACTCACAGTAGAGCTGCCCAAGAGAGCATGCACATGAAAGCACTAGACCTCTCTGATATTTACACTGTGGTGCTCACAGCCTTGCAATAGTAAAACCTCTGAATCACTGCTATGAAAGGCCAATTTCAGTTCCTATTGAAGATCATTACTACAATAATACAATGGTACAGCAAATTAGAGGGAAAAGCTCCAAATGATTCTGAACTTTCAAATAATCAGTATTACTTTTTTTATAGATGGTCTACGTATACATACAAAGCTGAATTAAGACTCAATATAGATTATTTTTTATCTCTTAAGAAAAGCAATTTTTAAAGCACATACAATATCTAAAAATAAATAAATATAAATATATACTTTTTTATTATATATATAATGCCTTCAGAGAAACACTTTTCTCTACACTTTTCTCCTGTGAGTGCCACAGCACTGTCCCTTATGTGTGTTTTCAAGCCAGAGGTGGTGCAAGCAGCTGATGCCCAGGCAGGCAGACATTCACCGGGCTCGCAGCTCCCGTGTCACTAGATGGAGCTCATCACCCACTGGAGCTACACACGGCACAGGATCGCAAGAAAGCAGGAGCTGGAGAAACATTGTAAATCAACCAAATTTATATTCAGGCAACCTATTTAGTTGGTTTGCTTTCTCGCTTCACTTTTTTAAATGGTTGCATGCATTCTTAACCATAAATCTCAGTAGGCTGATAGGACACAGAGAGAAAGGAGGCACAAGGTAAGACTGTTCTCTGCACATTCTATATATTATATATGCATATAAACACCACAGTTAACTGATCCCCATGCAAAGGAATTCATGCCTTAACTGCTTGTTGTTTCTAGGGATAATCTTTTCCACTGAGGTAAATCCAAATAAAAAATCCTACTTTATTAGATGAGAAAATGGAAATCTAGAATGCTCAGGGCTAAACATAAAATTTAAAACCATTTTGAATCAATTCTATAGTTGCAGCATTTACTTAACATATTCGAAGCTTGAGCTGAAACTACAAAATTTTCATGTCCTAGAAAAATTAAACCTCAGTAGGCCAATTCACACAAATTTTAAAAAGTGTCATCAATTTCACTGGTGACCAAATATCAATAACCTTTGAGGATTAAAACCTAAATTTTATAGCTTTGCTAGTCTTGCAAAAAGATCTAGGTTTACAGTGCTTTGCCTAAATAAAAAAGACTTTTTCTTAATATTAACAATGATTAATGGCTCCAGAAAAAAAAACAAAAAAACGAACATCCTATCTCCTCTTAAAAGAACAGTGTAGTAAGTGTAGCAGTATAGTAAGACTTTTGAGTACCAGAGCTTCATCTCCCCTCCATATGTTCTTTATTAGTGAGTGGCTGGAGAAAAACACACCTGAAAAAGGGTTCTTCTGCTATTGTGGAGTGCAAAGAAACAGAAGTGTCAAGAGCAGAGAAATTTCTAAAATAAGATGACTGTGCTTAACAAGTTGGTGCTGTCAGAAAGGTTTGCTAACAGCATTCTTTGGTTAATGGACAGCTTTGCAAATACTTAGGTGGCCTCACTTGCACATACAAAGTGTCTGCTCTAGTGATTTAAAGTGGAAAAGACACACAGTGAAAGAGCAGCAACGCCTTTATTCTCCATGCAGCACTTTCACAGCAAAACATTCCACAAACTGCAAAACATGTAATCAGTGGTGCTTGAAACATAGGTGACTCTTCTATAAATCTGGAAGATTTTCAGACAGAACTGGCTTCAAACAATTAAGAGAAGAAAGGTGAACAAAACTCAAAAAGCCTTCACTAGAGGATGCCTCTCTTGATCTGGTTTGCCTGCTCATGGTACCCTGTGCCTAAGGAGAGGCAGAAGAGAGTCCCACTGCAGGCACAAAGGAAAGTAGCAGTAAGCAATCACAGAGTCTGACCATCAACATAGGAATCTCTGTATGTGGGAAGTATCTTCCAAGCCCCTAGGATGGAAAGATGGAATAAAATCCAAATAAGTGCCAGTCTCATACATCCCCTATGTATATTCTAATCCATGAAAAGAAAATTATAACCTAATCCTAGATGTAGTTTTATCCAGATGAATTTTCTATTAAAGTGGCAGTTAAGCTCTTTGCCTTGATGATATCTTGTGGTAATGAGTTTCACTGCTTAGTTATAAAACATGTCAAAAGTATTTTATCAATTACTGCTGAATCTGCTGCCTTTCAGTTTTAGTTCCACAATTTAGGTTCTCCTACTACTTCAAGAAAGAAAGAGCATTCCATGCATCTCATCACCATTCATGACTGAGTAGCTCTGTCACTGTCTGCCACTCACAAAATATCTAACTGATATATTCTTGATTTCTCCTAGGAGTATGACTTTGTTGTCAAGCTTTTATCACTTGCTTCTGAAAAGAAAAAAAAAAAAAAAAAAAAAGAAAAAAAAAAGAAAAAAAATTACACTCTCAGAAGGAATTTTGCTATTGCAGCTATATTTTACTTAAATATATTTAAAAGCACAGAATATTAAAGACTAAAAAGAGGAAGCCTTGCAGCATCAAACAGAAGGAAATGCCTCACTAGGAAGTATGCAGACAGTGAGTAACAAACTACAATCAAATCTTAAGTACAGTGAGAGTCTGTATCTTACAGTGAACTTGCAGCTAAAAAACAAACAAGCTCTAATCCACTTTTCTATTTTAAACCGTGGCCACTGCCAGAGGCAATGGCATAGCTAAAAGGAAGAACAAGAGTGGGACACTGTTCTCTGCATCACATTTCTTCTCAAATTTTTTGTTGTTAGAGGTTGCCTATGAAATTGAGCCATAAAACTTCCCTCAAACCCCTATGACAAACAGTGAAATAGAATTCAATCATCTATACAGAAAACTGAAAATTTATTGAGGTTTGGAAAGCATCAATCTGAATGATTACAACAGTTTATCAATTGTTTGAAAAGTATTTTCTTGTAATAATTTTGCATTTTTTATCCTTCAATTTTGAACAGGATTTTCTTAGGGTTCCATTTTTTTATTGTTTTCATAAAACCATATTCCCTCTGTCATTTATTATTTTAAATATTCTGGTCCCACATTACTTTCTGCTGAAAAATAGAGTTTTAAAATTTTAAAAATATCTCACATTTTGCACAGTTCCATAACACAAAAGCTCATTTTTTACCTATAAACACAATCTCAATTTTTTTAGGAACTGAGAACCAAGTATTTGTAGAAGCAAATAAGTTCACATAGCTCTAAAATTAGAGAACCCTTTGCTCACAAACTAAGCATTCAAGCAGCTGGATACAAGTAAATAGAGAAAAGTTAGTCTGCAGCTAATTAGAGCAAAGAAACTACCACTAAGGATTTAAGAAGGAATATTATGCTTTTAAATTCCTTGCATCTCCCAAACCCTGCAAGTTTTAAAATCAAAGTCTGAAGTGCTGCATATATTTAACTAGATGGAGTCTTGAAGATGACTCTTCCTTCTTTTCTCTTCCCATGTTTAAACTGAAACCTGTAAAGCTTTCCCAAACAACAATTTGATTACACCAGCCCCAATGGATACTTTTTCCCTTGTATTTCCTTATCCTCCAGGGAAATAAGGGGCAGAGAATAAAGCAGCCTTTCTTGGGCTTCATTTCAACTCAAAAAAGAGAAATTAATAGAATACCCTAGAGTGCTGTGAAATAGAGAGGAAAAAAAATAAAAATTGAAGTGAGGCAGTAAAAAATTCTTAGTCCTGTTGGCAACTATCCAGCATCAACACATGCAGGAAACAAGACATTTGCAATTTCAGTAATATTTTAACATGACTGCTTTTCAGTCTATTGTTCAATGTCCTTTCTCCCACAGCCTGTCTCATTCTACGTCACAAGAGGAGAAATATTCCTGCTGTAAATCACAAGATTTCTAGACCAAGTTCTCAGTCCTCAGCCTGCATTCAGGGTTGCATGTGACAGCTTGTCCCTGTTAGACATCAGATTCTCCAGCAGCAGAGTCCAGGGAGAACTTCCTGACCAGCTCATCCCACAGCATGTTACTCCTCTTCCAGAAAAGGGTCCATTTATACGAGAAACTCACAAACTCAATTAGTTGAAACTAAAGCCACAGATCTAGGTAAAAACTTTATTTCCATCAAAAGTAATGACTATATTAAGCATGAACAGGTATCACTAGACATTCAACGAAGTCTTAACTTCATATACTCCACTGGTTAAATACATAAATTGTTTCACATACTGCTAAATTGCATTTAATTCTTAAGTGAAGCATAAAGCAATACTACAGCATAGTATAGCAAGTAAAGACTCACTGGTGGGGTAGATAAAAACGAAAAAATTGAAAATTTGGAAATAAGGGGTACCACTCAACACTCACATCCTTGGCAAATGCCAGTTGAACAGACCCATGTTTGACTTCTCAAGCTACACAGTTTGCTATTGAATCAGAGGACAGCCAGAGGACATGGAGTATGACCATACACAATATCAAATCATACTAAAAACATCAATAAAATTATGAGGTACAATTACTACCTAGATTTACGAAAAATCCTCAACAAATGACATGCTCTTCTCATCAGCAGCTATAGCCCTACTATATATTTATCTCCTGTCTGCCCTAGTCTTGCCAGGCTCATAAAATTTTAGTCAGCACAACATACTGCTGCCTAAGCACAGATGTCTGCACCACTTAAAACACACTGGCACTATCCAAGACACCTACACAACACTGGCAAATGTGACAAGGAAAGCTGTGCTTTCCTGGAGTGCCAACTACAGGCCAGGCTAGCTACCAAAGGATATTTAAAATGGCACTGTACACCACCTTACAGTCATTTGAATCCCATCCCTATTCAGCTATCCCAACCCAAGAATTTGGAGAGGCTCTGCTCCCCCAGCCAGCAGCTCTCCTCCCTGTAAAGCACTGGTGACAAAACTGCTGCTGAACAAGTGGGATAGCTGGACTTTGGGAAAGCATCTCGTGGTGGGGGACAGTCCAAGGAGACTGCTGATGTTGACTGTTGCTTTTGAGAGGGGGAGCCCTAGGAGAGATGAATGGGATCCTCCTATTCACACTTCAGTCTGGGAAAGAAGTAGCCCATAAACATGTTTCCAACAAGTGAAATCCACTGGAGCCCAAGAGGTCTGCCCACAGGCAGAAAGATAACACTCTTCATCTAGGCCTGAACTCCAAAGTCCAGTGATGAAATTTAACTTGATGATAGTACAGCAGATTTTAGCACTGGCAGTATGAAACACTAACAAACCATACCTCCACAGCTGAATAAAAGTCAGCAGCAGCCCTGCTACTTAGAAGAAATGCAAATTTTGAATCATCTCTGCCATGCTCTCAGAATACCCAGACTGACAAGATCATAACTATGGTAGGAAGAGCTGTAAATTATGTAATGGGTAAAAATATACAGGTTTCCACTCTGAATAGAGTGGAAGGAATCACAGTGAATTTCAATATCCCTACACCTACACACTTTCAATAAGGTGAGAAAGACCTATAAAACCAGAGGCAAGATTAGTTGATCCCATCCAATTCACACCTTTGCTATCCTAGTGGAACACAGAGTATTTCCACAGAATTTCCTATATTTATTTATTAAGAGATGGTTTTTTGTTTTGATGTAAATTCCTTTAGGCAGTCAAAATGCAAATTAAAGTTTACTTTTGTCAGCACCAGCCTGAAAACAAGCACAAACTTAGTGCATTTAAGTCCTTCCACTTTCAACCTCCCTATCTCTTTTTTGAAGTCTGAGGATATGAGTTCTGTACTCCACAGGACAGTTCACTTCTCCATAAAAAGTACTAAAAGGCAATAAATTATACTGCTAGCAACATTGATTATTCATCCAGTTTTCCAAGAACAGCATTTTTTTGAAAATTACTCACAAAAGAGTTCACCTTGAGTCCAAAGATTGCTGCATGCATGGGTACCACCAAAAGCTACTTAGGTGATAATGGGACTGGTAGGCAAGAATCTGCCTAAGTGGGTATATATTAACCATCCTGAGGGGCCAAGGATGGACTTCATCATTCTTCTCACAAAAAAAAAAAGAGCTGAGGTATTAGAAACAAAGTTTTCAAGGCTTTTACACACCTCAGGAGGAATAATTTTAAAGTCTCTGGGATCCTAGAGCCAGAACAAGGATATTGCTCTAACAACATCTAAACTATGAGAGGCAAGACATAAATTGGAAGTTACTACCTCATCTTACAGAACATGTGTGCACAGCCTAAAACGCAGATAACTGAAATAAATTATTTATTGATGTATCTGAGACTGAAATCTCCATGTACTACATAGTCCCTGCTAAGTTTTTGTTGGCTTGTACAAATATTAATTTAGCTGCATTGTTTTCCTGTTATTCTCACTTCAAATTAATAAACAGCTCTAGGGATCTTTGGTTTTGTTACAATTAAAAAGATAAAACATAAAAATAGATTAATAAATAAGAACAAGGAGTTTCTTTTTTCCTTCCAAATGAAATTTTAACCAAACAAAAGGTAACAAAAGAGTGCACAGTAGAGTCTCCTCTTATATCTGTAAGAAAATTAATGTCTAAACACACAAACACTGTCTAAAGTAAAGTACATGGTATGCCTAGTAACATCATAGACAATACCAATGCAGGCATATATGAGAAGATGAGTGTTCCAGTTGGATTTCCCAAAGCTATGCAGTGTACAGGTTGTCAATGTATTACCAACCATGCAGACACAAAACCATTTCAAAAAATTACAACCAATGTCTGTACACCCCCATAACTTAGCTACATCAACAGGGGATATTACTTGGTTGTATAGAACTACTGTGTGTGTCCACCACACTCCATTTCATGGTGAAAATATCCCTTCAACCAAAGCCTCCCCTCCATTTCTGCACATTTTTCACACACACTCTGACTCGGAGATAAAAGTTGTTCCACACAAAAGAAGCATTTTTGAAGAGAAGCCTGTGAAACTGCAAGGCTGGAGTGGGGAAGCTGGGTTGTCTACCTTATAAGTAAATATTCTCACTGCTTTCTTGGTAAGGATCCAGAGAAAGGCAGAGACTTTCACTGTGTGACCATGAGCTATTGGTGAACTGCTATTTCTGCTCAAATTACAATTTTAAAAAGTGGTTATATGGATTAGGCATTGGATTGAGACACAAATATGGTCCAGGTTTTCTAAGCTCTTACCCAGCTTCCACTTAAGCCTCTATCTGTTCATCCTTAATCTATTAACTGAGATAATACTGTCCCTCTCTCATGAAATGCCACTATATTAAATGCATCAAAAATGTGTCAACAATAGCTATGTCAGAATAAAAATGGCAAGCAGGAGATGGTCCCCACAATTCACTCAGGTTGGTGAACCTGAGTGCTGCAGAGAGGTGGCCTCTGCATGTTTTAGATGGCTGAGCAGATCCTGGCTGGGTTTTGGGGGCTTTTTTTTGTAAAAGAAATAAATCATCCTGGATTATATATGAAATGACAGTGACCAGTTTGGTTGAAAACTCTGCCCTCCTAGTCTCTGATTAACTAGGAAGGAATGGAGAGCAATAATTTTTAAACAAAACACATACAGGAGAATCACTTAAAACCAGGACCCAACAATATCTTCTGAGGTTTTCATTCACCTGTAAGTACTGTCAAGTGCACGAATTACAAAGAATGCATCTTCTTTGCTTTCAGATGTTAGGAATGAGAATGGGGGGTGAGGGAAGAATTAACCTTACCTTTTTCAGAAGCACCATCTGATGAAAGCTTTCAAAAGCATTTTATACAGAGTTCAGTTTTCACTATGGAATATTGCTGAACATCTACTTACTTTTAGTGCACATGTCCATAGATATGCTTCAGGCATAAAAAAGCACCAGGAACAGGACTTCTAACCAAAGCAGAGAAAGTACCAGAAAGCTCCTTCAACAGGAATAGACAGGAACCAGCACAAAATGAGATTTAATCAGAAGGCCATGCCTACAGATACCCATAACAAAACATTTTTTTCTTGAAGGAAACATTCTTTCTCATCATAAACTTCCAGTGTCTCCAAGCATGACTTACCAAAACCTCAGATGATGGGAGCCTTCCTGCTTTTATATTTTTCTTTTCTTTAAAGAAGTGAAAACAAAAGAAATCCAAGCTACATAGACAAGCAAGACAATTTAATTCACAGCAGCACAAGCTGCATCACTTAGTCAAAGGAATGTTCTAAACACCTGTTTATGAGCAAAACCAGTCATAAAAACAGCTGTTAGCAGCAAACAGAAGCTAACAACAACAATTTCCCATCCTTTTCCAGACACATAATGACATTTAAATCACATAGCATCACAGAAGAATTGCATAGAGCTGATGGTAATTGACGTAATTACTTGTATGCATTTCTCCACTACATACTGTTGTGCTGTAAACCCAAGCATGTTAAAAGTAAACAGAGCTTTTGAAATCCTAAAACAAGAATACAACATTCCCTGCTGGATCTTTTTAACCTGTAGGTGCAAAGAAAACATCTACTTCAAAGTTTTAAAACTTCAAAATGCATAATTTAAACCTCAGGCAGACACTGAAAAATGTAAAATTTCGCCAGTTCCTTTTGGATAAATAGGTTCAGATCAGAGTGGAGATGATACATAAACAGGTAATGAATGTTTATATGATTAAAGATGAAGACAAAAAGAAAAAGAAACCACTAGGGTTTTTTTCACTAGGGAAAATATGCACAGTCGTATTTTTCTTCTTTCTTTCAAAAGAACCAAATCTTTCACCGGCAGATCTGTGATGGATCAGAGCAGAGAAAGAACACATCAGTGAATGTGAATCACAGGGAACTCTTCTTCCTTGAGTATGTATTAGCATCAGCAAAACATAAGGGAAGCAATGAATAACAACATGCTGATGGTTTTCTCTCAGAAGGGATTGCTGTTTAGGAAGGCTCCAAAATTCCTAAATGAAAACAGATTTTACTAATAAATATTTTAATCCTAGGTATCAGTGACATACAAGGACTTTGAAGTGGTGTTAGGGGTTAGGATGAAGAAAGTAGCTCTGCAGTCTAATGTGTCTCTAGTTACATACAGATCTGGGGGCAAACTTTGACACCATGTGGAAAAAAAATCTCTTATAAATATAGTTAAAGCACCCCATGGAGAACATCAGGCAAAGAAAGTCACCCATCTCCCATATAAATAATAAATGTATCACTCTAGGTAATGAAACTCAACAGGTTAAATGATGAGTCCAGGTGGAGGATTGATATCAATAGAATATTCTATAATAAGCATGGAGGAATGTAGAGAGGTCACAGCATCCTTCATACACAAAGAAAGAAGGTTCCAAAGCTATCAATTCTTCTATACATATAAACTTTCAAACAACCATTTCTCAAAAGATTTTTTGACTCTCCATTTGAAAACATTTTTGGATACAAAATAAAATGAATACATGGCAGTGGGAAAAAACCTACTGGTCCAGACTGTAATAAAAAAAAATCTCTAAAAAAACCCCCAACGCTATCACATTCAAGATATTTTAATTTAGCAGAGCTTTTACCAATACTCCAGACAAGGCAGAAAGATGCTGTGGCTGTTTCCAGAGCCATGAGTGCTGACAGATGGGAAGTGTCTCATAAGTACTTTTTAAAGATTAAGACAACTGGGTATTTTATTTCTCTACATAGCTCAATCTGAGCTGCATCTTAGTTACCTTTCAGTAATTAATCCTTCATTCTTGTTCTCTGTGTTAGCAATTTATTGGGACAGCACACAGGCTGAGGTAACTTCCATATATCAGATGGCACATCAACAGACAATCAAATAAAGTGTTCTTTGTTCATTTGTAAAACAGCCTTTCTCTTAAGCACAGAGGAAGCCCAAGTGACGTTGAAGCCACAGTAATGGGGCACTGATTTTTGCTCCATAAGCACAGTACCTGGTCTTTAAAAAGAAGGGAACAAGGCCACAAGCCTCTAAAATCCTTGCAGGTTCTGGTCTCATGTTACATGCACGTGGCTGCTGAAATAACACCAAGAAAATCATGAAAGGCTGTAAAGAGTAAAGTGTAACAGCTCAAGGATAGGGAATGGGGGACATACAGAACTGACATGATTAAACACTTAAATTAAACTGCACCTTAACTTAGCTGCTGTAGTGTTTCTGGATTAATTCAGTATATATTGCAAGATAAGCTAATTAGAAATGACAAAATAATGGGTGTTTAAATAAAACATGCTTTCCTCCAAAAAAAAAAAAAAGTCGGAAAAGCACACACAAGGATTGTAACTATCTGGATTTACCCAGATTAACAATGTTTGTCTTCCAAGATGGCCTCATGACCCAACTCCTAGTATTTTAAAATACTTTTAACTCTACAGTGTAAGGATAGCTCATTTTTTCTACTTACTATTCAACCTAAGATATACTTCAGACCTTTTCTAATGTAATGTAACTTAACCAAAATCAAATTTATGTATCCAGCACTGGAGCAGGTAAATCCTATTGCGGTTAAAGCCCAGACAACAACTAAGTACCACAAGCTGTTTGCTCATTCCTGTCCTCACTTTGTGGGATTAGAAAGAGAGTCAGAAAAAGATAAAATGCATGGGTGGAAGTAAGAACAGTTTAATAACTGATTAAAGCAAACTGCTATGATAAAAGGGAAAAGATTGAGAGGAACAAAACCCCCCAAACCCCAGTATCTTTGGGTTCACAACCCTAACCCACTGCTCACCACTGACTGACCAATGCCCAGCCAGGACCCCCAGCAGCATCTGGCCCCTCACAGACAAGTCTCCCCAATTTATATACTGAGTGTGATGACCCATGGTATGGAACATTTCTTTGGGTAGCTCAGGTCAGCTGTCCTGAACATGTCCTGGGTTGTTGTGCACTGACTTCCTGGCAGAGGCCAGGAAACTGAGAGGTCCTTGACAGTAACAACTAAAACCATCAGTGTGTTACTGACACCATTCTTATACTGAATCCAAAACACAGATCTGTACCAGTTACTAGAAAGAAAATTGACTCTATCCCAGCTAAGATCAGGACAATACCAAAAGTCAAACCAACATTTCCACCTGCCTCTGTCTTAACCTCTCATGACAGCTATTCATACCAGTGAAATAAGCTGATCTACATGAATTACAGTCTTGGTTATCAAGTGTATATCTGCAGTAGAAGCTCTGTTTATTGTCATGCAGAGTCAGTTTGCATATGCATTGCACCTTCTGTTTAACAATATTAGGCAGAGACACATCATTTCCTTCCAAAATCCATTGTTCTACAGCCAAGAAAAATAAGAAAAAGATGGAGTAACTTTCTAATGCTTTGTCAAGCTTTTCATGGCTTGGTTTTAAGGGGTCTTCCTGATGTTCAGTAGTGTCACTATTGTGCCACTAACATCCACATCCTTGTCAATTCTCATGGCTTTGCATGGAAGTCCTAGCATTGTGACAGTCAAACTCAAAGATCAATTTCTACCATTTTTAAATCAAATTGTTTGTTCCTAGCAGTTTACAAGCAGAGTAAAATAAAACTGAGAAGCTATGGCTCATACATACATGCTCTGTTAACAGCAAATCCATAAATTAGAACTACATAAAAATGTAATGACAATATAGAAGAACTAAATCCTACATTTTCCTCAACTATCTTCAAACAGACAAACAAACACACCAAAATAAAAAACACAAAAAACCAACAAAAACACCAGAAAAAGCTTCAGAGGTTTTTTTAAAGCTTTCAAAAACGTTTTGAGTAGTGAGGTTGATAGCTTATGGGCACCATCTTCAACCACCAGAAGATCTCCTATAGGTTCAACATTACAGCCTTACACTGTAACACTGACATAAGAAATGGGGAAAGACACAAGAAGCAGCACTATACATGGTCCCTAAAATTACAGTATTCTACTGTGGAAAAGCAAATTGCCAATGCTGACTGCTGTCTAATATAAAAGCACCATAATTTTAAAAAGCCCAATACAGAAAGTGAATCTACCCTGCAGAAATATGCTGCTATCTTATGCTATTAGTGATACGATAGGCCACAGACAAAATCATAATAAAATAACCAACAGCATCTACAGGCTCTCTTATGCAAATGTAAAATTTCTAGGCTACTACTACTAGCTATGGCAGAATACACACACAAAAGCCAAGATTTGCAACATTTAGACAGCAAATTAGCTGATTGAAGCAGGAACCTTTAATTTCTTGGGTTTTTTCTCATAAGTCATCCAAAATATCATAAAGACAATAATCTCAAGTTCGTTTCCAGGCTTTTTTGACTTAGTTGTTATAAAAATTTCCTGAGTAACTAACTCAAAGTTCCCATTTTATGCCAGCTTCAGACCAGGTATAGACTTACAAAGCAGTACCCATTGCTTCCTGCATAACAAGCACAATCTGACTGAATCCCTAAGCATACAGAAGCACTTAAACTCTTTCTCAGCAAGTTCAGTGCATGGTACTTCCCTATGCTGTTAAGAACCCATGTTGGTGTTTATACACCTTCACACAAACAACCAAAAATCCAGTGTCCAGCAGGGGAGTGTCCCTCATGTCTCTACAGGACAGGATGATCCTTTGTATCATTTGTCTTTTCAGTAAGAAAATAAATTGCCATAAAAGTAATCAATCCACAGAGATGTATAGCAATATTCACAACAGAGTGCATCAATCACATGTTACTGAAATACTTCAGGGAGGATTGCTTAAAAGAAAAATCAAAGCTTTGAAGAGATCTATCTCTTCCTCGCCACCATGAAACCTCACATCAGTAGCATTCATCTCAGTTTTAAAATTATAAATATGTTCAGAAGCAAAGATTAGTTTCAGTTAATTTCCACTCTCAGTTATTAACTAACTCTCAAAACATATCAAGAAAATTTTGTAATTCTCTAAATACTTTTAGAAAAATTCAAATAAACACTAATAAAAAAATTTAACAGTCTTCATTTCATCAAACAGGAAACTGAAGTGTTAAGGTGCATGTAAATAATAAAATACTTCCTGAGATAAGCTGAACTCAGCTGCTTTGTTTTCTGACTTTTTTCCTCAACCATCAATGTGAGTATTGCTCTGAGTATAATTCTGAGAGTTCTCCCATATGACTCTGCTTTTCAGAAAAAGAAAAGAGCTATCCAAAACTTCATTTTTCCACAGAAACAAGGAAAGTATTCATGCATCTAGGAAATAAGTTTAGGAAACAACAAATAATACTTGTGGATTGTTTACTAACAATGAGAATTGTGAGTCACATGAATGCTTAGAAGAATACATAACACAATGAGAAAGCTGTGCCCAGTCTATAGAAGACATTCAGAAGAACATACACATCAGTGTGCTGAGCTAAATCAACAGCTCTTCATAGGGACATACTTTGAAGAAAAGGGAATAAGCAGGAACAAAAGAAAAAAATAGAAAATGGCCCAGTATAAGAAATTGGTGAAGACTGAAACCAAAGCCAAAGTAACTTTCAGCTATAGGAAGATACATTCAGTTGGATTAGAATGAAAAATGGGACAAAGGACAGAAATTAATCAAATCTCAGATGAGATTAATATTATTATTAAAATTAAAAAAAAAAAATTTAAAAAAGCAGATAAGAGGACCTGCACATTACATTACAGTAAAAGAATAAAAGTTGTCACGTGTTCTGCAGCACACAGGCAGCGGGTTGTGGCAGGTAAAGAACAATAACTGTTTGTGTTAGCACTGCCCATCAGTGGAGCTCTTTTCACTCTCAGAAGTGCCAAATAGTGGTCAGCAAGTGTCAGAAAAAGAAGGATCAAATGCTGAATACAAACACTGCAAAACAGCAATGAGAATTGCAGAGCACAAATCACTATGACAAAGAAGTTCCAAGTGCCAAAAGAAGTCACATCCCATGAT
This sequence comes from Erithacus rubecula, assembly GCF_903797595.1. Taxonomy (NCBI): domain Eukaryota; kingdom Metazoa; phylum Chordata; class Aves; order Passeriformes; family Muscicapidae; genus Erithacus; species Erithacus rubecula. Next base: position 40,264,225 of record NC_136688.1, on the reverse strand, counting down.
AAAGTAACCAGCTTTGGAGAAGAGTGGTGGGAAGAACAAAAATTGAAAACAACTAAAGCATAGATGAAAAGGCCAATTACCTGGCATCATTTAAATATTCTAATTGAGACAGTCCCCTTCAAGACTGCTCACCAACCACACTTGCTGAAGACAATACTTCAAAAAAATGCTTATTTTCTCTAGTACTAGTTGTGTTCAAAAGGAAACAGACCTCATACATTTACAGTACCAGCTAGGTCAGCCAGCAAAGCTATTACAGGATAGCAGTGAAATAGCAGACATTACATCTCCTCTTAAATCTCTACTGAAAGTGAACATTACAAAAAATTAGAAATGTGACTGTACTGAACACCTGTTTATAAAAATAAAGTTGAGAGGTTTTACCCTCTAGCAGTTTTTATTCCCCAGAAATGCAAACTCAACCCCTGTACGATACTTAGTAAACTAACTTGGCTAAACTACATATTTGGTGCGAAGATGCAGCAGACTACATCAAGACTTCAACTTCCAAATAAAGAAAAATTGGCTTTAAGTACCAAATTTATTGCAAACAATACAATAAGGCTGGGGAGAATACGAACTTCATACAAGCCCATCCTACTCTTCCATTTTTCACCTGATTGACTTTTGGGATGGTTTGGTTATTAATTATTTTGCTCCAGTTGAAAATTATTGCTTTCTCCCTATCAGATCTGGAACAGCTGTTTATTCCTTCAGCCAAGCAAATCTATTAGCTTCATTTTCATGTCATATGGTCAGTCAGACATTAGTTGCCTGCTGGAGAAGTACATTTTTACATAAAAGCACTCATCTAGTGTCTGTTCATTCTTGCACTGTCTGTCATACCAGAACATTGTAGCTGTATCCCCAGTCTATACCAGAAAGGTACCATGCAATTTTTTGAGAAGTTTCTGGTATCAATAGCAAAATAAATGGCTTATCAGGCAGAGGCTTGAAGAGGAAGTGCTGTACCCCAGAGAGCACTGAGAAGATTGAGGACCACTTGTACTTATGAACAGCTGACTTAGACTCTTGGAGGAGGGGTACCTCGAATGAATGAGCAAAGTGTGCTAGCTGCAAAAGTCCAAGATGTCACCACAAAGAATTGTTCCGCTGCTAATTATCAAGGTGCTGACAGCAGAAAACTCCTATCTGGTTTTAGATATACTCCAGCAAACAGAAGCTTTGTCCAAACACTATGACAAAAAAAAATTGGAAATGTCAAAAAAGTTAAGCATAAAATAAAGCTAGTAGAGTCTTGACAACATTGCAGAAAAAGGATAAGGTAGGCCTAATAGTCAAAGCAATAAAATGACTATACATCAAAAACATCCATCATCCCAAAATTTATTTTAGGCAAGTTCTGCTCTAAAAATAAAATCCAATATGCTTCACCTTTAGCCAAATGTCCTGAGGAAAAACTCATTTAACTTTTGCGCCTGTCCACTCAGTTTGGTAGTAGGCACACGGCTATGATGGATAGTTTCTCCATTCCCTGAGAAGGGAGTGGAGAAAGATACCTCACAAAAGTATCATAAGGGTCTCACTCTTCTGCAAACACTCCTGCAGTTCAAGAAAGAAAGCAACCCAGCAGCATGGAAAACTCCTGTCCTCCTGAACACATCCAAATTGCTCTAAGAGTAAGCAAATACAAACACTCTTACCTATCAATCCTGCACTTTCAGCAAGCACTCTCTCATTTTAAACAACCTCAATTAAAGAAAACCTAAATTAATTTACTTCTGTTCTGTGCCCTTTTTCACTTCTGTGCCCACAGAAAAATGCAAGGGTGGCAGCAATAGTGGTCTGTAAGTTTTGGCCACTGGTGCCCTCAGTACTGAAATAAGAAGTGCCAGTTCTACAAATGGCTATGCACTGGAGAGGATGGACCACAAAGCACCTAGGTGTTAACACCAAAATGGAAGTCAGGACTCACAGAGTCACCTGATCAGCAAACAGACATGGGTTTCTCTCTTCAACATACAAAACTGCCTTTCCTGTGCAGGTAATCTAGTTTTTGACACAGGTGGGACCAAGTTCTGATTTGTGGATGTAAATGGAACTATTTCTCCCCTTGGTGTAAGGGTTGTTTCTGTGATGTACATTGTACAGAGAAGTATAATGATTGTACATATTATAATTCAAAATGCTATGCTTTTTTTACAGCATTTTGGAACTTGTCTGCCCTGGACATTCTGGACCTGCAGAATACAGAGAGGTACTACCTAAAACTAATGGTTGTTTTCTGTACCTGATATACTGTAGGTGAAATTTTAGAGAAAAAAACCAGCAGCAGTTACTGAATCTGGATGGAGCTGATGGGTTCTGTGTCTGAGTCTTTAAAGCCCTCTCTCTCCTGTCAGAATTATCTTGAACATTACAGGTTGACACAGCTTGACTTAAAGGACTTCCTGACAAGAAGATTTGCTTCTTGCAAGACATGAGTAGTGTTTAAACACCAGAAGGGCACACAACTTCATTCACTATTGCTCAAAGATCACAAATTATAGTTTAATACTATCATCAGAAAGAATTACAACCTTTCCTTTTGTCAGCAAACCCTGAACTCTGACAGAAAATGTCTAATTTCCAGGTACTTACCATTAGAGCTACACCACTGAAGTGATAAGAAAGTTAAAAGTGACTGAACACAGGGACTTAGGTTGACCTGCCCTTTCATTCTAAATGCAAGCTTCCTGTTAACAAACCCGTAACAGTACTCACATCTATCATTAATGCTGCTAAACTGTAATTAGAGCTGGCAAGTGTGTAGTTCAGAGAGAGCAGCAATCAGCAGGTGTCCCACCAAGTGATCCAAGTTCCCACCTCCCCTTTAAACAGTTTGTGCTATAGAAGTTCCTGGCATTGTTGGGTAGAGGCAGAGCAGGAGAAAAGTTCTCACACAATTTTCTGTAGCTTCAGGGAAGCTATACATACAGCCATAACAGCAGAGAGACCACATTTTCTACTTCCATATATTTCCTGACAGTATTTCTGCAACCTTTATTATTAATCCAGGTCTTGTAACTTCAGGGAGGTAAATATCACTCATTCATTTACACATAAAATCACCAAGTTTGAACAAGGTCAGTTCCAGAAGAGCCAGGAATGGATTAATACATTTTTATGGGCAGAATGAGTATTATGATTGTATGCACTGACTTCCTGCACTTAGGCCACAGCACTTCAGCCAGTAATTTCAATACTCAGACCATAACTTCAGTTTGAACTAGAGCTTATCTCTTAGAGAGGCATTCAGCCCTGATTTAGAGACTCCAGGTGATGGAAAATCTTCCATCCAACTAAAAAAATTGTTCCAGTGATTAATTACCCAAACCATTAGAGACGGGTTCCTTATTTTAAGTCTCAATTTGCCTAGCTTTCACTTCCAGTCATCAATCCTCATTACACATTTTCTGCTCCAAAAAGATAAAGAAGCAGTCTACAATCAGATCTCTTCACTGAATAAGTATCTGCAGTCTGTCTTCAATTCCCCTTTTAACCTTCACTTCTATAAACTCTGTAGAGCGAATTTCCTTGTCTCACTACTCAAGTTATGACACTCCTTAAGTGCACATCCTTAGGAAGTAAGATATCACATCATTTTTATAGCCTCCTCCTGAACCCTTTCAAGTTTACTAGGAAATGCTACTTTTGATGCAAAGTTCAGAACCTTGAATCCTTACTTGTTGACAGTCTCCAATGTCACATCCAAGGTAACTCCAACACATGAATACTTCTCTACTTGTACAGCCCAGTTTTCTCAGCTACAGAATTAGAGAGAGTATGTGTTTAACTGACTAAAAAGTTTCTCAGCTCCCTTTTCAGAACTACTGCTTTCAAAGTAAAAAATGCTCTTTGTTACTAGAGACAGGAATTTCCTACAGGCTGTATTAAGAAATCAATTACCCAAATGAGCCCCACCTTACAAGCTATTAAAAAAAAATCTAGGCAGATTGATTTTCCCACACCATTATTTGTCTCTTCATTACCTTTTTGGTAATTCTAATACCTGTGTCCTTTTTCTCCTCATAACATTATACCCATTACCTCTTCCATGCTCTTGATCAAATAAAGTGGTGCATGTATGGCACACATCATCCACGGTGCCATCTTTCCCCTTCCTCAAGGGTGTCACTGCCACAGCTATTAATCAATACTGCCCTTTATTTTCCATTGCCTAGACTTAACCAGAAATCAGACCTGATATTTTACAAATAGTTTCATCCTTATAAATATTTTTGTAATAAATATTTAGGTCTCAGAGGATTAAGACCCATGTATACAGTACACATAACACATGCAGGGTACTCTATGATGCATGCCACTGAACTATTTTGAGATGATAACTGGCACTTTTCCAAAGACAGAGCAAGGTATTTGCTGATTACTATTGCTTTCTCTACACTACAAGTGATAATTTTAGATATTAATCGCTCACACTCCATATCTTTTTTAATTAAACAAACTTTCAGAATTTAAACTTATTCACCATAGCCAAGTTTTTGGTGAGATTTTTTTTATTGTATTTGTTGGGTTTTGTTGTGATTTTTTGTGTTTTAAATAATTGCACATGTAATTCCTATAGTTTTCTTTCTCAATTGCTGGCACTGGATCTCCCAATTTCCATTTTCTTCCCCTCAACCCAAAAAAAGACCATACTCTGTAACTATATCACAGCACATTTAAGCACCACACAAAAAGCCACAAGGACTTTCACACATTTCACTATGCACAATCAGTCTCAAATAACATTGTATTTCATCACCCTTGTATGTCCCAGCCATATAAAATAAAGGAAAATGCAAATAATTTTTACAAATATATTCCTTCAATATAATAAGAAAGGCTCAGTTTTGAGCTACATAGCCCAGATATATTTGGTTCAGAACTTGATGCTAACAAATGCAACATTACCTGCTATCTACCTTTGTCCAGAAAGAAATCCTTCAGCTCCAAGTCAGAAAGAGACCCAGGGAAACTTGTGGCCCAAATGTAGCACAGTTAGCTATCAGTGCACATATAAAAATTATTTCTTTAAATATGATCAAGTTTCAACTACTTCATGCCTATGGATTAAAACTCTTAATAACATAATAAAAAGAAAAAAACCTTAAAAAAATTAGCTGGGATACCGGTCCAGTTGACATCAGATCACCAGCCTCAATACAACAATTCAGAAACTGCAAGTTATTCCTATTAAATACTCAAGAAAACTACATAAAGTACTTTGGTTTTGACTTCCACATGCAAACCCACTATCATGTTTTCCATTAGGCTGCTCTAGCCACAGTACATGCAGAAAATAAAGAATCCTTGCACCCTGATGGTAGGGGTCCAGTTAATCTCTAGAGGAAGAACTGCCAGAACAGAAGTTAATTATTAAGCTCATTATTTGCAGTAAATGGCAAAACACTAAAAAAGAACAGAAGCTTACCATCAGGAAAATGTGAGGGTAAGTAGTTACCTTTGGCAGCAAACAGATTCACATCAGAGTTTATGTTTAAGATATGTTTTTAAACTCAAGGAGACTTTATGAAACCAGGTTATCTTTCTTTCTTCAGGATAAGCTTTAAAGCATACAGACAGCAATTCTCAAGTATGATGGCCTATGATATAGCAGAGTTCAGGCTTGAGTGTCATAATGGCTCCTGCTAGCTCTACAATTTATGAACATAGGTTTACAGACACAAATGCTGTTTACACAATGAAGAGGAGGGGAACTCCCCCACCAGGGACAGATTAAATCAGGGTTTCATCTTCTCTCCCTTCTACAAAGCTGAACTGATCCAATAATATTGACCTTTTATATTTAGCAATATTTAACATGTTACAAATTTCATTCTTTTAGTTTTCTTCCTGCCCTGTGTTAAATACTGCTTTACCTACTTCTTGGTCACCTTCTCATTCCTTCTCCCTCCTTGTCTTCCTGCATTCACCCCCTTTGTGTTCAACCACCTTTCTCACTATCAAGAGCCATTTCCTTAGACTCTTTTCATCCCCATATATGCATGCTACTTAGCAGGCAAAGAGGAACAGCAGAGGAAGGAAAAATGCATATCTTCAGAAACACTGTGAGTCAGCAGGACTGGTAAAAAAAAATTTACTTCCACTGATAACGTGCCACAGGATTCTTTCAGGCTACTGTCTGACCTAATGAAATGAGTAACACATGAAAAGGAAGGAGGAAGAGGCAGCTTAGACTTCATGCTCTCAGGTAGGGCTGCCTCTTCTAAAACAGCCCTCTGAAATATGCCATTTCAGGGGTATTAACAAAGAAAAATATTGTTTCATCTGTGTGCCTCAAGTAAATCAGAAAGCTTCACGTGTGCTGTGACAGCTCCAATGGTGCCAGCCTGCACCTTGAGGCATAAGGAATGCAGAGCTCTGAGCACAAGCCCAGGTGTACAGTCCTTCCACACCAACGGGGAGAAAATCCTCCTTGCTAAGTAAAAGTTCTGTAAGTGAGAGAGCAGACAGCAATTAAACATTCAGCCAGGAAAGCAGGAGGGATCCAGACAGCCTTAAACTGACTGGGAATTTTTTATATGTTCAATTGAGAGGGCTGGAAGAGTCAATTCAGTTATAGTCAGGACAAGCAACCACAAATAAGTCTCAGAAGTGCAGCATTGGAGGTTAATGAAAATAAGTAGCATTAGACAATAAAAGCAAACACCAGGTTTCATCCAAAAAAATGAAAGGGGAAAGAACTGTGCACAAGAGAAAAAGACCACACATTCCCAGCACAGCCACACCCACAGTGTCTCCTCCAGCTCCACTGACCTGCAGCTGGACAGAGCCTGTCTGGCCACATCTCTTGTTCCTGGAGAGAGGGGCAGAGCCCCAGAGGGGAACAGAGCCCCAGGGCACAGCCCCAGAGGGGAGCACAGTCCCAGAAGAGGGCAGAGCCCCAGATGGGAGCAGATCCCAGAGGGGAGCAGCCCCAGGGCTCAGCCCAGGCTCCCTCAGCACAGCTCTCCCCAGCTGCAGGCCTCCAGCACCTCCCCAGGTGCCTCAAATGGCCCCACACCAGCTGAACTTCAGCCCTTCAGTGGCTGCATGTGTTACCCCACTACATCTGTACTTAACAGGAGAGAACTTGCAGATGTAGTATTTTCTAGGGCCTTTAATAGCAGAGATACAATGAGCCCATGGATCTGGATGAGAAGGCCGCAGTCTCTAAAGGCAGTGGCAATGGCACATGCTGCACAGTGGTGAGGTACTACTGCTATTGAAGGTGGGGGAAAGACAGAATATCACCATGCAGAGAGTGGTAGAATCTCCCACATGACACACAGCCAGTCACCTCCAAAAAAAATGGCTGAGGACAAAAGAAGGGTGCCAGGCCATGGGGGAAGGCCTTTGGCTGGGCAGTCACAGGAATTCACTCTCACTTTCCCAGCTGTTGGGGTCACACTTTTGGGAAAGGAAATGCCCACACAGCTTCTGTCCCTACCACTATTGAGTAGGGCTACTCTCTGCATGGTCTGCCTATGCAAAAATGGTACCAGGTCCCATCTGCCCCACCTTGATGTCAAGGCATATCCCCATTCACCCTCAAGAGCTACACCAGCACTGGTTTCCACCTCTCTCAGGGAATTCTAACTAGATTCAGAACTCAAACTGCTTTCTTCATACCTTGGCAACATCTTAGGTGCAAACCAACTCCCACATTGCTGCAGAAGGCCCAAAGTCTTATAAAGAACCTCAGGGAGAACCACAGCTCCCACCAAAGTCTCCATCTGCTAAGGACACACACGGTATGGGACAGACCAGTCCAGGCTGAAGACTTCACAGCTTTTTGCAAACTTAACTCTAGTTAAGAAATGGCACTGAGATGGTCTATAAAAAGGCAGTTCTGATGTTAAGTCACTGATGTATCAAACCCCAGTGGAACAATTCAGGGCACTGCTATTCCATTAATATTACCAGAGGATCCAAATAGTGCCAGAGAGGATGGAGCCTAACTCTGAGCACTGGGAATGGGGTACAGTGATTATTGGTCCTGAAAAAAGGTATATATATAGGATTTGAATAACTTGGACTGAATTTATGGCTTTACTACATATATTTCATGTATGATTCGCAAATGATCCTTATGATTTTAAGGGACTTGTAAATCCTTAGTATAGATACAAATTTTAAGACAAACGTACCGAATGGTGTTGCATCCAGGTACAAAATGTTTCTACACAGGTGTTTCACAATTCAAAGGGCATTTAAATGCATAAATCAAGTCCTGTGTCATACAGGAGGTCAGGATAGATCATCTTGGCATCTTCACACCTCAAAATATATGATGTAAAGCAAGTGATAATGCCTAAAGACATACCAGCAAAGCTGAGCCCCTGAAAACAGATAATCATGGACAATTCAGTGTCTATGTGTTTTACAGAAGAAGGATGCCTCCATGGAGTACTTAAAATCATCATCCCAGCACTTTGTAGAACACTTTAGTTGCTCCAGTGTCTTGTACCACAATGACTGCTGTTTCCACGATTTTCAAATCAAACTAACAATAAGCCTTCAACGTAGCATTTAAGACTAGTTCTGAAGCATAACATCTGAATTTGAGGTTTGCTGTTAGTCACATATTCCCATCAGGGTGACAGTTAACAATTCAATTACCAAACCTGCAAGGCTTCTTTCTAGCAATGCTTTTCATAGAATCCCACTAGCAGTGATTCACATCCTTCCCAGTCCTTCTCAGTTTGTGACTAAGACTGAAATACTGAAGTACAGGCTTACAAGCAAAATTGTTTACTCAATTTGTATGCCCTTCTAATGCAGGGACACAGTCAAGCCTGAAGTGTGAGACAGCAGACTGTCATCAGTGCTTCTTCAGACAAGCTTAGATTATTAAATCTAGTATTTAGTTTTTGACATATATAGCCTTAGGAGTATTGAACACAGAACAACTGACAAACATGGGAGCTGGAAAACCACCCTCACATTTTGTTTGATTCCCTGATTCCCTAAATCCCCTCTCTAGGTGGAATATTGTTGCATTTTATTTTTAATTTATTCAACATCCTCTAGGTACTGCAAATGAAAGATTAGAAGGTTGTAATTTAAATATTCAATGTCAGTATATAACAAAGAACCAGATTTCTTCTGAGAATAAATATTTCTTAGCAGCAGTAGTTCAGCCTGTGGATTATTTTTTCTGTGTTTATATAAAGGGGAAGATGCTAACAGATATCACAGTTCAATGTTGAGCAAGCAACAGAGTGCCAAGAATTGTCACCAGATGAACTATTATAGTGAGAGATGAAAGAAATGTTAGATCTGTGTAGATGGGAAGGGGATGCTTTTGGGCTTTTGCTCTGCAGCAAGGTAGACAATTGGTTCCATTTAGCACTACCTCCTCTGAAACTTTCTGTCCAAAAAATTCTTGAGAATTCTTGGCTTGGAAAAAATGTCAAAACAAAACAAATTAGCAAAAAAATTGTACTTTCTTAACTGGATCCCTTTTGGATCAAAACTAATCTAATTCATAGGATTAATCTCTCATTACTCAAAAATCAGGAATTTGAGAGTAGGATCAAAAACATTCAGTATTTTGAGGGAATTAATTCTTGTCTGCAGGAAGGCTGGAGGGAAGTGAAGAGCTTCTGTGTGAGAGGACACTTCTACATTCTTTCTTCTTACTTTTTTAAATCTATATGTCAAAAGATAAATTCTAGTTTCAAAAATCTGAGCCTATCTGAAAAAGACATCAAAGACAATCTTCTGTCTCACACTTCAGATTCTACCTTTTCAGAAAGTCATAAACATTGAGCAGACAATTCTGCTCATAAAATCTGTACTTACCACAATTAAAATGCTCCAGAACAGTTCAAAAATGGTAACAAAAAATAGTGGCCAGAATCACAACCCAGAAAGCACAGTCTTGATGGTGTTACTGGTCCAGGATAACTTTTCCTACTTGAAAAGTGGAAGTGTAGAGCATAGAGAGGGGGTATTTCTAAACACACAGGGTTCAGCTGGCAGCCTGAGTCCGGGTGTGAGTGCCAGCCCTTTGCAGGGGTGTGCCAGCTCAATGGCCAGTGAAGGGATAACATTGGAAAGAATAGAAAAATTAAATGGACTCATAAGTCCCTTCTGTTAAGCAAGCAAAGTCATTGCTTGTCAGCACTAAAGAGGAAAATCTCCTTTGAAATGACTGAAAGTAAAGGCTTGGGGAAAGGGCACTGGACACCAGCAGTCATTGCACTGCTGATGACAGGGTATGGAGGACAGCAAGGATCCTGGAAAACTCAGCTAATGGAATCACATTTGCCCTTATTTTTAATGGAAATACAAACCACTTGTCTTTTAATGTGATTTGATATGCCTCCTGTACCTGCATTTAGTTGCCTGCATCAGCACCCCAACTTTTGTCTCAAGCTGTAGAGATCAAAGTTCACTGAAACTGCCTAATTTATATCTTCCCCTCAGGAAAAAGCAGCTGAGGCCATTGGAGATGCAGAGTGCCATGGAGAAATAAAAATTCAATGAGCAATACTAGGCACAGATTTTTAAACCCGGTGCTTATTTTTATCCAGGCAAAAAAATACTTGCTCCTGTTGAAAAATCTCTCTCCATTAGCACTCACGTTTTTTGGCAGTGGTTTCAGTGAAAGTAGAAACACAATCTTAGACCTGCCTTGAAAAGACAGGACATGCAAACTCAGCTGGCTTGTTCTAGCTATTTACAAAGCAGTTAAAATAGCTTCTTTCTTCTGTACCCTTGGCATGAACAAATCAATAAAAGAATAAAAAGATTAGACAGAGTGAAAGAACAAATGGCTGACTTGCAAGATAGATAGATTCTGTAAAGACACAAAAACATGCAGAACCATTAAGTCCCATACACTAATTGATAGATGCACTCCGTGAACATACACTGTGCAAGAGTATTCAACAATTGCAGCAGAGAAATTCCAAAGACAGAGGCTCTCCCAGAAGTCAGGAGGTAAAGAAAAATTACTCCAATCTATAGCAAAAAATTATAACACACACGCTGTGTTTTTTTGAGTATGATTTCCTCTTTTATATTCCAAGGCTTGGATGTTGCTTTGTATGTTCAGATCAAAGCAGCAGCTGTCAGAGCTCTGGTATTGTTTGGCATTATTTATAGAAGGGCAGAGAACAATTATTCTCAAGGTACATGAGGGCTCCAAAACAAACAGGTTAAGACCAAGCTAAGTGAATTTGGAAGCCAATTTGCTACATATTACATATTATATGCCCAGATGAGAACTCCAGGTCCTCATTCTCTCTCTGCTCTGACTTGAGAATATTTCACTTAAAAAAAAATAAAATTAATCACGACCACATGACCCTGCTTTTTCTTATATTTCTGATTCCCTACAGTGAAAAAATGACTGCACTCTACTTCCAGACATCTAAAATCGACCTTGTCAAAACTACAATTTCTTTCTTTATTTTTGGATCATTCACCTTCACTTGTTATTTAAAACTGGCCTCTTTTCAATCTCCTTCGATCTCATCACACATAATTTAGTCTTTTCTGATAAAAAGTATTCTTCCTCTGCATTTCCTTCATGCTTTTTTAACCTAGCTAACATACTACATCTTTTCAAACCTCATCCAAGAACTTATTTCATTCTTTTATACAGGATGCACATTACAATTCTTTTTCTGATAATACTTGTCTTTGTGCTTGTGACCCAAATTCACAAAGAATATTGCCTTCTTATTCCAGTAAGAAACAGAATAATTTGAATTACATTGGTGTCACTAGGCCTTATATGTACATACATCTCTCTGTAAGTTTATACAAAATGAAATGCCAGGAGACACAGTTAAAACCAGAAAAATTCTGGTCATTTGTATAGAGTTGATAATCACATGAACATTCCAGTATAGCATGAAGATGCCTATGCCATATTTACATAATTAGAAAAAAAAAAAAAAAAATTTCAGTAACAATCCACTTTAGTTTCATCTCAGATTCCAAAACAAGAATCTCATCAAAGCTGTGAAGTTTAAGGCCAGCAGTGTTTTGATGACCTCCTGCCACAAGGAGCCACAACTCAAGACATTTCGAGCAGTGCAAAGAGAAAGCCATCTGAACAGGCACAGCTTCAGTCAGAACTGTAATGACATTTCCCAGGGCACGGGCCAAAGGGAAATCATAGTGACATCAAACTCATCACAACATTTAACAGGGTAAACAAATCCTACTGTCATGGCACATCATCTCTTTGCTTTTATTTCAAGAATTAATCATTTTTTAGCATACAAAAAAATTTTAGCTCTAGTATTTCTTCCTACAGCAACTAAGCCATGTCTATAAGGTAGCTACCTAGTGCTGGTGTATAGTATAGAAAGATGCAAAACATCATATGTGGAGAGTATCATAAACTAGATAAACCTGTTATCCAGTCTGCAGATATTGCAGCCATCCAGGAAGAGATATATGCAATAATCTACAAGCCAGTATAATTTCTTAATGTCAACCTCATCATTCTGGCCTAATTATTCTGTCATTTTTATGGAAATTACAACTGAATCTGAAGTACAGTGCATAAATACCAAGCCTATAAACCCTTACATACTAACCACATTTACAGCAGTCCAGTTATTGCTGATGCAGGAGACTGAGCATTTGTTTCATTGCTGTTTAAGGATCAGGTTCATCATTTCACACTGTATCTGAAGATGAAGGCACTAGTGTGAGAAACAGAGTTATCTCCTTCAATGTGCTTTTCTCAACAAATACAGAAAAATCAAAGCAGAGGAGAAAGACAATTGCTAATAACACTTTCAAATTTCATGGTAAGATTAGGTCATGTATGGATAGAACATTGCACACACTTATTTTTGTAAATATGTCCATATCTTTCTGCTCATTTAAGTTCATTTTCTTTACTGCAGTTTAGTTCGGCCTTTTTATTTCAATTGGTGGGGCATTTTTCATTGAATTGATGGTACATCTATCTAAACAACTACATATAAAATTACACATATGCCATAGATTTGATTTATTTGATTTATTTCAGGAAACTAATTGCCACACATAAAAAAGAAAGATTTGCTTGCTTTGATTCCACCAAAATGAACCAGCCGGACAGTCTGGCCCTTAACATTTTGAAAAATGTTACATCTTACTTCCACTTATTACTTTAATACTGTGGGTAATTGTTGTAATCCGATACCAGAGGTATAAGGAATGTCTTACCTGTCCCTCCTGTCCCTATCCTATTGGCAGACAACCAGAAATCCCCTCCCTGACCTTTTCCTAGAAAAAGCCAAGACCTGAGATGCACTTCCTCTTTTGCCCTGCTACCACCATGCAATAAAGAAAAGGAAAAGAGCCACTCTTTTGAACCTCGTGCTTGTCTCATATGCTAGACTTAGCTACTTCTTATTGATACAATAGGAAGAAGTTACAGTTTGTAGCAGGTAATAAACAGAAATTCACAATTATTTCGTAGGCACTAAATTTGTTTGCACAGTATCTTTGTACTTATTATATTAAAGCCATTACAGACATTCGTGACTTCAGATCTTAAATCCTTCTGGCTGGAAGGTGACTATTATTAGCTGCACACCACTGGAAAGATGAAATTCTGGTAAATAAATGACTTGCCCAGAGTCTTGTTACTGCAGTTATGTAAATATTATCATTACTGTCATTATTATTATTAATAGCATTATTGTTATTACTATTACTATTATTATTACTACTATTATCTGGGGACTGTGTGGTGATGTTGATTTAAGAAGCCTCGTTCAGCCAATGCTCCTGACAATCAGCAGGAGGTGCAGGTGGCTGCAAATTGCCCACTGGAGGAGGCTGGCTTAATTTTCAGCTTCAAACCATTCTCTAGATCTTAGTCCTCCTCTCAGTCTAAAGACAGACTAGTGTCCACAAACTAAATACTGCTTAATTTAATCATTAGTCAAAATGTGAATGCTCATATACTCAATGTCTTTTATTCTTGAACACATTTGGACAATAAGATCTTCAGAGCAGATTCTGTTTCCAAGTTATCCTGTAAAAATATATGGCTATCCATACATAGATACTATTTCTATCAGCAAGAACTGAAACTATGATTTTCTTCATACAGATCTGAAGCACTTCATATCAAAACAGAAGTGCACCGTCCTTTGCTCTGAGGGCACCAAGATGATGTTTTCATCAAAGCAAAGACACACTACCTGACTACTATGTCAACATAATGGTATTCTCTGATATTGGGTAACAGTCAGGTTACGGATAAAAATTAGTTCACCTACCAAAACTGCCTTATCCTTTTCAAATACAATTATTTTGGTCTCTTGCCTGTAAACACACAAGAGCTGGCCACAGTAGAAGGCTGTGGAAGTGAAGGGACGCTAGGCTCCATCTCCAGCCACTCTGGAAATCCTAAGAGCTATAAATAGAATTCTCAGTACTCAAAGAACATAAGTTTGAAGTATGGACCAACCAAACAGGAACATAACTGAGGCAGTTGACTGGTGATTAAAGTGGTTTAGAAACATCTGTCTCTTTTGATCAACAGCTCCACAGCACAGTGAACCTTTATGACCTGTTCACTAACAGTATTCTTATAAAATAACAGTAAGCAGAACATTGTCCAACACTAATCACCACCTGATTTTCCACTGTGAGATTCTTCTATACTCAACAAGAACTGACTCCAACTTCCCTACAGTCTCTGTTGCTTAGAAATTAGGGTTTGAGTTTGTTTCACCTCTGTGTTTGCTACCAGAGAAACTACGCCGATGATTTTGCTAGTATTTCAGACAGTTTTCTTCAGAAAGTGCTGATTTTGAAATGTGGTTTCAATGCTCCTGGGAAATTTCTTCCTCGATTTTCCTCTGCCCTTGCAAAATATGTAGAGGTTTTAGATTGGATCTACTGCAGTTTCAGAAGAGTTGCTGCTACTTAGAAGTAAAAAATCTGAAACTATTATCACCTGAGACTGAATGTGAGGTTTTTTTCAGTACTGATGCAATTAACAGTGTTCATTTCATGGGTAGTGTTTTATCCCTAACTGATCTGTTTCAGGTATACTTGTAGTCAGCAGGTAAGCACTTTTCTTTCAATCAGTATGCAGCCTGCAGCTTTGCTCAAAGTGGACTGGCAATTAATTCAGTCACATATCCATCTTACAGAAGTAGCAGTTGGATCCCTCCTATATTATTGGCGCAGTAAGGAAACAAGAGTAAGAATGTGCAATCTTTCTTTTCGCTCATACTTCCCCCTCTACTAAAACTTGTAGAGTAGCACCAGGGTTGAATGGCTGCAGCAAAGCTTTCCATCACTCTCAGAAGCGCTTGAATAATGATACCATATTAGGGCAGGGTTGAAAGCCCATAATATTATTGCCTCTGCACATTCTGTCCTTCACTAATTCCATGTTGATAGTACTTCCACCATTATTGCAGCCTTGTACGTACTAAATCATCAGCATCGGTATAACACTCTAAAGATAAAAATATGCTTAAGAACTCCTCAAAAAGGACTTAATTTCAGGCTCAAATCTTAACTCACTATGAAACAGAATCAAATATTCTTTTGGTGCTGTGACCAAAAAAAAAAAAGAAGCCAAAATAAAGCAATGCCTTTACCTGTTTTCAGATTAAGTTACTGTTCCTCCACAAAAAATTAAAAAAGGGAAGTGATTTAAAATATTTTACTACATATTCCTCCTTCAGTTAATTAGAACTGCAGTTCTACAGGTATCTTTATGTTGTTCTATATTCCCAAAGCTCTCAGGAAAGTGATGTTTCTGTTACATTCCTGGTCCAGTCAGAAAACACAAAAGCAGAAATATTACATGAAAACATACTTATGTTTACCCATGGAGTCTCAACATGATACAGGTCCCCAGAGGCAAATCTGTAACACATTAAAACAAACAGTTTTGCATTCAAAGCTAAGTGACTCAGATCCTCAGTCTTCTCAGACCTAAATCATTCAGATCACAGTGTTTGAATTAGGCAACTAGTCTTCCAACATGAAAACATACGTGTACCAAGAACTTGGATTTATTTCATTTACCTCACAACAGGAAAAAATAAGCAGAACCTTTCATTTGTCATACTCTCAGTTCTGAAAATTTCCCCATAGTATTTGGGAGTAGATCTCTTAAGGGCTTAAGATTTGATTCTTGACAAATGCTGAACACGTAAAATCCTGTGAAATTTGACAGGGGTTGACTAGGCTTGGTACTTCTGCAAAATAGAGCTGAAATAGAAAAACATCTTAATAACCTCCTAGTGGACTATTGAAAACCATAGTTTCAGCAATCTGAATGACAGTAAGCTGGCTCTTTTCCCTTTACAATAAAGAAATAATTGACATTTGAAAACTATAAAATGCCATGCAATGAAGAGGAATAGATTTGTATTTTAACTCCATTTGAGTGAATTAGACAGAAAGGCTTTGCTTGGAAGGGCAAAGCAGAAAAGTACCTCTCTCAAAATAAGGAAGGAATATTTCCTTATGATGCATCTCTTACTTTTCTATTACCCATAGTGAGGGAGTGGCTGGCACTCATTCAGAGTAACATTTCCTCACACTCCAACTCCAACATTCACACTTTGCAATTGGACAGGAAACATTCTCCAGCCCTTTGGCTCCCTAAAAAATTTCAGAGCTCAAGTTCTTCGTCCTGTTTTTCAATAGCTTCCTCACCAAAGTCACTCTTTGTGCAATGGTGAAACACACTTATTCCTCCAGTTTATCTAGGCTAACTCAAAATGTATCAAACTGAATTTGCTGTAAAGAAAAGCATAAGATCCTATAGAAATTTGAAGTCAGGAGGTTTTGTTATCAAATTAATATCAGATGCAGTTCCAATATTAGGTTAAAATGGACTTTGTATTTGATTAATTACTCCTACTCAGAATTCTCTGAGAGGTTCCAGCTGCTTCAGCTGAGGATTTGGCATTAAAACATAATCTTATCTTCCATGTGCTGCCCTGGGTTTCTACAGCTTAATCAAGGAAACTTCTGAATTCATGTCTAGTTAGCAATGACTGAATATCAGCTATGACAATATAACTGGGTTTATTTTCTATACCTTGTTAGCCTAACTTCCCCACATCCACTCGAGGCTATTCCTATTATGAAGGATTATCCACATGTCTCTGTAAGTTATTGTAAAATAATTCAGTTCCATAAGTATTCTATGAAATTTCCAATCTCAGGAGGTGTTCAATATTTGTACAGGTATTCCAACTGGTACATTTGATTAAGCATGTTCTGTACACACTTATACATGCATACTTGTCTTATTACATCAAGCCTGATCTTAGTTATCACTAGCTTTCCTGAGCCCTACTTTTGGAATCAGATGCAGACAGCAGAAACATGTTTTAAAAGCAATACAATGTCCACAGTTTGTAGATGTAAGCTCTAGAAAAGAATACTGAAGTTAGGATAACCTGATTTGGTGTAGCTGTCAGAGACACAGAACAGTAGTTTCTGCTATGGCCTGACAGTCCCTTCGGTCTCCATTTTTGTGTTTATAGCATTTAAGGCACACAACTTCAGTTGCATGGCATCAGCTGTTTTTATCTGAGGCAAAAAGGAGTGACCCAAGGGAGGCAGAGCACATAGTTGTTTGCTGGGCTGATCAGTGCTGACCTATGTCACAGTCCACTCTGCCAGAGTCACCTATAGAGCATAAAAGATATAGTAGCTCCATGCTACTGTCAAGCACCTGTTTGCATTCAAGTCTCACACAGCTCTGCCACTTAATTGAATCTTCATCTTTGCTGCTTTCTACAAAGTACTCTGAACATACCTTTAACCCTTTCACAGGTAGGAAACAATTACATAGCAAACGTAAAATGATCGTATCACTTTGGAGATGTATTTAAGCTGCTCAGCACATCAAGGGAAAAGAGACTACAAAATCTCCAGCTGCACCACGAGATGGTGCTCAGCCCCCTCTCTAAGACATATGGAGTACAGCAGAGTCAGGAAAGTTTGCTTGAACTGGGTACTAGCATTTTCAGCATAAGCACACACAGACAGTTGGGCTTACAAACAATTCTTTCTATGCAGCCCTGTGGATACAGCATTCCCTGAAAAATACCATTGTGCTGCAGAGAGGAAGAGGAAGAGGAAGGGGAAGAGAATTTCTAAGCTGCTTCTTCCAGAGGCAGACCAAAAATCTGCAGCTCACCTTTCCCCAGCTCACTTCTTAGCAACCAATATTTAAACACAGAAGTATCAATTAATATTTTTTAAGTAAACTTCTTATTCCTGTGCACAGTTGCAGTTCTCTGCTCCCAGAGAGAAATTTCCTAGCAGTGCCTTTTGCCAGACAAACCAGCCTAGCTGTGGAAAAGGCACAGGCAATGTGAAAGGTCACAGTGGCAGGACAGTAGCAGTCACTGCCGAAAGTGGTGGGGTCTGTAAGGATTGTTAAACCTGGAAAAAACCTCTCAGCTTGGAAAGGCAATTTTTCTCTATTATCAACCCTCTCACCATTCATGGAAGCAGTAGCCAATATTGAAATCCTAATGCAGTCACTGTTTAAGACAGTCAACAGGCTGATGTCTTAATCCTGGAAACAACACAATTCATACTCCTACACAGCTCCCTGGTGTCACCTCTAGCACAGCAAGTTTGCTCAAACTTAGTGCCTTGTGTAGAAAATCAGTGAAATGGAAAAAGAAATTACCAAATATTTGATGGTTGGACACCAAAAATGACATTGATTCAGTCAACCTTTAGCAGTCTATTTCACTGTATGGCAGCAAAAACATTGCCTTTTTAAGTTCTATATCAAAATGTTCACAAGTCTTCAAGGGTAAGCTCTTTTCCTGAGTGAACTGGATCTGGCTGAGAGGGTGTTAATTTTTTTCAGAGCAACACACGATGCCCTGTTTTGGATTTGCGAGCAAAACAGTGCTGGTAACACAGGCAGGCAGAGTGTGAGAGAGCAGCTGTGTGCTTCTTAACCACCCACAGGGGTTAAACCAAAACATTGAGGAAAGTGCAAGTGATGACAGCTGATCTGAAAAGAACACAAATCAATTTATACAAGGAAAGCGACCAAAATAACAAGTTGAGGTGCTTATGTGTTTTTCTATCAAAGCATTTTTTTCCTAGGTATCCTGGCTGAGATCCTGCAAATATTGCAATGCAAAAGGAAAAAAAGGAAACAAGAATGTTTTCCCCAGAAATGAGAAAGGAAGCTGATAATATAACAACTGGTGGATTAGAGAAATGTTGCTGACCACAATTAGTTAATTCAATGTATCATTAAACAAAACCTAGCATCACAAGACTTCTTCCTAGGTTACTCCAAGTTTCACTGACAGTATCTTTGTCCTCTAAAAATAAAAATAAAAAAAAAAATAAAAGGAAAACAAAAAAGCAACAACCTCTACCTCAAACTTTTCCTATTTCATAATCTTTGTTATAGCATCCAAGATGCCAATACTTAATTCGCATTTCTAACATTAAGTAACGGGTATCTATCTTAGTGACTGACAGGATGATTGATATGGTTTATTTTGACCTTCAAAACAGTTCTCTTTTTAAGTTACAATCCCACAGAAGGAGTGAGAAGCTACAGGAATTGAAAAGTATATATATATATAAATGTACAAGAAAAGCAAAGACAATCTTTTCAAAAATCACAAGGAATCAAGAAAAGCTGCTGTGGTATGAATGATAGCCAGTAAACCAGAAGAGCTGTTTTCCAAAAGTGGGTCATTGATTCCTGACAGATGACTCTGAGTTTCCAAGGTTAGTTTTCTTTCTTGTTAGGTCCCACCACAGCAATTTAGGTAAAAATAAAGCAGAACATAATCTGCCAAGCTCTGCTTTCATCACTGCCATCTTTCCATACTGATGACCTGTCTCCCCCTGAGTACTGAAACTGAAGACTCAGAACTGAGACTTTCAAAGGATGGGACAGCATCAGCTGGAAGATGAATGCTGACTGCTCATAACTAGCAGCTGAGCCTAGCTGAATTCTAGCAAACACAGACTTGTGTTTGTAGCCTAGATCTCTGGCCCCTGATGAAATATTCTGGTATTCAGGGACCTTGTCATATAGTAAACCTCAGTTTAGGATTGCTCAAACCAATTATGCCACAGCAAAACCTCAATCTTCATGGCACTGTCTGGATGAGGAGGATTGAGGACACTGTGCTCATTAAGCCCAATGTTCTTCCCACAATAATGGCAATCACTAGTACTTCACCAGTAACTCCTTATCCAATATCTACTGATCCTTAAAGCTCACTGATTTAGCCTTAAATTTACAGAGCAGGTGGAACCCAACATAGCAAAGAGTGCTTGTGCTGATTGATTTTTGTCTTTTTCTTTATAACTATTTAAAGCCTCATTAGAGATGCTCTCTCTGGGTTGTTCAAAAACATAATTAATAACATATCAAATACTTGCTTCCTCCTAGATCCTGAGGCACAAGTTTTCACTTCCGTGCCAATGTTCTTAGAATTTAAAAAAAAAAAAAAAAAAAAAAAAAAAAGAATGTTCTGGCAACTAATTACACAACGTAATCTACATAAGACATATTGTCTAGACATCAGTGGAGCAGTTTCTCAAACGTGCATTACATTTTCTCTCTCACCCAGATGGAAGATGTCCATGTGGAACCCAGCCTAAAAAGGGACTTACCCGCTTCATTGAAACTGATAATTGCATAGATTCTGCTGCTCTCTTTGTAAAACAAGCTCAGAAGCAGAAAAACTTCTGAGTTAAGAACAGGGTTAATTTTTGTCAATAGCCATGAGGTGGGGGAGCCTGGAGCTTTGTGGGCATGACCAGGGTCCTAATATTATTCAATACCATTTCATGTCATTGCCAGGGCAGGGAAAGGGACCTTAATCTCCCTTTTGGGAAAAAAGAGCATTGCTTTCTGGTCATGGGGAAAGCGTGGTGGTGGAGGGTCTGCCAGCTATTGTTTTTCATTGTTCTAGGCTTGGTGTGAATTTTGCATTTAAACCACCCTTTCTTTGTGAAGAAAGTCCTTCATTTTTTGCTATTGGCATTGTTGCTGTTCATTTTCTTCTCTCATGGATGATTCCAATTAATGGTTGTTAACTTATCTCTGTCCTGTCTCCCACTGATTGGATGGGGAGAGGTGTGGCTCATGGTTTTCTTTTCAAATGGGAGTACTAAATCAGAGAATACTATTCCTAAACTACAACATTAAATTATATTTTTCACACTGGAGACTTGGAATGGGCTTGAATCATGAAAGTCTGAGACAGA